>NC_069397.1:10096523-11313328 GCF_027475565.1 Acinonyx jubatus
AATAGTTCTGTAGCAGTTCTGAATTCTGACTCCTCCAGTCCCTTACCCTTTGGCTTGTTGTTTTGGGCTTAATGTGTTTAGTCTTGTCTGGACTCTTCCCGTGAAATCTGTAGGCCTGGTAGTGTGAACCCTCTGGCGTCGGTCTTCGGAGAGCAAGCTTTGGCCATGTGTACACTTGCCCTGGGATGACGGTGGCTTTGACAGGGCTCTCTTCCACTCTTTCTTTGGTCTCTCAGGCTCTCCCTCTGTCGGTACCACAGCCAACTGGTGGGCCCTGCGGCTTGCCCTCCGAGGGCTCTATTTTTGACAAATTGTGTTGGGTGTGAATTGTTCCGGTCTTGTCTGATTAAATGCTGGCCCTTTTGCAGAAGTAGTCTTTGAAGCCAGTCTTCTTTCAGCCTCGTTCTGACCACAGGAGGGCTCTTCTTAGCTGTCTCTCTCCCTGGTTCTCTCTATTAACCTTCTAGATGGTCTGTTTGGTAGCTTGTTGCTCTCATGGAGCCAGCAGCCTCCTCATTTGTTTATCACCAAAATCTTCATTGTTTTTGACAGTGCACTCAGAGAACTTTCTCGTGATCTGTTTCAAATAAAGTCCATTTCCTTGGGGAGGATTTCAGAATTCTTCGTTCCGTGTCTCCACCACCGTGGAAAATCCTGGGCACCCTTCTCTAGAGCTGGGTGTGAGGATGCTGGCCCATTTCTTTCAGAGTGACCCCCTTGCTTTGTGACCTGGGTGCTGGGTGGGCTGGAAGCCTCTGGTCTTTTTGGCTTGCCTCTCTCTACAGGCCCGAGACCTCTGCTCGACAAGTGAACTGAGGTGAGGGCAGTAAAGCTCTAGCATTTCATCTACGCGCCCCGGTTCCACCCTCGGAGTGGGGGCTGGGTGGAGACTCAGGTTCTTACCGAGATGTGGTAGATATTCTTGAATAAATGTTTCATTTCCTGCATGCCCTCAGGACATTTTGCAGCCGCTTTAAGTGGTTGTTTTTTGAGAAGTAATTTCCACCAGTTACGGTCGGTCGTGTCACCGAGGAGCAGGTCTGTGATGCCCCTCACACACTGCCCCTTCTGGGAGTGATTGCTCTGTGTGCTCTCTGCCAAAAGTCAGTCACTGGTTGTTGGGACCGTTTTTGAAAAGAGCTTTTTTGAAAGAGCATATTATGTCTCGTTCTCCTTCACAAATAGATTTAAATTTATAGGTTGTGTAAGTTCTACATGAATATATGTTCTGATTTCAGTCCGAGTTTGTGGATGTGAAACCAGGTTTTTCTCCTTAAACAATATTTAGGCAGAAAATGCATATTTGATTATTTTTATTCTCTTTTTCTTTTCCATCTTCCACATGAACTTTATTGTCAGCATTTGAAATTGCACATTTCTCTAATCATGAAATTTCCTTTTCTGAAAATAAAAACATAAGCCCTTAAGAAACAATAGGATCATTGGCCCTTAAAATATACCCATGATTACCTTTAAATACATGTATACCCAATAAAATAACATCATAACAATGTTACAGAAAGAGAGTATCTGTGTCGTTTCGTACATCTTGTGTGACAATAGGTGCTATTTAATTGATTCCCACTTACTGTTCCCTTACTCCCTAGAAGATTTTCATGAACTGTCTGTTCTGTTAATTAGATGCTTCAAGTTTGTCATGCTCTGTTGTGGATCACGGACACTGACGGCAATTTTTTTCTGTGTCTGGTTCAGTGTTTCTACTTTTAAATTTGTGATTTGCCTCCATCCTGTGACGTCAGAAATGTAATGTTTTCGAGATGGTTGGATGTGAAAAAGCTTTGGACGACTTCTGTTCATTCGCTTTAGTTTGGTGGAGAGGGACTTTTCTCCTCATCTTCCTTTAGCCCACGCTAAGCCCATCAGGCCCCTCCGACATTGGACCCACCTCACACCCCCCGACAGACACATGGCTGCGGTTCCAAGGCGTGTGCTTCGACTCCACTCTCTCTCTCTTTTCAAGCTCTTACTCTGTGGAGACTCCTGTTCTTCCTTCAGCTTTACCTCACATTTTTATTCTAAGTACTTGGTTTCCACTTTTTCAAATGACCCTCAACAGGCATGACTGCAGGTCACATACTCTGGAAGTTCATGCAAGTGACTCTGCATCCAAGGCTTTGGGGTAAAGAAGATTCACGGCTGTGAAGAGATTACTATAAAAACACTATTAGTGGAGACCTACGTTGCATTTCTGATTTTAAGCGTAATAAATGCTTATTGAAAAAAAAAACCCTGATATAAAAGTACAGGTCTCCCCATAATCCCAGCCCCCAAAAGAAACACTATCAAAACGATGTAACATCTTGTGACCTTTTCACCGTAGCCCCCGCAGGAGCTTGTGGTGTGGTACTGGCACCTCCCATAGGAACAACAGCAAGTTCCAGGGCTGTCCTGTTCACTGTAGGATCTCCTCCACACAGTGCCACGGCCCCCACTTGTACCCATATGGTCCTTCGAACGAGAACAACCTCAGGTGAAGCATCGTCTTATTATGATTTTGGCTAGTGTTGGGAGCACAGTGTTCTGTTGATGGCTTAATGGTGTGACTGAGCAAGTCCCTTGACCTCTCTGGACTTCAGTTTCTTTACCAATGACATGGAGATCATCATTGTCTTTACCTTAAAGGGCTGTAAGGTATGAATGGGACTTTATTTGTGGGAGGGGGAAACTTGATAAAATAAAAGTACTGTATATTTACAACATGCGATATTACAGCGATAGAATCGAAGTGCGACTTCTCCATGATGAAGCAGCTATGCCTATATGGTGCTTCTTAGCTTATATTAAAGGCTTAATTTAGTACGTTTAGTACATGTTTTGAAATGGTAGATGGTTGTTTGTCTTTGCTTTGTCCTTTTAGAAACCCGAGTCTTACCTTTTTTGTACCTTGGGCCCCAGTCTTTGCACTGAATCCTGTCTGCATTGAGATAGGTCAATAGATTGGTTTTATCATCCTCCATACTCTACACGTAGGTCGTTAATACCCTAAATGAAGAAAGCACTTAGATTGGACTTGAAATGAGTTCTCGTTTGACATCATCTTCTATATTGGACCGTGGGTTCTCTGAGTTCTCTTACACTGAGTAAGTGACCGATCATGATGTCAGTAGATTCGTAAGCAAAGGATTGTAAACAGATAACGAGAGAGGAGGTAGGGCCAACGATCTTGTTCTTCGGATTATTAGAAGTATTAAGTAATAATAAAATACAATTTTCAGAAAGTAACGTTTTTTACCTGTTAACTAAGCCAACACTAAAAGACTGACGCCCGGCGTTGCTGAAGGTTGGCGGGATCGGTGCGCTGCCTCACAGCCACTACCGTAGGAGGCCGTGAGGCGGTTGTCCCCAAGGCTGTAAAAGCGGGGGTCACATTTGCTCTGTAGAAATCCCACTCCTGTTTACACCAGCACTTCGGAGTATTGATCACAAACGAGCCTTTCAGAGGAAGGAAACGCTTTGGATTTCATTATAGTGTTATTTGTGATACAAAAATCAGAAATGGTACAAATCTTCCGATAATCGTTACCTATAAAAATTTAGTGAACTGCTCTGCACCGACCGCATGTTGCAGTAAAGACTACGGAGCAACAGGGAGAGATGTGCATGTCGCAAATTAGTTTAAAACGAGCCATGATGATGTCTGTGGAATGTACGTATAAAAGAAGAACAGAGGGGAACTTGGAAAACTAAAACCCAGGGGGTCGGTGCCTTTTCTTTTAACATTTCCTTTGTTCCTTGGATGGTGGGCGCAGGCGCTCACTGCGGGCCCTGCGCCGCATGTCCTGTTCTCTTGCAGCGGGCTCCAGCGGCTCCGGAGGCTCCCTGTGCTCCGCCAGCGGCCGCGCGTGCGTGGGCTCCCCGCCAGGGCCGTGCTCGGGGTCCTCCCCTCCGGGAGCGGAGGCGGCTCCCGGCCTGAGATACATGCCTTATGGTGCTTCACCCCCCAGCCTAGAGGGGCTCATCACCTTTGAAGCCCCTGAACTGCCAGAGGAGACACTGATGGAGGTAGAGAAGAGACCCCTGTGGCGTGTCGCTGTAATGTCGAGAGCACGGAAGAAGGTTCTAGCAATGAGGAAAGGGCAGAATACACAAAAGTTCTGAAGCTTTTTTCTTCTCTTTAACTCACCTTGTCCTTTTCTCCTTGAAAAACATTGCTGATGTGTTTTTAGAGTAATGTTAACAGTGACACTCATCCAGAACAAGCATTGGTTGAGAGGAAGTGACACATGGAGATTTTTTTTTTTTAATGTGAAGTTTATTTGCTAGCTATGGGATTTGTAAAGCACAGTCTTTGTCCTGAAACCGTAACTTTTTATTCTCACCGCTTGCTTTTCTTCATAAGATGAAAGCCACACACTTAGGCTTATGAAATAATAAAGCATAATGCCAGATTAGTCGCACTGAGAAATAAACCTGCCAAGCAGATGCTCACATTTGTAGACCAGCACCCTCCCTTGGTGGAGCCAGTTCCACAGGGAAAAACGCAGCCTAATCTGAAGCACGCTGAACACACGTTCAGAACGACAGAAGTTAATTTTGCGACTCCAAAGACTGTGCCAGTTCAGTTCCTCAGACTCGACTCCAGGACAGCACCCAGTGGCCTACACTGTGTCCTCAGTCCCGATTACAGTGCTGACTTAGCTAGCATTTCAAATTAAAATGATCAGTTCTCCGGGCCAACAGAGAACAAATTCTCTCTCCATGCCGGACCTCCAACTAATGTTTTTATTTTGCATGAATGAGAATTAAATATTTCACATAAAAGTTATAAAATGTTGCATGCAAAATTTAGTAGTGATTTTGTAGAAGTTTTAGTTGTGATTTTGAAAATATGTACAATCCAGTCCTAAGATTGGGAAAGCAGTTTTCAGAGTTTTTTCAGTTTCCATCAAACTAGACACAAATGGTGTTCTAATACATTTTCCAGTGTATTGGAAGGTACAGTCCAATATGCTGTCAGAGAGCAGAGAGACTTTCAAAAGTTAATTGGTTTATTCTCCTTTTTCTAGGAAAATGATTCTCCTTTTTTCATCATAGAAGGAGAATGAGAAGCTTAGTCTTATTTGAGCTTTCAAAAAACATTTATAGCTAAAAGCACATCTCAAAACAACATTAATTTAGGGTGCCTGGGTTGCTCAGCCTTGGCTAAAGTCATGATCTCAGGGTTTGTGAGTTCAAGCCCTGCACTGGGTGAGCACGAGCCTTGCTTTGGGTGAGCCTCACTCCTCTGCCTTTCCTTCTCTCTCTCTCTCTCATTTTCTCTCTCTTTCTGCCCCTCATGGGATTCTCTCTCTCTCTCTCTCTCTCTCTCTCTCTCTCTCTGTCTCTCTCTCTCTCCCTCTCCCTCCCTCCCTCTCTGCCCCTGGTTCACTTGGGCCCTCTCAAAAAAAAAACAAAACAAAAAAACAAAAACCCACATTACTTTTAGAATGCTCATTTTTTAAAGCATGCTATTATGTCTATACTCCCCTCTTTAAGTGAGCAGCTCACAGAAATTTAGAGCTTTGGTATTAGGAGTCACTGTGAACTGAAAACTCACCAGAAATTAAAATAAAACATCTCTGGAACTCTAAGTCAGTAGAATTTACTAAACTAGCAAGAAGGGTGGTTTAGTGTAAAGAATATCCTTAAAATCCTGATGCTTATTTGGTCATGTTTTTGTCTCAAGTATGTTGATTTAATTGTTTAGTTTGGGGGTTGTGCTTGTCTTTGTTTTTGTTTTTCTGGTAAAACACAGTGACCTCATTCCTTTGACACTTAATTTCGGGGCTGCTCTCATACATACACACAAACACATGCGCATACCCACATTTGGTTTCACCTGTGTTTATTTTCTTACTAGTCTTCTGGAATTTAAAAACCTTCGTCTGTTTTGCTCATTCTGATATTCATAAGTATAGAAAAACATTAGCGCCGGCCATGGCTTATATACAGGAAAGAGTACACGCCTCCTCTTCACTGAAAGTTTCTAAGACAAATTGGCTTTGCCACAGCGAGAACACACAGACGCCTTACGCCACCTCAGTGTGATGCTGATGTTCACCGAGTGCGTGCTGGACCTGACAGCCGCGCGGGGAGGAGACCCGGAGCTGTGCGCGTCCGCTGTCTCATCCGCCGTCTCCTTGTACCAGATCCAGGAGAGCGTGGTCGTGGACCAGATCAGCCAACTAAGCAAAGACTGGGGGTAGGTGCTCCCCAGCCATTCACTTTCAGATCCTCCATGCTTTCTGTAAATTCACGTCTGAGATGGAGACCTTGTCGCACGCCGAGATCACATCCCATCTCAGGGCTTCAAGGGAGCCCCGAGTTGTTCCGTTGTGCGAGATCTCACTATATGAGCCAAGACTTGAAGATTCCGTAACCCTAGCGTTGCCTTCTCTTTGTATCTTACACTGTCGAAGGTATTTGGTGATAAAGGGATCGTACTGATTTTTCTTTGAGTAGACCTGTTGTGTTCAAAGCACACACACATCTTTTTCATGAACCTTCTTCCTTCCAGAGTTACTTGTGCATTAAGATATATCCAGGAGAATGATACTCCTTTAGAAATGCTGTTTTAATGGTGACCTGATGAGTAGAGAGCTGAGTCTGGCATGTGGGTCCCAGGATAACACTCTGCTGTCTTCTGGGCACAGGCGGGTGGAGCAGCTGGTGTTGTACATGAAGGCAGCGCAGCTTCTAGCCGCATCGCTGCATCTCGCCAAAGCCCAGGTCAAGTCCGGGAAACTGAGCCCATCCACGGCCGTGAAACAAGGTATGGGTGGGGCGTGACGGTCCTCGAGCTGCTCCTTTCCCCTTTGCACTGAGAGTTTGTGATGAGGAATCCCTGTGTTGGTAAATATTCGTAGGGGTGCCTGGGTGGCTCAGTCGGTTGAGCATCAGACTCATGATTTCAGCTCAGGTCATGATGTCACGGTTTATGGGATCGAGCCCCAAGTCAGGCTCTGTGCTGACAGCTCAGAGCCTGCTTGGCATTCTCCCTCCCCCCTCTCCCCCCCACCCTCTCTCCCCCTCTCCCCCCCTCTCCCCCTCTCCCCCTCTCCCTCTCTCCCTCTCTCCCTCTCTCCCTCTCTCCCCCTCTCCCTCTCTCCCTCTCTCCCTCTCTCCCTCTCTCCCTCTCTCCCTCTCTCCCCCTCTCCCCCTCTCCCTCTCTCCCTCTCTCCTTCTCTCCCTCTCTCCCTCTCTCCCTCTCTCCCCCCTCCCCCCACCCCTCCCCCCCCCTCAAAATAAATAGATAATAATTTTCAAAAAACATTTAAATATTCTTAACTGGGCAAAGATTCTGATTTTTCTGTTTTTTGTTTTTGTCATTTAATTCATACAGGGAACAGTTGGAAGTGAAGTGGAAGAGAACACATGAAAGAATCTGATTTCTGGTCTTTTTTGTTTTTTAATGTTTATTTTTGAGAGTTGGGGGAGGGGCAGAGAGGAGGTGGAAAACACGGAATCTGAAGCAGGCTCCAGGGTCTGCACTGTCAGCACAGAGCCCGACGTGGGGTTCAAACGCATGAACTGTGGGATCATGACCCGGGTCGAAGTTGGACACTTAATCGACCGAGCCACCCATCCCAACCCCGGTCATTTTTTTCAATGATCATTTAATGTCACTTTCCTTAAATCAGCAGGAAAGGTGCATGTCACTGTGACTTGTGGAGGAAAAATAAAATTCTCATCTCAACTTCTTTTCAGTTGTCAAGAATTTGAATGAACGATACAAATTCTGCATCACCATGTGCAAGAAACTTACGGAAGAGCTGACTCGCTTCTTCTCTGACAAACAGAGATTTATTGATGAAATCAGCAGCGTGACTGCAGAGAAACTCATCTATAATTGTGCTGTAGAAATGGTAACCCTTTCTACGGTTTAACATTATTTAAGAGTATCTTTTGAGTTGAATACCTGCTTGACCTTATCGTTTTAAAAAGAGTTTGTGCCCTTGACTGCTCCCAAGTCCCAAACACGGTGATAGCCTCTTACTAAAGGAGGACTTGGACTTCACGAGCACAGGTGACACATTAAATAACGTTGGTTACCGCATTCGGTGAAGTGTTATTGTACCTCCTAAAAATTGCTAACCTTAGGCATGATCTAATCTTCTTATACTTTGCATCTAAATGCTTTGGCTGGATCTGTTTCTGCATTTTGTACTGTCTAAGAAACTCTGGCATAATAAAACATGAGGAAAAATACCACTCTGTTTACCAGTCCACAAAAGTCCACGTGCCCAGATTCCACTTACTGACCTTACTGAAGCATTCGACACAAAGTAAAATCTGCTTTTCCAATTATTTGGGTCTACTATTGGAAATAATTTGTTCCTATCTCATGGGAGAAAAGTTGCTCTGAAGTAGTGATGAAATTAGAGACTGTTAAGTAGTTTAGTGGGGGGAAAAATTATTGAGCAATCTTATTTTTGCCACATTAACATAATAAATCTACCTCCTCCCCCCAGAATATGTCTAGTTTGAATTGTACGGTTATGTTACCCTTGGCCTTATTCCGCAAGCCATTATCAAAAGTTAAATGAAAATGACTTTGGAGTATAAACTGTTGATAAGCATAACATACATTATTTTGCTCTAAACTATCGATATGAATAATAGGCATTGTATCACTCTATACTGGTTTGAGACTTCATATGATAAATTATTTTTAAAACTTGGGGCCAAGAAAAATGTCCTCTCCTGAGGACTTTGGCTGTTCTTCCTTTTCTGATAACAAGAGCAGTGTAACTTGAAAAAGTCCCTCCTTTTGCCTTGGCTGCACAGCAAACTTCGTGATATTAGCACCATGTTTAGTCATTTCTTCATCCTTTTCAGAATGGATTTTCTGTACCCATTTTATTTGTTTTATTGTAAGTGGCTTTCAAGTATTTTTTGAAAGAAACAGATCATATCGGCAAGTACACATCAGGATACTGGGTTACTGGCAGTCCCGGCTTTTAATGACTGAAGAGAATGTTAAAGAACAAAATTCAACCAAGTAAAATTGAAGATCTAATTGGCTTTTGTGAAATGATTCATGCATCAGGCAGCATTTCATCTAGCAAGTAGAGGAGAGCTTTACTGAGCTAAATAAAACAAAGGTGTTTGAAGGGAGAAGGGGGTAGTAAAAAGGAGGAAAGGAATTCATTAGCAAGGAATGCGTTGTTTAGGCAAAGTTGCCCTTCTAAGGGAAACTGAAGTGGGGAAGGAAGGGGTCAATCAGTAAATTTCCTAGTGCTGACCAGGAAATGCCAGGTTGACTGGTTTGAGGTTACATACCTGGGGTATTGGAACTGCAGTCAGGTGAGGTATTATGTCCTGGCTTACTGACTTGGCCTAAGTGGTGCCATTTTGGGCCTGTCGTCTACTTTCTAACAAGGAAATCAGAATACCATTGAGAAGACTTCTCAAATAGTCATGACCTGTGCATAATACTACAGTCTCCTCTTTCTGGAAAGCCCCTGCCCACCTTTCTCATCACCTCTACTCCTTTATGACTCAGCCGACACACCACTTCCTGGAGGCTTTCCCTAATATCCGTGTGCCACGGGGTGGTTAGATGTGCCCGGTATGTGTTCCATCCCATCTTGGGGCTTCCTCCTACACAACCACGAGTCTCGTGGAATTAGCAAGCCATGTTTTCAGGCCTGTGTGTCCCTCCAGACTGTGAGTTCTCCTTCGTGGTATGTGCAGTGCTTGGCACTTGTAAACACCCCTGAATGAATGGGTGTTTCTGACTATGCCAGAAAGTTCTTTGGCTAAAGGAAGCTATAAATTACTTTTACCACCATTTAATTATCTTATTATAACAAAATCTACCTTAATGAAATGTCAGGTTGCCCTAGTGTGAGAGTACATGTTTAAAATAAACTTTTTAGTGTAGCCATAGAAGAGCCAATTTAGAAGTATAAATGTTGAGTCATGAATCTCTCTGAGTACGGGATTATGTTTGAAGGCAAAGTAACTTTCATCGAGAAGCTCCTTTATACTGCTCATCTGATGAGTCTTATGACTAAGTTTTGTAGTTTGGTAGATTATATCATCTCGTCAAAATGTGTTAGGTATCATTTAAAGCTGCATTGCCCAGATGGATGTGTATTTTCGTGGAAAAGTTGAGAATCTCCTTGCTCTTGCTGACTTGGCTTCAGGTTCAGTCTGCAGCCCTGGATGAGATGTTTCAGCAGACAGAAGATATTGTTTATCGCTATCATAAGGCAGCCCTTCTTTTGGAAGGCCTAACGAAGATTCTCCAGGACCCTGCAGATATTGAAAATGTACATAAATGTAAGTTGACTTGGAAAGTGGTGTTATTGATTGCAGCTGAGTTGCCTCCTACGGGTGCAGCAGGAAGAGCTTGGAGTTTGGAGTCGTACTGCCTGGGTTTGAATCTTGGCTTTCCAACTTAGGGCAAGTCATTGATTCTTACTGCGGTCTGCTGCTGCTTCTAAAAGATGAGAGAGTTGTTTGAGGAACGGAGATCATGCTTATAATGTAATGATTGATGGCTTTTGATTTTTATACCACATTACCATGTTGGAAGATGTGTGTTTGTGTATGTAGAGAACTCTGTTAAATAATAATACATGCAACTATTTTAAGCCCTGTGGGCTTCAGCACAGAGCCTGCTTCGTTCGGATCCTGTCTCTCCCCCCTCTCTCTGCCCCTCCCCCACTAGTGCTCTCTCTCCTCTCAAAAATTGTGGAAAAAAAAAAAAAAAAAGAACTTTATGAAGATCCTACGTACCCCAGATCGGGTATAGACAGCAGAGTGGAGATTTAGAGAGTACCAGGATGATGATACCATTTGTGGAGTATAAGCCCTGGTGTTTGAGGAGGGGCTTGGGAGCATATGTGGTCACACCACATTTTGAAGAGCCTCAAGGGGACTGCAATTCTAAAATTATGTGCAGTTGTGAGCAAGCTAGCTATTAAAACCTAAATTTTCTTTATTTGACTTGCTAACCTACATTTTGCTCCTGTGCATCACTGAGCTAGACATTATATCTAAACCATTATCAGGCAGAAAGAAGAAAAAATCTTCAGAATGGTTCACTTTGGGGCAAAGATAGAACAGAGACAAGGATGTAGGTGGAAAGTGGTTTTGTTTTTGTTTTTGTTTTTTTTTCCATTTGTTCTGCCCTTGGTTTTGAAAACAGAAATGACTTTTGCTCTGAACTTACTTTATTTCTAGATAAAACTAGTATTGAAAGAAGATTGTCAGCACTCTGCTGTAGCACCGCCACCCTGTGAGCGGCAGCCGGTCCGGCCCCTGGACCAGTGGTAGAATTGAGGGCAGAAGTTTGGGATGACAGCTCGGGTTCTGGTTCCCCATCTCCAGGAGACCATAGTTTCTCACCTGGTGACTACCAAAGAGCAAGCAGTGACTTCACAAAGGAAGAACAATCCAAAACTACATACTTGTAGGAAATCTGCCTTATCGGAGACGACACCCCTTCCCCTTTTCTTTGTAGACGCAGCAGCAAGAGTATTCCACTTGGCTCTCAGTTCGAACCTGGTAAATAAACGTACCTTAGAAATAGAACTATCAGTGCAGTTATTCTTAAAGACGATCAAGAGGGGAACAAAATGAGTGGCTCTTTACTCGTTCATCGGAGCAGTGTGTGAAATTCCATGTATTTACTGAGGTATAAAAGTAAAAAGAAAAAAAAAATCTACATCTCATCCGGGCAGTTTGATATCTGGGGTAGGTTTGTCTAAATCTGAGCACGCATCCTTAAACAGCGCAGGAGGAAATAGCGTAAGAACCAGCTGAAAGAAGGCTCTTGGAAGGAATTGTGAAATCTTCCATCTGATCTAATGTGGACACATGTTACTCTTCCAAAATCTTTCATATTGCACTAATTTATTAAAACAACTGTGCATTGGATTTTGCGATTTAAAACTAACTGGGGCACAATGGACTTGTTTAAAATATTTTACTTGATTATATTCTATACACACACCCTTTCCAGAATTCACATGTAATGTCTAGTGGACTTTTAAACGGTAAAAACTTGTGTTCATGTGGACCGTTGCATTTTTTTAACCTGTTCATCCACACGTAACAGATTTTCTCAGTGGTATTTTTGAGTTCCTGGTCGTTTGCCTTTGGTTTTATTTTTTACCGTGCATGCAGAATGTGCATTGACGCCTGTGATCTCTACGTTTACTAAAGGCTAGGTTTATTTGGGCAGTGTTAGAAAGAGTATCAATCGGGAGACTCTCAAGAATTTTAGCCGGGCCACAACAAAGTTGGCGACCTAAAGGCTTGTTAGTGATGTGGAGTTTTCTACATGAAGTTAGTGAAAAATGAGGTTTGTTTTCTCTTAGGAAAATGGGCAGCTCTCTCTCCAGCCTAATGTGTGTTTTTCACGTTAATCCTGACAGTTCACCAGATAACTAGTCACCAGATAGCTAGACGTGGAGAATGCGGGCAGTTAACATCCTTCCAGAAACCGTTCCTACGTTGTGTGTTGTTTGATTTCTTCTACTCACCTGCTTGAATACTTGAATAAACATTCTCCACTTTTAATCCTTATATCTTTATCCTTTTAGATAATATAATCTGAACTCTGACAAATTGCACAGAAGCTCTTTGGCATTAATCTAATTTTAGCGTACTGATAAAGACAAACAAAAACATGGTTTTTCTTTTACTTTGACGAAGTAATGTAATTTTTACCTTATTTATCTGTATGAAATTCCAGCACTTAATTTGAACATTTATTTATATGATGTTTGTATTTTTAGGTCTTTAATACAGTGTTTCTACCTCCCATTTGTAACTGCATATGCATTATTCTTGAAACTAGGTAAAACTCACTGAATTGTTGTGTAATAGCCTTTTTATTATTGCCTGTACAGATGTATATTGAGGTAAAATAAAAGTGACAAAGTGTTTCTAGGGCAAAGCTGGGTCTGTATTACGTGGCTTGCCAAGCCAGCTCCTTCCTCAGTGAGTTTGGAGGCTTGGTCACTAATATCCTTTGTCCTGCCCCAAGATTTCCGATGCTCGGTGACTGTCAGCGCAGGCTGCCAGGCATGTAGACTACGCGATGAGGACTCCTGCGCCTCCCTGCGGGGGTGACAAGCACTGGTATTAGGGACACTCTAGTTTGTGTAATTCCTTCAAGCATACCGAGCAATTTCATTCACCTTCTCGTAGTTATCAGCCGCGTTCTCTCAGTAGATCCTCCAAGGGGCTGGGTTCCTTCTGGCCCCTCCGCCCTGTCCTTTATTTTTTTTTATTTTATTTTTTTCTTTAAACAGGATGAAACAGGTTCTCAGCAAGTAAGTGATGTGTCTGAAGTCAGGTAACTAGTGAGGTAGTTAAGCCATGCTTTGTGACTTCCAAGTTCATTCTTCCTCCTCTTGTATAATGAAGGTCCGTCTTGTGATAGATGCTGTGTGTGAAACCGTGAAGTCTGAACAGCAAAGAACAAACTGTAAACTCATGAATAACGGTTCTGATTCTACTTCCATTTTCAAGGCCGATTGTTTTCAGAGATCTTGCCTTGATTATAGCAATAATAAATGCTTTATGTTTCCACGAGTACTTTTTAATTCCGTATCATCTGTTTCATACGGTAGAAATGGGCCAGTCTACACATCCATGGGTTGACACCCGTATTGAAGGCATAACGTGGGAAGTTACTGAGCACACGGCATGTAAACAGAGGCCTGCTCGGTGAATTTGCTAACCAGCTCTTCCCGCTGTAAGAGTTTGCCTTTATAACGGCACCCTGTCCTGGACCTAACGGTTCCCACAGTCCACGCGCCCTTATCCCTGCCCAGAGGAACAGTCGAGGCAGCAATGGTCTTGTTTCTGCCGGAGTCCTGGAGAGGAGCTTCCTGGCAGGGCCGGGTCCTCCTCAGTCTCCACAGGGCCACAAGGGAGAAGCTGAGCGGGGACATAGTGGACATGAAGCCATTGACTCAGGTATCTAGGAAGCCGTTGAGGTGACAGAAGTGATTGCAGGACGACCTCCCACGCGTGGAGTCTCTACAGACCGTCTTAAATCCTTTCTGAGATAAAGCGCGGTGTGTGGCTCCAGGAGGGTTGCCTGCTGGTGTCCGCGACAGCGAGGAGCTACTGCTCGGGGAGCGTGATGTTCTCCCTCCACCGAGAGGTGCGTCTTCGAAGCATCTGGGGCCCGGACCCGTGAATCTTCAGCCACGGAAGCTCTTGGGACCTGCTCGCGTCTCTTCCTTGTTTATCCAAGCCCTTGTGAGAGGACTGCCTGTGGGAGAGGGTCAAGACGGTGTTTTCCTTACCAGAGTCAGAGGGAACCACCTCAGACCCGATCCACCTAGAAAAGCCTCGCTCTCCGGGAAACTGACAATCGGCCCCGAAACTCTCTGCTTTTGCGGAGGGGGCAGAGCCAAACAGGAAGGGTCAGTGTGAATTCAGGGACCAGACTGTGGTAGAGACAGGAACGGGGGCCAGGAGCCTGCTGTCCCCGCCGCTGCAGGCACACTGACCCCGCGGAGGCCGCACAGACCAGGGCCCTGGGCGCACATGTCTGCCCCCTGCAAGCGGAACTCACCTATGGGCTCCCCCTTTTCACGGAAGGTCTCAGCCCAGTTTTCAACGGGCCATGTGGATTTTGTCGTTCAGTGTGTTCCCAGGGTGCCTCCTGGGAATGGATCTGAGCCGAGGAGGCTGCTTCCTGGAGCCCCGCACCTGCTCCTTCCCTTGGCACAGCGGCTCCTTCGACGTCTGCACTCGGGAGACAGGCGGTGGGCCTCTCCTGGGCGAGGCTGCCTGGCGCACGGTCGTGGACCTCCCCACGCTGCGTGCCCTCCTCCGAGACAGTCCTGACCTTCCCAGAGTTTGCTTCCATCACTAGGAGAGGCCAGCCGAGCACTTGTTTGCTGAAAGCTTCACTCTGCCTCCTCGGCGTGGTGGTCCCCTGGGTCCCAGACTCCAGCTGCCCCGTGCAGAGCTGTGTGTCCAGAGGGCAAGGGCGCAGAGCTCAGGGAGTGGGGTGCGGATGAAACAGGTTAGTGAGCACGAAGTTCGAGCCGTTCCGGGGACATGCGTATCCTCAGCGAAGCTCGCTGTTGGACTGGTGGCGGTCCACGGCTCCCCGCTGTGTTGTTTTGGGGAGGGGTGGAGAACAGCCTGTGTTTGTTTAGGGCAAGGCCTGGATTTAGGGCTCCCTGGAACCACGTTTGCTCTAGCCGGACAGCTTCTGAAAGGACTTGCCTCCTTCCCTGGCTGGCCCGCCCGGCAAGCTGCGTTCAGACATCCTTTATTTACCCTTTTAGGTTACCCTTAGGCCGTTACGGTGAAGTGTTTGTATCGAGCTAACATTTATTTGATCGGCATATCAACCCTTACTTGCCTCATTTTACCGATGGAGAAACAGGCTTGGAGAGTAATCCCCGCTCCGAGAGAAAAGCCCTGAGGCCAGGTAGTGGTGGAAGCAGGGGTTTGGACTGCTGGGCTGGGGAGCCTGGGTGTGGGGGAGCCCTCCTCCCCCTGTGATGTGCTTAGCGCCCCAAACCTGCTTACCCGCACGTCCTTGTAACACCTCTCTGGTGATGTCCAGGAAGAGGGGGGAAAAGTAGAGTTCTGTGCCATTTGGACCCATCTTCTGCCTAGCAGAAGGCAGCAGATTTCGAGAACAGGTGGAGTCAACAGCTCTGTGCAGCCCCTCTTGGGCCTGGGGCTGGAGCCCGAGAACAGTGGGTTTCAGAAACCACCCTTGAACCTCCCAGTGAAAGGGCGTTCTATGACGTATCAATAAACTTGAGCATTTGATTGACCCACTTTGCAGTTTCCCTGTTTGGTCTTACCTGTGCCAGTGAGCTCGAACCGCAGGTGCAGCACCAGGTGGGAGAAGCCTCAATCCGGGTTTGTCCAGGGGACCCCACCCCCACCCCGACATGCACACAGCCGAGTCCTGGGACCAATTCTTTTGTTGATGGAGGCAGAAACCCTTTCCCCAGGAACTCCTTGGTCTGCCCCCACTGCGGCCAAGCGGCCCCACGCCCTCACCTGGGCCCCGTCCAGCGTGGAGTTCACACTACGCCAGCCCCTCCACCAGGAGGAGCGTAGCCCCCAGGGTTTTCTCTTGTTTGTCTCAAACCGCCAAGGCCGCAACCCATTTTCTCACCTTCCTGTCCTGCCCTCCCCATCTCCGTGATGAGGGTCCTGTGCCGCTGGGGCAGGGCTCCCCTCACTCCCCTCCCCGCAAGGAGAGGCTGGGGAGGAAGACAGGCTGCTTTTCAGTTCCAGCTAGCGGGTTTCTGTAAAGATGACGGGTAAATGGATTGCACACTCTAGCAATACGCCCAGTGATGGTTCCTTTAGGAACCCGCATAAGGAGCAGAAGGTGTGGGCAGCCGAGCTGGTATGGCATGCCTTAAACTGAGAGCGGAAAGTAGACACGGTTTCTAGTGGAAACCCAGAATGTTTTGAGCATGAGGTTTTTCTTCTTAATCCCCTTTACTATGAAGACAAAACAGCCCTGTGTCATTTTTTTTTAAGTTTATTTTTGATAGGGAGGGAGGGAGGGGCAGCGAGAGAACCTCAAGCAGGCTTCACACTGTCAGCACAGAGCCAGACACGGGGCTTGAACTCACCAACCGTGAAATCCGCCCTGATCTGAAATCAAGAGTCGGACGCTTAACCCACTGAGCCACCCAGGCGCCCCAGCCCTGTGTCGTTTTTTAAACAAGGCTCTTTAAGTCTAGGAAAACTCCAAGAGGCAAATCACAACTAGGGAAAGTATTTGCCATAAATACAACAGATGAAGGGAGGTGACGGTGAGGGAAAGGCTAGTAGAAAATCAGGAAATTCCCTTTGCTCCTGATGCACCCCCCCCCCCCGCCCCCCACCGTCCCCAGTCAGAGGCCTGACGGGAGCAGCAGAATAGATGAGCCGCAGGCCGAGCAGGCCGAGGCTCCCAACAGATGTTCTGAGTCACCCAGCTCAGGAGAGGGAAATGGATCCAAGAGGCCTTAGGGTCCTCTCCCCCAGACACGTGTTTCTGTGTCTCCTTCCCATGTGCCCTGACTATGACACGGGCCTCACTTTCCTCGCCTGTGAGGCAGAGATGGTAATAGAACTTGCCTCTCAAGCTTACCGTGAGGATTAAACAAAATCATACATGCAGTGCTCACACCCCTTCCTGACACATGGTGAGCCCTGAATAAACAGCAGGTGGCGGGATCAGTGGCAGTCACAGCAGGATTAGAGCCAGGGCCGAGGCCCGAGGGCCCGGCTGTATCTTCCCCACTGACCACTGGGACACGGGGCAGGACTCACTTCTGTCCTCCCCTCCACCACTTGTGTGCTGTACTCTCTTTCTCACATCTGGTTTTTTTTTTTTTTTTTTTTTTTTTGGAGACCCGAGCTCTTCTTTCCACTGAGAATGTACCGGAACAACATTGCTTAGACAGGGGCTCCTGGGTGGCTCGGCCGGTTAAGCATCCAACTCTTGCTTTCAGCTCAGGTCATGATCTCACAGTTGGTTAGTTCAAGCCTCCCCCCACCCCCACCCCGTTGGGCTCTGTGCTGGCAGCACAGAGCCTGCTTGGGATTCTCTCTCTCCTCTGTCTCTCGCTGCCCCTCCCGACTCTCTCTCTCTCTCTCTCTCTCTCTCTCTCAAAATATATAAATAAACTTAAAAAACAAAACAAAAAACCACAGCGCTTAGGCAAGCCGATCGGAGCGCACATCGACGTTAGCTCGCTAACAAGCCGGCAGCTGACCAAGTCATGTCGGTTCAGAAAGGATAGGAAAACCGGTGTATGTCGGGGAGACAGGATGCTTGTTACATAAGCAGCTTATTGTAAAGACCACCGTTTCCTTTCACGTGGTCATAGAAACATCATACATTCCTCCGTCACATGCTAACTGAGGAAATCTGGGACAGGGCGGCCCGAGATACCAGCTGTTCACGCACTTTCTGTACAGGACTAGAGGGTATTTCTGGCTTCGGGGGCTAAGCAGTCTCTTGCAGCTAGCGGCCCCCTGCCATTGGACGCCGAAAAGCAGCCATAGACCGCGCACGGGTGAACATGGCTGTGTTCCAGTAAAAACTTTATATGCAATTTTCGAGTGTCAAGTCCTACTCCTTTTTTTTTTTTTTTTTTTTTTTACTTTTTCTATCCATTTAAAAATGTAAAACCCTTGGGGCGCCTGGGTGCTCAGTCAGTTAAGCCTCCAACTTCAGCCCAGGTCATGATCTCACAGTTCATGAGTTCGAGCCGGCGTCGGGCTCTGTGCTGACAGCTCAGGGCCTGGAGCCTGCTTCGGATTCTGTGTCTCCCTCTCTCTCTGCTCCTCCCCTGATCACGCTGTCTCTCAAAAAATGAAACCCTACCAAAAAAAGATTAAAAAAAAGAAAACTGCTTAAACACTTTTTGTGGGGAGGGTCCCCTTTGTGCAATAGCACTTAGCGCGCATTTAATAAATGGTGGTAGTTTTGCTTTTAATACTAAAAATACACAATGCTATGCTCTCTGGGGCGGGGCTGGAGGTCCTGTTCCTAGAAACAGCTGCCTGGAGTTGTTCTAAATGCTAAAGTTAGCATCCATTCCCGGACCCATGCCAGGGAGCCTCTCCGTGGGCCTCAGCTCTCAGCATGGAGGATGGGCACGCCGACTTCACAGAACCAAGCCCCAGTGTCTTGTTGCAGGGCTGATCCTGAAAGGTTTCAGCTCTATTTTCTTGATGTATTTAAAATGTGAAATAAATGTGTGCATGTAAATTAAAACAAATAATTCCCTATGAAATCGTGAGTCTATGGATCTCCATGGCCCACAGCTCAGCAGGGCCACCTCAGGCCTTCTCTGGCCTTGGAGAAGGAACTTGTGACAGAGTCAGATTCCCCCTCTCCCACTGGTCCCCCATGAGGCCCTCCATGGCTGTCTCCTTCCCTCAGCCCAGGCTGAGGTTCCCCCCACCTCCACCATGTGTCCTGACCCCAGCAGACAGAGGGTGCCCATGCACAGGAATGAGGCTTCCTGGGTGCCCACGGGGGCCCTGGGATGGGTCTGGGTTCCCCACTTCACCTAGAGAGAGAGAGAGAGAGAGAGAGAGAGAGGGAAAGAGACAAGGGAGTCCTGGTAGAGTGGACAGTAAGGTAACACCTTGCCAAGGGTCATGGACCCCTTTGAGAGCCCCAGGGAAACCTCAGAGAAGGTGCACAAGCTCGCAAGGACAAAGCTCAGAGAACTCCCTTGGTGCTTTCCAGAAGCCCAGCTCTCTTGCTAGGGGAGGCAGTGAGGTGAGTCCTCAGCATATTCACCCCTCCCCCCACCAGGAAACTCTTGCCCCAAAGAGTCTCTCAATCTCTTCCTGGTTCTGGCCTCAAAAGAGAGACAGAGAGTCCTGGGGTGTGGGGGTGGGGGAATGCCCTTACTTCTCCCTCTGACTTCTTTTTTCTTTAAAAAAAAATTTTTTTTGCATGTTTATTTATTTTTGAGAGAGAGAAAAAAACAGTGAGGGAGACAGAGAATCCGAAGCAGGCTCCAGGCTCCGAGCTGTCAGCACAGAGCCCGACGCGGGGCTCGAACTCACAAACCGTGAGATCCTGACCTGAGCCGAAGTCGGATGCTCAACCGACAGCCACACAGGTGCCCCTCCTCCCTCTGACTTCTGCCCCTCACCTCTATCTCAGCCAGACAGTGGAGGCTCATGTGTGAGATCAGCCCCGGATGGGCCTTTGTAGGTACGAAAGACCAGGCCCCTAGCCAACCAGGATATAGAAGACAAAGGCCCAAATTGTTCTATCATTGGATTTAGGGGTAAAGGCCTAGAATTTAGGGAACAAGGGTCTGACGTAAGGCAGGGAGGGTCTAGGGAAGGACTTCCCTCTGCTGTGAGATGTTTCCTATGTCAGAAGCTGACAGATACATTTCAAGGAACTATTATGAGAGGGAGAGAGAGAATCCCAAGCAGATTCCATGCTGTTGGCACAGAGCCAGATATGGGGCTGGATTCCACAAGAGATCATGACCTAAGCATAAACCAAGAGTCAGATGCTTAATCGACTGAGCCACCCAGGCACCCCTGAAATTATTGTATTTATATTCTTACTTGTTTATTCTTCTACTCACCTCTCTAAAATGTCAGCTTTCGAAAGCCAGGAATCTTCCTGTCTTGCTAATAGGACAGTGCCTGGCCAATAGCAGACACCCAGCGAGTATTTGTGGAAAATGATAATGGTGCTGCTGGCCGATCTATATGCATTCCATGTGCCAGCCACAGTCGTAAGAATCTTATGTACACAAACTGATGTCAACCTCAGAGCCGGCACCGTGATCAAACTGCAGTACAGAGACGTTACTCAACTTGCTGATTTCTCCCAGGCGGTAAGTGCCTGAGTCGGGACCTATCTCAGGCAGGCTTCCTCCCTTGCACCCCGTCCCCAAATGCAAAGAGAGCCTGATGAGTCTGCTTATGTGTGCATACTGTTTTACGCACGTCTGTGCACATGTGAGCGAGGAGGGGACTCCATCCCATGATGGAACGTAGGCTCACAGGCACCATCACTGTGTGACCGCAGGTCAGAGCATGTGTGGAAAATGAAGGTATGTTGAGGTGGGTCATCTTACAGCCTATAAAGGGTTTTAAGTAGAGGGTGTGGCTGATTAAATTGGCAGGTTGGAAAAAGATCAGAGGGGGCACCAATGGATACAGGGACACCAACTGAAACTTATTCAAATGAGAATTGAAATCAACATGATGTAGAGACGAATACGACGTAGGCGTGTGTCAGGTAGGGTTCTCCTTCACTAGAAACAGTGTGTGCGTTAGTTTTTGCTGTGTCACAAATCACCCTAAAACTTAATGGCTTAAAACAATGAATATGTACGACTTATCAAAATTCTTCAGTCCAGTTGGGTAGGTCTTCTGATCCGGTTCAGCATGGCTGTTGCTCTGTGGTTCAGGATGGCCTCACTTGTGTTTGTAGGTTTGCTTGATCTTTAGCTGGGGTAGCAAGGATGATTTGGCCACCTGTCGGTCATCATCTGGAAGGCTAGCTCAGCCCCGTTTATGTCACAGTATCCCATGGACATGAGAGAACAAGCCACAGGGTTCTTGCACTCTTCCAGCCCCTACTGAGCCATATTTGGGGTTTTTTTTTTTTTGTTTATTAAAAAAAAATTGTTTTACATTTATTTATTTTTGAGAGACAGAGCACAAGTGGGGAGGGACAGAGAGAGGGAGACACAGAATCCGAAGCAGGCTCCAGGCTCTGAGCTGTCAGCACAGAGCCTGATGTGGGGCTCGAACTCACAAACCGTGAGATCATGACCTGAGCCGAAGTCGGATGCTTAACTGAATGAGCCACCCAGGCGCCCCTGAACCATATTTGTTAATGTCGCATTGGTCAAGTCCAGATTCAAGGGCGGAGAAATAGACTTTGCAATGACATATTGCAAAACTGCGTGAACACGGCTATGGGAAGAATTCCTGTGGCCATTTTTGTAAGCTACCACAAGCAGAAACGACTCTGGCTGATTTAAGCAAAAAGGAATTTGGAAAAAAAAAAAAAGTGACTGGGAAAAGAATTTGGGGAAGGCCTGCAGAACCGGGAACAAAATCAGAAATCAGGTCACGCAGAACTGGTATAGGAAGGACATCATTGCATTGCCTTAATCCTGCATCCACTGCTGCTCTGGGAGTTTGATCTTGTGACAGCCCGCTGCTGGTGTCAGAGAGGAAGACCCCGGAGGCTCCCACTTTGCTCCTCCTTTAAGATCTTGTGTGGTTCTGTCGCACTGGTGGAGCTCTATCCCGTGCAAGACCCTGTTTGCGGGGTGGACAGAGCCTTAAGCAACATGCCTGGTCATCTTTGAAAGGCTGGAGAAGAGGGGTCTGAGCTAAGGGTATATGTGAACACGTGGGTGGTGGTGAATGGCTTTGCTGAGTGGTCAGGGTCAAGAAGAAGCAAGATTGAGAAACTGGAGTTGAGATCTGGGGACCAGGCATGTGGATGAGTGGATGACCTGGGAAGTGGGCACACAGTGTTGTATTTCATACCAATGGCCACCAGAGGGGGCACTAGGCAAACCGGGTAGACAGGCTGTCTTGTCCTGGGAAGGTCTACCAGCCTGTTCATGGCCCACAACAAGTAGGCCACGGTGACAGAGTTGGAGGCCATCCACGGGCCTCGAAGGCTATATTTGCTAATGTGCAACCTACCAGCGGCAGGGGCCAATGCCAACCTCACTGTGCTACTGCTCTCTCGTGAGACCAGCCAGACTGGTCCCGATACATTCCATAAAGGCTGGTCCTCAGATGGTCCTGCAGAAGCCAGCAGCCAGGGTCTAGGGGTCCCATACTCAGCAGCACATCCTTGCACTGACTCTCTTCCTTCCCTGTCTCACTCAGGCTCCTCTGGAACCACACACCCCAGCGAAGTGCCTGGATGCACGATGAGCCTTTATCTCCGACTCTGCTTTTTGGGATACCCAGGCCAACACTGTGCTTGGAGCGTCCCCCAAAGATAGAGGGCCAAGGGCTGCTCAGCAGTCCCTTCAGCACGACCTGTGGGAGAACTTTTATAAATACTCCTGAAGCCGGGGGAACATTCTAGAAGGGTGTCTGATATCTGAAAAGTCACATGGCCAAGAGTTCATAACTGGCCATCAGCTGTCAAACACTTTGTAGGGCCCAAGGATGTGCGGGAGTGTCTCGAAGGAGCTGTGTCGGCCGGGGGCCTGATAGGAAGAGCTGGGGGCCTGCGTGGGTTGATGTGAAGGGGACCCTGGTGGAAAAACTGGAGGTTTTCCATCACAGGCTCAGACCAGGGGCAAGAGTACAGCTAGTCACTGGACAGATGGAGTCTCCTGTGTCGGGCGAAGCCAGGACAGCAGACCCTGGGGTAGATAGAATACAGGAAGGCTCTCCAAAATCTACCACTTGAAAGAGAAAGTTTTCGACATCTGCCACAGCCAGAGGAACCCTCCCTCCGACTGTGCAGACAAGAAAGCTTTCCCTGACCGCTTCCCCATCTTCACTCCTCAACCCTGGTGAGGCCGGAGGTCACCAAGACATGGAGGAGAAAGGGGACAAGCGAGGTGGGACAGCTGAGAAGTGACCCGTTTCCCCCCAGGGCATCTGTAGTTGAGGGGTATTGGGGGTGCCCAGCTCAGAATGACCATCGACCACAAACAACGAAGAGGACGTGAGGATCGCTCCGGCCTGACATTTTCCTGACCGGTTGGACTTGGATAGTTAGGCAAGATCAGAGGGCACGGGAATGTGGTGGAACTCGCCCTGGAAAGAACTAGCCCCACAGATCGGTGGGGAAAGGGGAAGAGTGGGTTTTCAGCAGCACAGCATGAGACCGCACCCCCCCCCCCCCCCCCGTCCACCGTGTGGACCACCTGCTGGGTGGTCTCCCATCTGCTGGAAGAAACGTGGTGGGAATGTGGGATCCCGGACCCCTCGCGCCCTGCCAGTGGCAACGTGCGCTGGTGCAGCCACTGCGAAAAACAATATGGCAGCTGCTCAAAAAATGAAACATAGACTTGCTGGACGGTCCAGGAATTCCACTTCTGGGTACGCACCCCAACGAATTAAAAGCAGAGACACGAGACGATGATTTCTATGCCGGTGTTCGCGGCAGCATTAATCACAGTGGCTAAAGCATAGAAATGCCCCACGCGTCCAGCGATGGATGAATGGATACAGTGGGACATTGGAGTGTGTTCAATCTTAAAGGGGAAGGAAACTGACACCTGCTAAGACATGGATAAACCTTGAGCACAGCATGCTGGCTGGAATCACCCAATCACGAAGGGACAGATACTCCATTATTCCACTTACACGAGGCACCTGGAGTTGTCCAATTCACAGAAACAGAAGGTAGGATGGCAGTTGCCAGGGGCTGGCAGGGGGGTAGGGAGTTAGTGCTGAACGGGGACGGAGTGTCAGATCTGCGGGACGAAGAGTTCTGGAGATGAAGGGGGGTGACAGTAGCACAACAGAGCCACAGAATGTACCCTTGAAATGGTTAAGATGGTAAATTTTACATCCGGCGTATTTACCGGTTGCAACCCCCCCCCCCCCCCCCCACCGCCTCGCCGGGGGTGCGTGTACCTGGAGAACTAGGGTGTTTGTTAGCCTGAGCTGGTCCCAGACAGGCACCATCAGTTGTGAGAACAAAACCTACCTTTACCTATGGTCCTAGTTTTCACAGTAAGAGTAAATAAGTAAAAGTCTGAAGGAGGCACGTGATAGTGGGAGGCAAAATTGGAGCGGAAGGGAGGCCAGGGCAGTGAGATCCAAGAACAGAGAGGCCCTGGGGCTGAGCGGTAAGTGACCACGGTGAGGGGGACAGAGCCAGATCCCCATGCAGCGGCCCAGGGTTTTGGAAATGGGACTGCACAGGAGCGGGGGAGTGGATTTGTGAGGGAGAGAAGACTGATGTGGTCTGGAACCCCCCATGAGGGGTCCAGAGGAGCCCTGCCCACTCCTGGAGCCTGAGGTCAGGGACTCAGGAGGAAAAACTGCCCCCGGGAAGGGCCCCAGAGGCCACATTCCTTGTCCTTAGGGGCAAACCGGATTTCCAGTTCAGCCAGGGAGGAGCGGAGCTGTGCCTTCCAGAAGGTCCCGGGGAGGGGTCTGGGCAGATGGGGGGGCAGGGGGCTGGGCAGGTGTGGCACAGGTGCAGGGTGGTGGAGGGGCCAGGCCAGTGGCGTGGATACTGGCCGTGATGGAGGCTGGTGGATATTTTCTCTCTTCCTTCCCTCCTCTTCCTCCTCCTCCGGTTTTCAGGAGGAGAGAACGAGGGGAGTGTGTAGACAAGCAGAACAGAGAGAGGTAGGTGGAGAGGGAGGAACGGGGTCACTGATGCAGGCCTGAAGCTGGTCCCTATATCTCCCCCCGCCCCCACTGCCTGGATGACGGTGGTTTGCCTTGGGTTGTACTTTGCAGCACAGCCTGGTCAACACGTGTCCTTCTAAACATTCTATGGCTCCCTATTGCTCCCCGCCCTGCAGAGCTCACCAAACCGCTCTGGGCTCCCTGAAAAGATGTGGCCTGTAGTGCCCTGCCCCCAGCTTTGTCCCTTGAGATGCCCTCACTGTCCGGAGCCCCTTCCCTGACACCCCACTCCACACCGAGGCTAGGCTTCTCACCTCCTGCCCGACAGAGTCCCTCCTGCCACCCCCAGCGCTGCCCCGGGCCCCCTCACCTTGCCCTCCCCCAGTGACTCCTCTCCAGATTGCCTCGGATTCTTGACAGGGGCCCCCAGTTCCTGCCTCTACTGTGGGAGCTTGTTGAGAACCGGGTTTATCCCCAAGGTCCTGGCCCACGGTGGGAGGCTAGGAAGTGCTTGCTACCTTGATGGACGTGCACAGCCCCCTTCTGCTCTTGGCCACTTCTCTCTCTCAACGTCCTAGGAACGGACAGAGGGAACCCAGGGAACAGACAGAGGAAGACCCCCCTCCCCCTTTTTATTTTATAAGTACTTTGTGTTCATTGCAAAAACCTCTTAAAATACAAATAAGCAGAAGAGAGAACAAACCTCCCATAAACCCAGAGATTACGTTAACATCTCAGTTTGTCCTGCCCAGATTATTTTTCCTGCCTGTACCCAAAATCTTTAACAAAAATGGGATGACAGAAAATGTACAATTTTAAGATTTGCTTCTCTTCTATATAAATACATGATGAACATCTACCCTCTAAAAATTTTTTTTTATTTTTTTTTTGGAGAGAGAGAGACACCAAGTATGAGTGGGGAAGGGGCAGAGAAAGGGGGAGACACAGAATCCGAAGCAGGCTCCAGGCTCTGAGTTGTCAGCACAGAGCCTGACGTGGGGCTCGAACTCACGAACCGTGGGATCATGACCTGAGCTGAAGTCAGATGCTCCACCGACTGAGCCACCCAAGTGCCCCTGAACATCTACCCTTTTTAAAAAAAATTTTTTAATGTTTATTTATTTTTGAGAAAGAGAGGGAGAGAGAGAGGGGGGGAGGGAGAGAGAGAGGGAGGGAGAGAACGAGTGGGGGAGGGGCAGACAGAGAGGGAGACAGAGAGTCCAAAGCAGGCTCCAGGCTCCAAGCTGTCAGCACAGAGCCCAACGCGGGGCTTGAACCCACGGACTGTGAGATCATGACCTAAGCTGAAGTCACATGCTTAACCGAGTCACCCAGGCTCCCCTACGTTTGTCTTCTTTTCCGCAGTGAAAATACTCTGTATGATACGACAGTAGTGAATCCCTGTCGTAATTTGTCCAAACTCGTAGAATGTACAACACCAAGAGTGAGCAGTAATATAAACTATGGGCCTTGGGTGATGGTGATGTGCCCATGTAGGCTCATCAGTTGTAGCAAATGTCCCACGCTGCTGGGGTACACTGAGTTGGGGAGCCTCACCCAGTTGGGGAGGCTATGCGTGGGTGGGGGTTGGGAGTAAATGGGAAACTTCTGTACCTTCCCTTCAATTTTGCTGTGTCTAAAATGGCTCTAAAAACCGGTCTTAATTTTGCAAATGAAACATAAGCCACCTGCGTGGCTCAGTCGGTTGAACATCCGACTCTTGATTCTGGCTCCGGTGGTGATCTGGCGGTCTTGAGATCGAGCCCTGGGCTGGGCTCTGCCCTGGGCGGGGAGCCTGCTTAAGATTCTCTCTCTCCGTCTCCCTCGCTCTCTCTTTGCCCCTCCCCTGCTCGTGCTCTGTCTCTCTGTCTCTGTCTCTGTCTCTCTCTCTGCAAAATGAATAAACGTTAAAAAAAATGTAGGAAAAGAAAAAATTTTAAAGAAGTTAAATACATTGAAAGCCAGCTGTGCCCTTTATCTATGCTTCTCCCCCTCCCCCTCCCCCCCCCCCAGATGTCTTCACTGTCCTGATTTGGCTTTATCATCCTCCACACACGCCTTTGGGCAAGTGCAGCGTTAGCCACGCAAGGCTGGGGCTGGTTTGCACCGGATGTGTGCTGGGACCACTTCATCTGACCTTGGCACATCTCTCCGTCTTGGGTTTTCTGTGATTGGGCTCACTGGCCATGTGGCTCTGGTTGTCCATTCAGCCCCCGGGAGCCTCCGCCCTTGTCACCCCAGCCACTTCGGTCTGCCTTCCCTGCTGGGTGGGAGCTCTGTGACAGCAAGGGCCCTCTCTGCCTCTTATTATTTTTTTTTACCACTATGGCTCCTGCACCTGGCACCCAGGGGGAGCTCACTAAATGGTGTGGGTGGTTTGTTGCATGACTGGGTCCATATGAATGGGTTTAAAAACATTTTGTTTTATTGCGGTTAAATATACATGACACAAAGGTTGCCATCTTCACCGTTAAAAAACATTTTATTTTATTTTATTTTTGAAGAGAAAGAGAGAGCAGCGGAGGGGCAGAGAGAGAGAGGGAGAACGAGAATCCCAGGCAGGTTCCACACCACCAACGTGGACCCCGATGTGGGGCTCGAACTCACGAACCATGAGATCATGACCTGAGCCGAAATCAAGAGTCGGATGCTTAACCGACTGAGCCACCCAGGGGCCCTCACCCTCACCATTTTTAAGCATACACTTCAACAGTATTAAGTGCATTCACATTGTTATGTAGCCAACCCGGCATCTACCCACAACACCCCTTCTAGCTTCCCAAATGGAAACTGTCCCCAATGAACACTCTCCCCCTTCCACCCCTGCCCCCGGCAACACCATGCTACCTCCTGTCTCCGTGAATCTGACCACTGTAGGCCCCTCATGGAAGCGGAATCATAGTATGTGTCCCACGGCTGGCTGATCTCACCCAGCATAATGTGCTCAAGGTTCATCCGCGTTGTCCGTGCATATCCACACGTGTGGCAGATTTCCTTCCTTTTTAAGGCTTGAGAACACTCCATTGTTTGTGCATCGTGCAGATGGTTTGACGAGGACCGCGCGCTGGGTAGGTGTCTCGTGGTCCTGAGAGCAGCTGCCTGCCCTCCCCGGTGCAGGTGGAAATGGTGTGAGCTCCAGTGTGGGAGTCATCTGTGGGACTCACCAGCCCTCCAAGCCCCACCAAAGACCCCAGGGCTGCAGTGTCCCATTCCCGTGGGTTCTGACCCTGTGTCCCCACGGAGACCTCGCGGCCGGGGTGAGGGGGCAGAACTGGCTCCAATGTCTCCTCCAGCATCTCTCTGCCACATAATACAGAAAACTGGAAATTGGAGCATCTGTAAGAGTCGGGGAGTCGTGAGCCTAAAGGGAAGGGACTGTGGCCTTCTTCCTTCCTCCCCACCATCCCCGCGTCCCCAGGCCAACCAAGCGGGGCTTCAAGAGAGTCACTGATAGAGACCGGGGTGCCTGGAAAGAAGGGAGCCGGCAAATCCTCACCCCTTGGGACATATCCTCATGCAGGAGACTTGCTGAGCTCCCCTCTGTGTCATCCGAGCTGGCTGAGCGAGAAAAAAAGGACCAGAGCGAAGTCGGGGCAAACGTGGGGTGGCGGTGAACGCGTGTGTGTTTCCTCTGAGCTAACTGCTTGCCGCGTTAACCATCTTGCGGGTGCCAGGGGAGCTGCTAGCTGGGTGAGGGGACCCCTGTGGGAAGCGACGTGGAGGGTGGGGAGGGGCAGGAGCTATGAGGCGGCAGGAAAAATCTCTCCCTTTCCTGGGAACTATGCAGTGGGCAAGTGCCGCAGGGGCTCTCGCGAGTCAGTGTGGATTATCTGCCCACGGAGGGAGGGCGTCAGGAGCACCAGCTGAGTAGAAAGACTTCGCTCCGAGTCCATTTTTCCCCTGCCAGCCCCAGCTCCCAGGGGCAAAGGGACTCAGGAGACATGGGTTGGGAGGGAGAGCAAGACCCCCCACTCCTTCCTCGGGGCCAGACCTGAGCCAGGAGGGAGAGTATTCACGGGGATCAAAGTGTTAAATTAGTCTGGACTGAGCTTCTGCTACCGGAAATTAACCAGGAAGCGAAGGGAGCTGCTTGGAATGTTTGAAGGGATGTATAATAAAGATCTGACAGAGCACAGTCGGAGGCACTGATTGAAAACAAATTCAAAAGACCATTTCGTATTCCTGTCTCACTTGGTCCAAACACTAGTCTAAAATTAAAAGTACAAAACTCTCCAAAGGGTACAGATGTTGGGGAGGCAGAAAGTAAGATCCACCTAAATGTCACAACCAAGGCCTGGGGGTCCAGGGAGAGGGGGTAGGAAGGGAAAGGATCTAGAGGTTCTGTCTTGGGACAGGAGAGGGACAGAGCGGCTGAGAGGGGAGAACAGTTGGAATTTTGCTTTCAAATAATTGTAGAAAAATACGCATCTGTTAGGAGAGCAGGGAAGAAGGAACGGGACCGTCAGTGCTGTGGGAAGCTTATAAGTTAACAAGGAGAAAGGGAAGGAATAGTAACCATCTGAGAGGAGAGAACAATGTAAATAGTAAACGTAAAGGAAGTGGAAAGAATAATATCAAGGATTTTAGTCATTACACTACGTCAGAATGGTACCTAAAACAAACCCTAGCTAGACGTTATTTACAAGAAATGCACGCAAAACAGCAGGATAAAGAAAGGCTGGAAATAATGAGGTGCAGAGAGGCACAAATAAAAGTAAGCCCGGACCAGTAATATTAACATCAGATAAGGTGGACATTAAGGTGAAGACCTATGAAGATGAAAAGCAAAAGTTATAAAGACCAAAGTGTCACAAACCCATAGGAACTAAGCAACATGTGTTGAAACACACAAAGCAAAAGTACCAGAATAAGTACCAGTCCTTGAACAGCAGTGCGTTTACAGTGAGAGATTTCAGTACACATCTCTCAGAATTAGGCTCAGTAAATAAAAAAGGAATGATATGCAGGAGTGGTCAATAAATCTGATTTAATAGGTGAGGATTCTTACCTCTATGAAGAGAAAACGTACTTCCTATTCGTGTGTCCCTGTAACTGCTGCAGAAATGATCTATTTGACCACAAAGAAAACCTGAACCAGTGCAGAAAAGCCAAGAAAAAGGCCACATTTTTATCCTAATCTGGTGAAATCAGATCAGTAAATAATAAAGAGGTGATGACTACACTATTAACTACTTTGATATGAGGAAACACACTTCTAGATAATACTTAAAGAGGGCATCAAGAAGGAAATTGAATTAAAAACTACTGGAAAGCATTGGAAATAAGGATGCTTCATTCCCAAACCTCTGGGACACAGCAAAACCACATTCAGTGGAAAATCAAACTTAAATGTCTTTAGTCTTAAAACAGGAAGACAAAAATAAGGACCTACTTGCTCAGTCTAAGTACCAAAAGAAATCAGGAAGTTGGAATTGGTAAAGACACAAAGACAAATTAATGAATTAGAACAGCAGATCTGTACTGACATTCATATTTCTATTAGGGAGAATAAGCGTGTGTTAATTGGTTTTTGCAAGCCCCAATGCACAGAAAAAGCCAAGCTCACCATGACTTGCACTTTCCTTGGTGAAGGGAAAATGAAATAGAAATGTACAAGGTTAAGCATGAGAAAGGAGACATAAGCACAGATTCAGGAGAGAGTAAAAGAATTTTAAGGAAACATATTCAACACGATGGCAACAGGTTTGAAAACCTGGAGGAAGTGGATGGTGCAGAAAGGTATGAACCCCTTGGGGTGCCTGGGTGGCTCAGTCGGTTGAGCGTCAGACTTCAGCTCGGGTCATGATCTCACAGTTTGTGAGTTCGATGCCCGCCCTCTCGAACACTCTGTCCCCTCCCTCTCTGCAGCTTCCCCGCTTGCTCTCTCTCAAAATAAATAAAACACTAAAAAAAAAAAAAAAAGAAGGGTATGAACCTTGGTGGGGGCGGGGCACTGAAGTCAGATGCCCTGGGTGACACCTAAATCTGTCACTTACTAGCTGTGGGACCTTATAATAGTTCCTACTTCTTAGGTGGCTGGGAGGATTAATGGGCTAATACATGGAAAGTGCATCTGCTAAGGACTCCATAAGTGCTGTTGTTAACGCTGGTGGTGTTTTTGTTAAATGGTGACGGCACACAAGGCTCTCCAGCTGAAAGAAAATAAACGTGGGTTTCCATCTTCAAATGTAGAATAAATCCTTGATGGGCTCGGAGGAGATAATAAGATAATCAAACTCTTACAAGAACATCTAGGGAGTTAGATGAACAACCTAGGATTGGAGAGGAGCCTCCTCACCCAGGCTAACACGGAAATGTTCTAGTTGGCTATATGAAAACTTTTGGATAGCAAAAGGTACCCTGACTACAGTCCACAGACAAATGACAGATTGAGGGAAATACTGGTAACTCACATGGCTATGATACACAGAGCGCTTAAACCCTGACAGGGAAAACACAAAACAGGGCAGAAGAAATGGGCCAAGGGAGGGCAGGACCCAGGGCGTGAGCACGGATTGCCAGTGCATGTGTGGGAACCGCCCCAGCTCACCTACAGGCAGGAAATACGGACCCGGGGAGCACAGAGAAAGCACTTTGCACCCATCAGGCTGACCCGCTCTGACAGCTTTGCTGGCCCGGAACGGGGCTGCCTTTGTGAGAGGCCATCTGGCAACACCTATGGACTTGAAAAATGCAAATATTCCTGGGCATCTATTACAAAGAAACGAAAACACCAGTGCCCACAAACTGGAAGCAAAGTGGTTTCCCATCCACAGGGAACATTGTGGCCACATGCATATTAAGTAAGCATTATGAAAATGACTATCAACCAGCCACAGGAATGGACAGAATGGGGTCCCGAGGTCCCAGCTGCCATGGAGGGATGTGTCCACAAACCACTGAGTGGCAACGGAAGATGCGGAAATGTGTGTTTGATCAGAACCCCCCCCCCTTTTTTTTTTTTGAAGCAATAGCGACTCCCAGTGAGTCATGCCCATTTACATGGACATCCTGTGTTACATAAGCATTGAGAAAAGCACAGGGCTGGTCACGGGGTGCTGATATCGAGGGGGACGCAAGCCCAGGAGGTGTGAAAGAAAAAGACTACCCTAAAAAATATAGTCCCATCTCCTTTATGCGTGTTTGTGGAATTACCGTGTGCGATTCCTGGGCAGAAATAAAAGGGAAAGTTTCTTGACAGTTTTCCAGGGAACATTGCACTTCGTGTGTGATGGGGATGCACTGGGTCTGTTTGCTAATTACGGGGTGTGGCTCCCCAGCCCGGAGGGGCAGGAGCTCTGAGGCCCCAGCGCCCTGGAGAGCCCCCCACCCCCACCCCACGTGTGCAGGTGTCTCCCTTCCAGGAGGAGGGCGGTGGCTCCGAGGCGGGCTGTGCACAGGTCTCCATGACTTGGCACTTTTGCACTTGGGGGTCCCGTGGGAGCCGCCCCCTCCAGCAGCGCGCCCCCTGCCTGCTGCGCCACCTGGGCTGCTCCGCGGCCCTGGCTCGGCCAGGCTTCCTGGGTGCCCCCTGGGTGCTCCCTGAGAGCCCTCACAGCCGGAAGGCGAGGATCAGGGTGACAGGAGGGGGGCCCTACGGCGCCCTCGTGGGTTCCTTCTTGCTCCCACGGACTCCCTGCAAACCGGCAGCTTCTCCCACCCAAGGCACCGCGATGAGCGGCAGATAGAGACATGAAGAGGGACCCGGAGGCCTTCCCTACATATTCCCAGGAGGTGCAGCTGCAGCTGGGGGGAGCACCGGGCTGGGCACTTCTCTCATTCCCCCCAAAGGGGAGAGTCTGTAAACAGTAGCTGCCTGAGAAAAACCAGTGTCGTCTTGTGGCCCACCATTGGTCATTTAAGACTGGTTGGTCAGAAACAGGGGGCCTGGCGAGTGCAGGGATTGGAGGGGAGCCAGGAAAGGGGACCCCTAGGTCAGAAATGATGTGCAGCTGGGGGGAAGCCTGGCCCACCCCACCCCTCATCATCCTGGCTCCAGCCAAGCCCCGGCAGTCAGCCCTTTAGGTCAGCAAGTGTCGCTCTTGGTGCCTCATCCTCAAGTTTACCCTCCTGCCTTGCCAGCTGGAGCGGTTCTACAGCTGGATCTCAGTGCGGGGGGGGGGGGGGGGGGTGACCTTCATGGACGCCAGGAGGGTATCCACAGGGCAGTGGGGAGAGCTCACTGCAGGAATTGAGAGGGAAGGCTTGTGTATGGGTGGCAAGGCAGAGGAACGGGTCTATACCAAGGTGCCCAGAGGCAAAGACCTAGTGATATACAGTTGATCCTTGGACATCGGCGGTGGAAGGTGTGGGTGGTTGGTGGTTAGGGGCACCATCCACCCCCAACCCCTGCAGTGGAAAATCCCTGTATAACTTATGACTCCACAAATACCTAACTAACAGCCTGCTGTTGCCCGGAAGCCTTACCGATAACCTAAACGGTCAGTTAATACGTATATTGTGTGTTATATATAGTACATATTGTATTCTTATGATAAAGTAAGCCAGAGAAAAGAACATTTATTAAGAAAATCATAAGGAAGAAAAAAATCATTCACAGTACTGTAATTTTTTTAATGTTTATTTATTTTTGAGAGGTTATGCGAGCAGGGAAGGGGCAGAGAGAGAGAGGGAGACAGAGAATCCCAAGCAGGCTCTGCTCGTCAGCACAGAGCCCGATGTGGGGCTTGACCTCAGGAACTGTGAGATCATGACCTGAGCTGAAATTAAGAGACGCTTAACCGACGGAGCCACACAGGTGCCCCGAGAGTTTTCAATTTACAGAAGATAGTTCTAGAGAGTTCCCGTATAGTCTGCACTCGGACCCCCTGTTGTTAATGTTTCACTAGTGGATTCTTTTGTCACAAGTAATGAATCAATGTTGGTGCATTCCTATTAACTGAACTCCATGCTTGATTTGGATTTCTTTGGGGAAGACCACAGAGGTGAAGGGGCCATTTTCTTTCTTTCTTTCTCTCTTTCTTTCTTTCTTTCTTTCTTTCTTTCTTTCTTTCTTTCTCCTTCCTTCCTTCCTTCCTTCTTCCTTCCTTCCTTCCTTCCTCCTTTCTTTCTTTCTTTTCTTCCTCCTTCCTTTCTTCCTTCCTCCTTCTTCCTTCCTTCCTTCCTTCCTTCTTCCTTCCTTCCTTCCTTCCTTCCTTCCTTCCTTCCTTCTTTCTTTCATTCATTCTTTCTTTCTTTTTAATATTTATTTATTTTTGGGAGAGCACAAGCATGGGAGAGGCAGAGAGACGGGGACAGAGGACCCGAAGTGGGCCCTGCGCTGACAGGCTGACAGCCGAGAGCCTGATGTGGGGCTCAAACTCACAAACTGCGAGATCATGACCTGACCGAAGTCGGATGCTCAACTGGCTGAGCCATCCAGGTGCCCCAAGAAGTGCTCTTTTTCATCACGCCATATCCAGGCGACATGCTGCCATCATGACTCATCGCTGATGATGTTGACCTTGACCCCCTGGTGAGGTGGTGTTCATTGGGTTTCTCCATGTAGAGCCAACTCTCCTGACCTGTCCACATTGTCCTCTTTGGAAGGAAGTCACTACACGTCCTACACTTAGGGAAAGGGGATTATGTACCACCTGCTTCAGAGGGCATTACCTATATACATTATTTTGAATACTTCTATAAAGGAGATTCCAAAAGGGTTTTCTTTCTTTTTTCTTTTTTTGCCCTTTATTTTATTTATTTATTTTTATGTTTATTTATTTATTTTTATGTTTATTTATTTATTTATTTAAATATGAAATTTATTGTCAAATTGGTTTCCATACAACACCCAGTGCTCATCCCAACAGGTGCCCTCCCCAATGCCCATCACCCCCCCTCCTCTCCCTCCCACCCCCCATCAACCCTCAGTTTGTTCTCAGTTCTTAAGAGTCTCTTATGGTTTGGCTCCCTCCCCCTCTAACTTTTTTTTTCCTTCCCCTCCCCCATGGTCTTCTGTTAAGCTTCTCAGGATCCACATAAGAGTGAAAACATATGGTATCTGTCTTTCTCTGTATGACTTATTTCACTTAACATAACACTCTTCAGTTCCATCCACGTTGCTACAAAGGGCCAGATTTCATTCTTCCTCATTGCCACGTAGTATTCCATTGTGTATATAAACCACAATTTCTTTAACCATTCATCAGTTCATGGACATTTAGGCTCTTTCCATCATTTGGCTATTGTTGAGAGTGCTGCTGTAAACATTGGGGTACAAGTGCCCCTATGCATCAGCACTCCTGTATCCCTTGGGTAAATTCCTAGCAGTGCTATTGCTGGGTCATAGGGTAGATCTATTTTTAATTTTTTGAGGAACCTCCACACTGTTTTCCAGAGCGGATTTTCAATTCATCTTCCTATTTCTTAGAGTGAAGATACTGAATGTAATACAAATACTTGAATAGCTTTATTGAGACATAATTCAACATCATATTTTTCACCCATTTAACTGTACCATTTGGTGTTTTTTAGTTTTTTTTGTGCACCCATCATCATTATCTAATCATAAACATTTTTGGTTCCCTTGAAAAAAATTCTCATCCCCCGCCCCCTGCTCCAATCCCCTTCCTCAGCCCTAGGCTGCCCCTGGTCTACTTTTTTGGCTATAAATTTGTCTTTCCGGGATTTGTCATATGAATGGAATCTTGTAGTATGTAGTCTCGTGGGACTGGCTTTTTTCACTTAGCATATCGTTTACAAGACACATCCACGATTGTAAGGTGTATCAGAACTTCATTGCTTCTTATTGCTGAACATTATTCCATTGTACAGATAGACCACGTCTGTTTATCATTGATCACTGATGGGCATTTGGGTTGTTCCTATTTTTTGGCTCTTATCAATAATGCCGCTGTAAACATTCTCATAGAAGTTCTCCTGTGGACGTATGTTTTCATTTCTCTTGGGTATACACCTGGGAGTAGAATTGTGGGATCCTATGGAAATTCTATGCTTTCCTCTTTGAGGAACTTCCAGACCGTTTTCCAAGCGGCTACGCTCCTTTCCAGTCCCACCAGCAAGGTAGGAGCGTTCCTATTTCTCTGTATTCTCATCGACATTTGTCATTGTCTTTGTTGAGGGTGTAGACTGTAGCGAGTCAACACTTCCATACAACACCCAGTGCTCATCCCAAGTGCGCGCCTTAATCCCCATCTTCTATTTCACCCATCCCTGCCCCCCACCCTGCTCAGCTCCCCTCTGGTGACCGTCGGTTTTTTATAGTTAAGAGTCTGTTTCTTGGTTTACCTCTCTCTCGCTCTTTTTCCTCCCTTTGCTCATTTGTGTTGTTTCTTAAATTCCACATATAAGTGAAATCATGGTGTTGGTCTTTCTCCAACTGACTTATTTCACTTAGCCTAATGCACTCTAGCTCCATCCACGTTGTCGCAGATGACAAGATTGTATTCTTTTTGATGTTTGGGTAATATTCCATTGTGTATATACACCACATCTTTATCCATTCATCAGCCGATGGACACCTGGGCTACATCCATAGTTTGGCAGCTGTGGATAATGCTGCTATAAATATCAGGGTGCATGTATCCCTTTGAAATAGTATTTTTGTATCCTTTGGGTAAATACCTGGTAGTGCAAGGGCTGGGTTGTAGGGTAGTTCGAGTTTTAACTTTTTGAGGAATTTCCATACTCTTTTCCCAAGTGGCCCTGCATCACTTTGTTATTTTCTGTCTTTGAGAAAGAAAAATAGCCATCCTAGCGGGTCTAAAGTGGTATTTCATTGTAGTTTTATTTGTATTTCCTTAATGACTAATAATGACAAGCATCTTTTCGTGGATTAACTGGTTCTTCGTATACTGTTTTTGGAGAAATGTCTGTTCAAATCTTTTGCCCATATTTTTTTGAGTTTATTTGTTTATTTTGAGAAAGACAGTTTAAGTAGGAGAGGGGTAGAGAGAGAGAGGGAGGGAGAGAATCCCTAGCAGGCTCCACACTGTCAGCACAGAGCCCGATGCGGGGCTCAAACTTATGAAGCCGTGAAATCACGACCTGAGCCAAAACCAAGAGTCGGATGCTTAACCAAATGAGCCACCCAGGTGCCCCTCCTTTGCCCATTTTAAAATTGGTTTGGGGCGCCTGGGTGGCTCAGTCGGTTGAGCGTCCAACTTCGGCTCAGGTCATGATCTCACAGTCTGTGAGTTCAAGCCCCGCATCGGGCTCTGTGCTGATGGCTCAGAGCCTGGAGCCTGCTTCCGATTCTGTGTCTCCCTCTCTCTCTGCCCCTTCCCTGCTCATGCTCTGTCTCTCTCTGTCACAAAAATAAAAACATTAAGAAAAAAAAATTTTTTTTAATTGGTTTGTCTTTTTATTGTTGAGTTATAATAGTTCTTTATATATTCTGACATAAATCCCTTTACCAGATATACGATTTTCAATTATATTCTCTTATTCTGTGGGTTTTCTCTTCAGTTTTTTTGATGGTATACCTTATAACACAGAAGTTTTTAATTTTGATGTGATCCGGTTATTTATTTTTTCTTTGGTCATTTGTGCTTTTGGTGATGTATCTAAGAAATCATGGCCTAACCCAAGAACGTGAAGCTTTGCTCCTATATTTTCTTGTAGAAGTTTTATATTTTTATGCCTCATGTTTAGGTCAATGAACCATTCGGAGTTCATTTTTGTATATGATGTGAGGTAAGGGTTCAATTTCATTCTTTTGCATGGGGATGTCCAGTCATCCCAGCCCCATTTGTTAGAAAGACCCTTCTTTCTCATCAAATTGTCTTGGCACCCTCGTCAAAAAGCAATTGACCATAACTGTAAGGGTTTATTTCTGGACTCCTGGTTCTATTCCATAGATCTACATGTCTGTGCACTTTGGTACCTGCCAAGCATGAGTTCAAGCCCTGGTTCTGCCCCCTATGAGCTGTGACAGCCTGGACAAGGTTTTTGGCTTTTTTTTTTTTTTTTAACGTTTATTTATTTTTGAGACAGAGAGAGACAGAGCATGAACAGGGGAGGGGCAGAGAGAGAGGGAGACACAGAATCTGAAACAGGCTCCAGGCTCTGAGCTGTCAGCACAGACCCCAACGCGGGGCTCGAACTCACGGACTGTGAGATCATGACCTGAGCCGAAGTCAGACACTCAACCGACCAAGCCACCCAGGCGCCCCGATCGGCTTTTTTTTTTAACACTTTATTTTATTTTTTGAGAGACAGAGTATGAGCAGGGGAGGGCCAGAGAGAGAGAGGGAGACACAGAATCCAAAGCAGGCTCTGGGCTCTGAGCTGTCAGCACAGAGCCTGACACGGGTCTCGAACTCACGAATGCGAGATCATGACCTGAACTGAAGTTGGATGCTCAACCCACTGAGCCACCCAGGTGTCCCTGGAGGAGAGTTCTTATGAGCCTTTGTTCCCCCTTCTATAAAATAGGGATAATAACACCTTTCTTGTAGAATTATGATTAAAGGTATCATGCCCTCAGTCCATGGCATACACTAAGTGCTCAATAAATGGTAGCCATGGTGACCATAAGCAGCCTCAGGGCTGACATGACACTGGCCATTGTCTAATAATTTCATGTTTACCACTGAAACAGTTTATTTGCCCCTTAGAACAATTTCCCTTTTTTTTAGTTTATTTATTTATTGTGAGAGAGAAAGAGGAGGGGGAGGGGCAGAGAGAGAGGGAGAGAGAATCCCAAGCAGGTTCTACGCTCTCAGCACTGAGCCTGATGCTTGAACTCATCAACCATGAGATCATGACCTGAGCCGAAATCAGGAGTCAGATGCTTAACCAACTGAGCCACCCAGGTGTCACCCCAAGGTTCTTAGGCTGTCACCCTCACTCCTTGGCTACTTGAAAAATGTAAACCGAATTCTGTGTCATGAACCTATACAAGATCTCTTACATTCACATCATTGCCAGTTTTAATTATGAAATATAATTTTGCAAATATATATATGTACAAATAAATATATATTATAACATGTAACAGATGTTAAGCAGTAAGATATGATTTTCTTAAAAATTTTTTGTTAATGTTTACTTTTGATAGAGCGTGAGCAGGGGAGAAGCAGAGAGAGAGGGAGACACAGAATCCAAAGCAGGCTTCAGGCTCTGAGCTGTCAGCACAGAGCCTGACACAGGGCTTGAACTTGGGAACAGCGGGGTCATGACCTGAGCCAAAGTCAGATGCTTAACCGAATGAGCCACCCGGGCGCCCCTTCCCACCTGTTCTTAAAAAGAAAGTGGGTTTTCCCTCCCAAAAGCTATTCTAACCTAATTGCTCCTTGAAAGTTAAGCAATGTAACTTTTAAGCTGGTTTTCTCATTCATCCAAAAATGTTTTGCCAGCTTTAGGAGTGTTTGTTGAAAATCACCTTGCTAAAGGAGTGATAATTTCTCTCAATCTTTGCTTAGATCCTGCCCAGCCCCACCTGCTGATTTGGGATGGTTTGGTACATTGACCTGTTTCCATTATTTTCTAGGTCTTCCTATATGCCATTCACTGTGGATATGATATTGAAAAAAAGTTGAAACCGTTGCTTTCATGGAAATTTGAGTCTGTAGGGGGACAAGGAGCAAAGAAAAATAATCTGCAAATAATCACAGAAACAAATATGTGATTGCAAGTTGTGACAGGTTTCTGGGAGTAAGGAAGGTATTATTGGGGGATAGGGGTGGGTCAGAGCAGCTGAGGTCTGAACAGGAACAAGAGTTACCCTGGTGCAGAGTGGAAGGGGGAGTGTTCCAGGGAGAGAGACTATCATGTGCAAAGGCCCTGAGGCAGGAAATTGCGTGGCCCATTCAGGAACTGCCCATGGACTGGAATTCAGTGAAAATGTTGGAAACCGGTACAAAATGAGGCTGGTGAGGCATCCAGGAGTCAGACTGTGCAGGTCTCAAAGGCCAGGGAAGGTTTTTTTTTTTCCCTAAGAGTAGTAGAAAGCCACTGAAGGATGTCAATGGGGGGAAAATATGCTCAAGTCTTCATTGCCCAAGGGCCCTTTTGCCGATATTTGGAGAAGGGACCACAGAGAGGTGATCAGGGACTCAGGAAAACAAACAGGCGGCAGTGGCTCCAGAGAGAGAGAGAGAGAGAGAGAGAGTGTGTGTGTGTGTGTGTGTGACAATCTGGGCAAGTATGAGGCATTGGGATGGACCATCAGGGCAAAGATTAAAACCTTTAACCCTTAAAAACTAAAACCATGCATCTGCAACATTGTGACAACCCAAGCTTATGCCAGAACTGAAACTCTTCACTAACAAAAATCTAGAGATTTTGTCTTCCATGGATTTAAACAAGTTTCAAGGCTCCAGGACGAGGGCTGCTTTATATCTATCTATCTATCTATCTATCTATCTATCTATCTATCTCTTATTTATTTAAAGAGAGAGAGAGAGCACGAGCAGGGGAGGGGCAGAGAGAGAGGGAGAGAGAATCCCAAGCAGGCTCCACACTGTCAGCACAGAGCCAGACGCGGGGCTGGAACTCATGAACCGTGAGATCAGGACCTGAGCCGAAATCGAGAGTCTGAGCCACCCAGGCGCCCCAAAAGCTGCTACTTCCGACAAAGGCAACAGCTTCCAGCATTCACACGAAACTTTCCGTGTGCCAGGCCCCGTTCCCATCGTGCCACACGGTCATTGTTGTCTGCACTCGCTTTTTCCAGTCGCTTCCATGACTCTCCTCGGGGAGGTCAATTTCATGCTAAAAGATGAAGGAGGAAATGAGAGGGATGAAGGCGGCTTAGGGGCAACGAAAGCCGCAGAAGAGCCTCACGGAAGGCGGGTGGAGCCAAGGACCAGGAAGGGGGCGACCCGGGGGTGGGAGGGTGCTGGTGTCTCTGTTTCTTTTCCCCGCGCCGGTTTGCAGATGAGGAAACTGAGGCCCAGAGACATTGAATCACTTGTCTAAGGACATGCCCCTGGTGGTCAGCAATCCGGTGAACAGTGGAGCTGAAAAGCAGAGCTCGGCAGGGTGGGGGCCAGGGCGGTCAGGGAACTGGCAAGTGGACAAGCGGGCCGTCCGTCCAGGGAGCTGCTGTCGTGATGAATCAGCTCCAGCAGCCTTGGGCCTCGAAGCCTGCCCTCCACTCAGTATCCAGTTCCCGGGAGAGGCTGGGGGGACCCACGCTCCCCCTGGCGAGGCTGCAGCAGAGGGCGAAGGTGTCATCTGTAAAGATGATCTGGCGTCACCGCTGGAAAAGCAAGGGGAGGGTTCCGGGTCGGCACAAGAGGCCTGGTGTGCCCCCCTGGCCCTCCCCATCTCGGAGCACGCCCAACTTCTGCCCACCGCCTAGTGCAGGCTCCCCAGGCACCTGATCCGACTGGTGTTTCCTCCTGCCATTCTGGAAGGTTTCCCATTCTGTCGGTCTAGTTCGGGGTCTTGGAATTCCTTGCCTGCGTCCCTCCCACACACTGCGGCCTTCGGTCCGGACCTCATCAAGACTGTGCCCTATCCAGACGGATTCTCGGAAAACAAGGTCTGATTTTGATAAGCTGTGATGAGCTCCTTCGTGCCCACCGAACCCACAGCCTTCCCACAGCCCACAGGCCTCCACGAGTCCCCTGCCCCTGGAGCCCCGTCCATCCCCTCACCTCCTGGGGCAGCACCATACACATCACCACCGCTTATTATTAGCTGCAGGGGATGCATGACCTTGTTGACTGCCTCTGTGCCTTCGCTTTGGCTGTTCCACACCTTTTTGCTGTTCCTTGCTTGAATAGCCCTCATTTCAGCACAGATGCCATTTCCCTCCTGCGTCAGCTTCGTCTGAGGAGTCACGGTAAATGTCTTGTGCATCCAGTTGCTACAGTTGCCATACGGTTTTGAAATTTCCTGTTTTGCCCCATCATTCGGCAGGTATCTCTTGACCACCTACTGGGTGCCAGACATCATTCTAAGGTGCGAGGATGACGGCAGGGAGCAAACCAAATTCCAGCCGGAGGGCGGCAGGTAGCAAATGAAATAAGCGACAAATGAATAGCATGTCCGTGGGCAATAAACGCCCGGGAGAAAAATGAAATGGAGGAAGAAGACAGAAAGTGACAGGCTGGGCTGGTTACCGTTTTCCATGACACTTGAGCGGAGCTGTGTGTGGATGTCAAGGGAAGGGCCTCCTAGAGAGGGACAGGAGAGGAGCAGGACACCCTCAGGCCACCGTGGAGACCTCGTGTTTTCCTCTGAGCGAAAGGGGAAGCTGGGGCACCCGAATGCTGGCTGAAGAGGGGCCTGCAGGTGGGGAAGTTTGGCAGGAAGTGTGGTAAGGAGAGACCAAGAGTCTGCAGCAGCGGGAGAGGTAAGAGACGCGACAGTAGGTGACATCCACCTGATAAAGGTGCCCCTTTAGGTGGCACAGAGGACATGCCCAGCAAGCATCTGGCAAATGGCCGAGGGAGGGGCTTCTAGATTCCTTCCTTCGCAAGCATCTCTGGTTTCCTGGGCGACCACACGGTCATGATGGGTTCTTGGCATAGGCTCTGCTCTTCAACAGGAGGGCAGATCCGCGCATCAGTGGGGCCTCACGGAGAAAGTCCCCAGCCTGCGGTTCCTCGGGTGGGACACCTCTACCTCCAAGGGGCCCTGACACCTGTGCGCATGGGCGGAGAGGTGAGGGGGACAAGAACGTGCCCATGCACTGGTGCGTGTGGGGGTTGCTGCGTGCACGCACACTCACCATGACTCGTAGCTCCCCCTCTGCTGACCTTACATAACAGGGCAATTGGGACAATAGCCTCTGGCAATTGAATTTCGGAAATCTGGAAGAGGTGCATGCCAGGCTGAATCAATCAGGGCCCCCTTGCCCAGGGCAAACACAGAGGCTCCTTTTGAAGCTTGGATGTGCGCCCCACCCAAGCCTTCACAGACGCATTCTTGCATTTCAGAACAGAAAAAACATAAACAACCCAAGGCCTAATCCCCAAAGCTGGGGCTCATAGGAAGGAGAGGTCCGTTAGCTACAACCCCTATTTGAATACTGTTTTGTTCTTGTTACACAAACTTCCTGGGCAGGGACTCCCGGGCCACGTGGGCTGGAAGAAGGGTCCTTAAAAGTGTCCCCTCTAGGCTGCTCATTCCAGAAGCTCAAGGCGCTGGGAAAGGCTGTGTCAAAGGTAATCTCCCCTCCCTTCCTCCCACCCCGTTCTTTTTTTTTTTTTTCTTTTCCCTAGGTGAGAACACCTAGTGTCTTTCGGCCTCACTTTGCTCAGCTGTTAAATGGACTCCTAACAGTTCCTTCTTCCCCGGGGTGCTGCTGTGGAGTTTTGGTGAGGATCAAAGGGGAGGATTGAGGGGGAGCCATCCTCGGGGACGTCTGGGGGCAAAGTCGGCACAGGTGAGAAGGTGGCATGCGGAGATGTGCGAAGGCAGCTGGTCCCCGGAAAGGAGCTCCAGCTGCTCCCCTGTGTGCCAGGTGCAATGTTAGATGCCCTCCAGCTCCGTGAATCGCTAATAACTGAGAGGCAGCGCCATTAACGCTGTGCAGAGGGGGCTCCTTCCCAGAGACCACATGGTTCTGAGTGCTGGACCAAGTGCCCACCCCGTCTCACTCGCCCACTCCGCCCTGGACCGCCCGGCCTTGGGGGCCGCTGGCCAGAGGCTGATGCTCTGGTTTGACCACCTGAGGCTGGGGAGGGAAGCAGGACCTTCCTGCAAGGCTGTGTGGCTGGGGTCGTGGTCAGCAGGAGCGCCCTGGAGGCCAGCAGGGGCCCCTCCTCTCTGTGCAGAAGGCCTGGGGTGGGGCTCAGCACCGTGGAGAGGGGAGGCAGTGGGAGATCCCAGAAACCACCTGCTGGAATTCAAGCAGGATTACACACACACACACACACACAGAGCTATTTCCACTTTGCCAAAAAAAAATTATATATACCATATACACTACATATACCATATATGCATATATTTACATACATATATATGTATATATGTCAAACATATGCATATATAATATATATGGCATATATATATATATATTTTTTTTTGCAAAGTAGAAATAGTCTTATCATGGTTCTCTTCCTGTTATTAGCAGTTATGCAGTGTCTGAAAGAGGTGGGGTGTCTCTGGGAAGACGGAAAGGAATTGCTGAGGGAGAAGGGAGAAGGGACGCTTTTCTCTGTGCCCCTTTTGTTATCTTTTATTTCTTCCACCACGAGCATGTGTTACCTAGTCAAAAAGTTACAAAGCATTTTTAAAAACTGCAAGCTCATTGCAAAAGAAGTCAAACACCGCGGAAGATGGAAGCGAAGGTCACCGCTGATGTCACCCCCGTCTATGGTCGCCATGTTGGGAGCCACCCTTCTAGTCTTTTCTTGCGTGTTCAAGAGCACACACACACACACACACACACACGCACACACACGCACACGTGCATACCTAGTGTTCCTGCTGCCCTGCTCCCGGTTTTCTTTCTTATGCCTCGGGCCTGGGACACATCCGGCACAGACAGCCAGTGCCCTTATGAAGGTGCAGAAACATCTATTTTGCCTCCCTCCTAAATCCTGCACAAGGGGCCATCACCCAGGTGCTGTATGGCTCATTTCAGTCGCTGATGGACGTTTCGGATGTTTCCAGTATTTCTCCGTTACATAAAGACTTGATGACCTTTCTCATTCAGGTTTAGAAACGCTGTCCTTTCCATAGGCTCCTGAATGTGGACCTACACTCTCAAAGGGAAATAACGTTTTAAAGGCTTTTGCTTAGATGCAGCCGAACGGCCCCCAGAAGAACCAGCCCAGTGTGCCAGGACGGTTTCTCGCCCTGGTAGCAGGGATCCCCTCCACACATCCGTGTGCAACTAGGAGGCCCTGGGAGACGGGAGACTTCTTCTGGCGTGTGCCCTGTGTCTCACAGGTGTTGCGGGCACGCACTGGTTTAAAGGCCAAGGCTGGTTCCACCCGCAAGGCAGCCAATGCTTTTGCGAACAATCGCAGAGCCAGGAAGGTGGTGCTGGTATGCTGATGCTGGGCTTTCTTTAATCAGCTCGGGCGTGGAATCCCAACCCGGGCCAGCCAATCTAATCCGGAAAGTGGCGTGGCTGGGTAGCGGCGGTGGCGGGGCTTGAGAGATGCTAGGAAGGGCCTCCCCCACCTCTGCACTCCCCTCCCTCCGCACACTGCCAGGATCTCACCGTGAGCAGTTAGGGTCGCATGCCATTGCTTCCTGGCCCTCCGCTCAGATGCTTTGCGATCAGTTCAGGGGCCAGGGGGGCCAGACAGCTGGGCTAGGGAGCTGAGAAGGCAAAAGAATGCCGTTTCCCCAGCTCTCCTGGGGGATCGTTCTCTTCTTACAAAAGAAACGCGGCGGAGGAGCAATGAGGATGCTGCCTCTGCAGCCCCCAGGTCCTGGTGATGAGGGATGCGGCCGTCCTCCTCCCCGGCTCCAAGATGCTCTCTGTCCCCAGGCACCATGAGCAAAATCGGCGAAGTCGTGCAGCGGGCCAGGGCCGCCTTCAACTTGGGCAAGACGCGCCCGCTGCAGTTCCGGATCCAGCAGCTGGAGGCGCTGCGGCGCATGATCAAGGAGCACGAGAAGGACATCGCGGGCGCGCTGACAGCGGACCTCCACAGGGTGCGCCAGAGCGTGAGACTCCCCCCCCCTTTGTAGCCCTGTCCTGGGGACACGACACCCCGAACGCCGGGTCTCCTCATTCTCCCAGCCTTCAGCCCCACGCAGGGCCACCTGGGTTCCCCTAACCAGAGAGCATCCCAGCTTGGCGTCCCAGAGGGCCCTCCCTCCCCGTCCATCCCTCACCCTGAGCGAAATCAGACACCTCCAAATTCTCAACCCCTTCGCCTTGCTGCCCCCAAGTCGCCTGGCCCTGCCTCCACCCGTTCCATTTTTGCCTTGGAGGAGAGCAGAGTGACTCTCGAGCTCATGCCCCTCCTGTTTCACAGTCCTTTGTATTTTTTTTTAAACTTTTTTTTCTTTAAGTTTATTTATTTATTTTGAGAGAGACAGAGAGAGCAAGCAGGGGAGGGGCAGAAGATAAAGGGACAGAAGATCCGAAGCGGGCTTTGTGGTGACAGCAGAGAGCCGGATGCAGGGCTCGAACTCACAAACCCTGAGATCATGACTTGAGCTGAAATCAAGAGTCCCAGGCTTCACGGACTGAGCCACCCGGGCCCCCAATGCTGTATTTTTTAAATCTCTGGTTCCTCATCTTAAAACAAAAGCTTCACGACTTCTGCGTTGCTTCTCACAGCCAAAGTTCATGGAAGTGTTGTATTTTCCTGCTGGCTGCTCCTCCTTTCCCCTCACCCCTGCAGCATGGCTTCCTCCCCACCCACTCCAGGAGGATCCCTTGAAGGCTTGGCCTGCTCCCTCCCTCCCCTGCTGAGAGGTTCTCCTGGATTTTTTCCTTTCTTTGGCAGCCTTTAACCTATACCCATTTCTTCAAGGTGGCCTTCTTAGGGTTCAAGTCTCATTTTAATCTATAAGCATTCCTGGACCCTCCTCAGCTCGCTTCCCGCCGCCTCCCCCCCCCCCCCCCCATTAATGAAATCACCCAGGTCTGAGGTCCTCTTAGGCACCATGAATTTGGCATGTGCAAACTGCCCGGGCCCTCCACACTGTCAGAAAGGGGCCCTCTCAGACCCTGCCAGTGGCAAATCCTCAGCTCTGCCCGCAGCCCCACTGTGCCTTCGGTGGCCCGGACCCCTGGCCTGGGGAGCACACAGTAAACAGCCCCATCACCCTGGCAGCTGAACATGCCAGGCTGTGTCCAATGTGCCCACCCAGCATGTGAAGTACTAAAAATGCTCCCATTTTCGAGATCTGGAGACTGAGGTTAGGACAGGGTGGGCAGCTCGTTCAGGGTCACACGTCTAGGGCCCAGTGAGCCAGGACCACAGGCAGCCCCGGTGACTCCCTGAGCAGAGGCCTGGCTGCACGGCCCTGGATCTCTGACCGCCCCCCCCTCCGCCACCGCAGAATGAGTGGAACGCCTACTACGAGGAGGTGGTGTATGTCCTGGAAGAGATCGAACACGTGATCAAGAAGCTCCCTGAGTGGGCTGCGGATGAGCCCGTGGAGAAGACTCCGCAGACCCAGCAGGATGAGTGTTACATCCACTCGGAGCCCCTGGGCGTGGTCCTCATCATCGGCACCTGGAACTATCCCTTCACTGTCACGGTCCAGCCCATGGTGGGCGCCATCGCTGCAGGTACTCAGGCTCTGTCTCGGAGAGGGCGTCAGGAGGGATCACTGTCCCAGCCCAGTGGAGCCAGAGATGGGGTGGAGCTGGGGCTCAGGGAGTGGTTTGATGGGTCTGAATTTCCCCAGAGGCTTCAGGGAGCAAACTCTTTAGCCGGCCCCCCTGGTGCCCCAAGCCCGGCCTGGCTCAGAAGTGACCGCGGCCCACCCCTTTCTGCCGGCCATGTATGCAGGGCCGGATGGCTCTCAGCTTAGATACATCTGGGCTCACCAGTCCCACCAGTTGGGACCAGCTCTGCTCTCCCATCAGGGCCCAGGCCCTTCCCTCCCTTCTCTTCCCCCTCCTCCCGCATCTGAACTCCGCAGAGGGCGGATGGTGCAGCTTCTGTGGGCGCCTGCCCTCTGCTCTTCTGTCCGTTCCGCCAAGGACGCAGAGAACGGAGGGGCTCCCGGCGTGGTCACTGGGAGGGCAGGGCCCTGACTCTGCGTGCTCTGCAGGGAACGCGGTGGTCATCAAGCCCTCAGAGCTGAGTGAGAATATGGCGAACCTGCTGGCCACCGTCATCCCTCAGTACCTGGACAGGGTGAGGTGCTCCCCAGGTCTTTGGGGGTTGAGAAATAGTGAATTTTTGCAGCAAGGGGCTAAGCCTGGGGTTGGGGCCAATGACAGCCGGCCTCTCCCATTGAGGTGAATGGAGTCCCGGGATCAGGAGAGGGGGCTCTGTTTGGTGATGGCCGGGTGGGCAGGGCGAGGAGGAAGTGTTGTGGTCTTTTCTGAGGCCCGCCTTCTCCTTGCACGGAAGGATCTGTACCCGGTGATCAATGGGGGCATCTCTGAGACCACAGAGGTCCTCAAGGAGAGATTTGACCACATCCTATACACCGGGAACACCGCTGTGGGCAAGATCATCATGATGGCCGCAGCCAAGCACCTGACCCCCATCACCCTGGAGCTAGGGGGCAAGAACCCTTGCTATGTGGACAAGGACTGTGATCTGGATGTCGCCTGCAGGTGAGTGGCCATTCTGGCTGCCCCCCAGCTCACACAGACCACAGTTCTGCCGTGAGGGACACAGACATCGTCCCTGCCCTCACGGTGTCTGCGGTCTTGGGTGGGAGCTGGGGGTGGGGGTGGGGTACCATACCCACAAAAGAGGTGCAAGGCAGTCTGGGAAGGCTTCCAGCAGGAAAGAGGTCGAGCCAGTATCCTTTCACATCCCACGTGCGTGGCCTTCCAGGGTGTGGGGACCCCGAGCAGAGATAACACCTGGCCATGCAGGGCTCAAGGGCATGGACAGAGAGGCACAAAGGTTGCCCACCCCAGACGTCTCCCAGAAACCCCCCACCAGTCATTGATGAGATTAGCACGTGTGATGCCATCGGCCCCTGTAAACACATTCAGGGACATGCGTCTGCTCAGTCCAGTGTCTAGAAACCAGTGGGACGTTAGGGAGCCTCTGGCTTCTGGGTACCTGAGAGCTCTCCCCCAGTGCTCAGCCCCTCCTACCTTGACCCTGAGATAATAGAATAAGATGTTTGTCCGAGGGAGCCTCCCATGCCTCCCGGGACGCAATCTAATCTGGAATTTTCACAGACGCATCGCCTGGGGGAAATTCATGAACAGTGGCCAGACTTGTGTGGGCCCGGACTACATCCTCTGTGACCCCTCCATCCAGAACCAAATTGTGGAGAAGCTCAAAAAGTCCCTGAAAGTGAGTGTTGGTCCCTGGGGCTGAGTGAGAAGCTGCAAGGCAGTGAGGTGGGTCTAGACTTTAGAACACACTGGATTTTTTTTTTTTTTCCTGGTCATCAAAATAATCCACACTCATTGTAAATAATTTGGGAAAGGTTATAAAAGGGGGTGCCTGGGTGGCTCAGTCGGTTAAGCGTCCACCTTCGGCTCAGGTCACGATCTTGAGGTTCGTGGGTTCGAGGCCCGCGTCAGGCTCCACGCTGACAGCTCGGAGCCTGGAGCCTGCTTGGGATTCTGTGTCTCCCTCTCTCTCTGTCCCTCCCCCGATCACGTTCTGTGTGTCTCTCTCTGAAAAAGAAACGTTAAAAGAAAGTTTTCAGAAAAGGTTATAAAGGAATGAAATGTAAAGAAACAAAAGCTCCAGCTAGAAACCCACCGCCTCGACAATCACTGCCGCCGTCCTGGTACGTCCCACACTCTTCCTTTCCGTGAAGACACACATTCGCTCTTCTGACAACGTCCACACAACTGTGCACAGATTTCTTTCAAATAATGCTGTCTCGCAGCTGTTCATACGCCGTGAAAGTTTGAAGCACTGCAGGTGTCATGACAGCTCAGCAGTCCTGGGCTAGATGGTGCCCCTGGGTGCTCCCAGGCCAAGGTCGCCCGTCAGCCAATGGCCATGATGAGGGTCCACGTCCTCACCTGAAACCTGTCACCTCTTGTCCGCAGGAGTTCTACGGGGAGGATGCCAAGAAGTCCCGTGACTACGGAAGGATCATTAACTCCCGGCACTTCCAGAGGGTGATGGGCCTGATGGAGGGTCAGAAAGTCGCCTATGGAGGCACTGGGGACGCGGCCACCCGATACATCGGTGTGTGTGCTCGCCCTTGGTGTGTGTGTGCGTGCCCGCTGCCAGGGTCCCCGCGGGTGGACAGCTATCCTTGAGGAGCAGACGCGATCCAGTGGGCCTGGCGGGGGAGGGGGTCGGGGGGATGCTCCGGGAGTCTCGGCAGGCAGGGACTGGGCACAACTCCTGGGAAGCCTATCCCCAGCCCAGAAGCCCTCTGCCCACCAGGCCCAGGCGGCATCAGCAGGGGGTCTGAACGGCAAGGCCCCAAGAGTAACAAGTACCCAGCTGGAGGGGCCCCCGGTGCCCAGGCTTGAAGGTCACCCGATGCGACCCCGCTCGGCCCCCAGCTTGTCGGAGACTGAAGGGCTCTGGCAGGGGCTCAGGTGGCCAGCGGGGCACAGTGCCCGCCCGCTCCAGATGTGGACCCTGGGTTTCCCCCACGTGTAGGTTAATCCACAGTTCTCTCCTTGGTCTGCTGTGATGGAGCCCAGGCAGGGGTAGGGGGGGCTCACCCACGCCCCACCCGAATCCTGTACAGGAATTGAAGGAAGAAGCTAGGTGCCTGGGCTTGCAGGGCAGGTGGGGGCCTCTGCACCTGCTGACTCTCGCTTGTTTCCTGTCCCAGCCCCCACCATCCTCACAGACGTGGACCCCCAGTCCCAGGTGATGCAGGAGGAGATCTTTGGGCCCGTGATGCCCATTGTGTGTGTGCGCAGCCTGGAGGAGGCCATCCAGTTCATCAACCAACGGGAGAAGCCCCTGGCCCTCTATGTGTTCTCTCTAAATGACAAGGTAGGCCTGGGGTGCCCTCCTCCAAGGGTCCTGGGGGGGGGTCCCGACACAGCACTCGCGTGAACAGGATCCAGGGGTCCATGGACCCAGGTTCAAATCCCAGCGTCACTGCTTACCGCTGTGTGATCTTGGGCAAGTCACTTAACCTTTCGGAGCCTCTTTGTCCGCCGCTCTGAAACCAGTCCATCGACTTGACCCCCAAGGCTCTGGGATGTGCCCAGACAGAGTGGGGAGGGGCCTGGGGGGTCCGGGAAGGAGACTGAAGCGGGGGTGGGGCCGGCTGCTGTTGCAGGTGATTAAGAAGATGATTTCGGAGACCTCGAGTGGCGGCGTGACAGCCAACGACGTCGTTGTCCACAACTCTGTGCACTCCCTGCCTTACGGGGGTGTGGGTGAGTCTGGGGCTGAGCTCACTGCCTGCCTGCCCCCTCCAGGTGTCCCCCCTCCACAGCCCTAGGTTGGGAGTTCAGGAGGGACCAGAGCAGCCCTGGGCCTCAGACCCCCACTAACCTCTCCTGTGTGGGCCTCTGGCTCCGGCCGGCACATCCATCAGCCATGTTCGACCTTGAGACCCTAGAGGGTCCTAAGGGTCACCTGGTACACCAGTCCTGCTTCAGGGAGGCCCTGAGAGAGGGGACATGGCCCGGAGGTCCCACAGCTGAAACAACTCTTCTGAGCACCTTCTGTTGTCCCCAGCGTGGACGTGTCCCTTGGGGCATCCGCCAGGGATCGGCCACCCCTGGGAGGCTCAGAGAAAGGGCACGTGAGGCTTGTCGGCAGGGTCTGGGGGTCTCAGGCCACCGGGGGCTGAGCCAGCTCCTCCCCGCAGGGAACAGCGGCATGGGGTCCTACCACGGCAAGAAGAGCTTTGAGACCTTTTCCCACCGACGCTCTTGCCTGGTGCGGCCTCTGCTGAACGATGAGTCCCTCAAAGCCAGATACCCCCCAAGCCTGGCCAAGGTGAGAGGTGGGGGCGGAGGCGGTCGGGGAGACTCGGCTGCTGGGAGCCCCTGGGCCCGCACAGGACACGGGCCTCACTGCCCCCTGGTGTCCTCTTCGCAGATGACCCGTCACTGAAGTGCTGCACCTGGCTGGCCTCCCCGCGCCGCACCCCTGCCCCTCTGTCCAGCCCTGGAAGAATTGCTCCCGGAGCCCCCCTCTTGCTCCCCTGAGGATCACTGCATGCCCCCACTCCCATCTGGGCCCCGGGCCTCACTTCCCCAAGTCCCCGCCCCCTCGCTGGACACGTAGAGAGACCAATAAAAGTTCCCCAGCCGGACCAAGGAGTGTGTGCGCCTGCTTCCTGTGCAGCCCCCGCATCCTCCCCGGTCCCGTGCCCCTGCCCCAGCCAGTCCTCATCCCGACTTGCACTGAAGGCCTCCCCAAAGTCCCGCGTTGGCTCCCAGAGCCCCGAGGCAGGAGCCAGTGGTGTCCTGGAGCCATTTATCCTGCATCTCGACTTGGGGAGTGAGCTCCGTTTCTGGTGTATCCAGCGAAGGGGTGACCGAGGGGGCTGTCTTGATGGCAAGTGGCTCGGAAACTGGAGGCCAAAGTGCTCCTCTCACATTGGGTTTGGCACCCAGGGCAGGGGTCCCTCGGTGAGACCATGCAGGGGTCAACACGAAACCCTTGGGTGATTTCCGAGCGCAGCTCCTGGGCGGAAGCCCCCTACACCCCCCCCACCCCCCCACCCCAGGACCCACAGTGCCTGACAGTTCTTGGTCAGGGAGCGCCTGGGCCCAGGGGTCTGGCCTCGGAGGCCTGAAGAGCTGGGACAGGGTCCGGGGAGGATGGTCTGAAGCAAGAGCCAAGAATCAGCCCAACCTGGCCAGCAGGTGGACAGGGGTAGGTGGGGGAGAGACCTGCTGAAGCGAACCGGGTTCATGGCAGGCTGGCGCCCCCTCCTGGCGGCAGGTCGCAATGACTGGGGCTGGCCCCTCTCTGGGATGAAGGTGGTGGTGCTCATAGGAGCCTTGACTGTAAAAGCATGGCCGTCCTCCCCACACCCCCACACCCCCCCCCCTCCTCCGGTGCCAGAACGTCCTCGCTCCCAACAAAGGCCAACCCTCCACTTGTCTTAGGGCCACCTGCCTCTCTCCACCTTGCCTGCCCCTGACCTTGACTCTCATCGTTATCCCCCTTGGAGCTCCCCTCCATCACTGGTCCCCTTTCTGTGCTGGATCATTCCCAGACTCTGATATCTCACATCTTATTTATCCTCCCCCCGCCCAAACCCAAATACAACCTCAAATAAAAGCCCTTAAGCTGTTACCTGGGCTTCATCCCCTCCACTTGAGGGGAAGCAGAGGGGGACCAGGCAGAGCGTGAAGTTTTGTACTGCTTGGATGTTCACTGGGTGCACCATTTCCTTATTTTGCAAATATCCAAACAATTTACTCATGCAGCCCAAATCCTCCCCGGAACCTCTGCCCCTCTAATTAGTGCCTCCTTTCCCCACTCTCCTGCCCAAGAGAGACTCATCCGGACAGTGGGTTATCTGCTCTCGGACAGCCCAGTGCTTCCACAGAGCCAGCCAGGTGAGCCTCTGTCACCTCTGCTCCGCCGAAACTGCTCTCATCTGGGCACTGCCAACCCCCAAGTGGGCAGACTCACCGTCCCACCGCCCAGCCAGCCTTCCCAGCCCTGCTGCCCGGTCACCCCTCCTTCCAACACCCCTCACCTCCGGGGTCCTGGGACTCCATGCCTCGACTCCCCTCCTACTCTGTTTCCAAATTAAAGTCTCCAGTTCTGGCTCTGAGCTCCTAATCCATATATCCAGCTGCCTACCTGACATACGAACTTGGAGTCTTCCCCGCCCCCATGTTTATTTATTTATTTTGAGAGGCGGGAAGGGCAGAGAGAGAGGGAAGGAGGGAATCCCGAGCAGGCTCTGCACTGTCACCACACAGCCCAACACAGGGCTCTGTTCCAGGAACGGGGAGCTCATGACCCGAGCCAAAATCAAGGGTCGGCCACTTAACCGGCTGAGCCACCCAGGTGCCCCTGAACTTGGATTCTTAACACGAACGTATTGCTAGCAAGCCTAGGACAGAGCTCTTGATTTTCCTCTCTAAGCCAACGTGGCCTCATCCCTCAGAGGATGGCTCAAGCCTAAACCTGGGAGGCATGCTGACTCCCTGCTTTTCTTTAGGGCCAAGACCTCAGCAAGGCCCCCCAGGGGGTGGGGGGGAGGGTGCCTCCAGGTAGCGCCCAGGTAAGTCCTGCTCTGCCTTCTCACCATCACACTCCTGGTCTGGGTACTACAGAGAGTCTCCCGAGTGGTGCCCTTTCTTTTGGTCTTGCTCCCCACCGGTTCATTCTTCCCTGAGCACCCAGAGGAGATTCCTAGACCAAAAATCAGACCATGCCACTGCCAGGGCAGATAATTAAAAATAAGAGGCTTCATCCCCTCCTGTCAAAAATAAAGGAACAGGTTTTTCTCCCTTCTGTTTGCTTACTTCCGAAAACTTGTCAGGGTATGTTCTTTCTCGGTCTCTTTGAAACCTGCGTAAGTCTTTTTAAAAGCTAAGAAAGCTTCTAGCCAGCCTCATAAGCCCGGCGCTCTTCTTCCTTCCCAAGGACCTGGGAGCGACCTTTTTGAAAGGGGAACAGCCAGCGAAACAGCGCCCCCTGTCTCCCAACGTAGGAGCCGCACTTTACCAGCACCTTGCTTCAAGTCGCAGAACTACCTCCTGTCGTGAAGATAGACGTTTGTCCTCTGGATGAAGCCAATTAGTTAACACAGTGTCCCCGAATACCAGCCGAAGTTAGGATGACCCTTGTGAGACGAATGGTGCTGTGACGTCCTCTTATTGGAGGCCTAGTCATCCTTCATCTTGAGAACGTGTGTGGTGGGATGTTCTGCCTGGCTGCGTAAGGGGGTGGGATTCCTTTCCGTCTTGGCCACTTCCTAGCAGATTGCCTGTGGGGTGCCTCACATTCTGCTTTATTTTTTTTTTAACTTTATTGATTTTGAGAGAGGGAGACAGAGGGAGCACAAGGTCGGGAGGAGCAGAGAGCGAGGGAGAGAGACAGAATCCCAAGCAGCCTCCTCACTGTCAGCACAGAGCCCGGCGCAGGGCTTGAACTAACGAACCGTGAGATCATGACCTAAGTCGAAATCAAAGAGTCAATCGAAGAGTCAGTTTGCCTCTCAAAAATAAAGAAAACTAATAAAAAAACTTTTTTTTTTTTTTTTTTAATGTGAGCACTGACCTCTGTCGTATTCACCGTATATCCCTAGAGGCTAAGTCAGTGACTAGCTCATAGTAGGTGCTCAACAAATATTTCCGTGAATGAATTTACATGACGTCATTGGGGTTTGGTTGCTCCAAATTCCCATTCTTCCTGCCATCTTCTCATCTGAAATTACCTTACTTTAGGTGACTATAAGCTCACATGAGCCAACTGTAGAATAAAACAGCCAGAAACTGAAAACATCTTAACAGTAAAGACAACACCCTGGGGGTGCCTGGGTGGCTCAGTCCATTAAGCAACTTATTCTTGATTTCGGCCCAGGTCACCATCTCAGGGTTCGTGAATTCGAGCCCCGCGACAGGCTCTGCGCTGACCGCGCGGAGCCTGCTTGGGAATCCTCTCTCTCTGCCCCTCCCCTGCTCATTCTCTCTCTTTCAAAATAAATAAATAAACTTTTTTTTTAATGTTTATTTATTTTTGAGACAGAGAGAGACAGAGCATGAACGGGGGAGGGACAGAGAGAGAGGGAGACACAGAATCCGAAGCAGGCTCCAGGCTCTGAGCTGTCGGCACAGAGCCCAACGCGGGTCTCGAACCCACGGACTTGGAGATCATGACCTGAGCTGAAGTCGGAGGCTTAACCAACTGAGCCACCCAGGCGCCCCTATAAATAAATAAACTTAAAAAAAATAATAATCAAAGACCGATCAAAGACCTGATCAAAGACTTCGGGTCCCTTGTCTTCCCAGAGGCATCGCTCTGATAAGTGAGAGAGCAGAGCCAGGGGTGGGGGGAAGGAGGAAGCCCACTTCCTTCTCTCCTTCACCAGCACCCACCGGCAGCCCCACGCAGTAAGGCTTGTGAGCCCGTTTATAGGTTAGGAAACCGAGGTTCAGGAAGCATTGTCGCTTGGTCTCACTTCACTGTGCCCAGCCACAGGTACCGCGTCCCTAGGGCATCTGCTCTTTCCTGATACTACAGAAATGTCACCTGCAGTGACATTTTGAGTGGCTCCCTAAAACCCTTGCAGCAGGAGCTGTGGAAAGAGCTGGAAATACCCAACTCAGACAAAAGAAGCCTGGGGGCTTCCAAAGACTTGATCCGCGTTATTCCAGAGGGAAGCTTTACAGCAGACAGGAAAAACCCGGATTCTCTTTCTCCTTCCTCTCCCTTTCCTCTCCATTCTCCTTCTCCCCTTCTTTTTTGCTATCATTACAAAGCTTACCACGGACCATGTAACCTGTCTTATTCCAAATGTCCCAAACCCAACCCATACTGGTCGAATCCTATTTTCAAACTAGATTTGAACCCAAGAGAAAAACAATTGGAAAAAAAAAACCCCACAAAAACCTGATCTTGTCCCAACACCATGATTCAATCTATTGTTGTTCTTTCTACCGGTTTTCTTGGATGAAGAAATGAGCTGGAAAACAATATTTGCACAATTACGATTCAACCTTCCCAAACAATTGCCTTTGTCCCGAACACAAATGGCCAAGAATCGTCACAACGCACGTGTTACCAAGGAAAATCAGGTGACATTTCCAGCTTGCTGGTCGCAATGGGCACCTGTCACCTCCCAGTTCCTGGCCCCGTAGCCACATTAGCAAAATGATCCTTTGGTTCCCTTGTTTGCTGCTTCTAGCGTTTAGAGTCTCAGATTAGAAAATCATTTTGTTCTAGCCGTGGCCTCTTCCAAATGATAAAGTGTTGTTGTTACAAAACGGGAAGAGTTCCTTCACGCATTCATTCATTCAACAAACATTGAGCAGGCGATGGTGGGTGGTGAAAGAAACAGATGAGGTCTGTGCTCTTGATCTTACGGTCGATGGGAGTGTCTTGGTCAGGGTGGGCTGGGTTATGCTGGGGTAACAAGTTAACTGCGGAACTTGTGGTTAAGACAGCAGGAGGTTGGAGGGGCTCCTCTCCACAAAGGAAGCCAGAGACCGCCGCTAATGGAGGTCCCGTGTCCGTGCGGGACTTGGGGGGGGACGGAGACCCAGAGGGTCACATGGCAGATCACCTCCACTCACATGCTGTTGGCCAGAACCACTCACACGGTTCTGCCAGGGTGAAGAGTCGTCTCTGTTTGTTGAGCAGCCAATGGTCGGCCATGTGGCTGGGGACGGGCAATAAATGCATGAAGCAACAGACAAGGAAAACACCTGGGAAAAGGCGGTGCTGCGCAGATAATGGAGAACCTTCTGGGCCCTTTAAAGGTGACCATTTAAGGGCGCATCACACACCCCTTGTCATGGACCCCAGGGACCTAACCGTGACCTGCGGTGGTTCTTGTCCCTCTCCCTACCCCCAGGTTGGCCCTGTGTCATCCTGGGCCTTCCCCCTCCCCACACCATCTCCAGGGCCCTGCACGCCATGGCCAGGGCTCCCCTCTGGGTCTCCTGCCACGTCTGAGGTCAGGCAATGGGGAAACCCACCATACTTCCCTCAGGGAGTCTGGGAGGACGGCAGACGGCAGGTGTGGATGCCCGTCTCCAGCTCTGATTCTGAGGTCCCCTGGGCCCTGCCATTTCTGGGGGCCAGCGTCACCCTTGGGCCAGCCCCTTCTCTGAGTGCCCTGCTTCTTCAGGAACTGCTTCTCTGCAGTCACCGTGACTGGTTTGGACCGACGGTGCGGACCGCGGTGACCCCAGCAGACTCACTGTTGCCTGAGGAAAGTCCACCCCTCCCTCTTTGTAACAGAATCCTTGTTTCATTCAGATGTTCACCGCCCCCCCCCCCCCAACGGGACAGGTGACTTTGTCCTCAACTCAGAGACAAATACCAAATAGTTTAAGCCAATAGTTCTCCAACTCTGGTGGCATGCTAGAATATTATAATTTTCGGGACTTCTGAAAAGATAGTAACGCCTGGGACCGTGAACTTAAACATTTTTTTTTAATTCTTTCTTTTTTCCTTTTTTTCCCCAAGTTTGTTTATTTATTTTTGAGAGAGAGTACACAAGCAGGGGAGGGTCAGAGACAGAGGGAGAGACCCAGAATCCGAAGCAGGCTCCAGGCTCCAAGCTGTCAGCAGAGAGCCCGACGCAGGGTTTGAACCCACAAACCATGAGATCACAACCTGAGCAGAAGTTGGACATTCAACTGACTGAGCCACCCAGCGCCCCTTTTTATTTTTTTTTAAGTGTTTATTTTATTTTTGAGAGACAAATGATCAGGAGAGGGGCAGAGAGGGAGGGAGAGAGAAGATCCAAATTGGGTTCTCAGCTGACAGCAGAGAGCCCAATGGGGGGCTCAAACGCATGAACCTCGAAATCACGACTTGGGTGGAAGTCAGACACTCAACCAACTGAGCCACCCAGGTGCCCCCTAATTCTTTATTTTTCAATATTTGCTATTGTTTATTTATTTTGAGAAAGAGAGAGAGTGGGGGAGAGACAGAGAGAGAGAGAGAGAAGAATCCCAAGCAGGCTCTGCACTGTCAGCACAGAGCCTGACACGGGGCTCGATCCCATGAACCATAAAACCACAACCTGAGCCGAAATCAAGAGTCGGATGCTCAACTGACTGAGCCACCCAGGGGCCCCGTTTTCTTCCTTCCTTTCTTTTTCTTTCTTTCTTTCTTTCTTTCTTTCTTTCTTTCTTTCTTTCTTTCTCTCTTTCTTTCTTTCTTTCAAAAAAAGCAGTGTGAGGTTCACATCACATGGAGTATATAGTACAGAGATTTCCCATAAGCCCCCTGCCTCCACCCATACACAGCCTCCCCTGTATCAATATATGCATTTGTTATGACTGATGAACCTGCACAGGCATACCATTATCATGGATCCTGAGCTTTGATTCATGTTCCAGGGTGCAGCCTGGGCATTAATATGTTTGGGGGGTTTTTTTTGTTTAAGTTCCCCAACTGATTCTAATATACTGTCAGGGTTGAGAGCCCCGACGTAAGCCAATAATGAAGTGTGTTTTCCCAGCCGATGACTGATTCAGGATGAACATGGGATCCAGTTGTGGGCGACAGGGTCTGAGAGGAGGTCTACTGGGGGATTCTGGGAATAGTTTCTTCCCTAATAAAAATAGAAGCACACGAAGGAATGACTTCTCTTCTTAGAGGTTGGTGTGTCTGGATGTGACATTTGGAATAGTGCCGCCATCTTGTGACCAGGAGGACAGCCCCCTCCCCCACCCCCTCACCCCCCCCCGAGGCTAAGCAGACCTACCAAGAAGGATATGGCAGAAGGATGGGAACAACTTGGCTTTTCAAAGACATTATTAGGCTACTCTAGATACCCTGTTGTTGGAGTCTGTGTTATATGTGATAGCAAATTGTCCTTAAAACAATTTTTTTGAAGAGTATTTGCACTTATTCACATTTGAAAGCTTGGAGGGAATCAACCATTTTCCCCACAACAGTCTCCAATCACGTCCCCTCCCCTCAGCTGGTGTCCATCTCTCTCCTCTTGGCTCTCTGTCCACTCCTTGTTCCAGTGTCTTCCAACCGGGTCTGGCTTGTTCCCCTACCTGAGACTCCTGCTTGTAATTTCCAGCAATTTGTCCCTCCCTCATCACCCCTCCCTAGCCCTGCAAGCAGGTGCCAGCTGAGCCTCCTGATTCTAAACACCCATGCCCACTGGCCGCTCACTTAGGCTGCTGCCCCCAAACTCTGTATCCTGTGGGGCGCCTGCGTGGCTCGGTCGGTTAAGCGTCTGACTTCAGCTCAGGTCATGATCTTGCGGTTCGCGAGTTCGAGCCCCACGCCGGGCTCTGTGCTGACAGCTCGGAGCCTGGAGCCTGCTTGGGATTCTCTGTCTCCCTCTCTCACTCTGCTCCTGCCCTTCTCTCTCTCTCTCTCTCAAAAATAAATAAACACTAAAAAAAAAAGAAAGAAAGCTGCCAGCAGGAAGCAGAAATGGATGCTGAGAGCCAGCTGACCTTGGGCAGCACTGTGAACTCGGGGCAGATGACTGAGCCCCTGCAGCCTGTTTCTTGGGGTATCAACACTGAACTCTTAGGATTAGTGTGAGGGTAGGATGAGTGACGGCAGGGAAAGCACCGGGCCGGCTGCCTTGTGAGGGGCTGGTTAATTTTCGTTATTACTTTTGCTACTTTCTCCTGGGGTTCCCCGAGCCTGGGCCAGTCCCTTTATTCGCGGATAGGCACCGGAGGTCACTGGAGTTTGCAAGGAGGAGAGACGGAATGGCCCTGAGAGGGTGGCCCAGCAGTAGCCTTGGACGACCAAGGCCCTCGTTCAGCACTAGCCTCTCCCAACGCCCTGCCCTCCCGGCTCCTGCTGGCCGCACGCCAGGCCAGCAACTGTTGTCTCTCAGGCCAGGGGTGTGATATAACCCGCATCTTTGACTTTGTTTATACAAAATCTTGAAAACACCGGTTGGGTGTGGCTTTCACTGCTTAATTCCTTAGAGGCGATATGGGTTGTTTGGGCAGGCGAAGCAGCCACGTGTGCAGCAGCTGGCCAGGCTCAGAGCCAGGAGGAGGACAGGCAGACGCTGGCAGTCTCTCGCCGGCCACTCCCTTCTGCGAGATCCAGAATGCGGAGGGCCTGGGGGCAGCCCCGCGCCCTCCCGACCCCCCACCCATCCCCATGCACATCTTCCAACCATGCTCACTATGGGACAGGACCCTCTGCCCCTGGTTCCTGCCTGGCCCTCAAGTTCTCTACCCCTCTGCCAGGGGCCAAGCGATCTGGGAGCTTGCTCTAGGCCTCTGTCCATTCTTCCAACTGGCTTCAGCCTCTTAGCAAAGCAGGAGAGACAGACAGAGCATGAGTGGGCGAGGGGCAGAGAGAGAGGGAGACAGAATCCGAGCTGTCAGCACAGTGCCCGACGCAGGGCTCGAACTCACTAGCCGTGAGATCATGACCTGAGCTGAAGCTTAACCGACTGAGCCACCCAGGCGCCCCTGACCCAGGCTTTTAAATAGCAAGATGGGGAGAAAGATCACACCCCCTGTTCCCTCATATGACAATGGTGCCCCACAGGTGCCAAGCTTCCGGAACAACTGCCTCATCCATGCTGGGAATGCTGCCCAGGCCTGGTCCCAGGGTGCTACGTTCACAGAACATCTTCCCTTTGAGTCAGGGCCAGACATGAGCTCACAAGTCCTCATGTGATCTTCTGGTAAATAAATGTTCGTGCTGGTGGCTCTTTCGTTTGAAAGACAACAGCTCTCTGTTCCCCTGAAGCTTGTCTGCCTAGTAGGAGTTTACAGGGTCGGTGACTGGAAGAAACTAGGATAATGACTTCTCTGTGTCGGGAGGGCGAAGGAGTGAGACCACAGAAGGCCCAGCACCCACTCCAGCTGTGCCCTGGCTGGAGGAACATTCCAACACTGAGTTCTTTTTCAGAGAACAGGCCAACAGCTGCTAGACAGAAAAAAGTTTTCTCCCCTTTTCTGCTCCAAAGCTGTGCCCAGTGTGACGAGGTTTGGAAGGTGACTGCAAGACAGACAAACCATGACTCCTGTATCCCAGGCCCAGGGCAGACATCACGAGTTAATCGGAGCACTGTTTTCTGCTGAACCGTCTGTGGTTCTCCATACAGCCGGGAGCAGGCCGGAGAAAAGCTCTCACCCCGGATGTAGTAGAAAGTCATATACTTCAGTGTAAAACAGATCCAGCCTCCCATTCCGGCCCTGCCACTTTATTTGAGCAAGCACTTGGCTTTTGTGTTCTTATCTGTAAATCAGAAATAAGCCTCTATCTACCTGGCAAGGCCAGTAGAAGATCAAATTCGATAACAGGTCCAGTGCTGCTCGCCCGTGCGCGCTTGTTGGAGGGACGCCTGTTTCTACACGCACCCTGACATCGACACCTACACTCCTACACTCCACGCAAACATAGTCTGCATGAAATCTGTAGGGATGAAAGGCCACAAGCACAGCTCACGTTTTCTCTCGGATCTTCCTCTCCTCCTCCTGCTTCTCCTCCAAAAAGTGTGTAACGCCCATAACAACATTTGTTATGCAGATTATGCAACCTACTTAAGAAACCCGAGAAGGGCTCTGGGCTGTCAGCACAGAACCCAAGGCAGGGCTTGAACTCATGAACTGTGAGATCATGACCTGAGAGCCGAAATCAGACGCTTAACCAACTGAGCCACCCAGGCGCCCCACCAGAGTCTATGGTTTTTTTTTTTTTTTTACCATATTATGAGTCAAGGACCAGATTTTAAGAAAGAAAGAAAAAAGTCCCTAATATCTATTAAATGTCTACTATGTTCCAGGCACTTCTGTGTACGTTAGCTCGTTGACTTCTTGTAGTAACACCTTCTGTGAGGTTTAGATTTTTTTCATTTTTAATTTCTGGCAAAAAAAACCACACACACAACATAAAATTAGTCATCTTCAAGATTTTAAAGTGTTTCGTTCAGTAGGGTTACGTATTACGTATTTTTGTGCAACCGATCTCCAGAACCTTTTTTTTTAGCTTTGCCAAACTGAAACTCTATCCCCACTAAATGACTCCCCATCCTCCCCTGCCCTCAGCCCCCGGCACCCACCATTTTATTTTGTGTGACTTTGACTCTGCTAGGTACCTCGTAGAGGTGTATCATTTATTTTTTTTAAATTTTTTAATGCTTTTTTTTTTTTTTTATTTTTGAGAGAGAGAGTGTGTGCGGGGGAGGGACAGAGAGAGAGAGAGAGAGACACAGAATCTGAAGCAGGCTCCAGGCTCTGAGCCATCGGCACAGACCCTGACGCGGGGCTCGAACCCACGAACCGTGAGATCACAACCTGAGCTGAAGTCAGACGCTCAACCGACTGAGCCACCCAGGCGCCCCAAGGTATCTCGTTTATGTCTTTGAGACCAACTTACTTCACCTAACACGGTGTGTGTTCAACGTTTGTAACGTTCACGTGTGTCGTGTGGCCCGTGTCAGAATTTCCTTCCTTTTTAAGAATGAATGACTGCCCATTGTAGGTATAGACTGCGTTTTGTTTGATCCTTTATCCCTCAGCGGACACGTGGGTTGTCTCCTCTTCGGGCCATGATGAGTAACGCTGCTGTAAACAAGGACCGTACAAGCATGTTTGAGTCCCTGCTTTCAATTCGTTCGGGTCTACACCCAGAAGTGGAATGGCTGGACCGTGGGGTCATTCCGTTTATGTCACGCCTTGTCAGGAAGAACAAACCTGACGAGAATCAGTGCCTTGCCCACGTTCTGCGGACGTGGCAGAATCAGGATTTAACCCGCCTGATGTAACTGAGCTGCCCTTACAGACTTCCCTGTCTCCGGTTGAAAGACAAAATGAGGCCCGATTAAAAACTGGGAAGAGTGTAGTTGAGTCGAAATCTACTCGAATCAGGCAGGGCCAGACCGGAAATGCTTAGGAACACTCCAGACGGGAGCCCCGGGGAGAGCCCCGTCCTTGGGTTTTGACTTCTTAACCTTGAAGCATTTATAGGCTTGGGGTTTGGCTGCTTAAATGGGCTACGAAGACATTAGACTTCGGTCTAATGTTGTGTTCGTTTCGTTGCAGTGACGCCCCCCTGAGCAAACAGTGGGGTTCAACAAACTACCTCATGAAAGGGGGACGGGAGTGAGGGGAAAGTAGGGATGCACTCTTCCCTCCCAGGCTGGCATGCGACCTGACGGGTCAGGAAAGGTCTTGCTAGGTGGTTGGGGAGCCTCCTTGGCCCTTCATAGGCAAGACCCATGTCTCTGCCTCTCATTGGGTCTGCTCTTCTCTTTGCTCCTTCCAAATCGGCTGCCTCTGCCGCCTAGGGCTCCAGTGACCCTCTTAGCTTGGGATTTCACACAGCGGTGCCCAGGCCTAGCAGGTGCCAGCTTCTCCAAACTTACAGGTCTCCGGCCACCTTCTTCACCAGGAACCTTCTGTCAGGCCCAAGTGCAAAGTCCCAGGAGAGTGAATCTGAGTGGCCCAGCCTGGAGGCGATCACGCGGCACACAGGACCACCCCCTTCCGGGCACTGTGAGGGGGTAGGGGCCTGGTGTCCCGGTGTCTGCACGGGGTGTCCCCTGGGTGGCCTCTCTCTGGGCGAGGTCCACGAGCTGCCCCTGCCCACCAGCGTGACTGGGCAGTGTCCCCCGGGCTCAGTAATCCGGGCCATCTGCACACAGGCTGGGCTGAATTACGGCTTGTTTTTAAATAAAGGCAAGTTTATTCCCACCATTCAGCCGCCTGGGGCCAAGGCCCAGCTTCCTGTTTGCGCTCCCGGCTGGGTCACGCGCTAGCGCCCGAGGCAGGTGCACTGGCTGGGCCTTGCTTTGACCTCAGAGAGCCCCTTGCGTGAGGCCAGTCCCAGTCACTCCCTGCTTGTGGACAACAGTGGTCCCTAGTCCCCCAGCAGCCCTTGGGAGGGAGCTCCGCAGCCCTGCGCCCAAACCTTCAGGCCCTGCTCCCTGGATGGCTCCTGCTGGTGGCCAGACAGACCCCGTCCGGCAAGGCTGAGGAAGTCCCTGGGCTCCTACAGCACAAACAGCCGCTTCCTGACCATGAGGTTCCCCCTAGGATAAGCCTTTCTGGGAGCTGAGATCTCTGAGCCCACCAAATCCTCCAACAGGGGGATCCCTCCCTCCCTCGCTCTCTCCTGTTCCAGGGATTCGGCACATTTCAAAGGTGTGGGTGCTTCTGTGATTCCTGAAGTTCGAAGTTGAGGAGGGCTCTGGGGCAGAGCAGACACGTCCTGGGGGAGAGGGAAGTGGTGGGGAGTGAGGGGGAGGCCCAGGGGCTCCCGCTCCCGGCCCCTCACCCACAAGCAACCCCCCAGCTGTCCCTTCTGATGCCTCAGGGTACGGAAGGTCTGACGCCACTTCCCAGACACAGGGGCGTGGGCCTTTCGACCTCCTACCCCTTTTCTTCCCATACCAAGAAGAGGCCTTGACTTCACCCAGGGCAGGTGTTAGAACAGTTCCTGACATGTAGAAGAACTCAAGGGGAAAAAAAACGTGCTTGTCAATGAACGTGCCTCTGGGACGTTCTGTGCCTCTGTGCCTTTGCACAGAACAGCTCCCGGGGCTTGTCTCCCCGCGACGGGAATTTTAAAAAGCACAACTCCTGAGGGTTAGATTCGGAAATTGTGGAAATTTCTAAACAAGGAGGACCCAGGTGAGTGAAGGGCAAAGGAGAAATCTTGATTCACACCAGCACCGCCACCAAGGGCCTGGAATATTGAGGAAGGAAAGGTTGGTCCTGGCCTGGGAGACGTGAATAGCCCTCTCTCCACCTCCCTCTCTCTTCCCTGCCCTCTGGAAGCCTTGTGACAGCCCTGGACTGGTCTCACCCCTCCGCTCTCTCCCTCCGAGGAGTTGCTCATCCTGACAGGCAGAGGACTCTGGTGTCCTGGCTCGGGATCCTGCAGCGACACCAGGAACGTCCAGATGTCTGGGGCTGATGTTCTGGAGGGCCTCCCGCCAGCGAAGCACCTCCCTGCACCCACAAATGGGGCCGCTCGCCACCCCTCCTTCCCTCTGCCCCCTCCGAGTGCCCGCTTCTGCTCCTTCTGGTCCTGGGCTCCTGGTGAGCTGGCCTGGCCTGGCCCTACCTGCTGTCTCTCCGTCCTTCAGGACCTCCAAGTGCACCTGCTGGGCCTGGTGGCACCAGGCGGACCTGGGGTTTGAATCGGGTTCAGCCCGGCCCCAGTGTGGACTTTGCCTGGTTCACACAATCTGTCAGAGCCTCTGGCCCCGCGCCAGGCATGGGGTCAACCCCCCTGGGGTTGTCAGTCCATTAAGCAGCCGACTCTTGATTTCGGCTCAGGTCGTGATCTGGTTTGTGGGTTTGTGGATCATGGTTTGTGGGTTCGAGTCTTGTGTTGGGCTCTGTGCTGAGAGCCTGGAGTCTGCTTCAGATTCTGTGTCTCCCTCTCTGCCCCTCCCCCGCCCTCACTCTGTCTCTCTCTGGCTCTCAAAAATAAATAAACATTAAACAAAACTAATAAAGAATAAACAGCTTTATTGAGCTATAGCTCACCCCTTTCGAGTATACAATTCAATAACTTTGAGTGTATTCACGGTATATTCACAACTGGAGAACGCTGTCATCACCCCCTAAAGAAGCCCTGGACCCCTTAGCTGTCACCTCCCCTTCCCCCCTCCCCTCCCCCAGCCCCTGGAAATCGCTTCCTCTTCTGGATATTTCATCTAAGTGGAACGGTATACTATTTGGTCTTTTGTGACTGACTTCTTTCACTTTGCGTGTTTTCAAGGCTCATCCACAATGTAAGAGGTGTCTGTACTCCATGCGTTTTTATGGCGGAGTAAAATTCCAGTGTTGGCTGGACCTCTCTTTGTTCCTCCCTTTATCGGCCGACGCACGCCCGAGTGTCTCCACTTTTCGGTGGCTGTGAAGGGTGCCACCACTGCGTTCTTAAACTAAAGGTGCATGGGGGGGGGAGGGCATTTTCCTTAGAAATCTCAGCAAATATTACCTTTTCAAAAATTTTATTTATTTTATTTCTTATTTTATTTATTTTTTGAGAGAGAGAGAGAGTGCCCAAGCGGGGGCGGGGGAGGGGCAGAGGGGGAGGGAGAGAATCCCAAGCAGGTTCCACACTCACAGAGCCCAACACAGGGCTTGATCCCATGACCACGAGATCATGACCTAAGCCAAAATCCAGAATGGGATGCTTAACCGACTGAGCCACCCAGGTACCCCTTGTCTACTGTTTTTCATAGACTTAAAAAATTTTTTTTTGATGTTTTATTTTATTTATTTTTAGTTTAATGTATTTTATTTAATTTTCTTCAAAAAATTTTTTAAACATTTATTTACTTTTGAGACAGAGAGAGACAGAGCATGAACGGGGGAGGGTCAGAGAGAGAGAGGGAGACACAGAATCGGAAGCAGGCTCCAGGCTCTGAGCCGTCAGCCCAGAGCCCTACGCGGGGCTCGAACTCACAGACTGCGAGATCGTGACCTGAGTTGAAGTCGGACGCTTAACCGACTGAGCCACCCAGGCGCCCCTGGCTTAATGTATTTTAATAGCAAACTTACAGGAACAGCACAGAAGACAGACAACATTAAAATCATGTACTTGCATGTAGGACAACTCAGAAAGGTATAGTGAATGGATGGCATCTGCCGTGTGATAAAAATGCTACAAACACCATTTATTTAGGTGCCGTCAATAAGAAATTTACTTGCTTAAAAAAAAAAAAATCCAAATGCTGGCATTGTCCAGAAAAATGTAACAAGTTTATTTATAATTGTTATAAAGTTGAACTGCTGACACGTGTTCGCTGAAGCATTCCGACTTGCATTCATGCTTTATGTCCCCGCATTTGTATTAAAAATTCACAAATGAAAATGGAAAAACTACCAATACCTGATTTCTGTCCCCGATTTTTCCATTTGCAATCATATACTTCGGTACCTTCTGACCCCATGGGGGGAAAAAAAATATCTAACGTTCAGAACTACCAACAACGGGAAGAAGAGAAAAAAATTTTTTTTTTGTTTTTCAAAGAATGAAATGTTTTCCGTCGGAGTGGATTCTTAAGCACGTTCTCCGCGTATGCCGCGCGCTGGCTGGATGTCTTTTGGCATAACTGTCACACGTTTGGCACGGATGGGCACACAGGTTGGTGTCTTCCAAGAGGCCCACCGGGTAGGCCTCCCTTGCCTCCTGCAAAGCACCGGTAGCCGCGCTCTGGAAGCTCAGGTGTGTTTTGAAGTCCTGAGCAATCTCTCGCACCAGACGCTGGAAAGGAAGTTTGCGGACCAGAAGTTTGTCTAATTTCGCGGAGTGCCGCGGTACCAGGCCCGTAACGATGAGGTTTCTTCACCCCTCCAGTAGAGGGCGCACTCTTGCGAGCGGCTTTTGCAGCCAGTTACTTCCTCGGTGCTTTACCCCCCGGGTCCATTTGCGGGCAGTCTGCTTTGCACGAGCCGTGGCGCTGAGACCTCCTCACTTAGCCCCCTTCTCCTTCGGCTGGAGCTCGGCGAGCTAGAGGCGGCGCTGGCGTGTTTTTCTTTTTTTTTTTTTTTGAGAGAGACAGAATGGGAGCAGGGAAGGGGCAGAGAGAGAGGGGGAGACACAGAATCCAAAGCAGGCTCCAGGCTCCGAGCTGTCAGCACAGAGCCCAGCTCGGGGCTCGAACCCACGAACCGTGAGATCCTGACCTGAGCCGAAGTCGGTCGCTCAACCGACTGAGCCACCCAGGCGGCCATAATAGACTTTACTTTTTACAACATTTTTATGTGTATATAAAAATTGTACAGAACATGTAGAGTTTTATTTCCACTCTCCGTGTCCCCCAGTTTCCCCTATTATTGATTCCTTGCAGGAGGACAATACGTTTATTATAACTAAGGAACCAATGTTAGTACATTCTATTAATTAAACTCTGTAACTTACATTAGGGTTCACTCCTGATGTTGTGTGTTCTGGGGGGGTTGGACAAATATAAGAACATGGATCCACCATTGTAGTATCATACAGAATAGTTTCACTGCCCTAAAAGTCCTCCTTCCCTGCCGTTCATTCCCCCCTCTCCCCTAAACCCTGGCAACCACAGATCTTTCTACTGTCTCCATAGTTTTGCCTTTTCCGGAATGTCCTATAGTTGGGATCTTACAGTAGACAGCGTTTCCAGATTGGCTTCTTTCACCTAGCAACCTGCATTTAAGGTTGCTCGGTGTCCTTTCATGGCTTGAGAGCTCATTTCTTTCTAGTGCCGAATAATGTTCGTTTTTATTCCTGCAAACGTTTTCCCAGTCGGAAATGCCCCCACCATCTTTGGCTCCTGGAGCCTTGCCCTTGGCAGGGCCTAGGTGGGGGCCTCGCTGTGCCTGCTGGGGCTTTGACAGCTGGCTCTGTCCCTCTCCCTTACCTGTCAGGACTGGGCTCTAGGCGTTTCTGTGGGGAAGATGCCCTGTGAAGCTTTGTGGGAGGAGGGAGGGGGGAAAGAAGGAAGGGGTGAGGCCTGGAGGGAAAAGGTGCTGGGTGGAGGCAGAGAGAGAAGGAGGCAGCTGCCTTGGGGGTGCCGGGGTGACCTCAGGCATTTTGGTCAGGCCGATGTTGGTCACCGCTCAGCTGGAGGCCTGGGGACAGGCAGGAGGCCGACCTTATCCTTCCCAGCTGTCCTTTGTTCTGAAGATGTGTGGAGCTGAGGGACTGGAAGGCCAGAGTCCCCACTCTTCCCAGTGGGTAACTGGGAGTCCTCCAGTCACAGGGCAGTGAGAAGGGGTCAGAGAGAGAAACTCTGGTTCCCCCGCCTGGGGGGTGCGGGGCTCCGGGCAGCCAAAGGGCAAACAACAGGCTCAGGCCTGGTAAAGTGTAACCAAGTGAAGAAAGGTTAACAGAGGCCCCAACATCCACGGTATCTGGCAGGACCCCCCGCCCCCGGCCAATCAGTTACCCGACGGCAGATCCAGGGACCGGGCCCACCCCCAACAGGACTCGTGCTGGCATTTGCTGCTGCTGGCCTGTGGCAGGTGCGGGGGCCTGAGGCCCCCCCACCCTGAGTTTTCTGGGCCATGTGAGTTGTCCGGGCCAGTGGCTTCTAGTGCAGTTCCAGACGTGTCTCCTTACCCCATGGCTGTGAGTTGAGCCCTTCTTGTGAGCCCTCCAGGTGCCTTGCGAACAGTGGAAACCAACTTCAGCCTCCCCCTCCTTGGTTGAAAGCCTCCTTAACCTCGGGGTGTGTTGAGGGGGTCTTGCAATGTCTCCCCCTTCCCCTTCTTCCGTTTCCCGCCTCCTACTGTTCCCAGGACTTTGTGAGCTTAGGTCCTTCCTCCCTGTGGGGGGTCCTGGGCAGGCCTGAGCCCCCCTCCCCACTGTGTGCAGGAGACTTTAATCTGCTCCACCCTTGCAGGGTGGGGGGGTGGTCGGGGGGAATGGGCTAGACAGGGGAGAGGAGACAGGAAGAGCAGAGACGGGAGGGGGGAGGGGAGCGAGTGTGCCTTTGGAGAGTCACAGAGGCGACAGGTGGTCTGCCATTCTTCCCATCGGGGAGCAGAAGCCGTTAGGTCTGGGCAAGCCCTGTGATTAGCTCTGGCCAATGGGCAGAAGTGACCTGTGTAACTTCCCAGGCTACGTCTTGACATGAGCGTACTTTCCTCCATGCACTCCTGGAATGTTCTCTCCTTAAGCCAACCCCGTGTGGTGAGAAGCCCAAGCTGCCCAGAGAGGCCCTGTGAAGGAAGGTACAAGTAGGCAGTATGCCAGCCTCAGCAGAGCGGGCTACCGACAGCAGGCACCCCCTTCTGGAACTGTCCAGGCTGGGCCGGGCCGGCCCTACCAACTTGTAACCAAAAGAGCCAGCTGATCCCAGCAGCCTAGTAGACTCGTGATACAAGTGGTGGCTGACTTAAGACGGTAAGTGTGGGGCTCATTTACTATGCAGGACATGCGGGTGATTTATCTGTACAGCATCCTGTCTTTGGGGGGAACCCCCTGCCCCATCCAGAGGGCACAGCTCACCCCTTCCCGCCCACTCCTCTCCCCTTCCCAGCGCTGGCTGGCTCCTGCTCCTGTTTCCCAGAAATTGGCCGCTGGGACTGAAGGTGTTGGAGTTGAGTCATCTCAGGGGCTTGTCTTAAAAGCCCTGGGTCCAAAGTTGCCCTGATTCTCTTGTTTTCACGGCTGGCTGCTCAGCTTTCTTCAGCCAATCATCACCGGCCAATCATTATTCCCTGCGCATTCCCTCCCTCCTCCTCCCCACCTCCTCGCTCTTCGGGCATTATCTCAAGTCAGCTCCTCCTGTTTCCACCAAAGAACTGTGACCCCGAAACTGAAATCGGTGCGAGGGAGGACATTGTAGGTCACCATGCCCCTGGGAGGAAGGTCACCAGGGAAGTAACAGGCTCCGCGAGGTCACCGGGGATTCACGGTCCTGATACCTGGAACTGAACTGCTGATCGATGTGGTGTCTGCTTATCTGAGGCCGCAGGGGATGCGGGACAGGAGGGTGGCACACTGGTCCCCGTGGTGCTGGACAACTTGGCAGGGGGGCGCCGACACCCCTGGGCTCTCACCTCCCTGGGGGACGGCACTCCACATTGGCTGTCGCAGCTGGAGTCCCAGAAAACCAGACTGGGAGGCTGAGTCTGCAGGTGGCTGAACAGACACGCAGCAGAATTTATAGTCACTTGGAAGTGGGAGGTGGTGGGGGGGGGGGTTAGTAGTGGGGTGTAGGGTGTTCCTTGAAAAAGTCTGGAAGCACAGTCACGTGGGAGCATTTAGAGGACTCTTCCTGGAGGAAGCAGTTCCCACCGTGCCCCTGGGCCTGAGGCAGCGACCCTGCAATGCCACCGGGGCCCTAATGCCTTGTTCCTAACCACCACCCCCCCCCCACCCCGGTCTGGACACCCACCCAGGGCCTGAAAGGAGTGTGAGAAAGAATAGCTTTATCCAGAAGGAAATGTAGGAATTATTAGCGTATGCAAAAATGCTGGGGAATATTGTGGGAAATGCTTTGGGGACGCCCAACCAAGGAGCTGCCTTCTGGAGAACGAGCTGGCCCTGACCTGCTGTGGCTTAGTGCCCCACTGGTCTGCACGGGTAAAGCCTGACCGGAAGCAGTCGGAAGGTGCTGGACGCAGGCCATTTGCACCAAATACCTTCCATCCTGGTGGGGGCGGGTTTGCCTTCATTAAACCAGACTTTGGATTTAGATTTGCTTGCCTGCCCCACACCCGCGGGGTTCACGGAGGGCACCCCCACCCGCACCGCTGGGGACTCCCACAAAACATGGATTCTGACCACAGAAGTCACTTCGCGGCTGCAGGAGTAAGGCAGTGGACTTAGGCTGGTGGGGTCACTGCTCCCGCCACATGGCTCCCTGTCTGGGGACAGCAGGTGTCAGAAGAGACTCCTGAGGCCCAGGTGCCCTGAAGGAAGGTTTTTGGCCGTCCTCTCAGAAGCGGAAGCCAAACCAGCCAAGAAGGGGCCAAAGGTGAGGAGAACCGGAAAAGGCACTGGAGGATCAACATCATAAATACTGGTGATGAGCTTATTACTAGGGCGTTGTGGCTTTTACCCATTGCCCTGCCTTTTTTGGGTCGTATCCTAATAATTACAATGGTAATAAAACGTCTTCTCTTTCCCCTTTGTCCGTGGCAGCTAACTTTACTGTTTAGTGTGCAGGTTGTAGAAATTTGCACTAGGAGCGCGACAGAATGAGGGAAGGAATATCCATCACGCAGCAGGTGCACAAGCCAGGGGAGCATTTGGGATTCTGCGCGAAGACCAGGTCTGTGCGTGCATGTGGGGAGCAGCGAGTGCACAGGGTGTGTGAGATGTGGGTTGGAATGCACATCTTTGGTTTGTTTTCATCCTCACTCCTCTCCTTTGGCAGGGGGCGGGTGGGGGGGGGGGTCTGCTCCTCCCTCCCCCCCTCCCTCCCTCTGTGCAGCTCGCACATCCCGAAGCCTGATCCAGGACTGGGCCAAGTACGGTGGTAGTTATGAGCCTCCCATGGTCTGGTCTGCCCTGCCTGTCCTTGGTAGGTCGTAGGCCACCCCTGCGTGGAAGAGAAAGAAGGTGAACTGGTCGGGCCAGAGAGGAACCTGGAAAAAAATGGAGGGCGAGAGGGGTGAGCAGTTTGCCCAAGTGGGGTCACCCTGGCTCTCGGGGATGCTGCCCAAAGGGATGGTGGGCAGAGGCAGGGCTGGGGGTCCCTCCCCAGGTATCCTAGCTCCTGGCTCCAGGCCACTGCCCCCTCCCACCATATGACTCCCGGGGCAGAGCTCTGGACGCTGCCCACCTGGACGGAATCCAGGTTCTGCTCCCTGCCTTTCCGAGTCTCCACTGTTTCATCTGTGAAATGGGAGTCATCACGGGCACCATCATGCCGAGGGGTAGCATGCCCAGTGCCTCAGCGCAGCCCATCCGGGCCCCGTGTGCCCCCACACTGCCCCAAACCTCCTCCTCCCGGGGCTTTGCAGCTGACTGCCCTGGGACCGCCCTGGGACTGCGGACACAAGGCCCCCACAGGCACCAGGTGCCCAGGACTCTATCCTGTCCCCCTCTGGTGGCAGAACCCAGGGACGCTGGGCTTGTGTGATAGGCTGCCGCAGCGGCCCCTCCTCCTGCCCCTTACTCATTAGCCAGGCTGCAAAGTAGCATGGGCTTGGCTGGGCAAGGCTGGCTTCAGGAGCGCTCAGGCATGCAGGGTGGCCGGCAGCCCAGTCTTGAACTGGACAGCGTTCGGGACATGGTCACCCCAGACCGAGGGGGCTGTTGCCCTGCCCTCCGCAGGCTGGTCCCTGTCGGCTTTGGGGCCGAGGTGTGGACGCTCTTTGCCCTTTCCGGACCCCTGGTAAGTAGACGATGTGAGGGGCAGGCAGTAAGGCCGGCTGCAGCTGCCGTCCAGGTATGACAGGGCTACGCCAGGAGCCGCTCACACCTGTCCCCAGGAACTGCCCACATTGACCATGTCCAGACTGCACCCGAGGTCACCGCCCACAGCAGGTGACTACAGGACAGCCGTCCCTGGACAGGTGCATGGTGTGGCAATGGGGCCTGACCACAAAGACGAATCAATATGGGCACCCCATAAAAGCTGCAGATACAATGCGGGGCGCCTGTGTGGCTCAGTCAGCCAAGCGTCCGACTTCGGCTCGGGTTGTGATCGCACGGTTCGGGAGTTCAAGCCCCGCATCGGGCTCCGTGCTACCAGCTCGGGCCTGGAAGCTGCTTTGGATTCTGTGTCTCCCTCGTTTTCTGCCCCTCCCCCGCTCGCACTCTGTCTCTCTCTGTCTCTCAAAAATAAGCGAACGTTTAAGAAATGATTCAGAAAAAGAAGAAAGTCAGTCATCTACTCCCCCAACCAGGACACAGCCACTGCCAAGATTTGGGTGTATTTTATTCCACGCCTACCTTTTTGCGTGTATGTGACCTGACCAAATGATGATAACATCGGTAGAGTGTTGGATGCTTGAATCAAACTCTCTGGGCTCCAGGCTCTGTGTGTTGCTGAGTGCTTCTTGTGCATTCCTGCACTTTCAGGCAGGGAAACCGGAGCCTGGAGGTTAACCACAGAGGTTAACACAGCTGCTGACGCCAGGACAGGAGCAAGACTCGGGTCACCTGACTTCCAGCCCCGATCGCTGTGTCTGGCTCAGCCACAATGCCAGCTTCCTTGGGACGGGGGATTGGCCCCAGGGCCTTGTGGTTTTCTGTTTTGTTTTGTTTCGTTTGCAGGGTTTCTGGTGTGAGGCCCCCCACAGGACCTGGAGAAGCCTCTGTGTGGGGCTGGGCTGTACAGGGCCCTTGAGCCTGGCTGCTTTTCTCTAGTTCTTGTTCCAGGTGCTGACCTTCATGATCCACATTGTGAGCTCGGTGTTTTGTGGGCACCTGGGCAAGGTGGAGCTGGCGTCAGTGACCCTCTCGGTGGCCGTGAGTATAGCTCCCTGCTCCGTTCCGCCCCCAGAAGACAGCACGAGGGCTGACAGCTGCATTCAGAGCTGGGACCTGGGGGGCCTCGCCCAACGGCACACGGCACACGCAGGCCGGGCCTGGCCAGGAGGGGGCAGTGTCTCTGACTCAGCTGCAGGTCAGAGCTGCTGGTGGGTGGCCTCCCCCAGATGGAGGGTCCCCTCCCAGGGTCCCCTCCTTGGGCCCTGACAAGCCCTGTGTTTTCTCCTGTGTGTGGCTCCAGTTTGTCAATGTCTGTGGAATTTCCATAGGAATAGGCTTGTCCTCAGCCTGTGACACCTTGATGTCCCAGGTAGGTGTGCCTTTTGGAGTCGGGCGATGGGGTGCCCATCAAACAGGCGGGGGGGGGGGGGGGGGAGGGGCGGGGCACGGCTGGTCCCGGCCTGCCTGCAAGGATTGTGTGCCATCAGGGAATTAGACCCTTCATTTTGAAAGAGTCTGAGCAGACGGGCTAGAGAGCCATGGAGGGAATGGGCCAGAAGCAGTTCCCTGACCTCACGTGTCAAATGCTGAGGGTGCACAGAGCAGACCCTCCTGCCCCCGGGGTGGGGGGTGGGGGTGCCACAGCCCAGCGGGGCTCAGCTTTCCTGGGGGGGTGGGGGGGTCTGGACTCACAGTGGGCCCAGGGACCTGGGCTTGGTCCTGGCTGCCACTTACCAGCATGGAGACTTGACAATGTTTTCAGAGCTTCCCTGAGAATAACGCCTTCCTACTTAGGCACTTTTGAAGAACCAGGGACAACGGGTAGACAGAGCCTGGCGTGGAGCTAGTGCTCAGCAAATAACCGCTATTATGATTCTACGAGCGGGCTGAGCCCCTGCAGAGGAAGCCCCCCCCCGCCTGCCCCCCCCCAACCATGCTGCGATCAAAGGGGGCCAAATGCCTGCTACCGAGGTGTTGACGGGTGCCTGTCGTGTCCTGGGTCTGTCCCCACGGCACCAGCACTGGCTAGGAGGTTGATGCCCTGGCTGGGCTCACCCAGGGGACAGACGGAAGGTACTGAAGGTGTGAGCAGCTTGACCCAGGGATGGGCTCTTTTGCAGAGCTTCGGGAGCCCCAACAAGAAGCACGTGGGGGTCATCCTGCAAAGGAGCACCCTGGTGATGCTTCTCTGCTGCCTCCCCTGCTGGGCACTCTTCCTCAACACCCACAACATCCTGCTTCTCTTCAGGCAGGACCCAGCCGTGTCCAGGTACTGCTTGGCTTCTGCCGGGAACCCGGGGAGGGACCCCCCCCCACCCCCCCCGCCCCCCCCACCCCCCCCCGCCCCCCCCAACCCCCCCAACCATGCTGCCAAAGAAGCCATGCCCTAGGCCCCCGTGCTTCTCTGGGTCACAAGCCGTCACAAGTGCAGCTCCTATGGGGAAGGTTCTTGGTTTTTGGACTCTCCCGCCCGGCATGCGATTCCAGCTGTGACCAGCAGGGGGAGGATACAGGGCCAGTTTTAATTCAGGAGGAAAGGCAGAAAAATGGATGGGATTTGCCTGTCCCAGCAGGTAGCTGGGGCTTCCCAGATGCTTTTGGAGACTTGAAGTATGCACTACACCGTCTTCCAAAAAAGAGACAGAAGGGCTGAACCAAGTTCAGATGAATCACACCGTTTGTCAGTAATCTTAGAAATGTCCCCTCGTGGGAATAGTGTGTTCATTTTATAGGATGGGCAAGTCATTTGCTTATTTTTTTTAAGTTTATTTCTATTTATTATTTATTTTGAGAGAGAGAGAGAGAGAGAGAGAGAGAGAGAGAGAAGAGAGCACAGGAGGGGGCAGAGAGAGAGAATCCCAAGCAGGCTCCACACTGTCAGCATGGAGCCCCCACACGGGGCTCGAACTCACAAACTGAGATCATGACCTGAGCTGAAACCAAGAGTTGGACGTTTAACCAACTGAGCCACCCAGGTGCCCCGGGCACAGCCTGGTCAGTTCCGGAGCTTCTGTTTCCTTCGCAGGTTAACTCAAGAGTACGTGCTCATTTTCATCCCAGCACTTCCGGTAAGTGTCACTGTCCACGGAGCTGGGAGGACGGTGGACTTCCACCCCGCTAAACCCCGGCTTTTTTCTTTGCCGCGCCACGTGCTGGGGAAGCCCGTGAGCCCGCAGCGACTTTCCGCTGTGCCGCTGAGGCTGGCCGAAGGGACAGCAGAATTGCAGTCCCATTCCGTCCACGCAGATTGGACTTTCAAGACGTAGCATGGCATGTCTTTTGATGAGAAAACCATTCACTGGAGAAATTGTGGGAAGCGTGGGAAAGAAAACATTTTAATCGCTTCTTAATCCTGCCACCCAGAGAGACTCTAGGGTCAGATCCCTTCCCAGGATTATTTCTGCGCGTGGACGTGTGGGTTCAAACACACATACACGTGTCCGGTTTGAAAGAGGGTCAATGTGCGTAATATTGTGTTATTACCTGCTTTTCCCCTGATATTAGTCTCTCGATACGATTAAATAGCCTCCCACAGTATCCATTTCGGAGGCTATGCACTATCCTACAGTGTCATGATTTATCAGCCAATCCTAATTTGTCAGGTATTCAGGTTGTTTCCAATATTCACTATCGGAAAGAAGATCGTGCTAAGCGTTCTTATAGAAAAGTCTTTGTATCTGTAACGATTCCCTTCAGGCGCATCATGGGAATTGGTGTTGTTCTGTCGATGGCTTCTGATACCAACTTGTACAGATTTTACCCCCACTAGCAACACTCTTGTCAGTGTACTATTATTCAAATATTTTTCGCGGGGCGCTTGGGTGGCTCAGTTGGTTGAATGTCCGACTTCGGCTCAGGTCGTGATCTCACATTCGTGGATTCAAACCCCACGTGGGGCTCTTTGCTGACAGCTTGGAACCTGGAGCCTGCTTCAGGTTCTGTGTCTCCCTCTCCCTGCCCCTCCCTCACTTGCTCTGTTTCTCTCTCTCTCAAATAGAAACATTAGAAAAAACAATTTTTTTTAAATTTTTTCCCAACTAGAAAGTTTTCACATGCGTGTTATTGTTAATGAACCTTTTTTTCAGGTATTTTTTTCATCATTTTGTTTTTCTTCTGAGAACTGTCCAGACCCTTTTTTAGTGGGTTAATCTTTTCCTAATTATTATAAGTCTTGTTAACTAGTATCTTAACCCTTTGCCTGTTAATTTTTTTTTTAAGTTGGTCACTTGCCTTCTAATTTTTTGATATTTTTGACCTAAAGAATTAAAAAAACAATTTTTTTGAAGTTTATTTATTTGAGAGAGACAGAGCAAGCAGGGCAGGGGCAGAGACAGAATCCCAAGGAGGCACCACACGGTCAGCTCAGAGCCCCATGTGGGGCTCGAACCCATGAACCGTGAGATCATGCCCCGGGGCGGAAACCAAGAATCTGATGTTTATCCGACTGAGCCCCCCAGGCGCCCCTTGACCTCAGGAATTTTTAATGTATATGTAACAGACCCATAAATCCCATTCTTTATGAAGTCTTTGATGAACTTAAAACCACTTAACCCATTGCAAGATTATATAAACATTTTGCCCATATTTTCTTTGAGCCCTCTCGTGGCTTTTATTTTTACACTTAAGATTCTAATCTACCTAACACACTTATAACTAAGACTAATTATTGCCTGTTCTCCCCTTTCTCCACTAATTCGTTAAATCCCAGCTAAGCAATGCATCTAGTCAGGTCAGTTTCTGAGATTTCTCACCTGACCCCGTGGCCTGTATGTCTGCTCTGGAATCCATTGCTACTCTATTTGATTTCTTGAATCAGTGACACGTGTCACTGAATGTCACTGAGTGACACTCAGTGACACGTGTCACTAGCTGGCAGTGTTGTGTCTTTGGAACAACAGCTCCCCTTTACCCTCTATGACACCAGGGGGTGGGGTGCTGGAGGACCCATCAGGGAAGGGTGAAGGTGGGGTGCTTTAAAGCACGCCAAGGCCTGGCAGGAGGAACCCCGGCCGCACCTGCCTGCCTGAGAGGCCAGTGCCATGACCTCTCTGGGGTCTGGTCAGGTCCAGATTTCCGTTGTATTATGGAAACCACCTGCAAAGGCCAGTCTGTCTCCTCCAAGGGTTTGCTAGAGCACACACTTCAGCCCTTCAGACCAAGGTGATGGTATCTTGCCAAACAGGGCCACCGGGGCTGGGTCAGGGGAGAAACCTCCTAGAGCGTCAAAACTGTGGCAACGCCTTTACCAACTAAAGCAAGTCCTTGCCTTAAAATGCTGCTGTAAAACTTACCAGTAAAGTAATAATAAAAATGACAAACAGGCAGTCTGTTCCAGCTCATGCTCTTAAGCCCCGTGCTATACTGAGGAGAAGCAGAAGGGAAAGGGAAGCAAAGGGAAGCAAAGGGAAGGGGTGGGGTAGCAGGGCGCAGGCCCTGGGCCAGGCTTTGGCAGAGGACAGAAATGGCAGGGGCAGCACCCCTAACACGCACACACTGACACGCAGGCCCTCTCTGTCCTCCACGGACAGGAAAGGTCCTGCCACCCCACGGGGGCTTGAACCCCCTCAGCAGGGCCTACCGGTGGCCACACTGCTGGGTCCCCATCTCCCTGCCCAGCCCAAGGCCTCTCCCTCCAGATTCTTGGTTCCAGCAGCCAGAGCCAGGCTCAAGGGCGGTCACAACCCGTGGATTTGGACTCTGATGGGCCCTTCTGTGCATGGGCCCCTGGGTGGCCTTCCTGAGCTGATGCAAGGTCCGAGCCGGCAGCAAGGAGGCCTGTTAGGCGCTGGGCCTCTTACACAAGCCTTGTGAGAGCCAACGCTGCTTGCGTATCTCGTCTGCGGTGGAGCCCGAGCCTTGAGGGGGCCTCTCCCCATAGGCAGGGCCAGAGTGCACCTGAGATGCTAAGTGGGCTTCTTGGGGTCCCAGACCTATTTGGATGAAATAACTGCCCCTCACTCAGGTACCAGGGAAATACCTCCTGATGTTCATCATGTGCTTGTTTGTTTTGCTTTTTTGGTAGTCGTTGTTTATGTGTGTGTCTGGTTTTTTGTTTTTATTTTACACAGGCGTTTTTTCTTTACAGCCTGCTGGCAAAATATTTGCAAAATCAGGTACGGGTCCCTGGCCAGAGGGGCGACCCCTGCCCCAACACACTGCCCCATTCCAGTGAGAAGGGGTGCCTGGGGCTTTTCCCCTTTCGGCACCCTCTGTGAACCTACTGACCAAGGCCCAGTAAGGAGCCGCGTGTCCCCAGCCTCTTGCCAACCCCTGGACGTCCCCGGGCTTGTCCACACCCCCTGGCCCTGCCCCCCGCCCCAGCAAGGCCAGTGTTTGTTTATTTCAGGGAATCGTCTGGCCCCAAGTCCTCAGTGGCATTGTGGGCAACTGTATCAATGGCTTGGGCAACTACATCCTGGTTTCTGTGCTGAGCCTGGGGGTCAGGTGAGCACCGGGACCACTGGGCTGCAGGGGCCCACCAGGCACCCCACCCCTGACGGGGGCAGGTCAGTTGCCATCCCTGCCTTGCCAAAAGGGCAGAGGCTGCCCCTGCCGTCCAGAAGTGGGGTGTCATGAGGAATTGGGGGCCCTGCTGGTCCCTCAAGTTCTGGGGGACTCCCCACCAAGGAGACAAGGAGAGGAGCCCTCCTCATCCCTGCCCCAGCCCCCCAGGAGAGGCCGAGCGTTGGGACCTGGCAGGGGGACTCAGGGACACTGTACTAAGGTTCCTGGGTGTGGCTGATCTCTGGATGGGGGTGCTGGCTGCCCATGCCTGGGCCCCCTTCCCTTCCATGCTGGCTTCAGGGGAGAAGTCCCCTGCCCCCAGGGCCAGAGTCGGCCCCTGGCCCCAGCTCAGCTCTCTCTCCTTTCCCAGGGGCTCTGCTTACGCCAACACTATCTCCCACATCCTGCAGACCATCTTCCTCTTTCTCTACATTGTGCTGAAGAAGCTACACCTGGAGACGTGGTCAGGTGTGGGGGCCACCCTGCCTTTGGGGGGCTGAGCAGACCAGCAGCAGGCAGGACCCCGGCTCGGGCATGGGGTGTTCACTTGGCAGGTGGATGGAAGGCCCAGTGGGAGCCCCTTTGGAGGAGCCTTGTCTCGGGCTTGCCTCCACTTCCCTTCAGGGGCTCCTTCCCCTTTGCTCTACCCTTCAGCACCCCTACCCCCAAAGGCCCAGGTGTCCCCCATCCAATGTGATACGGTGCAGAGCCCTGCTGGGGACAGCCCCCAGGGGGCTCTCTGGCCAGCTCCCTGATCGCAGGTAAAACCCTAGGTGTCAGCAGTGGGCCGAGTGCTCGACATTTCCGATCCCCAGTTACTCCACACCACCTTATAATCCTCATTTTACTTACCTGGAGGAGATGGAGTGAGGGTAAACAATTTGCTCAAAACGCCAGAGGCGGCGCCCGGTGGGGCTGGACTCGAACCCGTGCCCATGTACTCCCGGTTCTGAGCTTTCCTGCCTCCTGAAAGCTAACTCTGTAGATTTCGGGGTCCGCTTTCGGGCATTTGTGGACCAGCCCCTCCGGACGGGGCCTCATTCACAGGGCAGGGAGTCCTGTATGGCCACTCTGCTCTCCCTGTCCGCAAGGCCCTATCTGCCCCGAGAATCCAATCCTTTGACCTTGACCTCATGCCATCCTCCCAGCAACCCCTCTGGGGCGTCTGGGCAAAGAACTCAGATTTTCAGAGGAGGGAATGGAGGCCAGAAAGAGCAGGGTAGTTGCCCAAGATCTCGTGGTGTCACGGGTGGAGCGGGCGACCTTCACCCACGCCTGAGGCTCCCATCCCGAGCCACCCCGTGGTGCACCTTGGGCAAAACACAGGAGGCCTGGGCTTGCGGAGCTGAGCCCGGGAGTGGGCGGAGCCAAGGGCGGGCAGGGGCTCCGGGCAGTGGGTGCGCGTGCGCGATGGGCTCCCTGCGCCGCGCTCCAGCGGGGCTTCTGTTCCCAGGCTGGTCCGGCCAGTGCCTGCAGGACTGGGGCCCTTTCTTCTCTCTGGCTGTTCCCAGCATGCTCATGGTGTGCATGGAGTGGTGGGCCTACGAGATCGGGAGCTTCCTCATGGGTATGTAGAGGAGCGCGGCTCGGGGAACCGTGTGGGCAGCCCGGAAGCCCCCTCTCCGGATGAGTGGTTTGGCGGCCTCGGCCAGGTCGGGGCTGTTGCTCTCTCCAGGTTGTGCGCTCCCAGAAGGTAGGCCTGGGCTTTTCATGTCAGGAACCCAGCATGGCTCTGGGCCTGGTCCTGGGCAGGTGTTGGAGTCAGTGGAGGAAGCGAGGGACGGAACCAACGTGGGTGTGAGCGTGCAGGGGCCAGGCAGGCGTGGGGGGGCTCTCACCTGACGCGCCTGTGCTCCCCGGAGCACCCCGTGCAGAGTCCACGCAGCCCAGGAATCGCAAGGCCCTGTGAGAGAATGGCCCTGAGAGAGCACCTGGTCCAACCCTTGCCCCTCATTTACAGATAGGTAAACTGAGCCCCAAGAACAAGAGACTGCCTGGAGTCCCAGTGGCAGCGCTGGGACCCAAACTGGGGTCTCCTGATCTTGGTCCAGGTCTCTTTTCTCTCCATATGCCATGTACACCAAGGACTTTCAACTTGAAAGTCAAACCATACCGGGAATGAACAGCCCGTAAGAAATTCCACCACAGCTGGGTGGGATTTTCCTGCCAGGCTGAAGGCCAAACGGGAACGTTTTCTGTTGCAAAGCTGCCCTTGGAAGTCATTTGCCCCTTGGCCTCCAAAGCAGAGGGGAGTCCTGTTCCGTGTCCGTGAGCTCACCGTGTGTCCCTTCCGCAGGCCTGCTCAGCGTACTGGACCTCTCCGGCCAGGCCATCATCTACGAATTGGCCACCGCAGTCTACACGGCGAGTATCTTATGGCGGTACCTTCCGCACGCCCTCCATGCCGGCCCGGCCCCGCTGACGGCCTGGGGTGTCACAGAAGAGGGGCAGGCTGTCCCCCTAAAGGCCATCTCTCTCTCAGATGACCTCCTTGTGCCCATTAGGTCCGGGCCCTGCCAGACACACACAGGTGGCCCCCAGCTGCTCCACAGAGAGTAATACTGAACTCCCATGATGTTAGAATTTTTAAATTAATTAGTGCCACTTAAAAACGGGAATATTTCACATCATAACCTGAAGTGTTGCATATTCTTGGAAAACGGGACATTCCGTTTAGTAGCAGGCCCACATTCCTGCAAACCCGAGTCAGCGAGAGCTCGGTGACCGCGTCCCTGGCTGGGGGTTCACTGCTGTCCCCCACCCCCCCACAGCCCCATAGCTCCCTCCTCTTCTTACAGAGACATGAGTTGTCCCATGTTACTGCGTATGCCTCTGCCAGCTTCCTGGGGACATGCAGTCTGAGTTTAAGGAAATGATTCACAAAAGTCTACACTTACAGCACTAAGGTGTAAGGTGCTTAATTTTACAAAGGGTTTTCCCAGAATTTTGTTTTTCTAACAGGGAGCTTTTCTGGCATACTTAAGACCACATTCAACTCTTAAAAATGCACTTACTTACGAGGTTTTGGCAACACATGGATTCTGGTTGCAGGGCCAGTCTGCCTGTGATTTGTTTTTTAATTTTTTTTTTAATGTTTATTTATTTTTGAGAGAGACAGAATGTGAGTGGGGTAGGGGCAGAGAGAGAGGGAGACACAGAATCGGAAGCAGGCTCCAGGCTCCGAGCTGTCAGCACAGAGCCCGACGCGGGGCTCGAACTCACAGACCGCGAGATCATGACCTGGGCCGAAGTCGGCTGCTTAACCGACTGAGCCACCCAGGCGCCCCTGCCTGTGATGTCTGATGGTGCCAGTGGGGGCAGGACTGACGGGCTCGCTGAGGGTGCCCCCACCCCATCTCCCAACCTCAGCTGTGAACGCCCTCTCTCCTCACGCTGCCTTCCTGGGATCCATCCTGTCTTCCTGCTGTCCTCCAGCTGGCCCCCTGATGGAGGGTTAGAGGGCTGTTCCCCCTGGCCCCCTCCGCCGCCCCCAGCACAAGCCTCTTCCTGGCTCAGGATCCAGCCCCTTCCAGGGGCAGGAGGTTGATTCTACTGATGGCCCCTTATCTCTGAACGCAGATTCCCCTGGGGCTCAGCAACGCCGTCTGTGTCCGTGTGGGGATGGCCCTGGGAGCTGCAGATATAGTGCAAGCCAAGCGGTTGGCCAAGTCAGGCATGCTTTGCACAGGTGGGTGGAATCCTCTGGGGGTGGGGGCGGGGCTTGGGAAGTTGGAGCCTGGGGCAGGGGACAAATCTGCAATACCTGGCCCGGAGGAGCCCCAGCTGAATTGACGCCACCCTCCTACCCTCCCCCCGCCCCCTCCCCCACTCCCTCCTCTTCCCCCCCACCAGCAAACCTCTCTTGTCCCGAACTCCTTCCCTGCTGCTGTTCTCGGGTTCTCCAGGGACAGGTCACCAGTTTCCACCTTCATGTGACCCTGTGAAGTCCCCTCCTCCCCAGACTTCTGCCTCCATGTCCAGGGGCCTTCTGCAAATTTGCCTTCCCAGCATCCCCAAGGATCTCAGGACCTGCCCCATCCCACCCGTCGGGACCAACGGATCTTGTGTCCTCCTCCCGGGCTCTGCTTTCTGAGGCTGACAGATTCAGATCAGCTGTGGACACCAGTGGTTCTCAGGCTTTAGACTATCAGAATCATCTGGAAAGATTAGAATCAGATTGGCAGGCCTCCCCCCCCATGGAGTTTCTGATTCAGTAGGTCTGAGATGGGGTCTGAGAACCTCCATTTCTCTTTTTTTTTGTTGTTTATTTATTTTTGAGAGAGACAGACAGAGCATGAGTGGGGGAGGGGCAGAGAGAGAGGGAGACACAGAGTCCGAAGCAGGCTCCAGGCTCCGAGCTGTCAGCACGGAGCCACCCAGGTGCCCCTGAGAACCTCCATTTCTAACAAGTTACTAGGTGATGCTGTTGCTGCTGGTCCTGGAACCCCACTTTGAGAACCACAGGGGGAAAGGCATTTCCTATGCCTTCCTGCCTTGCACTGACCTAAGCTGCTCCTCCAGGGGTTGGGGGCAAATGCTCTTCCTTTGGTCTCTTCCAGGCGGCACCTCGCTGGTTGTGGGCATCGTGCTGAGCACCCTGAAAAATAAACTGGGGCGTATTTTTACAAATGATGAGTAGGTAATCAGTTTTCTTCACTGACTTCTGGGAAATGTCAGAGTGGCTTGCAGCTGGTCCTCAGAGATTCGTCACCTGGCTGGCTCAGCACCAGGTCCAGAGGAAGCAGGACCAGCCTTGACTTTGCTCTTGCTGGGAAGAAGCTAGCATTGATGCTTCTCCCCCCGGACCACGGCCTCCGTCACTTGCTGGTCCGTAGACAGGATGCCGAGGGCAGGCAGTACAACATTGCGGGGCTCTCCTGGAGCTTAGGGCTCCATGCAGAAACTTAGGGCTGGGAGTGTCAGGTTTGGGGGGGGGGGGTAAAACTACCTCCGTTCCAATCATTTTTAGGAGGAGGCACAACAGGGAGGGTGTGGGTCTCAAGAATGCAGTGATGTCTTAATGCTCCAAGTGAATGTTCTTTCCGGTTTCTCCCGCAGACAAGTCATTGCCCTGGTGAACAAGGTCTTGCCGATTTATACCGTCTTTCAGCTCTTTGAGGCCATATGTGTGAGTACTGCCCTGATGTGAAGCCTGACTCCCCTGTAGGAGTCCATGCTCATGGCCCCTCCCTGAGGCCTCGTGGGGCTGCGAGGATTAACTCATTCAAACATGTAAAGGGGGATGGGGCGCCTGGGTGGCTCTGTCGGTTAAGTGTCCGACTTCAGCTCAGGTCATGATCTCACAGAGGGTTCGAGCCCCGAGTCCAGCCCTGTGCTGACAGCTCAAAACCTGGAGCCTGCTTCAGATTCTGTGTCTCCCTCTCTCTCTGCCTCTCCCCTGCTCATGCTCTGTCTCTCTCTCTCTCTCTCAAAGATAAACATTAAAAAATAAATAAAAGTTAAAAAACATGTAAAGGGCTAACTCTGTAGTAAGTGTCCAATGTATCTGCTTGGATTAATTCTATTATTCAAAACAATGAATCCCCTCTCTTCTGCAATTCCAACAAGCCAAAAGACGCATGTGGATTTGCAAAAAAACAAAAACAAAACAAAAAAAAAACGCCTGAAAAATCACACCCACATAAACTCACAAATCTTTTTCCCTTCCTCATGCCTCCTCAAGAGCTGAGGCCACAGGCTTTGAGCCATGCCCCTATTGGTCAGACGCTCAACAGCACCATGCTCTGTGAATCAACCCAGAACACAGAGGGGCCTGAGTTTTCTGTGCCTTTGAAATGGGTCATTTCAGAGGAAAGGGTCCCATTTAGTGCAGATGTGGATGATGTGAATTTTAAAGAGCATGACATAAAACAAGAAAACACTGAAGTCTCCTTTTGTTATTTTTTTAATTCATTTATTATTTTGAAAGAATGTGCATGTGCACAAGCGGGGGAGGGGCAGAGAGAGCGATGGGGAGAGAATCCCAAGTGGGGTCCGCATTGTCAGTACGCGGCCTGATGTGGGGCTCGAACTCACGAACCTCAGGATCATGACCTGAGCTGAAATCGGATGCTTAACCGACTGAGCCACCCAGGTGCCCCCAAATCCTCATTTTATTTTTATTTTTTTTAATTTTTAAAATTATGTGTGTTTATTTTGAGAGAGACAGAGTACGAGTGGGGGAGGGGCAGAGAGAAAGGGAGACACAAAATCCGAAGCAGGCTTCAGGCTCCAGGCTCTGACCTGCCAGCACAGAGCCCAATTCAGGACTTGAACGCACGAGCCGTGAGATCATGACCTGAGCGAAGTCGGACGCTTAACTGACTGAGCCACCCAGGCGCCCCTCCCCTTTAAATATTGGACAGAATTCACCAGTGAAGCCATCTGGGCCTGGGTTTCTGTCAGAAGATTTTTAAATTAATTCAATTTATTTATTTGTCTCTTCACTTTCTATTTCTTGAGTTACTTTCAGTAATCTGTGTCTTTCAAGTAACTTATTCACTTCAACTAAATTCGTCTAATTCTCTGGCACCAAGTTGCTAATAGTATTTTCTTATAATCTTTTTCTGTATGGTCAGTAGTAATGTCCCTTCTTTCACACCTGACTTTGGTCATTTGGGTCTTCGCTTTCTTATTTTCTTGGTCTTATTTTACCAACGTCAAATCCTTGGCAAATGTTCATCCTTTTTGTGGATATTATCAAAGACCTAAAATTTTGGGTTTCGTTGATTTTCTGTTGTTTTTTTCTGTCGTCGATTTCAGTAATTTCCCCTGTCATCATTATCGCCATCCTTCTGTTTTATTTAGGTAGAGTTTGCTCTTCCTTGTTTCTTAATGTGGGGTATTAGGCTATGGATTTGAGGCCTTTCTTCTTTTTGGATATAGGCATTTATGGCTGTACGTTTCTAAGCACTGTGGTAGTGGCATCTACTAAATTTGATATGTCGTTTTATTCTTCGTTCAAAATATTTAAAACTTTCTCCTGCTATTTATTCTTTGTGTTAACCAAATATTGGGGGCATGCCCATTTTTCTTTCTTGTCGGCGTCTCTAATTGAATTCTCTTGTGTGGCCTTGCACAGCCCCATCCCAGAGCACGTCAAAGCGTGTGACCTTTCTCTGAGGCCTCTTGTTGTATTTAGGAATTTGCCCGGGCTATTTATTTCTGTGAATCCCGCCTCCTCTACAGCCTGGAGCTGCAAGATCTCTACTCAGTTTTGTTTTCTGGGTTTTTCTCTGTGCTTATCTTAGGCTTAGCTTCCTAGGGGTCCCACCCTTTTGTCCGCATAGCTCAGTGTTGAGGCAGTTGTTGGTCGGAGGTTGTGTTCAAACGCCCGACAGCTCGCGAGGCTTCCGTTCTCTGCCGAAGGATCTGAATGTGCATGTGGGCTGTTTTCGAGTCTGCCCGGCTCTTACTTCCTTCTGGGTTCTTGCGTGTCTCTTCCGTCCACGTGCACAGGCTCCATTGTCCACGACGTGTGGGAGGCTGGGGCCTGCCCTGGTCTCCGCTATGTGCACACACAGCCTGCAGTCAACTTGGAATATATGCGGAACGTATCGAGCTCCCTCTCCCCGCCACCCGGTTGTTTCACCTCCCCGTTAAACCCCTGCCTAGCACACTGGTCCGCCGCCTCTCCCTAACAGACCCAAACCTTCTCAACCGCACAGACTGGTGGGGCCACTGGCCCTTCCTGGGTGCTTGCCTCTGACGTTGTCACCGTGACTCAAAATGCTTTAAAGGGCTTCTCAACCTTGGCACTGTGACATTTCGGGATGGAGAATCCTTGGTTATAAGGGGGCCGCCCTGTGCCCTGTAAGGTGTTTAACAGCATTCAGGGCTTCAACCCTATGCAGCTAGCACTCCTCAGTTGTGACAACCCAAACCATCCCCCGACACTTGCCAAGTGTCCCCTGGAGGGCGAAAGTCGCCCCCGGGGTTGAGATATACTTGTTTAGAGCTCATCAATCATAATTTGGGAGAAGTCTTCTTCTAACCAAAAAATATCTTCTGTGTCAAAATATATAACAGTGGGAAACAAACATGCCATATTCAGAGTTCAAGAGGCACACACCTCCTATCCCGAATGCATTACCTCTTTGCTCAAAAGTGTGAAAGCAAACCACAAAATACTCCACATCCTTCATCTTTTTTTTTTTTTTTTAAGCTTATTTATTTTGAGAGAGAGAGAGAGAGAGCGGGGAAGGGGCAGGGAGAGGGGGAGAGAGAGAGAGAGAATCCCAAGCAGGCTCTGTGCTGCCAGCACGGATCCCAGTGTGGGACTTGAACCCACTAACCACGAGATCATGACCTGAGCCAAAACCAAGAGCCGGATGCTCAACCGACTTGAGGCCCCCCCAGGCGCCCCGCTCCACATCCTTTATCTTAACAAAATGGAAATAACCAAATAGCTATTCGTCAGTAGCACTGACCAAGCATGAGCTGTGCCTGTCGCTCTTTAGTTCATCAGCTCTGAGATCAGGCTGGGAGGATGACCCTAGGAAAATAAAACAGTTAGTGCTTTCTCCAAAGTCGTTCTTGTCCGTGAGCATTATGGGGACAGGAGCAAGCAAGGACTGCGTGTCTCATCTGGAGCAGATGACACCTTTGTTTGCCACGTGCGGTATCCAGAATGATGGCCCCCCCCCAAAGATCTCCACATCCTGATCCCCAGACCTGTGAATGTCAGGTGGCAAAAGGGGACTTTGTAGATGTGATTAAGTGAAAGATCTTGAGATGGGGAGATTATCGTGGATTATCCAGATGACCCAAAGTAATCACAAGGGTTCTCACAGGCAAGAGAGGGAGGGAGACAGAAGGAGACGGAAACACCACGACAGCCGCAGAGGGTGGACCGATGCCACCGCTGTCTGGGGGCCGGGAATGCAGGGCGGCCTGTAGAGGCCAGAAAAGGCAAAGACACACAAATTCTCCGCAGGGGCCTCCAGAAGGAACCCGCCCTGACTAGAGGGCAGTGAGACCCATTTCAGACTCGTAACCTCCAGGACCAGAAACCAGTGCACGTGTCTTGTTCCAAGCCACTAATCTACAGTAATTTGCCACAGCAGCACTGCCAAGGCAACACAACTCTGTGTGACATCAGTCCAGCCTCCGGGGCCAGCTGGTGGTCGGTTTCCAATTTTACCTTGACTTTCTAGAGAAGCAGTCCTAGTGTGGAGGGGAAGACGGGGCCTCTGGAGTTGTGTTCAAGACACAACTACTCTTGTGCAGCCGTGGGCAAGTGACTTGCTCCGACTCGGGTCTCCCCACGGATGGGGACAAGAGCACCATCGTTGGGCTTAGAGTGAAATCAGACCGTGCGACATGAGTGGCTTAGAAGAGAGCCCGCTGCAGGATCCCTGCCGTCAGGCTCACGCCCACCTCTCGCCCCTTTCTGCCTCCCCTCCCAGTGCGTCTATAGCGGAGTTCTGAGAGGAAGCGGCAAGCAGGCCTTTGGAGCCGTCGTGGACATGATCATGTATTATGTCATCGGCCTCCCACTGGGCATTGTTCTGACCTTTGTGGTCAGAATGGGAATCATGGGTATGTGCTGCGAGGGAAAGTGGGGGGAGGCCTGGGAGGACGCTGTCCCCATTTGTCACTTGTCTCCCCCAGGCCTCTGGCTGGGCATGCTGGTCTGCAGCCTCCTGGGAGCTGCTGCGTTTGCTTTCTACACCGCCCGGATGGACTGGAAGCTAGCCGCAGAGGAGGTGAGCGTGCGGAGATGCTCAGAGCACGTCAGGCCTCAGCAGCAGTGACCTGTGGGATGAGCTGGGAGGGCGGGGGGTCACGGAGGGGCCCCCTCAGCCTCAACATCTCCGGGCACCGTAACTGGACCCCAGACAGTGCCAGGATACGGTCTAATTTCAAGGAGAGGCACACACACCAAAAAGCTTCCACGGCCAGCCCAAGCTGCTTGAAACCAAAGCAAAGAGCTCAAACTAGTCTGAACCCGGATGAGCCCCCAAGAGTGTGTGCCCGACTTTGGAAGGGGGAACACCATCACTCTGTCCAACATCTTCTTGGCCATTTTTTTTTCTTTTTCATGTTTATTTTTGAGAGATAGAGCACGAGCAGGGGAAGGGCAGAGAGAGGGAGACACAGAATCAGAAACAGGCTCCAGGCTCTGAGCCATCAGCACAGAGCCTGACACGGGGCTCGAACCCACGAACCGTGAGATCGTGACCTGAGCCGAAATCAGACGCTTAATTGACTGAGCCACCCAGGCGCCCCTTGGCCGAACTTTTTAAACAGGGCAGGCCATGGGGCGCCTGGGTGGCGCAGTCGGTTAAGCGTCCGACTTCAGCCAGGTCACGATCTCGCGGTCCGTGAGTTCGAGCCCCGCGTCAGGCTCTGGGCTGATGGCTCAGAGCCTGGAGCCTGTTTCCGATTCTGTGTCTCCCTCTCTCTCTGCCCCTCCCCCGTTCATGCTCTGTCTCTCTCTGTTCCCAAAAATAAATAAACGTTGAAAAAAAAAAAATTAAAAATAAATAAATAAATAAATAAACAGGGCAGGCCCGCGCCTGCTTCTCAGACACAGTAATGGTGACAGCTCGGTCTGAAGGCAGAGACGGAGGGGGGGTGCACTCTCAAAGACCCCGAATCTGCTCTTTTAGGCCCAGAAACATGCCGGACTGCTGCCGCAGAGCACTGACAGCACGGTGGCCACGGTCCCCCGACCCGGGCCTGCAGAAGCCGTCACCTCTTCAGGTAACGTTGTCGCAGTGCTTCAGCCGGGTGGGCCCCAACGCCAGTGGCAGCCTCTTCCTTGCGTGCCCCGGGCAAGTCCAAGTCCAAGCTGCCGGTCCTCCTCTTGGCACAAACATGGTGTTCTAAGCGCCAGGAAGACGACACCACTCCCTGTGACTCAGAGGCCCCACGTGAAGCACGTCACGTCCTTAGCCTCGTGAGGCAGCCAGCTGTAGCCCCATCCTCGGGTGAGGGAGCCAGGCTGAGAGCTTAGGTCTCTCCCCCGACGATGGTCCCGCAACTGGAAAAGGTGAGATGATCCCAGTGTGGGCCCGTCAGACTCAAGGGCACGTGCTCACCACGGAAGCCCAGCCCGGGCCAGAAGGCCACATCCTGGCCTACGGCAGCTGGGTCTCGGCCGGTCCGCCTGGCTGGACCAGCTGGTGGGGGGGCACTTCCCCTGCCTGCCTCTCTGTACCCCATCAGACAGGCGGGCACCTCTGGTGTATATCCAGCGTGTCTGTGATGCAGCGATGGCCTCGGCCCGAGGCGCAGGGGCCCTCCTGTCCCGGGCTGGTGAGGGGCGCCAGGTCTGGGTATCCACAGCCCAGAGCCCTCACTTATCCGGTGACCTCATCTCCCCCGGGGCCCTGCCGTCGTCAGCGCAGCAGCGAGCTAGCTGACAAACACTCCGGGAGCCTAGAGCGTCACAAGAGACGAAGGTGAGGTCCGACCGTCTGAGCGTTTAAGATGTGCTCCGAAGGCACGTGTGGGAGTGACACGCCATCGTGTGTCATCACAAGGCTCAGACGGGAACGCGCCTCACGTGATCTTACGAGCAGCTTTCTCTCTGCGTCACGCTCGCGTGTTAAGGTGTTTTCCCACATTATTGCACCCAGCGTAACAAAGGCAGCCAGGCTTCCTGGTTCCAAGGCCACAGCGGTCTCCCAGGCCCCCGGCGCCGCTGACTGCTCCCGTTTGCCTCCGCAGTGGCCACGGGTGCCTCTCCTGGCATCACCCTGACAACATATTCAAGGCCCGAGAGCCACCTGGACCTCTTCAGGACTCCGGAGGTGGCCCAGGCCCTTCCAGCGCCGGCCAGCAGATTGTCAGCCAGACAGCTGGCCATCCGCCGCGGGGCCGCCCTGGGGATGGCGTCAGGCACGCTGACGGCCGGGCTGGTCGTCCGGGTCCTGACCACCAGACACTAGCCGAGCGGCTCAGAGACGGAAAGGAGGCCAAGGGTGGCCGCACCCACAGGTCTCCACACCGGTCCCCCTACAACAGCACCCTGGGGATCCAGTGCGGGTGGATGTACACTTTGGACCGCACCTCAAAAACAAAACCTTCAGCCGGCGCCTCGTGTGACGTGATGGTTCTGTCGACCTGGCCTTCTCTGCTCTGCTCTTTAAGAGGACGTCAGCCGACCGGAGAGGGACAATCCTGGGGTTGCTTCAAATCGGGAGATTTCAAATCAAGACACAATTTAAAAAACCAGTTACCCAATTAAAAGCTACATATTTCCTAGGTGAGTCTGCCGCCCCGCCCCCCGTCTGTTCACAAAGCCTTTGAGAAGCTTGGACAAGGGGGCCCATGGGCCCTGCATGGGCAGCCCAGTTCACCACACCCCCCATGTGCCCTGTGCCCCACGTGCCCCACGGGCCCCTGCAGATCCAGGCACTGGCAACCCCGAAGGGGCAGGTGGCCGTCCACAGACCCTTCATTCCATCAGCATTGTGCTGATCACAGACCTTGAGAAACCCTTGTTCTTACAGCAGCGATGGGGTAGAAAGAAGCAAGAGGAGCAAAACCAGATCGATCGCTTGGCCGTGCAGCCTGGGGGTGAATGCAACGCCGACCCAAATTCCAGGCTGCTTCTCTTTGTGGCCTGGGACTGCCGAATATTTTCAGGCTGCACGCTGTCATCCAAAGTGGAGGCAGTCTGGCCTCTGCTGCCACAGTCCCTTAGGCATCAGTGGCTCTACACACGTTCACAAACAAAATGATCAAAGCCAATTAAAAAAAAAAAAAAAGTACACACAGGATGTAATCCCTGTTTGAAGAGTCAACATGAATTCATTTTGTTTTCGGTACCTGGTGACAGTCCGGGCCTCCCGCTCACAGGGAGGAAGAAGCTGATACCCTTGTCCGTGACACTGACACCTTAGTGAGCGTCTGGCGACCAAACAAAACGACTGAGGACGGGGCACAGAGAAGCAATGCTGTCGTTTCCCCAAAGGTGCTCTAAGGTTGAAAAAGGATCTCGAGAAAAGGGTTCCACGGTCAAGGAAGTTTGGGAAACGACCCCCACCAAACGCCACACAGGTTCTACAGGACTCGGATCCTTTGAGATGCTAGTGTGCTTTACAAATCCTGACACACAGGATGGGGTGGTGGGATCAGTTTTTGTGTAAAACCTTATGGAATTAGTGTTCCTGGAGTACTCTTATAGAAACACTTGGTTTAGACTGGCAAATGGGGATAGGAGGGCTTAGCTGGAAAAACCCTAAACTCCACAGGTGCTTTAAAAAATAAAAACCTGTAAGGGACAGAGAAAGCAGAGCTGGAGAAAATCTTCTTGGCTAAGAATTTCAGGGAGAAAGCAGGACTTAAAGTTGATGAATACCACCTCTGAACAGATGAAGGCAAAAAATGGATTTATCCATTGGGGCAAAATTTCCGGCCAAAGAATGGTCTCTATCGGGACATAAGAGGTTCCCCACTAGGAATCTTAAAATTCATGCCACTTTTATCAAATATGACGTATTTATTTTGCAGAACATAGTAGCAGACAAGCCAGTGATTTAGCGTAACTAGAAATCACAGGGCACAATTTAATGTGCTAAACGAAAGCTCCGTATTGAAATTTTGTCTAAGGTATTTCGTGACCGATTATCCTGACATCTTAAACTAGCCTAGTGATTGACACTGCATCCTGTGATGAAGACAGTGAACTTCAGACAGCCTCCCTGGGACAGATTCATTCAAGGCAGCTGATTACACGTTCTCTAAAGTGAATTACATTCTCTCACGTGTTGGGGGGGTGGGGGGGGGCAGGGAGGGTGGAGGCACCGTAGCCAGGAATCACCAATGCTTGGCAGGGAGGCTGCATTCCACAGGGCTCCTTCCCACCCTGGCTGAAGTCCCTCAGGTCTCAGCCATGCTCAGGAGATCCCCTTCCTGTGTCCTCTGTCCCCTTCTCTTCCAGCGGGACGCCGTGGCTTACACAGTCCTTCTCCAAATGTTCCACCATCAGCCCCCCTGAGGCTCTCAAGCTCCACAGTCCAGAATATCCAAGGCCTCTGGCCCGTGACAGGAAATGGCTTTCCACGTTAAGTCCAGAAGGCTGAATTTATTCAAAAAGGGATCTCTCTGAAGTTTAAAAAAGTGAAATTTCTTTGCATTGTGCTACGGAAATAAGAAACTTAAAAGATCTGTCCTTGAAGATCCACTGACTTGAAACTTTTAAGATCCTGAGAGGTTTTTTTTTTTTTCCAACATTTATTTATTTTTGAGAGAGCATGAGTTGGGGAGGGACAGAGAGGGAGACACAGAATGTAAAGTAGGCTCCAGGCTCTGAGCTGTCAGCACAGGGCCCGACACGGGGCTCGAACTCACAAACTGCGAAATTGTGACCTGTGCTGCAGTCAGACGCCCAACCGACTGAGCCACCCAGGCGCCCCTGAGAATAAGTGTTGTTGTAAGTAATTTTATTACAGCATAATAAAAGTGCCAGTTAGGTTTTATAAGATGCAGAATTCTACAACTCCTGCCCAGTAAGAATGACGGGTGATACTTGCATGGAAATTGGCAACTGTCTTCCCTGGAAGCCCTGGGATCTGCGGGAAGTCTTGCGTGGCGTTAGTTACAGAAGGCATCTGCGGATGGCCACAAAAGACTGTCACAAACCAAATACAAGAGAGGGTGGAGAATGGACGGGAAAGGAGGAAGACCACTGGTCAGACAGCACGTTTGACAGGAGGGCTGGCTCCGGAAGGTCAAGTCCTCAAGTCCCAGTGGGTGAGGGACAGGGACCTCCCCCCATCCCCAACACACAGATCCGGTGCCTCAAACCTCAGGCAGGGCTGGGAAGATCTTTCCTCACCTCTGTGGGCTACAGAGGGCTGTTGATAACCCCGGGCAGGGAGGAGCCCCCTGGAAGCTTCACAGAGTGATGGCGGAAGGTGGGGGGGTGGGGGAGTCCTGTGTCCCATGAACTGGAGTAAGAAGTCACTCAACAGGTTCAGAGACTCCTTTTACATCTCCCTGGGAGTCAGCCTAGTACCTTCTCCGTCCCCACCCCACCCCCCACCGCGAGCTGAGGAACACAACGTAAAAGACGTTCTCTGAGTGTACCCCCACAGTGGGGGAAGGCTGGGGGGGGGGGGTCAGACGAAACGGGAAGTTTTATTAATGGTGAGTGGCAATGACTTGCAGGCTTGATTAGGGTGCATTTGCATATTTCCTTCCTATTTTTGGCAGGATTTTAAAATGGTTCGTTAACTATTTAAGAGAGGCATAATTCAGTACAGGCAACTAGGAGGTTGAACAGGATCTTTCTTCAGTAGTATCCCGCCTAGAGAGAGGAGAAAGGAAGCCAGGTTACTCTGCTGCTGCTTTAAAACCCCCACGCAACCGGCCCTGGAACACGAACTCAGTATCGGGACTCTATCAAATGCCTGCTATTTTAAGAGATGCTTGAATGTGCTGTATACAAAAGGTCCCTGTGTCCCTAAGAAGGTAAGCGCAGTCTGGGCTGATAAAAGATTAGGGCCTTCCCTGCAAAGCGACAGTAACAAGGTGGCGACGGAGGCAGTGTTGTCTGTTATCAGTGAGACGACAGCAGGGTTGACACAGGAGTGGAAAACACTCATTTACTATCCTCCTGTTGTGCGTGGGGAGCTGAAGTCTCTACGTGAAGTCTGAAAATGGATCAACACTTTCGTTTCTAAAGTCCAAAGCAGTATTGAATAGAATCCATACCTACTGAGCCCGAAGGAGTTCTGGCAGCCATCTCAAGAGTTTGTCATAGTTCATTTTCAAGGGCCTAATGACATCTATCAATTTTAAACCTTCCATGCTTTTCAACGTTTTAACACCCATACCTCCTGCAAGGCTTTTGGTGGCTTAAGCTTTATAGGAACTTTATTTTGTGTAGACGTGCAGACGTAGACACACACACACACACACACACACACACATCTTTTAAATGTTTTCGGAACACTCCTTTCCACTCTGAGACTGACCTGTTCCCTTTAGACTAATAATCACTACTTTCAATCTCCCATTTAAAAATGTTCCAAGACCATCCTCACTGTGGTAAAGAGAGTTAATGAAATCACATCCAAGCATGTAACAGAATCACAAAGTGCAGAAAAGCCGTTTCAGAAAAAAATGACTGCAGTTGCAATAAATAAAGACTCCTCAAACAAAAGCACAATTTGAGCTTAGAATCACTTACTTAAAATAAGAGGTGATTTGAGAAAGAGGACAGAGAGGCTCAGAGAGAAGCAGCAAAGAGGGAAAGAAAGCCAGATCCTGAGCGGTCTCACACTGAATCCAAAGCGGTGTGGACCACGAACACGTCAGCTCACGGTAATGGGAACTGAGGAGTGCCCTGGGAGATCGCTGTAGGCTGCCCTTGTCCTAGAGACGAGCAAGCCAAGCGAGGCCCCAAGGCGGGCTCAGAAAAGGCCTTGCTCAGAGTCAGAAATCTGTTGATCTCAGAACCAGGAATTAAAGCCACATTTTCTTGTTACCAGGGTCCATGTTTTTACACACTGCTGCCTCTCTAGATCTTATCAGAGAGGCTTGTCCGCCAAACCCTTTTGGGAGTTCACGCGGGCTACCCGGCCTGCCCCCGCCTGCCTGGCCCAGCGCGCTGCGGCAGTGGGAACCTTCCTGGGTTAGAGGGGGAGCACAGTCAGCCTCCGAATTTGCCACGGCGCTACGAAGTTCCATCCCCAGGAAGAAGGTGTGTGTCAGGCTGGGGACTGATGTCCTGGGATCAGAGATGACAGGCAGGTAAGGGCCAGAGAGCCGAGCACACCTGAGACCTCAGGACGATGCGGAGGAAGGAACAGAAAGCCTCCCAGCTGCACACAATGTTTTGATTCGCTCAGTCTGCCACCATGAATTCTAAAGCCAAACTTCTTGTTAAACACCGAAACAACGCAGAACCAAACGGGACTCGGGAGAGTTTTAGAAGATAAGCTTCAAATGATAAAACAGAGCGTTCACTGTGTCCGTGTGCTTCTTACAGATCTGAGCTGGTCAGTGGGCACGTCCTCTGGGAGAGCTGAGTAGATGGGGAGGAGCGGGGAGGAGCTCACGTGACTCCTCTTCTAGAAATGATGCATGCTTCGTCTAGACCTAGCAGGGCCACGTTACCTCCACACGTTTTTTAAGATCCCCGCAAACCACCCCTGCCCTTTCAACGGTATGGGTAAGTTTTGATGCCCTGAGATGCTGGGCCAGGCTCCAAAATGTCTGGAGACAGAGAGGTGAAACACTGGTTCGATAACCCCTAAGCCTGTAGCTATACAGAAACCACTAGAAGAAAACATACCCCCGCCTGGCCCACTTTACAGAGAGAGAAAACAAGCAGTTCCTACCTCACTCTTAACAGACAGAGCTGGGTCCTGAGTTCTGCGGCTCTCATCACTGCTTACTGGACGACAGAGTCTGAACTGCCAGAAATATCAACAGGGCCTTTCTCCTCAGCACAGCTTGGTATTTCTGAGAAAACCCAAACGATTTCAAATGCAACTGGTATTTCCAGTTCCACCAAAGCTGTGACACTCGTTTAAGACAAGCCAACCCCCTTTTTGACCTTGAAACAAAAACACAGACGTGAACAAGCCACCTTCTATTCAGCGCTCGAATCTCGCCTCTTTTCCGAGGCTGCTGACCACGAGTGTTGCCGCTATTTTCAACGCATCTCGTCAGCTGGCTGGCCGGGGGCTCCAGGGACACGGTCGCCCTGCCCTACTCCACCTTAACTTCCAAAATCCTGGCTCTGTTCCCTCAGCCCAAGGATATGCGGACCGCCTCGGGACGCCAGCTCTCAGGAGGGCCGGGCGGTGAGCCCGCGTCTACGATAACTAATCGCCAAAGACAGAACGTATGTGGCAGAGTTAACTTTGGAGGAAACACATTCCACGCCTCGCTCGCCAAAGTTGTCCTACCACTGCTATTGGCCACCGTGCAATTCTCTCCTTTGTCTCCACGGCCTGCTGACCCCAGGCACACTCGAGAACACGACTGACACGGACATGCGGGAGGCAGAAGGATCAGAGGGCTGAACAGCTCAGAATGTGACAAGTTCTATGGGGCCTTAAACTCTTTTTTTTTTATTATTATTAATTTATGTTTGAGAGAGACAGAGCACGAGCAGGGGAGGAGCAGAGACAGAGAGACAGAGAGACAGAGTCAGAAACAGGCTCCAGGCTCTGAGCTGTCAGCACAGAGCCTGACGCGGGGCTCAAACTCACGAACTGCGAGATTGTGACCCAAGCCGAAGTCAGACACTCAACTGACTGAGCCACCCAGGCGCCCCTACGGGGCCTTACACTCTTAAACCAGAGGTGGGCACACTTCTGGAATCATTTAGGTTTTGCGAGCCACACAGCCACCTGTCCCAAGGACTCAACTCTCGCTACAACGAGTCAGTGAGGGGTTGTGGCTGTTCCTCTGGCAAGACGGGCTGGCAGGCTGCGAGTTCGCGGACCCTGTCCCAGACCCAAGGTTAATTTAAGAGACAGAGTTGGATTTCTACAATCAGAGGAACTCCTGAGACAGAAGACGCGCATCTGGCAGCCATGTGGGACCAGAGAGGCGGGGACTTACCTTGACAAGCACAGCCGCCACGATGCCCAGGAAAGCAAGTAACAGGAGACCGAGCTTTCCTTTGTTGAAGCGTTTCAGGAGGAAAAATTTGGCCCAATCCACCTTTGACTGGCTGTTGGGAGGGTACCTGAGCTTGTTAGCACCTTCCCTCTTTAAAGTTTTCAGTAAGCAGGGACGTTGATGCGAGAAAGTATCAAAACTATGTTTGCCGTGGTAAGCGCCCATCCCACTGGAACCTGAAAGAGAGAAGCAAAACAGGCTCCGCTGGAGGGGACACAAGCCACAAGAAAGCCACAAAGCTCCTGCCGCCGGGGATGCCCCCCTCTCGCTTCTCAGCGCGAGTGGCTCTTCCGGGAAATTGCTCCCAGCGTCCCCAGGACCCCCAGCAAGGTGAACCTCCCTGTCAGACAGGCCGCTTTCCGGGGCGCCTGGGTGGCTCAGCCGGTTGAGCGTCCGACTCGGTTTCGGCTCAGGTTATGATGTCGCGGTTCGTGGGATCGAGCCCGGCGTCGGGCTCTGTGCTGATGGGACAGAGCCCACTTGGGGTTCTCTCTCTGTCCCCCTCTCTCTGTTCCGACCCCGCTCACGCTCTCTCAAAACAAAATAAACATTAACAACAAGACAAAACAGGACGCTTCCCAGGAGTCGAGCCAGGACCTGCCGCTCTCTGGCAGTGGCTCTCCCTGACACCAAAGACCACACTGTGTTCCTTCCCGCCACAACCCCACTGTACAAAGTCACCACTGCCCCCAGTTCCAGGCAGGGAAAGGGAGCTTGGCCGGTCGGGTAACCTGCCCAAGGTGCGGAATGCGAAGCCAGAACGCTGAGTCCAGGTCAGCTGGACTCTTCGGCACTGTGTCCTCTCTTCCTTCTGTTCCATGTGGCTCTAGGTACCCACAGCCCTTATTCACCCACTAATGTCCTCAAAGATGCGACAGAGTAACCAAGGCAGGAGGACAGGGTTCCGCTGCCGGGTGAGAGATAATACGCAAGCGTAAACCTCTGCCTTCTTAAAAAGCCATGCCCTGTGACAGTTTTCACGTCCTTATCGTGGGTGCTGGGTGGCAGCTACGTGCGGATGCCACGAGGGTATAAGGCACGGGCGAACGGGGCCACGAAGCACTTTACTGGTACTTTGCAGGCTGCTGGGACGTCATTTAGGGGCAACCAAAGCTGCGGAGAAGTCTGGCAATATACGTCAAACGAGATGCATTTTTAAGGAAAACTCCAAACTGTCAATATGTTAATAGTGTTTGTGCCTGGGGGGGCGCCTGGGGGGCTCAGTCGGTTCAGCATCTGATTCTTGAGTTTCAGCTCAGGTCATGATCTCGCGGTTTGCGACAACACCGTGTGACATTTTCTCACATCGGTATGCTTGTGCGTCACGAGTTAGTAACTGCATGCTGTTCCAACCTACAAATGCCACCTTAGGGTCTCAGGATTCCACACTTTTTGTGTGATGATTCTGATGTATTTTTGTGCAGGTTCTCATTATTTCCCTAGGGAAGAGGTCTAAGAGCGTAACTGCTGTGTTACAAAGGCTTAGAAAGTGAAATGCTTTTTTCTCCCAATTCTAAAAGTAATACAGGTTTTAAGGGGAAAAGGGCCAAAACAAATAAAACACTACTGAAGGGGCATAAACATACAGGCATAAACACTATTTTTTTTTTTAAGTTTATTTTGAGAGAGAGAGAGAGATCGCGCTTGTGGGGGCACAAGTGGGGGAAGGGCAGAGAGAGAGAGAGAGAGAGAGAATCCCAAGCAGGATCTGTGAGGCAAGTGCAGAGCTGGATGTGAGACTTGAACTCATGAAACTGTGAGATCAGAGACCTGAGCTGAAACTAAGAGTCGGACGCTTAACCAACTGAGCCACCCAGGCGCCCCAAAGGTTATCTCTAAATAGTGGGGTATGGAAAATCTAAACATTCTTTGGGGTCTTCTCTCTTTTCTTAAGAAGCCTATATTCCTGGGGCTCGGGACATGATCTTGCGGTTCGTGAGTTCAAGCCCCACAAGGGGCTCCGTGCTGACAATGTGGAGCCTCCTTGGGATTCTCTCTCCCTCCCTCTCTCTCTGCCCCCTCCTCCTCTCACTCTGTCTCTCTCTCAAAAATAAATAAATAAACCTAAAAAAAAATTAAAAATTTAAAAATTAAAAAAAAGAGAGAGAAGCCTGTATTCCTTTTGTATTTAACAGGAGGAAGGGTTTGTTTCGTTGTAAAGAAGAGGGTATGATCAATGACACTGAATGCCACGTAGTCAAGTTGGGACTGAACAGACGTCACTCGACTTGCACTCGGGAGGCATCAGTGACTCCGGGTGGAACAATGAGAGTCTTCGGTGGGAACCGGGACCCCGTGGGGCCCTGAGGAACGGGAGACTGGAGTCGGAGTGAATCCTCTAAGAATCTGGGCAGTAAAACTGGAATCACGGCAGCCCCGGTCCTCCAGGCTACCCTTCCTTTCCTTCACCACCTCCCCCTACGACATACTCAATCCATCAGGCAAATCCTGTTGCCCGACTTCCCGGATCCACTCAGCCCCTTTCCCCAACCACCCAAGTCCAAGCCACCACTCGCACCAGCCCGGACCCCTGACCCGGCCTCTGCCCACTCGCCCCTCGCGTATGCCGGCCCTGCGCTGGGTACTGCCGATTCCTTCGCCTCCTAGGAAGGGACACGTGGCCTGCGGCGGAAGCAGGCCACGGGAGGAGCTGGCCTCGACTGGGAACAGGTAGTCCTGCTAAAACGAGCCCTTTCATTCCCAGGGACTTCACTTCTGCTCTTACAGAGGGACAGAACACAGCAGAGCTTTCGAGACGGTAGCTTTTGTTGTCTGCTTTTTATTACGAGAGTTCCTATGCGCTCGTTATTTGTGATTCTTCGATGACCTATTAGAGAGGCCTACCACCTACCTCCTGAAGGAAAGATACAGAGTTGAGCCGTCATCTCTGGCATCAAAGAGGCAGGCAGGTCACAGCCCAAAGGGCATGTGTCCACGGAGCTTCACTGGGACTACTTCCTGCCCGTCTTCTCTAGAACACACGACATCTCGTGCTCTTCTCAAATCACGAGACAATTTGAGGAGAGGCTAGTCCCCACACCAGGGGCTTGGGGAGCAGTGCAGGTGGGGACTGAGGACTACTTAATGCCACCCTGAGCAGACAGCAAACGGACATCAGAAACCCCAGAATGCTGCCTGCCCTTGGCATTCTGAACCTGTCATTCACGACCTCATCTTGAAAAAGACAGATGGAGGGGCGCCTGGGTGGCTCAGTCGGTTAAGCGTCCGACTTTGGCTCAGGTCATGATGTCGCCATCCAGGAAGGAGTTCGAGCCCCGCGTCGGGCTCTGTGCTGACAGCTCGGAGCCCGGAGCCTGCTTTGGATTCTGGGTCTCCCTCTCCCTCTGCCCCTCCCCCATTCACTCTCTCTCTCTCTCTCTCTCTCTCTCTCTCTCAAAAATAAATAAAAACACTAAAAAATTTTTTTTAATTTAAATAAACATTAAAAAAAAAAAAAAAGACAGGGGAACCTTATCGATTAATTTGAGACCTGACTTCCAGCCAAAAAAAAAAAAATCCCCTAAGTCTAGGGAAAGGACAATAACTGAGTAAGAACCAACATACGAGTAAGTCGACAAAAGGAGCAGAACAGTTCCAGACTGTGGTGAGTGCTAAGGATGGAAAGTGGGTGACAGGACACACAGTCACCCCTCAGCAGGGGGCCTGGCAGGGTAGTGTCCCTCAGGAGAACACCATCGAGTGGGGACCCCAGACCGCCTGGGCAGATGGTTCGATTTGCAATCTACGCCATGGAGGGCAGAGAGGAACACTCACCCACTCCTCCAAAGGGTAAAGAACTGAGCATGAAGTGCATGATAACGTCGTTGGCCGTGACGCCACCGCTGGACGTGCTGTCAATCATCCGTCTGATGAGCTGTGGAAAAGAACAAAGGTCCGGGTCAGCAGCATCTGGGGGACCTGCACTTGCTGACTTCACGCGCTGGCACGACTACTCGGGTTTGGGACACTGTGCCAAACGTTCCATAAGATGTAAACAACTTAACGGGCTGTTCAATTTAGCAAACGTGTGATCAGTATCTTAACTTCTTAGATGCACGTCTCGTCCTTCGAGGGAGGCAGCACTGAACCAGTCCTGCTCACTCCATCACTGCCCAGAGCAGGACTACCCGATGGAGCCACAAAAGTCTTCGTTTAGAAGGGACAGTCCGGGGGCGCCCGGGTGGCTCAGTTGGTTAAGCGGCCGACTCTTAATTTCAGCCTGGGTCGTGATCTCACGGTTCGTGGGTTCAGGCCCCGCGTCGGGCTCTGTGCTCACAGCGTGGAGCCTGCTTCGGATCCTGTCTCCCTCTCCCTGTCCCTCCCCTCCCTTCAAAGATAAATAAATTAAAAAAAAAAAAAAAAAAAAGAAAGAAAAAAAAGAAAGGACCGTTCAGACTACATATCTGGTTGTTGAACATTGGTAAGATTTCCCTATCTCTGTTCTAAATCATGGCATACAATTAATAGATGCTGTTCAGTTTTTGGGAATTGCAAAGAGCTGACATTCTAGTTTTGAGAATTGCAAAGAGCTGACATTCTAGTTTTGAAGAAATGGTTGGCCTGAGACCAGAACAGGCATGACGACACCTGACTGGGAAATTTCGCCTCGCTGCCTAGGTGAAACTCACCAACAAGCGCTTGAGAGTTCTAGAATGAATGTCACAATGGCCTGTGGTCACCACAGGTGACCCCCATTGTGGGAAGAGCACCTCACTGACCTGTACCCGGACCGGCAGACTTTCTGCTTCAAGGTTCCTATCCACGTTACCTACGGTCCTTTAAAACGTCATGACCGTCGTCGATAACCCATTTTGTATTGAGCCCCATGCATCTGATCTCACTTCACAAAGCTTCATCTCCGCGGCACAGCAGGCTCTAGAAGCTGCCATGAGAGGCTCTCCTGAAAACGTGTGGTCTGTGAACTCCTCAGACCTTGACCGATCCCCATCTCCCCTTTCTAGATTTCCCTCTTCTCGGAGGGCTCGAACCTACTTGCCCACCTTGAGGCCACTGTCCCTCTGCAAGAGCCAGTCCCCTTCCGATGCAAACGAACAGGCCCCGCAGCAAAGCGGCTGCCCAGTGCCTTGCCCTGGCTACGGTATGACGCGCTCCCTGGGCTGGTATGGTTCCATCGCTCGAACAACAAAGGGATACCGCTGGAAAGACGAAGTGTGAGGTTCTGCAACCATTTCCACGGCCGCGCCAGAGATCGTGGCACCACATGGCCCACTTCAGTGGCTGCGAATGCCATCGGGGTGAGAGACAAAGCTCTTACACAGGAAAGCCCTGTGGGTTAACAGCAGAACACGCAAGTCTTCCAATTCCAGGGGAGATGTTTGCGAGTCAAAGAACTTGTGACATAACCCTGAAGACTCCTGCTGAACCCCAGGGAGTATAGGAAAGGTTACAGCAACAACCCCAGAGCCTCATTACCCAAGACGGCAAACTGCGACTACAGCCTCACTTGGTGGAACTCTGCTGGAGTTGCTTTGTGGCAAAGAAGGGACACGGTCTGCGGTGGTGGCTTCTGCCAGGGAGCCATTCCCCGCAAAGTTTACCTTCTCGTTATGAGAAAAGACGTAGAAGGCCAGAGGCTTTTCACGGTTGTTTATGAACTTTATGGCTTCATCGGCATTCCGCACAGGCACTATTGGAAGAATTGGTCCGAAAATTTCTTCCTGCATCACCTTGGTTTCGGGATCGACGTCGGTAAGGATCGTTGGTGCTGAGAAAATAAATGCGCAAAATGAAATCCTAAAGTAGAAGACAGGAAAGCCAAACTCTCATCCTCCGTTTGTTTCGCTGGGTCACCTATCCATCCCCTTCCCACTCCTGCCCAAGTATTAGCTATTGAGAAAAGAGTCCCGAGGACGCATGTGGATGAACCGTGCATGTGTCTCCGAGCGTGTGCATCAGGGGATCCCCATGCAAACCGAGAGAAAGATCCACACACCTGAGTATATTCATACTTAACCCTGTTCATAGCCATATTCCTATGTACCAGGAGGTTATGTTTCCACCTTTCTGTGGACAGGTCTTTTTGGGAGTGTAGACAGCCCCTCTGTGGATCAAATCAACACCACTTCTTAATTCAAGTGCTTTCACGCATATGATCTCGTTGACCTCATTTCAACTCCGTTAGAGAGGTTAGGAGAATGTATTTAAAATGGCCAAGGCTCCCTTAGTTCAGTGTTCTATCCGCTGTGGGGAAGGGACGCAAGGAGGGAGGGCAACATGGATGCTGACGAAGCTTTGCAGAGTGTCCGGGCGTCCGCACCAGGTCAGTCCCCAACGAGCAGTGCTCCAAAAGACGCTGTAAACAAGCTGGGTCACCAATGAAAAGGGAAGACACTCGACAATGACAAGCTTGCTCTCTTCGCTTCCCCCTAATTTCCTGCCAGGATATCCTGGCGATGCGGCAGAAGACGGCTGTTGCCAGCACCTTCCAGGGGGACCTATGCGGCTACCCCAAACCCACTGCCCGCGGCTGCCCGGGCTCAGAGAACCATTTCGGTTTGGGTGTCTATACTCTCCACATAGCCATGTGCTCAGGTAAGGTGACCCTGACGTCAGGTCAGGGGGAGGTTCCTAACTGGTTGAGCGAATCACAATAGACCTTTCCTCCTGCCACTGATTGGCCTGGGAGTGGGCAAAAGCCACGGCTGATGGGAGAACAGAAAGATGAAAGAATTGGGGGTTTTGAGGCCATTACTGGGCCACCAAATGAACAGGCCAGAAGTGCCTTGGGATGGCTCATGACCAGAGAATGTACTTTTCCTTATTGTTTTAAGTCCTTTAAGGTTTTAGGGTTTTCTGGTGACGTGCAGCATCCGACCTGCTAAGAAGGGATAAGTAAAGCTATTGGGGGCAGCTTTTTTTTTTTTTTTTTGCCAAGTAAGTGTCTCCGTAATCCCCATCATCTTGTGTTATTTTAGAGCAACATGTTTAAAATTCAAGAGCAATGGGGCGCCTGGGTGGCTCAGTCGGTTAAGCGTCCGACTTCAGCTCAGGTCACGATCTCACAGTTCTTGAGTTCGAGTCCTGCATCGGGCTCTGTGCTGACAGCTCAGAAACGGGAGCCTGCTTCGGATTCTGTCTCTCCCTCTGTCTCTGCCCCTCCCCCACCTGTGCTCTGAATTTCTCAAAAATAAACATTAAAAACCAATTAAAAATAAAAGTCAACAAGAAGACATATTCATGGCAAAGAATAAAAGAACACAAAAACAGAGTACGCAAGTAATAAGGTCCAGCACAACAGATCAACACATTATTTCTGCACTTGATCTTAGCCAAAAGGCTGAGAAAGCGATTCAACACATTATTTCTGGAAGAGAACCACGACTGGTCACTTGTAAAATTGCAGTTAAGTGATTTCCTTCTTTGTGCTGTTGTTTTCCCAGCCAGAATCCAGAAATAATCACACGGAGTTCTATTTTGCTTCTCAGGGTTGTTAGGTTACAGGTTGTAGGGAGGAAAACAAACCAACAAAAAAACAGATGAAACGTGTAGAGGCAAAAAGCCAGTGCATCACAGGTGGTGTTATTTATAAAGACGTAAAACCCTCTTGAAATGGGTTAGGAAGCAGCATACCAGACCACAGTCTATAATCTTTGATTAAACGTTATGCGTCTAAGGGCTTATTTAGTATGGGTAAAGAGCGTCAATAAAAACCATCAAACTGCACGTCCCCACAGCAAAAGGTGAATTTCCATTACCTATATAGCGTGTGGCCTCGTCGGTCTCGCCACCAAAGGCTATCTTTTGTCCTTCAAGCAAACTCTGTATCCTCTTAAAATGGCGAAGACTGATGATCCTTTCGTAATCAGGGGATTCTTTTATATTTTCTCCGTAAAATTCCTATTGAAAACAACAGCATTTAATTGCCACAAAAGACCCATGTGTCAATTTCCTTAATAACTATAAAACCCGCTCGTGCCCCCAAAACTGATCTGGGGGGCCTGATCTGATATCCTCACCCTCCTCCCTCAAGTAATAGCGTCTAAGCTTTCTGGCAGGTCAAGGACACGTGCACGGACCTAGGACTCTCCATAGTTTGGGGGCTTCATGGTGATCCCTCGCAGACCCCCAGGGGGCTGTCCCGGGGGATGAATGTGGGTGTAGGGGGAGGTCTGGCTCTGAGTCAGGGCCACCCATTCGTTTACAATGCGACTGTGGCCGCCCTCCTCCTGCTTATTGTAACAGAAACCCGTGGCCTGCTGCAAAGCCTAAACTATTTACTATTTAGCCCTTTACGGAAAAAAGTTTGCTGAACTTTCTGCTACTGCACTATTTTACATCTTCTCTGGACTGGTATTGCCAGCGGTCACAGGTGCCAGGGAAACGAAATCCTACGATCGGCACCAATTACGTAAAACAAACACAAAATTACTGAATCGCCACATCACTTCGAGGCTTTGTGAACGCTCTCGATGTGCTCTCCAATCACAACAAGTGTTCACCCACCCTCCAACCAAATGCCCTCAAGGCTGGGTGACAGCCTGCTGGTGCGAGTTCCTGTGCCCCAACTCCGGAGCCACCAATGATGCTGTTAATGCTGGCTGTACCTGAGGGTCACGTCGAGACCCCAGACCAACTGAGTCACAGTCTTTGCAAGGTGAGGAGCAGAAACTTTTCGTTAATTAAATGGCTCCCTGGTGAACCTCAGTTACGAACCGAACCGCTGAAGAATACAAAGCCCGCAAGGCAGGCAGAGGGGAGATCTTTCTTATTCCTCTGAAACCGAGTTCATTTCCGTCCTCAGCTAAGCACGTCTTCAATCTCCAAGGGCTTTCTGTGCCATAGGTATCCTGAACCCCACACTGCCGCCCCACATTCCATGTTCTCCTTGTCTGGCCCCATCTCCAGTCCTAGCTCTCACATCCAATCCCCCCATCAACACCTTCCACCCCTCGTGCCTGGATCACCATTCTTCTTCTAAACTTCCCAGCATATACGCTTTCCATTGCCTGATCGTGTGTGTTACCCTTCAGTGTTCCTGACCCTTCCAGTGCTCAGTTAGCATCTGTTGAGTGAACAATGACTGTGCCAATAATTTCTTCCACTCAGGGGGCTTAACGACCCCTTCCGACGGGTGAGCTCAGTCACCCCAACCCTTGCTTCCAATCCAAATCCTACATTTCTTTGATGCTTAGCTCAGGTCACTACCATGCAGCATTCCCTGATTCCCTCTATAGAGAGCTTGAGTTTCAACACCTCGAAAGACTGACAACCAAGTCAAGAGTATTCTGCCAACAGGTACTGGATAAACTCTCCCCTCTAAACTACTGGTCTTCCTACGCCCCCTCACGCACAAGAGCGGATAACCTTAACCAGCAATGGCCAATATGCCGAAGGACCTCTGGGTGCACTTCAAAGAACTGGCAACGTTCTCTCAAAACCACGAAACACAGTTATTTACTCTTTTTTTCAAAGCACGTGCCACAGCTAACCCGTGGTTTCGTCAACAAAACTAGGCAGTTGATGTGGGTTAAATGCCAACTTAACCTGGCTACTAGCAGACCCTTCTGTGAAAGGTGCACGGGGCGTTTTTAATAAGCCCACAAATGAATGCAGCCACATGTGCTACTGGAATTTCCCTGGGGGGAGGGGAAACAGGGGTGCTGCCTGCAAAGAGCTGATTTGACTCCATTATCTTAACGAAACCAATGAGATCAGATGTGTTAAAACACAAACCTTCACGGTTTCCTTAATCTTCTGCACAATTTGACTCTGGAGGGATGGTTCGCAGAGAACGTAGTCAGGAGCAATGCAGGTCTGACCACAATTCATGTACTTCCCCCATGCTATGCGCCTGGGGGGAGGTAGGGAAACCAGAACATCCATAAAATCCAGCCTACTATTCATTTGACACACTTTTGTGTTGTTTGAGTATTTTGCAACTAGCATGCACTCACAGATTTACTTAATACTCTTTATAAAGAATCAAAATGCTGGGGCGCCTGGGTGGCTCAGTCGGTTGAGCATCTGACTTTGGCTCAGGTCATGATCTTGTGGTGGGTGAGTTCAAGCCCCGCATCGGGCTCTGTGCGGACAGCTCAGAGCCTGGAGCCTGCTTCGGATTCTGTGTCTCCCTCTCTCTCCCTGCCCCTCCCCTGCTCTCACTCTGTCTCTCTCTCAAAAATAAATTAACGTTAAAAAAAATTTAGAGAATGAAAATGTTGTAAAACTCATCTCTAAATCAGTTGGTTGGAACTTAGAATGCATTTTCCAACTGACACAGAACATTCTACGGAGGAAGGGAATTCTCGTGCCAGCTCATGGGAAACAGCACTTTACGAGCAGTGACGCCACGGCCTGCTTCCAGAAAAGAAAGCCCCCCCACACCCTCCTTTTCTCCCACTTCAGCCAAGGGGGCAGCAGGGATGGCAGGAGTTCCACACAGACTCCACTTCTGGTTGTGGCTCTAAATGCTGCGGCAAGATGTTCAGGTACAAGCAGGACAACAGCCAGCCTCCAAGACACCCGCATCTCTGTGGAGGCCCCTCCCCACTTTAGAAAGCTGTGCCCAGACGTGGATCAAAACCTTCACTGGGGGCCTCATGTTCTGGCAAGGAGACTTCTATTTACAAAGCCAACCTGGACGCGGCCTGATTGCCTACAAACCGTCCTTGCCCATCTCTGAAGGGGAGAAAAGAGCCACACCACCCCAAACATGCAGTCTGTTCTAGGTCTGGGTGCTTCCTGGTAGATGAACCTGATTTAGCAGAGAGAATCTGCAACCTTTTGTTTTCTGGTTCCCAGCCTGACAAGATGGTATTCCTTTTTTCTCTATTTGAGAGAGAGAGAGAGAGAGAGAGAGAGAGAGAGAGAGGGAGAGAGAGAGAGAGAGAACATGTCCAAGTGGGAGAGAGGGCAGAGAAAGAGGGGGAGAAAGAATCCCAAGCAGGCTCTATGCTGTCAGCGCAGAGCCCTGCATGGGGCTCGATCCCACGACCGTGAGACCGTGACCTGAGGCAAAATTCAGAGTTAGACGCTTAACCGACTGAGCCACCCAGGCGCCCCTGCAAGATGTTACTCTCAGTTAAAACAGGAGTCTGAGTAATCCTGAGTTTGTCAACAAAGGGACTTGTTAAAGAGGTCAACAACCTTTCTTTTGGGAATTTAAGGATTTTATTAGGTACACACGAGACTTCATCTACTTCCTGGATCATCTGTCAGCAAAACAGTTAAATCTCCTGCCACAGCCAGACAAAACTTTTTTCCTAACTCCTAAGGACAACCACGTGACGTCCAGAAACGCTGCCCTTCTGGCAGTGGCACCAGAGTCAGCTTGGGAACAAGTCCCAGTGCCCTTGAGGACGTCAACCGCCGTAGGCTCATGATGTCTCTCAGAGCTGGGGGGCCCAGGGTCTCAGTGCCAAGAGGATCCATCAACCCGTCAGGTTGTCGGGAACCCCCCGGGGTAACCAGACAGCCTCACCTGCAGGCGACGTCCAGGTCACAGTCTCTGTCCACGTAACACGGACTCTTCCCTCCTAGTTCAAGAGTCACAGGGGTCAGATGCTTGGCGGCGGCCTCCATGACGATTTTTCCCACCGCCGTGCTTCCCGTATAGAGAATGTGGTCAAATCGCTGCTTCAGCAGCTCTGTGGTTTCCTCCACGCCACCATTGATAACGACATACAGGTCCTTCAAGAAGGAGAAACGCAAGCACTTGTGTGGGTACGTTAACCCTATCCTCGGACGAGCAATTTCTTCAGCATAAACCTGTCGCCTTCGGAGACCACCCCCTGTGAGGCCAGACGAGGGAATGGACAGAGGACAAGTGGAGAACACAGTCCGATGGCATCTGAGAACCATCAACCTGCGGTGGAACTGACCAGAGAGTCCACTGTTTTCCACCTGAGCTCAGCAGGGTAGACGCCAAAGAGAGCCAACAGTTGGATTCGACCAGGGAAACGCATGAGATGCGGGCTGTGCAACCTCAAGATTTTGGTGAAGAGTCTGCCGTCAGAGACCGCAGGACAGGTCCCGGCTGAGTGTCTTAACCTGAATGTTCTCGCCCGACCAACAGTGCAGGGCTTAGCCCGTGGCAGGAACCAAGTAAAGGTCCGCTGAATGAGGGGCGTGCGAAGCAACGGCGGGGGAGAGCACTCACTTTTGAAGTCAGATCTGGACCGCACCTGGGCTCCATCACTCACTAGCTCGTGTGACCCTGGGCCACCTGCTGAACACCTCTGAGCCTCAGTTTCCTCACTTGTTACCGGGGAGAAGTCACACAGCTTTGGACCGAGCCCTTACGTGCACTGTGCTGTTATTAAGAGCTACTGTGAAAGAGAGTATCTGACATAACAGCAGCCGGGGGAGAAATGACAGAGAACGGATGGCCAGGAACGAACACAGACTCACATACTCAAAAGATTCTGAGCTACGGCCCTAAAACGAAAGGTGGCTTGTGGGGGCGCCTGGGGAGCTCAGCTGGTTAAGCGTCCGACTCTTGATTTCAGCTCAGGTCACGATCTCACGGTTTGTGAGTTCGAGCCCCGCATCAGGCTCTGCAGTGGCAGCACACAGCCTGCTTGGGATTCTCTCTCTCCCTCTCTCTCTCTCTCTGCCCCTCTCCCTGCCTGTGCTGGCTTACTCTCAAAACAAATAATTCTTTTCTTCTTTTTAAAGGTGGTGGGGCGTCTGGGTGGCTCAGTCGGTTAAGCGTCCGACTCCAGCTCAGGTCGTGATCTCACAGCCCTTGAGTTTGAGCCCCGAGTCAGGTTCTAAGCCTGCTTCGGATTCTGTGTCTCCCTCTCTCTCTCTGCCCCTCCCCTGCTGGTGCTCTGTCCCTGTCTCTCAAAAATGAATAAACATTTTTTAAAAATGTTTTTCTTAAATAAATAAATAAATAAATAAATAAATAATTTTTAACAAAAAAAATTTTTTAAATTTTTTTAATGTTTAGATGTATTTATTTTGAGAGAGGGAGAGGGGGAGAGAGAGAATCCCAAGCAGCCTCCACACCCAGCACAGAGCTTGGTGCAGAGCTCGAACCCACGAACCTCGAAATCGACCTGAGCAGAAATCAAGAGTCAAAGGCTTAACAGACTGAGCCACCCAGGTGGCCCTGCAGCTCTGACATTTTGAAGCTGCCTTTCCGTGAGAGCTGGACGAGGGCTCCTCTCCACAGTGATTCCACGTCGACAGGCATCCATGACACGTGCCAGCAGGAAGATCCGATGTGCAACACCCCCCCCCCCCACCTCCGTGAGCAGACACATTGAAGGTGGGTCAAGACAACGTTACCTGGTCTAAATACTGTGGCAGGAGTTTGGCCAAGACCGTGGCTGTTTTTTCACATAGTTCAGAAGGCTTGATAATGACAGCATTTCCTAAACAAGGCAAAAAAAGCAGGACAGCGCCATTTAATACCTGAGTAACCTTAATACCTATGAAAACGGTGCCCGTGGGAGGCAGGGAGGGGGATCCAGGCTAGGTGCTGAGTTGGCCTCCAAATCTGCTGTTCCTCAGTGAGTATGTCTGACTTCCTCAGATGCAAACTCCTTGGTTCTCATTCCCTTCACGTCACTGACGACGGACTCCACCATCGTCCCTGACTGCTCCAGCTCTTCTCTCGGTTTCCTCCCCCTCTCACGACTAGACTTTCCTGTTTGCCTTGGAATTATTGGGCAAACAGGCCTCATCAATTAAAGCTGTCACTCCGGATCCAGCTGAAGTGAGAAAGCAACCTCTTGGCATCTGCTGTATACTCAAGCCAGCAATACTTCCGGGGCCCATATCTGAATGAGGAAACTGATCAGACTGAATCCGATGGTTCATCCGAGGCCACGGCCGGCAACTGAAACCACTGGAACTCCAAACTCATGGGCCCGTCAACTCACGACTTTAGAACCTCACAGGTTCACTTTCCGGGTATTAAGAAACGAAACAAAACAAAACAAAAAACAGTCACCATGCAAATCTCTGGAGCCCATTTAAAAAATAATAACAAGGGGCGCCTGGGTGGTGCAGTCGGTTAAGCGTCCGACTTCAGCCAGGTCACGATCTCGCAGTCCGTGAGTTCGAGCCCCGTGTCGGGCTCTGGGCTGATGGCTCGGAGCCTGGAGCCTGTTTCCGATTCTGTGTCTCCCTCTCTCTCTGCCCCTCCCCCGTTCATGCTCTGTCTCTCTCTGTCCCAAAAATAAATAAACGTTGAAAAAAAAAAATTTTTTTTAAATAAAAAATAATAACAAAAGGGTGCCTGGCTGGCTCAGTCGATAGAGTGTGCGACTCTTGATCTTGGGGTTGTTGAGCCTGAGCCCCAAGTTGGGTGTAGAGATTACTTAAAAAAAAATTCCTTCAGGGCACCTGGGTGGCTCAGTCAGTTAAGCGTCGACTTTGGCTCAGGTCATGATCTCATGGTTCGTGAGTTCGAGCCCCACATCAGGCTCTGTGCTGACAGCTCAGAGCCTGGAGCCTGTTTCAGATTCTGTCTCCCTCTCTCTGACCCGCCCCCTCTCGCACTCTGTGTGTCTGTCTCTCTCTCTCAAACGTAAATAAACATTTAAAAAAAATTTATTTTTTAAGTCTTAAAAATAATAAAATCCTTTTGTACAACATGGCTCATCTCAGCCCGGAGAGACCCAATAATACCCAATCCCAAACAGCCCAGGGCTGTTTCCACCTCACAGGAGGACCTGCCTGCTCTCCCACCTTGAGAGTTGTAATTTCACTTTAAGAAACTGTTTGGAACTTGCTAAGAAATATATGATACTATTTTCTAATTCTCGGTTCACTGCTGGTGTAAACAAAGGCAAACCACCAAAGCAAACACGTGTATTCAATTGGACACTATCCTTAATTTACAACCCACGTGAGAGGATGAGCCCGTCCCCAAGGTCATGAAGAGAGAAACTGACGCCAGACCTGCCGCAATGGCTCCTATCAGAGGCTGAATGGTGAGAACGAAAGGGTAGTTCCAGGCTCCGATAATCAGTACGACTCCCAGGGGCTCTGAGTGAATGTAGGCCTCATCCAGCATGGTGAACAGATTCTTCTTAGCTGGCTTAGCAGCGACCCATTCAGGAAGATTCTCCAGCACGAGATCAAGTTCTCCAAGAACGGTAATGACCTCCTGACTGTATGCATTGAGTTCACTCTGTTAGAAGAGGATCACAGTTAATCTTGCCCAAGCAAGACATACCCGGCCGTGAAGAGCTAGGCCAGATACACCTGCTGTGACAAACGGCATTATCAGACTAGTTGGTTTGCCATTCAGATCCCTTTCGTAACCTTCAGGGTCTGAGGATTTGCTAACTCCCTCACGAATATATTCAATCCCTCTAAATCCTGCTTTACTGATCCAAGCCTTTTAAAGTCAGGATTAAACACTGTCTCATTCAGAAACATTTCCATGATCAGTATGAGCCTGCCTTGATCAACCTTCATAAACCAATTATGCTTCTGATGTATATCTTGGTATTACACCCTTAGACACTGATTTGTAACCGTACTCACATTGTATCTGTGTTTGTTCTACCCAACTGAAATCCCTCAAGGGCAAGGAACTTCCGTATATTTCTTCAGTAGTCCTACATATATACATACGTAAGTATCTCATGCTTACAGAAAGACTGACTGATCCTTTCTGAAATCTTAATTACGTCACCTTGTTTATTTGCTATCACAGGCTCCTCTCTCTGTCAAAAGTCCTAGAAAGGAAATTTTATATAGTTACTGTTGTTACTGCTACTCCTGATGTCACTACCCCTCAAAATAATCTTCGGGGGGAAAGATCTTTGGGGGAAGTGAGAGAGACCCACAGAGCCAGAGCATGGTCTGGCTGCCCCTAGAATTCGTTAAAACGTAAAAACAAAATGAAAACAGTATTAGAAAATATAGACTGATATATCTGCACGCTAAAGGCTACTCCAAACCTTGCAACTCAAAGAGTGGTTCCGGGTCTTCTCGTTGAAGATGGCAGAGGAGGATCCTGAGGTCTAACTCCTCCCATGGACACTCCCTGGCTACAAGTGCATATACAGTAACTGTCTGAGAATGACCTAAGGACCCACAGGACACGTCGTCCACAGCTGAAGTCCTAAAGAAAAAAGCAACACGGAGAGGGGTAGGAGGGGCAGAGATGCGGTCCAGACGGAACCCACACCCTGGCACCGGGCCCCACAAACAGCAAGGATATCACAGGTATGAAGATCCTCCCTGAAAAGGGAGGGCTTCAAGCTGCACATCAGGTGTCCTCGCCCTGGGAACCTGCACCAGCAAGAGGGGCCTCCATAACTCAGGCTTTAAAGATCAGCGGGACTTAACTGGGATGGGGTTAGTTAACCGCAGGGCTACAGGAAACTCAGCTCTTATACTGCCAGCATGCAAACTCACTCCCTCTGAGACCCAGCACAGAGGTAGCAGTCTGGAAAGCGCCTGGGCCAAACATGACAGAGATTTATGAGCTAATCTTAGGGTGTGTATGCTATTAAAAACAGAAATACCACAACATCCAGGAATTCCACTTCTGGGTATTTAGCCGAAGAAAATGAAAACACGAACTCAAAAAGATCCGCGCATCCCTGTGTTCACTGCATTAGTTACAACAGCCACATCATGAAAGTGACCTAAGTGTCTGATAGATGAATGGATAAAGGAACTGTGGCATATACACACACACATATGTATTTATTATGGAGTGCTACTCAGCCATAAAAAAAAAAAAAACATGAAATCTTGCCATTTGTGACAATATGGATGGACCTAGAGAATATTATGCTAAATGAAATAAGCTGTACTGTGCACCTGTGTTGTACCCCAAACTAATATATTGTATGCCAACTAAACTGCAATTAAAAAACCGTAAAATTTAAAAAAAGGGTAGTTCCCAAACAGGAAGCATGGTATCACCTGGGAGCTTGTTAGACTCTCAGGTGCCCTCCAAGACCTGCTGAACCATAACTTAACATTTTAACAAGATCCCCAAGTGACTCATCAAGACACTGGAGTTTGAGGAACACTGGCCTAACACAAAGTCAAGGAGGAAAATTTCAGTGCAACAACGACAGCCGAAAAACCTCTGTCTACGAAAGAAATCGTAAAAAGACAAAAACAAATAGACCCGAGGAAAAACATAAACAACGTACTAAGCTGACAAATTACCAAAATCCACACTATACAAAAGATTCGTACAAATAATAAAGCAAAGAACCATTAATGCAACAGAAAAACGGGCAAAAATATAAAAGGCAATTCACAAAAGAGCAACAGAGGCCAGAAGACACATGTGTCTTTATTTCTCTGTATCTGCAAGGTAAGAAGATCGGGAAAGTCCATGGAAATTTGCCTTATCACGACTGCTGGAGACAATACTCCCACAGTGCTTGCATAATCAAAAATAAATTAAAAAAAAAAAAAAAAAGGCAGCAAAAGCTCCGGTGGAATGCGGTTCCCCAGAGGTAGGCGGGTGTCCTGGCTCCGCCCGCGGGGCGCGTACCTTGCACAGGTCTGCGGCGATGGCCTCCAGGATGTCCTTCTCGCGCTCCTGCACCATCCTGCGCAGGGCCTCAAGCTGCTGCAGCCGGAACCTCAGGGGGCGCGACCGGCCGGACGCGAACGCGTCGCGAACCCGCTGGATCTTGCTGTCCATGGCCTTGTCCTAAGGGGAAAGAGGAGGTCGGGCAGCGCCGCGGGGGCGTGGCGGGCCGGAGGGATGCAGCGGCGGGCGGGCGCCGTCCCCCTCCCCGCCCACCCGGCGACCCTCTGCAACGGCCCGGAGCCCTACCTCGCTCACCCGCCCGCCGGCTCGCTTGCTCCGCCGCGTTCTCCGCACCCGCCGCGTCCCACTGCCCAACAGCGGCCAGGCGGGGCTGGGCTGGACCCACCGCCGCGCGCCGATTGGCCGACGCGCCCCACGTGACTTCGGCGGGCCGGACGCCGCTCCGGGGATCTAGCCCGGGGGTGGGGGCTGCGGCCGCCGGGGGCCGGGGGAGGGGCGGGGCGTCGGGGTGCGCGTGCTGGCGAGGTGGCTTCAGACTGGGGACGGGGAGTGGCCGGGAAGTGGGCCGAGACGCGGAGGGCGAGGGGCTGGGCGCCCGAGAGAGCCCGGCGCGGGGCAGTAAGCTCCCCGACAGCCGGCGGAACGCGGCCCACGCGCCCCGGCGCTTTCGCCATCGCTTTTCCCTCCCGCCTCCATTTTGTGGCTCTCAGAGGTGGCCGAGGGGACCGAGGCGGGGGCGCCCGGCGCCGCGCAATACCGGGCCCGGCCTCTCGGCGTCCGTGGAGAGCGTGCGCCAGCACCCCGCGCGCCGCCTTAGCGCTCTGGGCCCCGAGGCCGCCGCCCGGGGAGGTGGCGCAGCACCCTCGTCCTCGGCCCTCGCTGTTCGCTGCCCCGACTGCGAGCTGCGAGGACGGGTTGGCAGAAGGCCCTCCGACGAACGTCCCCGGAGGGCAGGAAGCCAGGACCTCATCCAAGCGGGTGCTGGCCGAGCAGCCGTCCAGTTCGCCGGCGCTGTGCAAACGTCATCATCGCCCATCCCCTAAGAGCAATGTCCCTCGGCTGCTTATCAGCCGCCAGCCACCTTCCAGTTTTTCCGTTCTCCTCTGCGGCCGATCTCCCCAGAGAGGGAACCCACGCCACCCAGTGTGCCTCCCCACCGGCTGGGTGCCAAATCCAATGTGTAATCCTCAGGTCCCTTCTCGTTCCGCTCAGCGACGGCTGGCACAACCGAGCATGGCCATCTTCTGGAGACCCTGGCTTGGCTTGTTTTCCGTCTCCCTGCACTCTGCTGGTTTTCTTTTCACCTTCCTGGCTGAGCCCTCTGGGTTTTTGTTTTGTTTTGTTGTTGTTTTGGTTTTTTTTGCTGAACCAGTCCTTGGACTTCTTCCCTTTCCAGAGTTCCAACTTCCTCCTCTAAGCCCATGGATGGTCATCTGAGGCTTTCATTCCATCTCTGGTCCCACCCTCTCCTCCAGACCCGAATGGCTGCGTTCAGCTACATCCTGTTGTCTCTATGAATGTATAAAGGGCATCTTCAGTCAACTTTAATTAGAACTTTTCATTTACCCTCATCCACCGAGCAAATACAGTGCACATCCCCCTCTAGTGTTCCCTGTCTCATAAATGGTACACCCTTTAGCCCGTTTCCTGGGGCCAAAGTCCTTGCAATCATTCTCGAGTCCTCTTTGACCCCGTCTGCCAAAAATATGTTGACTCCAACCACTTTTACCCTAGTCCAAGCCATATCATGTCACCTGCATCATGTATTTAGCACCAGCATCCTCCTGGGTTCCCTGCTTCCACTCTTGATTCTTGGTATAGATGTGATTTCTCGTGTCTACATTTGCCCATTTATACTGCACTGCAGGGGCCCAGAGTGAAAATTCCCTCTGCCTGAAATAAGTAGAGTGCTTTGTCCCTCTCCGTGACTAGACCCTTACTGAGACACTTGGCTACATACAGCCTTTTCTCCACCGAGCGGTTCACGATCCTTTCAGAAGGTATCTTGACCGTGTTAACTTCCTGCTCAAAACTTTCTAACGGCTTACCATGACATTTAGAGTAAAATCCAAACTCACGGCTACATTCTACGATCCCTGTATGTTCTGGCTTCTGGCCTCTTCTCCAGGCTCACTGTGGAGGATTCTCTCATTTAATGGGAGTGGATTCCTCACTGTCCACGGAACATGAAGCACTTCCCCACCCCGGGGCTTTTCCGGCCTGCTGTTTTCCTTGCCTGGAGTGCTCAGCTAACTTTCTCCCTTAATTTAATCTCTGCTTAAAAGTTACCTCCTTAGGGGCGCCTGGGTGGCTCAGTCGGTTGAGCATCCGACTTCAGCTCAGGTCACGATCTCGTGGTCCGCGAGTTCGAGCCCTGCGTCGGGCTCTGGGCTGATGGCTCAGAGCCTGGGGCCTGCTTCTGATTCTGTGTCTCCCTCTCTCTCTGCCCCTCCCCCCGTTCATGCTGTGTGTCTCTCTCTGTCTCAAAAATAAAATAAAACGTGAAAAAAAAATTAAAAAAAAACAGTTACCTCCTTAAAGAAGCCTTCACTGACCACCATGTCTAAAATAGCAGGCTATACTTCCCTGTCCCTTATCCTGTTTTAGTTTATGTCTGTTGTCCCCCCTGGAATGTCTTACAAAGTCAGAGACTTTGTCTTTCGTGCTCGCGGTAATATTAGCGTCTAGTGTAGAGCATGGCCATGAGTTGGTATTCAATAAACATTCATTGAATGGATGAAGGACACACTGTGAAATACTCTAGTCTCTGTGTCTTGGCAACGTCCACATTTGCGACTTTCTCAACAGCTTGTAAAAATTGGGGCTTATTTAGAGGCGCCTGGGTAGCTCGGTTAAGTATCTGACTCTTGATCTCTGCTCAGGGCATGATCTCTGGGTTCGTGGGATCGAGCCCCGCATTGGGCTCTGTGCTGACTGTGTGGAGCCCGCTTGGGATTCTCTCTCTCCCTCTCTCTCTCTGCCCACTCCCCTCCTCTCTCTCAAAATCAATAAACTTGAAGAAAATTGAAGCTTATTGATAGAGATTTGTAGGGAAGGAAGAAAGTTGACATGACCACCAAACTCTTCTCCTCTACTGCTCCCTTGCCTTGTTTTGGCAAAAACAAAAGAAAAAAAGAAAGGAAAAAGGGGAGGGAGAGATACCATGGTTAAAGGGGAGATCGCAGGTGAGCAGGCTTCTTACATTCAGGGAAAAGCTATAGTCTCTTAACACACACCAAGTCTTTAAACCAACTCCATAGCTAACAGAGTTGCTTGTGAATAGGAGGCCAACCATCTAATGTCAATATTTAGAATTGTGGAGCAATGTTTGAATTAGCTCAAAGTTCACCACAGAATAGACCCGACTATCTTTTTGATCATATCTGAGTGGCCATTTTTAAACTCTCAACTAGTGATCTTTACGTAAGGGACTAGGTAAGCCGAAATGCAAATCTTGCCACGGTTCAAAACAATGCAAATAAAGAACATTAATTCCACCATGAAAATAGAATAGGAACCAGTAGCATCTAAGGCAAATTCATCTCTAAGTACGGAGCTGCTTCTGCTGAGGATAAGAGGTGAGGGTTTCTTTAAAACAATCTATTCTCATGGTTCTAACGGCACAGTCACGAGAGCTTGACCCTTTACCAACTCTTGAACACTTTATTAGCTGGAGAAATCGATGGCATTTTGTTGGGCCCACTTAAAAATCACATCTAGGGGCGCCTGGGTGGCGCAGTCGGTTAAGCGTCCGACTTCAGCCAGGTCACGATCTCGCGGTCCGTGGGTTCGAGCCCCGCATCGGGCTCTGGGCTGATGGCTCAGAGCCTGGAGCCTGTTTCCAATTCTGTGTCTCCCTCTCTCTCTGCCCCTCTCCCGTTCACGCTCTGTCTCTCTCTGTCCCAAAAATAAATAAAAAACGTTGACAAAAAAAATTAAAAAAAAAATCACATCCAAATGCTTTCGCAGAATAAGGTGATATATGTGTGGAACCAAAGAGACACTGGGAATTCTTTCACCACACTCCCAAGGTGATAAATGCTTTCAGCTTTTAAATGTGATAAATGCATTGATTCAAGGAGCTATGGGCCAGTGCAATCACCCCTGCAGGACACAAGACTAGGACATGAGTACGTACAAGCTATTTCTCTCAGGAAATGTAGTCGACTATGGTAATTTTAGTTTGCCTGCCCACCATACTTTTCCTAACCCCCCCTCTTTGTGTTGGAAAAGAAAGTTTCTTTATTGTGGGTGATGCACTCCACAACCCCTCCTTATCACCTCACGTTTCCATATGACCCGTGCCTGTCTAGTCAGAGTATCAAACCCTCCTAGCCATAAGAACTGTGATTGATTCAGGAACATCCAAGTGACTCATGCCTGACCATTCAGCCCTCCCAGGAGCTTTTGTTAGAACTAGGAGGCATGCCTGCCTGCGTGCCTGCCTGCCTGCCTTCCTTCCTCCCTTCCTTCCAATCTCTACACCCAATGTGGGGTTCGAACTCACAACCCCAAGATCAAGGGTCACATGCTCTACCGACTAGGCCAGCCAGGCGGCCCCCACTCCCTCCTGGAACATGCTTTTCCCCATGGGATCACCGGCTAATCAGTTGGCACTCTGAGGGAAACCACTTGCTGAGAAGACAGCTAATACAGAGAAAGGCAGACCTTGGAGACCGACCGTGTCTTGATAAGATTATTTGTATCTAGTAAGGCTTGAAGCGAAAAGTACATCTGTGGAGTTCATCTTCCTAGTTTCATAAGCCGATAAATTTCCACGTGTTACAGACCCGAAGGCTGAACTGAATTTTTGCCACTTGCTACCAAAAGAGACTCCTTATAGGAACCCTTGCTACACTGAATTCTGTTGTCTACATCCTCCGATTAATTCCACTATGGGGTAAAAGGAGTTAAAAGATCTTAAAAGTGTGAAAATATACGTGAGCAGTCAATGTACTCCTTGCAGGAGAGCATAAGGTATACCAAATCATCCAACGTTCTAGGAATCCAAATTGGGGCCAGAAGGAAGAAGTCCTGGGCGCACACACTCACAACCTTAGTCGCCCTGAGGTTGAGAGATTAAGGGTGTCTATGTCACTTCTGCCTTTATGAAAACTCTCCCTGGGACTCCTGGGTGGCTCAATCAATGAAGGGTCCGACTCTTGATTTTGGCTCAGGTCATGATCTCATGGTTCGTGAGATCAAGCCTTGCGTCGGACTCCGCACTTACAGCTTGGGATTCTCTCTCTCTCCCTCTCTCTCTCTGGTCCCTCCCCAGCTTGTGCACTCTCTTCTCAAAATAAATAAATTAATTAAAAAAAAAAAGAAAAATGAACTATTCTGGTGGATGTGTAGTTGGTATCTCATTGTGAAGATTTTCGGAGAGGCATTTAAGACAACAAATCTCAACTGAAGCCTCACTGTCCGACCTGTCCTAACACCACACTCTTCTTCAGCAAACGCTTGCCTGGTACAGCTGTTTGTGTCCACAGATCAGTCATAGGAAAGAACATAGGACCCATCCGTAGACACCACTCACCTGCACACACACACACACACACACACACACACACACACACACACCCCTCTAAGGAAGTAGAGATAAAAACCTTATACAAAAGAAGTATCCACATGTGTAGTTCTCACAATCTCTTGAGAAATAGATACAACCTTTGAAAAGAAAAAGAGCCAGAAGAAATAGATTAGCGATAGATTACATAGAAAAAAAGACGTAGGACAATAGAAGGCAAACACCAGTAATTAAAACTCCGGAAAGAAATGGAAGGGAAAAGAAATGCTTTCAGAGAGCTGAAAGCCAATTGGAAAAACAAAAAGCAGAGTAAGCAAGAGATAAAAAGGGAAGTGTGACAAAATGACATAAGATGAAATGGAGACAAATATTGCATGACTCCAGTTATAGGTGTTACCTAGAGTAGTCAAACTCATAGAGACAGAAACAGAATGGTGTTACCAAGGTCTGGAGGCTGGTGGCGGAGTTTTGATAGGTACATGGTTTCCATCTGGAATAATGAAAAAGTTCTCGAGATAGATGGTGGTGAAGGCACTTAATGCCACTGAATTATACACTTTAAAAGAGTTAAAATGGTGAATCTGTGTTATGTACATTTGAGCAAGGGGCACCTGGCCAACTCAGTCAGTAGAGCGTGCAACTCTTGATCTCAGGGTCATGAGTTCAAGCCCCACATTGGGAGTGGAGCCTACTTAAAAAAAAAAAGTTTTTAAAAAATAAAATGGGAGAGAAAATATAAAAGTTATTAAAACAAGAAAAGATTCTTCAACATGAGAAAGGTCATCAAGGAAAAGCTAACAGCTAACATCGTACTCAATAGTGAAAGACAGAGGGGCACCTGTGTGGCTCAGTCGGTTAGGCATCCGCATCCGACTTTGGCTCAGGTCATGATCTCACTGCTCCTGGGTTCGAGCCCCGTGTCGGGCTCTGTGCTGAGAGCTCAGAGCTTGGAGCCTGCTTTGGATTCTGTGTCTCCCTCTCTCTCTGCCCCTCCCATGCCTGTGCTCTGTCTCTCAATAATGAATGAGCGTTAAAAAAAAAATTAAGATTAAAAAAATTTTTTTAAGTTTATTTATTTTGAGAGAGAGAGGGGGAGTGGGGGAGGGGCAGAGAGAGGGAGAGAGAGAAAATCCCAAGCAGGCTCCGCACTGTCAGCACAAAGCCTGATGCGGGGCTCCAACTCACAAACTGTGAGATCATGACCTGAGCCCAAACCAAGAGTTGGACACTTAACAGACTGAGCCACCCAGGCGCCCCAAGATTTTTTTTTATTTTTAAGTAATCTCGACACCAAATGTGGGGCTCAAACTCACAAAACCAAGATCAAGAGTAGCATGCTCTACGGACTGAGCCAGCCAGGTGCCCCTACTCTTTTCTTTGTTATGACCTCAGTCCAAAACCTGGAGGCCATCTGTGTTTTCATAAAAGGAGCACTTCTCTGACATTCTCAGCTTTTATGTTCATGTACCTGATGAACATTTTGGAAATGCTAGCTTCTGCTCGGGCATGCTTTTATCCTTTTCCTTGTGGAGCTTTTACACATTTCTTGTTAAATTTCCCTCTGGCCGTTTTATCTTTCTGTTGCCATTGTAGGTAAGGCCTTCCTTTTCGTTACATGATCCAAGTGGCTATTGTGGGTATGTAGGAAGGTTGTTAATTACTATGTGTGAATTTTGTGTCTTGTTAAAAATTTGAATTTCCCTGGGGCGCCTGGGTGGCTCAGTCGGTTAAGCAGCCGACTTCGGCCCAGGTCATGATCTCGCGGTCCGTGAGTTCGAGCCCCGCGTCGGGCTCTGTGCCGACAGCTCAGAGCCTGGAGCCTGTTTCGGATTCTGTGTCTCCCTCTCTCTGACCCTCCCCCGTTCATGCTTTGTCTCTGTCTCAAAAATAAATAAACGTTAAAAAAAAAATTAAAAAAAAAATTTGAATTTCCCTTACCATTTACGGTAGTTTTCAGTTGATTCTCACGGGTTTTCCAAGGATACAATCCTATCATCTGCTAATAAGCTTAATTTTATATTCTCCTTTCCAGAGTGATACCACTGATTTCTTCTCCTATGTTCAAGACTTCAGAGATAACATTCTCAATGTTTCTCTGCTAATAGTATGCTGGCTTTGGGCTGACGTGCACACACATGCAAACACACACACACACACACACACACACACACATAAATTTGTGTGTTCATGTGTTTTAAAATCATGTACAGGAAGTATCCAGGGAGTCTGTTTTATTGAATGTTTCCAACAAGAATGATTGAGCATTCTGTCCAATGACTTCATAGTGCTTATAAATAATCCTATAGATTTTCTCCTTAGATCTATTATGATGGTAAGTGATATTGCTTTCTTCATACTGAACTATTCTGGTTACTATGTGTGAGTTTATTAAGTTGCTAGACTCTGTTAATATTTTATTTAAGAATTTTTCAATGATATTTATAAGTAAGATTAGTCTTTAGTTTTGTGTGTAATCTTTCTTAGGTTTTGATATTAATGCTATCAATATTATGATATCAATATCAATTATCAAATATTCAAAAAAAGAAGAATTAATGTTTTTTTTTCCTTTTTGCATGCCCTGGAACAATTTACACAGAATAGGAATGGGATGTTTTATAAAGGTTTGGTGGAGTTTTTTTATGAAACTGTTGTGACCTGGTGTTTTGGAGAAGTTTATTCTTACAGATTTCATGATTTCTGCTCAGAAAATCAGTGTTTAGACCTATCCTTTGTTGGGTCAACTTTAGCAAATTATATATTTTTAAATAGAATTACCCATTCAATCAAGATTCTAAATGTATGGAATTGTGCAAAATAATCTATCACGTGCTTTGGAGGTAAATTGTTATATATGTATTTGTGGTTTTATGCACACTTGCAAATTTCTATATATTTCCTTCAGTAACAATGATTGTATTATTTTTAGAAACAATGGACTGGATGCTATAGTAGGTATCCAAACATGTATTCAAATATGTAGTATACATTCAAATAGCTCCTTTTTTCCTGTATCCAATCAGTACATTTTTACCATGGAAAAATTTTGAACCGGCCCCCATTTCTCTGAAATTTTAATCTTGCTGCTGTCAGAAGAGCCTCCCCTGTGTCCACACAAACAGGTGATTAGTTCCTTATCTTTTTTGGAAATGTTACTTGGTGGCTTAATGAGTAACTGTCTTCAACGTCATCTCTCTTTTTAGAGACTGGAACAGAACGGGGACCGATGGGGCATTCGATTGATGTCAAGCTAGACTTTCTCGTTCTCTATTTGGGACACACAACTGCCAAATATTTATTACTATCTCATCTCTACCAAGCACCATCCTAAATATCGGGGAAATGCCATTTAACTACATTGCAAGAGCCCCTACCTTTAATAAGCTGCTGGGGTTTTGCAATTCGACTTTAAAAAACCAAAAACGGGGGACACTTGGGTGGCTCAGTTGGTTAAGCATTCGACTTTGGCTCAGGACATGATCTTGCAGTTAGAGTGAGTTTGAGCCCTGCATTGGGCTCTGTGCTGATGGCTCAGAGCCTGGAGCCTGCTTCGGATTCTGTGTCTCCCTCTCTCTCTGCCCCTCCCCTCCTTGGGCTCTGTTTCGCTCTCTTTCTCAATAAATAAATAAACATTAAAAAGATTTAAAAAAATAAAAAAGCAAACACTATAAAACCTCTTCCTGTTAGGCTCTAAGCTTCTTTAGAATAAAGACATGTCAGATTTCTCTCTTTGTCCACAAAAGCACTTCTTGCTACTGTACTTAGTAGGTATTCAGATTTCTTAAATAGCCCTTTTAAATTATTAAAGTTATACTTTAACAGTATGGAATATTTGTGAAAGTGCAACAAAATGTAAAGAAGAAAATTTAAGTTACCTACTCCTCAAATATAAAAACTTAGGCATTTTGGGGCACCTGGGTGGCTCAGTCAGTTAAGCGGCCGACTTCGGCTCGGGTCATGATCTCGTGGTCCGTGAGTTCGAGCCCCACGTCGGGCTCTGTGCTGACAACTCAGAGCCTGGAGCCTGTTTCGGATTCTGTGTCTCCCTCTCTCTGACCCTCCCCTATTCATGCTCTGTCTCTCCCTGTCTCAAAAATAAAAAAAACGTTAAAAAAATATTTTAAAAAAAAAAACTGAGGCATTTCAATGTCTTCTATTTCAGTATTTAAAAACTGTCTTATCCAGTATTTTTCCACTTACTCACAAATGTAGGATTATACTGAATATGTAATCCTATCCCAGGTTAAAGACCTGGTTTTTAGTACCTCTATAATATTTCCTTATATCGTCTCTTTAATGCTTCCCTAACAGTGGACATTTAAATTGCTTCTCTCTCTCTCTCTCTTTTTGAGGGGGGTGGGTAGGGCAGAGAGAGAGAGAGGGAGAGAGACAGTCCCAAGCAGGCTCTCTGCCCACTATCAGAGCCCAATGAACTGTGAGATCATGACCTGAGCCGAAATCAAGAGTTGAACACTTAACCGACTGAGCCACTTGAGTGCCCCAAATTGTTACTCTTTGAAAATACGATTCTGATGAGCATCTTGAATGATTTACTAACATTCCTGACTCTTTCCTTAGGAATGGAATTCCTAGGAATGGAATCACTCAATCAAAGTGTGTAAACTGTCCATCCACCTACTTCTCAACGGAAGAGAAGTTGGATTTAATTATCAGGAGTCTTGTTTAATTCCAGTTTTGTATAATCAGCAAAAGCCTACAGAGGACTAGTCTCAGTGTGCCTCAGTGAGGCCCCAGACATGTCATGAATGAATTAATGGACTAATTCTCAATTTATGCCATATTCCATCTGTAATCAAAGCAGCCTGCTTTGTAGTGAAATTGTTGATATGCAAGTGGATATTTTATATCCACTTTGATATATGATGTTATTTAAGTGGTTTAAATAGTTTCTTCTCATAAGTAGACAGGCATTGTTTATGTCATTTTTTAATGGATCCTTTATGTTCTCAATAAGGCATTGGAGATAGCTTTTTCTTGTTGTTTATTTATTTTTGAAAGAGACAGAGACAGAATGTGAGTGGGTTGGGGCAGAGAGAGAGGGAGACACAGAAATTGAAGCAGTCCCCAGACTCTGAGCTGTCAGCACAGAGCCCAACGCGGGGCTCGAACTCATGAGCTGCAAGATCATGACCTGAGTCGAAGTCAGACGCTCAACCGGACTGAGCCACCCCAGCACCCCGGAGATAGCATTTTAAAGTGGGCTTTTGAGGGGCACCTGGGTGGCTAAGTCGGTTAAGCATCCAACTCTTGATCGCAGCTCAAGTCTTGGTCTCAACATCATGGGTTCAAACCCCACATTGGGCTCCACGTTGGGCATGAAGCCCACTTGAAAACAAAAACAAAATGGGCACCTGGGTGGCTCAGTCAGTTAAGCGTCTGACTTCAGCCTAGGTCATGATCTCGCTGTTCCCGAGTTCGAGCCCCACATTGGGCTCTGTGCTGACAGCTCAGAGCCTGGAGCCCGTGTCCCCCCTCTACCTACCCCTCCCCCACTCGTGCTTGGTCTCTCTTAAAAATAAATAAACATGAAAAAATTAAACAAAGTGGGCTTCTGAAAACCTCAGGTCTCACATCCACAGATGCACACACCAGTCTTAAGCCCTTCAGTGGTTCCCATTAGGGTTGGAATCAAACCCCGATCTTTCTGGGCCCAGACGCCCATCATCATGTCCTGCTTCCCTGACCATCTCCCCTCCACTCCCTCGCTCCCCTGCTCCTTCCCAACTGGCCTTCCTGCTCCTGGGACTTGCGGGCCGGTTTCCCCTGGGCCAGGCCTGCTCTTCCCTCCGCCTGCAGGGCCTGTCCTGTCACTGTCACAGCGGGCCCCTCGCCCTCGCGGCCACCTGCCCGTCTCCCTGCCTCTGGGCCGCAGGCCACCCCTCCAGCGCTCTGCCCAGCGTCTCCCACGGCCCTCACCACCCTGCCAGCCGTCACGTTTGCTCCCTTGTTTGCCCTGTGTCTCCCCCAGCAGCACAGAAGCTCCACGAGGGCACTGATCCCGTCAGCCTGTTCGGTTCTGTGTTAGACACAGCACTTCAGGCAGCGCCCGGCACAGACAAAGCCAGTGCATGTCTGTTACAAACAGTCAACGTATGAAGCGGCGAACAGGCTCGTGCCGTTTTCACTCTTCGTGGGTCCGTTGCTTGCCACCGATCCACCCACGGTGAGCTTGGGTCTAATGCTGGCCCGTAATTATCTCAGTTTCAGGGGAGTTAGTTTAACGGCAGCTTATCGTGTAGATCCAGAAGTTTGGGAAGCACGTTAATGACGACGGGAGCGTAACTGGAGGACCTCTGAGCCGTGACTCTCACCCTCCATCCCTAGGTCTCTGGTCTGGGTTGATAGTCTGTGTCTTCTTTCAAGCCCTTTTCTACCTGGTGCTCGTCTGGAGGACAGACTGGAAGAGAGTTGCAGAGCAGGTAAGAGCGTGTCCTTGGAGAAGCGTGGCTCTTGCCTGGTCGCAACGGCACCGGAAGGACTCCTCGCGGGTCAGAATGCCGAGAATGCCACGGGCGGCGTGACTCCCTTTGACCCGTGAAAAGGGTCTAAGGTGACAGTTAGGGGCCAAGAACATCCCATCTCAGCGCATTTTCCTCTGAGTGTAGGGCCAGTGCAGGATCCGCTAACTAGGGCTCAACAACAACAGCAAGGAGTTAGCTTAGGAAGTATTTTGCTGTTTTCGTAGAACAGTCCTTAGAAGAGTAGTCGTCTTTTCCCCCTACTTACACTGCGTTGTTACGCGTTTTTAGGCCTCTTTTTACCGACGTTTTTGGTCCGTGTTTTCCATATGCTTGAGAGCATCTGTGATCGGTGGGAAGTAGGTGGGGCAGAGCCATACCCTGCATGGAGAGGACAGGCTCTTGACTCAGTGGGCATCGCCGTGTTGAACTGTGAGCCCCGTTTATTCTGTCGAGGCTTGAGATGGAACACTGACGTGCACAGTGCAAAAAATGTTAAATTTGCAACTAGAGCAGTGGGTAGCTTTTCATTATAGAAACCCTGAGCTTTCCCTGTTCTTCTAGCATAAATTCTAAGTAGAGTTTTCAAAGACCATGACCGAAACAGAAGAATAATCACCAGCCTACAAACTGGAAATTTTAATCAAGTGCCACATATGAAGCATGGAGACTGACCTTATCATGGTTTTCTCTCAACTCTGGGTGCACAGGGTATCAGTGATGTTTTCTTAATTTTTCAGGGGATCTGGATTATCCTACTGGAGATCAAGAAGGGAGCTACAATTTTAAGTAAAATTTTCTCCCAAACATGAACTATCATGTATACATTTGATTTTCCTTTTTATAAAATTCTTACGCTTTCTTTTTGTTACTGTTTATTCATTTTTTGAGAGAGAGAGAGAGAGAGAGAGTGAGCATGAGTGGGGGAGGGGCAGAGAGAGAGGAGACACAGAATCTGAAGCAGGCTCCAGGCTCTGAGCTGTCAGCACAGAACTCGATGTGGGGCTCGAACTCACCAACCACGAGATCATGACCTGAGCCAAAGCTGGATGCTTAACACCAACTGAGCCACCCAGGCGCCCCTTCTTAAGCTTTCTTATACTGAATATATTCTTCCATGGAAGCAGTTCATTTTCCTATAAAATAATTACTTGCTGACCTAGTTTTGCTTATATTCCCCATTAATGTGTTAAATCTTGTCAGTGGGTGCCTTTTGTCAGGAGATTTTGGTTACTGATTAACTAGTAACTAGACCTAACTAGTTGTAGGTCTACTCAGAATATTTCTTTGATTTAATCTTGTGAGTTTTGTGTTTAGGAATTTGTCCATTTCATCTAGGTTATCCAATTTATTTATTTAAAAAAAATTTTTTTAATGTTATTTATTTTTGATGTGGGGCTCAAACCCATGAGCTGTGAGCTCATGACCTGGGCCGAGGTTGGATGCTTAACCAACCGACTAAGCCAACCAGACGCCCCTAGGTTATCCAATTTATTACCATACAATTGTTATAATATTCCTTTATGATCTTATTTTTTTATTAAAAAAAAATTTTTTTTTTAATGTTTATTCTTGAGACAGAGACAGAGCGTGAACAGGGGAGGGGCAGAGAGAGAGGGAGACACAGAATCCGAAGCAGGCTGTAGGCTCTGAGCTGTCAGCACAGAGCCCGACATGGGGCTCGAACCCATGAGCGGTGAGATCATGAGCTAAAGTCAGACGCTTAACCGACTAAGCCACCCAGGCACCCCATGATCTTTTTTATTTTTGTAGAATAAGTAGTAATGTCCCTATTTTCGTTTCTTTTTTTAAAGTTTATTTATTTTTGTAATCTCTACACCCAACGTGAGGCTTGAACTCATGACCACAAGATCACGAGTCATATGCTCTTCTGGCTGAGCCAGCCAGACACTGCCCCATTTTCATTTCTGATTTTATTTATTTGAGTCTTTGTATTTTTTCTTAGTCCACCTAGCTTAAAAGCTTGTCAATTTTGTTGATAGTTTCAAAAAACCAACTTTTGGTTTCATTAATTTTATTTTATTGTATTATGTTTATTTAATAATTTTAATTTATGTTACTATAAATATTTTACTATGTTTTATTATAGCCATTCTAGTGGGTGTGAAGTGGCTCTTCATTGTGGATTTTATTTTATATTTTATTATTTTATTTATTTTTGAGAGAGAGCATGCACATGCCAGCAGTGGAGGGACAGAGAGGAAGAGAGCTCCACGCGGAGCCCAAGGCGGGGCTTGATCCCATGACCATGAGATCATGACCTGAGCCAAAATCAAGAGTGGGACAGTTAACCAACTGAGCCATGCAGGTGCTCCTTAATTTGCATTATGCAAATTAATGTCTAGCATCTTTTCATAGGTTTGTTGGGATTTTTTAAAAGTTTTTCTTGGGGGGCCTGGGTGGCGCAGTCGGTTAAGCGTCCGGCTTCAGCCAGGTCACGATCTCACGGTCCGTGAGTTCGAGCCCCGCGTCAGGCTCTGGGCTGATGGCTCGGAGCCTGGAGCCTGTTTCCGATTCTGTGTCTCCCTCTCTCTCTGCCCCTCCCCCGTTCATGCTCTGTCTCTCTCTGTCCCAAAAATAAATAAAAACGTTGAAAAAAAATTTTTTTAAAGTTTTTCTTTATTTCTTTTGAGAGAGTGCACACATGTGCACGAGTGGGGGAAGGGCAGAGGAAGAGGGAGGGACAGAATCCCAAGCAGACTCCAATGTAAGTGCAGAGCCTGACACAGAGCTCGATCCCACGACCATGAGATCATGACCTGAGCCAAAATCAAAAGAGTCAGACACTCAACTGACTGGGCCACCCAGGTACCCCCAGTTTATTTTTTAGTAATTTCTACACCCAGCATGGTGCTTGAACCCATGATCCCAAGATCAAGAGTCACATGCTCCTCCAACTGAGCCAGGTAGGTGCCCCCTTGTTGGCTTTTTACATGGCTTTTTTGTCCTTTGTCTATTTTTAAAATTGAGTGGTTTCTTTTTTTTTTTATTGAGTTGTAAGAGTTTTTGATTTTCTGGATACTTGACCTTTATCAGATTACAGTTTACAAATATTTTCTCCCATTCTGTAGGCTGTCCCTTCACTTTCTTGATAGTGTCCTCTGTTGCCCAAACCTTTAATTTCAGGCGCACAACATAATGATTTTATATTTGTATATATCATAAAACGATCATCATAAGTAGTCTAGTTAATGTACGTCACCATGGATGGTTGCAAAGATTTTTTTTCTTATGACAAAAACTTTCAAGATTTACTCTCTTAGTTTTCAAATATAGGTCTCATGCTGTATATTATATCCCCTCACTTACGGATTATAGCGATTTTGAGCACCTTTTTGGGTGCCTTTGGCCATCTGTATGTCTTTGGGGAAAATGTCTATTCGGATCCTCTGCCTATTTTTTTTTTAATGTTTATTAGTTTTGAGAGAAAGAGACAGAGTGTGCGCAGGGGAGGGGCACAGAGAGAGGGAGACACAGAATCCGAAGCAGGCTCCAGGCTCTGAGCTGTCAGCACAGAGCCCTGCGTGGGGTTCAAACTCATGAGCCGTGAGATCATGACCTGAGCGGAAGTCAGACGCTCAACCGACTGAGCCACGCAAGAGCCCCTCTGCCTATTTTTAATTGTTTTTTGCTATTGAGTATTGGCACAAAAGTTTTTAATTGTTTTTGATGATGAAGTCCAGTTTATTTATTTTTTTGTTGTTGCCCGTGCTTTTGGTGTCATATCTGGGGATCCATCGCCTAATTGTGAAAAAACAATTGGGCGCTGTTGGGATAGAAAAATATTAAAGGAAAAAAAAAAGAAAAATATTATAGAAACAAATTAAAAGCTAAATAGAAGACTTTGAGTTTCAAGTCTGATATGTAAGTAGCTCAGAAGTCATCACCCCTGAAGGGGAGGCGAAATTTTACCCCTACCCTCTTAGGGTAGGGTTTTCAGTTGGGCCTGAGAATTAAACTGATAGGAAGACAAACGGACAGGAGAAAAATATACAAATCTGCAGAAATTTCATGGGACTCGGGAGCTCTCATAAGGAAATGAAGATGTGAAGAAGCAGCGAAACCTACATGCTGTTACAGAAGGTTGAACAAAGACAGGCAATCATGTGAAAGTAACTACACCGGGGCGCCTGGGTGGCTCAGTCGGTTGAGCGTCTGCCTCTTGGTTTCGGCTCAGGTCATGATCTCACGGTTCGTGGGCTCGAGCCCCACACCAGGCTTTGTGCTGTGAGTGCAGAGACTGCTTGGGATTCACACTCCCTCACTCCCTTGCTCTGCCCCTCCCTTGCTTGCGTATGCATGTATGTGTGCCCTCTCTCAAAAAAAAAAAAAAAAAAAGTAAGTAAACCATGTGGAGAGGCTGAAGGAAGACAAGGTCTGTATAGAATTCTCTCAGCTTTGACTCCCCATCAAAGAATGTTTCTTTTCCTCTGGTATAGGGAGGGCTTCATTCACATGTGAGGTTTTTTTTTTTTTTTTTTCACATGTGAGTTTTTATGTCCTCTTTTTGGGATGAAAGCCAGAGATTAAAATATTCTTCTAATTTCTTTCTTTCTTTCTTTCTTTCTTTCTTTCTTTCTTTCTTTTTCTTTTTTTCTTTCTTTTTCTTTCTTTCTTTCTTTCTTTCCTTAAGTTTATTTATTTTTTAGACAGAGAGAGGCAAAGGGAGACAGAGAATCCCAGGCAGACTCCGTGCTGTCAGCCTGACATTAGTTTGAGAATAGGTCAATTCATTAATGCCTGGGTGGCTCAGTAGGTTAAGCGTCCAACTTCAGCTCAGGTCATGATCTTGTGATTCATGAGTTCGAGCACCGCATCGGGCTCTGTGCTGATAGCTCGGAGCCTGGAGCCTGCTTCAGATTCTATGTCTCCCTCTCTCTCTGCCCCTCCCCCACGTGCACTCTATCTTTCTCAAAAAAATAAACATTAAAAAATAAGAAGAATCGGGATTATTTCTGAGTATGTAGACCATACGGACATCACCAGACTGATAGTTCTTTTGCTCTGCAAAGAACCCTGTTGATAAAATGAAAGGAAAAGCCGAGGACTAGGAGAAAACCTTTGTAAGAACATCCTGAAAAAGGACTAAACCCAAACAAAATATACCCAAACCAACCAAACCAAACACAAACCACTTCGAATTCAACAAGAGCAAAACAATCCAATTAAAAAAATGAGTGAAAGATCTAAAAAAAGACCTCACCACAGAATATGTACACATGACAGATAAGCAGGTAAGTCATCACTGAATCGCAGCTCACAACAGTGAGATACCACTCTGCACCTGTTAGAATGGCCAACATTCGGAATGAGGAAGACACCAAATGCTGTCGAGGATATGGAACAACAGGAACTCTCACACATCATTGGGAGGAACCAAAGCGGTGTAGCCACTTTGAAAGAGTTTGGCGGCTGCCTACAAAGCGAAGCATAGGCTTACCACGTGATCGAATACTCACGGTGCATGTCTCTACCCAAATGAGTCGAAAACTTATGTCCACGCAAAATAACTTGCGCACGATGTTAACGGCAGCTGTATTCATAATTGCCCAAACTTGGAGGCCCAAACCAAGATGTCCTTCAACCAGTGAGTAGATAAGCAAACCGTGCCAAATCTATACGATGGAGTCTTACTCGGTGGTAAGAGGAAATGAGCTATCAAGCTCTGAAAAAACATGGAGAAACCTTAAGTATGTATTATTAAGTGAACGAAGCCAGTCTGAAAAAATTACGTATTCTAGGATTGCAGTTATAGGACATTCTGGAGTAGGCAAAACCATAGAGACTTTATAAAGATCGGTGGCTGCCAGGGGTTTGGGTGTGGGAGAGATGAATACATAGAGCAAAGGGCATTTTTAGGGCAGTTAAGCTACTCTGCCTGATAGATACATGACATTGCACATTTGCCAAAACCCATAGAACTGGATGATACAAAGAGTCAACCCCAATCTAAACTACAGACTTTCATTAATGATAAGGTATCAATGTTCATTCATCAATTATTACAAATTTATTACTCTAATGCACAATGTTAATAATGGGAGAAACTGCGTAGGGCTATGGGTGGGTGGCAGCATTTATGGGAACGCTATACGTTCTGTGAAACTTCTCTGTAAACCTAAAACTGCTCTGGAAAATAAAGTCTATTTTTAAAATGGGTAAAGGATCTATCTGCATCAGCGTTCCTCCAAAGATAATATAAAAGTGGACAATGAGCCCACTAAGGCACTCAACATCTTAGACGTTAGACTCATGGAAACGAAAACACAGGTGATACGACATGTACTAGGTGGCAATAATGAAACTCACAGATAATAACAAGTGTTGGTGTAGGTGTGGAGAAATGGTGGAGTCCCTGTGGAACACAATTTTGCAGTTCCTCAGACAGTTGAATATAAAGTTTCATTTGACCCAGCAATTGTATTCCTGGGTATATACCCAAGAGAATTGAAGATGTATGCCCACGCAGAAACTTCTACATGAACGTTCCCAGCTTCACTAGCCCAAACCTGTTTAAGGAAATCTCTGTCTAATCACTGGATGACCGCCGAGGTAATGGAACTGGGACTCAGTGGCTACACACAATAAAGAATATTGTTTTGGGGCGCTTGGGTGGCTCAGTCAGTTAAGCAACCGACTTTGGCTCAGGTCATGATCTTGCAGTTCCTGAGTTCGAGCCCCGCGTCGGGCTCCGTGCTGACAGCTCGGAGCCTGCTTCGGATTTTGTGTCTCCCTCTCTCTCTCTCTGTCCCTCCCCTGCTCACACTCTGTCTCTCTCACTTTCTCTCAAAAATAAACATTAAAAAAAATTTTTTTAAGAATATTTTTTAACAAAAATATTTCAAGAAAGTAACAAAACACACTAAAATCCTTCTCAAGCAGCACGAATGCAAAGAATCTGACTTCCAGAGTTGCCAGATTATAATGATAAAACCCCCTAATTTTCAATACAAAATCACTAGGCATGCAAGAATCAAGAATGTAAGTGAGGCCCATTTATGGGAAGAAAAGATTAATAGATACTGTCTCTGTAGAAGCCCAGGTAATGTACCTATCTGGGAAATAATTTAAATTGGTGGTCTTAAATATGCTCGAAGTGCTAAAGAAACCATTGACAAAGAATTAAAGGAGACCAAGAGCATGGCACCTCAACGAATAAACAATACCAATAAAGAAAAAGAAAGCACAGGAACCAAATAGAAATCCTAGAGCCAAATAATATGATAACAAATGAAAATTTCACTAGGAAGGTTTAGCAGCAGACTGGAGCATGCAGAAGAAAGAGTCAGTGAACCTGAAGACAGGACTATTGTGATAATGATCATCTGACAACAGCTGCGTGTTGTACAATTCAATTCAACCTAATTCTGACACCAACTACCTGGAGTTAGCATCCGATTCCACAGGCCAAAGGACAAGGTCCTCAACAGACTGCACTTTCTTCAGGCGCCAGCCACAGGTGGGATCCCCAGGATACCCGTATCCCTGCCCAGCCAACTATAAATTTGGAGTCTTCCACAACCATGTGGAGTTTTCTTCCATTCTATAATTTACTACAACATGGCCCAGAGCTCACTGAAAATTGTATACTTATCTTCCAATTTTTATAAGGGATACAACTCAGGAATTACCAGATGAAGCAGATACATAAGGCAAAGACAGGGGGTCAAAAGATGATGCAGGGCTTCCGGGCTCTCTCCTTTTGGAATCTGGACCCATTACCCTCCCAGCACATCAAGTGTTCACCAACCAGGAAGCTCTCCTGAGTTTTATACCCAAGTGTTTTTATATTGGGTTTCATTACATAGGCATGGTTGATCACATCATTTGGCAACATGTTTGAACTCAGTTCTAGCCAAGGCTGAAATTTCCAACCCTCTAAATATGTGGTTGGTTTTCCTGGTGACCAGCCCCCATCTCGAAGCTAACTGGGGCCCTGTCATCTGTCACCCCATGGTTCAGACATTATTATCACTCAGGACATTCCAAAGGTTTTTAAAGCTCTGTGCCAGGAACTGGGGACAAAGTCCAGATATCTTCTTTATTATATAAAAATAGGTCAGTTGAGCTTACCCAGTATGAGTAGCAGAAAGGAAAAAAAGATTGAAGTGGTGCTTGGGTGGCTCAATCAGTTAAGCATCCAACTTCAGATCAGGTCACGATCTCATGGTTTGTGGGGTCAAGCCCCGCATTGGGATCTGCACTGACAGCTTGGAGCCTGAAGCCTGCTTCAGATTCTGTCTCCCTCTCTCTGCCCTTCCCCTGCTTGTGCTCTCTCTCTCTCTCTCTCAAAAATTAACATTGAAAAAAAAGATTAAAAAAATAATAAACAGAGCCTAGGACCTATTAGACACCATCAAGCATAGCAATGTATTCAAATGAGAGTGCCAGAAGGAGATGAAAGGGACAGAAGTAATATTTGAAGAAAGGTCAAAAACTTCCCAAACTTGATGAAATACATTTACACATCCAAGAACCTCGGTGAACCCAAAGCAAGTGAAATTCAAAGACAATGAGGCATATTATCATCATACTGCTCAAAGACAAAAAGAATTTTGAAGGTATCAAGAGAGAAATGACTCATCATGTAGAAGGGAATCCTCAATAAGACTGACAACCGATTTCCCATCAGACACCATGGAGGACAGAAGATAGATGACATATTTAAAGTGCTGAAAGAAAAAAATCGGCAGCCAAGAATTCCATATTCAGCAGAACTATCCAGATGGCAGGAATATTCTTGCCTAAAATATTTCCGGATAAAGCTGAAAAAAATGTGTTACTAGTAGACCTGCCCTATATGAAATGCTAAGAGGAATCTTTAGGTTGAAATGAAAGGAGACTAGAGAAAAATGCAAAAACAATACGAAAAAATGAAAAACACAGGTAAAGGTAACTATGTAGCTAATTATAAAAGTCAATATTATTATATCTTTGGTTTGTAATGCCTCTTTTTTTCCTGTATAATTTATAAGACAAATGCACACAACTATCATTTATAAGTGTATGTTAATGGGTACACTGTGTACAAAGTTGCAATTTGTGGGGCACCAGGGTGGCTCAGTCGGTTAAGTGTCCAACTCTTAATTTTGGCTCAGGTCATGATCTCATGTTTCATGAGATCAAGCCCTGCATTTGGGTTTGGCACTATGTCTGTCTGGGATTCTCTCTCTCTCAAAATAGATAAACATTTAAAATAATAATACAGGTGTAATTTGTGGCAGTATCATAAAGAGGGACTCAGATCTATTTAGGAGTAGAGTTCTTGTATACTATTAAAGCTAAGTTGTTATTAATTCAAACTATATTGCTGGAAGTTTAAGATGTTAATCATAAGCCCCAATGTAACCATTAAGACAAAACTAAAAAATCTGCAGAAAAAGGAAATGGATTGGGAATCAAACTTTACTAGAAAAAAAAATCAATACAAAAGAAGGCAGTAATAGATGAACTGAGAGACAAAAACATATTGAACAGGGAAAACAAATAGGAAAAGTCCTTCATTATCAGTAACTACTTTAAATGTAAATGGGTTAAATTCTCCAATTTAAAGCCAATACTGGCAGAATGGATAAAGAAAACATGATCCAATTATATACAGCCTATTAGAAACTCACTTTATATACAAAGAGATGGAAAGTGAAAGGACAGAATATTTCATACAGATTGTAACCAAGAGAGACTGGAGTGGCTATGCTAACATCAGTACATTACAATATACTACAAAATAGACAAATAGTCAAATTGTTACAAGAGTCAATGAAGGACATTATATATCAAAAAATGGTCAACCCATCAAGAAGATATAATGATTATGAACACACGCTCACCTAACAACAAAAACCCAATATGTAGTAATCAAAACAGATACAACTGGAGATAGAAATAGACAATTCCACAATACTAGTTGGAGACTGCAGTACTCCACTTCCTGTAATGATTAGAACTAAATGAAAGATCAATAAGGAAATAGAGATTTTGAACATTGCTATAAATCTCACATACGTATACAGAACACTCCAATAGCACAATATATTGTAGCACAATATACACTCTTTAGGTTTACACAGATTGACCACAAGGCCATTCTTAATAAGCAAATGAATTTGAAATCATAGAAAGTATATTCTCTGACCACAATGAAATTAACAGAAGGAAATCAATAACAGAAGGAAAATCTGGGGGCGCCTGGTTGGCTCAGTTGATTAAGTGTCCAGCTCTTGATTTCAGCACAGGTCACGATCTCATGGTTGGTGGGACTGAGCCCCGATTCGGACTCCACGCTGACAGTGCTTGGGATTCTCTCTCTCTCTGCTGCTCCCCCATTCGTGCATGTACATATGCTCTCTTTTCCTCTCTCAAAAATAAATAAATAAACATTTTTTACAGAAGAAGGAAAATTTGAAAATTCACAAAGATGGGGAAATTACACAAAACCATCTTAAACATGTAAATCACAAGGGAACTCAGAAAACAGTTTGAGACAGATTAAACAACATACCCAAACTTCTGGCATGCAGTGGAAGCAGTTCTGAGAGGGAAGTTTGTAACTTAAATATCTATTTAAGAAAAAAACCAGACCTCAAATCAACAACCTAACTTTACGCCTTAAGGAATCAGAAAAATAAAATCAAACTAAACCCAAAGCCAGAAGCAGGAAGGAAATTATAATAAAGACTGGAGCCAAGATAGACAGAGAATAGAAAAAATGGTAGAGAGTCAACAAAACCCAAAGTTGGTTCTTTGAAAAGATCAAGGAAACTGACAAACCTTTAGGTAGACTGACAACGGAAAAAAGAGAAAAGACACAAATTAATAAATCAGATAAAAACAAGGAGACATCACTACTGACTTTACAGAAATATAAGAGAATACTATGAACATATGCCAACAAATAATATCACTTAGATGAATTAGAAAAATTTTTAGAAACAGAGCGAGTATCAAAACAGATTCAAGAAGAATAGACCTTAATCACACCCTATCACAATTGAAGAGATGAAATCAGCAATGAAACAAACCTCGCATCTGGAGGGAAAAAAGCAGGACTAGATGGCTTCACTGCCAAATTCTATCAAACGTTTAAAGAATTGGCATCAATCCTTCTGAACGTCATTCAAAGGAATAGAAGAGGATGGAACCCTTCCTCACTCACTCTCTGAGGCCAGCCTTACCCTAGTATCAAAACCAAAGACATCACAAGAAAACTACAGACCAATATTCCTTATGAATATTGACACAAAAGTTCTCAACAGAATACTAGCAAACCAAATCCAGTAGCATGTGGGATGTATATACACCATTATTAAGTGAGATTTATCCCAGAAATGCAATATTAAAAAATCAATTAAAACAATACACCACACTCTCAAAAATAAATAAACATTAAAAACTTAAAAAAAAAAAAAGGGTGGGGGTGCCTGGGTAGCTCAGGCAATTAAATGTCCAACTTTGGCTCAAGTCATGATTTCATGGTTTGTGAGTTCGAGCCCTGCGTCGGGCTCTGTGCTGACAGCTCAGAGCCTGCAGCCTGCTTCAGATTCTGTGTCTGCTTCTCTCTCTGCCCTTCCCATGCTCACGCTCTGTCTCTCTCGCTCAAAAATAAATAAACATTAAAAAAATTTTTTTTTAATACACACTAATCGAACAAAGGGAAAAAAAACCACATGACCATCTCAACCGATGCAGAAAATCATTTGGCAAAACCCAATACTCTGTTATGATAAAAACACTCAACAAACTAGGAATAGAAAGGAGCTTCCTCAACCTGGTAAAGGGCTTCTATTTAACCCTACAGGTACCATCATTCTCGGTGTTGAAAGACTGAAAGCTCTCATCGGAAGGTCACAAATAAGACACAAATAAGACACAAATAGCCTGCTTTTGCTACTTCTGTTTAACATCGTGCCAGAAGTTCTAGCCTTTATTAGGGCTTTTCAGGGACACAGAGAGACAGAGAGATTTAAGGCACTGTCAGGCTGGAAAGCCAGGAAAGAGTTGAAGTTTTGGAGAGTACTCACATTATGGAGAGTACTCTATTTTCTCAAAGTCAGCTGAAACCAAGAGTCAGACACTTCGCACACTGAGCCACCCACACGCCCAGGATTTCCCATTTTGATTTTCCTTTGTATTAGCACAATTTTGTCATTTTCTCCTCTTGGACCTTTTTTTTTACAGCTTTATTGAGGTCCTCTTGTCACAGAACTGCACATATATTGAGTAAGGGTACAATTCGGTAAGTTTTGACCTATGTACACATTCATGAAACCATCATCACAATCGTAACGAACATTTACCCCAAATATTTCTGTGTCCTCCTTTAGAATTTTTCCCTCACTGTTCTCACCCAAATGCAACCAGTGAGCTGCTTTCTATGTCTATAATTTAGTTGATCACTTCTGGAATTTTATATAAATGGAATTATACAATATATAGTCATTTTCACCCAGCTTACTTGGCATTTACTCACGTTGTTGCATGCATCAATAGTCCTTTCCTTTTTTATTGCTGAGTAGTATTGCTTTGTATGGACATACCACAATGTGTTTATCCATTGCTGATGCACATCTGAATTGTTAAGTTTGGGGTTATTACCAATAAACCTTCCATGAACATTCACACAGAGGCCATTTTGTGGACACATTCTCCCATCTCTCTCGTGTAAACACCTAGGAATGGAATGCAGGTGGGTATGGGATGGGGTGAGGCCACAGACTACTGACAGGGTTGACAGATGTGTCTCCCATTGTCTGGGAACGTTTTTACTCTTTCGCAAAACTGAAGAGTTCAGGTTACTCATCTGCATAAATACCTGACTGAGCTCTGGGGAGTGTAAATGTGGATTTGCCCATTCTACCCCAGGATTACCCTGTTTCACCGTAGATGCTGTGTGTTCCTTCCCAGGATTCACGCTAATCCTATGCTTCAAGCACAGATTAATGCAGATATCAAAAAATTAAATAAATCATATGAAATGTACACCAATAAATATAAGCTACTTAAGCAGAGAGAACATAATTTATCTTTTTATCATCTTTTACCTTTTTTTTCTTAAATGTTTATTGTTGAGACAGACAGACAGAACATGATCGGAGGAGGGGCATAGAGGGAGACACAGAATCCAGAGCAGGCTCCAGGCTCTGAGCTGTCAGCACAGAGCCTGACACTGGTCTTGAACTCACAAGCTGTGAGATCATGACCTGAGCCGAAGTTGGACGCTTAATCGACTGAGCCACCCAGGTGCCCCTTAATTAAAATTTCTAATTGATAACTGATGATGTGGAAAGCTTTTGGCTTTTGAAAGCTGACCTCGTAGCTTACAAGTTTTCTAAGACTAATAATTTTTCAGCTCTTTTGTATTTTCTAGATGGGTGATCTTATCACATACAATTAACTGCACTCTTTGTCTATTTCTTTCCACATTTGCATCTCACCTGTTGTACCTGTCTTATTGCCCCGGTTGGGTTGAAGAGCTTGAGTTCCAGCAGGCTTTCTTGTATTTGCAGTTACCATGAGCTTTGCTCTGCTGCCATTTCCAGTCCCAGCACGTACTCTGTGAGCTCTCCTTGGGTGGAGGGTTTATCCAGGAAGTAGTTTTCAGGGCTTTGTCCCAGGGCAAATGTGGCTGCCACCAGCAACTTAGCATATTGGGGGAGAGGGACTGTTTGTCCCCAGTTCTCCAGAGAGCATAGTGGAATTACCCTGGGGAGCCTGGGTGGCTCAGGTGATTAAGCACCTGACTCTTGATTTTGGCTCAGGTCGTGATCTCACAATCTGTGAGTTCGATCCCCACATCGGGCTCTGTGCTGAAACACGGAGCATGCTTGGGATTCTCTTTGCCCCTCCCCCACATACTCACACTCTCACTCTCATAAATAATCTTTTTTTTTTAAAGTTGTTTGAATTACCCTGATGATGCCCAGAGCCCCCCTGTTGTTCTCTGCATTTAACTCGAAGCTTGTTGATTCTCTGGCATTTTGTTGGAAACTGCTATTCTAGTACTCTCCTACTTATGATTTGGACCACATTTTCTCCTACTCTAATTCTCTGTCAATCTGATCTCATCAGTTTTTTATCACCTAGGAGTTCCCCCAGATGTCTAGTTCAGAAATGGTATTTTTACCATTTCAGGGTGCGCCTGGGTCGCTCCGTTGGTTAAGCGTCTGACTCTTGATCTCAGCTCAGGTCTTATCTCAGGGTCCTGAGTTCAAACCCTGCGTTGGGCTCCTTGCTGGGCATGAAGGCTACTTAAAACAAAAACACCTACCATTTCAATGTGATTTGGAGCAGGAAGAAGAGTGATATACGTTTCCAGTCTCCATTTTTATTCATTCATTTTTTTTAAGTTTATTTATTCTTGAGAAAGATAAGGAGAGCACAAGCAGGGGAGGGGCAGAGACAGAGGCGGGCAGAGGATCTGAAGCGGGCTCTGTACTGAAAGCAGAGAGCCCGATGTGGGGCTCGAACCCACGAACCGTGAGATCATGACCTGAGCCGAAGTTGGATGCTTAACCGACTGAGCCACCTAGGTGCCCCTAGTCTACACTTTAATCTAACCTTCTCTGCCACTGATGTTTTAACCTTTCTTCTTCGATTGTTTCTTGAACACAGCACATGTTATTGGAACCGTATCTGAGACATGAGATGAAGCAAAAGCTCCCGCTCTTCTTCCACCTTTTCATGTAGCTCCTCACCAACAGGAATCATTGTTCATCTGAAGTGGGCTGGATTCCACGGCCCTGATGAAGCCATATTTATTAGCGGATTAAGAGCTTCTGAAAATTAAGGGGGGGGGGGGGAAAGACCGCACCCTAATAGAAAAAAAATGGGCAAAGGACATGAAGTTTCTAGAAAAAAAATTCAAATGGCCCTTGAATGTATAAAATGAGGCTCAATGTCACTCCTAGTAAGACACATGCAACTTAAAAGCACCCTGAGATGTGGCCTCTTCCTACCAAAGTCAGCTAAAATCCAGAAGTTTCTCAACATACTCTGTTGGCAAGGCTATGGGAAGATAGTGATTCTTGTATGCTGCTCATGGAGTGTAAAAGGGTATTTTGGTTATATTATGAAAATTACCAATTCAATTTGACCCAGCAAATCTTGTTATGGGAATTATATCGCTGAATATAGGGGTGCCCACATGAGAAATACCACACAGGAAATGAAATGGGTGACACTGTTTATACATAAGAAACAGAGACATTTGTTAGACTTGCCTATTCTTTGCTTCATCAAGGGTAGTGCCATAAATACTTCTAATGTGACTCAAATCACAAGCAGTGGAGAAAACCAGAAAAGTAGGTAACATAGGGATACCGGCTGTAGACTACAAGAGGGTGCCGCTCATTCCCTTATGCATGCACACAGCAAATAGTTATTAGGCACTTACTGTATGTCAGGCTGTTCTAGGCTTTAGAGTTGTTAACAGTGACTAAGACCAGGATCTCACCCTGAAGGGTAATTTTAATGCTACAACAGCAAAAGACTAGAAATAATCTAAGGGTTTACCTCTAGGGTGCTGGTTAAATAAACCCTACAGAACAGCCACACAGTGGAATATCATGTGACTCTAAAATTTAAAAAAAAAAGGAAAGAAGAAAAGAAGAAAGCTTTCAGAGTAGAAATGGAAATACCTCTAGAATATACCATTAAGTGGAAAAAAAAAAAAAGCAAGATGATACATGGTGTATGCTACCATTTGTGTAAGAAATGGTGGGGATAAAAATATATTCGTATTTCCTTATTGTTGCATGAAGAAAAAACTGGAAGGCCGCAGAGAAAACTAGTGAAAGTTTCCTATGGGCAAGTGTGGTCGGGGGTAAGGATGCCGTGTGGCGACTGAGCGGAAGCCTGATTTAGCGATGTTCAGCTCTTCATATAGGCTTGCTTTTCTCAAAACAAAATATAAAACATTTTTTTAAAGTTTTTATTTAAATTGCAGTTAGTTGACATACAGTGTAATACAGGTTGCAGGTGTACAATATAGTGATTCAACACTTCTGCACATCACCCAGTGCTCATCACCCCAAGGGCCCTCCTTAATCCCCATCACCTCTTTCACCCGTCCTCTCGCCCACCTCCCCTCTGGTAATCATCAGTCTGTTCTCTAGAGTTAAGAGTCTGTTTCTTGGTTTTCCTCTTTTTACCCATATGACCGTTTTTGTTTCTGAAATTCCACTCGGGTGAAATCATATGGTGTTTTTCTCTGCCTTATTCTGGTTGGCATAATACACACTAGCTCCCTCCACGTCGTTGCCAATGGCACGATTTCATGCTTTTTGACGGCTCAATGATATTCCGTGGTATGTATATACCACATCTTCTTTATCCATTCATCAGTCAATGGACACTTGGGCTGTTTCCATAATTTGGCTAGTGTTGATAATGCTGCTATTAACATCAGGGTGCATGTATCCCTTCAAATTAGGATTTATGTATTCTTTGGGTGAACACTTAGTAGTGGAATTGCCCTAAAACCTTATTTTTTGTGTGTGGCGACTGTTTATATGAGTCAGTCTGCATCCAGGAGAAAAACCCCGAACTCTGTTTTCATTTAAAGTTCATGACTTCGAACCTCAAATGGCCCTTAATGCCACCTGGTAATCACACTATATTTTCCAATCCATTTACACCCCTACTCCTCTTCTCCACAGTTTCACGCCTTCTCCTCTGACCTCAAACTTCCTCCAACCCCCCTTCATCATCTTACCCTCAGTTAGGACCTCGCTTCCTACTTCCCTGAGAAAGCTGGCAGTTTCCAGATTCCCACAACCACATTCCCTTGCAAAGTTGAAGATGAATGGATCCCACGTTCCTTTACTTCCTCTCCTTCCCTGAATCAACCCACCTCATGCTTTATTTAGTTTCCATAAACTATTCTGTATTTTGGTTTCTCATGTTCTCTAGTCTCTTCTAAATGGAGGCATTCTTACACGTTCTTTTGTTCCCTTCTTTAGCTTAGCTTTACATTAGTAATGAATGCGTATTCCAATTATTTTCTCATCCGCGGAGTAGCTCATTGAATGCATAATATGCACAATTATCTATTCCATAGGCAAGCATCTGGGTTATTTCTATTTGGGGCTATTACAAACAATGCTGCAATGAATTCTTGCAATGCTGCAAGAATACTCTTGTGCAGGTACCATGGCACATATGGGGAGTACTTAGAGTTTGTAACTAATAATGGAAATAGTGAATCATAGGTTTTATTTATAATTATTAAAATTTTTAAGTAGGCTTCATGCTCAGCATGGAGCCCAATGCAGGCCTTGAATACATGACCCTGAGATCAAAACGTGAGTTGAGATCAGGAGTTGGATGCTCAACCGACTGAGCCACCCAGGCACCCTAGACTTTTATTTCTTTACTTTCAACTTTACTAGATAACACAAACTGTTTTCCGAAATGGTTGTACAAGTTAACGTTCTCACCAGTAGTGTATGAGTTCCTGTTATTTCAAATCCTTGACAACACTTGCTTTTCCTTTAATTCTTAATTTTTGGAAATCTGCCTCATCGTTCGCTTCTCCTGACTATAAAAGTAATGCAAATTCACTGTAATTTTTTTTCAGCAAATACAGAAAAGTATAGAGAAGTAAAAACTGTCTGTAATACCAGCACTTGGAAGCATCCGCTGTTAACGTGGTATCTTCTTCCAGACTTTTTTCTCCGTATGTACTCGTGGTTCTTAAATTCCCCAAGGTGCCTGGGGAAGCGGCAGTGAATTCATAGGTGTGGTAAGAGACTTTCAATTTTCAAGGGAAACAATGATGTTTGACATCTGTCAGACTCCAAGCAAGCTATTAGTCGAAGGCACTTCACAATTCCAGCATTAGATTGCATTGTATACTTTCTCGACAATGTCACATTCTTGCAAAACTGGGTTTTCAGCAGTTGCAATGTTCCTGGCTGAAAATCAGTGTGAAATAGATAACGAGGGTGACAGTATCTAGCCTGACTTCAATGTTTGGGAAGTTGTGCAGTGCCCAGCAGGTACAAATATCCCATTAGTAAGGAACAGTGCCTTTTTAAATAATGAAACAAAAAAAAATCCTAATTTTTTTCAATTTGTGTGTATTATTTTCTTTAAATAGCTATGAACTTGTTAGGAGGTAAGTGATTATGAAGCTGCTTAGACCTAATTGGTAAGAACTACTAGGTATTTCTTTTGGACTAGCAGTGCCATGAAAAAAAGGATTGAAATACTAAGGGTACCAGGAGCCAAAAAAAGGCTTGGGAACCCCGGTCACATACGCTTAAAGAGAAAGACCTAGGAGCACACTGTGACACACTAGCTTTCAAAGGGTCAGGGAATCTTCATCAAGCTGTGAATGAAACCTTTATTGGGGCATCAACAGAAGATAGAGGTCCTTGGTATAATCTTTGTTTGCCTAAATTCGTGTTTCTGTTACAATTTCTTTTCTTTTTTTGTCTATTACAATTTCTGCCTTGAAAAGTTCTTCAATATTTCATGGCCTTCTACTATGTTCTCTTAGTGCAAGGAAGGGGTCAAATAAAAAAAATTTTTTTTAATGTTTATTTATTTTTAAGAGAGAGAGAAAGAGAAGGCAGGGGAGGGGCAGAGAGACAGGGAGCCAGAACCTGAAGCAGGCTCCAGGATCTGAGCTGTCAGCACAGAGCCTGAGTCAGGGCTCGAACTCTGAACTGGGAGATCATGACCTGAGCTGAAGTCAGACGCTTAACCAAATGAGCTACCCGGGCGCCCCTCATTGTGGTTTTGATTTGCATTTCCTTGATGATGAGTGATGTTGAGCATCTTTTCATGTGTCTGTCGGCCATCTATAGGTCTTCTTTGGAAAAATGCCTATTCAGGTCTTCTGCCCATTTTTGGTGCTTTGGTGGTGTTATATTAAGTTCTTCACATATTTTAACCCCTTATTGGATATGTCATTTGCAAATATCTTCTCCCATTCAGTAGGCTTTTTCTGTTGTTGATCATTTCCTTTGCTGTGCAAAAGCTTTTTATTTTGATGCAGTCCCAACAGTTTATTTTCGCTTTTGTTTCCATTGCGCAGAGACACATCCATAAACACATTGCTAAGTGTCAAGGAGATTACTGCCTATGTTTTCTTCTAGGATTTTTATGGTTTCAGGTCTCACATTTGGTCTTTAATACACTTTGGCTTTATTTTTGTCTATGGTATAAGAAAATGGTCTTTTTTTTTTTTTAATTTTTTTAACGTTTATTTATTTTTGAGACAGAGAGAGAGCATGAACAGGGGAGGGGCAGAGAGGGAGACACAGAATCGGAAGCAGGCTCCAGGCTCTGAGCTGTCAGCACAGAGCCCGACGCGGGGCTCGAACTCACGGACCATGAGATCATGACCTGAGCCGAAGTCGGCCGCTTAACCGACCGAGCCACCCAGGCGCCCCAAAAATGGTCCTTTTTACATATGACTTATTTCCCTTAGAATCATGTTATCCAGATTCACCCAAGTTATAGCATGTATCCAAATTTCATTCCTTATTGGCTGAATAATATTCCACTGTATGTATATACAATATTTTGTTCATCCATTTACCTGTTGCTCGACCTTTGGGTTGCTTCCACCTTGGCTATTGTGAAAAATGCTGCTGTGAACAGTGCTGTACGAGTATTTGATTCCCCGGCTTTCAATTCCTTTGGGCATATAACTAGAAGTGGAATTGTTGCATCATATGGTAGTTTACATTTAATTGATAAACATCACACATACTGTCACAGCGGCTACACCATTTTACATTCCTATCAGCAACGCACAATTTCCATTCGGTCTACATCCTTGCCAACACTTGTCATTTTCCATTATCTTGTTATAATGGCCATTGTAATTGGTGTGAAGGGAAGTCTCGTGGTGTTATGAATTGGCCTCTTCCTAATGACTAGTGAGTGACGTACGTAAAGAATGTTTTCTTGTGTCGACTGGCCATTTGTTCATTTTTCATGGAGAAATGTCTATTCAGGTCCTTTGACCATTTTTGAATTGGGCTGTTTGTTTTTTTGTTATTGATCTGTAGAAGTTCTTTATATATTCTAGACACTAGACATTAATCCCCTTCATATAAAGGATTTGCAAGTATTTCCATCCATTCATTGTGTTGCCTTTTCACACTCTTGAAAAGTATCTTCTGATGCACAGGAGTTTTTAATTTTGATGAAACCCAAACGATCTATCTTTTCTTTTGTTGCTTATTCATTTGGTATCATATCCAAGAAATCACTGCCAAATCCAGTGTCTTAAAGATTTCCCCCTGTGTGTGTGTGTGTTCTACAGTTTTAGCTCTTGTAATTAGGATTTTACTTTTACACATTTTGAATTAATTTTCTGTATGGTGTTAGGTAAAAGTCCAACTTCATTCTTTTTCATGCAGATTACCAATTTTTCCAGCACCATTTAGTGAAAAGACTGTCCTTTCCCCATTGACTGGTCTTGGCAGTCTTGCTGAAAATCATTTGACCCTATATGCAAAGGTTTATTTGGGGTCTCAATTCTGTCCATTGGTCTATCTGTCCATCTTATGCCAGTACCACATGGTTTGGTTACTGTAGCTTTGTAATATGTTTTGAAATCAGGAAGTATGAGACCTCCAACTGTGTTCTTTTTCAAGAAGTTTTGGCTGTTTGGGTCCCCCGTGATTCCATGTGAATTTTAGGATGGGTTTTTCTATTTCTGCAACATGTCTTTGGGATTTTGATAGGGACTGCCTTGTATCTGTAGATCACTTTGGGTGATATTATTATTTTAACAATATTAGGTTTTCTAATCCATGAACACAGGATGTCTCTTCTATTTGTCTTTAATAATCTTTCAGCCATGTTTTATAGTTTTCAGCATAGAATTTTTGTTTATTTTTTTGTCTCCTTGGTCAATTTACTCCTAAATATTTTATTCTTTTCATGCGACCATAAAATGGGATTGTTTTCCAACTTTCCTTTTTGGATTGCTCATTGCTAGTGTCTAGACAGAGATACAACTCATTTTGTGTGTTTATTTATATCCTGCAACTTTGCTGAACGTGTTTATTAGGCCTAACGGTTTCACGGAATCTCTAAGGTTTACTACATATAATATCATGCCATTTATGAATATAGGTAATTTTAATTTTTTTTTTAATTTTTTTTAATGTTTTTTATTTATTTTTGAGACAGAGAGAGACAGAGCATCAACGGGGGAGGGGCAGAGAGAGAGGGAGACACAGAATCCGAAGCAGGCTCCAGGTTCTGAGCCATCAGCCCAGAGCCCGACGCGGGGCTCGAACTCACGGACCGCGAGATTGTGACCTGAGCCGAAGTCGGACGCTTAACCGACTGAGCCACCCAGGCGCCCTGAATATAGGTAATTTTACTTCTTCTGCAGTTCGGGTGCCTTTTAATTCCTTTCCTTCCTTCCTTCCTTCCCTCTTTTTTTTCTTTCCTCCTTCCTCTTCCCTCCCTCCCTCCCTCCCTCCCTCCCTCCCTCCCTTCCTTCCTCCTTTCCTTCCCTTTCCTCTCTCTCTTTCCTTTGCCTAACACTCTGGGTAATCGCAGTACTATGCTGAGTAGAATTAGTGCAAGTATGCATCCTTGTCCCATCCTTGATTTTAAGGGAAAACCTTTCTCTTTCACTCTTGAGTTTGGTTGCACATTTTTCGTATATGGCTTTTATCACATTGAGGGCGTTCCTTTCTACTCCTAGTTTTGTTTTGTTTTGTTTTGTTTTTGAGAGAGAGAGAGAGAGCACACATGCAAAGCCAGGGAGGGGCAGAGAGAGGGAGACAGAGAATCCCAAACAGGCTCTGTACTGTGAGCGCAGAGCCCCACGCGAGGCTCAGTCTTACAAACTATGAGATCATGACCTGAGCCGAAATGGAAAGAGTTGGATGTTTAACAGACTGAGTCACCCAGGCACCCAGTTTGTTTTTTAAAGGAGGGTGGAAATACTGATATAGTGGGATTATTTATTGCGTTACTTTTTCTACTTGCTGTTCTTGTTCTTTTTTTCTCTTTCACTTTCTTTCTGCCTTCCACAGTTTTAATTGATCATTTTAGATGATTCTATTTTCTCTCCTCTCCCAGCATATCGATTATATTCTTTCTTTAAACGTTTTTAGTGGTTACCCTGGAGTTTGCAATATACATTTACAACTAATCTAATTCCTCTTTAAAAAAAAATTTTTTAATATTTTTGAGAGAGAGAGAGAGAGAGCACGCGCGTGCGCACAAGTGGGGGAAGGGCAGAAAGAGATGGAGACACAGAATCGGAGTAGTTTCCAGGCTCTGAGCTGTCAGCACAGAGCCCAATGCAAGACTTGAACCCATGAACCATGAGATCATGACCTGAGCCGAAGTCGGACGCTTAACCAACTGAGCCACCCAGGAGCCCCATGGTCTCAGTCTTTTAAAGAGCCTGTCTCTGGACTATTCCCTTCATACCTTTACTGAATGCTTCTCAGGGTCACCCCTTCCCCTGGGATGGTAGAGGGAGTGGAGTTGGGTATTTCACTGCCTCCTTGTGGAAGGCTGGTGGAACTGGAGTCTGGGATTTCCTTCGACCACGTTAGGTTCTGATAAAACCCTTAGGTAGCTGGCCTCTGGTAAAAGTTTCCCTTGAGGGTGGGCTTTGGTTAAACAGCACAGAATGCTCTGGGCATATTTTTAAATGGTTCCATTTCCCTTACCTCCTGTAGAAACATTAATAAAGAATTCTTCTCTGATCTACACCCTGAGAACTGAATGGGGCCCCGAAGATAAAATTCACAGAAGTGCGGGACCCACCGATGACAAGATCCCCTGGAGATTTTTAACTCTTAAGCTTGTCCACACTAAGTCTCCAGCAATTTGTCAATCATAGCTGAAGTTTTCCCATTCCTGGCTCCAGCTGCCTCCGCTGTGGGAAGCTGTATCTCCCTGTCTTTTCAATTTGGGGGGCAGCAGTTATCCTTGTGACCTCAATCCTTTGAAAGATCCAACAAGAATGGTGGACATTCAGTCTGTTCAGGCGTTCTCTTTGATATTGGGATAGCCACGTCTGTCCGTCCGCAGTTTCTGATACAACAGCTTCTAAATTCCTTGGAATTTGCTAAGTGATGGGGGCGGGGGTGAGAGGAGCATCTTTTGTTATTCATGATAAGCCTCTTTCAACCCCACCTGAGCTTATGCTAATAAAGTTACTGCTGGGGAAGTGGGGGGGGGGGCCTTGATCGCTTCAGAGCAATGGACAATAGAAAGATCTACAATATGACAGAAAGGGGAGTGGGGCTGGGGAGGAGTCCAATCACCAATGGCCAGTGATTTAATCAATCACACCTGTGTAACGGAACCGAACCCCTGAACAGGATTTGTAGAACTTCGGGACTGCTGAACACATCGAGGTGCCGAGAAGGGGACATGCCAAGAGGGCATGAAACCTCTGAGCACCACCGATGACCCCTGCACCTTCCCCTATGCATCTCTGCCATTTATCTGTTCCTGAGTTGTATCCTTTGTAACAAACCAGGAGTCCTACGTAAAGCATTCTCCTGAGTCCTGTGAGCTGTTCTAGCAAATTGCCAAATCCAAGAAGTGGGTCATAAAAACCTCCAACTGACGGTTGGTCAGTCGGGAGGAGTCTGGTCGGCCTGGCCTTGCAGTTGGCTTCTGAAGTCTGGGTCAGTCTTGTGGGTCTGAGCCCTTAACCAGGGGGTCTGACACTGACTCTGGGTACTTTGTGTCAGAATTAAATGGAATCACCGGACATCTCAGTTGGTGCTGGGTGGTTTGGAGAATGGGTTGTTGGTATAGAAAAACCCACACATTTGGTGTCAGAGGTGACAAAGCAGAAATAAATTCTAGTGTTCTTCGTCGAGGACAGGGGTGATGACCTCCAAACTCCTTACATGTCACACTGGAAACAGTCTTCTATTTAGGTTTTGATTTCTGCTAGAGTATTTTTAGATTCCAAGAACACTTACATTTTTTTCCTATCATGTGGCAATGGACTCTTAGATATGATAAAAGCAACCAAAAAAAAAAAAAAATGGACACACTGGGCTTCATCAAAATGAAAACTTTTCTGTGAAACAGAGGACACCGTCAAGGAAGTGAAAATACAACCTACTGAATGGGAGAAAATACCACGGATCTTACATCTGACAAGGGTGTAGTATCCAGAATGCACATATGTGAAACTCTTAACAACTCAACACTAGAAAGACCACTCAATTTAAAAACGGGCAAAGGTGGAGGTGGGGGCGGGGGCGTTGCCTGGGTGGCTCAGTTGGTTAAGCATCTGACTTTTGATTCCGGGCTCACGTCATGATCTCACAGTTGGTGGGATCGAGCCCTGCATTGGGCTCCTCACCGACAGCACCAGGCCTGCTCGGGATCCTCTCTCTCTCCCTCTCTTTCTGCCCCTCCCCTGCTTGCGCACACACACTCGCTCAGAATAAACAAACTTAAAAAAATAATGGGCAAAGGACTTGAACAAACATTTCTCCAAAGAAGATAGACAGCTAGACAACCCAATGAAAAGACACTCAACACCATTTGTCATCTGCATTTGAAATGGAAACTAAAACCATAATGAGACAGTACACAGCCACTCAGATGGTATCATAGCTAAAAAAAAAAAAAACAACACAAAATCACAAGAGTATGAAATGTACAAAATGCCACTGAATTATACACCTGAACTGGTTCGTTTCATGTTATGTGAATTTTAGCTCAAAAGTTTTCCTGTCTTATTCTATAGCATCCTGTCCTAGATCACGGTTGCAATATTTGGTATTGGCCCTTTGAGGATGTAAGTTTTCTTTCCCTATAAAAGTCTTGCACTCTGGCTCATCTGGTGGGTTTCATGGAGGGAATCCCCAATATTAGTAATGTTTTTTAGGATTTTCTATTTGGGCTGCTCAAACTCCCCATAGAGACCCTAAAAATCTGCTTGGATGGGAGCAGCTGTAACTGCCAGCATTTGGGGAGCTGAGCAGCAGAAGAGAACAGATGTTGATTCTTTAATAGGAAAGTTGCCACAAAAAATGTGTTCAAAAGCCGAAAACTAAAAGTTATCATTTAGATACATTTTATAATATCATTAGCACACACGGAAAAAAAAAATTTTTTTTTTATTTATCTTGAGAGAGAGAGAGAGACAGATCATAAGTTGGGGAGGGACAGAGAGAGGGGGAAACACAGAATCTGAAGCAGGCTCCAGGCTCCAAGCTGTCAGCACGGAGCCCGATGCGGGGCTCGAACTCACGAACCATGAGATCGTCATCTAGGCCAAAGTTGGACGCTTAACCGACTGAGCCACCCAGGCACCCCCACGTCGGCACACATTTTCAATTTTAAGGTGTTTATTTTATAAAAGTCTATACGGCAATACCTGAGACAGCACTTGAACAGGCACTTAATACTCACTAACAAGATTAAATACGATAACCTAGAAATACAAACAAAACTGGATCAGCAATCAAGTTTAGAGGGCAACGAATTTCCCAAAAGAAAGATATTCAATGTAAGAGTACAGAACACTTAGGGCAAGGGAATATCAAATCCACAGACTCATCACCCATGATAGAGTTAAATATTCAGGAGAAACTTAGAACTCCTTTCGTGATCTCCAACAGGATAGTGCAGATTCTCGGGATAACTAAGAAAACATCACTGATATCCTTTCCATCCACAACCGGGAGGTCACCTCCCAGGCTTCATATATCACAATAATTATCATGTCTAGTGTGTGGGCTGCTGCTAATTCTTCTATTTTAGCCAGGCTCACTGAAAAACTCTTATTAAAATTCCTGCTAGAAGGGCAGCAACAGCAACAGCTAGAGCCATTCCACGATAGAAAATCAGCTGCTTCACTGTCAAAACATCCCCAACGGTGGCCACCGCATACTGATTGTTTTCTTCTATCACCATTAGCTGCAGGGTCTGGCTCTCGGATCTGATGATAGCAGGTAAAATCACTTCATCGGTGACTTCTTTTTCCAACACGGGCAGATCTGATTGCAGAGAACAGTGGAGTATACACTTACGTAGGGGGTTCAGAAATAAAGGGATATTATGGGAAGTTGCACAAGAATGCATCGTAAACGATGCCGTCAGTTACCGGCTGGTACGTGTGAAGTTACATGAAGAGCGTTTCACAGGAGAACCCAGAGTGGATCTCCCCATTCTAATAAAGGCAGAGACAAGGTTTATTATGCAAGAGAGCAGGCTCTCATAAACTAAGCAACTCTGGCCACACTAACCCGTTTCAGGCTCTCGAGGCAGAGCGAGTGCACTAGACCATGTCCTCTGTTACCTGTTGGTGCAGGCGTGGCCTCTTTGATCCCTTTCACACCAGCTCGAACCTGTGCCTGAGAACAAGTGGCACGTAAGTGGACAAAGCGCAAGTCAGGTTAGGCTAGTACTCGTGTTAAAACTTCATGCAAGCTATCGCTAAAGGTTTCCACCATCCAGCACGGTCCTTTTTGAACCTGAAATGCCGGTGACGATATGATGTAACACTCAACAACCACTCTTCTCCCCAGTGCTCTGCTCACAATAATGTGAAAAGCTACCCGCTGCTCTAGTTGCAAATATAACATTTTTTGCACTGTGCACGTCAGTGTTCCTAAGCACTGATATGAGGAATAAAGTCTAAAGGCAAACGGTGCTATCACATAGAGGAGAGTTTATGGCCCAACTTAATACCCTGTACACTTTACTTCCTCCACAAATCACTACGCTACAGAAGACATCATACATCACGATGAGGAGAGCCAAAGCCGTGAGAAACCTGGAGGGGGGACAAGAGGTAAGCAGTGACGCTTGGCGCACCTGAGCTCATCCTCCCGTCTCCTCATCGGTGACACCGCCCCTAAGCCGGCCCCCCATCCATCCCATCTCAAGCCTCGACAGAATAAACGGGGCTCACAGTTCAACACGGCGATGCCCACTGAGTCAAGAGCCTGTCCTCTCCATGCAGGGTATGGCTCTGCCCCACCTACTTCCCACCGATCACAGATGCTCTCAAGCATATGGAAAACACGGACCAAAAACGTCGGTAAAAAGAGGCCTAAAAACGCGTAACAACTCAGTGTAAGTAGGGGGAAAAGACGACTACTCTTCTAAGGACTGTTCTACGAAAACAGCAAAATACTTCCTAAGCTAACTCCTTGCTGTTGTTGTTGAGCCCTAGTTAGCGGATCCTGCACTGGCCCTACACTCAGAGGAAAATGCGCTGAGATGGGATGTTCTTGGCCCCTAACTGTCACCTTAGACCCTTTTCACGGGTCAAAGGGAGTCACGCCGCCCGTGGCATTCTCGGCATTCTGACCCGCGAGGAGTCCTTCCGGTGCCGTTGCGACCAGGCAAGAGCCACGCTTCTCCAAGGACACGCTCTTACCTGCTCTGCAACTCTCTTCCAGTCTGTCCTCCAGACGAGCACCAGGTAGAAAAGGGCTTGAAAGAAGACACAGACTATCAACCCAGACCAGAGACCTAGGGATGGAGGGTGAGAGTCACGGCTCAGAGGTCCTCCAGTTACGCTCCCGTCGTCATTAACGTGCTTCCCAAACTTCTGGATCTACACGATAAGCTGCCGTTAAACTAACTCCCCTGAAACTGAGATAATTACGGGCCAGCATTAGACCCAAGCTCACCGTGGGTGGATCGGTGGCAAGCAACGGACCCACGAAGAGTGAAAACGGCACGAGCCTGTTCGCCGCTTCATACGTTGACTGTTTGTAACAGACATGCACTGGCTTTGTCTGTGCCGGGCGCTGCCTGAAGTGCTGTGTCTAACACAGAACCGAACAGGCTGACGGGATCAGTGCCCTCGTGGAGCTTCTGTGCTGCTGGGGGAGACACAGGGCAAACAAGGGAGCAAACGTGACGGCTGGCAGGGTGGTGAGGGCCGTGGGAGACGCTGGGCAGAGCGCTGGAGGGGTGGCCTGCGGCCCAGAGGCAGGGAGACGGGCAGGTGGCCGCGAGGGCGAGGGGCCCGCTGTGACAGTGACAGGACAGGCCCTGCAGGCGGAGGGAAGAGCAGGCCTGGCCCAGGGGAAACCGGCCCGCAAGTCCCAGGAGCAGGAAGGCCAGTTGGGAAGGAGCAGGGGAGCGAGGGAGTGGAGGGGAGACGGTCAGGGAAGCAGGACATGATGATGGGCGTCTGGGCCCAGAAAGATCGGGGTTTGATTCCAACCCTAATGGGAACCACTGAAGGGCTTAAGACTGGTGTGTGCATCTGTGGATGTGAGACCTGAGGTTTTCAGAAGCCCACTTTGGGTTTTTCTGTTTTTTAATGTTTATTTATTTAAAGAGAGAGAGAACCAGTGGGGGAGGGGGAGAGAGGGAGAGGGAGGGAGACAGAGAACCCCACATAAGTTCCCTGCTCAGCACAAAGCCAGATGCGGGGCTCAATCCCACGACGGTGAGATCATGATGGAGCTGATATCCAGAGTTGGATGCTTTACTGACTGAGCCACCCAGGCAGCTTGCAGAAGCCCATTTTGAAAAAGATCTCTCCAACTGCTGTGTGGAAAAGCTTATTGAGGATATAAAGGGATCCATGAAAAAAAATGATAATGACAACTATTTATGAGAAGAAACTATTTAAGCCACTTAAATAGCATTGTGTACCAAAGTAGATATTTCATATCAATAATTTCACTATGACGCAAGCTGCGGAGGGATGAGTTGGAACATGGTATAAACTGGGAGTTGGAATACTAATTCATTCATTCCGTGTCTGTGGCCCCACACTAGGGAAAAGCACAGTGAGGCTGGTCCTCTGTAGACTCATGCTGATTAAAACTTCCCTTCAGTTGAGAATTAGGTGGACGGACAGTTTACACACTTTGATCAAGTGATTACATTTCTAGGAACCCGTCCTAAGGACAGATTCAGAAACGTTAGTAACTCATACACCTACGATGCTCATCACAATCTTATTTATATAGAGAAGCAGTTTAAGTGTCCACTATCGGGAGCATTAAGGAAATGATGCAAGGAAATAGTAGAGGTCCTAAAAACCACGTCTTTAACACAGAATAGGGGAAAATTACACATTCAACAAAACCCTGCCTTTGTGAAAAATAGAAAAAATACCGGAATAAAAAACAATTCTAAAATAGTGAAATAAAATACACTGAATGCCTCTGCCATTATATCAAGGCAGTGTAATAAAAGGTAATTTAATTGTTTACACTTAATGTATTTTCCCAAAATTTCCATGCCGTTAAAGTATAATTTTAATAATTTAAAAGTATCTTGGGGACACTGGGTGGCTCAGTCAGTTAGGCATCTGACTTGACTTCAGCTCAGGTCATGATCTCATGGTTGTGAGACTGAGCCCCACGTTGGGCTCTGTGCTGAGTGCAGAGCCTGCCTGGGATTCTCTCTTCTCTCTCTCTTTCTCCTCTCTCTCTCCTTTTCCCTCTGCACCTCCCCCTTGTGCACTCTAAAATAAATAAACAAAATCTTCAAAAGTTATTTAACAAACCTGAGAACCCACTATGTACAATTATCAAAAGCATATTAGTGAACAAAAAAAATGAGGGAAATCTGACATGTTGCTTACTCTAAAGGAGCTTAGAGTCTAATACGAGTGCTTTTATGTGTTTTGTTTTTTTAAGTAAAGCTGAATCGTAAAGCCCCAGCAGCTTACTAAGGGCAGCGGCTCTTACGATTTGGTTGAACAGTATTTTCTCTGGTGATTAGGACAGTGCTTGGTAGCACTAGGAGAGAGTAATAAATATTTGGCAGTCGTGTGTCCCAAATAGAGAATGAAGCCCAGCCTATCGTTAATCAAGTGCCCCACAGGCCCCCAGCCTGTACCTGTCATTAAAAACACAGACGACATTGAAGACAGTTCCTCATTAAGCCACCAAGTAACATTTCCAACAAGTAAGATAAACTAAGCACCTGTTTGTGTGGACACAGGGAGGCTCTTATGATAGCTAGAAGATGAAAATCTCGCAGAGAATAAAGAGCAGACTCAAAATTTTTACATAGTAAAAATGTACTGGTTGACTACAGAAAAAAAGGAGCTATCTGATACATACTAAAGCATTCAGTCAATCCTCTAATTAGACTATTTTTTTTCTTAAGGAAAATAAAATTCAGGCCTGGTGGCTCAGTCGCATAAGCGTCCAATTCTCGATCTGGTTGGGATTCTCTCTCCCTCTCTCTCTGCCCCTCCCTGCTCATGCTCGCTCGTTCACTCTTAAAAAATACACATTCAGGGGCGCCTGGGTGGCGCAGTCGGTTGAGCGTCCGACTTCAGCCAGGTCACGATCTCGCGGTCCGTGAGTTCGAGCCCCGCGTCAGGCTCTGGGCTGATGGCTCAGAGCCTGGAGCCTGTTTCCGATTCTGTGTCTCCCTCTCTCTCTGCCCCTCCCCCGTTCATGCTCTGTCTCTCTCTGTCCCAAAAATAAATAAAAAACGTTGAAAAAAAAATTAAAAAAAAAATACACACTCAAAAATAAAATTCACTGTTACTGAAAGCTACAGAAGATACAGATGTGAATATATATGTATAAAACACGTATAACAACTTACCCCAAAAGCACATGATAGATTATTTTGTACAATCCTATACATTTAGAATCTTGATAAAGGATATAATTTCCAAAAAAAAACAAAATAATAATAATTTGCTAAAAGAGAGAGAGACAACATGCACCACCAAGGAGGCAAATTATCTGGGTTCAAATCCTTTCTCATCACTTACTATCTGTGGGACAAATTACTTAAACTCTTCAAGTTTTAGCTGCTTCGTGTTTAGAATGGAACTTGTGGGAAATATCTTATGTGGTCATCATCTAAACTTAAGTGACATTATATATACAAAAGGTTAGCATAAAAGCTCTTTATGAATATTGTCTCACACCATATGAATTTCAGTTTTTTACAGTTTTTAAACTTGAAAATAAAAGTACTGTAGAAGAATATAGAAAAATGTTAAAATTGTATAAGTTCTTGCCACAATAATAAGGCAGGAAAAAGGAAATAAAATCCATTGAAATTAGAAAGGCGGGCAAGAATATACAACGGGGAAAAGAAAAGTCTCTTTTGGGGAGCACCTGGCTGGCTTAGTCAGTAGAGCATGCAACTCTTTACGTCAGGGCTGTGAGTCTGAGCCCCACATTTGCTGCAGACATTACTTAAAAATAAAATCTTAAACAGAAAACACACTTTTAATAAATGGTGTTGGGAAAACTAGACAGCTACATGAAAATGAATGAAACTAGACCACTTTTTTTTTTTTTTAATTTTTTTTTTTTCAACGTTTATTTATTTTTGGGACAGAGAGAGACAGAGCATGAACGGGGGAGGGGCAGAGAGAGAGGGAGACACAGAATCGGAAACAGGCTCCAGGCTCCGAGCCATCAGCCCAGAGCCTGACGCGGGGCTCGAACTCACGGACCGCGAGATCGTGACCTGGCTGAAGTCGGACGCTCAACCGACTGCGCCACCCAGGCGCCCCCAGACCACTTTCTTATACCGTTCACAAAAATAAACTTAAAATGGCTTAAAGGCCTAAATGTGAGACCCAAACCATAAATCTCCCTATAGAAAACATAAGCAGTAATCTCTTAGACATATTTATGGATATCTCTCCTCAGGCAAGGAAAACAAAAGCAAAAACCATTGGGACTCGACCAAAAGAAAAAGCTTTATTAGCACAGCAAAAGAGCCCATCAAAAACCACAAAGGCAATCGACCAAACGGGAAAAAATATTTGCAAATGATGTATCTGGTAAAGGGGTAATACCAAAAAAATATAAAGAACTTCTGTAACTCAACACCAGGAAAAAAAAAACCTGGTTAAAAAATGATCAGAGAACCTGAATAGACATTTTTCTAAAGAAGGCATACAGATGGCCAACAGACACATGAAAAGGTCACTAATCACCAGGAAAATGCAAACCAAAACCATGAGACATCACCAGTCAAAACGGCTGGAAAAAAACAGTAAAAAAAAAAAAAAAAAAAAAGGCAAGAAATAAAGTGTTGGTGAGCCTGTAGAGAAAAGGGAACGTCATGCACTGCTGGTGGGAATGCAAATCTGTGCAGCCACTCAGGGAAACAGTACGAAGGTTCCTCCAAAAAGTAAACACAGAATTATCCTATGATCCAACAATCTCACTTCCGGGTATTTACCCAAAGAAAACGAAAACACTAATTTAAAAAGATATATGCACCCCTATGTTTATTGCAGCATTATTTGTAACAGCGAAGATAATGGAGGCAACCCAGTGTCCATCAATAGATGGATGGACGAAGAACATGTGATATATATACACACAATGCAATATTATTCAACCATTAAAAAGAATGAAATCTTGCCATTTGCAACAGCATAGATAGAGCTAGAGAGCACAATGCTAAGAAAAATAAGTCAGATTAAGACAAATACAGGATCTCACTCACATGTGGAACTTAAGATATGAAACAAGTGAGCAAAGAAAAAAGAAAAAGAAAGAAACTAAGAAATAGATTCTTAACTATAGAGAACAAGTTGATGGTTACCAAGGGGCGTGAGTTAGAGGGATGGGGCAAATAGGTGATGGTGATTAAAGAGTACACTTACCACAATGAAAAAGATAAAATTTAAAAATTAGAAAAGGAGTAAAATTATTTAATTATGACTTGATTCAATACATAGAAAATCTTTAAAAATCCACATATAGGGGCACCTGGGTGGCTCAGTCAGTTGTGACTTTGGCTCGGGTCATGATCTCACAGTTTGTGGGTTTGAGCCCCGCATCCAGCTCTGTGCTGACAGCTCAGAGCCTGGAGCCTGCTTCAGATTCTGTGTCTCCCTCTCTATCTCTCTCTCTCTGCCCCTCCCTGGCTTGTGCGCTCTCTCTCTTTCTCAAAAATAAATAACTTAGAAACATTTTTTTTAATTCACACACAAAAATACTACAGCTAATAAATTCAGTAAACTTACACAGTCAACACACAAAATTAGTTGTGGTTTAAAATACCATCAATGAACAATCTGAAAAGGAAATTAAGAAAATAGTTCTAGGGGCGCCTGGGTTGCTCAGTCAGCTGAGCGTCTGACTCTTCATTTCAGCTCAGGTCATGATCCCAAGGGTCAGGGGATCGAGCCCTGCTTCCGTGCTCCACACAGTGCCTGCTTAAGATTCTCATTCTCTCTCTCTCTCCCTCTGCCTCTATCCCCCACTTGTGCTCTCTCTAAAATATCAATAAAAAAATTATATTCACAATAGCATCCAAAAGAATAAAATATCTAGGAATAAATTCAACCAAGGAAGCAGAAAACATTGAAAACTGCAAAACGTTGCTGTAAGAAATTAAAGACCTAAATAAATGGAAATCCTGTGCTCATGGACTGGAGGACTTAAGATTGCAATATTCTTTCCAAAGCAGTCTGTAGATTCAATGCAATCCTGATAAAAAGTCTAACGGCCTTTTTGCAAAAAATGGAAAACCTGACCCTCAAATTCATATGGAATATTCCAAGGGTCCCCAAACAGCCAAAACAAAATTAAAAAAAGAACAAGGTTGCAAGGCTTACACCTCCTGATTTCAAAACAGTTAAGTTTTGTAGTAAACACAGCTACAGTAATCCAGAAGAGAGTCGTACTGGTTTAGACAGAGAGACCAGTGGAGGAGAACAGAGAGTCCAGAAATAAACTCCTACGTCCGTGGCCAACTAATTTTCGACAAGTGTGCCAAGATCATTCAGTGGGGAAAGAACAGTTTTTCAGTAAATGGTGTTCACTTCATCTAGGTAATTCATCAGGCCCCGGGTCTGAAGCTAACACATTACTACCTTCGGGCAAGCCAGGTCTGGCGAGTCCGTCAAGGCTCAGATGTCCCCTCCAACCAGTGAGGGAACTCACGGGTGCTCACAGGACCCAGTTCTTCTCGCCTGCGGTACTGAATCCAAATGGAATTCCCGTGTAATTACTTAATCTTGGTCTCATCCTGAGGACACAGATCATGTCTACTTTTTTCAAGACTACCTTTCCAGGCTTTTGGTACAGAGAAGGCAGAGGAGTAACTATTTTGAGAGAAAACAATTCCACAGGGGCTACTTACCAGTCAACTATTTTTTTTTTAAGTTTATTTATTTTCGAGAGAGAGAGAGCGCTAGAGAGCATGAAGGGCAGAGAGAGAGAATCTCAGGCAGGTTCCACACCACCAACGTGGAGCCCGACGTGGGGCTTGAACTCATGAACCGTGAGATCACGACCTGAGCCAAAATCAAGAGTGGGATGTTGAACTGCCTGAGCCACCCAGGGGCCCCTTAAGTCAGCTAATTTATATCTCAAGCAGCTTATCTTAATATGACAAATGAGATTTGAGGTTAATCACTGAGGAATCAAAAACATACCTATTATCCCAAGTTTTGCGGCAAACATCAGAGATACTCCAATGGGAAAACCAAACACATAATAACCGATGGCGTTCATGATAGCACCGATCTTTTGTTTTCCTGTACCTCGCAGGATTCCACCACAGGTGCCCTAAAGAGAGGAATACCAAAACCACCATTATAGCCGTTTACCTACCCTCGTGTCAGGTTCGTGAGAAATATTACATTAATACATCCCAGGTTTGGATGTGATCACACAGTTCTACCTCAAAACAAGAACTGCACATTACGTAAGAGATAAAAACGTTTTGCTTCTAAAGTTACGTTAACGACAATAAGCTATAGCGGCTTTCATCAGAAACCCCCAGGTAATGTTATTCAGATCTTTGCTTAAAAATATTTTGTAAGTGTATGATTAAAAAAAAAAAAAGTTTAAGGTTCACTGATGGAAATCTCAGCAGAAACTAGTCTGATATCATGGCTGAAAAGCAGGAATGGGACCATGGGCTTCAAAAATGCCCAGAGTCAGAGCGGTGGCAACCATCTTGCTCTCTTCCACACTGTTCTTACCACAGCTGGTATTCAATTGGGTATCACACCTTCAGACTGGTAACGATAAAACGGAAGAAACTCCTTGGGGGAAAAAGAAAGATGGCAAACGGACCTAGAAATCAAGTCATGAGGGCTAGCTGCTGAAATTGGGAAGACGACTCAAAGCATGATCCCAGGGTACAGCAGAAGGGTCTTCAAACTCCTACAAACCCACAGAAGATCAGCCTAGAGAAAGACTTTCTCGTGGTCAGGGTCAACTCGAAGGTGGCCTGGCCTGCCATGGACAATACAGTAGATACGGGCCTGATCACGTGGCTAAGAGCCACACAGGGCATTCAGGCCCCAGATAAAGAGGACGCTGGATAGCTCTGGTCTCTTCTACCTTGAGATGTTATACTCTAGCGTCACCCATCTTTCCCACAAGCGGTGAAGAATGCTTGCGGCAAGGGGCGCCTGGGTGGCTCAGTCGGTTAAGCATCTGACTTGGTTCAGGTCATGATCTCACGGTTCGTGAGTTCAAGCCCCGCGCCGGGCTCTGTGCTGACGGCTCAGAGCCGGCTTCGGATTCTGTGTCTTCCTCTCTCTCTATCCCTCCCTGACTAGTGCTCTGTCTCTGTCTCTCAAAAATAATAAATGTTAGGGGCGCCTGGGTGGCGCAGTCAGTTAAGCATCCGACTTCGGCCAGGTCACGATCTTGCGGTCCGTGAGTTCGAGCCCCGCGCCGGGCTCTGTGCTGACGGCTCGGAGCCGGCTTCGGATTCTGTGTCTTCCTCTCTCTCTATCCCTCCCTGACTAGTGCTCTGTCTCTGTCTCTCAAAAATAATAAATGTTAGGGGCGCCTGGGTGGCGCCGTCGGTTAAGCGTCCGACTTCGGCCAGGTCACGATCTTGCGGTCCGTGAGTTCGAGCCCCGCGTCGGGCTCTGGGCTGATGGCTCAGAGCCTGGAGCCTGTTTCCGATTCTGTGTCTCCCTCTCTCTCTGCCCCTCCCCCGTTCATGCTCTGTCTCTCTCTGTCCCAAAAATAAATAAAAAAGTTGAAAAAAATAATAATAATAATAAATGTTAAAAAAAAAAAAAAGAACGCTTGTGGCAAGAACTCTCTCTTCTCAAGGATGAAATCGCATATTTAATTCAAAACTAGAAACGCAAAACAAATCTTGCTATGCATATTAGGTGGGGGTAAAATCACTCCAGATACTCACTGCAAGGGCATCAAATAGATGAAAGGGAGCAAAAATAGGCATCACTTGGCTCACAAGGTAAATAATATCTCTGTGGGAGGAAAAGAAAGTGGTCAGTGACCCCAAAATTACATTTAAGTAGAGTATATTAATTACTACTGATCTGACAAACCTAACTAACGGATCAGTAATTCAGTGAAAACACAACTTTTCTATTTGACAAAACGAGTACCCAATAAAACCTCACTAAATTTTCTTAGTTAGAATCGAGGGTAAAAGGGGCATGGTCTAGGCTGCCACTATAGAGGATAATTCTTTTTTTTTTTTTTTTTAATGTTTATTTATTTTTCAAGGAAAGAGAGACAGGGCGTGAGCAGGGGAGGGGCAGAGAAAGAGGGAGGCACAGAATCCGAATCAGGCTCCAGCCTCCGAGCCGTCAGCACACAGCCCGACGTGGGGCTCGAACCCCATGAACCGCGAGATCGTGACCTGAACCCAAGTCGGTCGCTTAACTGACTGAGCCACCCAGGCTCCCCTAGAGGATAATTCTTAAAGTTTTGCTTAGGAGTATAAAAACATGCAGGTTGGAAAAAAAATGTTTCAGCCTATGGCTGGTAATCTTCCTCTGTGAACGGGACACTTCCTCAAAGATGGAGGTGAAGGCCAGTGTTCACACAGGAAACACTTGCCCCCTCATGGATCCTCTGAACTCTGAATATGGTAGAAGGTCCGTCTGGGGAGGGATGACAGTGGGGATACTGGGACTCTGGAGAGAAGACACAGCAGAGCTGGAGGGGTCTGAAGACCCGCACGACGGGGGCGCCTGGGGGGCTCAGTTGGTTAAGCATCCGATTTTGGCTCAGGTCAGGGTCTCAGAGCTTGAGTTCCAGCCCTGCGTCAGGCTCTGTGCTGACAGTTCTGAGCCTGGAGCTCCTGATTTCGTCTCTCTCTCTCTCTCTGCCCCTTCCCTGCTCATGCTCTGTCTCTCAAAAGTAAATACACATTTAAAAAACAAAAACAAAAAAGAGAGAGCCAATGTGGTTGGAATACATGAAACAGGCTATCGTCCTCTCCCCAAAGGAAGTTTTCTGCTTCCCTACCATTCGCCTTAAAGGGGAAGGTTGCTGGTCAACAGGTACCACCAATAGAGACAAAGCCTGCAGTCAGCCCTCTCACCAGAGGAGAGACCTCTCTGGAATAGATCCATAGGACTGTGAAGTTGCCTCATGGTACACTATCCCTACTAACCAAAATGGTCTTTCATTCAAATACAGACATTAACCCAGTGTTCACCGGACTCGGAAGAAAATCAACAGCCCGCACACAAAAAGGACAGACCCAAATGAGCATGCAGAACAGGTGACACAAAAGCCACCACCGAATCCATGGAACAAGGAGTAAATGGGGGAAAAAAATGAAACGAAAAAATATGAACACTACAGGAAAACATTGTTTGAAGACTGAATAATGAGATAGACATGGTAACATACTAAATTTCAATTTGAAAGATAAGGTTAAGAAATGACCCCAAGCACAGAGGAGGAGAGAAGAGACAAGTCAGATTCATCCAGAAGTTCTACCATTTATATAAATATCCCAGAACTAAAGAAAAATCCAGTGCTTCGGACTGAGAGTCTACAAAGTGCCACACCAAATAAAAGAAAAAATATTCACCTATGCCTAAGCATGTGCAAAGACACAAATAACATCTGGAAGATTTCCAGGAAAAAAAAAAAACTACCCTACGATATGGATTAAAAGTCCGATTAGGGGGCGTCTGGGTGGCTCAGTCAGTTAAGTGTCCGACTTCGGCTCAGCTTGTGATCTCGCGATCTGGGGGTTTGAGCCCCATGTCGGGCTCTGTGCTGACAGCTCGGAGCCCGGAGCCTGCTTCGGATTCTGTGTCTCCCTCTCTCTCTGACCCTTCCCAGCTCATGCTCTGTCTCTCTCTCTCTCTCTCTTTCAAAAATAAAAACATCTAAAAAATTATTAAAAAAAAAAAAAAAGTCAGATTAGTATGCAAAGTCTATATCCAGGTGACGTGACGGAAGCTGATGGAGGAGGAAGCTCCAAGAATCAATTCTTTTACCAAAACAATGATTGAACTGGCCAGAAATGTCAAAATCAACCATTTTCACAACTCTGGAGTCGAGTGGAAAACTTGAAGCACGCAGTGCTTCATGAAGAATGAGCCTAGTAAGTATCCATGAATTTTGGGGTTTCACAGACTAGCTACCGTTTCCTGTCCCCTGGTCCCATGGCAGGCAGGTGTAGGGATGGCTGCCTGCATTCCTGGTGTGGCTAGTTGGTGGCATGTTGGACAATAAGGATCTCGTGCTCCAAAAGTCAGAGTTGTGGGTTTTGATCTCCTTGGCGGTTCACTACGGGCCCAGCACAGAGGCCGCTTCCCACGCAGTGCCTGTCAGATAACTGAGAGAGACAGAACTTTTTAAAAATGTTCTTTTCTTATTGGATCAAGGCATTTGAGGAAATCTGCCAGGCCACTGGCTCACTGAGGAGACAACAGACACCACACATGACAAGCAACATAGTCTTTGTAAAACAAAAACAAAACAAAAAAAAGTGGTTTGGAAAAATCACTAAGCAAACAGGACAACTGCAGAACAGCAATGCCTGAGGAGGGAGGAGAACCTAATCTCCAGAGCTATTGTGTTACAATATTCAGAATGTCATTTCAACATAAAATTACAAAGCATACAAAGAAGGCATGGCCCATTCACGGGAAAAAGAGAAAATTGTCAGAAACCGGCAAATATGGTCAGAGTCCATTTTTTTCGGAATTCTAGACATTAACCAACAGCTTGCAGTGACCTGGGGAGTGCTTCCTCAAGAGAAGCTGCCGAGTCTTGGTAATAACAGCGACGTCTGTGGTGTTGCCATTGACCTGAGTACCAACCCCAGCTCCCAGCTCAGCAGTAACCTTGATAAGAAACAGTCCCTATTTCCAGGACTGGAGGAGGGAGAAGGAGCGGAACCTTTTCAAAGCTTCATTCCCCAGGAATAGCCATTCTTCTGCACAGAGACCACCTGTCAGGTTGTTCCTCAAAAGACTCCCCTTGAAACGCTGTCTTTATTTCTCCGGACTCAAACCTGGCCAGTGCTCCAGCTGGTCTCTGAGAGATGTCTGCAGGCAAATGTTTTAGGTGCTTCTCCCTGAAGCACTGGATAAGAGTTGGCACAAACAAGACTAACCGACAAGCTCGGCAGGAAAGGCTGGGCAATGAGACATCCACAGGGGCTTCAAAGCTCTGACACGTCCCTGGGAATCTAAAAGGCCACACACAGGCATATGACTGGGTATGTGCTCAAGAAAGACCGGAGAGGGCCTAAGCTCTCACCTCTGGCTGAACTTGAGGCTCCGCACAGGCAGGAAATGAGGGCGAAGGCCAAGCTGTAAACTGCCTGGCCGAGTGCTGAAGGCTGCCCTGATATATGCACAGAGAGCCCCTCCGCAGAGTGGGAGGTAAAGTGGGATGCATGTAGCTAAGGAAATTTGGTCCAGTAATTAGCCGATCACCAAGCTAATGCAACAGAGACTTTCGTGGCCACACTGGACAAAAAATACAGATTTCACCAAATTAGTTCATAAAAGCCACTAAGCCAGCAAGCGGCAACAAAAAACCCTGGGGGGTGGGGGTGGTTCTGATTTCCAGAATTGCCACATTACGATGTAAAAAATGTCCAGTTTTCAACCAAAAATAGGAGTCATGTAAAGAAACAAGAATGTATGGCACCTGTACGGAGGGAGCAAAGCAATTAATAAGACTAATCTCTGAGGGTGCCCAGACTTTGGAGCAAGAAAAATCCTTAAATCAGCTACTTAAAAAAATTTTTTTAATGTTTATTTTTGAGAGAGAGAGAGAGAGAGAGAGAGAGAGAGAAAGAGAGCGTGCGTGCAAGTGGGGGAGGGGCAGAGAGCGAGGGAGACACAGAATTGGAAGCAGGCTCCAGGCTCTGAGCTATCAGCACAGAGCCCGACACGGGGCTCGAACCCATGAACCGTGAGATCGTGACCTGAGCTGAAATCAAGAGTCGGACGCTCAACCGACTGAGCCACCCCGGTGCCCCTCAACTGAATTTCTTTATGAAAGTAATCTGAGGCAAACAGTGCAAATCACTGAAACCTTTTCATAAAAAGGATCTGGTTTATTCAAAAACACTTCATTATATCTAAATAACTACGCAAACACAGAGTTACAGAAAATGCAATAAAATTCAACCTAAGACTGAGTCAGTGGTTTATATAAATTCTGCCCTTTTGATTCAGGCATCATGCTGTCAGCGTGCTCTGGACTGGGACGTGCCTTTCTGGGGACGAGGACATGCCATGTGCTTTTTCTCGGTATTTCTGAGCAGAACCAGCATTGAGCACAAGAGAAATGCCACTGGGGTTCGATAAATGAACGAACTGGGTACTGGAGGAACGGGGACAGTGCCCATGGGCTTCCTTCGTCCAATTTCATTCAAATGTAGTACCGGGGTTCTCATTGCTGGCTGCCCTACTTCCCGTGAAGCAAAATACTACTCACCTCTTAGAACCAGAAAAGTACAGTGAAAAAAGAAAGCATAAAACGGAAAACATCCTTCTAGAAGATGGGTACATACTTGTCACTGGTAAATACATAGGCAATCACATCCTTCATCGCTGAGAGTACAATGCCCACTACGAGAGCACAGACACCTGGAAAATACAGAAACAGCAGCGGGAAGTGACAGCTCTCCCAAGTAATAAATCCAGTCTCAGGAGAGACTGGCGTCAATGATTTCAGAAATGTCCCAACTACAAGTGTTTATTACTGTCTCTTGAAACCAGCAAGGAAGTCCTGATTCTGACTCCTTTGTCTAAGGCACATTCCTAGAAAAAGATGCTCGGTGAGATGTCTATACAGTCAGAATCTTCTCTAACTGCTCAGATTCCAAACCATTAAAACTGCTCGAAGAGGCAGTGGTCCAGGGATATGGAGACTCACTCACACAGGCTTTGGTCAGAGAACAAGCCCGCGTGTGATAACAATCTGAAGACTTTTCAGTCTTACCAAGTGTGCCATTTCATTGGTACCCGGTAACAGAAAATCACCATGAGAAGTTTCATTTTGCTGAGTGACCTGAAAAGGGCTTAAAGAATATTGTAGCAGAGGCCATATATATAAATCCATTCCCCAGAGAAACTCCGAAACGTGTACCGTAACCTATCAGACAAAAATCAGTATGGACGCCAGAGAGCAGACCTGCTTCAACTCACCCGCACACAGGAGAACGGTGATGCTGGAGTCCCGAGCCTGCTCGGCATTCCCTGCCCCCAGAGCATTGCCCACTCGGACACTGGCCGCCACACCAAAGCCAAGGGGCACCTGAGAACCAACAATCACAGATCGTAAGAAGTCAGAGGGCCTGCAAGAATGCTAGTGCCCTAGGGTCCAACCACGTGAGAACCCTACTCAGAGACAATCATCCGTGTTCTCGAACTGGTTCTATTACAGCTGAGCTGTGTGACCACGATCCAATCGCTCAGTCCCGCTCACACCCAACCTCTTCGTTCCTGAACAAGGGTAGTGGCTGCCCTGACTGCTACCTGTATCCCATCCATCAGGGCAGAACCTCGTAATGCAGTGGGATTTCAGGGCAAAGCACCTCCTTCACTGGCCAGACTCGTACCATCGAGACTTAATTCAATCTAGCTGCATTCCACGAGGTAAGATTTAATGCATTATAAATACAGAGATAATTTGTAAAAATTAAATGAACCACACGGAAAAGCACTTAGCTCAAAGCCTGGCATAGTGTAAGAACCTGATGAACGCTGAGGAAATCTGACTCCATTAACTCCACTGTGTCCAACATTCCATACTTCTAATTATCCAGGACACTGAAATGTGTCTCCAAAATCTCATTTTTCATCATTCATTATGGAAATCCGAAGCTATAAGCTTCCTTGCTCTTACACAGACCATTAGTCAATCTCCGAAGCCGTGCTCTCGACCTCCTGTCATTATCCTGTAATAAATACAGTGCTGCTCTCAGGAGCTGTTCAGATAACATGGGTTGTATAGAAAACTCTGGTTTTCGCTGTCATGTCTGCCGACAATTTATACACCAGCTTTAACTTCTCATTCCTACTAGAAACAGCATCCTCCCGACCACCTCTAACTTAATTACTGTTTTGAGAACTAGCCTGAGTTGGTAAAAATACATATTTGGTTAAGAACTTGAGAAACCACGGACTGACTCTGTAAAACATTACAAGACTTGCATGCCCAGAGTATATACCTAATTGCCTTCTGGTTCAAGATGGACAACTAGCTCACAGGCTTAACTCTCTTCCCTCCCAAACACCATTAAAATATCAGTCAAGATGCTGCACAGAAAAGAAGTTCATTCACACATCACTGAGAAGAGGAGAGCAGACTGGCTTCTGGAAGAGGGGAAGTGATGTCATCACCGCAGGGAAGAACCACAGGAAACCACAGTCCAAAATACAGACAGGCGGAGGCCACATCCTGCTAGCTGTTCTCAGTGCAGCGTCAGGAGGCTTGAGGCTTCAGGTCCATCAGCGAGGCGGTGGTGAGTGGTACTCAGGGAGATCAGATCCACTAAGAACAGCACAGCCAGACCCCATCGCCTACGTGGTCTTCCCTCCCAGCCCCACCGCACACAGAAAGACTAGGCTAAAGGTAGAAAAGCAAAATGGGAGAGCTCCTTGCATGGTGTGAGCACCTCAGAACCAAGCCCTTCTTGTAGTGTCCTGGGGACAGGTGGGACATGGGAGGGGAGGTCAGACTGCCTGCTCCCTGCTCCTTGCCCACAAACCCTAAAATGAAGATGCCACATGACAGAGACACCTTTGGACTCGACTCCCTACTGGTCCTTCCCATTCAGGGGAGAGGTCTGTTAGAGAAACATCCGCAAATAACAAGATCAGAAAAGCCACGCCAGCCATTTATTTTACCAATCAACGTACTCGCTCTTTCTTAAATGTAGTCACTCTTTCGTAAGTACAAAGGGACTAATAAAGATCACCAGATCTTTGAGGAAAACCAAAGAACATATCTGCAAAAGAGACCAAGATAAATAAAAGACCAAATGACTTCAGAGGAAACAAATGAGGTGACTCAGAGAACAGAAGAGAATGTTTGAAGGTTCCACTTCGTATCCAAAGATATTTAAAAGATAGCACAGCAGAAAAGAAAAAAAAAAAAAAAAAAGAACAGGTTCCCATGAAGAAGGGACTGTAAGAGAAAAAGAAGGGGTTCTTGGAAACTAAAAACCAAACAAAAAAATTTAATTACAAAAAGACAAAGAGATTTTCTTTTTATTTTGGAGAGCGTGCAAGCAGGGGAGAGGGGCAGAGAGAGAATCTTAAGCAGATTCCATGCTCAGCATGGAGCCCAAGACGGGGGTGGGGGTGGGGGGGCTCAATCCCACAACCCTGGGATATGACCTGAGCCGAAATCAAGGGTTGGATGCTCAACCGTCTGAGCCCCTCTGGCGCCACGTTTCTTAGTGGATGAAGAAAAACCAAGTTCAATACTGGAGATCAACCTCCACCCAATAGGCAATTAAAAAGAGAGAACAGAAAAAAGGTACAGAAAGGGAGAAAGAATAATAGTTTTAAAACTTCTCAGAGATGAGGAAAGCAAAAGCCTTTGTACTGAAAGGGTATAACCAAGTACTCATGAGCAGAGTAAGTAAAGAAGTACCTTCAGAGCAATCCACACTTGAAAAATTTCACAACTACATGGACAAAGAAATAAATGCTAAAACTTTCGAAGAGAAAACCCACGTTGTCACAAAGGAACAAGAACCAGGTTAAGATCAAATTTCACATTAGTAACTCAATGCCAGATGAACATAGAGTAAGGCTTTAAAAATTCTGAGGAAAGATTGTTTTGAAGCTAGAACTCTACACTCAAATTACTGAACAGGTGTACGGGAAAAATAAAGGCTCTTTCGTATGTGCATGGCTCACAGCTTACCTTCCATATAGTCTTAGGAAAAAGGTCTTCGACTATTTAACCCAAATAGTTTTTAAAGGAAATGTAATAAAGTGAAAAAAAAAAAAAAATGAGATCAAACAAACTGTAGACTTCGTTCACGAAGCCCGTTTAAGACAGCAAACTTAACTGATAAATGCTATGCGCGTTCTGACTGTTCCACCAACCAGCTGTTCCCCCACCTTTCTCCCTCTCCTCAGGCCTCCCCCTTCCCTGAGACACAACAATATTAAAATTAGGCCAAGAAATAACCCTACGATGGCCTCTACGTGTTCAAGGGAAAGGACGTCTTACGTGTCTCACTTGACACCAAAAGCTAGAAACGACTGAGCTTAGCGAGGAAGGCATCTCAGAAATGGAGACAGGCTGAAAGCTCGGCCTCTTGCACCAGTTGGCCAAGTTGTGAATGCAAAGGAAAAGTTCTCGAAGGAAAGGAAAAGTGCTAGTCCAGTGAAGCCTTATTGCTGATGTGGAGAAACGATCAGTGGTCTGGACAGAAGGTCAAACCGGCCCCAACGTTCCCTGAAGTCAAAGCCTAATCCAGAGCAAGGCTGATTCTTTTCAATTCTGTAAAGGTTGAGAGAGGTGAGGAAGTGCGGAAGGAAAGTCTGAAGCTAGCAGGGGTTGGTTTGGGAGGTTTAAGGAAAGAAGTCATCTCCGTAACGTAAATGTGAGAGGTGAAATGTCAAGTGTTGATGCAGAAGCTGCGGCAGGTTATCCAGAAGATCGAGCTAAGATAACTCATGAAGGTGGCCGCACTCAACAGCAGCTTTTCAACGCACACAAAACAGCCTTATGTTGGAAGATGCCACCCAGGACCTTCATAGCTGGAGAGCAATCAATGTCTGCCTTCAAAGCTTCAAAGGACTGGCTGACTCTCGTTAGGGGCTAATGAAGCTGGTGGCTTTAAGTCAAAGCCAATGCTCACTTAGCATTCTGAAAATCCTGGGACCCTGAAGAATTGTGCTAAATCTACTCGGCCTGTGCTTTACCTATCAATGGAACAAGAAAGCCTAGATGACAGCACAATTATTGTTAACATGGTTTACTGAATATTTAAACCCCACTGTTGAGACCTGTTGCTCAGAAAAAGATTCTTTTCAAAAACACCACTGCTCATTGACAATGCACCTGGTCACCCAAGAGCTCTTACGGAGATGTACAATGAGATTAATGCTGTTTTCGGGCCTGCCCACACAACATCCATTTTGCAGTCCGTGGACCAAACTTTAACTTTCAAGTCTTAACTATTTAAGAGCTACGTGTCGTTAAGACTGTATTTGCCAGAGACAGTGATGTGGGTAAAGTGAACTGAAAACCTGGAAAGGATTCAACATTCTAGATGCTATCGAGAACATCCATCATTCAGGAGAAGAGATCAAAATATCAACACGAGCAGGAGTCTGGAAGAAGTTGATTCCAACCTTCATGGATGACTCTGAGGGGTTCAAGACCTCAGTGAAGGAAGTAACCACAGATGTGGTGGAAACAGCGAGAGAACTGGAATTAGAGGTGGAGTGGAGCCTGAACACGTGACTGAATGGTTGCAACCTCATGACAAACCTTGAATGGATAAGCGTTGCTTCTTATGAATGAACAAAGGAAATGGTTTGTTTTTTTTTTTTAGTTTTTTTTATGTTTTATTTTATATTTGAGAGAGAGAAAGAAGAGAGACAGAGAGACACAGAAGCCGAAGCAGGCTCCAGGCTCTGAGTTATCAGCACACAGCCCGACACGGGGCTTGAACCCGTGAGCAGTGAGATCATGACCTGAGCCAAAGTCAGACGCTTAACTGACTGAGCCACCCAGGCGCCCCAAGGAGGTGGTTTCTTGTGATGGAAATCTACTCCTGGTGAAGATGTCATGAAGACTGTCGAAATGACAACAAAGCATTTAGAATATTACATGAACGTAGTTGACAAAAGCAGCAGCAGGGTTTGAGAGGACTGACTCCCAATTTTAAAAGAAGTTCTGCTGTGGGTCAAATGCTATCAATCAGCATCACAGGCTACAGAGAAACCGTTCACGAAAGGAAGAGCCGGTCAACGCAGGATACTTCATGGTTGTCTTATTTTTAACAATTGCCAGAGCCACCCCAACCTTCAGCAACCACCACCCTGGTCAGCAGTCGTCAACACTGAGGCAAGACCCTTGTCCCAAGATTGCCACTGGCTGAAAGCTCAGAGGATGGTTAGTTTTCTTGAGCAATGAAGTATTTTTAACTAGGACATGGACATCTTTTAGACAGATGCTATTGCACGCTTAGTAGACTATAGTGTAACGTAAACAGAACTTTTATACGCACCGTGGAACCAAAAAACTTTATCTTGTTGACTTTATTGCAATATTCACTTCGTGGTTGTGGTCTGGAACCAAACCTGCAATGCGTCTGAGGTATATGCCTGTACGTCTTTTGGGGACTGGCTTATTTCACTTAGCATATTGTCCCAAGGCTCATCCCTTGGGTAGCCTATATCAGAATCTCCTTCCTTTTTAAGGCTGAGTAATATTCCACTGAATGTGTATATCACGTTCTGCTTATTCATTCATTCATCGATGGGCACGTGGGCAGCTTCCACCTTTTAGCCATTGTGCGTAACGCTGTCGCGAACACAGGTGTGCAGGTATCTTGGAGATCTTGTTTTCAGTTCTTTTTAGGTCTACCCCAAAGGGACACTGCCTCAGCACATGACACCATTATTTTTAATTTTTTGAAGGACCACCGCATTTCTTTCCATAGTAGCTGTACCATTTTACATTCCCACGAACACTTGTTATCTTCTGTGTTTGGGTTTTTGGAATAGTAGCCATTCTAACGTGTATAAGGTGGTATCTCAATGTAGTTGTTTTGTCAATTATTTCCTAATGATTAGTGATGCTGAGTATCTTTTCACGTGCTTATTGTCCATCTGTAGATCTTTCTTGGGAAAAAACCTATTCAAGTCCTCTGCCCATTTTTTAATCCAGTTTGGTTTTTTGCTACTGAGTTTTAGTTCTCTCTAGATTTTGGATATTAATCCCTTATCCCACAGTATTCTCAAGTATTTTCTCCCACTGTGGGCTGCCTTTTTATTCGGTGAATATGGCCTTTGGATGCACAGAATTTTTCATTCATCGAGTCCGGCTTGTCTATTTTTTCTTTCATTGCCTGTGCCTTTGGTGTCACATGCAAGAAATCATTGCCAAATCCAATGTCGTGAAGCTTTGGCCTTCTAGAAGTTTTATTGCTTAGGGCTTACATTAGGTCTTTGATCCACTTTGAATTAATTTTTGTGTATGGTGTGAGGTAAGAGGGCAACTTCATTCTTTTGCATGTGGATGTTCAGTTTCCCCAGCATCTGTTCCTGAACAAACTGTCCTGTCCCCGCTGAATGGTCTCTTTCTTAAAAATCATTTGATCATATATGCACAGATTGGTCTATGTATCTAATTCCATCTATTTACATGTCTTTGTTTTATTCTGGGAATTTCCAGATACGTCTTCAAGTTCATTATTTTCCAGCTTTAACTAATCTGCTGATCCTATCAAGTACTACATTTGAATGGCTACAATTCGTCAATTAAAAAATCTTACTCGGTTCTTCTCCAAATAACGTTCTTTTGGTTTTAGCTCCTTCTTTTAGGTTTCATGACTTTAACCATGATACTTTTCTACTCCTCCATTATTACACCATCATCTCAAGTTCTGAACTCTAACTTTCCTGTTTGTTGTATCTGTTCAAGCTCTTGCCCACGCTAGATTATTTCTTTGTATTTTATAATTTTTACGGTAAGCCCACCCCTGTGGGGACTTGTTTTTTCCACAGGAATAATGAAGAATCATTGCCTTACTGTCTCTAACAGAGGGACGCCTGTGACAAGAAACAGAAAGTGGAATAGTGGTTCCCAACAGCTGAGGGAGGAGTGCTAAATTATAGGAGTTAATCAATTAAACAGGCAACTGTTTAATAGGTAGTGTTCCCATCTTACAGGGTGAAAAGTTTCTGGAGATCAGCTGCACAATGTTTTTTTAAGTTTATTTATTTTGAGGGAGAAAGCATGAGTGGGGGAAGGGCAGAGAGAGAGAGAGAGAGAGAGAGAGAGAGAGGAGAGGATGAGGATCCCACGCAGGCTCTGCACCATCAGCACAGACCCCGATGCAGGGCTCAAACTCACGAACCGCGAGATCACGACCTGAGGCAAAGTCGGCGCTTAACCAACAGAGCCACCCAGGGCGCCGTCCGCACAACCATGTCAACGCTACTAAACTGCACAGTTAAAATTGGTTAAGATGGTACATTTTACTTTTTGTGGTTTTTTCCTCAACTGAAAATAAAAACAAAAGGAAGCCTGTGACAGAGCAGGTAGAAACAGAGAAGACTTGGAAGACGAGAGATTTAGAAGACAGGTAGTGCTGACCACATATCTATAAATAAACTCTAGTGCCCCCATTTCAAAACAGAAGCTAAACCCAAACCCTCCCTTGATGGTATTATTTCCCACCACCAACTACCAAACCTCCAGGCGGGACTGTCTCCGTCAGCAGCCTCTGCTCCTTCACCAACCTTGAAAGCCAACGTGTTGGAATACGGCTCTTGGTCCCCACCCAAGCTCTCTAATGACCCAAAACCCAAGGGACACTTTCCACCCTCGCCTTACGCCACCTCCTAGCAGCCCTCCGTACAACTGTCATTCCTTCTGTGCACCCTTCATAGCTCGTTTCCTCTACAACGTGTTCGCTTGATTTTCTTCATTTCACACCGCCTTGTCCTCCCTCTTGGCTGAGTTGTCCTCCTCCTGACTTGTACATCTTGGGGTTTGCTCCTGGACAGGCGTTTTATTCCTAAACCACTTCATCGATCCCCACTAAAAACCTTTTTGTTTTCATTTCTAAGATTAAAAAAAAAAAAAAAGGAAACAAAAAACCCACAATCCCACTGCCCAGATAGCCTCCCTTGGTCTCTAAAAAAATAAGAATCAGGGGCGCCTGGGTGGCTCAGTTGATTAAGCGTCTGACTCTTGATTTAGGCTCAAGTCATGATCTCATGGTTTGTGGAGTCGAGCCCCGTGTTGGGCTCTGTGCCGACAGCACGGAGCTTGGTTGGGAGTGTCTTTCTCTCTCTCTCTCTCTCTCTCTTTTTGCCCCTCCCAGCTCATGCTCTTTCTCTCTCAAAATGAACATTTCAAAATAAAAAATAATAACAAAAATAAGAAACAAAACAAAGGGATGATTTGTACGGGTTTGGAATATTCAAGTATCAAGAGGTAGAGGCATCCTCTTCAAGTGGTTCTTCAAGCTGGAGACTCTGGGGTCGTTTGTGATTCTCCCTATTCGTTGCCTTGCGTCCCGCACCCAAACCCCGGCCAGGTCCTGTCACCTCTGCCCTCCCACACAACTAACTCACCCACTTTTCTCCTCGCCCACCAGCAGGCTCCTAGGTGCTCACCCAGATGATTCGAACAGCCTCCTTCCAGACCCCCAGACACCTGTCCTCCCCTAAGCCGGCTTCTACACGTCACCCTTCTTTCCTCACCAACCCCGTCAGCCAGGTTCCTGTCTGGGGCCCCTGAACACGCCACATGCTCTTTTCCATCCCGGAGCCTCTGCTCAGGCTCCGCAGTCAGCTCTCACGCTCGGGCTCCCTGAGCTGGCTCCTCTCCCCTTTCAAGTCTCAGCTTAACCAGCAACTCAAGAGGACTGTTTCTGACGAACCCGCCTGAAAGCACACAGCTCTGGTTTTACGCACCTCAGACTTTTATTGCTGCTTCTATGGTTACGCGTCGTCTATGTCGGTGATGCTCTCGTTTACCGGTTGACTTGTTTGTCTCTGTCTCCCCACCAGACCACAGGCCACGAGAGGGCAGGGGACATCCCCATCTCACTCTCCATCGTATCCCAGCACCACCGATTCCGTATTTGTTGCATAAACGTGCCAGGCGTTGCGCCAAGTGCTTTAACACATTATCATATTCTACCTTCACTCGGTGGAAGCATTTCTTCCCCATTTTGTACATGAGAAAACGGAAGCTCAGAAAGGTTAAGTAATGAGCTCACAGTCGCACAGCTGGGAGCAGCATGGCAAGACTCAAACCCAGTGTCTGGATCCAAAATCCACACTCCCTCCCATGTGCTCTCTCTCCTGCTGTCTGGCTCTCCTCTCTCCCCAGTGCACGGCCTGTGGGGGGGGGCGGGGGGTGTCGAGTGAATGCAATGCCAACAGCCTAGCAGAGTTTGTGCAGAGAAGGTGCTGGGTCTCACCTCAAAGGTTCTTACCATGTAGGCTACAGAGGCCAGTTCGTAAATGATGGCCTGGGCCCCGAGCTCTGTCACGCTAATCAGTCCTGAAATGTTGGGACAGACACACACAAAACACATCTCAGAAAGTGGATCAAAGCAAACATTCTCCTTGTGAAAACAGAACGTGTCTTAACTTAAAAGAAGCCAGGACCGCCCCCAGGAGCAAAAGCCAATGGCAGAATTCATGATCTGTGTGGAGGAGAACCCCAGGTGTCCACTCCCAGGAAGCTTCCAAGAACTAAGGCAGCTACGACATGGGACAGGTTCACTCTACAAGTCTGTATCCACCAAAGAACAAAACATCAGGTTTAAAGTAGAAAACGAGGCTCCCAGAGTTGCAGGTCATTCCTCGGGCAGACGCGGGGTCGCAATGTGGGGGGTGGGAGGGCAGACAGAGGAACTCTGATGTGGTGGGAGCTGGAGTATTCAAGTGTCTCCAGAGCCTTTAACACCAATCAGTGTCATCCTGTCTCTATTATGTTCTCTATTACTTTCCTGGCAGCAAGATGGCTACGGTGAACACCTAGGACCAAAATTATCACAGCTCTGATAGAAACAAAGATCACGTCTAAACCAGAGCCGAATCAGTCACTCTGTAAATGGATTAAAAATCTGCATGCTGCCCAGCAAAAGTCAGCTGAAGCAGAAGGTCTGAGAGAGTCACGAGACCCAGATTCAGCTTTCAGTTCTCCCTCTCCGTGACCTTGGCACACTTCTTAACCATGACCTCCCGCGCTCAATCTATAAAGTGAAGGGCAGTGAGGCAGAGCTAAAGGCCCACTGAACTCGAATATGCTTACGGTTGGGCAAGGATTTAATGCTACGCTGAAAACTCCCACGAGAGCTCGGCGGAATGGAAAGGGAGGAGCAGTAAGACTTATGTCCCTTGAGCTGTGGAGACAAGATCCACCAGGTTGTTCTCAGATTTCCGCTGAACCACTGACCAACCTGCAAGGAAGGTTCCGATCTCAAAGGTCCACCACTCAATGCACACCATGAACATACTGGGGACAGCCAGCTGGATGTAGGAGCCCCATTCTTGGAAACAGTCCCAAGTCCACCCTAGAGAACAGGGGAGAGAGAAAACAGCTTTTACTTTTCAACAGTCTCCGACGTCAACAATTCTACTTCCCATGGCTGCCTCCTGCAAAGGGCCAGAGACTGGGAGGAAGCAGAGGTCTCCAGAAAAAGAATGTATTTTAAAGATGTCAAACAAGACCGGAGTCTGAGATGGTGGGGACAGAGCTGGCAACACTTAGTGAGACTGAGGCACGCATATGCCCTGCCACCCACACATTTCACTCCTGGGTACCAATGGCAGAGACCCTCCCATAGAGCTCCAGAAGAACACACGGAGGATATTCACTGAGGCAGGCTGTGGTTGTGGGATGGTGGGGCATCACAGAGATCGTCGCTGGGAAACTAGAGAAGTAAATTATGATCGACGCGTATTACAGTTAAAAGCAGAACACCAGGTGTATATAAAGCAACACGGCGAGATCTGACATTATACTGCTCACAGGTAACTAACATAAAACCAGATCTTTTCAGCTACATCAAAATTGAAAACTTCTGTGCACCAAAGGACACCATCAACAGAGCAGAGTCTGGCAACCCACGGGATGGGAGAAAATACTTCCAAATCATGTATCGGATAAGGATATCTGGATATCATAACCAGAATATCTAAAGAACTACAATAAAACAACCCGGACGTCTGGGTGGCTCTGTCGGTTGAACATCTGGATGATGCTTGATGTCGGCTCAGGTCACGATCTCGCAGCCCCACGTTGGGCTCTGTGCTGACGGTACGGAGCCTGCTTATGATTCCCTCTCTCCCTCTCTCTCTCTGCTCCTCCCCCACTTGCACACATGTGCATGCAGGCACTCTCTCTCAAGATAAACGGGTAAACGTTAAAATTTTTTAATGCCTTAAACAAATGAGCAAAGGCCTTGAATAGACATTTCTCCAAAGATCTACAAACAGCCACCAGCACATGAAAAAAAATGCTCAACCTCACTAATCAATAAGGAAATGCAAATCAAAATCACAGTTAGATGGTATCTCACACCCATTAGAATGGCTGCTTTAAAAAAGAAAAGGAAAGTAACACATGCTGGTGAGAATGTGGATAGACTGCAACCCGCGTGCCGTGCTGCTGGGCACGTAAAATGGTATGGCCGCTATGGAAATAAAGTATAGTGGTTCCTCAAAAAATTAAGAAGTATCACAGGGTCCAGCAATATCACTGTTGAGCATACAGAAAAAGAAATGAAAGCACATTCTCCAAGAGCTACCTGCACACCCATGTTCAGAGCACCATCATTCCCAACACCCAAGAGGTGGAAGGAGAGTCCACATGCTCATTAAGGGATGAATGGATAAGCGGTATGTGGTCCACACCCACAACGGAGTATTCGTCACTCTCAAAAAGGAAGGAGATTCCGACACGTGCTACAACATGAATCAAACCCGAAGACACTAAGCGAACACCCAGAAAGACCAACACTGTATGATTCCACCTAGAGGAGGTATCTAGGGAAGCCGAACTTAGAGACAGAAAACCAGTGATGGAACAGTAGTTGCCAGGGGACGGACAAAAGGGAGAAATGGAGTTGTTACTCTTTACCGAGGACAGAGTTCCAGTTCTGCAGGATGAAAAAGTTCTGGAGATGAACGACGGAGATGGTTTCACGGCAACGTGAGTGTGTTTAATGCTACTTACCTATACATCGAAAAATGGTTATGGTGGTAAATTTCATGTTATGTACATTTCACTACAACTTAAAGCAAAACCACCGTCTACGCTATACATCAGAGAGGTCAATGAACTTTTTTTCCATAAAGGGCCAAACAGTAAGCATTTTCAACTTTGCAGACCAAATGGTCCCTGAGGCCACTACTCAAGTCTGCTGCAGCAGCACGAGAACGGCCAGCGGCAACGTGTGACGATTAGGTGTGGCTGTGTTCGAAACTTTATTTACCAAAGCAAGCTGTGGCTGGATTTAGTTTGTGGGGCTGTTTGCCTACCTCTGTGAAGTGAAAAAAAAAAAAAATTATGAAAAAAAAAACAGGAAATCTGAACTCTTATACTCTTAGGTGAATATAAACATATATACAGCCAAAAACAGTAAAACCACTTTGCAGTTTTCAAAGATACACATCAAAAGACATACATTAAACACAGAGAAGGTGCCTCAAAGGAGGACAATGGGAACTGTGACATGGGAGGGAGAAACACTCCAAAACGGGAGGGGGGGCCCCGTAAGAAATGAGGATATCAGTGTGTCATGAATTTGAGTATGAGAAATTCCAGGACAAGAGAGGGAGAGAAGGGGAGGGGAAGAAGGCACTGAAAAACACTGAGGAATTTCTTTTTTTTTTTTTTCATGTTTATTTATTTTTGAGAGAGAGACAGAGTGTGAGTGGGGGAGGAGCAGAGAGAGAGGGAGACACAGAATCTGAAGCAGGCTCCAGGCTCCGAGCTGTCAGCACAGAGCCCGATGCGGGGCTCGAACTCACGGACCGTGAGATCATGACCTGAGCTGAAGTCAGACGCTTACTGACTGAGCCACCCAGGCGCTCCAACACAGGAATTTCTATAACGTAAGAACCAAGAAAGGCCCCAACAGTCATCTTGCCATTCACCTTCCTGGGTCCCAGCAGGAAAAGAGAGGGGCTGGGACCCCACCCTCTACCCCCAAATTTGGAGGTGAAGGCTGGAGGGGAGAACAACATCAAGAACCAATAGAAAAAGATCCACATGAATTATGAGGTGGCTATGGCTGGTGAGAAGGGTCAGAGGTCAAGGCACAAGTTCCACTGAGCAGGAAGTGTTAGGAGTTAGGAAAGCACTGCCCGTCCCCCACTTTGTCCCCCATCAGGAGAACAGAAAATCTACCTGCCAGCCTGGACCCATGGGTACAAATGAGCCAGGAGCAGAAAGGGCCGCCGTGTACCGGAGAGGGTATGAACCTGATGCAGTCATGGTAAGGAAAGCCTGGGACTAGAGCGGGTAGATTTCATTTGATCTGATCAGACATAAAACCTTTAAAAAATGGACAGGCCATGGGGTGCCTGGGTGGCTCAGTCGGTTAAGCATCTGACTCTTAGTTTCAACTCAGGTCATGATCTCACAGTTTGTAAGTTCAAGCCCCGCATCGGGCTCTGTGCTGACCGTGCGAAGCCTGCTTGGGATTCTCTCTCCCTCTCTCTGCGCCCCTCTCCTACTCACTCTCCATCTCTCTCTCAAAATAAGTAAATAACATTAAAAAAAAATAGGGCAAATATGTGACTCACAAGGAAGACAACCCCCTTGGGAAATAAGCTCACAGACAAAAATCATAAAGAAACAGATCAAAACCACAGTCTGAGGTAGCAGGCATCGGTCAGACGATGCTTGGTGAAATTAAGTGTGGCTTTCAACGCGTCTAAGGTATCATTATGTGCCACAAAGAATCGGCCAATTAAATTATGACATGGTATTTTATATTTTAGTACATCAACCGCAAGAGGAATTCCAATTATAGACGTTAATATGCAAAAAAAAAAAAAAAAAAAAGAGTCTTAAAATTAACAAAGTATGGATACAGGTATGTTCCATGACCCAGGATATAAACAGATAAGAAATCTAATGCCAGGAAAGAAACTCCACGAAACCAACACATGAAAGATTTCACACCGGATAAAGTAGAAATAATAGGACCATCCAAAAAAAATTTTTTTAAGTAAGCGTTCTTAAAATGTTTAGGGCAGGAGGTTTTGAAATAAGGATGGACAGAAAAAGAACCAAGTAACATCTTAGGAATAAAAGACATAACTGTTGCAAATTGAAAACAAAAAATGAATCAGAAAGTAGACAAGTCACAGCTTAAAAGGTGATTAGCAAACAGAGACAGGAAAGAGAAGATGTCTCGAGGCGCAGGACAAAGTTGAGAGAGAACATACGGAAGAGAAATAAAGCCATCTGGAAGGTGTCTGAGTGCAGAGGACAGAACAGTCAGCAATGGAGAATAAACAGTAGAGGAAAAGGCTAAAACTTTTCCAGAGTTTAACTGAGGCCCTCAGATTAAGAAAGGTTACTGAATGTCTAAGATAATTTTCTTTTTTTTTTTTTTAACGTTTATTTATTTTTGAGACAGAGAGAGACACAGCATGAATGGGGGAGGGGCAGAGAGAGAGGGAGACACAGAATCAGAAGCAGGCTCCAGGCTCTGAGCCATCAGCCCAGAGCCCGACGCAGGGCTCGAACTCGCGGACTGCGAGATCGTGACCTGAGCTGAAGTCGGACGCTTAACCAACTGAGCCACCCAGGCGCCCCAAGATAATTTTCTTTAAATCCTCGTGCGGCTATGTCATGGTACAAAAAGGAAAAGAAAATCTTTAAAACTACAAAAGATGGGAATGCAAGCTGGTGCAGCCACTCTGGAAGACAGTATGGAGGTTCCTCAAAAAACTAAAAATAGAACTACCCTACGACCCAGCAATTGCACTTCTAGGCATTTCTCCACGGGATACAGGTGTGCTGTTTTGAAGCGACACATGCACCCCCATGTTTCTAGCAGCACTATCGACAACAGGCAAAGTATGGAAAGAGCCCAAACGTCCATCGATGGATGAGTGGATGAAGAAGATGTGGTATATATACACAACGGAGTATCACTTGGCAATCAAAAAGAATGAAATCTTGCCATTTGTTACTACGTGGATGGAACTGGAGGGTATTATGCCAAGTGAAATTAGTCAAGAGAAAGACAAAAAGCATATGACTTCACCCATGAGGACTTTAAGAGACAAAACAGATGAACATAAGGGAAGGGAAACAAAACGAATATAAACTCAGGGAAGGGGACAAAACAGAAGAGACTCTTAAATATGGAGAACAAACTGAGGGTTACAGGAGGGGGGATGGGCTCAATGGGGAAGGGGCACTAAGGAATCTACTCCTGAAATCATTGTTGCACTATATGCTCATTTGGATGTAAAATTAAAAAAATTATATACATATATAAAAAAAAAACTACAAAAGAAAATACTTGTCTACAAAGCCAAGACAGGTTGATGCCAGACTCGTCACCAAGAACAAGAAGGAAAGAGTGTAACATCAGCCGAGCAGGCAGAGTTGCTACCAACTTGGATTTTCACACCCAGTAATATTCAAGAATGAGAAAAAGATAAAGGCGTTTTTTTAATGTTTATTTTTGAGAGAGACAGAGTGCAAGAGGCAGAGGGGCAGTGAGAGAGGGAGACAAAATCTGAAACAGGCTCCAGGGTCTGAGCTGTCAGCACAGAGCCCAACGCAGGGCTCAAAGCCATGAACCCATGAGATCATGACCCGAGCCAAAGTTGGATGCTCAACCGACCAAGCCACCCAGGGGCCCCTATAAAGGCATTTTTTAAGACATCAACAGACTGAGGGTTTACTCTTTCCAGGCCCTTCCTGAAAGAACTTCTGAAAGACACGTATCAGCAAGAATAAAAATAATCCAGAAAGGAGGAATGAGATTCAAGAAGCAACAGTGAAAAAAATTAATGTCTAAAAACATTGATAAATTGAAACACAACAAAATAATGTTTTATTAGCATTCTTAAAAATCTGGAAAAAAAAGAATTTTTAAAAATCCAGAACTAAATTTATGATTAATGATGATACAAAAGATAAGGTGCGTTATCTGGGAACAGAACAGAGATCAGAAAAAAGCACGTATCTTAAAATATCACAAATGAGCCTTAAAAGTTGCCTGTACAACCAGCATCCTGACTTCTCTTGGAAACTCTTAACTTTCATTCAGGCATCCACGGCTCCTTTGCATTCAAATTCCGAAACACCTACCCTGGGACTTCCAGTTACAGGAGTCAGTTACTTGAACTTTTAACGGTTAAGCTGATTGAACGAGTTGTTTGGTTTTTGTAATTTACAGCTGAATGTATCCTAACGGAGGCAAGTACGCATACTGAAAACGTAAGAATATTTGAAACCGCCACTGTAGTCATTATTCAAGTGCGAATCAGCAGCGGATGCTAAACCACCGGATGAAAATTTACTGGAGTCCCAGACAGTCAAATCCTCTCTGTCGTGTTACAGATTACTCTCTAATTACAAAGGAGAAAATGTATATTTCCCACGAAGGAATCTGGCATTCACTACCTCAAGCCAAACGATCAAAGCCAGCGCCACCTGCGATTATAGGTCTCGGATTAAGTACACACCACCCTCTTCATAGTATTCCTGCCTAAACGCTTTAATCGGAATCCGCTCATGAGGAAACTAACATGAGGGGAGAAATCCAGAGTCTAAGACATTCACTGAAAAAAATGGCATAGGCTCTTTGAAAAATCAGCGCCAGGAAAACAAAAAAAGATGGGGAGATTGTTCTATTTTTTTTTTTTTAATGTTTACTTATTTTTTGAGAGACAGAGTGTGAGCGGATGAGGGGCAGAGAGAGAGGGAGACACAGACTCCGAAGCAGGCTGCAGGCTCTGAGCTGTCAGCACAGAGCCCGACACAGGGCTTGAACTCATGAACTGCGAGATCACGACCTTAGCCGAAGTTGGATGCTTAATGGACTGAGCCCCCCAGGCGCTCTGGGAAGATTGTTTTAGATAAAAAGGGGCTAAAGCAACAACAACCAAAGGTGATGCATGGACCCTCACTGGACCCTGGATCATAAAAACAGGTATGGAGGGGCGCCTGAGTGGCTCGGTTGGTTGAGCATCCGACTTCAGCTCAGGTCATGATCTCGCGGCCTGTGGGTTCGAGCCCCACATCGGGCTCTGAGCTGTCAGCACAGAGCTCGGAGCCTGCTTCGGATTCTGTATCTCCCTCTCTCTCTGCCCTTCCCCCACTCATTCTCTCTCTCTCTCTCTCTCTCTCTCTCAAAAATAAATAAACATTAAAAAAATTTACAAAAAAAACAGGTATGGAAATTTGAATACAGAAGGCACATCTTAGGACAATTGATGAATATCACATTCAATAACGTGTTCTTTTTTGTTTTCCTCCACGACCATATGGTGGTTATTTGGGAGAATGCCATTTAGGAGAGACACATGCTGAACTAGCTGGTGGCGAAGTGTCATGTCTGCGATTCAGTACATGGCAAGACACACACACATAAAGGGAAAAACAAAAACAAATAAGGCAACATGTTAACAATCAGGAAATTAAGGGAAAGAAGAGTCGAATGACCCTTAAACCATTCTACTTTCCAGTGGGCTTGAACATCTTGAAAATAAAAAGTTGAAGGGAAACATGAGAAAGCGCTTGGGACTGTAAAACAATTAAAAACAGTTTAGCATACTAAAAAAAAAAAAATGGCAGCTAACATTTGTTGAGTGCACTTTGTCCCAGTCTTTGTTCTAAACCCTTCACAGGGATAACTCAGTTAAATCCTCACAATAATTAAAGGATGTAGGCCCTATGATTTTTGTAAAGCTTATTTATTTCGAGAGAATGAACACGAGTAAGGGAGGGGCAGAAAGAGAGGGAGAGAGAGAGAATCCCAAGCAGGATCGTATGGTCAGCGCAGGGTCCGATGCGGGGCTCAAACTCACAAACCATGAGATCACGACCTGAGTCAAAGTCAGACGCCCAACCAACTGAGCTACCCAGGTGCCCCCGTAGGCCCTATTTTTCATTATCATCATTTCACAAATAGGGAAATGGAGACACGGAAGTTAGGTAGTGTTCCCCAGATCCCACTTCAAGATGGCACCTAACGGCGGCGATCTGGATCCAGAGTCACCACGCTGAACAACATGCGGAACAACGTGCCCCCACCTCCTAAATCAAGAGTTACAGTAAAAAAAAAAAAAGTTACAGTAAGAGTACAGTAAAGACAGAAAGAAAAGCGATTACAAGTAAAGAAATAAGGGAGGAAAAAAAAGCAAGGTAAAACCATGAAATAACAGAAAACACAGAGTAATTCCTAGTAAGTAGGTCCTAATACGTTTTAATGACAATAAATGCAAATGGGTAAAGGCACTGATTAGAAACTGTAGATTCTTAGAAGGAATAATGCCATATGCTATTTAGAAAAGACACACCTAAAACAGAGTGACTCCTTGGGAGCATAGATAATGGCAGCGAAGTGTGTGGGACGAATCGTACTGTCATATATTACTGATGCAAGTTGCCGGGGTGCTGGTTCACGGCAATCAGTTTCAGGGGGCCAGACAGACCAAAGGCCCCGGACCTTATGAAACCAGACCCACACAGGCCCCACGGACAGCGAGCAGTTGCAATAGAAGCTTTGGGCTGGACTATGGGGACCACACACACAGAACAAGGTCTTCAAAGCTAAGTAAACAACAGGCTGGATTGTGAAGAGAAAACAATTAGGACAAGTATTTACGGGACAGGAGGGACACCGGGCTGAGAAAAGGGCATCTGAACGGGCACAAACAGTACTTTGGAAATACCTGATGTAACCCTGAGAGTCGGACGCTTAACCTACTGAGCCACCCAGGCGCCCCTCAATTGTTAACCCTTGAGTTTGGGGGTCTTAGTTACGTAAGTACTGAGAGAATATTTAGAAAAATGTTGGTCAATATTTAAAGAACGCTAAACAGTTAATAATTTCACAGCAGATAAACCAATCCACACCCAAATCCTACCCACCTCCTAACATTAAAGGATCTACCAACCTGGGATAATGACCTAGATTTGCAGAGGGTCCCAAACAGGCATTTGTGTCTATAAAAAAGTGTTTGGATGTGGCCCTTTTTCCTCCACCGTTAAAACTAAGGGGTGAAGGGAGATAAAAACAAAGACAAAAATTGAGCAAAGAGCTAAGAATTACTTTACATGGTATATGTATAAGATCACCTTCCTTATTAGCCACCTCTGCAGAGGCCATTAGCCTGCCTCATAACCGATGGTTTAGGTACAATGTAAAATATTTATGATGGTCCAGAAAAGGGGACTCCACGGAGGCTGAGAGCACGTTAGTGACTGCCTGAGGCTCAGGATGAAGACAGGGTAAGGACAGGGAGGCACTGCAGTCACAAGAAAAAACGTCCTCAAACTGGACTTTACAGCGTCTGTATCATATGCCTCAACGAAGCTGTTACAAGATACGTGAGTTTTCCTCATTTTGACTTTAAAACAAGAAGAATCAGAAATGATTAAGAACTGTGATCTGACAAGAGAAAATGATTGAATGTTGTCTACGTGTAGATGTGGACGCTGGGCAGAATGAGGCTAACACGTTTTCTAAGATTCCATTCCATTTCATTTTTGAGAGAGAGGACAAGAGAGCAAAGGAGAGGGACAAAGGACCGGAGAGAACCTTAAACAGGCTCCACGCCCAGTGCAGAGCCCGATGTGGGGCTCAATCCCATGACCCTGGGATCACGACCTGAGCCAAGCCAAAATTAAGAGTCAGACGCTCAACTGACTGAGCGACCCAGGTGCCCCCGTTTCTGCTTTTAAAAGTGAAAAGAGGGGCACCTGCGTGGCTCAGTCAGCTGAGCGTCTGACTTCGGCTCAGGGCATGATCTCACAGTCCGTAAGTTCGAGCACCGCACCAGGCTGTGTGCTGACAGTTCAAAGCCTGGAGCCTGCTTCGGACTGTGTCTCCCTCTCTCTCTCTCTCTCTCTTCCCCTCCCCCACTTGCACTATGCCCCTCTCTCTCAAAAATAAACACTAAAAAAAAAAAATTTTAATTGAAAAGAAACAAATGAAAGGAGGCTGATTCTAAGACTTAAAGTATAAGGACCTAAACTCGCTTCTCTTTGATCGCTGTTAACAGATTCGTTTTGTTTTAAAAGGCGCACATGAAGTTTTTCTGACTGTAAGCAAACTCTGATTTCGATCTGCAGCATTTGACTGAAAATTAGCATGCCACAGTTTCAATTCACTTAATTAAGAAGCGTTTATATCGATCAGTAAAATGATCGACTTTTGGGGGAACTCTGTCAAGAAGGAGCATGCACAAAATCTCGCAAGATAAATGAGCATCCAGGGTGAATGCAGGAGAAGAGTCAGAGCTGTTGGCGTTTCCTGAGCACTTCATGGTTTCCAACTGCAGCAGGGACCACTATTTGCCTAGCAAAAGTGACATCCTTATCCTTCACAATCTTTCACAGAAATAAACTTACAAGAAGTTTAGGGGCCATGTATCCATTTCTTGCAGCTTAATATGACCATGGGGCTATGTACTGGCCAACAGGGCAAATCAGAATCGGTGTGGGCACCTGTCAGGAACTTTTAACACACTTAAAGGGGGTGTGTGAATGTCCTGTTTTCCTCCCTCCTCCTTCCTACTAAATGGAACATAGTAGCGTCTTGGTCCATGAAGTGACCTTGGGAGTGGAAACTATATACCGTGGAGAAGTAAGATAAAAAGAGCCTGGAACCAGGGCTTCTATTAACCTATATAGTACCCCTTATGGGTAGATAGAACACCATGGCATAGAGCTTAGCCAGCAGATCCACCTTTGTGCTAAGAAAAGAATGCTGGGGGGGGCGCCTGGGTGGCTCAGTCGGTTGAGCGTCCGACTTTGGCTCAGGTCATGATCTCACAGTCTGTGGGTTCAAGCCCCGTGTCGGGCTCTGTGCTGACAGCTCAGAGCCTGGAGCCTGCTTCCGATCCTGTGTCTCCCTCTCTCTCTGCCCCTCCCCCACTCTCACTTTGTCTCACTCTGTCTCTCAGAAATAAATAAATGAAAAAAAAAATCTTCTTTTAAAAAAAAGAAAAGAAAAGAATGCTGGGGGTGCCTGGGTGGCTCAGTCGGTTAAGCATCTGACTTTGGCTCCGGTCCTGATCTCATGGTTTGTGAGTTTCGAGCCCCATGTCGGGCTCTGTGCCGACAGCTCAGGGCCTGGAGCCTGCTTTGGATTCTGGGTCTCCCTCTCTCTCTGCCCCTCCCCCACTCGCGATCTGTCTCTCTCTGTCTCAAAAATAAATAAACATTCAAAAATATGTATTCAGTAATTTGTGACTTAGTGCTATAGCCACAGGGCCAAAATCACAAGATACAGAATCCAATCAGAAGCCATTTAAATTTGTGTTCCAGTTACCGGGAAGGACATCAAAGGGCTACGGAATCTAATCAGGTGATAAAGGTGGAGGATCTGATAACAGAACTACGTAATAAGGCGAAGCATTTAATCTAATCGAATGGCACGACGGGAAGTGTTCTTACAGACAGAGGAAATGTAAAGAAAAAAGGAAATACAAGAGCTGAGCAAGCCAAGAAACCCGAGGTACTCAACACCATCTGCCATCAGGGAAACGAAAGTCAAAATCCCAAGCCACCTCTTCCTACCTAATAGGATAGCTAGAATTAAAAAATAATAATAAAATAAAAAGGAGAATAAAGTAAGTGCTGGTGAGGATGTGGTGGGAATGTAAACTCATGTAGCCAGTTTGGAAAACAGTCGGGCAATTCTGCAGGTGGTTAATCGCAGATTACCATATGACCTAGTAATCCCACTCCTACTTATTGACCGAAAAGAACTGAAAGATATAGCCGCACAAAAACTTGTACATGAATGTGGACAGTAACATCACTGAAAATAGCCAAAAAGTGGAACCCAAATACCCATTAACTGTTCAATGGGTAAGTAAAACATGGTATCTCCATGATACCATGTATGACCGACTGAATAGGATTCACCTGTGAAAAGAAATGGAAATACTGATACAAGCTACAACATGGATGAGCCTTGAAAATATCAGGCTAAGTGAAATAAACCAGTCACAGAGGACCACCTATTGTGCGGTTTAAGTTCTGTGAAATGTTCAGAACAGGCAAATCCATTCACAGGAAGTAGATTAAAGGCTGCCAGAAAGATAATATACACATCTAAGAACTCAACAAACTGCGAGTGAGATCAACTCAATGAGATCCACAGCAAGACACATTATAATCATATTGTCAAAGAATTTTTTAAGGCAGCAGGAGAGAAGTGACTCATCACGTACAAGGAATCCTCAAGACGATTAACTTACAGCTTCTCATCAGAAACCATGGAGGCCATAAGGCAGCGGAATGACATATTTAAACTGCTGAAAGAGGGGTGCCTTGGTGGCTCAGTTTGCTTAAGCATCTGACTCATCGTTTTGGCTCAGATCATGACCCCAGGGTTGTGGGATCGAGCCCTGCATTGGAGCCTGCTTAAGTTTCTCGCTTTCCCGCTCTCTCTGCCCCTCCCCTACTCACATGAGAGTGTGCATGTGCTCTCAATCAATCAATCAATCAATCAATCGCCAAAAGAAAATAACTGTCAACCGAGACTTCTGTATCTGATGAAAATGTCCTTAAAAAATGAAGCAGAAATTAAAATACACCCAGTTAAACAAAAGCTGGAGGAATTTTGTTACTACCAGACCTACCCTAAAAGACATGTTAAAGGGAGTCCTTCCGGTTGAAATGAAAGGAAGCCAGAGAGTAACTCAAAAGTTGTGTGAACAAATAGAGGTCTCCAGTAAAGGTAACTATGTGCACAAATATAAAGACCAGTATGATTACTGTAGGTTTGCTCTGTAACTCCGTGATTTATCGCCTCCATAATTCAAAGGACAAATGCATAGAAAAGAATTACGAACCTCTGTTACTGAGCACATGTGAATAAAGAGGTCGTCAGTGAAACAACAACATAAAGGGGTGGTGGAGAGAGCCGGATAGGAGTAGCATTTTGGGATGCTACTTTAAGTTAAGGTGGTATCCATTCAAACAGGGTTGTTATAAATTTAAGATATTAAATATAATCTCCATGGTAACAATGAAGGAAAAAATCTAAATTACCTACACAAAGGAAATGAGAATGGAATCAAAAGAGTTCCCTAACAAAAAAAAAAAAAAAAAAAAATCAACTAAACCCCAAAGAAGGCAGTACAGAAGGAAATGAAACACAAAAAAGGTCTAAGACAAACAGACAGCAAATAATAAAATGGCAAAGAAAGTCTGCCCTTAGCAGTAATTATTTTAAAAGTAAACACATTAAATTCTCCAATAAAAAGGCAGATACTGACCAAATGGACTAAAAAACACGATCTAACTATATGCTGTCTATAGGAGCCTCACTTCGGTGACAGAAAAGTGACTCAGAAAGCAACAAATAGGCTGAAAGAAAGAAGATTAAAAAATATATTCTAGGGGCGCCTGGGTGGCTCAGTCGGTTAAGCGGCCAACTTCAGCTCAGGTCATGATCTCGTGGTCCGTGAGTTCGAGCCCCGCGTCGGGTTCTGGGCTGATGGCTCAGAGCCTGGAGCCTGTTTCCGATTCTGTGTCTCCCTCTCTCTCTGCCCCTCCCCCGTTCATGCTCTGTCTCTCTCTGTCACAAAAAAAAATAAATAAACATTAAAAAAAAATTAAAAAAATATATATATATAGATTCTATATCAGTAGTAACCCAAAGAGAACTGGGGTAGGAGCCCAAAGAGAGCTGGGGTGGCTAGACTAAGATTAGACAAAATAACTTTAAGTCAAAATCTATTACAAAAGACAAAAGGACATTATATACGTGTGTGTGTTTAATATTTATTTTTGAGACACAGAGAGAGAGAGGGAGAAAGCATGAGTGGGGGAGAGGCAGAGAGGGAGGGAGCAGGATCTGAAGCAGGATCTGCAGAGCCCTATGCCGGGCTCAAACTCAGGAACCGCAAGATCATGCATGACCTGAGCCGAACTTGGGACGCTTAACCTACTGAGCCAGCCAGGTGCCCCTGAAGGACATTATACATTGATGAGACAGTCAGTTTATCAAGAAGACACAACAATGATAAACAGGCAGGGGCCAAACAACACAGCCCCATAAAATACAAAGCAAACATTTACACAACTAGAGAATTAGACAGTTCCATAAAATAGTTGGAGACTCCAGTACTATTTTCGGTAATGAATGGAACACGTAGACAGAGATCACTAAGGAAAGAGAGGACTTAAAACAACACTATGCACCAGACTTGTACAGAGCTCTCCACCCAACATCAGCAATACTCTTCTCAAGTGCACACGGGACATTCTCCAGGTCAGCCCATGTGTTAGGTCACAAAACAAGTTTAGAGTCACTTGGGAAGACTGATCTCATACGAAGTATCTTCTCCAACCACAACAGAATAAAGATAAAACCAGTAATATAAGGAAATCCAAAAAATTCATATACATGAAAAATTAAACTTTTTTTTAAGTATTTTATTTATTTTTGAGAGAGAGAGAGAGAGAGAGAGAGAGAGAGAGAGAGAAGAATGCAAGCAGGGGAGGGGCAGAGAGAGGGGGAGACACAGAATCCGAAGCAGGCTCCAGGCTCCGAGCTGTCAGCACAGAGCCCGACGCCGGGCTCGAACCCACAAACCGTGAGATCATGACCTGAGCTGAAGTTGGATGCTCAACCGACTGAGCCACCCAGGTGCCCCAAATTAAACACACTCTTAAACAAAACACAAGGGATAATTTGAAAAACAACTCTGAAGGGGCACCTGCGTGGCTTAGTTTGTTAAGTGTCACATTCTTGGTTTCGGCTCAGATCATGATGTCACACACAGTTCATGAGTTTGAGTCCCACATCAGGCGTCAGGCTCTCCAGTGACAGTGCGGAGCCGCCTTTGAATTCTCTCTCTCCCCTGCTCTCTCTGCCCTTCCTCCTGCTCTCACCCTAAATAAATAAACTTTATTAAAAAGTGTAGCAAAAGTTCAACGGAAAAAAAAAAAAAACACCACACTGAAACAAAAGAAAACAAATACACAACCCACCACACTAGATGAAGTGAAGGAGTACTCAAAGGGACATTTATAACTGTAAATGCCTACACTGCAAAAGAAAAAAGCTCTCAAATGGAGAAAATTAATTTTACACATTGAGGAGACGGAAAAAGAGCAAATTAAACCCAAAGCTAGAACAACATAAATAATGAAGATTAAAGCAGAAATAAATGAAGTAGAGAATGGAAAAATAACAAGAGAGAACCAGAAAACCAAAAACCGATTCTTTGAAAAAATAAAACAAAAACAAACAGACGAAAAGAGATCAACGAAGTTGAAAAAACTTTAGCTAAACTGACCAAGAGAAAAAGAACAAAGGCTCAAATAACTAAAATCAAAAATAACAGTGGGGATGTTACTACCAACCTCACTTTAATAAAAAATATAAGAGAGTTCTAGGAACTGTATGGCAACAAATCAAATAACTAGACGAAATGACAAATTCCTAGAAACACACAAATTACCTCAAGTGACCGAACACAAAGAGAAAATCTCAACAAACCTTTAATAAGAGACTGAACAGGCAATCAGAATTTCCCAACAAAGTCCAAGACCTTACGGCTTCACCGGTGAATTAAAGCAAATATTTGAAGAACTGACACCAATTGTCCTCAAACTTCCAAAACACAGAAGAGAAATAATGGTACCAAACCCACAGCCTCGTTCTGAGGCCAGCATCACCTCGACACCAAAGCCAGATTAAGACAACACAAGAAAAGAAAATCACAGAACAACATCCCTTATGAATATAGATGTAAAAATCCTCGACAAAATACTGGCAAACCACACCCAGCAACATATTTAACGATCGCACACAGTGACCAAATGGGATTTATCCCAAGAACACACGAGATGATTAACATCAATCAATGCAATACACCACATTAATAAAATGGAAGAAAAAACAAAGAGTGGTCATCTCAGTTAACGCAGGGAAAAAAAAAAATCCAACACACTTTTATGAACAAAAACACTCAACAAACTAGGAATAGGGGAAACTTTCTCAACCTGACGAAGGGCTTCTATGAAAAACTCACATATGTCATATCAATGGCTAAAGTCTGAAAACTTTACCCCTAAAATCAGAAACAAGACAAAGATGTTCACTTTTGCTACTTCTATTCAACACTGCACTAGAGGTTGTAGTCAGAGCGATTAATCAAGAAAAGAAATTAAGAGGCATCAAAACCGGGAGGGAAGAAGTAAAATTATCTCTACTCGCACATGGTATGATCTTATATAAAGAATCACCCAAAGAGTCAACCAGAAAGCCTTCGGAGCTAATGAATGACTTCAGGAAAGTTTCAAGGTACAAGATCAACGGAAAGTAGACTGGAGGTTACTGGGAGTCTAGAGGGAGAAAAAATGGGCAGTGACTGCTTAACTGGTACAGAATTTCTGTTTGGGGTGATAAAAATGTTTTAGAACTGGATTGTGGTGATGGTTACCAAACACTGTGAATGTATTTAAGGGCACTTAAAATGGCTAAAATAGCAAGTTTTATGTTACATACATTGTACCACAATTTAAAAAATTAGAAAACAAATCTATTTTACTAAACTTACAAAATGCATGTTACACTATTTAAGGGAATTTGGCGAAACTGTTAAGTGGTACTATTATTTAAGAACTCAGTCTAACAGACACCTGAGTCGACAAGATATCAATCAAACTGTGTTTTAATACAGCAGGATGATTTGCAAAGAAAGATTTAGATTTTGTATCTGCAATTTTAATTCCTTAAATATCAATTCTTAAACCCAATAGCTGCCAATCGTTTTCTATGACCAAAAGCTGCCTTTATGGCCATTTAAAAAAAAAAAAAAACTCATAGTGACCTATAATTTTTATATTTTCAGTGTACAAATATTTTCCTTAATCTTTTTAATTTTCCAAAGAGATTAAAAAAAAACTCTCTGGGGGAAAAATATCCAAACACCCGAATTACATCCTTCTGAATAACAAATATCATAATGTAAATCAAAGTTCTCATACCTCCCCAGGTATCGACGTGGATTTTTTTCCACCACATGTACAGGAGAAGGAGGACAGACAGGAGGAACTGGGAAGTGGTGTTTGCCCAGGCAGATCCTCTGAAGGAGAGAAAGTGATCATTACCTGGGAGTATATTCTGTCCAAATGTAAATAAACAGACTACCCCTGACAAGCTTTTGCTCTGTTTAAGAATTACAGTTATTAGAAAAGCCTAGAACTTGCGGACTATCTTTTAATGATTTAAATACACTGTCCACTTATAACTGACCTGTTTTCTTTCCACCAACAATTTTGTGGAAGAGCCAAATGTTACTGTTCATCACCAGAAAAATAAAAGGACATACACACTTGTCACTGTCCTTTGTCCTAACAGCCTGAAATAACCTATCAGATAAATTCTTAAATGTAGTCAGCTGAGTACGGTACCAAAAACAACTACTGTGCTCAAAATACTGGTCTAAGGTTCACAGTTATTTCCCAGGATTATAATAAATTTGTTTTCAATTACAAGACAACCTTAGAGCATCTTAGATGACATTTTATCACCACAAATTAAATGATGCCCCGTCCTGGCACAGAGAGCCCACAACCCTGCTTGCTTCCTATTTTTTCATTTTAATCTTCCGACCAATCCTCACACTCTATCACTTATTAACCCATTCCTATGTGTTCTTCTCCTCTTTTCCAACTATCCAAACTGTCCTCCGTACACCTGTTCAAGAAACTTCTACGAGATGGTCTGTGAGGTGCACCTGCAGAGGAAAGCCGGACAAACCGGGTGCCAATCAGGTGTTTACGTGGGTTGATGTCACCAGCTCTCAGACCTGCCTGCCGACTCGTGCTCCCGCCCCCCATGGTCAAAGGCTTTTCTGGCAGAAGATGTTACAAACCTTTTTTCATTGATTATTCTTATAGCCCACCTCTCTACTACCCATCACTTAGTGACTTATATACAAACGTACAAATGTACAAATATGTGTGTGTGTGTATATACACACACACGTGTATTACTGCAACTAACAGAACTAAATTTCCATCACTACCTGGTACCCACATTAATATGTATACACACGAAGTCTCATGAAAAGACCTCCATACACTATTTTCTATTCTATCTCATTTTACTACATTTCATTCATAATGTATCTCGAGTGCTCGTGTGACCACGTCGGCCCACGTGAAGGGGGCCGGACCTGGGCCAGCGCACCAGACGGTTCAAGTCAGGGACGGATCGACAGCATGGTGCCTACTGGCGGGAGGTCCAAACTGACACTGCCTTCCTCGTGGGACCCTCCAACTCTCCAGCTTCACAGAGACGGAACTGGCTTGATTTCAACTGAGAGCTAGTGGGAGATCCCGACAGTCCTCTGCCCCCTCCTGCCTTTGCTCAGGTCTGGCATCTCAGTCTTCACGGGCTGCAGCGACACCCTCTCACACTAACTCCACCGGACAGGCAGGTGTCAGCTCACAACGTCACCTCTTCCACAACATTCTCCCCCAGCTAACGTCTGCACTCCTCCCCACAGCCTGGGCTGACTGCCCCCCCCAGGTGCTCCAGGACACCAGCCCCCACCCCATGGAGATTCCCTCCCAGGCTGCTTCACCACCCCCCCCACCCCATATCCCAGCCCCCAGGGCCGCGGCCAGCAGACACTGGGCACTTGGGGAACGAACGGGTCACAACTTACACCACTCCGAGGTCCAGGGCATAGAGCAGGAGGGCGTTCATGCCCACATTGATCACGTTTGCTGCAATCCCAGTGATCACCTGAGGCATGATGATGCCCTAAAATCCCCAAACAGGAAAACAAACAGCATTTTCAAAAGCTGATCAGTTATGGGGTGTGACGTAATGGGAAGCATATATACTGGTCTCTGCCCCCACCCCGCCCCCGCTTCCCGGCACGGAGCTCCTAACTCCCCTAGAACTTCTCAGTGGCAGGGGCACGAGGCGGATCCTTTGTTCTAATACTTGGTCTTCAACCCGGGTTCTTGACACAGAGTTCCTAAATCCTTTGGAATTTCTTGGGTGACAAGGGCGCCTCTTGTCCTAATGACTCTGGGCGGGCTCCTGGATGGGAGCTGCTCACCAGAACAACCAAGCCATGGTTGTTAGGAGCTTGACATATTCAGCCCTTCGCTCATTTTCGGGGGAGGGGAGAGGGGCTGGGAATAGAGGAAGTGATCAATCCCGCCTACGTGAGGGAGCCTCCCCTGAAACTGCAGAAGCACGGGGTTCAGACAGCCTCCAGGCTGTGAACACGAGGACGTGCTGTGAAAATTCCGGACCCTGTCCCACACACCTTGCCATCTGGGTGTTTGGCCTGCGTTCTTTGCCACACCCTTTTGTAATAAACCGGCAAATCGTAAGCAAACTCTTCGTGAGTCCTGGGAGTCGCTCTAAAAAATTAACGGAACCAGGCTGGCGGTTGTGGAAACCTCCAACCTGCAGCCGATCGGTCAGAAGCACAGGGGGCAACGTGGGCACCGGAAGGTGGGGGGGAGGGGAGTCTCGAGGGACCGAGCCCTTTAACCCGTGGGAGGTCCCTGAAACTCTGGGCAGAGCGCGTTAGGGTAGAGTTAAAAGGCAGGACATACAACTGCTTTAGCCGGGCTGCGTGGGGATGTTTCCACTCCTCTGGTGAGCGGAGAATGTGGTCTCGTGAGAACAGTTAAGACTCTTGCAGCAGAAAGAGTGAGTTTTTCTAAAGAGATGGTCAGCCGAACACTCAGAGGTACACAGGCAAGGGTTCTGAATGACAACACCGTCACAGAGGACGTCGACGGCCAGGGTCAGAGCCACTGGCCACGTCTCCCCCACTGGTGCAGCTGCGAGCCCGGCCAACTAGAAGTTTCTAAAAGCTTTTGAATGACCCGCTGGGCCATCGTTTCTATCACAGTAACACAGAGATAGAAGAGAAGGGATGACTGCATGGACAGCAAATCGGTGCATGGCACGAGGTGTCCCAGGAAGACCCCATGGGAGACACTCAGGCCGAGTTACCTAACTTCCGTCCAGGGCCAAGGTGAAGGATCATGAGGTCACCTCACACGAAGCACCCAGCAGGGCCTGGTCCCCAGCAGGTATGCGGTGCACATTCACCCCCATTATTTACGGGGCCGCATTCCTCACTTCTCGTGTGTCTCTTGCCTACTCTACGCTAGTCCTCAGGTAAACGTTTTCTTGAAGACTCTACATTTGGGGCGCCCGGGTGGTTCAGACTGTTGAGCGTCTGACTCTCGGTTTTGGCTCAGGGCATGATCCCGGGGTCATGAGATTGAGCCCCATGTTGGGTTCTGGGCACTGACAGCGTGGAGCCTACTTGGGATTCTCTCTCTCCCTCTCCCTCTGCCCCTCTCCTGCTCACACTCTCTCTTAAGACAGATAAACTTACAAAAAAAAAAAAAAAAAGTCTACATTTTTTTTTAAAAAACAGTTTGGCCACCATCAAAGTAGAGCGGCTTCTGTGGATAAAAGTTACATGAAGGCAAGCGGGCGGCTCACGTTAAGAGGGACCTGGGGACAGAGAGAGGCAGAGCTCCCCCTCAGCTCTGCCCTTAGCCTTCCCCTCCATGCCCCTTGTCCCTCTGGTTCCTGGGGGCGCTGTAAACCCCACAGAACTCTGCAGCCTCTTCCTCTAAAGCACAGGTATCAGAGCCGGGCCTGAGGTCAGACCCAAAGCAAGCACGCAGCCCACAGAGGAGGGAAGGGGTGCAGTGTTGTGGGTGTTGTGGGAGGCAGGGGCTGCAGAGTAAAACAAGAGGTGGGCACAGGAATCTGACAGATTGAGACAGGCATCTCTCCTGAGCTGGACAAAATCCATTTACAAGACTCAGGTCTCCCAAACAAGGAGCTCTGGGTAAAATTCCAGGGAAAAAAACTGTGAATGACTTTCACGGAGAACTCCCTAAGAATATCTACTACACATTTCAGGGACCACGGAGTAAAAAGATCCAAAGGCTCTATACCTGACTTTGCAAATATCTTGTCTGCAGCTGGAACAGGAACGCTGCCTAGGAGATAAAACAGAAAAACACCTCTTGTTAACATGAAGGCATAATTCTGACAGTTTCTGACAGTTCTGTTTCTCAAGAAGGTATTTCCTCCTAATGCGACCTCAAAATCAGAGACCCAGACCCACGCGGATCAAATGCCAGGATGCTGTTTGGAATTTTCCGGGGAGGACCCTCAGACCTCGAACTGGCCGAATCTGCGAACGGCTCACTACCTTGACGTCTGAATGGCTCTGAGAGTACCAGCTGGCAGTACTTTCCCCAATCCCAGAGGGGCCCCAGAAACATCCTAATTAATCTGCAGTCAAAAGCACCCACAGAATAAGGACAGAAAGCTCTTCCCCCTCATCGGTGTGTGTATTACGTTCAAGCTGTTGGATATCAAAGTGGCACAAGCTCTGAGAAGCAGTAAGGATGGGATGACAGGTCCAAGAAATACACACTGAACTTACACGGGAACAGGACTATGATAAAATAAACAGAAAGAGGGGAGGCACAGGCATGACACTATTCATGAGCTGCTTGGGGCGTCCCAGGACACAAAATATCCTCGACACTTACAGGAAGAGCAGGAATGAAAACCATCACATAAATCTGGGCTATCCTGAAATAAACAACAAACAGCCTTCAGTTAATATTCAAACAATTGCTGCCGTACTTCTTCAAACTCAATCCACATGGTTCCTAAAAATTAAACGTAATTTACACGGGAGAAATTTAATACCACTCTGAAAAGGCTTTTTCCACAACCCAGATTAACACTATGTTAGGCTTGCTACGTGTCTGCTTTTACAGGGAAGTCTGACTTTACATCTTTCAGCTCATTCTTAGCAGAAAAGATGGAATGAACAGAGCAAAATGAACTAAAAGTCGGGCAAAGTTCAGAAACGTTTTGGGTCAGGACTGTAGCTGTATCTCACACTGAAGCAAGACGAACGGTGTTCTAGAAAAGAGAGATGCCTCCTTGCATCCCGTGATCCCGTGTATCCTGAAGACAAATTCCAGAGTTTGCTGGAATTGTAGGTTAAAAAAAAAAAACCCCAACTCTAAGAACTCTAAGCAACTATATTGCTCCTTTGCTTCTGGGAGGGAAAAAACCCTCTGCGTATTTACAAAACACCGGGAAAGTAGACTGGGGCCAAGGGTATTAACATTCTCATCCTGTATCTTCACTCTGGGCAGGACGTCAGGTTACTGCGTCACGCTGTGTCACTCTGTGTCACTCTGTGCCAGCTGGTCCCTGCCAGCGTTAATACCCTGTGATCCACAAGTCACAGCTTCCATTCTCCACGGGGGTTCAAGTCCAGGTAATTGACCAAAACGTCAACGAAGGTTAAGACGACCAGACGGTCACTTACGCTGAACCTGGGGTTCTGACATTAGAGACGATGCTGACCTGGAGACTTCGGGGTCTTGTTTTAAGAGCAGGAGGATACGCTCCGTATTGATGAAGACGGCCCAGCAAGGAAAGCAACACAGCATCAAGATGAGGATTCCTCTTTGGAGTATGATCCCCACGCGTTTTAGGTTCTTGCCTCCGAAGGACTGGAGAAAACAAACGCAGTGATAAAGAGGGCCACCGTGTACCGGGCCGAGGCCTGGACCGCCGGCATCGCAAACGGCTCCCCAAGGGAGAGCACCCTGCTGGCCACCCATGCAGCCGGACGGCTGTTGTTTCCCGCCCCCAACATCTGAGCCAAGGGCACAAGGGCATTTTAAACATGCCCCGGGACGAGGAGTCTCCTGTCTCTGGGAACAGGGACAGTTAGACATGGAGGGCACTGACGGCAGAGAGCAGGGCTTCAAAGGTGCAAGAAGCAGGCGCGGGTTAGAGCCTGCCGGATTCGCTCAGCAAGTATTTCTTGAACTCTTACTATGTGCCACATGCATCTGGGACCCGGGAACTAACTCAGCAGTGAACAAAGCAGGCAGAAGTCCCTGCCATCGTGGAGCTGACTTTCTAGAAGGAAAGGGAGACAGACGATAAACAGAAATAACTAAGATCTAGAGTGCATTCTCCAGAATGGCAGTAATGCTTGGAGAAAAAGACATCAGGGAAGGGGGACAGACCCTTGGGGGAGGAGCACGATGTTTACATGGCGATGGCAGGCCTCCCGGAGAAGGGGATTTCTGGCAAACATATGCGGGACTGAGAGAATGAGCCAGGCAGACGTCTGGGAGAGGCCCAGCAGGGTAGCCTGTGGGGCTGGAAGCCCGGTGGGGACAGCAGAGGGCTCAGAGGCCTCCACAGTCAGACGGGGTCACAGGAGAGTTGCGAGCAGAGAAACGACATCACCTGATGTTTAAGTGTGACGAGAGCACAAAAGGCAGAAATGAGGGGCAGCCAGGTGGCCAGAGCACAGAGCAGAGAGCAGGCCACGGGAGGGCAGGGCAGGCCCGGTCCCCCCAGTGGCCTTGGCCGAGTCAAGGCTTCTCAGAGCTTTTCTCACGCTCCCTTTCCTTCAAGTACCCTGAATGACTGTCTCTTTCTCAAAAGCAAAAAGGAGTCTAACCTAAAGTGCATTGAAAGAGTCAATGGAAACAAATTAAAAACAATGGCCGTACAAAGGACATAGAATATTGTGCAGACATTAAAAGGGAATGTGTCCACCTACTTCATTCAATGTGTTCTCCAAAACACATGGTTTAATGGCAGGAAAAAGTAATAAGACCATGTAGATGTTAGAATGGTGTAAGTGTCCGTATTTGGAAATATTTGGAGGATATTCACCAAACAGTTAACCTTTAGTGATTTTTCCTCCATCTTTTTCAAATACGTTTCTAGATAACCTAAAGTTTCTAGATGGTGCTTGACCTTTACAATCTTCTTAAAAGGCTATTTAAAATCCAAGAAACAATGTGCTATTAGAGAAATACGTTTACTAATACGGAAAGACGTCCACTGTATATGGGTGGATGGGGAAACAAAGATCTAGTCTTTTTCTTTTTTCAACTATATGAATAAAAATAACTGAAATGGTAACAAAAAAGGGACAAAATAACTATTTTAAAATAAAATTTCAGGGGCTCCTGGGTGGCTCAGTCACTTAAGCATCTGACTTCAACTCAGGTCATGATCTCGCAGTTCGTGAATTCAAGCCCCGCATCAGACTCTGTGCTGACAGCTCAGAGCCTGGAGCCCGCTTCAGATTCTGTGTCTCCCTCGCTCTCTGCCCCTCCCCCGCTCATGCTGTCTCTCTCCCCTCTCTCAAAAATAAATAAGCATTTAAAAAATTTTCTAATGATTAAAAAAATAAATAAAATTTCACATTCTCTACCATGCCAATCCAGAGCTACATTTAGTCCTTAGAGCCACATTTAGCTTAGCCTATAAAAACTATCCCAGGACACCCCCACGCACCAATAGCTGAGGAGCTGAGTCCAACAGCTCAGGATATAACACATATGCTCAGGGCCACTCCTTCCTTGGGATATAACCCTGTCCCCACTCTCCCAGGCAGTGGGTTTGAAGGCAGGACTCATCTATGACACATCCACCTACCCATCTAGCCATCATTCATCTGTCCACCTCATCTATCTACCATCCATCCCTCTAGCTGTCTACCCATCCATCCATCTGTCCAACCATCATTCTACCATCCAACCCAACCATCTATCCATCCATCCATCCCCCCTCCACCCAGCCACCCGTCTATCCCGCATCCATCTATAAACCCATCCACCCACCACCCAACCGTCTATCCATCCATCCGTCGTCATCTACCCATCCCTGCTTGCTTCTCTGCTTTCCTCTCACTCATTCGACAGATTTCCAGGGTACCCACTACATAGCAAGCACAATGCTGAGCCACAGGGATTCAAAGACTGAATGGGATTATAGCCTTTCTCCCCAAGCAGCTCCAATTCTACCAGGGAAACCACTATGGTTGTAAACCCGGTGGGTGAGATGGAAGACAGAGCCAGGAGAGAAAGGCCGGGACCAGAATCGGACTCTCCTCTGACTGCGTTAGCACACCAACCCAGAGTTCCCAGTCCTGTGACGGGCAACGAGGACAGAGGGGTGTGAGCGGACTCTCCGCTAACGTAAGGAGACAGAAGATAAAGAAGGATTCTGGCTTCAGTGGAGGGTCGTGTGTTCTTGAGAGAGACAACCCAAGAGGAGAAACAGTTCAGGGAAGAAAGCCGGATGGGCTTAGCTCTGGTTGAGCTGAGTGTGATGTCCGGGACGTGACCGACATTCAAGTGTGGCCCTCAGGACAGAGACGTGGGCAGGAGACGGAGCTGAGCGTCTCCAACAGCAGGTGAGGGAGTACAGTGTCAGGGTGGGAGAGATCAGACCGGAGACAGAAAGGAAAGCACAGCCCCTGAGCCCAATTATAAAGCCCACTTGGCTTACATCTACAGCCATCAGCAGCACAGTGCTTGACAAATAAAAGGCAACAAAAGCCAAAGAGGGGAGAGTCGCCTACCTGGCCTCCAACAGGAAAGGTAACTGACTAAATACAAACATAAATTAAAAAAAAAAAATCGTGCGTGGGGGAGGGTGGTCCTCACCTGAGACATCAGCGTGTCACAAGCCGAGGCCAAGCCAGTTCCAACTGAAATCCCAATAACGTTCACCACCTGCAAGGAATGACAGGCAGCTGCAGCTGGAGGACCGGCCGGGCAGTCGCTGCCTAACAGCTCCCGCTAAGCCAAGGAGCCGTGACGGTTTATCTGGAAGGAGCAACCTGCAATTGTACACTTAAGACTTTGCATCTCACAGCAGATGGGCGTCCACGACCATCCCTGGCGACTGTAAACAGAAACACAGCCTCCGACCAGAGGATCACAATCACTTCCACAATCACTGTCAACCGGGGTGGCTGACAACGTAGTTCTTGAACAACACGGCGTGTGTTACAATTTCCACATCAAAAAGTTAAGTGCGGTTGATATCTAAAGGCAACGCCCCTGGTCTGCGATGTGCCTTTAAGAACGAGGACAGCAAACGTGTACTGAGCATACGCCACGTGCAGGCCCTGTCCCCAAACCCTCCCATACAGGGTTGTCGTGGGCACTGTGCCCGTTTTATGGGTCTCGGGAGCAAGTCACAGAAAGCTTAGGCCACTCAGATGGCGACCTGAAGCTGGGAAGTCTGGCCACAGGCTTGAACCCTGTGATGAGAAACAGGACTGGTTTTGTGTCGCCCTCATGTCTGCACCTTACCCAGGGACCCTGACAATGAACCTGCAGGTTAAGGTCAGGGCCCAAGGAGCCATTTTGCAATTGCGGGGGCTGGGGAGAGCTGGAGACCCTCATTTTTCATCCTGGGTCTCACGTTTAGCAGTGATGTCAATCCCAAGGTGGGTTCACTTCTTGGCTGACCAAGATCATAAACTCTAGCCGCCAGGGGTCAGTGACAGGCCACACACAGAGGGAGCAACGGGAGGCTGGCACCTTGTGTTCTCAATTCCAGCCCGGGACAGTGTCAGGGCCAAAGCTCCAAAACCCCTCAGCCTTCCAGGGAAAGAAAAGGAAGCCCAGCCGTCACTCTTCTTCTGTGGCCTCAAGTCTATCTCCAGGCCAAGTCCGCTGTCTGAGACTGCTTGGATGAAAGTCAAGGGCGCTGTGCTTTCCCCACACAATGACCACCTGTATACGGAGACGGTTCGAGACTTGCTGACGTATCTCTCGTAGCAAGTTGTCCGGGACACCATCTTCCACCTCAGGGTGTCCACGCCACTCCTCTGACTCAGTATCAGGAAAGGCCGTCCTTCCCCCGAACAGATGGCTCAGGGACATCTTGGGCACACTGTGAATTTCTGGAAACTACACGACCTCAGGATGCTGGTAATTCTACCAGCTAATTATTTATCCTTCTGTACTGAAAGTATTTTTACAAACCAACTCAAATTCTTCATGAAACAAAACAAGGTGGGGTATGAATAAATGTTTGTGGCCGGGGGGGGGGGGGGGGGGCAGGGGGAGAGGGCAGGGGGCAGCTGGCTGGCTCAGTTGGTGGAGCACGCGACTCTTGGTCTCAGGGTCATATGTTCAAGCCCCATATTGGGAGTAAGAGATTCCTTCAAAAAAATAAAATAAAATAAAACCTAGGGGCGCCTGGGTGGCTCAGTCGGTTAAGCATCCAACTTCGGCTCAGGTCATGATCTCACAGTTCCGTGAGTTCGAGCCCCGAACGGGTTCTCTGCGGCCAATGTGGAGCCTGCTTCGGATCCTCTGTCCCCCCCACGGCCCCCTCTGCCCTTCTCCCACTCACATGGGTGCACACGCTCTCTCTAAAAAATAAACGTTAAAAAAATAATAAAATAAACCTTAAAAAACGTTCTTTTACTTAAAAAACAAACACTTTTGTAAATTCTCTCATTCCGCATACAGAATTTTTCATAAAGTAAAACATTTTTAACTGTATCTGGCTTTCATAAATAGTTTTCTTGAAATTGTTTTCTCCTCCTACCAATTAGTTACAATTTAACGGCTGGTTAAAAGCACCGTCTTACCTCGCACTGCCCAAGGAAAGACAGACATAGACTCCCTTACCTAAAACCTTAGCTACAGAAATTCCTCTCTTTGCAACATACCAACCTTCCCGCATACCCTTTTCAGGCCTATCTACGGAATTTGGGGCTTGTATTTGCTCTGTACCTATTTTTACTTCAAAAAGTAGGAACTCTTTTTTATGCTCTCATCGGTGTGTGACTTGCGGGAAAAACAGAGAGAAAGAAGGAAAGAAATTACTACAAACCTTCCATAAAATCTTAATTTTGTTTTCTCCCCCCAGGATACAGTTAAGATAGTTTTATTTAATTCTTTTTTTTTTTTTTTTAATATTTATTGATTTTTTAGAGCGAGCAAGCACAGCAGGGGAGGGGCAAAGAGAGAGAGAGAGACACACACACAGAATCCAAAACAGGCTCCAGGCTGTGAGCCGTCAGCACAGAGGCAGACCTGGGGCTCGAACTCCCGAACCGTGAGATCATGACCTGAGCCGAAGTGGGACGTTCAACCAACTGAGCCACCCAGGAGCCCCTAATTCCTTCTTTTTTTTTTCCTAATGTTTATTTATTTTTGAGGGGACAGAGGATCTGAAGCAGGCTCTGTGCTGACAGCAGAGAGCCTGATGTGGGGCTCAAACTCATGACTCGGGAGATTATGACCTGAGCGGAAGTCGCACGCTCAACAGACTGAGCCACGCAGCCGCCCCTGGTTAAGACAGTTTTGCCGAAATAGTGAAAGGAGACATGGGGCCTGCACGTGTATCATCACAGAGCCTTCAACCCTCACCATGTTACAGCAGGGCCGCATAGGAGACAAATTCAGGAGCGCCTAGATGAGGACCCGCTCACAGCTCCCCTGAGCTCTGCATTTCCTGGAAATATCCACTCGGGGCAGATCTGTGCCAGGAACCAGGCGTGGCGAAAATTAATATGAGCTGGCCGGCCAAGGCGAGAGCATTCAGAGACAGAGACTGTGGCACAGCACGGAAGGGTGGGGCTGGGATGGGGTGGGGGGTGGTCTGGGAAAGTGTTCTGCAAATGCATGCCCCTAAGCTGCATCTAGAAGGATCCTCCCGAGCCTCACATGCAAGTCACAGAATGCAGGATCGAGAACGATGGAGAATGCACTCAGGGCTGCAGAGTGAGAGAAGAGGGAGGGACCACAGCAAGGAAGACCCATGAGGTCAAAGGGCAGGTGGGGACTTGAGAGGGCTCCAGGGATAAAAGGTTACCAGCAGGAAAGTAAAGTTTAAAACTGTTACAGTGAAAAAACAAAACAAAACTAACAAAACTGCTACCGTGGGCCCAAGCTGAGAGATGGCAATGTGCAGAGTGTGAGTCCTGAAGTGAATTTAGGGGGTTCCTGAAAGCCAGAGAGATGGAGGGAGGTGGGGTCCCCACACCCAAGAAGCTGAGCACTCAGGCCCTGGGGCGTTTGATGAACACAGAAGAAGCCATGCACCGGCCATCAGATACCATGGACATGAACCGTACAGGATGGTAAACCCGAAGGGACAGTCCGGAAATGGGCACTGCGAAAAGACAGGCTATTCAATCCAGGGGTGTCGGGAGCACTGGACACCCACAGAAGATGGAACTGACGACGCTAATCAGGAAGATCATCAACTGGGCCAGGTTTAATTTTGGCCACAGGCCAAAGCGTGACACTGGACCACTATCTTACACCACACACACAAAAAAATAACTCAAAATGGATTCGAGACCTGAACGCAAGACCCGAAGCCATAAAACCCCTAGAAGAAAACACAGGCAGCGAGCTCTCTTGGTCTTGGCAAGGACTCTGGTTTTGACACCAACAACAAAGGCAACAAAACCAAAAATAAATGAGTGGGACCACACCAAACTAAAAAGCGCCCGCACCCTGAAGGAAACCACCGACAAAGTGGAAAGCCAACCTACAGAATGGGAGAAGATATTTGCAAATCGTACACCTGATAAGGGGTTCACCTCCACAATATGTAAAGAACTCCTACAACTCACTAGCAAAAGAACCCCAAACAATCTAATTAAAAACTGGGCCGAGGATCTGAATAGGCATTTTTCCAAAGAAGACACACAAATGGCCAAAGGATACTGGAAAAGGTGCTTGACATCACTAATCGTCAGGGAAATGCAAATTAAAACCACCATGAACTAACCCCTGCGAGAGTATGTGACAGGAAATAACAAGTGTTGGAGGAGACGTGGAGAAAAGGGAGCCCCTGTGCACTCCTGGAGGGAATGCAAACTGGTCCAGCCCCTCGGGAAAACGATATGAAGTCTCAAAAAATTAAAAATAGAACTACCATATGATCCAACAATCCCACTTCTGTGTATTTAACCAAAGAAAATGAAACAGGTAGATAAAATGTAAATAAAATGCGGCTTATGCACTGAATCTTAGTTGGTCCTAAAACAGAAGAAAATCTTGCCATTGGTAACAATGCGGATGGACACTGAGGGCATTATACTAAGTCAAAGAAGTCAAACAGAGACAGATGCCCGTATAATCTCACTTACACGTGGAATCCAAACAAAGAAAAACTGAACTCATAGCAGATTGGTGATTGCCAAGGATGGGGGGCGGGGGGGGGGGGGGGGATGCCCGAGGGGCTTGGTGGTAAAGGCCATCTAAAGATACAAAGTCCCGGTTACAAAGTACATAACGTGTGAAAATGCAATGTACCACATGGTGAATATAGTTAATAATACCGTATTTCACACTTGAAACTTGCTAAGAGAGTAAATCTTAGAAGATTTCATCACATGGAAAAAAAAATCTGTGTATAGTGATAAGATTTTAACCAGATTTAATGTGATCACTTCACAATATACGCAAATACTGAACCGTTACGTTAGACACCCCAAACCAATTAAATGTTGTGTGTCAATTATAGCTCAGTAAAAAAAAAAATTATAATAAAAAAATTTTTTAAGGGGGCGCCTGGGTGGCTCAGGCAGTTGAGCATCTGCCTTTGGCTCGGGTCATGACCATCTTACGGTTGGTGAGTTCAAGTCCCACACAGGCTCGCTGCTGTCAGCACGGAGCCTGCTTCGGATCCTCTGTCCCCCTCTCTCTCTCAAACATTTAAGATACATACATAAACACGTAAATAAATAAAAATTTAAAAAAAATTTAAAGAGCACTGCAGAATAAAGGTTTGGAAGCAGCGATAGGAAAAGGGAGATCCCAACTGCGGCCCGGTGGATAAACAGAAAAGTGTCCCTTCAGGTTTCCAATAATAACCCACTGTTAATGTCGTTCACAGCAGACAGAATGATCAGGAGTACAACATATGCCAGGGCCACCGTGCCCTATGTGGGGGAGGAATCAAGTTCATCCTTTCTGGAGGGGACACAGTTAACAGCCTGTACGTAAAGCTTCTCTGCTTTCTTCACTCTTTCTAGAGACCCAATCTAAAATCTCAAAGGAAGTAGAAATATCCCTTAGCCTGAATTAGTTCACTCAGTAACAGACCTGTAAATAAAATATCTGAGTCCACATACTAAGGTCACTTCACCCACAAAGCTGAAAAGAGAAACTCTGGCAGTTCCGCCACGATCTTAGAGCAGATACCGACCTCTGGTGGGGACGGAGGGGGAATTTTCTAAGGCTGGGAGAGACCACCTGCCAGCACCACCGGAACTATTTTCCACCTTCTCTGAAAGCCTGTATGGAGGGAGGCAACTTTCCGCTACATCACTAACAAAAACTCAGGGACGAAAGCCTTCAAAGGAGGTGTAATTTCAATCCGAGGCCCAAGGGAGACACTTTAGTACAAGCGGGAAATACTGCGCCCATAATGAATTGTGCAATTCAGACCGATGGCAGACAATCTACATGATCTCTAAGTTCTCCGGTTTAATTTTACAACAGGAAAAAAAAATGCCGTTCTGTTCCTGTGACCGTATTATCGCTACAAATTCCTAGCAATCCCTGGCCGCCCTGGAAGTGTATCATTGCTACAAATTCCTCGCAAGCCCGACCACCGTGGGATGGTTGAAACACGCTTCCCCGAGCAGTTTACGCGATCTCCTTTCAAATCTAGAGATAAGGCGAAAGGTACCCACGGGCCAAGCTCCGATAGTGTTAAGGGAAGATATCAGACATAATACAATGCAAATTCCGAGGCTTTGCCGCGGGGCCGACCCCAATGTAAGTATTTAAAAAAGAAAAGAAAACCTACCGATACCGCGAGCGTAACGGCATCCAGCTCGACTTTGCCCAGATGCCCACAGAAGATGGAACTGACGACGCTAATCAGGAAGATCATCAACTGGGCCAGGAACTGCGAAAAAAGGAGGGAGAGCACGCGCTGACACCGGGCCCGCCCGCCCCGCCCGGGCCCCGCTCGGGCCCCGCTCGGGCAGCGCGGGGCGAAGGCGCTGGGGGGCGCCCCGAGCCGGGGCCGCCGTCGGGGCGCGCACTCACCACGGAGCCCGCGAGCGCCGCCAGCGCGGCCGCCTCCCGCCGCGCGTCGGGCGGCAGCGCGCCCCGCAGGCTCCGCAGGCAGACGCGCCAGCGAGGGGCGTCGGGCGGCTCGGCGCTTTCCCGGGACGCGGCGGCGACGGCGGCTGCGGGGGGCTCCATGCCGGCGCGGGGACTGGCGCGCGGGAGGCGGCGGGCTGGGGGCGGCCCCCGCACGGCCCCGCCCCGCGCGCCCGCGGACCGCCCCCACCTGCGCACGCGGCCGGGGTGGGGGAAGGGGTGGGGGAAGGGGAGGGGGGAGAGGGGGAGGGCCTCACCCCGGGACGCCGGACCTACGGGCCAACCGTCACCGCCCGCACATCCCCGGGTGGGGTGTGGGGGGTGGTGCTGGGGAGGCAGGACGGGGTCGGGGGCGCTGTGCGCTGACAAAGGAGACTGTAGCTTGGAAGAGCGAAATGTGCTGCGGCGGGGGCGGAGAGGGCGAATTTCTAATTCCACCCACCGCACCCCGAGAGCACTGCGCCGGTTTTGCAGGTGAAGTCCCTCTCCCTCTGCCTCGGGTTACGGGTGTGTTAAAGTATTTACTCCCCTGGGGATGCGCTCCTCGCCTGCAACTTGGGCTGATGAGATAAGCCTCCGCATCCCTTCCCAGGGGCTCCTACCTGGTGAAGGGAAGGCCAGGCAGGGCGAGAACTCTTTAGAAGGCGAGGGTATCCAGGAGGGGTATCCACAGGGGAGGGAATGAAGAGGGTGCGTGTGTGGGCTTCCTAACGAAAGAGCTGGGAGAGGGGAGGTTGCCGGCGAAGGGGGGGGGGGGGAAGCATCCTTCAGGGCAGGCCTTTAATCTTGGTCCCAGTAAAGTGACTCTCCTAGAAGAGTAAAACACCGAGGTGGAGATACCTTAAGGCGGCCCTGGGTGTTTTTTTACTCATAGTAGCCAACATTTGTGATCTTGTCCATTATCTGTTCTTTGAGGGCAAAGGCCGTGCATAGCTCTTTGTATCCATCCCAAGTACACAGCGTTCTTAATTCTGAGTTAAACAGTGTCCCCCCTCTCCCCAGGAAGGTTGAGTCCAAGTACAACTTGGTTACTACTTAATCCAAGGCCGCTACTGAAATCCTGACCACTCCCTCCACCCCAGAGGAATTAGCTAGGGTTGTTTGGATTTGCACAGCTCCAAAGACTTCCCCAATTATTCTCCAATGCTGGGGCAGAAGGGAGCATTCACCAAAACCTCATCCTTTTGAGACAAAAGCGCACACGCGCGCACACACACACACACCCCTTCCTTGGATACGCCATGTTCACCACCTAAAGCTGGTGCCTTCATAAAGACAAAGACCCAAGCAGAAGATGAATGGGGCCCACCCAGGACCCCTTTCCTAGCCCCCTCTTTCCATTTCTGCTGCCTTCCAATCTTTAATCCCCTCCATCAACATAGGAGAAGGTCTGACTTCTTCCAGTTTGCCCAGAATAGCTCTTCAAGCCCTTTATTTCTCTCTCTGGGATGTCCACCCCTCTAGAAAAATGAGGTGCTGCTTCTCAGTGGGGTCTTGGCCTACAGCTTCCTCTCTCCTGGTCTCTGCCAATCTTTCTCAGTCCGGACAGATTTTTAGACCATTCCTTAACAGGAAGCATGTTCATCAATGCCATCGGACTCCTCTCTTCTTAAACCTGTCTTCTCCTCTTTTGGTTTCTCAAGCACGTCCGTTGCCCACCAGTGCCTGAGAGCTGGACCCCAAATGAATCTTAACAAATGCCATTTTCCCATTGAATAACCATAGAAGACACGAGGAAACACATGCTGTAAAATATATTTTAAATAATTAGATGCTAACAGTCCTTAAGCACTCAGTACATACGTTTGTATCTAAAGAAACAAAAGCAGAAGAAATATCAAAGTCATAGATGAATACCATCAGTACACAGTGGTCCTGGGTTGAGACAATGATGGATGAGGTATTATCAATCTCATCATTCAGACATTGTCTTAGACTAGAACATAGGTTTTTTTTTTTTTTTTTTACCTTAGTTCCTTTTTTCATTAGAAAACATAATTTTGAACTCTCAATCCTTGAAAGCCATGGGCACAGATGAGCTACTTAACTGAAAACAAATTTCCACCACTTGGCCTGTGCATTACTTGCAAACTCAAAAGGTAGGACTACTTCACTAAAAACAAATTTCCACCGCTTGGCCTGTGCGTTACTTGTAAACTCAAAAAGTAGAACTACTTAACTGAAAAATTTCCAACGCTTGGTCTGTGCGTTACTTGTAAACTCACAAAGTAGAACTACTTAACTGAAAACAAATTTCCACCGCTTGGCCGGTGCGTTACCTGTAAACTCAAAAAGTATCGCTCGACCTGACTCTCTTGCCTATCCCTCAACTCTGATATACACTCTCAGTAAAATCCCTAGGAGCAAGATTGAAATGACCCCCAGGAGCAGGAGCCCACGCCACAGCACCAACTGTCTCCCGGTCATCCTAGCGTCTTGGCTCATTTGCAGATCCAATGGAGTCTCGTCTCTTTGTACAACAGCTCTCCTTAACACTCTTCGCTGGTTCCTTGGGACCACCGCTGAAGGGAAAAAAGGAACTTAGTGAGCAGAGTAAAAGGGTATTTTTTTTATTAGTATAAAAGATGTCCTATGTGTATGTTACTAGCCGGGGGAAAGTTTATTGAGGAAGCAGTTGCTGCCTTGGATACGCAAAAGAATACTATCTCAGAGTGCCTCTCCATTCACCGATCACAAACTCCAGAGCCTGCTATTGTGAGCTTAGGTCTACCAGGGAGCTCTGCCTCACCACAAGAACTAGAGGAATAAATACAGTGACCCTCTAGTTAAGATTCATAGGGCAAGTTTTCAAGGGGCCAACACTCCTCTAATTAACAGTTCAGAAGGAGAACAAGGCCAACGGAGGAGAAAAATCACCTAAGAGATCATTCAAGGCCATTCACAGAACTGAAGAGAGATGTGACTCTTCACATCAGGGGGCCTACTAGGCATCCAGCAAGGGTGTGACTCAGATGTAGATTCCGTCTTCCAGTGCTTCAGAGTAGTCAGAATTCAGGAAAATATCCTAAAAGCTTCCCGAGAGAAACGCAAAGGCAGTTGACAGAAAGAACCAAGAATAAGATGGGCATCCGACTTCTTAAACAAGCATAGTGGATACTGGGATGTGCTGATGGCCCTTGGGAGTTGTGAGAGAAAAGCATTTCGAATAGAGTAATTCGTATGAAACTCACCTAACTCTCACGTCAGTGGTATGATGTAACTAGTATTATTACCCTTTTACAAATGGGAGATGATAGGAAACTTGGACCAACCATCCGCTGAAGACAATTATGAAAGCTGGATAAAACGAATGAAAAATATCATCTTGAAGGTATCAGAGTACTACCGAAGTAACAAAAAGTCACCAGGGCAAGATCGACGGGAAGCTGGAAACCCAGCAAAGCCAGCCAGCTTTGGGGGCCACTTTTGACCTGAGAGTTCTCCATCTGGACCTGAGCAATGCTTTTGGGGGGAGTTTAGTCCTCACCAAGGTAAACCCCTCTGGACTCTAGGCCGGATCTCAGGGGCTGTATCCAAGAATTCAGGACGAACCAGAAGTAAACCAAGCCTCACCCTGGTTGCCTTCAAGTCAGCTGGGGGCTCCAGGAAGCTGTTTCTGAAATTGCCCTAGACTGCTGGTAACCCTAAGTGTTCAACAAAAGCAAAGGAAAATCCTCCCTGAAGACAGACAGACATCACAGGCCTCAAATTACTTCCACCGGCAATTTTCAAATACAAGATCTGGAACACAATCAAAGATAACCAGGCACACAGGGGACCAGACAACATGAACGAAAACTGGCAGGAACAATGGAATTGGCAGCTGGCTGTAATTCAGCCAGTCTGTGAACTCGGTTATAAAGAAGCGAGGAACTAGTGTGAGTACATGACTAACTGCCGAAGGATCTGGAAGTCTGGGGAGATTACAGGTTTGACAGAGAGAAAGTGATATACACACTTGCGTGATGGTCACCGGAAGCAACAGTTAAAACAACGATCTGTTTAAGGCCCATCTTTGCCTGGTGAATGGGGGAACCCTATAGACACAGACCTACTAATGTCAGTTTCCAAGGTAAGGTCAACGCACAGGATCACCGAGTATTAGAGATCCCTTTGGAAAGCTTACGTGAGTACCATTAGGTCAGCCAAGGAACTGGCAACCTGCAGTGTACCTAAAATTGAGTGTTGCGTGACTTTATCATTTGTCCCTGAAACTTTATTTCCCGGGTTCGGGGGGGCGCTCATGGCAGCAAATCCAGTGGTGTCCCACAAATGGCCCCTCCTGGACCACCTGGACAGGCCTGTTTCCCAGAGGTGAGAGTTTATTCCATACCTATGTTCTGATAGACTGCAGGCTGGGCCACAGACTGGGTCCTAGTCCGGACCACATTTAGTCTCACATTGGCATGTACCCGAGCCTGGAAAATGAAACTCAAAGTCAATCCACAAAGCATTATTTACCACCGTTATAAATAAGACATTTGACTTGACTACTACCCAGTTTAGGAAAAACCAAGCCATTCTCTGTAACTGACATGTAAGGGGACCTTCTCTGGTTCCCAAGTATGGAATCGTCTTTCAGGATGATTGACGTAAGTAAGGTCAATGGTGGGGGGGGGGGCGGGAGGGATCGATGGAAAAGCACTAGGGGGAAGGCTGGGCCCAAGTTCAGAGGATTCTCCCCTTTTTCCTTCATTTTTGTTTTGTCTACCATCTATTTTCAGACCCCACATTGACCCTAGCAAGCTGGAGACACTCATGTGTGCAGGTATCTTAATGAAATATTTTGGGATCATAAAAAACAGTATCAGGATAAATTGGCTGGCATCCCTCCTTTCTTTCCAGTTTCAAATCTTGTCCTCAAACTCATTTTTCAGGCGCATAGGTGGTAGCCTGGCTTGGGATACGAGGAGGAAAGGAACCCCTATTTTTCTGTTTGATAAATAAACAAAAGGGAAATGGATAACTGCAGGGGTATCTGGCCCTTAGCATGTGAAATAAAGGCAGTTGAAACAACAACAAAGCGTTGGTGATAAAAGGGGAAAGAACCTTACAAATGAGAGGGAGAGAGCCTAAACAGATTGTTTTCTAGGAGAGGAACTTTTATGGGCCAGCAATGAACATAGTTACCTCTTCACAGGCTTTCTTCCAGTTTAGCTGAGAAATAAAGATGAAAAAGCACAGACACTGCGTGATCGCACAGATAATGATCCCTGACCACAGACCTAGAAGTGGAAATATTTAACAGAGGTTAATTCCATGGAAAACAGGGCACCCCTGGGCAGTATGTGCCTCCTGTCTCACTTTGAGAATCTGCTTTCACGGCTGCAGTGGAGCCCACAGTGATCCAGACATCCCCTTCCTGCTCTCCTTTGGTTTCCAGAAGGTTCTGAGAGGCCCAGGGCTCCCTGTGGACACTGCCCAGTGCTCTGGGTCTCAGAACTGATGTTTAGACGCTCTTTTTGGCCTTTGTGATCCTAATACTTTGCTAGTAAGAGACATTCAGGTTATAAGGAAATGAAATTCCCAAGACAGACTACTTCCTGTCTCTAAGAGTGCTATGCTTCTGAACAGCTATGGCCTATTTTCCTCAAAAGGGACTAATGTTTTCAAAATGCACAAGTCACCAGCCATGTTAAGTTCCCTCCCTGGGCACTTCCTACAGGCTTACTGGCTTTGGGCACAGACTTCCAGAGCTCCTGGGACAAGGTTGTCCGCAGAGAGATGATCACAGAGAGGCTGAGGGAGAACAGAACACAGGAAAAGTCTCATGGATCTCAAGGTACCATCGCACTCTACCTAGTAAACCCACACGGGACACAGAGGGAGACCCCAAGTGAGAAGGGTTTCTTTGGTCAACAGTGAAGTAATGGCAGAATCAGAAAAGCCAACGAGGGCTGTGAGGAACTGAATATGCAAACAGCCAATGAGCAGACCATATGTAAAAACAAAACTCTAGGGGCGCCTGGGCGGCTCAGTCGGTTGAGAGGCTGACTCCGGCTCAGGTCATGATCTCATGGTTCATGGGTTCAAGCCCCACGTCAGGCTTTGCATTGACAGCATGGAGCTACCTGCTTCCAATTCTCTGTCTCCCTCCCTCTCTGGCCCTCCCCGATTCACACACTGTCTCTCTCTCTCTCTCTCAAAAATAAATATTAAAAAAAAAAAAAAAAATAGAGCTCTGATCCACAGCCTACAGCAATCTGTCCAGAAACCAAGCCCTTACCTACCATAAACCCGAAAAGCCAGTTGGTTACATGTCAAACTCTGGGAATAATCCAGGGTGCTACATAAGAACTTCTGCAACAACTGACCCAAAATGGCCAGGACTTGATCGATAATTGACACGTTCCCTAAGTTCTGTCCCTGCTTCCAACTTAGGGCCAACCAGAGTAAAGCAAACACGCCCTCCCCCCTGCCCCCACCAATCCCACAGGATGCCCCGATTCTCTTGTTAGCCCGCCTCCGGCTTCCCCGGGACATGAGCGCACACCTGAGACCTCTCTTAGTTTCCCTGTAGAGTTCTCCCACCCCTCTGCCCGTCTCTGGGTCTCTGCCCAAACTCCGGTGGTGGTGGCTGACTCCCTTGCTAGAGCAAACTCAGAATAATGGCCTTTGTTTTTCGCATTTGGTTGTTCTCCACGTCCACAGCTCATCATGGAGGCCCCACAAGACCTGGCCTACACTGCCTAACACCACGGACCCCAGCCTCCAACCCGATGTGGTACCCACAGAGGCCCCTTGTGCCTGTCGGCCTGTGGCGTGTGCAGTCCTTGACGACGTGAGTTCGGGCCAGGCCTGCGCCCCAATCTCTTTACAATGAGCTCCTCGGCTCAGTACCCAGGTTTTGTCCCTGGTTCCCATTCGTTTGGCATCTTGGGTGGAATCAGGCCATTCCTTTTCATCCCTTTTGCTGTGTTTTGTGGTGCTGTGTAAAGTGTTGTCTGTCACAGAGGGACAGTTAGAGGCCAGAACACAGGCACAGGCCCTAGAAGCCCGCCGCGTGTGCTGATCTCACGGACCCACGAGGAGTTTGTGGTTCTCAACCCAACTGGCATCCACTGGGACAGACTTTTCTGCAGGTCACCACTAAGACCAGATGAGGCTCTCCTGTCACAGTTTTGTGTCCGGAGGCCTTGGCTTTGATCCAGGGAGCTTTCTTTTTGGGTTTCCGCCCGCCCGTTCTAAGCCCCTTCTAACCGCCGTGTGGGCGTCAGAGAAGGTGCTCGATGTCACAACCCTTTCGTCTCCTTTTGTCAATGAGAAAACTAACACTGAAATTGGAAAGCGAAGATGAACACGGAACTTGGTAGGAAACATAACCCTTTCGCTGACCTACAACACATGGGAGAACCATTTTGAAAAAGGACTTTGGGACAAAAATGAGCCAAGACCCCAAGTCTCTTTGGGACCTGCAAGAGAGACAGCTGGATGGTCGCCCCCCCCACCCCCACCCCAGCCAACCTCCAACTACAAGGACACTTGCAGATACTGTAAACAGAAGGGATGCCAGGAAGGGAAAACCCAAGACCAAGAAAACTCTCTCGTTTCAGGTCAGGGAGTGCTTGCGGAAGGCAAAATCACCCACTATCTCGCCAGGCCCTTCAACACTCCAGGTGAATTCACTGTAAATAGAGACAGCCATCCTCATCAATGCCTGGCAGATGCCCCGCTTTCTACAAGCAGCCCCGGCACCTTACCCAATCTCTGTCTCAGGGTACACATACTGCACAGGTGGTTGGTATTTCAAGTGACCCACAGGTTTTCCCAATCTCCCGGTCTTCCCCCCCCCCCCCCCCGCCCCCAAGTTTATTTATTTATTTTGAGAGAGCGAGCACAAGCCGGGGAGAGGGAGAGAGAAAAAATCCCAAGCAGGCTCTGCACTGTCAGTGCAGAGCCCGACGCGGGGCTCAAAACTCACGAACCGCAAGATCATGACCTCAGCCGAAAGCAAGAGTCAGACGCTTCGGGTTCCGTGCTGAGAGCTCAGCCTGGAGCCTGCTTCGGATTCTGTGTCTCCCTCTCTCTCTCTCTCTCTCTCTCTCTCTCTCTGCCCACCCCACCCTCACTCTCGCTCTGTCGGTCAAAAATAAATAAGCATTTAAAAACTTTAAAAAAAAGAGGCACTAATCCGACTGAGCCACCCAGGCACCCCCGCCAATTATCCCAGTCTTTAACCGTAACCCTGGAGCCCTTGACTGAGAAGCGCAGCTTCCTGCTCGATGCTACCGCCCCTGCAAATTTCACAGGGGGAGCCTTCCTCTGCAGGCGGAACCGTGATATCAAATGCATACCAGAGATCTGAGCGGACTCCTCTATTTATGGTCAAATTCGGTCTGCTCAGGGTGCACACCGAGCTTCCTGTATTTGACACAGACCCCAGACAAGGACCTTGACACTATGCCTGACATTCCATGGCCTTGGTTATTGTACTGACACAGCCAAAGGATTGGAGCAGGACCCCTAAAAGTTCAGACTGCTCCTACCAAGTGTTACCTAAACTTCCCCAGCATCCCTTGAAGGCAAATGAAGGGATTCAAACCTAGCGCTGAAAAGTCACACCCAGAGGTCTTTCCATACCCTGGACTGGCCCTTAGAACTGTCACTAAAAAAAAAAAAAAAAAAAAAAAAAGTCAAATGCATGAGGATATCTTTACTCAAGACTTCAGGGCCATCAACAAAATTGTTATCCCTCGCTCACCACAAATACCTGACCCAGTAACCATCCTGACATCGACCCCTCCTGAAGCCACTCGCTTTACTGTAGTGAGGAGTCTTTGTTCTGCTCTGTTCAGCGAGCCTCTACATGGGGACAGCCGATACCCCTTTCCTTCACCAGCCGAGGAAAACAGTGTGTCTGCACAGTCACGGGCTAGGAGGGCCACTGAATCCCCCCCACCCCCCTCAATTTTTCTCAGTTCCTTAATCGAGAATTTTAAAAATCGGGGCACCTGGGTGGCTCAGTCCGTTGACTACCTGACTCGATTTTGGCTCACGTTAGGATCCCAGGGTCGTGGTCTGGAGCCCTGCATCAGGCTCCGTCCTTGCTGGGGATTCTCTCGCTCTCCCTCTGTCCCTCTCCCCATTTGCACTCCCTCGCTCTAAAATTTAAAAAAATTTTTTTTTCTAATTTAAAAAAGAATTTTCAAAATGTACATTTCCCTTGTGATTCTTTTTTTTTCCTTTTTTTAAATCACAGCAGGATTCATTCATTCATTCATTCATTCATGAGACAGAGGAAGAAAGCACGTGAGCGAGGGAGAGGGGCAGAGAGAGAGAAAGATCATCTTTTTTTTTTTCCTCTTGAGAGAGAGGGCACAAGTAAGCAAGAGGCAGAGAGATAGGGAGAGAGAGAGATCCCATGACAGGCAGAGAGGGAGAGAAGAGAGAGAAGTGGGACTCGCCTGAAGCAGGGCTCAAACTCACCCAAAGTGGGGTTCAAGCTCGCCCTCTGAGGGACTCGAACTCACAAACCGTGAGATCGTGACCTGAGCCGAAGTCAGATGCTTAACCAACTGAGCCACCCAGGCGCCCTCTTATGATTCATTTCTGATACATGATGCATCAGCACTCCTACTTTGTGCAGAGAATGAGGAAGTGCACGTAAAACATTCTGTTTTCTTGTTCTCAGCCTTGGCAGAAAAGAGACATCGTTTCAAAAGCACAATCACAATTTTGCCACAACACAGTTCATTTAGGGTATGACCTATCCAGGATTTCTGGGTTTAACTGGATATTGCAAACCCCGGGAGCCAAATTTTTCTGAGCTTGCAACACCTCTCTATGAATAGACTTGTCCATAGAGACAGACCCTGTGCTCAGGAGGCCCCAACACGAACAGGCTTCTGAAACCTAGAAGGCTCCTCAGCAGGCCTCCTTCCCACCCAGGCATCCCCAACTACAAAAAACTACTTTGTCTCTCTGTGCCCATAATCTCAAAGTTCATGAGTTCGAGCCCTGTGTTGGGGTCTGTGCCGACAGCTCAGCTCGGAGCCTGGAGCCTGCTCTGGATTCCGCGTCTCCCTCTCTCTCTCTCTCTCTCTCTCTGCCCCTCCCCTGCTCATGCTGTGTCTCTCAAAAATAAACAAACTTTAAAGAAAAATAATAAAACAATAAAATATTAGACTGCAGTCCTCTACCCGAGGTAAAACATTAGCCCAGATGGCAGACCCTACTGTGATTCCCAAATTACGTCACCAGCAAAGACCAGAGACTAGACATATATGCGGACGGCAGACTGATGCTGTGGGAGAAGCCCTTGCCTGATGTGGGGCTGTTCTGGAAACAGAGAGGGTTTCTCACCTCTGCCGGAGCCCCTATCACAGATAGAAAGCAAGTGAAGAAACCTTTAAACTCACTTCCGTCTTCCAGAGAGGCAGCCATCGTAAAGATGGAGACCCACAGAGAACAAGAGAATGCAGAAGCCAAAAGGAGACCCTCGCAGGTCATGGAGCCAAGCAAGCCACTTTAACCAGGTTCTGATCCTGTCCGAGCCCTCAAAAGAAAGATCTCTGGAGGGTTCAAAGAGGCCCTTGTAAAAGACCAGTGTTTAGCCTCCGGTTTTGAAAAGACGAATGGAAAATACATCTGGTTGCACACCCATCACTCCGGGAATCTCTGGCACCATCAAGATGGCCACTCAACAGCACAAGATGATTTCAAATGGATGTTAGCGAAGTTTCTCCACGAAACTATTCATCATCACAGAGTAGACGGGCTGCTTGGCATCTGAAACCAACATTGGTGGGGAAACTTTAAAAAAATAGCTGAGGTTTTTTTCAGGTCATGTGTCGCTCGTCACCAACATAATCCTGGAGAAACCGTGAAGGTCGACGTGGCCGGGAACCAGGCCTCAAGGGACCTTTGAACACCTACAGATGGATTTTGTCCAGCTTGTATCCTCCATAGGATTTAAATACGTTTTAGTTACCGGTTGTCTATTTTCAGGATAGATGACGCATTTCCTTGCTAAAAAGCTACAGCCCTTACCATCACTAAAAAGCTGCCTGACTTTGTATTTCCAGCCTGATGTCTCAGGTTTTAGAAGTCTCAGATGGCAAGTTTTATACCAAGTGACTGAGGCACGTGCTTTATGGGAGCCATATAAAAGAACTCTGTAGGGGCGCCTGGGTGGCTTGGTCGGTTAAGCGTCCAACTTCGGCTCAGGTCATGATCTCACGGTCCGTCAGTTCAAGCCCCGCGTCAGGCTCTGTGCGGACAGCTCAGAGCCTGGAGCCTGTTTCGGATTCTGTGTCTCCCTCTCTCTCTGCCCCTCCCCTGTTCATGCTCTGTCTCTCTCTGTCTCAAAAAATAAACAAACGTTAAAAAAAAAAACTTTTTTTTTTCATTTAAAAAAATAAAAAAACATAAAAGAACTCTGTAAAATATTACTCCTTACTCAAAACACTATGCTGTCCTCATCACCCACAATCTCCTGGAAAAGTAGAAAGGACCAATGTCATCCTTAAACATCCTTAAATTCTGGAAGAATTAGGACACTGGAAGGCCTGTGTCTAGGGATTTCGCCACCAATACCAGCCTGACCACACGGATGGGCTACGTGCAAAATATCACCAGGGTCCTACCGCCAACAGCTTAAGGCTGCCTTCCCACAACATCTTCCTAAACAGCTTCTCCACCATCTTTAGCCAGAAGATTTCATCTACCGGAAGAGAGAGCAGGGAAAAGTGCTCCTGAACTTTGTTGGAAGGGACCTTTTCAATGGTTGTGACGCTGGATGGTTGCATTTTTTCCCAAGTCTTGAATGGTTCTGCACAATCGCTCACCATGATGGTCATCATGACGGTACAACATCAAGGAGCTAAAGAAGATCTTGCAATACAGTTGACTATGAAGAGGACTGTACAATCCCCAAGTGGTAAGACCTGGCTCCCTAGCTTTCCCTGAATTCCCCTTGTCTCTAATTTTCCCTGAAAAAGAGGAGACTGAGACACTGAATATACGATGGCCACACCATAGATCAAAGTAGAACTCTGACCCACAACCTGCAGCAACAGAGCCAGGAAAACCCCTTATCCACAATAAACAACCGAAAAGCCAGCCTGTTCCACATCAGACTTGCAGAAGGCCAGATAGCTATCCCTAGGGACACTCCAGGACGCTAAATAGTAACTTCTGCAACAGCTGACCCAAAATGGCCAGGATTTGACTTAAGAACTGACAGCTTCCCTAATTTTTGTCCCTGCTTCCCACTCAGAACCAAGCAGAGAAAAGCAAACACGCACCCCTGACCAATTGCACAGGATGCTCCACGTCTACTTGGCCTGCTTCCAGCTCCCCCAGGCCACCGGCGTCCATCAGGGGACACCCGAAGCGTGCCCCTTCCCCTTCCCCCCCCCCCCCCCCCCCCCCGCCACAAAACCTTCCCAACTCCTCTGCCTGCCTTTGGATCTCTGCCAGAACTCCAGTGATGCTGGCCCCGGCCTTGCTACAGCAAGCTCAGAATTAACGGCCTTTGCTTTTCCTATTTGGTTGGTCCACAGCCATCTAGATCTGGGTAAGGGCAAGGTGGCCAGATTGGGCTCGTGATTGACAGGTGCAGATAGCCACACTTGGTGCAGAGTTTATAGTTCTGCTCCCGTCGACACCAGTCACCCTCGTATCACGTTTCAGGTGCGATCAGCCCAATGTTCAATTTTATTTATTTACTTATTTATTTTCATGTTTATTTTTGAGAGAGAGAAAGAGAGAGAGCACTCACGGGAGGAGCAGAGAGAGAGGGAGACAGAGGATCTGAAGCAGGCTCCACGCTGATAGCAGCGAGCCCGATGCAGGGCTCAGACTCACAAACCATGAGATCATGACCCGAGCCAAAGTTGGACACTCAACTGACTGAGCTACCCAGGCGCTCCCAGCCCAATATCTAGAAGAGTAAAGTGGATGACCACCTGCCATTCCTATAATGGACTAATAAAACCAAATACATACAGGATGGCTTTCTCTTCCAAATCCAGTTGTTCCCAAGCCACAAAAACTACAAGCTTACCCTAACCATCCTAAACAGGAAATAACCAGCTATCTCCAGCTGTAATTGGAAAGTTACGAGTTAGAGTTCCAGGAATTTCACCTGACACCATTTAAAAGACTTCTGTTTGACTCAACCCCGGAACCCCGAAACACGATGATGATCAGAATCCCCTGGGCAAGACCCAGGAATAGGTGTATTCGAAAAGCCTCACAGGGAATTATGATGGACTTTATGTTTTGCTGGAGCTGCCCAGGCGAACTTGTCACATTCTGATGCGCCTCTGAGCACCCTGTGTAGGTATACTGCACACCCTACAAAGCGGGACACAACATTCAAGCCAGTTAGTGTTACACTTTTTTTTCTCGAAGAGGTGGGTGGCAGAGATTGGCTACAGTCTTCTCGCGGAACCCTCAGCTCCCCAGAGTTCCCAGCATGTTTTCAATTGAGATATAACTGACCTGTTAGTTTCAAGCGTGCAACACAATGATTCAACGTGTGTGTATATACTGTGAAATGATCACCGCGATAAATCTAATTATATGTCGCCACACGCAGCTGCAAAATTCTTTTTCTTACAATGAGAACTTTTAAGATCTACTCCCTTGCCAACCTTCAAGCAAGTAATAACAGTATTAACAGCTGTAGCTGCCATATTGTGCATTCCCAATCCCCAGGACTTACTTTATAACTGGAAGTTTGCACCACAGCATTTTTTTTTAATGTTTAATGTTTTAATTTATTTTCTTTTTTACTTTTTTTTTTTCAACGTTTATTTATTTTTGGGACAGAGAGAGACAGAGCATGAACGGGGGAGGGGCAGAGAGAGAGGGAGACACAGAATCGGAAACAGGCTCCAGGCTCTGAGCCATCAGCCCAGAGCCTGACGCGGGGCTCGAACTCACGGACCGTGAGATCGTGACCTGAGCTGAAGTCGGACGCTTAACCGACTGCGCCACCCAGGCGCCCCCTGTTTTAATTTATCTTTGAGAGAGAGAGAGAGACAGACAAACAGACAGAGCATGAGCAGGGGAGAGGCAGAGAGAGAGGGAGACCCAGAATCCAAAGCAGGCTCCGGTTTCCAAGATGTCAGCACAGAGCCCGACGTGGAGCTCAAACTCACGAACTGTGAGATCAAGACCTGAGCCGAAGTTGGGACACTTAACCGACTGAGCGACCCAGGTGCCCCACCACAGCATTTCTTTTAAGTGATTCTTTTTTTTTTTTTTTAACATTTTATTTATTTTTGAGAGACAGAGAGAGACAGGGCATGAGCGGGGGAGGGGCAGAGAGAGAGAAAGAGACACAGAATCCGAAGCAGGCTGCAGGCTCTGGGCAAGCTGTCAGCATAGAGCCTGATGCGGGGCTTGAACCCACAAACTGTGAGATCATGACCTGAGCCGAAGTCGGACGCTCAACCGACTGAGCTACCCAGGTGCCTCTCTTTTAAGTGATTCTTAACTTCCTCTGCTTTGCACATCCTAGAGATGCTTTTGTCAAATGAACAGCACTGGGAACACAGATCTGTATTTTTAAGTGGATCCCTCTCATGTTTCCCTTAGCTATGCCACTGGCAAATCCAAAATATGAATAATGTCAGAAACTCAGCTAAATAATTTTCTGCACCATGATGAAAGCCCAGTGAACTTTGCATTGGCAACTCCATTCTTTGAACATCTCCCGTATTTTTCATTAAAATATTATTCAACTGGAGAACAATGTGCAGCATAACGGGATGGGAAGTTCACGCCAGGTATCAGATGACTTCTCACTGGTCCCCCGCCAGCCAAGTACTGATGGGTAAAAATGAGCCATGCTTAAATCTGTCACCACTTCACCCAAAGATAAAGTGTTCAGGTTTTAACATCATCATGCGTTAACCACCAGTGTATTCCAAATTATTATTTTAGAAATCAAAGCTGGGCAGTCATTTGTTTCTGTACTTCAAAAAATTTTTTAAATGTTTTGAGAGAGAGACAGAGCACGACCAAGGGAGAGGCAGAGGAAGAGAGAGACACAGAATCCGAAGCAGGCTCCAGGCTCTAAGCTGTCAGCACAGAGCCCGACGTGGGGCTCAAACTCATGAACCGCGAGATCATGACCTGAGCAGAAGTTGGATGCTTAGCCCACTGAGCCACCCAGGCGCCCCTCTCTATGTTTTTAAAGGTTAGCATGGATTAAGTCCTTTCCTCCAAGTGTGGCAAGGGGATAAAGAGTCCCCTCACACCCCTGTGCCTTCCTTCTGTGCTGTTCACACACATCACACCCATGGCCTTCTGGGGAGACCTGCAAGGCACAAGGCTTACAAGGTCGTACCAGGCGGGAGGTGGAGCCAACAGAATGGCAATGAAGGGGACGTTGAGAACACAGCTCTAAGGGCTGCATGGGCTGACACAGGAGCCATGCTCTAGGATGTATACGGCTACCATGGCTGCTGCCGGAAGTTCTGTAAGAATCACGCCAAGGCTGACCCATGGCTTCCCCTGCCTCAGCCCAAACACTCCAGTATGGCCAGTTTATGATGGCCACAACCAGTCCTGCAGACTCACTCTCCAGGTCTCACCATACAAGCGCTTCTACCAAAGGACAGAACCGGGGCCACAAAAGGCACGTTTCTCAAAGCTTCCTCAGCACTCCTGCTCTCACCAACTCTGAGGACGTGAGAACTTGATGGCATAGGGCAGGGAGAGGAGTAGAAAGGTCACCGTGCTCTAGTCAAGCATGTCAGTGTGAAAAGCGGGCCCGGCTGGGCAAGAGGGGCATGAACTTGCAGTCCCGGGCCCCTGGCTACCTGCTATCCACTCCGTGCTTCTCTCTGACAGGGCACAGAACGAGCATGCAAAAGTTTCAAAGTTCCAGGGCCAAGTCTCAAAAAAAAAAAAAAAAAAAAAAGAAAAGAAAAAAGCTTCCATGCTCCAACAGTCATTTCCAGGCCCCATGAGTAACAGATCTGCCTGCCCGTGTGGTTAATGCTTACCAAGCACTTTCAGTCTGGCCAGGAACATCAGCGAGATCCCGACAGGGAGACCAACCACATAATACCCGACGGCATTGACCATGGCCCCAGCCTTCTGGTTGCCACTTCCCCGCAGGATGCCACCACTTGTGCACTGTAGGCAGAAAACATCCATCAGTGAGAACACTGCTGAGGCTTCTGAAAGACTCCTGTCCCCAGGCACCTCCCATCCCGGGGCGGGGGCGGGGCTCGGACTTAAAATCCGTGATCACGTGCCAGTGTTCTTATCAAGCGAGTATGGTACAAACGTTCGGTATTACCTACCTGCCCCATCCCAGTTGCTCTTTCCTTCTCTTTTTGCCTTTTTAATTTTTTGTTTTTAACGTTTATTCATTTTTGAGAGACAGGGAGAGGGCAGGGGAGGGGCAGAGAGAGGGAGACACAGAATGCGAAGCAGACTCCAGGCTCTGAACTGTCAGCACAGAGCCCGACATGGGACTCGAACCCACGAGCGGTGAGATCATGACCTGAGCCGAAGTCGGACGCTTGACCCACTGAGCCGCCCAGGCACCCCCAACTGCTCTTTTCGGTTTAAATGTACCACCATCAGAAGAAACGTGGAGATCATAAAAGGGCTTGAAAGGAATATTGCATAACACTTACAGCAAGACCTTCGAACACATGGGAAACCGCACAGATCGGAATCACCTCAGCGACCAGAGCCACGATTTCTCTGTTAGGAAAAGAAAGCACGTCGTGATCAGGAGGAGACAGATGTGTGGCTCAGGAGATGGCACTTGGCCTCTTGTGTAAAACCGGAGGGGGCTCATACGTTCCAGCCAACACCCGATTCGTGGACATTCCTACGGTTTCTTGGCCCGTAGAGGAAACCAACCCTACATTGCATCGAATCACTTCCAGAAGGAATATATAGTCCAACTGGTTGATGGAAACAATTGCATGAGATGATGTGGTGCTCCACTGCCCACAAAAAAATAAAATTTGGATTATAATGCCACCCTCTTTTCATGTTTATTTTTGAGAGAGAGTGTGCAAGCATATGTGAGCAGTTGAGGGGCAGGGAGAGAGGATCCAAAGCGGGCCCTGCACGGACAGCGTCTCGAGAGCTTGATGTGGGGCTCGAAACCACGAACCGTGAGATCATGAGCCGAAGTCAGATGCTTAACCGACTGAGCCACCCAGGCGCCCCAATGCCATCCTTCTTTGAACATGATTCCACATGTATCTCAGTGTGTCTGGATGGAGTAGAACAGAGTGGGTACAGTTCTCTCTGTGGAACCCAGGTTGGCATGTTACAAAGGCCATAGAGACAGTTTACAGAATTATCCTTGGTTCCTAGAGGTAGTCCCTAACCTCTACAGCTAGAGACTTTGATTTTAACACCTACACTTTTAGAAAATGCTGCCACTGACCCAGGAAGGCAAAAAATTCCATCATACTCTTGAGTGATGAACAAACAGGCCTAGATCATTGTCTGGCAATAAATATTTGCTGAATGAATTAAAAAAATCAGGAAACCCAGCACTGAACAAGGTGGTCACCCTCCTCCCCCTCTAAAAACAGGACAGAAATACAGTTCACTATTCAAATTGGATTTCATTTCTTGAATAGGTAACATCTGCCAATGGTTAAAAGAAATCAAGCCATGCAAAAAGAATATCGAGAAAAATCTTACTTCCACTCTGTTCCCAGCCCACCCATTGCCACCTCCCTGCTGACTGGGCAACAATCTTGAATACTGTCTGTACTTTTCCAGTACAAATACAGTCTTCTGTTCCCCTTCTAGAAACTGTTAGTCCATGTTCTAGCATTCTCTACGTGACCTTCTACAACTTGGCTTTTCCAACATACTCACTTTTATATCCCATCAAAATATATTGTCTTTTATGTGCTGCTGAATTCTGTCCACTAATATTTTAGTTTTGATTTTAGAACCGATATTAATAAGTGGGATTGGCCTGCAACTTTCTTTTTTACTGTACAAACTTCGTCAGATTTCGGTACCAATGTTATTTTTGCTTCCAAAACAGAATGCGGACATTTCCCTTTTTGTGGTCTCTGGTACAGTTCGACAGCACTGGAATGACATTTTCGAGGTCTTATAAAATTCTCCACGGGAATCCTCAGGGATTAGTGCTTTTTCAAATTTTAAAATAAATTTCTCTTATTTCTTCAAAGGGAATCGGTCCAGTTAGACCTTTTATGTTTTCCAAGGTAAGTTTTGGTAAATTATTTTCCTAGAAAGTTATTTATTCCTTTCAGATTAAAAAAATTTTTTTTCTTAACGTTTATTCATTTTCTGAGAGAAAGAGACAGAGTGCAAGTGAAGGAGGGGCAGGGAGAGAGGGAGACACAGAATCGGAAGCAGGCTCCAGGCCCCGAGCTGTCAGCACTGAGCCCAATACAGGGCTCGAACTCATGAACCGTGAGATCATGACCTAAGCTGACGTCAGATACTGAACTGACGCCACTCAGACGCCCCTATATTCCTTCCAGGTTTTTTAAATTTACTTTCAAAAGTCATGCAAAACTCGTCTCTCACGGTTCAAAAAAATTACTGTTTTTTAGTAACTTCCTCCTTTATTACTTTGCGCCAAGGGGCTCTCTCTCTTCTCCCTCTCTGCTAACGTTAGGTTCCAAGTCCTTGTTAGAATCTGTGTCACCAATCCTGCCAGTTTCAGCTGATCCTGGTCAGCTCATAAATAATTTGACGTCGTGAGTTTTCTCGGGTCTCCCGATACCACCAAAGATATGGTTCCTGGGCCCTTTTGTTCTTCGTGTTTTCTTCCTGCCCCGCACGGTTTCCGGAAGTGGACAGACTCAGAAGCAAACGTCTGCCACGCGCCTACTGAAACCATCAGCGCAGGATACACATCCGATAACGACCATTCTGATTCCCTTGCAGGAAAACGAGCATGATTTCCGGCTGCCCTTCTGCTTCCTTGGAAGCGAGGGACACTTAAACATCCTATTTCCCCACAGCAACATGGCGGAGGCTTCAAGGGGACAACCCGACATCAGAAGTCAAAAGGCAACCCCAAAAAGATACCCAAGGAATGAACGGCGGAGGGCAGTCCTGTCCACCACCTGCTTGTTAAACCCGTGAAGGAAAAGTCAACGTTGCCTTTTGTAACTGCTGATAGAAGAAACCCAAGTCAGAAGTATCCTTGCGACATGCCCACACCAGCCAGCCTCACTGATGAAAGCAACCAACCCAAACAGGACCCGCAAACCACACAGGAGACCCATCCCTTACACGAATTCGTCTCAGTGATCGGTCTGATCATGTGATTTTTTGAGACAGCTGCTTCAGGGAGATTTTAACTTCGGTTCGAACTGACCAATATATTCCACGACTTGTATCTACCAGGAATTTGGGGGCCAGATTCTGAGCTACCAAGAGGATTCTTATCACTGGGAGCAAAATAACTGAAAACGTAATCAATGGTACCAAAAAGGGGTCTCCTTCTCTAAAATACACACCTATCCTGACCACCTGCAGCACGTATCACCAATAAATTGCCCAATAAATTGGCATTGTGGATGATAAATCAGTTCCTACATCTGATCAGTTCTTCCCAGGAAACATCAATGAGGTTTTTTTTTTCCTTTTTTTATGCTTATTTATTTTTGAGAGTGAGAGAGACAGAGCACGAGTGGGAGAGAGGCAGAGAGAACGGGAGACACAGAATCTGAAGTGTCCTTTTTAGGCTCTGAGCTGTCAGCAATGTGGAGCTCGAACCCATGGACCGTGAGATCACGACCTGAACCAAAGTTGGCCACTTAACCGACCGAGCCACCCAGGTGCCCCTGGTGAGTTTCTGATCTTACAAATGGCTCAGGGACCCTCCAAGATGCAACACCCCCAGGATGCCTCCCAGTGTGAAGGCATCCATCTACCCAACCATTTCTTTACCGCAAATTTTGCGTTTCAAGAAAATGTCCACACTCACCGGTCGCTAGTGAAAATGTACCCCACCAGATCCTTAAAAATTAACAACAGGACGCAGAAGGTTATAGCAAAGACTCCTGGAGGTAAAAACAGCAGAGAAACAACCAGTGAGAAAGGAGATCTGCAGGGCACCAGGAGGCTTCCCGGGCACAGACCACTTGGGTGAGTCAATGACTGTAGAGTCTAAGCACCTGTGACCAGCAAGGCGACAGTTGAGGACTTCTTGGCCTGCTCGATGTCTCCAGCGCCCAGCGCATTCCCTACCCGGATACTGGTGGCCACACTGAAGCCTGAAGGTATCTAAAATGAAAAGCAGACATACCGTAACGAAAAGAGAAGAGTGAGCAGGGAGCAGAGAAGTCCCTGCCTCTTGGCTTGGTTCTCAGCCCAACCGTGCACCTTCCCCAGGGAACAGGGACCCGGGAGATCATGGCATACACCTCAGTGGTAAAACCTGGGCCTAAAAGTTCTGAGAAAACAAATTTGCAACCTCCCCATTTGTCTAGCCGAGTGCCCCCAGGCTGATGTGAATCTCCATCGCATACTGGGCTTTTGGGCAAGGCTTCTAAGGTGTGCAAGGGAGGGTCCCGCACAATCGTGTTTCCTCCTCTGTGTGCAGAGGACGGACTGCCAGGAGCCCAGCGGAAGTCTGTTCTGAAAGACCATCAAGGGATCAAGTTTAGAAAACAGAATCCCAAAACGGCGACCTTTCCCCTTCCCCGGAGCGTCGGGTAAAAAGGAACTTTAAGGAAACGCAAAGATGCACACCCAAGCTCATCCCAGGCAATGCGGCTCCTCACGCCATGAACCTAGCGCCATCACCCTTTGCGCCCCCGACCTGTCCCCAGGCATCTATCTGTGTTGTGACAACCGGAAAAGATTCTTCATGTCTGGCAAGTGTGCAAATCATATCAAATCTTTCAGATCCGGGGGGTGCCTGGCTGGTGTCTGACTCTTGATTTCGGCTCGGGTCACGTTCTCACGGTTCATGGGACCGAGCCCCACGTCAGGCTCTGCACTGACAGCAAGAATTCCGCTTGGAATTCTCTCTCTCCCTCTTTTTCTCTGTCCCTCCCTTATTTGCATGCCCTCTCTCTCTACACAAATAAAGAAGCTTAAGCAAAAATCTTTCAGATCCGAACAGTGCTAGGACGTGCAAACTCCCCAGAGCTCACCGGAAAGACGCCACCATTCCAGATGGGCCCTGCCTGGCTCTACGATGAAATTTTACTCTCATGTATCGTTTCACAGGTTACTAACGGGATGAATGCCTACGCTCGTTCTTTGGATTCTTTTCATTTAAAAAAAAAATTTTTTTTTAACGTTTATTTATTTTTGAGAGAGAGAGAGAGACAGAGCATGAACGGGGGGAGGGGCAGAGAGAGAGGGAGACACAGACTCGGAAGCAGGCTCCAGGCTCCGAGCCATCAGCCCAGAGCCCAACGCAGGGCTCGAACTCACGGACCGTGACCTGAGCTGAAGTCAGCCGCTTAACCGACTGAGCCACCCAGGTGCCCCTTTGGGCTCTTTTCAAGAGCACCATCTAGCACCCCCACACGACCGGCTCCCGGACACTCACCATGTACAAAATGACGGTCACTTCATACACCACGGACTGGGCTCCCAGCTCCACCATGCCGAGGATACCTGGTGGAGAGAGGCAGCTGACACCGTGCTTCCGGATGGGGCCCGTGCCCACGCCAGCCATCGCCACCTGTCCCCGCACTGACCGCTCAGTAGGCTCCCGATCTCGTAGGCCCACCACTCAATGCACAGCATGAGCATGCCGGGGAAGGCCAGGTCGAAGAAGCCGGCCCAGTCATGCAGACACTCAAGGGACCACCCTGCAGCAGGGACAGAGACACATCACCAACACACGGGCCACTGGGCTGGAGCTCAACCCGAGACAAGACCCACGTCCGAGCTGGAAAACGAACAGCAGACTTTACCTCCCCAGATATCTTGGTGCAGTTTCCTCCAGAGGATGTACAGGAAGAGGAGCAGCACGAGGGTGAACTGGGAAATGGTATTTGCCAGTGCCGACCCCCTGGAAGGAACGGTCCCAGTGAGGGCAGGTGCCTGTCCATCGTGCGGGGACTCCCGTGGCAGCCCTAAATGCATCTTCTTTCCGGAGCAGCCTCGCGGTCCGTCCCTGACCGTGCTTTCCAGAGCGGCCCAGGGAGGGGACCCCCACCGGGACACACTACCAAGCAGAGGTCCCCCCCTGCCATCCTGCCCTGGAAAAGCCTCAGGCAGGTCCCCCCCTGCCTCCCATCCCCAGAATCAGCTGGACTCACATCACCCCGAGATCCAGTTGATAGAGAAACAGATAGTTGATGAGGGCGTTGACAAGATTGGCGACAACTCCGGTGAGGATCTGGGGCAGTATGATTCCCTGAAACGAGGAGAGACCGCACCACGTGCTGGAGACCAGGGAGCAGGGTGGTCACTTCCTCCCCAAATGCACACGCGCCACAGGCATAGCACGAGGACCCAACCGGATGCCTGTTCTTGCTGCTCCTGGCCTCCTGCCTCCCCCCTCCCTCCTCCTCCTCCCCTCCTCCCCCGCCTGGAGGCGTGAAACACAGGGACATGGGCAGGAGAGGGCCCGGCAACAGACAGGCAGGACCGCCAAGTGGTTCGCCTACCAGAGCACAAGGACTGGCCGAGACGGAGTATAAACAAATCACCTTCCACACTGGACAGGGGGTGACCAACTCAGCACTTTTTCAACCAAATGGAAGTTCGGAACACTGATCTAAGATGACCTCACAAAGCTGGGGCGTGGGAAGGACTCCATCCCACCCGGCTCTGCTTACAAGTACAGGGCAGAGAAGTCCGGGCTGTTTGGCATCTTAATCTAAGACTTCAGGAGGGAGAGGAAAACGACACGGGCTGGAGACGTACAAGGCATCAGGGGATCAGAATCGCAGACGCGATGAGGCCGGCTGCTTCTCCCACCTGCAAGGTGTCACCCCGGCCCCTCGTCTGAACGCCTACTGCTTCCTCACCCTCGGACAAACCTGCTTCTCTGAAATCACAGACCCTGTGACATTGCGCCGTGTGAAGTCGTTACCGGTGAAAATAAAAGATCCCTCTCCTGCCTGGGGGATTGAAGTCACTCTCACACCCCAAAGCAGCAGCCTCGATGTTCCAGCTCAGGGGCAGAGCTTCTCACGGATTTCTGGACACAGCAATCCGCATCTATCTGAGCTCTCTCCGGTCCCCAAGGAGAGAGGACGTGGGTCCACTTTGCAGGGCGGACCTGGCGTTGACCCCTCTTCTGCTTCGCTCTGAGCCTACCAAAACGTGGCTTCCCCTGCACTGCACCTAAACTCCATCCATCAGAATCATAGGATAACTCTCCCCCGCCCTTGCTGGGGGAGAACCACACTCCTCTGATCCAGCCACGCTATGGTCCACACCATGCTGCGTATTTGTCTCAAGTGGTCTCCTGGTCAGGGACCAGGACAAGGATCGTGGCCAACCACTTATGCGGGTCACTTATTTAGCAGGCAACCCTGCTTATTAGTTTTTAGCAAAGGAGGCAGGGGAGCACACAAGTCTTTCGGGTAGAGAGAGTAGAAGTAGCATGGGGTGAGGTTGGCCTTGGGAAGGACTGGCAGCAGGGAAATTTGCTAAGATGCTACGGAAGTATCCGCCGAAGGATAAGGGAAGAAGAAGAGAGGAACTGAGGCTGGAGGTCGGAGAGAGGCAGGACCACAGGACCATCAGTGACCGGACATAAGAGTGAAGGAAAAGATGGAGAGCCAGATGAGGGCAGGTTCCCCAGAGATAAGGTGTTCGAGGCCCCTAACTGGGAAGGAAGGCAGGCCAGTGGAGAGGCAGGCCTGGGGGATGAGAAGGTCAAGTGCGCAACATGCATGTGCCTCCTAGAGGCAGCATTCCAGACTGGCGACTAGAGCTATAAATGGGGGAGCCCTGGGCACACAGATGGAAAGAAAAAACACGCAAGAGACAGCTTCCCTCAGAGGAAGGTCAGCAGAAGCCAGTGGGGTCGCCTTGTCTACCTCTCTCCCACCTAGAAGTCTAAGCAACCCCCGGTTTTCTCTGGGGCTCCTTCCACCCTCCCCACCTGTATTAACTTTGCCCCCAGACGAGCTGCACACTCACGTATCGTACGCTCACAAAAGGGCTGGGCCCCAAGACGGAAACTGGGTTAAATGCAACTCCCTCCCTCTCCAGAGATCCCTGCAGGCAAGGAGTCATTTCGTTCTACAGGATCTGCCCCAGTGTTACGATTCCCGTTGCTTCTGTAGGGCATCCTTTCTCATCACAGACCTGCAGCATCTTTTGTTGGGACCACGTCCATAACTCTCCTCTCTCCCCCTAGCAATCGGTTCCCCACCAGCTGAAATCCACAGCAGAGAACCAAGGCTGAGCCTGGGCCAGCCCACCTCTCTGATTCTGTCATCCACTGTGCCCCTCCACCCATGCCGTGGCCTCTGTGCTCCCACGTCCCGGTGACCAGAACACCCCTTAGGAACCCCGCGTAGTCTCCAAACCCAGTTCAAGCCTCTCGGCCCCTCTCAGCTTCAGGCTCCTCTTTGTAGGTCTCTGCGGGTCCCTCAGAGTATCTGAGAGAGGGGTTTTCATTCCCAGTGTCCTCACTGGGCCAAGCTGGAGCCTGTGGCTAGGAGCCCCCATGCTGGCTGGAAGCCTGGCAGTCAGGGAGAAAGCCCCGAGCATCTAACGCCTCCGCGTGGCTTCAGACGAGGCCACGGGCTGGCAGTGGACAGACAGGCCAGCGCTCAGTCGTGCAGACCTCTGCCCCTTTCCAGACCCTTCAAGTGTATCATCCTTACGCTGACGGGAGACTCGGAAGCTGTTTTTGTCCACAGGGTAATACCTTAAATTTAAGAACGTTAAATAAACGGAAAACCTCCTCCCTTCTCTCTCCCCTCCCTTGTGCCCTCAAGTCGCACGTGCCCTGGAGAGCCTGCCTGCGTGGCCACGACCCATTGCCCGGGACCCTCATTTCCCTGGATTCCTCTGGAAGGAAGTCAAGGGTCCCACATACGCTGGCATCGTAAATCCACGCCTACCGAACCAGGGCAGCCGTCACACAGCTTTGGCCCCTGCTGCTGGTCACAATTCTCCCTGACATATTACGACGTGGGCCTTCACGCCCCACTGAGGAGAGCCGGGCCTTTCAGACAGGCTGAGAGGAGCGGAGAGGTTGGCTCCCTGGAGCCTGCCCCCGGAGCCCTCTGGGGGACACAGGCACACACCCTTCACTTCCAGAGAGCCACGTAACAGCATGGAGCCAAAGAACGCTAGTGCTACCCCTGATCCTGCCAATGACAATATTTCCAAGGGGGAATCAGATAAGAATGTTCCAGAGCCAACAAGTACATACCCTTCCCTTGATTTCACTTCGTAAACTTCTCCACACCAAAGTCCTGAGCGCACCACACGGGGAAACGTATTTCGGTGGCCCCCAGCAGGTGAGGTTCCCCACCCCGTTATCCATGAGTGTTTTCAGGGCCCCGATCCCCGAAAGCCATAAACTCCCATGAACCGCCCCCCCCCCAAAGAAAAAAGCAGAGTCTACATTACCTGATTGAGCAAAAATTTAACTTGTAACGTGTAAATAAAGATTGCCTACAAGAGAAGAAGAAACGAATGTTAACATCTTGGCCTTGCCATGTAGCAAGGAGCTGGGAGCCGTGGCTTGGCTGCCCTCTGCTCCCCCGTGGACCCGCAGAGGCATGCCGTCTCAGAAGGGGACAGGGACAGGGGGCAGGAGCCGAGGTGTCTAGGGCCAGGGCGTTCCAAACATCTCTTATGGATGAACAGCATCCAAGGGACCCCAGGGCCTGGGAGAGCAGTTTCCTTGGGAGTATGACAAGGAGCCTTCTGGGGGACAGTGGGGCTGTAAAGGAGGCCCCTGGGCAAACTCTGGGGGGGCACCCCTTTTATAGACCAAGTAACAGTCCTATTTGGTGGCGTAACTAAAGAATACGGAACTTTATCTTTTTTTAATGTTTTCAGAAATTTATTTTGAGAGAGCGTGCACACGTGGGGTTAGGGTTGGGGGAGGGGCAGAGAAAGAACGGGAAAGAGAGACCCCCCCCCCCCCCCAGCAGGCCCTGCACTGTCAGCACAAACCTGACTCGGGGCTCAATCCCACAAACCATGAGCTCATGAGCCGAGCAGAAACCAAGGGTTGGGTGCTAACCAACCGAGCCACCCAGACACCCCGAGAACATTAAACTTGAAAGGCTTCGGGGTAAATTAAAAGCCACAATGCCAACTGTGACGGCAGACGGCTACTTTTAAGGGCTGAATTACAGCCATCCAAATTCGTATGTTGAAGACGTAACCCCCAACGTGGCTGTATTTGGGGAGTCTTTAAAGAGGTGATTACGTGAACGTGAGGCCGTTAGCGTAAGCTCTAACCCGACAGGACTGAGGTCCTTATAAGAAGACAAGAGACACCACGGCTGCACCCACACAGGGGGATGGCCGCGAGAAGAGGCAGCCAAGAAGGAGGTGGTCTGCAAGCCAAGGAGAGGCCTCCAAGGGTATCAACCCCGCGACCACCTTGATCTCGGACTTTGCAGCTTCCAGTAGTGTGAGAAAACGTTTAAGCCATCCAGTCTGCGGCGTGTTGTCAGGGCAGTGCAAGCAAACCCACGCAGTCCCAACGGAGTAAAATAGTTTAAATTGTTCACTGACCGCGAGCTTCTGTGTCAGACGTGAACATACACTTAGGGTTGTGTGTGATCACACTCATCAAGGAAGAAAAAAAAATCTAAAGGTTCAGAGTGAGGCCCTAAGAAGTTCTGACATGGGAGAGAATTTACCCTTATCTAAAAGAAGAAAAAAGAAAAGAAAAAAGAAAAAAGGCTGAACTCCTTTCCGCGGAGGATATCCTGGAGACCCCTCCAGCGGCAGAAGTTCAAGACGGTGGTTCACTGAACTCGCCTCGGTCCCGGGGTCTCTCAAGGGACACACGTTTGTGTCTTTTACAGGCATAATTAAAACCCCACTTCTTAAAGGAGCCAGCGTCACACGTGTGAATCACAGAAGACTGACCCAATGCATTGGGCCCACAGGTAGCTCAGGTGCCTTCCACCAGTAAACCCCAAGAAGGGGACCTCATGGGGTGCTTGGGTGGCTCAGTCAGTTAAGCATCCGACTCCTCATTTCGGCTCAGGTTGTGATCTCACGGTTCGTGGGACTGAGCCCTGAGTCGGGCTCCGCGCGGACAGCACGGAACCTGCTTGGGATCCTGTCTCTCCTCTCTGCCCCTTCCCCACTCGTTGTGGCTCACTCGCTCTCTCTCAAAATAAACTTAAAAAAAAAAAAAAAGAAGGGGACCTTGTAACACTTGCAAACTTACAGGCAGGGCAGGAATGAAGATCATGACATAGTCCTGGGTAAGCCTGTACGATGAAAAGCAAAAAAAGGCCACAGAGGTCTCTGTGAGGGAAGGGTGGGTAGGAAAAGCTGACAAAAACCATCTTTCCCATTCTTGGCTCTTTCTAAATTAATGGGTTTCGACTGCTGGAGCAAATGCCAAAATGAGAGACACCTAGACCTTGTCCTCCTAAAACTGCCTCTCTTGGTCCTTCCAAATCTTCAGATCTAGGAAAGGGTTTTTGAACTCGGCACTACGGCCAGATAGATAATTCCCTGCCGTGGAAGGAACCTGTGCATCGAAAGATGTTTCGCGATGTCTCTGCAGAGCCCCAGTAACCAGTTCTGATCCCCGGAAATGCCTCCCAACATGGCTAAACGCCCCCTAGGTTCACCGCCGCGGGTCTAGCACAAGGACTTGTTTTAAAGGTCTTGATTAACTCGACCAGCAGGTGGCAAACACATCAGCCCATGAGAATCCTCGAGGGGAACTCTGAAAGACACTGATGCCCTTGCCACACCGCAGGCCAATTCAAACGGAACGCCGACGGGGGAGGGGGACCGGGCATGGGCGGGTTTTAAAGGCACCCAGGTGATTTTAGTATCAACCAGGGTCAAGAATCACAAAACCGTGAACAAATGCCCTAAACTCCTATCTCAAGCGGAGGATGTTTGCAAACCTTATTTCAGTATAAACGATGTGCCCTGAAGTCACCCAAATAAGGAAGGGTCTAGACCTTGCTTGCCACATATGAAAAGCACTACATAATGCCGGCCTTTGTAATTCCCAGAGGCTGAACCTGGATAGGGCCGTTTTTCTGCCAAGATGGACCCAATCCCCACCCCCACCCCATGGCATGGGCCCATCTTACCTGGACACGGCTGGGTCCTGCCTGAAGAGATGCAGAATGTTCTGGGTGTTGACGAAGAGTGCCCAGCAGGGGAAGCAGGAGAGAAGCAGCACCAAGGTGCCCCTCTGCAGGATGACTCCCACGTGCTTCAAGTTCTGGCTCCCATACGTCTAGGTGCACACGGTCCAAACAAACGCATGAGTACAGAAACGGCACCCCTTGTACCCCCCCCAAAGGCCTTCAATCATGACTTTGCCACGCTCTTTACGTTAGTGGTTCTCAGACTTGACTACCCATTAGCATCACCTGGAGAACTTGTTTTTTTCGATTCCCTTAAAAAAAATTTTTTTAATGCTCATTTTTTGAGAGAGAGACAGAGAGAGACAGAGAGAGAGACAGAGACAGAGCACGAGCAAGGGAGGGGCAGAAAGAGAGGGAGACACAGAATCTGAAGCAGGCTCCAGGCTCTGAGCTGTCAGCACAGAGCCTGACGCGGAGCTCGAACCCACGAACCATGAGATCATGACCTGAGCCGAAGTCGGACGCTTAACCAACTCAGCCATCTAGGTGCCCAGAGTATGCGACTTTTAATCCCAGGGTGGGGAGTTCAAGCCCCACATTGGGTATAGTGTTTACTTAATAAAAAAAAAAAAAAAAAAAAAAAAAGAGGAGCACCTGGGCGACTCAGTCAGTTAAGTGTCCTACTTTGGCCCAGATCATGATCTCGCGGTTTATGGGTTCGAGCCCTGCGTCAGGCTCTCTGCTGACAACTCAGAGCCTGGAGCCTGCTTTAGATTCTGTGTCTCCCTCTCTCTCTGCCCCTCCCTCGTTCACACTCTGTCTCTCTCAAAAATAAATAAACATTATTAAAAAGAAAGTAGCACACTCCATGGGGCCAGCCAGGCACCCCACCTGGAGAACATTTTTAAAACACTGACACCAGGGTCCCACTAAAGATAGTCTACATTTAGGGGCGTCTGGGTGGCTCAGTCGGTTGAGTGTCTGACTCTTCGTTTCCGCTTAGGTTGTGGGCTCATGGTTCGTGAGTTTGAGCCCCAGCTGGGGCTCTGTGCTGACTGTGCAGGGACTGTTTGGCATTCTCTCTCTCTCTCTCTCTCTCTCTGCCCCTCCTGCTCTATCTCAAATAAAGAAACCAACTTTAAAGAAAAAAAGAGTCTGGATTTAACAGGTCCAGGGTGGGACCCAGTTATCAGTCATTGCTGTTTTATTTATTTTTGAGAGAGCACAGTGGAGAGGGGCAAGGAGAGGGGACAGAGGATCTGAAGTGGGTGGTGCACGGACAGTGGCGGGCCGAATGTGGGGTTTGAACTCACGAACCGCGAGATCATGACCTGAGCTGACGTCGGGTGCTCAACTGACTGAGCCACCCAAGTGCCCCACATCAATCACTTTTAAAAGCTCTCCATGTGATTCTTTTTTTTCCTGTTTTTAATGTTTATTTATTTTTGAGAGAACAGAGTATGAGCGGGGGAGGGACAGAGACGGAGACACAGAATCTGAAGGAAGCCCCAGGCCCTGAGCTGTCAGCACAGAGCCCGACGCGGGGAGACTTGAACTCAGGGACCGCAAGATCATGGCTTGAGCCAAAGATGCTTAACCGACTGAGCCACCCGGGCGCCCCTCTCCGTGTGATTCTGAAGGCCAGTCAGGGTTGCATCAGCTGGAAACCAACCTACTAGACGTGCAGTTTCTCGGGCCCTGCCCCCCACCTGCCGAAACAGGGTCAGTGCGCACAGAAGCCAGCTCCTACGGGCCTACAGAAGCCAAAAACTCTGTGCCATCTCTCCCTGGGACGTGTTCAGTGACATCTGTACGGGAGCCTGAAGCTAGCTGTAGAGAGAATAGTTACCACCATGGGACTTGGCAGAGAGCAGGTCAGACGTGGCCCTCTGCCCCTCCCCCACCCCAGACCCGCTCATTCAGCAGTTACCAGGATGCCACCAGCCTACTCTGGCAAGCCCCGGTGGTAGCGCAGAGGGACGCTCAAGTCTGAGACCCACGGGGACCGTGCCAGACTCAATGATGCGGGAAGTCATAAAAGGGACTCGTACAAAACGTCCCATGTGGTCAAAAGGCAACGTAAGGTGGCCGTGCACAAGCCTGCGAGGCACCCAGCCACGCTTCAAAGAAAGCAGGCACCGCAAAGTGGAACTGACGGCTGGCCAGACGTCACAGGGCTGGCCGTCAGCAAGTCCCTCCCCGCCGCGCGCACGGCCCTCCCTTCCTGCCGCTGGGGACCTTCCGGCTGTGCTCCAGAGAAGATGTTCAGGGTCACCGTGAGAGTCACCTGGGGCTTCCGTTTACCTGGGAGATGAGGGTGTCACAAGCAGAAGATAAGCCAAAGCCCACCGAGATTCCAGTGACGTTGATCATCTGCCAAGGAACGCAAGGAGACGGGAAGGCATGTTCTGTCTGCTCTGATCAGAGGCAGCCTCGAGCCTCCGACAACCCTCACCAGTCGGCCTACTCAGCCCCATTCTCCGCCCGGAGCCCCTCCACTGGCCCCACTTTAATTAAAGGACGTGCACGCGTTGAGAGGGAACGTCTCAGCCAGAGATCACAACAAAGCCTTCTGCTTTCTTAAATCCCAGGCGTTTGGCTTCCTGACTTCAGAGGGACGTGAATCCTTCTTAACAGCAACGTAACGTGGTGGGGTGGCAGTTCTGGGTGAGTCCCCCTGCTCAAGGCCAAGTACGGCCTGTTACAATATCCCAAAGGGTTCTGAGGGCTCAGAATCAAGCCCCCGAAGCCAAGACCAGAGGGTTTCCAGGTGTACTTGTCTTGACCAGGGTCAGCAACTAAATCCCAGGGTCCCTGGAGCTTTGGGGAGCCCAGGGCAGCACCCCCAACACCAGGGAGTGGCGTCACAGGATGTCTGGAACCTGTTACCTCCACCTGAGTCTGCGGGGAGGTTACAGAGACAACAGCCCCAAACTGGACTCAGCCTAGAAGCACCAGCTTGCTTTCCTTCTCTTTCTGAAGTGTTTATTTTTGAGAGACAGAGAGAGAGTGAGCGCAAGCATGAGCAGGGGAGGGACAGAGAGACAGAGAAACATAGGATCCAAAGCTGTACTGATGGAAGCAAGCCTGAGGCAGGGCTCGAACTCACAAACTATGAGATCATGACCTGAGCCTAGGTCAATCAACCAACCAAGCCCCTCAGGTACCCCGAAGGAAGGCTTTCTTGTGCTTGCTTGGCTAAAGAGATTTTGCCAGAGGCTTGCCAGGTGCATTTGTTCCTGCCAGATTTCCAAACATTAAAACCACAAAGGGATAATTAAGCCTGGGGGTTTCTCACATTGTTCCCCGAAAGCAAGACAACCCGTATATACCCAAGACCCAAGACCCGGTTCAGAGTAGTCTTGCCCAGTTCCGAGGTAGCAAACACCAACGGCTAAGTAAGGTGGACGTGTGCCTTAGCAGAGAGCACCAAGGGGAAATTGGGGAGGCTGAACAGGGGCACACAAGCCACCAAATCCACCTTCCTAGAGACACCTCGCTGGCCAAACCAAACAAGTTGGCAGGGTCGTTTGGCCAGACATAGCCACTTAGCCCCTGGCAGAGGTCAATGACATCTCTCTTTGGTTTCGGGGACTCATATCCAGGATACAGGGAGGATTTGGGGTTCCTCTCAATTTTAGGTTTGGACACTAGGATCCAGGATTCCATCTTCCACTTCTGTGTCAGGGAGATGAAAGTCAAGGCAGAGGTGGGGGGTGTCACAGTTTCTCCTGATGAAGTCAGACTTCACCCCCCCCCCTTTAGGATTCCCTTCTCCCAGATGTGGGACCAAGAACAGAAGGCCAGAGCGCCACAGATTACAAATTTACTGATGTGGGAGGCGGAGTTAAGGGCCCTCCAAAGATGTCCCATCCCAACCCCCGGAACCCCGAGAAAACATGAGGTTACGTGGCAAAGGAGAATTATAGCTGCAGACGGAAAAATGGTTACCGCCCTCAACCAACACCGTGTTTTCAGCCCAGTGAAACCCCTTGGCGACTTCTGACCTCCAGCAGCATAATATGATATGCTGGGTTGTTTTAGGCCATTAAATAGCGACACCTCGTAACAGCACCAAGAGGGAACTCAGACAGACAGCTTTCAGAAACGTGTGTTGGCAAGTCCCCTACGTACCGCAATCGCAAGGGTGACGGCGTCCAGTTCCAGCTTCCCCAGGTGGCCACAGAACACGGAGCTCACGAAACTGATCAGAAACACCATCAACTGGGCCAAGAACTGAGAAGAGACAGAAAAGGAGTTGAGGGTGAGTGTCCCAACTGTCACAGCCAAAGGAGGGTGTGAGGGCCGGGGGGCGGGGCGCCCCCACCCTCTGCAAATCAACGCCAGTAACGGAATCTGGCTGGTATCGGCCTCTGCCAACTTTCACAGGCCAACACGCAACTTCAGGTAGGCTTCCAGAAGGATGGTAAAAAGTTCATCTGCGACCGCTACCAGAATCACATTTTTAAAACGTTTTTTAATTGTTTATTTTTGAGAGAGAGACAGAGTGAGAGCAGGGGAAGGGCAAAGAGAGAGAGAGAGAGACAGAATCCGAAGCAGGCTCCAGGTTCTGAGCTGTCAGCACAGAGTCCCATGCGGGCTCGAACTCACAAACCATGAGATCGTGACCTGAGCGGAAGTCCAACCCTTGGAGCCAGCCAAGCGCCCCCAGAATCACATTTCTGAGAACTTTCTAGCTTTTTAAATTGATTTTTCACTGCAGAGTCTCAGGCCGCATGTCACATGTGTACATTCTCTGAAGTTGTCAGAGGCTGCCTTCTGGGATAACCCCCCCGTTCTCCCAGATTCCTAGTGAGGACTGGAGAGAATGCCGCCTTCAATCAGTTCCACAGGCAGGAACACCTAAGGCAGACACGAGGTTATCCTGCTGGAAGGTCAGCGGGCTCTGGAATCTTGGGGAGAGACATCCCCAATCTGCCAAGCATGTTTAATTCTTATATCCTATGAAGGCTCAGAAAGGAGGGCAAATTCAGCTTCTGGAACAATGAGCCATCATTCCAGGAACTACCATGACTTGCTCCCCAAGGTTGCAGCTGGATGTTTGGACACTTACCTTATCTCCTTAGGTTAATTTTTTTTTTCTTTCTTTTTTCTCCTTAGGTTAATTTAAAGCCACCTCCCAGGGCACCTGGGTGGCTCAGTTGGTTAAACCTCTGATTTCCACTCAGGTCGTGATCTCGCGGTTCACGAGCTCGAGCCCTATGTCGAGCTCTGTGCTGACAGCTCAGAGCCTGGAGCCTGCTTTGGATTCTGTGTCTCCCCCGGTCTCTCCCGCTCCCCCACTCTCTCTCTCTCTCTCTCTCAAAAATAAAGTAAAAATAAAATTAAAAAACACCGTGGAGTACCTCTCGGGAAAGCCCTTCTTTCCCAGGAGGCTTATGTGCTCTCACCCCCACTCTCTGGGAGACAGAACAGAGGCCTAAGGATTGACAGCTGCTGCTGGGGTCTGCCCCATGGGCCCCTTTCCAAGCTGATGGGACACAGAGGAGCTTGTGCTGGTCCCATCGGCAAAGGGAAAGGGACTCCTCCTGCTCAGACCTCAGACAAGGTTCCATCTTTCTTGGGCCCCCAAGTGACACAGCTTCTCATCTGACAGGACCTTCTGCTACGGAGCAGAAGGGATGCTTTCAAAACGTATTGCAGAAGTAAGCCAAAAACCAAAGAGCAGGCAGGGGACAACGAGAAGCTGGGGGCAGGGGTGAAAATAAAAAAGGTTGGCATAGAAACCCAATCCTATAGAACCCAAGCCTAGAGCCAAGGTACCCCCCGTAGGCCTGTGCCAGTGGGACGGGCCAGGATCTGGGCCTCGTCACCATCCTTACAGATGTTCTCTGTGGTTCCGTCCAGGGGACCTTGCTGTCTCTTCAACTGTGAATTTATAGAACTTTAAAGATCATGGGGTCCTGTTTTTTTTTTTTAGTGAACTCAGTATCACGGTCACTAACTTCTCAGCCTCCGTGCATGTAAACAGTGGCAAATGGCTGTATCACAGAATCTGTTTTCCTCTTTTCCACGGAACATTATTTCTACGACACAGTGCCCAGTCCCCCCACAGGCCACATGTGAGCTGTTTTCCGTGGCTTCACGTAAAAACGTGCTCAGTCTCATCTATCATCAGGCCTCTGGGCCACTTTCCCAATTCTGCTCTAACTGATCATGCTACACAGAATGCCTTTTGTAGTTGGGCAGGGAATGGGCATTTTTGTAGGGCAAGTGTCCCGTCCACCAGCAGGAATAGTTATGTTTCTTAGATGAAAAGGCCAGGAAGTCTAGCTGAGTTCAGCTAACCCACGTGAGATGCAGTGTTGAGCCCACTGAACACTTGCTGGGGTCATGGCAGTAACATGGGGTTCAGGTCGCCCAACACAGCAGCCATTTGTGACCTTCAGTCCCAGGAGGATCCTGGCTCCAGGGTTGATGTTTGTTAACCGCATAATGTTTATATCCTGGTTTTAAGCCCTTTGGGTGAGCTCTTGACCATGGCTGTGGTCCCTACACAAAGTATCACCTGAGGGGGGTGCCTGGGTGGCTCAGTGGGTTAAGGGTCCAACTCTTGATTTCGGCTCAGGTCATGACCTCATGGTTGTTAGTTCAAGCCCCGCATTGGGCTCTGTGCTGACAGAGTAGAGCCTGCTTGGGATCCTCTCTGTCTCTCTTGGCCCCTTCCCTGTGCTCACTCTCTCTCCCTCAAAATAAATAAATTCAACAAAAATTTTTAAAAAATTAAAGGATCACCTGGGGATATTTATCAGAAAGCTAACACCTGGCCCCTAGCTTAAGAGACTGATTCTGGACATCAGCAGGGCTGTGAGATCTGCGTTTCGACACCCCAACGCCCACCCCATGCACACCCAGTCAAGACGTGTTGGTCAAGGACAAGATCCTCCCAAATTGTCCCATCACACGGCATGTTGCTGTGCCTGGGGAATTAACCAATTCCGGACACAGGTTTGTTCCCCCGGGTGCCTCAGGGGCCGCTGTCTCCACGACAGCATGACTGGCAATGGCTACATGTAGTCAAATGCACAATAGAAATGGCCAAACTGGGGGCACCTGGGTGGCTCAGTCGGTTACACGTCCGACTTCAACTCAGGTCATGATCTCACGGTTCAGGAGTTCATGAGTTCGAGCCCCACGTCAGGCTCTGCTCTGACAGCTCAGAGCCTGGAAGCCCGCTTCGGATTCTGTGTCTCCCTCTCTCTCTGCCCCTCCCCTGCTCACATGGTCTCTCTCTCTCAAAACTAAATAAACATTAAAAAAGAAAAACAAAAGGAAATGCCCAAACTAGTGGGCGGGGGTGGCTAAACAGTGATGGGTACTAAGGAGGGCACTTGTTGGGATGAACGCCGGGTGTTATGTGGAAGCGATGAATCACTAAATTTTATTCCTGAAGCCATTATCCCGCTATATGTTAACTTGGGTTTAAATAAAAATTGATTTAATTTAGTTAATTAAAAAAAAAAAAAAAAAAACAAGCGGCATCTGTTTCTTCCTGCCACGGAGGCCCTGCTCATTTTTCGGCCAGACAAACAGAACTCTTGCTATGTGGCCGCTTTGGAAGGGTGCTCTCCAGGGCCAGATGCCAGGGAGGCAATGGGTGTGAGCCTGTCCAGTGTGCCATACGAGACAGTTCTAGAAGGCCCTGGTCTTACCCCCCCCCCCTCCATGGATGCCTGAAAGCTTACTCCTGTAGCGAGAGGCCAGCACTGGAAGGAGCCTGCGAGGTCGTTGGCTACGGCCTCTTCTTTGACACCCGAGGAAATCCAGGCAGGCAGGCTGAGCCACCAGCCCCAAGTCACACAGCTGGTTAGTAACACAGGTAGGACGCAAGTCACCGGACTCCCAGATGGTCAACTGGGGTCAACATCTTTGGAGCACCAAGTACGCGCCAAGCACTAGGGAGACGGACGGAAGTAACATGAACACCATCCGCTCCGTTCCTACACCAATGGAACCCGCCGCATAGCACAGAAAGATGTTCATCGTGGAATAACACCGCCAGTGACACACGTGATGGGTGCTACAAAGGAGGCAGGAGCTCCGAGAGCACAGCCTGGGAGTCCGAGAAGGTTCTGGGAGAAATGAAGTTCAGCTGAAACCTGAAAGGTGAAGGTGGGCGGTCTGTCTGGGGAGAACGTTCCAGGCAGAGGAAACACCCGAGTGGCAGGAGGGTGGGGGGTCTGAGGCAAGGCTGGGGCACTGAAAGGAGGCTGGGGGAAGGACCAGTGGGAGACTGAAACAAGAGACCAGACCGTGAGGGCCTCACGGAGACCAACGAAGGAAGGGGACAAGCTCACACAGCACATCTGAAGAGGAGTTTGGTGGCTCCAAGTGGAGCAGTGGGGCCAACCTAAGAGGGAGACACAAGCTGGAGGCGGTAGTGGCCCAGACCTGGAGTGCGGAGGAGGGGAGGTGAGCAGGTGCATCTGGCGGAGAGACAGCTAGGCCTGGGTGAGGGAGGGGACAATGGAGGAGGGCCCTGGACCACTCCCTTCCCCTCATGCCCATCACCCTTTGAGATGCCTGCCACTCTTTTAGACCTTCATCAGCCTAGCCTAGATGGTCTTCTGCCTTCTGGACGCTTGCTCCTGCCGAATCCTACATGCGTCACTAAGTACTGCCCGCTGATTATTTCCCCACTGCCTACAGGATAAAAATCAAACCATCAGCCTGCAGGTCTGGTGTCTCTCCCGACTGCCATCCAGCCTGTCTGTCCAGACGCCACTCACTGTGCGGGGCTCGCTCTGTCGTTCTGCCCTGCAGCCCTAGAACGTTCTCCAGCTCCCTCTCAAGTATTCCTTTCTCCACACAGATGGGAACAAGCTCCCTCAGTTTGGGTCCAGGCGATTCCCCCCTTCTTTTCCACCCTCGGCAATGCTGCGCACAGCCCATGCTCCTAGAGAGCAGGCAATCCCTCCTTGGGATTATTTTTCAGGACTCAGACTCAGCCTGGCAGTGAAGATAAAATGCTAATGACAAAGACAAAGTAGAAAAGCCCAAGGCTAGGTAGTTTCAACCGCCGCCTCCCTCCCTCACAAATACGCCTCCCTCCCTCACAAATACGTTTTCTGCAGAATAAATGGAACATGCACCAACATGTTTTCTGATATGCACCTTGTTCCCTTGCCTTAGGCATATTCTCTCCTTACAGGCCTCATCTGAAGTTCATTCGGAGTGGAAGAGAAGTCAGTCCTAATACCTGGGCCTCGATACTATCTTGGATCCATGTTAATATGAGAGGCTGGAAGGGAGGCAGTCAATGGGAGAGACAAAATCACAAAGAGGAGATTCAGACCAGGCATCCTACCTAATTGATGGTGGAGCCTTAGTATGGGACACTGAGTGTGGAAAGAGACTAAATAATGAGTGACAGCACTGTATGACCTCTTTGGGTAAAGCAGTCACATACAAACCCCCACCCAAAGGGCTGGAAGGAAATTCCCAAATTGCCTGGGTGGGTAAGTTTCAGAGTGTTTTTGTTACCTTCTTTGTCCTGGTTTTCTACTTTTGTCTGTAAGTAATATACATTGGGTAAAGCAGTCAGTACAAACCCCCACCCAAAGGGCTGGAAGGAAATTCCCAAATTGCCTGAGTGGGTAAGTTTCAGAGTGTTTTTGTTACCTTCTTTGTCCTGGTTTTCTATTTTTGTCTGTAAGGAATATACATTGTATCAGTAATTAACACAGTCATATACATACAAACACAGGGGTTCCAACAAACACAAAGGGCCCAACAGGTCAACAACGCAGGCTAGTGCTGATCCCTAGAGACCCAGAAGATTTTCCCCTACATCAAGGGAGACCAGGTTTCAATGGGGACCAGAGAAACGAAGGACTTGTCCTGGGAGAGGCTAGGTCTCAGCAAGCCGCCTTGTGGTGTTGTATTATTAGAGCAGTAACAGCCTTATAGAAGCCTTTTCTCACAGCAAGTCTGACAGCACATTGAGCCAAAGCCCAGATTTCTATCCTTATTTTAGGGATGAATAAACAAAAGCTAGAAGAGGTTCGGGAACTCCTCAAATTCACATAGTCGTTTCCCAACCTGCCTTCTGAGATCAAAGCAGGGAATAGCCCCCCAGATACAGAGATTCCAAACCACGCATTCTCTCCATTCTCCAAGAAGAGGTTCACAAACACCTTCCTGCTAGATAGAATTTCATTCCACGGCTTTATCCCTGGCATTACTCTTGCCCCCAGGCACGCCACAGCAGGTATCATGAGATCCCTCAACCAGTGATGTCACCACGCCAGGAAGTGCCACGTGACCGCCTTAGCCGGTGCAGAACTCCTACCAAGTGGCCAAAAGCTTATTCCCGCCTTGAAACCCCGACTGGTTCTTCTTGTCCAGTGAAATGACTCTTCCTCGGTTCACTTTGGAAACCACCCAAACTGTCAGGAGAGCAGGGCTGGGATTCTATTTTTCTGTGGTTCCTGTGGCTTTCAAAACCCACATTACTTTTAAATAGACAACGCAGAGAAAGCCCTAACCGTAGAATAAGAAAAAAACCTCAGCCCCACAGAGAACCACATTAAAAACTTTCTACGTCTTTAACACACACAATAACGGGGGAGGAGAGTGAGACACGATGCCTCTGGTTTCCTCGTGCAGAGGGTGACAATAATCCCGAAGGGTCCGGAGATCTAAATCCAAGAGAGACGGGCAATTCACCTTCCTCCTCCCTGCCTCGAGACCATTTAGCGACCTGAAATCCCGACTCGACAGCTAGTTTTCAAGCCAACCAGATTCCCCGAATGTTCTGCGGTTCGGGAACCGGCTTGCTTCGCTGGAATCCTCCCCCAGGGAAGGCACCCGTGGAGCGCCTTCAGGCCAGCAGGTCCCGGTTCCTTCGGGGCTCCCCATGCCCGGGCGAGGGCCAGCTGCGCCACCTGTGCCCGGCGGGTCGGCCCCCGGGACGGTGCAGAGCGCGACCCGGGACGCACGCGGAGGCACCGGGACGCGCGCCCGCGCGGCTCTGGGCACCGAGTCCCCGGGCGCCCGCGCGTCTGCCGCCAGCTCGCTCTGACCCCCTCCCTCCCCCTAGATCACCCGGGGCGACACGCGTGCCGGGCCCCCGACCCGCCGGGCCCAGCCTCCGACGGAGGCTACCTTACTCACCGCGGGGCCCGCCAGAATCAGGAGCGCCCGCAGCTCCTCTCGGAAGCCGGGCAGAAGCTGGCAGCGAGGCCCACGACGCTCGGGGGTGGCCCCCTGGCCGCTCGGCTCGGACACCTCTATAGCCTCCATGCGCCCGGAGTTCTGCGGCCGGAGAGCGTGGAGACGGCCTCCTGGAGCGCGCAGTGCCGCCCCCACTCCAGTCCCCGCCCCAGACCTCCCGCCGCGCGCCGGGAGCCCGCCCGCAGCCCGGGGCCCCGCCGTGCGCGCCCCCTGCCCGGACGCGACCTTGGGCGCCTCTCTTGCACCCCTGCACCGCTGCGGACGCGACTCCTACCGGGAAGGCAGCGTTTGCAAAAGCTCTGGAAACACCCAGAAAGCGTTCCGGGGGCTGGGCCCTCGGAGCCGCGGACGCCAGGGCTCGCCCCGGCCCTCCGCCTGCCCCGGGGGTTTCAGGTTCTGAAACGTGCGGCCAGGAAGGACCTCGAGTCCTCGCTCCGGGACGGGGCTGGCGGCCAGCCAGGGGCGCGGGCTGGGCACACACCTGGGCTTTGGTGGCCCCCGCTCTGCGGAGTGCGCCCAGCACCCGCTTTTGAGGCTGAGTTTGGAATTGACGTACTCCCTTTCCCCCCACCAACTGTGTTACAGAACTTAGAATCTACCAGAATAGAGCGACAAGCCCACATTTCCCAAACAGAACGATTCCCGTTCGGCCGGGCTTCTTGGGTATTTATCCTGAATCAGCCTGAAGTGGGAGAACCAGGACCTTTTCGTCCACAAAGGAGGATTTGAGGGACACCTGCCGGGTGGTCCCCGGGAGAGCAGAGCAACTTGCTTGCCTCCTAGACCCTCCGTTGCCTCCTCTGTAAACTCGGAATAGTTTCTGCACCGCTGGTTCTGGTGAGGATGAAATGAGGTTGTGTCGGTGAACGACGTGCCTTCAGTCTGGTACACGATCCTTGCCCCGCAGACGTTAGTTACCAGGATAGGGTGATTTCTGTAATAGTGGAAATTCCTTCTCTTGCAGAAACGATCCAACTTAAGCAAAGAAAATGGAAAGCATAAAGTTTGGGGCTCCCCAAGCCAGGCAGTTTGGATGCAGGGATTTTAAATCAAGGTCTTTAGTGTTCTCCCTGTCCCCCATCTCTCCTCCCCTTCCCTCGTCTTCCCACCGGTTTTGATTCTCTCCTTGGTTTCATTTTTTTCTACATAGGCAGCCTCTCTTTTCCTGTGCTGGGCAGAGCTGCCTCTGGGAACCCTCACCCCTTTCTTTCCCACCCCGTAAACCAGATAATAAGGTCCTCTCTCTTCTAGCTCCAAACAAATAAACAGACAAAAACCAGAGAGAAAACTTGAGTGGTCAGATGGAGGTTTCTTGCCCACTTTTGGGAAAATCATCCCGGGGAAGGAAAAGAGGGTCTAATGTTTGCCTAGACCTGGACCATGCACTCAGGCCTGTCTCCAAAGGGTTGGGCTCTGTGATTGGTAATAGTCTCACCAGAATTTACATGCAGGAAAGTGGAGGAGGAGGTGAGGGTCCCAATAGACAAAAACCCTAGGATATACGCTGACTCTCCAATCACGGTCGTTCTTTACTAGTATTCCGGAGCCTTGGCCAATATAACCAGACGTGGAACGGAAGTGTGATATATATGTGTGTGTGTATAGATTTATATATATATATAGAGAGAGAGAGAGAGAGAGAGAGGCCAAAGCATTACAATTGCAGTTACAATTACACACGATCCAAATTAAGCAAACGGGAAAGAAAGCCAATAGAATTCATAAGGGGATTTAACAAAGTTGCTACGGACAAGTTCTTCAACAGATAATTCCAGTCCTTTACATTGGTAATACCATATATGAATATACTGGAGGCAGAAATCGCTTTCACAACAGCAACAAAGCCTCCTTGTGATGGGAAGCATCATTTCTCACTCCCTAAGGGGGCTGTGCCCAGTGACTTCCTTCCAAAGGGCACAGTCTGCAACAGTGGGGGCGGGGTGGGGGATTTGTCACTTTAAAGTGGAGAAAACTGGCAACGCTCCCTCAACCAGATGATCAAGGTCACTATCAAAATCTTACGGATAGCATGCACCTGTCTGAGTTCCCTATGGCTGCTGCGACAAGTTACCACAACCTTGATGGCTTGAAACCACAGAAGGTCATTCTTTCATAGTTCTGGAGGCAGGATGTCTCCAATCAAGGACTTAGCAGGATTGGTTCCCTCTTGGGGGCTCAGAGGGGGAATCTGTTCCATGCTTCTCTCCTAGCTCCTGGTGGCTGCCTGCAGTCCGTGATATTCCTTCTTTTGTGGCCACATAATCCCAATCTCTGTCTCCACCACCACTTGGCATTCTCCCTGGGCGTCTACCTCTGTGTCCCTGTTTATATAAGGACACCACTCATTCTTTTTTTTAACTGTTTAATTTTAATTTTTTTTATTGTTTATTTTTGAGAGAGACAGACAGACAGATAGAGCGTGAGTGGGGGAGGGGCAGAGAGAGAGAGAGGGAGACACAGAATCCGAAGCAGGCTCCAGGCTCTGAGCGGTCAGCACAGAGCCCGACGCGGGGCTCGAACCCACGAACCGTGAGATCATGACCAGAGCCGAAGTCAGATGCCTACCCAACTGAGCCACCCAGGCACCCCTATTTTATTTCTTTTTTAATGTTCATTTATTTTGTGTGTGAGAGAGGTGGGGGGAGGGGAAGAGAGAGGGAGAGAGAGAGAATCCCAAGTAGGCTCAGTACTGTCAGCCCAGAGCCCTACGTGGGGCTCTGTCTCACAAACCGTGAGATTGTGACCTGAGCCAAAATCAAGAGTCAGATGCTTAACCGACTGAGCCAACCAGCTGGCCCCCAAAACGAATACCTTTCTGAAAAAGGAAAGTAATGGGGAAGAAAAGTAGATCTTGTCAATTGATAATTAGTTTAAAATTTTTTTTTTCAACGTTTATTTTTTTGGGACAGAGAGAGACAGCATGAACGGGGGGAGGGGCAGAGAGAGAGGGAGACACAGAATCGGAAACAGGCTCCAGGCTCTGAGCCATCAGCTCGAACTCCTGGACGGCGAGATCTTGACCTGGCTGAAGTCGGACGCTTAACCGACTGCGCCACCCAGGCGCCCCAATTGATAGTTTAAAACAACACACAGTTACGTTAAGACTAGATAACTTGATCAAGGAAACGGTGGTCAGCCAAGACATGGACCTCATCCATAGGCCTTCTCTTACACTAGAAAGTCCTATTTGGCCGTTGGAGTCAATACATAAGCAAAGGATTACTTCAAGAATGGTTGTGGGAAAGCATGCTTGACTTGGACAGTGCTAGGATCTTGACTGACATGCCATGATATCCGCAGATTTATTCAGAAAGATTGTGTCTCGTTAAGATACTGGGACTTCCCGGTCAATCATATCCCTACTTCAATTCATGTCTGATTCCCCCTAGATGAGTAATGTATTGACTTTGCTGATGATGTTTGGAAAATTGTCATTACTATGTTCCTCTGTGGCTCCCGCTAAGAGATTTTTAGAAGGCACATATTGAAGTTACTTTTGTCTGCTTTTTTCCCCCCAGTGTTCACTGAAGTAATCACATTTTCTTTTCTTTGAGGATTTCAATGTGAAGTTCATCATAGCTTCCCTGATGTGTAACCATCACTGATTCCTGGAATAAATTCCCCTTGATTATGGTATAGTATCAGTAGTCTATGGTGGTGAATTTATTACTAGTGTTTCATTCAGGATTTTTATATCTGTGCACTCTTTTGTATATGTTTTCCCTGCCTTTGTCCAAGTTAGTTATCACACCATTTATAACCTCGTAGAATCAATTGTGAAGCTTTCTGTTTTTACACTTTGTAATTATTAGAATATCATCAGAATTACCTGTTCTTTGGGGGCGCCTGAGTGGCTCAGTCAGTTAAGCATCCGACTCTTGGTTTGGGCTCAGGTCATGATTTCACGGTTTGCGAGTTCAAGCCCCGCATCGGGCTCTGCGCTGACAGCATGGAGCCTGCTCAGGATTCTCTGCCTCCCTCTCTCTCTTCCCCTCTCCTCCGCCACACGTGTAAATAAACTTAAAAAAAGAAGAAAGAATTATCCGTTCTTTGAAGGTTTGACGGCATTCATCTAGAAGACTGGCTGATGCCATTTTTTTTTTTTTTTAGGAGCTATATTTAGTTTGAAAATAAGAAGAAAAAAAGGGAAAAGTTTCTGTTTCTTCTGAGGCTGCTGGTCTATTCAGATTTTCTACCTCTTCTTGAATCGATTTTGGCCAATGATAAACGTTTATAGGTTGTGGTTGTAACACATGACCACAGATTTACTTGGCTTGAAACAAGAAAATGTAGCCAGGGCCCAAGGGCGATGGGCACCTGACTCCAGGGGGGTCACAATCGGACCCCGTTCGGCCACGCACCACTGACAAAATCCAAAGGCAGAGACGAGTGGAGGTGACACGAGAAAGGGATTTACTTCCGTGAAGCCAACACCAGGAAGACAGCAAAGTAGCTTCTCAAAGACGTCACCAAAGTGCCAGAAAAAAGCTTCCAGGGCTACACAAGGAAAGTGTGGGGCAAAGGTTGGCGGGTACTGGTGGGTGGGCAGTAATGATCGGGTCCATCAGTGTCTTGGAGCCAGCCCCCACCCTCCCCCCAGGGTCTCACTGGCTCAGGGCTGTCACTTAGCACTCGCTCGAGGGGGTAGTTTCGGTTTTCATCACCGGATGCTTTGCCCGAAGGGTCTTTTGCCCGAGCTAAGAGATAAGCCGGAAGAGAAGAACTTAAATCAGTCAGAAAGTTTGAGCTCAAAATGGAGGTAGTTGGAGTCTTTCAAAAACGTTAGTATTTTACCGAGGTCACAAGTCTGCGATGGGTTTTGTGGGGATAAGATCACGATGTGAGCAGGGCTGCGATCCTGCTGGGGGTTCTGGGGGGAGGGGGGAATCCATTTTCTCGCCTTTTCCAGCATCTAAAGGCTGCCTTGGCTCGTGGCTCTTTCCTCCATCTTCGAAGTCCATGGCTCTAACCTCTGCTTCATCGTATCTCCTTGTTCTGACCTTGACCCGCTTGCTCTCCTCTTGTAGGGACCTTGGAGGTTATACTGGGCCTACTTGATAATATTTGCATGCACGATCCTTAAATGAATCACATCTGCAAAGTCCCTTTGCCACGCAAAAGGGAACGCTCAGAGGTTCTGGGGGTTAGAGTATAGACGTCGTTGGGGGGCCATTATTCTGCATACCATACTCATACTCGCTGGGTTCTCAGCACGTGCCTGGCTTTCCGGTATTCTTTATTCTGAAGAACTCTTCATTATAGAGTGGGTGATTTCTCAAGTAGCCGCTTTTTAGAAAAGCTATGCAATATGAGTCAGAGCATGAACGGGGGAGGGGCAGAGAGAGAGGGAGACACAGAATCGGAAACAGGCTCCAGGCTCTGAGCCATCAGCCCAGAGCCTGACGCGGGGCTCGAACCCACGGACCGCGAGATCGTGACCTGGCTGAAGTCAGACGCTTAACCGACTGCACCACCCAGGCGCCCCTATGCAATATATATTTTATGGAGCCTTGCATGCCACCTTATTTGTCTTCTGTTCACACATTAGAGATACCCCATTGCTTCTAGCATAGTGTGTTACAGACGAAAAGTCCAAAGCCACTCTGGTTCTTCTTATTATGGGGAACACTGCGGTGGTCGTTGTGGCTAATTTTCCAATATTCTTTTCACTCCAAATGATTCATCTTAGCCAGTCCTGCTAATGTCATTTCCCTTGTCAGGGCTCTGTGTCGGAATGGAGACACATACCCCAGTTCTACCCGTGACACATGACAGAACCTGATGGAAATTCCGGGAAAGATCTCCTTATCTCTAAGAAAGAGTCATAGAAGGAAGAGGCCCTTGTTTTCCCCTTCAAGTGTTGCTATATCTACGCGTGATGCCTAGAAGTCCAGCCACCGGCCCAGGGATGAAGCCAATACTGGAAAAGAGTAGAGCCAAAAGAGTCGCAGATGTGAAAGACTCCGAGAGAGAGAGAGAGAGAGAGAGAGAGAGAGAGAGAGAATGAGCTACAGAGAGATTATAAATAGACCATTGTGAAAGGTAAGTTACCATCATTCACAAGATAGGGAAAAGCTTTTTTAAAATTGCAATGTTGTGGGGCATCTGGGTGGCTCAGTCGGTTAAGCATCCGACTTCGGCTCAGGTTGTGATCTTGCGGTCCGAGAGTTCAAGCCCCGCTTCGGGCTCTGTGCTGACAGCTCGGAGCCTGCTTTGGATTCTGCGTCTCCCTCTCTCTCTGCCCTCCCCCACCCATGCTCTGTCTCTCTCTGTCTCAAAAATAAATAAATGTTCAAAAAAAATTTTAAATTGCGATGTTGTGCTTTATAATAAGAAATGTATACTGTGTTTGGTGTTCATCCCGTTTCTGGCCCAGAGCCCCTAAAACCATTGGAATTCCCTAAGTGATAGGAGAAATCGAGGAGTCTTTTTTTGGTGACTTTTGGACGTCACCTAAGGGTGAGAGCTGTTTGCCACTTGAGCCAACTATGTGATTAGAGGCTTTTGGTTTTACCCCCAACCTACAAGGAGGGGAGAGGGGGTTGGAGGTCGAGTTCGACTGCCAATGGCTAATGATTTAATCAATCGTGCCTATTTAATGAAGCCTCCATCAAGACCCCAGAGGGGATGGGGTTCAGAGAGCTGCTGGGTCGGTGACCAGGTGGCTATTCGGAGACAGTGGCTCTTGGAGAACATGGAAGCTCCCCGCTCTTTCCCACACCCCTTGCCCTGTGTGTCTCCTCCATCTGGCTGTTCCTGAGTTATATCCCTTCACCCTAATAAACCGGTAATCTAAGTAAGTAAACTGTTTCTCTGAGTTCTGTGAGCTGCTCTAGCAAATTAATTTTTTAGGGTAGGGGTCACGGGAATTGGATGGTATTGGAATTGGAATTGGAATTGGAATTGGAATTGGAATTGACTTGAACTGGAGGATTAGGGACACCCTGCCAGTGTCCGAGAATTGTTTGGTGGGTGGGGAACCACCCCCAACACACACACACACACACACACACACACACACACACACACACATTGGAATTGGGTGCAGAATGCTTCTTTTTTTTTTTTTTTTAACATTTATTTATTTTTGAGACAGAGAGAGACAGAGCATGAACGGGGGAGGGGCAGAGAGAGAGGGAGACACAGACTCTGAAACAGGCTCCAGGCTCTGAGCGGTCAGCACAGAGCCCGACGCGGGGCTCGAACTCACGGACCACGAGATCATGACCTGAACCGAAGTCGGCCGCTTAACCGACTGAGCCACCCAGGCGCCCCCAGAATGCTTCTTATAAACGTACACACAGAGAAAGAGAACAAACCACCTGTTTTAGTCACTTCACTCACAGGTCAAGAAGTAAAACACAGAACCTCAACACTAACCGGCTGGTTGAGCTGCAGCTGCTATAGGGCTCCTCTCCATTCCAGGGAGGGAAAATAACCACTTTTTCTCTTAAGTGATTTGAGCTCGTGCTGGTGTGTGCCCACAAAAACATAACGGGGCTTCCCGGGAGGTATCGGAATCCCCAAGATAAATGAAGAAATAACCTAAAGATCCGAATTCCTGTCGGCTCCCATCTGACGAGGCTCTCCGAATGGTCCGACCGTGTATCTCCCCCACTCCCTGCCATGGAGGCGTAAGTAGCTGTATGCAGGTCAGAACCAGACCCAAACCAGACTTGGCCAAGAATCAGACATAACCCGGGACAGAAACAGAGCCAGAAGACACATAGAAGACACGGGGTCAGGGGCACCTGGGTAGCTCAGTCGGTTAAGCTTCTGACTTCAGCTCAGGTCATGATCTCGTGGTTCGTGAGTTCAAGCCCTGCGTCAGGTTCTGGGCTGACAGCTCAGAGCCTGGAGCCTGCTTCGGATTCTGTGTCTCCCTCTCTCTCTGCCCCTCCCCCACTCGCCCTCTGTCTCAAAAATAAACACTAAAAAAATTTTTTTAAATAAATAAGACACAGGGTCAGTGAGAGCCAAGCTTTATTGCTTCATGAGATTCTTGCTGGGCTGGGCTGGGCTGGCACCAGCCATTCTTCGTGTAGAAGCAACAGGCTAGAGCAACGGAACCTTGAACAAGGCAGAAGGGCCCGTAGGGACTCCCCGAGCTGAACGCAAACAGGCTCATTAAGTGACCCACTTCGAAACAGCCACAGGCCCTCACTGACCAATCACAACTGGGCAGTGGGTAAGATTAACCGAAAAGGGAAAATTCCATGTTTCCATGCTCCCTCACCCCACCCTGTAACTATAGCCCCTCACTACCGCGTTGTGGCAGGTGGTCTCTCCTTTGCTGTCCTGCTGCTGCTCTCTTGCAGTGTATTCAGTAAACTCCCATCTCTCTTGTTCTGCTTTGGGTGAATTCTTCCACTGCGGGCACCACAGGCCCCCACCCAATCGGGACGCCCCACGCTCCAAAGGGCAGTTTTCTTGGGTCTGGTGGTAAGCACTCCCAGGGTTTCAGTGGTGACCAGAAGACCCAGAAACAGACGCATTTTCAAGTTTATCTATTTATTTACCGAGAGAGAAAAAAACACAAGCGGGGGAGGGGCAGAGAGAGAGAGAGAGAGAGAGAGAGAATCCCAAGCCGGAGGCGGGGCTCAAACTCACAAACTGCGATACCCGGTCCCGAGGCGAAAGTCTGCCGCTTCACCGGCGGAGCCACCCAGGTGGCCCGGAAACTGATGCATTTCAGACAAGAGAAGGAGATTAAACTGCAGAACTGTTCCCGCGTCAGACTTCAGAGATGGATTGTCAAATAAGGAAACACTACAGGTATTTAAAGAGGAAACAAATGAAGTCAAGATCTCCAAGGTTACCAAGTCTGTCCGTGACGCTAAGTCAATGAATAAATAAATTTCACATGAAAATCATACCCATAAAGTTGGTGACACGTCTTCAGACGTCGGCATGACAAAAGTCGAGGGGCAGGATTTTAGGTCAGGAAGTATACAACTTAGAGGACTCAGGTCTCCCTGATCTGGGGAATCCAAGTGTTTGGTTTCTGATTTGCTCCTGCCTACAAGATGTCCCGGATGCACTTGCCATGTTAGCAAAGTACCAGCCTTGCTTCCCTCAGGAACGTGAATCTGGGAGCCCTGATGGATATGCCTGAGCCCTCCCTCCCGCGGGCTCCTCCCTAGCCATCCCTGGTCCAGTTTGGATGACCCTGCCTCTCACACTGAGGAAAACAGTCTAACGGATCTGATACAGACAGCTTTCTTCTTCTTCTTGCTTATATGGCCGATCTTGCCTTCGTCCTTGGAAGTTAGATGTTTCAGGAGAATCTGTCTGAGAGCAGATCTTCCTTCAAGTTCTCCTGACCCTGCTGGGCCCTTTATTCACATGCGTCCTCAGCTCAGCAAAACTGGCTTCACTTGATGAGGAAACCACCACCCACAGAGTCACTGGCCCCCAGTTCTCACAAACTCTGATGCCCCTGACTCCAAGGTTCCTTGTGTTTTTCACCATATCCCCTTAATGTCTTCTTGTGGGGTTTGTGAAGGTGAACAGGCTCTTTAGCTAACTGGGGTGCTGTTTTTGGAACGTAGGTAAACTGTGTTTTAAGCATCTATGATGCTTCGAGAGGCTTTGAGTGTATTTTATGCCATGGTGGTGGTCCTGTGTCTCAGCACTTACAGAAGAAGGGAAAGTGGATTTTGATCTTAAATCAAGAGTCAGACTCTCGACCAGCTGAGCCATCCAGGCGCCCCCACCCTATCATCTTAAAAGTAAAATTTAAATGGTAGAACCTCATCTCACCTACAGTGGGAAAGCCAGCATCCTTCCCGATACTATCTTCAAAAAGGCCTTCACAGTAGGTTGGAGAACCAGGGTTGGTGATTGATTCAGGCTAACCGGGGGCCACCCCTTGAAACAGGATGGAGTACAGGCTGTGGCGGAGAAAGAGGTGTGGGCAACGATCCATTAAAAAGCACTGTGGTTGAGCCAGCTCTCCGAGGGCCACCAGCACCAAGATCTCCCCCGTGACGATGTCTTCCATTAAGATTAAGTGCGTTTTGGGGGCACCTGGGTGGCTCGGTCGATGGAGCCTGATCGATGGATCAGGTCACGATCTCACAGTTCGTGAGTTCGAGCCCCGCCTCAGGCTCTGTGCTGACCGCTTGCTGGGAGCCTGGAACCTGCTTCAGATTCTGTGTCTCCTTCTCTCTCTGCCCCTCCCCCCGCTCACGCTTCATCTCACTCTGTTTCTCAAAAATAAATAAATGTAAAAAAAATTAAAAAAAAAAAAAAAAAGATTAAGTGTGTTTTGCCCGGGTACGGCCGGTACGACCAATCTCCAGGGTGGGAGGAGGCGTCCAACGCTCTGGTCTTTGTAGAGATTTCTGCAAAAGAGTTTTGCTGGTGGGACTCGCTCAGCAAGCAAGCACAGCAAGTGATCGTGGATGTCCTGTCAGCTCTGTGGCCCTTCGCCAGTCGGGGGGCTATATGGCCACAGTCGGAACAAAGTTCTGTGCTTTGAACTGGGAAGATCACTCAGCAGTTGTCCTGACCACAGTAAAGACAAGAAGAGCAAGGTGGATCCTGATGGGAGAGATTTAGCTGGCACCGTGGCTGAGGAAACAGCCCCAGAAGTTCTGGATGGCACCAGGGGCCCCTGTAGCCCCTCCTTCCTGACCGTGGGAAAGTCCTTGGCCACATGGACATCTCCAACGGATCGGATGGATCCCTGGACCATAAAATCTTCTATCACATTGGCAGCCTGTCCTCCGTGGATGCCTTTGACTGTGACCTGCAGACAGGAAAGATCTCCAACCGCAGAAGCGTTTACAAGCTGGAAGAAGAAGAGCAAATTCCAGATGGGATGTGTATGGATGCTGAGAGGGAGCTCTGAGTGGCCTGTTAACATTGGAGGAAGAGTGATCCGCATAGATCCTGAGACAGGGGAAAGACTCCAAATCCTGAAGTTGGCCTGTTGATAAAACAACTTGCTGCTCCGGAAGGAGGGACTAGTCTGAAATGTAGGCGACCCGTGCCGGGATGGAATGGACCCCGAGGGTCTATTGCAGCAGCCGGAAGCTGGTGGGATTTTCAAGATAACTGGCCTGGGGGGGTCAGAGGAACTCCTCCCTATCCCTAGGCAGGCTTTCTTTCTTACTGGAGGAAATTTTTCTCTCTCTTTTTTTTTTTTAATGTTTCTTTTTGAGAGAGCAGGGGAGAGGCAGAGAGAAAAGGGGGGGACAGAAGATCTGAAGCAGGCTCTGTGCTAACAGCAGCGAGCAGGGTACGGGGCTCGAACCCACAAACCATGAGATCGTGACCTGAAACAAAGTCGGAGGCTTAACCAACTGAGCCACGCAGGCACCCTGAACTAGAGGAACTTTTGAAGATATGTAGAAAAGGCTACAGCCGAGGGCGCCTGGGTGGCTCAGTCCGTTGAGGGTCTGACTTCGGCTCGGGTCTGACCTCACCATTTGTGAGTTCGCGCAGCAAACCTTTGACACGTGTGCTCAGCGGAAGCCCGTGTTCCTGTCCAAGAGAGCAGGGGACTACTTGTTGCCACCTTGGGCTGGGAGCACTGCCCCCTCAGGTGCAACCACACATACCTCGATGGGTAATTCCTCCCTGCCCTGCTCACCGTGGCCTGACGCAGCACCCTGAGATTTTAGGCCCAGGTGGCCATCGCACAAACGTGTGGCCACAATCCCTTATGACCACGACCAGCAAACTCCAGGCAAGGCCAGAGGCTGACACCTGGGCCGGCTGCTGCCACATGAGCTCAGGGCGTTGGTCACTCATAGAGCCGCGCCTTGCTCAGCCACAAAGGAGCTCAAGCCCCCCAACCTGGCCAGGAGCTCCGACTCAGGGCTCCCCGGGGGTGCAGGGCACAGCTGGTCTGGGGCTGGATTTGGAGGCTAAAAGGAGACACCCTAGGTTCTGGTTTGGGACAGCCTAAGCCAAGCTAACTCAGTTCCCCGCGAAAGGAGACCTTTGGACTCTGAAAGAGGCAACATCGCCGAGGGGAAGGGGCCACCAGTCTGTAAATCAGAAGACCTGGGTTCTAGCCTTGCCATTGCCATTTCCTGGCTGTGTGACCACAGACCAGCCACCTCACCTTGAATTTTAATGTTCTTGCACTAAACGATGAGAATTAATTCTGAGCGGGTCTATTTCCATAAACTTATTGAGAGGGTCAAAGGGAAAAATGTGTGTAAAAGCACGGCGTGAACTCTATTGAAGGAGGCCACTGTGAGCCATTCTCCTCCTTAGAGATTATCTAGAATGCTCTGCGCACCCTTTATGACTATCAAGGTAAACGGTCCTCTCTTTTCTTTCTTGAACATCTTCAGTGATGGGGACCTCATGATTTGTATCGGTTTCCCGGGCTGCTGTAACCAGTTGCCAAATCTTAGTGGTTTAAACAACACAAGTGTTCAGGTGCCTGGGTGGCTCAGTCGGTTAAGCATCAGGCTTTGGCTCAGGTCATGATCTCCCAGTCCACGGGTTTGAGCCCTGCATCTGGCTCTTTTGCTGATAGCCCAGAGCCTGAGTCTGCTTTGGATTCTGTGTCTCCCTCTGTCTGATCCTCTTCTGCTCATGCTCACTCGCTCTCTCTCTCTCTCTCTCTCAAAAATAAATAAACGTTAAAAAATTATAAACAACACAAATGTACTGGGGCGCCTGGGTGGCTCAGTCGGTTGAGCATCTGGGCTCAGGTCATGATCTCGTGGTTCGTGGGTTCGAGCCCCACAGTTGGGCTCTGTGCTGACAGCTCAGAGCCTGCAGCCTGCTTCGGATTCTGTATCTCCCTCTCTCTCTGCCCCTGCACTGCTCACACACTGATTTTCTCTCTCTCAAAAATAAAAGTAGACATTAGAAAAAGAAGAAGAAGAAGAGGGAGGTTCTTCACTATACTGAGACATGATATAAAATCACACACCACAGTCCTAATTCTGCTGACTTCTCTGTTTGCCACGTGATAGCTCTGGAATAATCTGAGGTAAGCATATCTTTTCTGTCCCCACCAAAATTCACAGGTTGAAGCTCTAGTGACTGTATTTGGAGGTAGGGCCCTTAGGAAGTCGTTAAAGTGGGGTGCCCCAGTGGCTCAGTCGTTCAAGCGTCCAAGTCTGGATTTCGGCTCAAGTCAGGTTCGTGAGATCTAGCCCTGTGTTGGGTTCTGTGCTGACAGCATGGAGCCTGCTTGAGATTCTCTCTCTTCCTCTCTCTCTTCCCCTCCCCCACTCTCTCTCTCTCAAAATAAATAAATATTTTTTTCTTTAAAGAAAAGGAAGTAATTAAAGTTAAATGAGTTCATAAAGGTAGGGTCCTTTTTTTATTTTATTTTATTTTTTTTAATGTTTTTATTTATTTTTGAGACAGAGAGAGACAGAGCATGAGCGGGGAAGGGGCAGAGAGAGAGGGAGGCACAGAACCTGAAGCAGGCTCCAGGCTCTGAGCCGTCAGCACAGAGCCCGACGCGGGGCTCGAACTCACAGACTGTGAGATCGTGACCTGACTGAAGCCGGACGCTTAACCAACTGAGCCACCCAGGCGCCCCTAAAGGTGGGGTCCTAATCTGACTGGGGCCCTTATAAGAAGGTCACATGCATCAGAGGAAAGGCCGTGTGAGGACATAGCAAGATGGCCACCATCTAAAAGCCACGAAGAGGGTCCTTACCAGGAGATGAGTCAGCCGACACCAGATCTGGGGATTCCAGCATCCAGAACTGAGAGAAAATAAATTTCTGGTTTTAAGACTCCCAGTCTATGGTATTTTGTTATGGTAGCCCGAGCTGACTAATACAACCACCGTAAAAATGGCACATCATTACCCATAAGTTGATAGGATGGCATTTTCTGTTTTGTAATAGCATTAGCCACTGCCGTATTCCAGAGCGCGGCTAAGTGCTTTCATCCATAGCCTCGTCATCCTCACAGCAATCCTAGAGGGGTTATGAGTTTCCTTAGACGGGGTAATCTAGGTTCGATGGCTAAGTAACTTGTCCAAGGGTAAGCGGCCACTAAGGGGGCAGAAAGGGGACTACAAATGATTTCTGCCTGACTCCAGGGACAGCGGGGAAAATAAAAGGTCATAATTTAATACCAGATCATTAAGAGACAGGAGTACCCAGCAAACGCATTGTTTGACCCCAGGAACAAAACACGATAAACGCACAAGTTCCGTACCTTTCAGACGTGGGGGCTCAGAAAGGGCGGCTATCATCTCTAAGTTGTCAGGAGCAGCCTCGATCCAAGAGTTTGTGAAATTTCTACATTTATAGTGATTCCGGTACTTTTGTTTTCTAAGATGCCTCAAATCTATTTAATCTAGGATGCTAGGGCCGACGGGCCTGCCAGTCACCTGGGGATCTTCCCGAAGTGCAGACCGGGGCCGGTCTGAGGCCGCATTTGGACTTGTCGAAAAGACTGGGCTGCAGAGGACCACGAGGGGGTAACAAGGTCGGAGAGACCTAAGTGCCGAGAGTGCTAATGCCGGGTGGGTTGTGATGAGTAGCCACTGAAATCCTTGCGTTCAACACCCCGGATAACTAGGTCTCAGAGGGTGACGAACTAGCCCAAGATCCTAGGGAATTTAGCGCGAGAGCTGGAAAGTCAGGATCCTTAGACTAATCAGAATATAAAAAGAGCATTGTCCAATATCACCCAAACCAGACCAAACCAAAAAAACAAAACCAAAACAACAAAAAAACACAAACAGAAACAAAAAAACCCACAAAGAACCCCCGCCAAAAAACCCAACCACACAAAAACGCAATATAGACCTTATTATTCCTTATTATCATTCACAGGTAAGAAAACTGAGGCCAATGTAAAAGCAATTGGCCAAACTAGGATTTGAGTATAATACATCTAACTTCAAAGCTTATTCTTTCCACTAAGACACACACATTTTGTCTATTTCAAAGCATCTGAGACCAGACATCATGCATGACCTTCCAAACGCAAAGGACTCAAACCTCAATCAACCAAAAACTATCCCTGTTTTTCAAAATTAAAAAAACAATTAGGTGTGTTTCAAATATTTTCATTTTTCTCACCTTCAAATTCTATTTATAGGACTTGCTAAACATGGAATTTGAAGAGTTACAAAGTATCTCAGTGAGAAAAGGGAGACAATTAAATAGACTATGGAGGCATGTGATGCTTATAATATGTAATATAAACAACTAAAAATAATACAAAGCATATAAAACAGAAATACTACCTGCTCTCTGTGCTGCTATCCTAGCTGTGTAGTAATGAAGTCATTTGGGAAAATTTCTTTTCACCCCTTTGCTTGGATGCCATCTGTGAGTTGGTCTGGAGGCTTCCACTGGGTTGGCTTGGATCAGTGATTTCTGGCCCAGCTCTCCCAGGGAGGGGAGAGAGAGAGAGGGAGACACAGAACCCGAAGCAGGCTCCAGGCTCTGAGCCATCAGCGCAGAGCCCGATGTGGGACTTGAACCCACAAACCGTGAGATCATGACCTGAGCTGAAGTCAGCAGCTTAACCGACTGAGCCAACCAGTTGGGTGTAACAGCTTCTGAAGTGCCGGATAAAGAAGCAATCTGACCATTGCAAGCTCTGTTATCAGAACTTGTAATGCAGGGGTGCCTGTGGACTCCTGATTTCAGCTCACAGTTTGTGGGATCGAGCCCCACATCTGGCTCTGCGCCGACAGTGTGGAACCTGCTTGGGATCCTCTCTCCCTCTCTCTTTCTTTAAAAAAAAAAAATTTTTTTTTTTAAACATTTGTTTACTTCTTTGAGAGAGGTGAGACAGAGTGCAAGCGGAGGAAGGGCAGAGAGAGAGGGAGACACAGAATCTGAATCTGAAGCAGGCTCCAGGCTCTGAGCTGTCAGCACAGAGCCCGATGTGGGGCTCGAACTTGTGAACTGTGAGATCATGACCTGAGCCCAAGTACGCTGCTTAACCCACGGAGCCACGCGGGCGCCCTCTCCTCTACCCCCCCCCCTCCCCCGCCACCTCGCATGTGCACAAGCACGCCTGGGTGTCCTCTATCTCAAAATAAATAAACATTAAAACACACACACAACTTGTAATACATCTGTGTTGTTTGCATCAGCGCTGCGCATTAATATGAATCATAGTGATAAATTAATCCCCAAGAAAAATTAACCAGACCCCTAAGGTCTCAGGAATTAAGCCGTTTTCATTTTCAACGTACATTTGCGTTTTCGTGGAGAGAAGTATGACAGGGTCGTAAATAAAAGACTTTCAGCACGAGAGTATATCACATTATCCTACATCTGCAGGGAGAAGAATGGAAATGCAAAGAGAAGAGGGGAAACGTGCAAAATTTCTAACTGGTGAGCAAGAATCTGTTCTTGCATTTTTAAAATGCACCATAGTACCGAATCATAGCGGTGTTTACACTTCACGGGCTATATTTAAAAATGATGTACCTGCTTAATTTAACACGGCACTATTTATAACATGCCCGCTCTTGCAACGACTTTACATGATAATAAAAGCGTTAGATGCCCAGCTGAAAATGTGCAAGGGGTACCTCGCTTTCCAGAAAAAAAAATGTAAGGGTGCTCAAACAAAAAAAGCTTAGTACTCCCCACGTTAGAGGGAAAAAAGAAGTTCCAAGTTCACCGCCCGGTTTTTCCTTGGGCTTGCCACTTGCGCCCTCTGCTGGTGAGCTATGTCCTAAGAAGGCGGCCGGTCTCTGTGGTCTCTGCGTTCCCAGCGATGGTGAAAATCTCCCGCCCTGGGGGCCCTGACAAGAGCCAGGCTGCCTGCGGTTGCCACCGCGGCCCAAGGGGTGAGGATTTGCACGATCTGGTCACAGCACACAGAACACGAAATCACAGGGTCCGATAGGCAGCAGAACGCTCTCGCGTCCAAGTGCTGAACTTATGGGACCTTTCCTTTTACTAATCGATCTAATGAGGAATTTCTGGCCTTGGGTATAGTAATAACGTTGTAATAATAATATTCATATAAATAAATACCCAACACCACTGTCTATAGTGTTTACTATGTGCCAGTCGCCGTTTGAAGCACTCTCCATAAATTCACTCACTGAAACTTGTCATTTCCCCTACGAGGTAGGAACCGTTATGGGTCCCATTTTCCAGATGAGGGTGTTGGGCAATTAGCGGGGAAATAGACTGTTCAAGTCATACAACTGATCAGAGACCGAGCCAGGATTTAGACCCAAGCTTCCCCCCCCCCCCGCCCCGCCCCCCAGCACCATTTGGTACACTTGCCACAGTGCATGGTGGGAAAATGAGAAACACAGGCACAAAGACCAAACAAAAACCTGTCATCTTGCCGCCCAGAGACAATCACTGCGAATGTTTTAGCGCGTTCCTTTCCAGTCCTGTGCGTGAGTGTGCGTGGGTCTGCCACTCTGTTTGGTACAGGTGAGACCTTCTAGTTCTGTGATGTGCTTAGGACACTCAAAAATATAGCCGGGTTTGTCGCCGTCACTTTTGTCCCTGTTCTTCGCCACTGTCAGTTTTGTGTATCCCCGTGGAGATGAAGTAAGCACACGTCGCTCTGTTGCTTTCTGACATTCAGCTTCTAGAGTTCTCCCCACTAAGGGCAGCTCAGGGGAATGAGGGTGTAGGGACCTCTTCACACCTTGCAGCGTGTCCCTGGGCTGAGGTCACCTCTTGAGGAAGCATCAAGTTCAGATGCTTGGGGAGGAAACAGAATGCAGGCTCCCTGCTGAATTCTCAAAGCTTTGGCCACTCGTGCTCTGTCTCCCGAAGGAGCAGACTCTGTTGCCCCAGGAATATTCCATCTCTCTGGAGCCAAGGACGATGGGATGCAGTCGTGAGTCCTCTGGAGAGTCCTGCCAGGGTGTCTGAGCCTGGGGCCTGCAGACCTGGGGGGGGGGGGGGGGTGCAATGCTTAACAGCATTTGGGACAGAGAGGGTCACCTGGTGGGGGCTGTGAACTTCCACTGAGGCCACAGGTGGGAGTGGCCCTGCAGGGAGGCAGCTGGGGGATAAACGGCCTTTGAGAGACTGAATATACAAATGGACCAAGGCCAGGCCATATATAAAAGTAGAACTCTAGGGGCACCTGGCTGGCTCAGTTGGTAGAGCATGCAACTCTTGACCTCCGGGTCCTGAGTTCGAGCCCCATGTCGGGCACAGGGATTACTTAAGAAAGCGAAAACAAAAAACCCCAGTAGAACTGTAACTCCCAATCTGCAGCAGCCCGCCCAGGAAACCAACCCCTCGTGACGGTAACCAGCCCGGGAAGACAGCCTGCTGTAAGTGGGACTTGTAGAAAGTCAGGCTGCTATCTCCGGTAACGATCCAGTAAGTCAAACAATAACCTCTATGGCAAATAGCCCCAAATGCCCAGGACTTGATTAACAACAGACAGCCTCCCTGATTTGTGTCCCTGCCTCCAACTTAGGACCAGCCAGGGAAAAGCAAATGTTCACCCCTGACCAATCACACGGGATGCCCCAGTTCTAGGTAGCTTCCCCAGCCAAAGCTCTCCCGGCCACCACCCGCCCGCCTCTGGGTCTCTGCCAACGCACGGTGCTGGTGGCTGACTCCCTTCTATGGCAAGTTCAGAATAAATGGCCTTGGCTTTTCTCGTTTGGCTGGTCTTTGCTTATGTCCATACTCCTTCCTGTCTTCCTCCAGTCGGTCTTCCACATCAGCCAAACTCAGCTGGAAGCCAGAGGGCGAGGGTCACATTGATGGGGTCCACAGAGGAGTCACCTGGAGGGTCCTATGCCGGGTCAGACTCACAGGTGGGCTATAAATGGGCACATAGTAAATGGGACAGCCATGGGAGAAGTCATGTTAGGACAAGGTCCGGGACAGTGGGTCATACACACGACATACAGAAGTCACGCGTGGAATCACATGGGGGGCCTCCAGGGGACCCCTGTGTGCTCCAACCATCCCCATACAAGCCACCGCCAGGGGCATCCCATCCCAGAGCTCTTGGATATTGATGTCAGAGATTTTGTTCTAGAAACCTGCTCTTTGCTTGACCCGGGTCCTTCAGTCTGTGAGGCTATTTATTGAGTCCTGCCTGCCCAACACCAGGCCCTTATCAACTTTCTGTCCACACGCTTTCTGTATCCTCAAGGAGTATACCATTCATCGATACTAAGAACTTTTTTTTGACTAGATAATATACTCATATTGTGGCCAAAAAAATCTAAACAACATAAAAGTGAATGTGAAATGTTTTGGTTCCTATGTCTACCCTTTCCACCTTATTCCTTCTAACTGGTCGTTGGTTGATTTTGTTGGTTTCCGTACATTAATTTTGCACCTCACTATCTTACTGACTTCTCTTTTTGTCTTTCGTAATTTCCCAGCTGAGGCCTTTAGGTTTTCTGTCATGCAATCATATCATCTGCAAACAGTGGTCATTTTATCTCCTTCTTTGCAGTGTCCATAACTCCAATTTTTTTCCGATTGCCTAAGTGTCTGGTTTTTGTCTTTGCTCTATGACGTAATTTACAAGTGGTTTTCTTTTAAGTTTATTTATGTTGAGAGAGAGACAGAGCTCAAGCAGGGAAGGGGAAGAGAGAGAGGGAGACACAGAATCTGAAGCAGGCTCCAGGCTCCAAGCTGTCAGCACAGAGCCCGATGCGGGGCTCGAACTCACGGACCGTGAAATCGTGACCTGAGCCAAAATCAAGAGTCAGGTGTTAACTGACTGATCCACCCAGACACCCCACAAGTGTTTTTAAATATCCTCATTTTAGTGTGCTTTTCCTTGTTGATTTCTAAATTCATTGTAATTTGGTCAGAGAAAGTGACTTGAATGATACCTATGCTTTGGAGTTTGTTGAGATTGACTTCATGGTCGAGAAAGCGATCACGTTTATATGAAATGTTTCATGTGAACTCAAGAACATTGTTCTCCATTTGTTGTATGCAGAGTTCTCTCTCTATCCCTTTGACCAAACTTGCTTATTATTCAGATCTCGATATCTTTAGCTGATTTTTTTGGACTGCATAATCAATTACGTCTACTCTCTTAGTGATTACCCTACACTTTAATGTAACGTGGTTTCCGGTTAATGAGCATCCTTCCTTTCAAAAAATAGAAACTTTAACGGCTTTACTCCCAGACTAAATTTACTCTGGCTTGCATGTTATTCTTGCCCAGTATTGTACTTCTATTTTGCAAGTCCACACATTTTTGATTTTTAAAAAAATATTTATTTTTAGGAGAGTGCAAGCAAAGGAGGGGCAGAGAGAGGGACAGAGGATCTGAAGCAGGCTGTGCACTGATAGGCTGACAGCAGTGAGCCCGAGGTGGGGCTCGAACTCACAACCAGCGAGATCATGACCTGAGCTGAACCCAGCTGCTTGACCAACTGAGCCACCCAGGCACTCTATTCCTTGTGCTATTTTTATTGTTTCCACACGGTCAAGGTTTGCTGGCTATACCCACGTGTTTACCATTTCCTTTGCTCACTGGGTCCTTGTTGCATCTCAGACCTTGTGTCTGGGATTGCTTTCCTTCTCCCTGAAGTACCCCCTTCAGAGAGTCCTTTGGGGAGGGATGCTGGTGCTTTCATTTGCTTGACAATGTCTCTCTTCTTCTTTTTTTTTTTTTTGTAAGATTTTATTTTTAATTTTTTTTAAACGTTTATTTATTTTTGAGACAGAGAGAGACAGAGCATGAATGGGGGAGGGTCAGAGAGAGGGAGACACAGAATCGGAAACAGGCCAGGCTCTGAGCTGTCAGCGCAGAGCCCGATGCGGGGCTCGAACTCACGGACTGAGAGATCATGACCTGAGCCGATGATGCTTAACCGACTGAGCCACCCAGGCGCCCCTAAGTAATCTCTCTACCCCACGTGGGGCTTGAGGTTACAACCCCAAGATGAAGAGTTGGCTTCACCCACAGGGCCAGCCAGGTGCCCGAAAATGTCTCTATTCTTGAAAGATAACTTCCCAATCACATAATTCTAGGCTGGCAATTGTTTTTATGTTAGTGCTTTGGAATTAATAGTGCACTTCTGCTTTCATGGTCGCTGCTAAGAATTCAGCTTCAGTCCAGCTCTTGCTTTTTTCTTGTAGTAATTGGTTTTTTTTAATCCCCTGGTTGTTTTTAAAAAAATCTTTCCTCTCGATATTGGGCAGTTTCCTTATTTTGTCTGCAGGCATGGATTTTTTTCCTTATCATGCTTAGGAGGCATAGTGCTTCTTGAGAGTGAGGACTCATGTCTCGTATCAATTCTGAAAAGTTAGTACCTACCATCTCTCCAAATACTACCGTTCCCCTACTGTCTCTTTATGTCCCTCAGGGAACTCCATTTAGGCTGAGATTAGACATTTTCATTCTATCCTCAATATCACTTTATTCCCCCCCCCCCATATTTTGTATCTTTTTCTGTTTGCCTTCGGTGTTATTTCTTTAATTCTGCCTTTGTAGTCGTTATCCATTGCTATATGGGAAATTAACCCCAAGACTTGGCATCTTAACATTTATTATCTCACATAGTTTTTTTTTTTTAATTTTTTTAAATGTTTTAATTTATTTCTGAGACAGAGAGAGACAGAGCATGAGCAGGGGAGGGGCAGAGAGAGAGGGAGACACAGAATCTGAAGCAGGCTCCAGGCTCTGAGCCATCAGCACAGAGCCTGATGCGGGGCCCGAACCCACAAGCTGTGAGATCATGACCTGAGCTGAAGTCGGGCCCTCAATCGACTGAGCCACCCAGGCGCCCCTATCTCACATAGTTTCTGAGGGTCAGAAATTCGAGTGTGGCTTAGCTGCTTGGTTCTGATTCAGGTTCTCGCGTAAAAGTAGACTTGAAATGCTGGCTGGGGCGCACTCATCGAGAACTTGACTGGGGATTACTCATGAGGCTATTGGCTGGAGACTTCAACTCTTCATCAAGTGAACCTCTCTGTAGCACATCATGAGGGTTCTTGCAACCTGGCAACTGGCCAACTGGCTTTCCCAGAGCAAGGGATCCAGAGAGAGGCAAGAAACCACAGTTCTTTTATGACCAAGTGCCCAAACTCACACACCGTAACGTCTACTTTTTTCCTACTTGTTAGATGAAGGGCATTAAGTTCAGCCCATACTCAAGGGGAAGAGAATTAGGCATCACCTTTTGAAGGGAATGTCAAGATTTACAAACGTATTTTGAACCGCCAAAATATTTTATTTCATTCTTATTTTTTTAGCTCTGTCTAATCTGCTAGATAACACACCCATGTATTTCTAAAATCGAATATTCACTCTTTCATTTCTGGAATTTTCTTTTTTGGTATTTGAAACATACCAAGTCGTTTTTATTGTCTCTTGTTAATTTTTTTAGGCCACTTTTTTACTTTACTTATTTGTTTATTTATTTATATGTTAGAGAGAGAGCATGTTAGTGCGGGAGAGGGGCAGAGCGAGAGAGACTGAACCTCAAGCACGCTCCACATTCAGCACAGAGCCCAACATGGGTCTCAATCCCTCGACCCTGGGATCATAACCTGAACTGAAATCAAGAGTTGGACACTCAACCAACCGAGCCACCCAGGCGCCCTAGTCCTTTCGTTTTCAAAAGATTAAACCCACCCATCGTGCATTCTGTATCTGAGAATCCCCATGTCCGAAGTCTGTGGATCTGATTTTGCTGGTTCTTATGCAGAAGGACTTCTCTTTTGATTTATTTAAAATAAAATGCGAGTGTATTTGGACTGGCACTTTACGTGTGCGAAAAGTAGAAGGCCTGGTTTGAGAATGTATTTGTTTCAGAGAGAATATACCCCTGCCAGCTTGCTGTGGGTCCTAATAACCCAGGAAATTATAAACTAATGTTTTGACTTGCACGTTTGGGTCTCTGCAGGCAGAGTGAATTCCGACCGAAACCCAGGTTTGCTATTAGACTCCATGTACTCTCTAACCAGATTTAATTAATGTTAACGTTTGGGTATGCTTGTTAAAAAAGAAAAAAGAAGAAAGAAAAGTAAGACTGTCCTCCATCCCTTCTACCTCCTCATTCCCCAGAAGTAACCACTCTCCTCCAGTCGGTGTGAATAATTCCCATCCACATTCTAATAAGGATACATAGTATCATTAACATATACAGTATGTGTTGAAATATTTAGGCAACTGCTTTTTTTTTTCCTCTATGCATCCCTTTACTGGTGGACAGGTAGCACTCTTTTGTTTTTGTTTTCTTTGTAACTATTAACAAACCGTATCGAGGTGAATACCCAGGCCTTACGGCTATAGCCAGATCCACCGAGCTTCTGAGCGTGGGGAACATTTGCGGCGGAAAGAGCCGGTCAGGACACGCAAGGAGACACCTGCAGAAGGCACCAGACCTTGGGACAAGGGCCCCCTTTCTGGACGAGAGGCCCCTGCAGGTGTGAATTCAATCTTCCGGCAGGTGGCGTTCCCAGGGGGCCCAAGTGCGTTGGGGAGGGGGAGGGGGAGGAGACGCGGCTTTGCAGAGGCGAGGGTGGGGTGGGGGGAGGATGGGGGTTGGTAACCCCGGGGGCCCGCGATCAACGGAGGCGGGGGTGGCAGGGCGGCCGCCAGGGCGCAGGGGGGGTCACTCGGAGCTTGTCGCCGCGCCTCCTGTCGGCCGCCGCAAGGAACCTCTGCCTCTCGCAGTCGCATTTATAAACCCAGTATTCGCGATGCGAGGAAAAAGAGCGGGGTTTTCCGCCCGTTGGCAGTGTGACAGCGCTCGCCGGAGGCCGGATTTCTTCCCTCACGGCCTTTGCGGCGCTTCCTGAGGCCCTCCGTGGTTGGCGAGGGAAAAAAGGCGACCGTGACCCCGACGTGACTTGAACACGCAACCTTCTGATCTGGAGTCAGACGCGCTACCATTGCGCCACGAGGTCACAGCGAGCAGACGACTCTGCGTCGCTAAAGACCTCGCCGCGCCGGCACGGTCCCGCGGCTGGGAACACCTAGGCTCCGAGACGCGGTCCCCCCGGCGCGCGTCCGAGGGGAGGAGCTCGAGCGGCCCGCTCCTCGGCTTCCGGGAAGCCGGCGCTTGGCGGCTTCCGAGCCCGGGCCGGGCGCCGCGGCGGCAGGGACGCGGCCGCGGGGGCCGGGCGGGTGGCGGCGGGCCGGTGGGGGGTGTGGAGGGGGAGATCGGAGGCGGCCGGGGTGGGGGCGGGAGCGGCTCCCGAATTCCGCGGGGCGGACTCGCCAGGCCCTCCGGCCGCCGCGCGGAAAATGGCGGCGGCCGCCGCGGCGCGGGTTCGAGGACGCTGCTCCCGGTGGCCGCGACCCGGCGGGGCCGGGGCGGGGGAAGGAAGACGGGGCGCCCCCCCCTCCCCGCCCCAAGCCGGGACTGTCCTGTGAACTGTAAAAGGAAACATCTTCTTTGAGGAGGGTCAGCACAGTATCTGGAAGAGAGCATCAGAGCCGCTGAAAACGCCGCCATCCAGAGACCGCCACTGCTGACGCTCGTGTGCATTTCTTTTTGCAGAGTTTTACCGGCTGTGTGTGATCCCCAGTATGTTTTTGACCTTTGACTCGATGAATGGAACGCAGAGCGAAAAGTAGCCGCACGTTTGCACGCAGTGTAAATCCTTGCTTGTCTGGCGCCCGGATCGAGACAGGGAACATCAGCATCCCCCTTCCGGTCACTTCAGATTCATTTTTGAGATGGGATTTTATGGCACATAACAGTTTGTCAGTTTCCTCGCTTGTCGTCATCTTGTCCGCGTATTTTAGTTAATGTTTTCTCCTAGCATGATTTTAAGGGGCTCATGGTCCACCTCTTGGGAGTCTTAAGTCCCTGCTTTTGGACAGTACTTTTTCCCCCCTTTATTAAGAAAAATAAGACTATTAAGTGAGTAAGCTCTTGAAATTAAAAAAAAAAAAAAAAAAGCCATTAGTAATATACACCACTATCCTTGTCTAGGAACATGAAACATCAATCAATTCTGAATACACACCCACAGGGCCTGGTGTTTTTCAGAGAAGGAACGACCTGGAATGGGCCTCACTATAGGAGGGAAAGAGGAACGGTGTCTGGGGCTCTCCGTGAAGCCAGTGGGGGTGAAGGGCATCTCACCATCCTGGTTATTCTGGCAGCTAAGACCCCCCCAGAGGTTCTCCATGTCAAATGGGATAGGAGTCTTGGCAAGTGCTTGTGGCCAGGTGTGAGCATAGTGGGCATTTTAACAGTGAGTCCTGAGGCAGCCTGCCAAGGGTGTCAGAGAAGCAGAGACCAGAAGGTTCTATGGATGTCGCCAAGGCCAGGCACGAGTCAGCCCCAGGTTACTGATTACATCTACAGATATCCAGACGGGAGCAACTTCCTTATTGCTTTTGATGGCCCCGGGGGTGAATTGTAACTGGGAAGGAATGTCAGCTAGGGAGTGGTGGAAACAGCTTGGCCTTGGCCACAAGGCAAAGTCACGGAGAGGAGAAGCCAGTGCCTTTTCCACCGAGGCCAAGAGTCCAGAATCTACTGGAAGAAATGCTTCACACCCAAGGCAAGACCAGAGACACTCTGGAATCCCCCTGCTCAGATTTTTGGATACACCTGTCGTGTCCCCGCCCTCCTGGGGACCAGGATGTGGAACCAACGGCCAGTTTTTCTAAACTACAGTGTGGTAATGCAATCAGACGAAGGGACTAAAGAGATTTGGGCAGATATAATTAAAGGGTCCTTTTAAAAGTTGGACGCCTGCTTGCCAGGGCCAACTAAAGTGACGAGAGTGAGGCAGTTATGCTGATGTGCAGGGCTGAAGCCTCTTGTGTACAATTTTGATACTTTGTGTATCTTGCGTTTTTTGCATTGATATATATATATGTATATATATATATATATTTTATATATTGCATTATTCTTTTTTTTTTAATTTTTTTTTAACGTTTATTTATTTTTGGGACAGAGAGAGACAGAGCATGAACGGGGGAGGGTCAGAGAGAGGGAGACACAGAATCTGAAACAGGCTCCAGGCTCTGAGCTGTCAGCCCAGAGCCCGACGCGGGGCTCGAACTCACGGACCGCGAGATCGTGACCTGAGCCGAAGTCGGTCGCCCAACCGACTGAGCCACCCAGGCGCCCCTATATTGCATTATTCTTAAATTTATCTTGACTGCTGAGTTTTTTTGGAGCCACCCACACTTGTATTTTGCATGGGCGGGGGTGGGGAATGCCTCACTTGCCTCACCATCATCCCAGCCTGCGGCTCACTGAAATTCTGTGACTGCCCAGAAATCACACAGAACTGTTTTTGTTGTTGTTGTTGTTGTTGTTGTTGTTGTTTTTTACCTTAGAACCAAACCCTATTAAAACACACACACACACACACACACACACACACACACACAACTTCTGTTTAAAAATACAGAAAATTTCAAAATTACACAACAGTCATTGTCCAGTTAAACACAAAAAGAAGGTAATCGCCAACATTAGCAAGATGTGGGGAAAACGGTGAATATTTAGAATTCACGAAATACTGGAACAGAATGTAAACTGATACTGGCTATTTGGGTTGTAATGTAGCAAATGCTTCTGTCCAGGCATTTCCTCTTCTAGAGAATATGCACTAAAAGAAACAGTAGTCAGTAAAGTGTCTGACTTTTGATTTTGGCTCAGGTCATGATCTCTTGGTTCCTGACATCGAGCCTCACATCCGGCTCTGTGCTGACAGTGCAGAGCCTGCTTAGGATTCTCTGTCCCTCTCTCTCTGCCCCTCCCCTGCTCTCTCTCAAAAAATAAATGAACATTAAAAAAATAAAGTTAAGGGTGAATGCAATGATGGACCTTCAAGATTGTTCTCATCAGAACTGTGTTTGTAATAATGAAGCACCAGGAGCCATCTTGACTGTTCTCTTGTTCAAGTTCAGCCTGGATTTACAAAGGAGGCAGGGAAGCTGGCCCTGGAGTGAGTGAATACACAGGGACACTTGACTAAAAGGATGTGGCAGCGAGAACTCCAGAAATAACTGCTATGGAGAAGGAAGGCTGCAGAAATTATAGCAAGGGCTGCCTCACCCCTGAGAAAAACATGTTAACTTTGGCTTCTCCGTCTCTGCTTCGTGTGGCATCATCTCAGACCCAGGCAATTGCTCTCTTAGAAAAACTTTTTACTTGGCTTCTATTTTCCAAAGGGCTGAAAACATTTCAACTCTCCAAAGCCCATCAAAGGCGTCCTAGATCTTTCTGATCTACACATTCCTTTTCCAGCAAATGCCAACCGGGACCTGAACACTGAGAGAAGGGTAATACTCTGTGGAGTGGGTGTCCTCTCTGTAACGCAGCTCTGGGGAACAGCCTCATTGCAGGCTGGGTTCTTGGGGGTGACACCTGTGAAGGGAAACGGGAGGAAGCCGACCCGGAGGAGGGTGGGGGGAGCTGTCAGGTGGCGATATAGACCTGCCAACCTGTGGGGTGGCTCAGGACAAAGACTGCCTGGCGGAGGAACCCCGGGTCACGGGTCAGGGCCACTTCGGGAGGAGTGTAAACTGTAGCGGCCAAAAGCTAACAGCTGGAGGCTGTCTGCTTGCTTCTCCACTCTTCCGAAGGAAAAACACCCTGGAAACTGGTAGAACATTTAAATTTTCACTGGGAGCCAGGGTGGCGTAATCCAGGACCTTAGCCTCCTGATTAACTGACAGTAAGTAAAGGCCACTCCTAAATCAGTGACGGGAGATGGAACTTGAGTCCGGTGGCTGCAGAGAGGCAAAAACACTGCAGATTTGGGGCAGGGGGATGGAGGGGGGAACTTTAGGCTTTTTTTTTTTTTTTTTTTACTTTAGGCATTTTTTTAAGGCATTTCAATTTTCGTGGTAATTTTCTTTTATGCCAGATTTTCATTCTTTTTTTTTCTTCTTTTATTTTGAGAGAGAGAAAACGAGCGGGGGAGGAGCAGAGAGGGAGACAGAATCCCAAGCAGGGTCCACAGTATGAGCCCAGAGCTGGACGCAGGGCTCAAACTCGTGAACCCGTGAGATCACGACCTGAGTCAAAATCGAGTCGGACGAGGAGGTGGTTCAGGTGACACCAGGGAAATTTGGCTCACTAGTCAGGTCTTGATTTTTTTTTTTTTTTTTTTAAGTAAGCTCTGTGCCCTTCATGGGACTTGAACTCACGACCCTGAGATCAAGCGTCGCATGCTGTACTGTCCGAGCCAGCCAGGCGCCCCTGGGCTTGAATATTTTTCAATGGTTTCATTAAAAGTTTGCCACATTTTTTCATGGCCAGAGGGGACTGGGGCAGCATGGATACCCTTTACATTGGAGAAATGGAATTCCGGAAGCTGGAAGGTTTATGTCTGTTGGCGTATCAGCTGTGGGTGCTGTCTAGCTAGTCCCTATGTGACAATAAACGTGACTTTCTCAGTTTGTCTTTGCCCCATGTGACCATGTGGGCTGCACTTGTCTCTGGAGATGTTTTCCAGCCTCATTTTACTAAACCCAAAGGCCCTGCTTACTGATGCTCACCAGGTGCACCTGAGTGGCTCAGTCGGTTGCGTGTCTGACTTTGGTTCAGGCCATGATCTCACAGTTTGTAAGTTCAAGCCCCACACCTGGCTTGCTATTGTCTATGCAGAGCCTGCTCCAGATCCTCTGTCCCCCTCTCTCTGCCCCTCTCCCGCGTGTGCTCTCTCAAAAATAAGTAAAATGTTAAAAAAAAAAAAAAATGCTGACCAAATGCATCTGACGGAAACTGAGGTTTAGTGAGTAGGGGCTACGCGCAGAGATCGGCCTCACTGGCAGGCACGGCCCTGTCATTCCGTCAACGGCAAGATGAAGACGCTGTCTTTTTCGGACTACAACAGAGCTCTTCTAATATGGGGTATAGTTTGTGACTGTAAAAAGGAGAGACTTGTTCCTATTATCAGAATTTAATGGTGGAGTTGAAATGTCTTCAACGACACAGACAAAGACCAGGGTCACTGTGAGGAGATCCACTCGACCAAGGAGTGAGCAAGTATACGAAGGTGGCTGGGGGTCAGGACAGAGGTTCCAGTCCTGCTGTCCTTGCCACCTGCCAACTGTGTGACGTCGGACAGGTCACCCAACTTTGCTTTGCCATAGAGACCTCAGCTCTAAACTGGGAGCAGTAGAACTCATCTCAAAGGGGTTGTTGTTAAGGATTCAGCAAAGCAATGCTCTACCAAGAGATTCCAGACAGAAGTGTTTGGTTCCTAATATTAAGCGTGACTACTCGGCTTCCACAGACGTGTCAGAATGGAGAACTTGGATTGCGTACAGAGCAAGGAGATGTAATTTAACTTAGCTCTGGGTTCTCTGTAAGCATGAGCAGGAACTGAGCTTGCTGTTAATACTTACTGTGGCATCATCTAAGCCAGAAGACAGCTATGGTCCTGGCCCCTTTTCCCACTTTACATTCTCAGATTGGTTTTCTCTAGTACATATTGTTCTCGTTCTCTGAGTAGGCTCTAACGGACTCCGGTCAAGTCACTTCAATTGCAGGCTCCGAATATCCACAGTGTAAACTTCCTGTGTTATTGGATGGATATGTCACCACATATTGGGGAATCGTCACCACAAAATGTTTCATAAACCTACTCTGAGTGGTCTGGAAACTCACCTCGTATGTTATCAGTTACTTTTCCTGAGGGCCTACTATGTCTCTGGTGCTATAGTAGCTATTTGATATTTTACTTGGCTTCACCTTTACAACGAATCTGCTCTTGAATTCTTCTATTGTACAACTTTACCTTCTTTGGTGGTCTTTATTCATTTTTTCTTGTTTTGTCGTATATGCGACAACTTCCTTTAAAGAGCCTTCTGCTGGTCCCCCTGTGTTCCCCCCTAAGAGGTTTTCTGCTTTGGGCTTCCATTCATATTTTGACAGTATTATAAAGCCTCTTGCATTACAAAAATTTTTTTAACGTTTATTTTTGAGACAGAGACAGAGCACGAACGGGGGAGGGTCAGAGAGAGGGGGACAGAATCTGAAACAGGCTCCATGCTCTGAGCTGTCAGCACAGAGCCCGACGCAAGGCTCCAACACGCGAGGCTGGAACTCACTGACCGCGAGATCATGACCGGAGCCGAAATCGGCCGCTTAACCGACTGAGCCACCCAGGTGACCCAAGCCGCTTGCATTTTTATGGAGATGGTTTTGAACATTTAATCCGTTGTCTGGTCCATTGATATCTTCTCTTTCTGAAGGGACATTTTCCCGAGAATAATATAGTAATAGAGACTCCCAAAACATTTCAAGAAATTCTGGCCCAGGACTTAGGTTCCCCATCTCCCCCAGGATAACAATTAGCCAAGCAATCCACGGGTTCCTTAAGAGGCGGACCTGTACTCTCCACACTTTTCTAAGCACTGCTTTGAGGTTCTGATGTTTCTTAGCCAGCACGGGCTCAAAAAGGCAACCTGTCTGCTCTATGAACACTTGTAGCCACTCTCAAGACCTAGTTCCTCGTCCCCTATTTTGATTTTCCTTTATAGGGCATGACCCTTATTTTCGTTCTTATACCCTCAACTCAGTTTCTTCGATAGATGTTTCCAAAGATTAAATGGGTTTCAGACCAAATTTGTTCTAGAGGCTCTAGAGTTGTCCAGCTGGCCAGTGGCCTGCACCGAGGACTTCTGTGCCTTCGCCCGAAGACATCGTGTGGCATGGGGGCATGGCCACGAGGGAGGGAAGCAACAGGTGCTGCACCAGCGAGGCTGGGGGCTTGGAGCGGAGGCAGTGGTGGGCCCGGGAGTCGAGTCCGGATGGGCGACGGCCGAGGATGGGGCAAGGAAATCCGAGGTCTGAGGTTGGGCCCGAGTCCCCGGAGGCGCGACAGACCAGCGATGCCAGCTCAACAGAGCGGGTGCGGAGGGCCTAGAGAGCTGGGTCCTACCGTCGGGAGCCGAGACACCGACCGCCTCTCTGCCCGCCCCCTTAAGCCCAGGGTTGGACCTGCGCCTGGGCTTTTAGCCCCATCCCGCGCCCGCCGAGCCAATCGGCGGCTGAGGTTCCACGCGCGTCACAATGGGCGTCTGTGACGTCGAGGGGGGGGGGGGTCACCTCGCCACGTGACCCCACCCCCGGAAGTCCTTCACGAAATTCCTCCTCCTGACTCCCGGTACTTTTCAGCGGCCGCCTTCCTCTCATCCCATCCCACACGTCCTCCATCCGTTCAGAATCCGATGTCGGTCCCCGGCCCGTCTTTACGCCACCGCGGGAAGAGGAAAACTCCTCGAACCCGCTGTACCAGCGCCAAGCTGCCTGTCCCGGGGCTGCTTCCCCGACGCCCAGGGCGCGGGTTGAGTCGGAACCCGGACGCCGGCTAGAATTCCCGAATCCGAGGGGACCTCAGCCTCTGCCTCGCTGGGCTCTGACCACGCCCCTTCCTAAGCCCCGCCCAGGGCTTGCGGGGAGGTTTCCGTGGCGACAGTAAACAACACTCAAGAGCTGCGGGAGCCACCGCAGCCCTGCTCCCCCAACCCACGCTCCTGCAAATAAGGTGATCGAGAATGATAGCGCAGGTGTTATGAACTGAAACCGGGACACATGGGGGCCCAGGTGGGGGCCAGGCCTGGGAGGGCCAGCCTGGGGGTCCAGGACACGTGGGCTGTGGTGCCAGGGTCTGCAACCCCCGGAAGAGGCAGCAGCAACTGGAGAACCAGGGATTGAGATCTAAGGGAGCAGACGTGCAGGTGGAGCCGGATGTTGCGTGGGCCCAGGCAGCAGAGGTGGGATAAGACACCGGGAGCAAGAGGGACTCGTTCAAGCCAGACCTTGTAGTGTTTTCCTAGGAAGGAGCAGGCAACCTGCCCGGGCGGGGGCTCTCCCAGGCTAGGAGTATGAGCGGCGGACAAGTAAGCATTGCGTGCTGGAGGGGGTAGGGGGTGGGGAAGGGGATAGATTTGTTTTTACATCCACAGAGTTTAAATTAAAGGCTAAATAGTTCTAGAATCCTGTATTAAAACAGCACCCCAGACCCCCCAGTCCCATTTCTTTCTCTCGCGGGAAGCCATTTTCAGAGTTTTGTGCTTCTTTCTTTGTTTCTGTGCACCCCACGTTTATTTCACCTTCTGTTGTCTTGCCTTCTGCCTGAGCTGTGGGATCTGTGCGTGTGCCTCCTATTTACAAAGGGGATGGCTCCGTTAAGTTAAATATTTTGATGACAAGTTTTGATCATAGTTTTCATTCCCTCTGACACCTTGTTTTCGTGAGCTAGACAAACTTTGTTTTTACTCATAGTTTCTTTGTGTAGATCTTGTGCTGGTTACTTTTTTTAACTTTTGTGTTTTTAAGTTTATTTTGAGAGAGAGAGAGTGTATGTGAGCGGGGGAGGGGCAGAGAGAGAGAGAGAGAGAGAGAGAGAGAGAGAGAGAGAGAGATAACCCCAGAAAGCAGTGCTGAGCTCCTTGGAAGCGAGGGGGCGGGGGTCGATCCCATCAACCAGGAGATCATTACCTGAGCCGAAATTCAGAGTCCGTGGCTTGACCACTGAGTCACCAAGGCGCCCCTGGTTTCTTTTAAATATTTTTGTATTGGGTAAATTCTCCTGAAAGGGCTTCTTTGCCAGGGACTTTTTCCTTCTCATGAGAAAAAAAGAGACATGATATATTACAGCTATGTGTCTTATATGGTAGCCTCTGGCTACTATATTGTGGTATTTCAATATAAATGTATTCACACCTTGACGATATTGTTTTTCAATTCATGAACATGAGTTATCTTTCCATTCTTGTACATCTGCTTTCATTTCTTTCAGCAATGTTCTGTAGTTTTCAGTGTACAAATCTTTTTGCCTTCTTGGTTAAGTTTATACCTAAATATTGTATTCTTTTTGATGCTGTTGTAAATGGAATTGTCTTCTTAATTTCCTTTTGGGATTGTGCGTTGTTAGTATATAGAAATGCAATAGATTTTTGTGTGTTGATTTTGTATCTTATTACTTTGCTGAATTCATATATTCTAAGTTTGTGTGTGTATTCTTAAGGATTTTCAACATATAAGATCATGTCATCTGTGGTTTTACTTCTTCCTTTCCCATTTGAATGCTCTTGTTTCTTTTTCGTGCCCAATTTCTCTGGCTAGTATTACATTGAATAGAAGTGGAGAGAGTGGGCATCCTTGCCTTGTTCCTGATGTTGGAGGAAAAGCTTTCAGTCTTTCGTCATTATGTTCACTGTGGGTTTTTATATATGACTCTTATTGTGTTGAAAGGGGATTGAATTGGTCAGATGTTTACTCTGTATCCATTGAGATGATCATGTGTTTTTAGTCCTTTATTCTGTTAATGTGCCATATTACACAGAGTGATTTTCGAATGTTGAACCATTCTTGCTTTCCAGGAATAAACTCCATTTGGGCATGTTGTATAATACTTTAAATATACTGCTGAATTCAGTTTGCTAGTATTTTGTTGGGGATTTTTACATCAATGTTTATTAGAGATATTTTGGTCTGTAGTTTGTTTTTTTTTTTTTTTTCTTTCTTACAGTATCTTTGTCTGGCTTTGGTATTAGGACAACGCTGGCCTCGTAGAATGAGTTAGGATGTGTTCCCTCCTCTTCAGTTCTTTAAGAGTTTGAGCAGGATGGTGCAAGTTTTTCTTTAAAGCTTTTTTAAAAAAATTACTATTTTCAGTAGGCTCCATGCCCAACAGGAGACTTGAACTCACAACCCTGAGATCAAGAGTTGCATGCTCTACAGACTGAGCCGGCCAGGTACCCCGGTATAAGTTGTCCTTTAAATGTTTGGTGGAATTCACCAGTGAGACCATCAGGTTCTTTGTTGGGAGGTTTTTTTGTTTTTGTTTTTGTTTTTTTGATTGATTTAATCTCCTTACTGGTTATCATCTATGGATTTTCTAATTTTTTCTATTTTTAGTGTTATTAGCAATCGGTCCATCTCATCTAGCCTATCCAATTTGTGGGCATACAGATGTTCACAGTACTCTTATACGTTTTATTTCTGTAGAATTGGTAGTCACGTCCCCACTTTCATTCTGAATGTTATTTATTTTAAGTAATTCCAGCTAATGGTTTGTCAATTTTGTTGGTCTTTTCAAAGAACGGGCTTTTGATTTCATTGATTTCTCTATGGTCTATTCTGTCTGTTCAAATCTTCGCCATTTCCCTCCTGACCGGTTTATGTTTGCTTTACTCTTTTTCTGGTTTCTTAAGCTGTAAATTTAAGGTTGTCACTTCAAGATTTTTCTTTATTGAGGAAAAGACTTTTTTATTTAAAAAAATTTTTAATGCTTGTTTTTGAGGGAGAGGCACAGCGTGAATGGGGGAGGGGCAGAGAGACAGGGAGACGCAGAATCCGAAGCAGCTCCAGGCTCCGAGCTGTCAGCACAGGGCACGACGCGGGGCCCGAACTCACCAACTGCGAGATCACGACCTGAGCCTAAGCCGGACGCTTACCGGACTGAGCCACCCAGGTGCCCCTCTACACCACTCATCTTAAGACATGGAACAGAATCAGTATCTTTGATGCTTTCTATGTGCCCCCCTCATTGCATCTCCTTCCTTTACCTCCTCGCATAATCACTAACAGGCAATTGATAATTACAAAATTGAGGACACTCATCCTTCAGAGGTAGTGATTGAAGGAACTCCTCAAACTGCTGGGTCATAGGGCATGGCCACATGCAGATACTAAGTCACGTCTAAATGCATTCCAACATGTAACAACACATGCCTTCACCTCTGTGTAAGAGAACCCACCTTAATTCCTTACAGACTTCCTGTTTAAATGTTTCTTTTTAGGCTTTGCTTCTCACCCAGACAATAGTAAAGAACAATCACTCCTTTTCTTCCGAATTATAGTTCCCTGCATATGTGTCTTCTATCTCCGGATTGACAGTGTGAGTCACATTTGTCCCTGCTTCCCTTTGTTCCCTGCTCAGGTGCAGAGTCCAGAGGGAGTCCTGCCCCAGCCTGTGCAACGTGTCGCCTTTCTTTTAAGGGAGGAGTTTGGGTTGTGCTTTCAGGATGCCACTCTCCTCTTGGAAATACGCACTCAGATGCTTCCCTTTGCATCTTCTCTCCCACTTTACCCACACATATGTTCAGTCTTTACTGTTCGTTTTGTAGATCTGAATTTGTAGCTGTCGCCCCTGCATTTTTGGAGAAAAGAAGTGGAATAGGACCATCTTAAACCCAAAACACCCTGGGAAGCATTTAAGAGAAAAGAAAAAAAAAAAAAAAGATAACTCAGTCCAATCCCAGGCCTAACAAGGCAGCATTTCCCAATGGAGCTCCCAAGCCTCTGTATATTTTTTTTAATGCTTATTTATTTTGAGAGAGAGAGTGCGTGTGTGTGAGCAGGGGAGGGGCAGAGAGAGGGGGAGAGAGAATCCCAAGCAGGCTCTGTGCTGCCAGCACCATGCCCGACTTCAGGCTCGAACTCACGAAACCACGAGATCACAACCTGAGCCTAAATCAATCGGATACGTAAGAAGCATCTGTATTTTTATTTTTTATTAAAAAAAAAAAATTTTTTTTTCAACGTTTATTTATTTTTGGGACAGAGAGAGACAGAGCATGAACGGGGGAGGGGCAGAGAGAGAGGGAGACACAGAATCGGAAGCAGGCTCCAGGCTCCGAGCCATCAGCCCAGAGCCCGACGCGGGGCTCGAACTCCCGGACCGCGAGATCGTGACCTGGCTGAAGTCGGACGCTTAACCCACGGCGCCACCCAGACGCCCCAAAGTATCTGTATTTTTAAACAAGCATAAAGCCAAGTTTAACAGCCACTCAACTAAAATGCCTGTGTTCGATTTGAGTCATTTTCTCTTTTATTCTTTCACGGGCAAACATTCCTTTCATCCTTCGAGAAAAGACTATTATTCCTAAATACTTCTGTGTACATTAGTTTTCTTGTTGCTCTTAACACATATTAACACAAATTTATCATCACCCTTCTCTGGAGGTCTGACGTCCAAAATCAAGGTGTTACCAGGGCTGCATTCCTCTTGGAGCTTCCAGGAGAGAATCGGTGTCCTTGTCTTTTCCAGATGCAAGAGGCCTCTGCATCGCATGGTTTGGGGCCCCTTCCTCACGTCACTCCAGTCTCCTTGCTTGGGTGATGGTATCTCCTACCGGTGATGTGTCTCCATCCAGATACTCCAGCATAATCTCCCCTTCTCAAGATTCTTAATCGTACCTACAAAGTCCTTTTTGCCATGTAGGGTGACGTATTCATGTTCTAATGTCCTGACGATTAGATGTGGATGTATTTGTGGTTTTTTCTTATTTTAATAATATATTTTATTCAACCCAATATTCTAAGATACTACCATTTTGATATGTCATCAATAGAAAATCTTATCAATGACATACTTTCTAGTATTTTTCCCCTACTAAGTCTTTGAAATATGATACATATTTTACACTTAGAGCACATCTCAATTTGAATTTTTTTTTTCAACGTTTATTTATTTTTGGGACAGAGAGAGACGGAGCATGAACGGGGGAGGGGCAGAGAGAGAGGGAGACACAGAATCGGAAGCAGGCTCCAGGTTCTGAGCCATCAGCCCAGAGCCCGACGCGGGGCTCGAACTCACGGACCGCGAGATCGTGACCTGGCTGAAGTCGGACGCTTAACCGACGGCGCCACCCAGGCGCCCCGAGCACGTCTCAATTTGGACTAGCCAAATTTCAAACTACATGTGGCTGGCGAATAGTATATTAGTGTGATTCAATACCATGCCAATCTTACTCAGTAACCAACACTTTGATCAAAGTAGATTCTTTTAAGTTTTTTTTGGTTTTCATTTTTGTTTTTTGTTTGTTTCTTTATTTATTTACATCCAAGTTAGTTAGCATATAGTGCAATAGTGATTTCAGGAGGAGATTCCTTAGTGCCCCTTACCCATTGAGCCCATCCCCCCTCCCACCACCCCTCCCGTAACCCTGTTTGTTCTCCGTATTTATGAGTCTCTTCTGTTTTGTCCCCCTCTGTTTTTATGTTATTTTTGTTTCCCTTCCCTTATGTTCATCTGTTGTCTCTTAAAGTCCTCATAGGAGTGAAGTCATATGATTTTTGTCCTTTTCTAATTTCACTTAGCTTAATACCCTCCAGTTCCATCCACGTAGTTGCAAATGGCAGGATTTCATTCTTTTTGATTGCCGACTAATACTCCATTGTGTATATAGACCACATCTTCTTTATCCATTCATCCGTCGATGGACATTTGGGCTCTTTCCATACTCTGGCTACTGTCAATAGTGCTGCTATAAACTTTGGGGTGCATGTGCCCCTATGAATCAGCACTCCTGTATATTTTGGATAAACTCTTAGTCGTGCAATTGCTGGGTCATAAGGTAGTTCTATTTTTAATTTTTTGAGGAACCTCCATACTGTCTTCCAGAGCAGCTGCACCAGTTTGCATTCCCAAGATGTGGATATATTTGGATGGCCATTATTCACCTTACCACATGAGTTAGAAAATTTATTTATATTCTCAAGGTCTACTCCAAGCATTTTTTTTTTTTTTTGGTCTGTGAATGTTGCTACTCCTTTCTTCAGAGGTTGTATTTCTGTATTCAGACTCAGATAATTGTGCTCACATTTTAAACTATCCTATTATAGATTCAGTATATTTTCTTGAGTAATATTACGATCCGTGATGATAGGAATTTGTCTCCACTTGTTTCTTTTTTCAGAGAGGGTAATGGGGAGTGGGGCGGGGTGCGGGGAGAAGCTAGGAAAACATTTCTCTTCCCTATTCTAGTGCATTTTTCACCATTTTTTAAAGATTTTTAAAAAATGTTCATTCATTTTTGAGAGAGAGAGAGACAGAGCATGAGCAGGGGAGGGGCAGAGAGAGAGAGAGAGGGAGACACAGAATCCCAAGCAGGCTCCAGGCTCCGAGCTGTCAGCACAGAGCCCGACGCGGGGCTCGAACCCACAAACCGTGCAATCATGACCTGAGCTGAAGTTGGAAGCTTAACAAACTGAGGCACCCAGGCACCCCCATTGGTCACCAATTTTGATACAATTCTGGTTTTCTAGCAATGAATTCTGTGGTTAGAAGGATGCTGCTGACCTGGCGAAATGTGGGCATTTGCAAGTTGTGCATTTTTATTTGTTGAATTCTTACCACATGTTGGATACAGTGTTAGGTGCCTAACTTAAAGCATCTCATTTAATGTATTTAATTTATCCTTTACAAAAGCCCTATCAGATGATAGTTGAATATGTAGTGTATCAATTTTCTAGGGCTGCCATGACAAAGTGCCACAGACTAGGTGGCTTGAACAACAGAAATGCATTTCCTTGCCATTCCCGAAGGTAGAAGTCCAAGATCAAGGTGTCAGCATGGTTGGGCTCTTGTGGGGCCTCTCTCCTTGGCTTGTAGAAGGCCACCTTCTCCTGTGTCTTTACCTCCTCTGTATATGCTATTAAATATCCTCCTCTTATAAGAACACCAGTCATATTGGATTAGAACCCACCCATATGATTCATTTTAACTTAATTATTTCTCTAAAGGCCCCATCTCCAAATAGAGCTGGTTAGGACGCCAACATATGAATTTTAAGAGGGTCACGATTCAGCCAATAACATAGAGTAAAATGTCTTTTAGCAACTGGATAGCAGGGGTGGGATTTAAACTCCAGTCCATCTGTCTGTAACTCAAGAGCTGTGCTTAAGTCTTTTACTTCATTCTGCTTTGGATTATTCATCCTTTTTCGTTAAGTTCCTATTTCTTGTGCAAAGGGATCCCTGTTATTTGGTCAGTTTTCTGTAAGAGTTAACTTAAACAACGGGCACCATGCCTAAAATGGATTATTTCTTAAGTTTGATGCTAGTGTGTGCGTGTTTTTTGTTTTAATGTAAATTTTTTTTTAATTAAAAAAAAAAAGGAAGGGGTACCTGGGTGACTCAGCTGGTCAAGCGTCCGACTTTGGCTCGGGTCATGATCTCATGGTTCGTGGGTTCGAGCCTGGTGTCAGGCTCTGTGCTGACTGCTCGGAGCCTGGAACCTGCTTCGGATTCTGTGTCTCCCTCTCTCTGCTCCTCCCCCACTCACACTCTGTCTCTCTCTGAAAAATAAACATTAAAAATTTTTGAATTATAAATTGTTAATTTTAATGTCAATTTTAGATATTGTTAAAACTCTTTTTGGGGCGCCTCGGTGGCTCAGTCGGTTAAGCGTCCGACTTCAGCTCAGGTCACGATCTCGCGGTCTGTGAGTTCGAGCCCCGTGTCGGGCTCTGGGCTGACTGCTCACAGCCTGGAGCCTGCTTCTGATTCTGTGTCTCCCTCTCTCTCTGTCTCTCCCCCATTCATGCTCTGTCTCTCTCTGTCTCAAAAATAACAAACGTTAAAAAAAAATTAAAAAAAACCTCTTTTTAAAAATATATGTATATATATATTTTTATTTTAGGGGAGAGGAGCAGAGGGAGAGAGAGAATTCCATGCAGTCTCCACACTCAGCGTGGAGCCCGACACAGGGGTCAGTCCAATGACCCTGAGATCATGACCTGAGCCGAAATCAAGAGTTGGACACTCAACTGACTGAGCCACCCACTGCCGTTTAAATTTTAGTTAACGTATACTGCAATATTGGTTTCAGGAGTAGAATTCAGTGATTGATCACTTACATACAACACCCACTGCTCATCACAGCAAGTGCCCTCCTTAATACCCATCAACCATCTAGCCCCTCCCCCACCCCACTTCCTCCATCAATCCTCAGTTTGTTCTGTCATTATGAGTCTCCTATGGTTTGTTTCCCTCTCTACTTCCCCCCCCTTCCCGTATGTTCATCTGTTTTGTTTCTTAAATTCCACAAATCAGTGAAATCATACGGTATTTGTCTTTCTCTGCTGACTTATTTTCCTTTGCAGAATACAGTCTAGCTCCATCCAGGTCATTGCAAATGGCAAGATTTCGTTCTTTTTTTTTTTTTTTTTTTTTCTTCTGTATTAGAGAGCATTTTCTGAGTTTATTAAGAACAGCTCCGTTCTTTCCTAAAAGGTTATCAGTTCACATCCAAATGATGAGCTCTCATGCAGTTATGAAGGTGCACTTGTACAGAATTTTACTGAGCTCAGACGGTATGAAAGGTTTTGCATCCTGACCTTTTCTTTCTGCGTTACATCACAAGCACTTTCCCACGCAATTAAAATTCTTCACACATATGTTGGCAAACACATGGCAAGCATGAATACGCATATACATAGTCTGTTTGTAAATGCTTTTCAATGTCTTTCGGTTCTTTTTTTCAACAAGTGCTTTTTAAATGCTTTGCTGGCACTTACTAATTGAGGAGAAAAAGGGACATCAGGAAAAAGATAAATAACAATGATAGGCTGATGGGGATCCAAGAATAGGCCAGGTCACAGATATTTCAGCTGTTTAGAAGAGGCAGTAATGAAATGAAGAATAAGGATACTTGGCGGGAATTTCTGTAGGAGACGAAGTTGAAATTCATCACAAAGGGGTGGGACTCGGAGAAGATAATGAAAAGAAATTTTCATGCCGGGGAATGGACTAGGTTAAGATTTGAAGTTGGAGATCTGTCCATCCTGCTCAGGAAATGATAGGAGGAGTCTAAGGAGAAAAGTCTGGATCCCCAGGTAGCAGTGAGATGGTCCATTTTGCTTTAATTTTCATTTTGTTTGCGTTTCATAAATATGAAAGATTTCAAACTAATGAAAAAGCGTAGAACATTACATAGCAGACATCCAGTGTTTGATTGTTGGGCATTTTTTTTAACTTGTTTTATTTTTTATTTTTTTCAATTTACATCCAAATTGGCATCTAGTGGAACAATGATTTCAGGACTGGATTCCTTAGCGCCCCTGACCCATTGAGCCCATCCCCCCTCCCACCACGCCTCCCGTAACCCTCCGTTTGTTCTCCATATTTATGAGTCTCTCCTGTTTTGTCCCCCTTCCTGTTTTTGTATTATTTTTGCTTCCCTTCCCTTATGTTCATCTGTTTTGTCTCTTAAAGTCCTCATAGGAGTGAAGTCATATGACTTTTGTCTTTCTCTGACTGACTAATTTCACTTAGCATAATACCCTCCAGTTCCACCCACGTAGTTGCAAATGGCAAGATTTCATTCTTTTTGATTGCCGAATAATACTCCATTGTATATATATACCACATCTTCTTTATCCACTCATCCATCGACGGACATGTGGGCTCTTTCCATACTTTGCCTATTGTCGACAGTGCTGCTAGAAACACGGGGGTGCATGTGTCCCTTCGAAACAGCACACCTGTATCCCGTGGATAAATGCCTAATAGTGCAGTTGCTGAGTCGTAGGGTAGTTCTAGTTTTAGCTTCTTGAGGAACGTCCATACTGTCTTCCAGAGCGGCTGCACCAGCTTGCCTTCCCACCAACAAGATTTCATTCTTTTTGATGGCTGAGTAATTGGTTTCGGTATATATAGCAAATACTAAGAGTATCGTATTTTTCTTCCCTAATAGTTCAACTTTATTTCCGGTGATTTTCCCCATTTTACATTGTTAATAGCCCCTCGTCTGCTTTAGCACACTCGTTTCATAGTCTCGATCCATCGTTTCTCAGACTTCTTTGCCCCACGCCATACGCCGTCCAGTGATAGTTCCTCTTTTGTGGAAGTCATGCTGCTCTTTGCCCTGAGTTCATCTTTCTGCCCTCGCTCTAAGGGGTGACTTCCTCTGGCAGAGTATTGAGAGGAGATGGTGGCCAGACCCCGCTCTACGTCCGGCAATGGAGAGTTTGAGGAATAGGAGCTCTGGCGCTGAGAGCACATAGCATACCCCGTGGCCACTGACATTGGGAGCCTTAGACTCCAAGAAACCCTTCAGGTCAGGGCTTCACCTTCAAGCATCCAAGAAGGGGCAGCATTGGGATTACACTGGAGTCCACTGGGCCTGGAGGCCCGGAGAGAAAGAGGGGAGTCACGATTCCCTGGGAATGTTGGTTCCTATCCGCTGTCCCCATTTCCTCATCTCGTGTTACTTGGATGTCACCTCTGATAACACCCATCTCAGCAGACTTGACCTTTGCTACTGATTCCTGCTGTGAGGGTGCGGGACAAACAGTGACTGTCAACAGGCAATGGTTGAGGAAAGCCCAGAACAGAGCTGAAATCATTACTGTTTTCCTCTCATAGCTGGAGTCTCCCTGGGCCCCAGGCTGCAGACACACCCCACTTAGCCCCCAACCCCCCCCCCCCCCCCCACACACACACAGACATGCACACACCACAGGCCAACCTTCCCTCCTTTCAGAGGTTTCTCATAATGTGGGTCTGCTGGTTCCTGGCTCCGTGTTTTCCGCCACAGGTTTTGTCAGGGGCAGATTTTTATGGACAGAGCCAGCAGCCTCGGCTATTGCCTCATTGTGGCAGGAACCAAACCTCCTGTTTGTGTTTTCAGTTCTATTTAAAATGCACATAGGGGCGCCTGGGTGGCTCAGTCGGTTGAGCATCCGACTTCGGCTCAGGTCGTGATCTCACGGTTTATGAGTTCGGGCCCCATGTCGGGCTCTCTGCTGTCGGTGCAGATCCCACTTCAGATCCTCTTTCTCTGTCTCTCTGCCCTTCCCCTGCTTGTGCTCTCTCTCTCTAACAAAAATAAATAAACATTAAAAAAGTAAAATGCACATATTTTCTACAACTCTGATGAGTGCTGGGAACTCTGTGGCCTTTTCCTTCTTAATGTTTTTATTTATTTTTGAAGGAGAGAGAGAGAGAGCATGAGCAGGGGAGGAGCAGAGAGAGAGGGAGACACAGAATGCGAAGCAGGCTCCAGGCTCTGAGCAGTCAGCACAGAGCCTGATGCGGGGCTCGAACCCACGAACAGGTCAGATCATGACCTGAGCCGAAGTCGGACGCTTAACTGACTCAGCCACCCAGGTGCCCCTCTGTGGCCTTTTCTTTACTCCAAACCTCGGCCTTCAGTCCTCCTGATGACCAGTGACCGGGACTGCCCCCAGAAGCCACATTCTCCACCCACCTCTGATGGCACTCCTCCCAGGTTCAAGCAGCTTCCAAGGCCCCATTGATTCCAGCCCAATGCTCAAAATCCTTTGAAAGCCTTGATTTCTCTGCTTGGTTTTCATGGTCACTGCCTGGTCTCTCCTTCCCAACCCAGCTTTACCTCCACTGATCCCCAATATTTGCGTGTGCCCTTGCCATGCTGGTCTCCATGCACCTCGTCTAAAACTCCCTGTCACCTGGCCCTCTAGCCTCAACTGAAGTCCTGCCGTCCTCCAGCTTTTGACTTTCAATCTGTCCTTCACCCAAACCCACATTAGGGGAGTTTTCCTTGACTAACTCCATACCATTAAAATAATTTTATGATTTTATGGGGATGGAGCCAGGCTTTTAGAAAATAATTTCTGAAATGATTCCAATATGCAGTCAGTGTTGTGAACTATAATAGTAGAAAGTCTCTAAAATCCTTCAAAATTTTACAGTCTTCATATCAATACCCTTGTTGGAGGAGGCCAGCTGATCGGAAGGCGTGTGTTTATTTTCAGACAGACTAAACTTTCGCCCATTGCTAACTCCTCGTAGCGAGCTGGGTTAGCCCCACACAATATCAAAACTCCTGCAGCATTTCCAACAAAAGAAACAAATAATAGTGATTGCATTAATTTTTGAAGGCTACTATAACAAAGTACCATAGAGTGGGTGGCTTATTAACGGAAACTTATTTTCTCACAATTCTGGAGCCCAGAAGTCCAAGATTAAGGGGTCATCAGATTCTATTTCACCTGAGGCCTCTCTCCATGACTTGTAGATGGCTGCCTTCTCCCTGTGCTTTCACATGGTCTTTCCTCTGTGTGTCCCTGTCCTAATTTCCTCTTCTTATGGAGACACCCATCATATTAAATTAAGCCCCACCCCAGTGACCTCACTTTAACATAATTACCTCTTTAAAGACCCTATCTCCAAATGTGGTCACATTCTGAGTTACTGGGGATTAGGACTTCAACATCTGAAGCCGGGGCTGGGGGGTGGGGGCCAGGGAGAGTTACACTAACAGTATTCTTCTTTATATTCTTTGTTTCTTTTCTCTTTTTTTCCCCCTCTTTGGTTCCAGGTGCTTAATTAAGATACAGTTAAAAATGCTAGCTGACCACTAAGCTAACGGCCGCATGACGGTGAATTAGTTTTTTTAGGGCGTCTGGGTGGCTCAGCTGGTTGAGCGTCCGACTTTGGCTCAGGTCACGATCTCCCAATTCATGGATTCAGGCCCCACGTTGGGCTCTGTGCTGACAGATCAGAGCCTGAAGCCTGCTTCCGATTCTGTGTCTTCCTCTGTCTCTGCCTCTCCCCTGCTTTTGCTCTCTCTCTCTCTCTCAAAAATAAATTAAAAAACATTTCTTTAAGATGCAAAATTAGTTTTTTTTAAAAAGTCACTAACAAGCAAATAACAACAGCTCACAACAAGCAGTAGCAACAGGCCCCAGGGAGGTGGGAGAATTGTTTTCCAGTGTTGCCACATTATAATATTCAAAAGGTCTAATTTTCAACAAAAAACTATGAGACATGTGAAGAAACAAGAAATGAAGGACAATTCACTGGAAATGGGGAATGAATAGAAACTGTCTCTGAGGAAACCCAGGTGTTCACTTATTAAACAAAGACTTTATATCAACTTCCAAAGAGTGAGAGGAAACCATGGACACAAGACAAAAGGATACCAGAGAAACAACGTCTCACCGAATAAAGAGTGTCAGTAAAAGGAAATTATAAAACAAACTCTGGAGATGAAAAGTACAACCACTGAAATTAAAAATTCACGAGAGTCCAACAGACCTGAGGAAGCAGAAGAATCAGTGAACTTGAAGATAAGCAAATTGATATTATTCCATCTGAGCAGTGGAAAGAGAATAGAGAAAAATTAACAGAACCTAAGATGTCATGCATACCACCAGAAACTTCAGAGGGAGAGGAGAAAAAGAAATGAGCACAAAGATAGATAGTACCCAAGAATTTCCCAAATTTGATGGAAGACATGAATCTACACTTTCAACAAGGTCAAATAGGCTCCAAACAGGATAAACTCAAATAGAGTCATACCAAGACATATTAAAGTCAAATCATCAAAAACAAAAGATAAAGAATCTGGAAAGTAGCAAGAGAGAAGCAACCTCTCACATACAAGTGATCTTCAATAATATTAATAGCTAATTTCTCTTCAGAAACCACGGAAGCCAGAAAGCAGATGACATATTTCAATGCTGAGACTTTAAAACATCAACCAAGAATTCTATATCCACCAAAACTAGCCTTCAAAAGAGAAAGAAATTAAGACTTTGCAGGTAAAAGCTGAGATAATTGACCACTAGTAGACCTGCTCCACAAGAAAGGCTAAAGAGAGTCAGGAACAAGATGGGGATGTCCACTCTCACCACTTTTATTCAAAAGTGTACTGGAAGTCTTAACCATAGCCATTAAACAATAAAAAGAAATAAAAGGCGTCCAAATTGGTAGGGAAGAAGTAAAAATGTCACTATTTGCAGATAACATGATTCTGTATCTAGCAAACACTAAAGACTCCACCAAAAAACTATTACAACTAATAAATGAGTTCAGTAAAGTTGCAGGATACAAAATTAATATAAAAAAATCTGTTGCATTTCTATACAGTAGTAACAAAATAGCAGAAAAATGAATTACGAAAACAATCCCACTTACAGCTGTACCAAAAAGAATGAAATACCTAGGAATAAATTTAACCAAAGAGGTGAAGGACCTGTACTCTGAAAACTATAAGATATGGATGGGGAAAAAAAAAATGACACAAATGGAAAGATATACTATGCTCATGGATTGGAAGAATCAATATTATTAAAATTTTCATACTACCCAATGCAATCTACACATTCAATGCAATCCTTATTATAATCCCAATAGTATTTTTCACAGAACTAAAACAAATCATCCTAAAATATGTGTGGAACCACAAAAGACCCTGAATAGCAAAAGCAATCTTGAGAAAGAACAAAGCTGGAGGTATCACAGTCCCAGGTTTCGAGACACACTGCAATTCTATAATAATCAAAACAGTATGGCACCAATGCAAAGACAGACATATATATCAATGGAACAAAATAGAGAGCCCAGAAATAAACTCATAATTATATGGTCATTTAATCTATGGCAGAGGAGGCAAGAATATACAATGGGGAAAAGACAGTTCCTTCAATAAATGGTGTTGGATAAACAAGACAATTACATGCAAAAGAATGAAACTGGGCCACTTTTTCACACCATATAAACTCAAAAATGGACAAAAGACCTGAGTGTAAGACCTGAAATCATAAAACTCCTAAAAGAAAGCATAGGCAGTTATCTCTTGGACATTGGCCGTAGCAACTTTCTCTGGATTTGTCCTCCTTGGGCAAGGGAAAAAAAAGCAAAAATAAACCATTGGGACTACTACAAACTAAAAAAGCTTTGCACAGCGTACAAAACCATCAACAAAATAAAAAAGCAACCTACTGAATGGAAGGAGATATTTAGAAATGATGTGTCTGATAAGGGGTTAATGTCTAAACTATGTAAATAACTCATACAACTCAACACCAAAAAACCCAAATAATCTGATTGAACATGGGCAGAAGATCTGACCAGAAATTTTTCCAAAGAAGACACAGATGGTCAACAGACACATGAAAAGATGCTCAACATCACTGATCACCATGGAAATACAAATCAAAACCACAATGAGATATCTTTTCACACCAGTCAGAATGGCTAGTATCAAAAAGGCAAGAAATAACAAGTGTTGGCAAGGAGGTGGAGAAAAGGAAACCCTCGTGCACTGTTGGAGGGAGTGTAAATTTGTGCAGCCGCTGTGGAAAACAGTATGGAGATCCCTCAAAAAAATTAAAAATAGAAATATCATACATACAACCCAGTAATGCCACTCCTGAGTATTCACCCAAAGAAAATGAAAACAGTCATTTGAAAAGATACATGGGTCCATATATTTATCTCAGTGCTATTTACAGTAGCCAAAATACGGAAGCCACCTACGTGTCCATCAACAGTTGACAGATAAGGAAATTGTAGGGTATAAATACACATAACATCATTCAGCCATAAAAGAGAACGAAACTTGCCACTCATGGCAACCTGGATGCACCTAGAGGATATATGCTAAGTGAAATAAGTCAGAAAAAGACAAATATCGTAGGATTTCACTTATATGTGGAATTGAAAAAGCAAAACAAAGGAACACACACACAAACCAGAAACAGTCTCCTAAATACAAAGAACAAACTGGTAGTTGCTCAAGGGGAGGGGAGGTGGGGGTGGGCAAAGAAAGCGAAAGGGGTTAAGAGGTACAATCTTCCAGCTATAAAATAAGTAAGTCACGGGGATTCAAAGTACAGCAGAGGGAATATGGCCAATAATATGATAATAACTCTGTATGGTAACAAGATGGTAACCACGCTTACGGTGGGGACCACGGTGTAATGTACAAGATTGCTGAATCACTATGTTGTACAGCTGAAAACAATAGAACATTGTATGTCAATTACACTTCAGTTTAAAAAAAAAAAGTGAAAAGGCAACCCATGTAAAGAGAGTACATATATTTGCAAATGGTGTATCTGACAAGGAACTTGTATCTAGAATATTACAAGGAATTCTTTCAATTCAATAGTAAAAAGACAACCCAATGAAAAAATATGAATAGACATTTTCCCCTAAAAAAGATATACCAGTGGCCTAAGGTGTGTGAAAGGACACTTGACATTGTCATCAGGGAAAAGAAAATCCAAACCACACCGAGGTGCCACCTCACGCCCACTAGGATGAGTATAATTAAAAAGACAGATTAAAAAAAAAAAAAGTGTTGGCAAGAAATGGAGAAATATTGAAATATTTTTTTAGTTCTGTGTATTTAAGCATCTCTTATGATTTGTCCCCCTCCCTGTTTTTATATTATTTTTACTTCCCTTCCCTTATGTTCATCTGTTTTGTATTTTAAAGTCCTCATATGAGTGAAGTCATATGATATTTGTTGTTTTCCAACTGACTAATTTCGCTTTGCATAATACCCTCCAGTTCAATCCACGTAGTTGCAAATGGCAATATTTTATTCTTTTTGATCACCGAGTAATATTCCATTGTATATATATATACCACATCTTTATCCATTCATCCCTCGATGGACATTTGAGCTCTTTCCATACGTTGGCTATTGCCGATAGTGCTGCTATAAACATTGGGGTGCTTGTGCCTGTTTGAATCAGCATTTTTGTGCCCTTTGGATAAATACGTAGCAGTGCAATTGCTGGGTCGTAGGGTAGTTCTATTTTTAATTTTCTGAGCAACCTCCATGCTGTTTTCCAGAGTGGCTGCACCAGTTTGCATTCCCACCAGCACTGCAAAAGGGTTCCTCTCTCTCCGTATTCTTGCCAACATCTGTTGTTGCCTGAGTTGTTAATTTTAGTAGAATAAGTTTCTATAAACAAAGTTTAATTTGGTCCTTAAGTCCTAGATGAATTGTCTTTCTCAGGTCACAGGCTGAGCTATATTCCCCCACCCCCCCAGACGGTTCCCTTCCAGCTGATGTCCCAGTAAAGTCTCGGCTTCCTGAGTCAGACTTCAGGGCTGGTCGCTGCAGGGTTGTAACCACCAGTCAGTGCTCAATTCAGGGCTGGGATGTGAGGGGTGTCTTGGTGGGAAGAAGCTTCCAAGAGATGGATGTGCCAGGGAGGGAAGGAACCTTCTGGAGAGGCGGGCAGGACTAGCCACTGAGTCCTCCAGGAGGGATGAAATTCTAGGAATCCAAGGATTCAGGACGAAAACGTCCATCCTCGGGGAACATTTTACTGATGCATGTTTTCCCCACATGTACACTGACGGGGGAGGCGAAGTTGCCAAAGAGGAGCATGCAAGACCCCCTTCCTGACAATGTCTTGTCTTGCATGAAGACATTAGAGGGAACTACGGTTGTTACCGAATTAGCCATCGGGGGGCACTCCAGGCACAGAAGAAAAATCCCATGCCTGATCCTGCAGGCCCTGAACTGGGGACCTATATGGCAGCCCAAAGCCTCAGGCAGGGCAATGTGCAACTTGTGGCATTTCCCTTGGGTGAACACAGGCAAGGAAGCCACCAAGTAAAGTTTCCTGAGGGTAAGAAAGGTTATATGCCGCTGGACTTGTACAGGATTTATAACAGGTAGCAGGCATCCAACTTACGACTATGCTTTTGTTTCTGGGGTTTTTTGTGGTTTTTTTTTTGTTTGTTTGTTTCTTTTTGTTTTGTTTTGTTTTTTTTTAGAGAGAGACAGAGCACATGAGTGGGGTAGGGGCAGAGAGAAAGAGGGAGACACAGAATCCGAAGCAGGCTCCAGGCTCCCAGCCTTCAGCACGGAACCCATCGCAGGGCTCGAACCCACGAATTGCGAAATCGTGACCTGAGCTGAAGTCGGACGCTTAACCGACTGAGCCACCCAGGCGCCCCCCCCCCCATGCTTTTGTTTCTGTTCTCACATCCTGAGTTTGTAGTTTGATTTGGACAACTGTTCTTTGGCCCACAGGCTCTCTATCTGCAGAGTGGAAATTTTGGATGGGTGGCATATGAGGTCACATCTGGCTCGGACTTTCTGGAGTTCACATATTTGCCGAGATGGGAGGAACTTCCATCATACCGGTCTGAAAATTTTCCTGGGTTGTGGAGATGATTGAAATCAGATAAAAGGAATGAGCCCTGTCTCCATGTATTGCCAGACTCAGTAACCACAACCATCCCACAGAGCCCTAGGCCAGCCCGGTGCTGGGTTAAGAAGTCTTCCCCACACTTGCCCTGGTGCCCACCCTGGCCAGTCCTGCTGGGAACATCACACATGGCTTCAAGTGCCTCAGCCTTAGGGCACGTCAGGGATCACCTCACCTCAGTATGGAGGTGTTGGGTTTTGGGGGGGGGGGGGTTGGTTTTAATTAATTGAGGAACTAAGAAACTTCTCTTCTGCTGGAGAAAAACATATATGCCATTATCATTTCCCCCCCAGACGCTCCCACCCCTACCCTAACTCAGTCTCCAGTCGAATGACTGTTTTCTGGAAAGCTGCAGACGGTTCAAGACAGGCCTCTGCAGATTCCCTCTGAGATTCTTTGAACTATCTGATCATTGGAACTGAAGTCCCGGGGAGGCAGAGAGATGAGACGCATCTACCCGAGACCCTGCTAAGAAGGTGGTGGGCTTGTTGGCTCTGCTCCCCGATCTCTCTGACCCATTCCTGCGGCCCTAGTGAACACAAGAAAGATTGTTTCCTTTAGGGTCCCTGCAGCATGATCTGCCAGAAGCGGCAACTCTGTGTCTCCCTCCCCCTAAGAGCATCTCGGCGGCTTCCCATGGGGGTGAGGAACAGTGCGGGGGCAGCCAGGATGGAAGGGGCTCCTGGCCCACGGGGCCCAATTAGAAATATTCAGGTGCTGTCTGACTGAACACACTGGATAACAACGACCATCACAAAGCTTAGACTATGTAGATACTTAATCGGTAACAGGAATTAGCCGAGAATGTGCACACAAAAAGCACACGCATACAGACACTTGTACACACACACGCACACAAACTGCTTTTTCTCCCTGAAGCCCAAAGGACCACCCTAGCACCTCCTGGAGGGTGTTCCAGGAGCCATTTTTGTTCACCAGTTGGTGGGATGGAGCAGGACTCCAGAGGATTCTTCCTACAGCATCCTGCCCGTCCCTGACTATATTCATGTTTTAAATTATCCATATTTTACGATTTAAAAAAAAACGTTCACTTATTTATTTTGAGACAGAGCGTGTGCGTGAGCTGGGGAGGGGTAGAGAGAGAGGTAGAGAGAGAAGCCCGAGCAGGCTCTGTGCTGTCAGTGCAGAGCCCTACGCGGGGCTCGATCCCACAAACTGTGAGGTCATGACCTGAGCCGAAACCAAGGGCCAGTCAAGTGACTGAGTCACCCAAGCGTCCCATTTATGATGCTTTGACATCCTGGTGGCCTTGTGGACCTGGGAGGGACTGTCCCTGCCAGAGTTGGCTAATTCTTGGAGATGGTAAAGGATTTGCCTATAAGCACACCTTTGATGGGCAAGGCCATCCCCAGCACCTCTGTTTTCGGACTCTGGCAGTCTGGGACACTATCCCCCTGTCATAAATCACCCCAGGGCCATGTACCAGACAACTCGGGACAGCCCCTACACCCCAGAGCCCCTGAAATTATTCAAAGTGGCCAATCCCAAGCCTGTTTCCCCTGTTTCACCCAAACCTTCCAGCAAAAACTAAAGGCTTTTGTCTTTTGCCTCCCGACTGACCTGGGTGCCTCCCCCAACGTGGCCCTGCATGTTGTGACATGCCCCCTCCTCTTAGGAACTATAAGAGACTGTCTCTCAAGAGCAACCATTTTCTGATGGTGGCCTCACCATACCTTTTTTTTTTTTTTAATGTTTATTTATTTTTGAGAGCGCGACAGAGAGACACAGAGCATGAGCAGAGGAGGGACAGAGAGAGGGGGAGACACAGAATGTGAAGCAGGCTCCAGGCTCCGAGCTGTCAGCACAGAGTCCGACGTGGGGCTCGAACTCACAAGCCATCAGGTCATAACCTGAGAGCTGAAGTTGGACGCTTAACCGACTGAGCCACCCAGGCGCCCCGGCCTCACCATACCTGAATAAAGCCAACATCTTGGGTACATTTTAAAAAGCACTGACTGTCACGGGAGTTGGGCACTGGGTGTATGAAAGATGACATGAAATGCGGTCATAATGTCAAGGGGCTGTAAAACGAAGCGGGAGGCCATTGAGGAGATGGGCTTTATGTATGTTCTCACCAGCGGAACCATGAACTTTTGAAGTGGGCCAAACCGAAAATATTCCGAGGACTCACCGTGAATACCAGCAACTTGCTACAGCAAGAGACTTCGCTTACGGATATTATAGCAACCCATTATATTCAGTAAGGATGACCTTTCTGCCACCAACACCGATCAAAGGTTGTTTGTAAACAGCATAGGCACGCATTCCCTTTTTGCTTTAAAAACTTGACTTTTGGGGCGCCTGGGTGGTTCAGTCGGTTAAGCGTCCGACTTCGGCTCAGGTCATGATCTCACGGTTCGTGGATTTGAGCCCCGCGTCAGGCTCTGTGCTGACAGCTCGGAGCCTGGAGCCTGACCCAGATTCTGTGTCTGCCTCTCCCTCTGTCCCTCCCCTGCTCATGCTCTCTGTCTCTCTCTCTCAAACATAAATAAACATTAAAAAAAGATTTTTTTTAACTTGACTTTTGCTTTCTAGTGGGACACTATTTGGGTAACTACCCATGTCTGTACCCCACATAGCAATTCTTTAATCCCAAATAAATGCTCTTGCCTAATTATTACCTCCTGACAATTTTAGGTTGACGAGGGAAGCAGTGTGCAGAGTCCCATGTGGAGCTTACACGGAGGGGTGACTCTGGGGCCGCAAGGGACTGGAGATGGCAGATGGGGAAAGACACCCCATCTCTAACCATCACTGAATAATTGTGGGTAGTTTTGGACTCACAGACTGTCAGGCCCATAGTGAGCCCCAGAATGGAGCTAATCTCCTCTCTTGGCACATGGAGAAAATGAAGCTGAGAGGGGAAGGGACATTCACACAGTGAATCAGAAATTTGATCTCATTGCCTCTCCCTGACCTACTCAGAGCCTGAGCCCGGACTAAAGGCGAAAGGGGAAAACCAGTCCCTTTTTGCTACCCCTAGAAGCTTGGGAGCTAATCTCAAGGTTGTAAAATGGATATGGGGAGCCTGAGTTAACGGAGTCCTCGAGTTCAACCACCATGACTCCGTCCAAACAACGCGGAGGGCCACTGATGTCAGAGACAGCTTTCCTGGATGTGCCCAGCCTTGTCATGGCTGACCCTGGGCAAGGTCTTCCACTGGTCCTTATACCCCCATAAATGATGAAATGTTATTTGCTCTCCAGATGCTACGATAACCCCACCAAAAGATACGTACCAGGATACCCCAGGCAGCTTTATTCATAATATCCTTTAACTGGAAATAGCCTGGGTTTCCAGCAACAGGAGAACAGAAAGTATGTGTGATCATCCGCACGATGGAGAGCTGCCCAGCAATAAAAAGGACATGCTTCTGATACAAGCAACAGCGTTATGTCGAGAGAAGAAAACCCTACCCAACACAGCACACACTGTCTGCTTCCACGAATATGAAATTCTAGAACAGGCAGAATGGACACTGGTGGTCTTTGGGGGCTCAGAGGCCTTACCTGATCAGAACGGAGCCGCGGAACACAAGGAGGATGGGTATGGTCGTCCGGAGGCCGTACTGCTCCCTAAGTACGCCTGGTTGGGTAATGACTCATCTCACAGGAGGGGAAAGGCTTTGTGCGGGCTGCTGTCTCATGAATAAGCCGTGATTGTGGACTCAGGTTCATTCATCACTTGGGTGGAGAAAACACCATATGGGAAGTGAGAGCCCAGCACGACTTTTGCTCTCTTCCGCAGTACCTCTGATGAAGTGCTCATTAGGATTCGGAGTTTTCTTCCAAGGTTTTACATTTTAAAACCCTAGGATTTCCCATGACTTTGGTGAAGCTCACTGAGCTCGCGATATTGATCATTCTGGCGATGGGCTTCCCTTTGTTACTGATCCACGAGATTCCAGATTTGGGGGCTCAGCTTGGTGTCTTTCTGCTTTTCTGTTTCTTCTTAGTTGCCTCAGGATAGGAAAGGTAGATGTGGGAAGTGGGAGACCTGAGTCTATACCGGAAGCCTGGGAGACTGGGAAAGGGGCCCTGAGTGGGTGCTGAGGCGGTGGGGAGGACGAGACCAGCAGAAAACGAGGTACAGGACACCCCTCCCCACGGACTCTCAGTGCAAGGTCTGCTCTGAGCCCGGCTTTTTATCCCACCCTGTGCCCACCCGGCCAATCCCAGCTAAGACTCCACGCGCGTCACAATGGGACGTCTGTGATGCCCTGCACCCCCCCTCCCCACGTGACTCCATCCGTGGAAGTCTACTCAGCCTGTCCAGAGTTCTCCCTTAGAGCAGGTCAGGGGACATCCCTTAGTTTATTGTTACATCCACCGTCGAATTCATCATGGTCTGTTGCTCACGCGGGCACAGGTGAGCTCGCAAGGAAAATCTAAGAACACAGGAAATGAGAAGGTAGATTTCTAAGGTTGACTCTTAACTTGCTGAGGGGTGTGGAGTCTTGCGAGAGTTTGTTCTTGAACTACTGCATTGGCTGCTCTGGTGACAGTGAACACTATCCCAACAGAGTAAATAATTAAAGAATTAATAAGAGTTACAACATATGTCCCCCAAGGGGTTTCCCTGAAGGAATCTCTGTGAAGTGGGTCAGACAGGAAAGTGGTAACAAACGTGTACAGCTTTCTCTAAAGTGTGGCTCACTGTAGCTGACCCGCAGCTCCTTCCCCCTACAATCAAAGTTTCCAGGAAGCACAATGAGATGGTGTACATAATGTCCACATCTCGAGAATAATAAAGATGCTTTGGAGCTGGGCTATCTGAATCTGAGTTCTGACCCGTCACTAGCCCTCATGTGGGTCTCGAGTGTGTCTTGTTTAAACTCCCTCACTCTCGGGGCACCTGGGTGGCTCAGTCGGTTGAGCTTCCGGCTCCTGCTCAGGTCATGATCTCTCGGTTCGTGAGTTCGAGCCTCGCGTCGGGCTCTGTGCTGACAGCTCGGAGCCTGGAGCCCGCTTCGGATTCTGTGTCTCCCTCTCTCTCTGCCCCTCGCCTGCTCACCCTCTGTCTCTATCTCTCAAAAATAAATAAACATTAAAAAAAAATTTTTTTAAACTCCCTCGCTCTCACCATCTGGAAAGAGGAGGACAGCAAGGGCCTGACCTGGGGCTGTGTATGGTTAATGTGGGTGCCATTTGTGGAGTTTGTTCATGTTTGTCCATCTTTGTGGTGACAAAGCAGATGGAATCACGCGACCAGAAGACGGCCATGGGTGTGTGGAATAAGACTGAAGATTTCCCATGGGAAGCAGGTGGAGGAGTGAGAACAGGGGTGAGAACTCGAAGACGAATGACAAAAACTTTCACCTAGAGCAGAGTGCTGCAGGAAGAGTGTGCTGGGCCCACAGCCCAGGGTGGATGAGTCAAAAACCATCCCCTGCCAGGCCTCCCTCAGTCCTTGAGGCTCCTCACCTGCATTTGGACTACAAACCCTAAGACACCAACGTTATCTGTTTATCATCCCCCTTTGGGCCACTGTGGAGGAAGACATAATGTAAAGGGTTTCCATCCATATTTGTGATTTTCAAACAGTTTCCATTGAAAGACATTTCATGGGTTGGGAAAAACTAGGGACTGGGTTTACCTTATGCTGGCACTATTTTCTCAGGTACTTTGTAGTTTTTAAATCTGCAGGCTAGGGGTGGAGTAGTCGAACAAAGCCCTTTAGACGACAGAAACTTGAGGCTATATCACAAGCTCTAACTTTACAGGAAGAAGCTTCCAGCTTCAGGATTTCTGCATTTTTTTTAATTAATTTTTTTTTTTTTAATTTGAGAGAGAGGGCACGAGTGGGGGAGGGGGGGAGAGGGGGAGAGGGAGGGAGAATCTTAAGCAGGTTCCACACTGATGGAGCCCAACGCAGGGCTCAATTCCATGACCCTGGGATCATGATCTTAGCTGAAATCAAGAGTTGGATGCTCAACTGATTGACCTAGGCACCCCTGGAATTTCTGCATTTGAATGAAGGGATTGACTCACGCGATTATGGAGACTGAGAAGTACCAAGGCCTGTAGTCGGAGGCCTGGGAACCAGGAGAGCCGATGGTGTCACTCCAGTCCAAGTCTGACTACAGGAGAAAACCAAAGTTTCAGCTCAGAGACAGGCAACTAGACAGAGCACATTTTCCTTTATTCCATCATTTTGTTCTATTCAGGCCTTCAACAGGTTGGATGAGGCCCACCCACATTTGGGAGGACAATCTGCTTAATCTACCAATTCAAATTTCATCTCATCCAGAAACACCTGCACAGAGAGGTCCAGAATAATGTTTAACCAAATATCTGGGCACATTGTGGCCCAGCCAACTGACACATAAAATTGCCTGGGTGGCTCCGTTGTTTAAGTGTCCGACTCTTGGTTTGGCTCAGGTCATGATCTCACAGTTTGTGGGTTCAAGCACCACATCAGGCTCTGCGCTGGCAGTGTGGAGCTTGCTCAGGATTCTCTCTCTTTCCCTGCCCCTGCCCTGCTTGAGCTCTCACTGTCTCTCTCAAAATAAATAAATAAACTTTAAAAAATTAAAAAAAAATTAAACATGTACTAACAAAGACATTTTCCGGGGAAATCTATGTGAACTGAAAAAAAAATGTGTTGCTAGAACAAATAACTTTATCATATATTTAGATTACCTCTTTTTGAAAAAAAAATACAGATCCACAAAGAGGTATGTAAAGATTATTCATGCTTATTGATTTATAGCTGCAAACGCAGAAGAAATGCTCTCTATACCCACCAACTTAAAATATTTAAATGAATTACTGCCATTCATTGTATTATGTGGCTTTATATTATGTGGAAATTAAAAATAATGGCATAGGTATATATTCCGTTACCTGGAAATATCTCTAAAGCCTAATATGCTTTAAAAAATAAGTTGAAAGGGTGCCTGGGTGGCTCAGTCAGTTAAGCGTCAGACTCCTGATTTCATCTCAGGTCATCTCGCTGTCATGAGATTAAGCCCCAAATCGGGCTCCAAGCTTGGCATGGATCCTGCTTGGGATTTTCTCTCTCCCTCTGCCTCTCCCCTGCTCACACTTATGTGCTCGTGCTCTCTCAATAAACAAACAAGTTGAAGAATTGTGAATATAATATAATCGCCTAAATGATATATTTGTGCATGTTTTTTTTAAGTATGTGTTTTCACTCATGTGGAATTTGAGAAACTTAACAGAAGACCAAGGGGAAAGGAAGGGGAAAAAAAAATAGTTACAAACAGAGAGGGAGACAAACCACAGGAGACTCTTAAATACAGAGAACAAACTGAGGGTTGATGGGGGCAGGGTGGGGCGGGGAAAAGGGGTGATGGGCAATAAGAGGGCACTTGTTGGGGTGAGCACTGGGTATTGTATGTAAGTGATGAATCACAGGAATCTACTCCTGAAGCCAAGAACACACCGCATATACTATTTGTTAGCTAACTTGACAATAAATTCTGTATTTTTTAAAAGTATATCAAATGAATGGGACAATATCAAAATCATATAAACAAAAATTCTAACAAGTACCTCTAGAGAAGAGTATATAACTCTGGGAAGGAAATGTTCACTCTTTCTATTCATTTCTATTTACTTATCTATGTCTTTACAAGTTTGCTACCCAATCATCATGGTATGAGAGTGCCTGGGACCCTTACTCCTTTCTCATGGCCTTTGGTGGGATTAAATACAGAGACCAAACTTTTAAACCATGAATGGATGTTATACTTACACAAGTGCTTTTTCTGCATCTGTTGAAATGATCATATTGGTCTCTTGCTGATGTGATATATCATGTTGATTCATTTACGAATACTGAACAACCTTGCATCCCAGGAATAAATTCCACCTAATTGTTGTGAATAATTTTTTTAATGTATTGTTACATTTGATTTGCTCATATTTTGTTGAGGATTTTTGCATCCATGTTCACCAGAGATATTGGCTTCTCTCTCTCTCTCTCTCTTTGATAGTGTCTTTACTTGGTTTTGGTATCAGAGTAATTCCAGTTTCATAGAATGAAATCGGAAGCTTTCCTCCCTCTTTTTTGGAATAGTTTGAGAAGAATAGGCATTCACTCTTCTTTAAATGTTTTGTAGAATTCACCTGTGAAGCCATTTGGTCCTGGACTTTTCTTTGTTGGGAATTTTTTGATTACTGATTCAATTTTGCTGCAACATAGCTGGAATTCTTAGCTAGAGAAATTAGGCAATAAAAAGAAATAAAAGACATACAAATTGGAAAAAGAGAAGTAAAACATCATCTGTTTGCAGATGACATAATCATATGTATAGAAGATCCTAAAGACTGAGGCAAAAAAGTTTAGACCTAATAAGCAAATTCAGCAAAGTTGTAGGATGCAAAATCAATACTCAAAAATCAACTACATTTCTATACACTAATAATGAACAGATCAAAAAGGAAATTAAGAAAACTATTCTCTCTATTGACAATAGCATCAAAAAGAACAAAATACCATGGAGGCAAAAAAAAACAAACAAACCCAAAAAAACCCTTATACACAGAAGGCTATAAAACATTTGCCAAATAAATGAACACATGCACACAAATGGAAAAACATTTCCTGTTCATGATTGAAGGAGTTAATATTGGGAGCACCTGGGTGGCTTATTTGGTTAATTGTCTGACTCTTGATTTTGGCTCAGGTCATGATCTCACAGCACCCCCCGCCATGTCAGGCTCTGCACAGAGCCTGCTTGGGATTCTCTCTCCCTCTCTGCCTGCCCCCGAAATAAATAAATAAACATTTACGGTAACAATAAAAAGAAAGAATTATTGTTGTTTAAATAATGTCAATACTTACCCAAAGCAATCTATAGATTCAATTCAATTCAATCCTTATTAGAATCCCAATGGCATCTCCCCCCCCACCTGGATATAGACAAAAACATCCTAAAATTCACATAGAATTTCAAAGGACCCTGAATAGCCAAAACAATGTTGAGAAAGACCAAAGCTAGAGACCTCACACTTCATAATTATAAAATACATTACAAAATTACAGTAATCAAAACAGTATCATACTGACATAAAGACAGACATATAGGTCAATAGAATAGAAGAAGAGTCCAGAAATAAACTTTCATGTATATGGTCAAATGTCTTCAAAAAGGGTATTAAGAATACACAAAGGGGAAAGGATAGTCTCTTCAACAGATGGTTCTGGGAAAACTGATTATCCCCCTGCTGGAGAATGAAATTGGTCTCTTATCTCGCACCATATACAAACATTGGCCAAAGTGGATTAAAGACCTAAAATCAGACCTGAAACCATAAAACTACTAAAATAAAACATAGGGGAAAAGCTTCTTGACATGGGTCTTTGCAGTGATGTTTTTGGATATGATGCTAAAAATACAGGCAACAACAGCAAAACTAGACAAGTGGAATTGCGTCAAACTAAACAAAGAAACAAACAAAAACCAAACTTCTGCACCACAAAGGAAACCACAGAGTGAAACAGCAGGGCATGGAGAAAATATTTGCAAACCCTACGTTGATAAGGGGCTCATATCCAAAACATATAAGGGATTCACACAACCCCGCAGCAAAAACAGAACAAAAAACAAATAATCCAATTAAATGAGCAAAGGACTGGAATAGATATTTCTGAAAATGAGACATACAAAAAGACAGCAGGTCCACAGGGAGGTGTGCTCAGCATCACTCGTCATCGGGAAAACGCAAATCAAAACCTCAGTGAGATCACCTCACACCTGTCAGAAGAGCTATTATCAAAATGACAGCGGACAATCACAAGTGTTGGTGAGGATGTGGAATAAAGGGAACCTTTCGACAATGCTGACGGGAATGTGAGTTGGCACAACCATTGCAGGAAGTAGTGTGGAGGTTCCTAAAAAAAAAAAAAAAAAAAGCACTACCCTGTGATCCAGCAATTCCATTTCTGGGTAGATAGTCAAAGGAATTGAAGTCATCATCTCAAACACCTATCTGCACCCATATTTCCAGTTGGGGCAGGGCTTCTTTCTTCTGTAAGTAAAACTTGAATCTGAAGACAATCGTGTGATCTGACTACCGAAATTGCTTTAATGTCTCTGTTTTTGAGAGAGAGCGCAGGAGAGGGGCAGAGAGAAAGGGAGCGAAGATCCAAAGCGGGCCCTGCACGGACAGCAGAGAGCCCTGTGTGGGGCTCAAACTCACCCACTGTGAGATCATGACCTGAGCTGAGATCAGACTCTCAACCGACTGAGCCATCCAGATGCCCCTGACGATAGGATTTTTTTTTTTTTAAACAAATAGGCATTTAAGGCTAAGATAGCAAGGAATTTCTCTGAATTTCGAACTCGGAAGTAATGATCACAGGGAAATTTGCTTTATTTTAGTATTCTGGGGTCAGTTTTTCCGCAACTGGTCCAGCTGGAGGAAGACAGAGGTAAAGAGATAAAGAAATAGTTGTAGAATGACAAAATAGATGAATGTCCTGAAGACAGAGTTTTATTCAAGAGGACGGGCAGGGAGAATGGAAAGGAATGGGACTCAGTGTTGAGTTCAGAGAAGGGATTTCTAAGGAATTAACATTGAAACTAAGGCTGAAAGAAAATGGGAATGGGATGAGAATATGTCTGTGGGATTTGAGTGAAAATGAAGGATGTCAACAGGGCTCAGTGTAGAGACAACACCAACGCTCAATTGTATTTGCATAGTTCTGAGAAGGGTTGCAAAGACTGATCCCTGGGTGCCTATCTAGGGACATTATTAACTAAGATTAGTAACTAAAGGAAGAAGATGTTTTACTTGTTTGGGGAGAAGGTAATGGCTTCACCATATGACAGATTTCATTTTAGGTTTCTATAGCACAAACACGTAGGGATTGAAACTCAGAAATGAAATCCATACAAAAGTTATGGACGTTGTTATAGAGAGACAGTGATGGAATAAGTAGAAGAATATTCTGGATACTAAGCCCTTATTAAATAAATGATTTGAAAATATTTTCTCACCTTCTTTGGGTTGTCTTTTCACTCTCTTGATAATGTCCTTTGATGCACAAAACCCTTTAATTTTGGTGAAGTCCTATTTATCTCATTTATCTTTTGTGGCTTGTGCTTTTAGTGTCGTATCTAAGATTCCATTGCCAAATTGAAGGCCATGAAGGTTTACCTCTATTTTTTTTCCAAGACCTTTACACTTTTTAGCCCTTATATTTAGAGATTGATTCCATTTTTAGTTGATTGGTATGAGGTAAGGGCTGAACTGCATTCTTTGTATATGAATAGGAAGTTGTCCCATCCTCTTTTGATGAAAAGTCTGTTCTTTCTGCACTGAAGAGACTTGGCATCTTGTCAAAAATCACTGACTAAAGATAAATGAGTTTATTTCTGCCCTGTAAATTCTATTCCATTGATTGATATATCTATCCTTATGCCAATACCACACTGTTTTGATTACTATAGCTTGGTAGTAAGTTTTGAAATTAAGTGTAAATCCTCTACCTTTGCTGTTCTTTTCCAAGATTTTTTGGCTATTTGGGGGCCCTTGAAATTCCATATGAAAAGTGTTTTAAAGCTTTATTGAGGTATAATTCACATACTATACAAGTTACCAATTTAAAGTGTATAATTCCGTAGATATTAGTATATTCACAAATATGTGCAACCATCACAATTTTAGAGCATTTTATCACCTGAAAAAAAACCCCTATACTCTTTAGATATTACTCTCATATAATTGTGCACACCTGCACACACGGACGCACACACACACACACACACACACACACACACACATCTGGCCCAGGAAACAATTATGTATTATGTTTCAACCTATTTGTATCTTCAAATCTAAAGTCTATCTCCTAGGGGTGCCTGGGTGGCTCAGTCCGTTAAGTGTCTGACTCTTGATTTCAGCTCAGGTCATGATCCCCAGGTTGTGGGATCAAGCCCTGTGTAAGGCTGACCATGGAGCTTGCTGAAGATTCTCTCCCTCTGCCCCTCTCCCCTGTTCATGCGCTCTCTCTAAAATACAATGAAATAAATACGATGTGGAGCACCCGGGTGGCTCAGTCAGTTAAGTGTCCGACTTTGGCCACTTTAGCCACTTTGTCCACATTTTCTTTATCCATTCATCAGTTGATGGACACTGTTTCCATATTTTGTCTATTGTTGATAATGCTGCTATAGCCATTAGTATGTATGTGTCCCTTCGGATTAGTATTTTTGTATCCTTTGGGTAAATACCTAGTAGTGCAATTGCTAGATCATGTAGTTCAATTTTTAACTTTTGTTATTGAGTTGTAATAACGCTATATATTCAAGATACAAGTCCCTTGTCAGATATATGATTTGCAACTAATGTCTCCCAATCTGTGGGAGATATTCAAGGCTAATGCCCTTTGAAGCACACAAATTTCTAATTTTTTTTGAAGTCTAGTTTATCTAGTTTTCTTTTGGTGCTTGTGCTTTTGCTGTCATCTATAAGAATTCATTGAAAAATTCAACTTCATGAAAATTTACCACTTTTTTCTTCTATTTTCCAATTTTTTCTTTCTTTCTTCTACCAATTCTTTCTCCATTTATAGTCTTGGCTCTTACATTTAGGTCTTTGATCCATTTTGACTTAATTTTGTATATGGTGTGAGGTAGGGATCCAAATACATTCTTTGGCATGTCAATATCCAGTACCATATGTTAAATAAATAAATAAATAAATAAATAAATAAATAAATACACATATATAATGGAATATTACTCAGCCCTAAAAAAGGATGAAATCTTGCCATTTGCAATGACATGGATGGAGCTAGAGAGTATTATGCTAAGTGAAATAAGTCGGTCAGAGAAAGACAAATACCAAATACTATTTCACTCATAGGTAGAATTTAAGAAAAAAAAAAGATCATAGAGGAAAAATGATCATAGAGGATCCTCTCTCCGAGATCAGAGAGGAAAACCAGGAAACAGACTCCTAACTATAGAGAACAAATTGATGCTCACCAGAGGGGAGGTGGGGAGATGGGTAAATGGGCAATGGGGATTAAGGAGGGCACTTGTCATGAACACCCAGTGTTGTATGTGAGTGTTGAATCACTAAATTGTACACCTGAAACTAATATTACACTGTATGTTAACTAACTGCAATTTAAACAAAAACTTGAAAAAAAGAGAAAGAAGGGGACCTCGGTGGCTCTGTTGTTTGAGCATCTAACTTTTGATTTTTGGCTCAGGTCATGATCCCAGTCATGGGATTGAGCCCCGTGTTGGGCTCTACGTTGGGCATGAAGCCTGCTTAAGATCCTCTCTCTCCCTCTCCCCCTCTCCCCTGTATTTGCAGTCTCTCTCTCTCTCTCTCAAATTTAAAAAAGAGAGAAAGAAAGAAAAGGCATCCAAATCAGTAAGGAAGAAGTAAAGACTTTCACTGTTTGCATACGACATGATATTACATAGAGCAAAACCAAAAGACTCCACCAAAGAATTGCTAGAAATAATAAATGAACTCAGTAAAATTACAGGATACAGAAATCAATGTCCAGAAACCCTCTGCAGCTCTATACGCCAATAATGAAACAGCAGAAAGGCAATTTAAGAAAACAATCCCATTTACAACTGCATCAAAAGTAATAAGATACCAAAGAGGCGAAAAATCCATACTCTGCAACTATAAAACACTGATGAGAAAAATTGAAGATGATACAAAGAAATGGAAAGACATTCCATGCTTATGGACTGCAAGAACAAATATTGTTAAAATGTCTTTACTACCCAAAGTAATCTATACATTTAATGCAATCCCTATCAAAATATCAACAGCGTTTTTCACAGAACTAGAACAAACCTAAAATTTGTATGGAACCACAAAAGACCCGGAATAGCCAAAGCATTCCTGAAAAAGAAAAACAAAGCTGGAGGCGTCACAATTCCGGACCTCAAGTGATAGCTGTAGAAATCAAAACAGTATGGTACTGGCACAAATACAGACACATAGATCAATAGAACAGAATAGAAAACCTAGAAATAAATCCACAGCTATATGGTCAATTAATCTTCAACAAAGCAGGAAAGAATATTCAGTGGGGAAAGGACAGTCTCTTCAAAATGGTGTCAGGACAACTGAACAGCGACGTGGAGAAGAATGAAAACGGACCACTTCCTTACAGCATACACAAAAATAAATAGAAAACAGAGGAAAGATCTAACTGTGAGACCTGAAGTCATAAAAATCCTAGAAGAGAACACAGGCGGTAACCTCTTTGACATCAGCCGTCGCAACTTTTTTCTAGATATGTCTCCCAAGGCAAGGGAAACAAAAGCAAAAATAAACTCCTGGGACTACATCAAAATAAAAAGCTTCTGCACAGTGAAGGAACAATCAGCAAAACAAAAAGACAACTATGGAATAGGAGAAGACAGTTGCAAATGACATATCTGATATAAAGGGTTAATACCCAAAATTTATAAAGAACTTATAAAGCTCAACACCCCCCAAAAACAAATAATCTGATGAAACTCAGTGTCTTTTAAAGAAGCTTAGAGAAGAAAGGAGAACAAGTATATATTTATCACTTTCGTCATAATAACCTTCTATTTATCTTTTCTGCTTATCTTTATTTGTTCTTGTAAATTCAAGTTACCATCTGGACTCATTTCCTTTTGCCATTCACCTCTGTTAAAATAAAAAACAAATGGACACCAGCCTTGAAAATTCCCTGAGCAGACAAAACCCGTTTAGTCATACAAACAAAGCTTAATTTAGCTTATTATGCAATGCTAACTTGACCAGGGTCACTTTTGCTTATGCCTCTGGAAATCATAAGCAAAACTTCAACTGTTTCCCAAGACTGATATAAGGTAACCACTGACCAATTCCCCATCATTTAAGGAAATTCTAATATTATAACCAATCACTGTGAAAAATAGTCACTGCTTTCTCTCCATATATAGGCTGCTTTATCACAATACGCCTCTGAGCCTCATTTACATGTTTTCCTTTGTGTGCTCCTGGCTTGCAAACTGTCTTTTTGGTGTGTGCACAATAAACTTTTACTGATTACTGCTTCAGCGATTCATGGTTTTGCTTCTGTTATTTCTGAACTTTTGGCACCTTTAGCCAATAACATATCACATTTTTTTTTGTTGTTGTTACAGGCCCAAGAGTACATTATGTATGTATTGCTTTATACAATGTCTCTCTAAATAAGAGATTAAAGGAGAAAAATGTGCATCTATATTATTCTAATTACACAGTTGCCTTTACTTTTGCTCTTTGCTTTTTCATGTGGATCTGAATTACCATCTGGGATCACTTGCTTTCAATTTATTAAAGTTTTTTTAAACGTTTATTCATTTTTGAGAGACAAAGCGCGAGTGGGGGAAGGGCAGAGACAGAGGGAGACACAGAATCGGAAGCAGGCTCCAGGCTCCGAGCTGTTGGCACACATGGGGAGGGCTTGAACCCATGAACTGTGAGATCACGACCTGAGCTGAAGTCAGATGCTTAACCAACTGAGCCACCCAGGTGCCCCATCCCTTGCTTTCAATTTAAAGAATTTCCTTTAGAATTTCATGTAAGTGTACTCTGCTAGTAACAAATTCTCAATTTTTGTTTAGGTGGAAATGTCTTATTTCACTTTAATTTTTGAAAAAAAAGCTTTTACGGGGTTCATGGTTGACTGTAGTTTTCTTTAAGCACTCGGAATGTTATCCCACTTCTTTCTAGTATCGTTTCCTGGGAAGAAGTTAACTGCTAATCTTACCGGGGTTCTCTTGTAAGGGATGTGTCTTTTCTTCTCTTGCTGCTTTTTCAAGATTCTCTCTGTGGTTTGCTTTCAGAATTTCTGCGATGATGTGTCTGTTTACGGATCTCTTTCCATTTATCCTACTTTGAGTTTGTTGAGTCCACGGAACATTCTTCCCCCCACCCCAAGGAATTTGGGAAGTTTTAGCTATCATTTCTCAGATGATTTTTTTTTTTTTTTTTTTTTTTTTGCCTTTCTCTTTCTGCTCTCTCCTGGTATTCCCATTATGTGTATGTTGATGTACTTAATAGTGTCCCACAGGTTTTGGAAGGTCTGTTTTTCTTCTTTTTTTTTTTTTTTTTCCTCTCTGTTCTTTGGATTGCACCATCTCTATGGACCTACCTTCAAGTTCACAAATCTTTTCTTCTGCCAGTTCAAACCTACTGTTGTGCAGCCCTAGTGATTTTTAAATTTCAGGTAGTGTCCTTTAAATGCCAGGATATCCAGGGGCGTCTGGGTGGCTCAGTCGGTTGAGCGTCCGACTTGGGCTCAGGTCACTATCTCACAGGTTGTGGGTTCAAGCCCCGCGTCGGGCTCTGTGCTGACAGCTCAGAGCCTGGAGCCTGTTTCAGATTCTGTGTCTCCCTCTCTCTCTGCCCCTCCCCCGTTCATGCTCTGTCTCTCTCTGTCTCAAAAATAAATAAAACGTTAAAAAAAAATAAAAATAAATAAAAAATAAATAAATGCCAGGATATCCATTTGATCCCTTTTTCAAACAATTTCCATCTCTTTGTTTATATTCTCTATTTGACACAGTGCCTTTATCACACCTTCCTTTAGTCCTTGAACCTACTTATAATGGCTACTTGAAGGCTTTATCTGTTAAAACCAACATCTGTTCTTATTCACCGGCGGTTTCTGTCCTTGCTTTTTTTATTTTCCTGGTATATGGATCAAACTTTCCAGTTTTTTGGCATGTCTTTTTTTTTTTTTTTTTTTTTTTTTGGACCCTGAACATTTTGGACAATACATTGCACTCACTCTGGGTACTGGTCCTCCTCCCGGGCATGTTATTGTTATTTGCTTATTGTTTCATTTAGTGACTGGCTGGGTTATTTTTGTGGCGTCTATTTCCATCCCTGCCGTGGTAAGCCTGGGATGTTGCTTCTCAGTGGGCACAGCCTTGGCCGTATCTACACACAGTTGCCTTGGAATGACACTGGTCTGGGCAGGGCTCTCTTTTCTCTTTTCCTAACTACATCCAGCTGTTAATTTGTGCCTATCCCTCTATTATTTCGACAATAACCTGAGGGCAGAAATTCCTCCACAGACCAAGCCCATCACATTCCCACTCCTTTAATGCATATTTGTAGAGGTCAGTATTAGGGATCTGTTCTGACCCCCAAGTGGACTCCTTCCAGCTCTTGGTTCTCTTGGGCAAACCGGCCAGCCTACAGTTTAGCTTATATTACCAGTTGCCTTCCAGTTGCCTTTCACCACATCCTCTGCTGCTGAGAGCCCCCTCGGGCTTACACTTCTCCACACCCTACTGCAGTGAAGTCAATTCCTCTGGGAAAAGATTAGGATTTATCTGCTCCTGTGACCTGTTTCCCTCCCCACCTCCCCACCCCCCCCACCCCCGTTGGGGGGAAAAAAGGAAGCCCCCACCTCTTGGCCACAGTTGCACAGAATATAGTTCCACAGCAAGTAGCTGGGAACAAAATCAGCAGGGCTGAGTCCTGCCTTCTGGGAAATCAGCCCTCTGGTTGGGAGTTGGGGTGAGAGGGAGCTCTGTGTTTTTGGCTGCCCCAGTCTAGAATGGGTTTTCCATCTCGCCGAGCTGGGAGGGAGTAGGAAGTGAGTGAGCCCTGATTCAAACACCACCACTGTTTGGCATTCTTACTCAACTGTAGTAGATCTTCTTGAGTGAATGTGTCCCCCGACCATTTCTAGAGACTTTAAATGGCTGTACTTTTCTAATTTTCACTAGTTTCGCTGGAAAGTGGGTCCACGGAGATCCTCACACGGTCATGTCTATTGCGTCTTTCTTCATATACATTTTCCCCTTTTTAAGTTTTTAAGCTGCTTTCATTAGGGAGCAAACCACCACACCCCCCTTGCTCTCATAACCCTTCATAAGTATGGCTCACCAGTTATCTGTGACTGTCACCCATACACTGGCCAATGAGTCCTGGCCCTGTGTAGGGACAGCCTGTGCCCCGTGATCCTGAAAAATACACAGGGATCCCTATGAATTTTACAGTCTGCCTTTCCATTTTTGCGGAAAAGGACCAAGGCACCGAGTCAATGTCTCACTGGGGGTAGCGACATCTTAACGTTAGGGGTTCCCCTCCATGAACAGAGGGTGTCCTTCCACTTATTTACGTCTTCTTTCATTTTTTTCAGCGCCGTTCTGTACTTTTTGGTTGTACGAGTCTTACACCTCCTTGGTTAAATTTATTCCTATGTATTTCATTCTTTTAAATATTATTGCAAGTGCAATTGTTTTCTTACTTTCTTTTGAGGATTATTCATTGTAATTGTATAGAAACACAACCGATTTCTCTCTATTGATCTTGTAGTTGTACATCTTTGTTACATTGATTAGATTTAGTAGTCTTTCTGTGGATTCACTAAGATTTTCTATATATAAGTTCATGTGATCTGCAAGAGGCAATAAGTTTACCTCTTACTTTCCAATATGGATGGTTTTAATTTACTGATCTTGCCGAACTGCTCTGACTGGAGCTGCCCAGGAGAACATTGAGAGGAGTGGCAAAAAATGGGCATCCTTGTCTTGTTCTGATCTCAGAGGAAAAACTTTCTTTCTTTCGGCTTGATTATGTTAGCTTGGGGTTTTTCATATATGTCTGTATCAGGTTGAGGATATTCCTTTCTATTTAGAGTTTATAGCATGATTTTATCATGAAAGAGTTTTGGAGTTTGTCAATGTCTTTTTGCATCAATTGAGATGATCATATATTTAAAACCTTCATTCTATTGATATGGTGTATTACACTGATGAATTTTCATATGCAAACCATCCTTGCATTTCTGGGATAAATATCACTGGTCATGGTATACAGTCCTATTAATGTGATGCTGGATTTGGTTGACTAGTATTTTGGTGCATATTTTTTGCATCTATATTCATAGGGGACATTTGCCTGCGGTTTATTTTCTTGTGATGTCTTCGTCTGGCTTTTGTATCAGGTTATCATAGTAGGAGGATGTGTTTCCTAATCTTCAGTGTTATTCAGAGAGTTTGAGAAAGATTGGTGTCAGTTCCCCTTTTCTCTTCAATCATCCAGGAAAAAAAAGAGGAGTTACAAACCAAAATACAATCATAGTTTTTAATATTACCTTTTCTCCCCCCTCCTTCACCAGTGTTACTGTTTTCTTCGTATTGTAAGGCTTAAATTGTAGTGTAGGGCTAACCTGTAGCCTTGGGAAATAACAGCTTTGTTTTGACACTGTAGGTTAAGAGGTAACAGCCTTGTCCTATCAATCAAGGGGACAAAAGTTCAAGGGAAATCAACTGGATTAGTGTTTGATTGGATTGGGGTAAGGGCATGTTGAGAACTTTGAAAAAGTGGCGCTGGAGGCAGGGTCAAGGAGGTCAACTGGTTGCGGCTTAACCGCAGAAGGTCTGAACTGTTTCCACCCCCATCTGGGAACTATTTCTTTGTTCTGTTCCCAGGTGATGATAAGACGATGTGGTCGGCTATAAAAACTCTGTACCCCGGCTATTCGAGGCCGCACTCTGATCAAGCGTGTTGGTCCCGGTCGGTCAGCATTGCCTCTCCTTGCAATAAACTTTGCTGTGACTGTCACTGGTGCCCTTAGCATTCTGTTTCAGGAGTCGTGTGAATGCAACAATATGACTTTGAATTGCTGTCTAATTTCTTTTCTTTTCAGCCTGAAGGACCCTCATAGGTTTTCTTGTAGGGTATGTTTGCTAGTGACCAACTCCTTCACTTTCTGTTCTTCCAGGAATGTCTTAATTTCTCCTTTTTAAAGTTTATTTTTATTTATTTTGTGAGAGAGAGAGAGCAAGTGGGGGAAGGTCAGAGAAAGAGGGAGACAGAATCCCAAGCAGGCTCCACACTGTCAGCACCGAGCCCAATGTGGGGCTTAAACTCATGAACCGTGAGATCATGCCCTGAGCCAAAGTCGGACGTGTAACTGACCAAGTCACCCAGGCACCCCTTAATTTCTCCTTTTTAAAGGATGGTTTTACATGTGTGGAATTCTTGGTTGGTATGTTTAACGTTCAGCACTTTGACTGTCTTTCCACTGCCTTGTGATCTCTGTGGACTCTGATGAGAAATTAAATGTTAATATTATCAAGGATCTTGGGGCGCCTGGGTGGCTCAGTCGGTTAAGCGTCCTACTTCAGCTCAGGTCATGAACCCGCGGTTCATGAGTTCAAGCCCCGCGTCGGGCTCTGTGCTGACAGCTCAGAGCCTGGAGCATGCTTCCGATCCTGTGTCTCCTTCTCTCTCTCTGCCCCTAACCCAGTCACGCTCTGTCTCTCTCTCAAAAATAAATAAACATGAAAAAAAATTAAAAAATATATTATCGAGGATCTCTCGTATATGATGAGTCGTCACTTTCTCTTGCTGATGCCAAGATTTGCTTTTTGTCTTTGGCATTTGACAGTTTGATTATAATGTATCTCCGTGTGGATCTCTTTGAGTTTATCCTTCTTGGAAGTTTGTTGAGCTTCTAGAATGTGTAGATTCATGTGTGTTATCAAATTTGCGAAGTTAGGCCACTCTCCACGTAGTTTCTCTGTTCCTTTCTGCCCATCTTCCTCTGGGAATCCCATTGTTTGTATGTTGGAGCTCACAGATCTCTTAGGCTCTGCTCATTTTTCTTCATTCTTTTTCTTTCTGCACCTCAACCTGGATAATTTCAATTGAGCTATCAAGTTTTGTGATTCTTTCTTCTGCCTGCTTAAACCTGGTGTTGAAATACCATACTGAATTTTTAAATTTCAGTTATTGTACTTCCAGATCCAAAATCCCTATTCCTTTTAAAAATTTTCCACCCATTTAATGATACTCTCTATTGTCTCCTTTGCTTTTTTGTCCTTGATTCCATGTAGCCCTTTGAACATATTTAGGACAAATAATCTAAAATCTTTGTCTAGTAAGTCCAATGTCTGTGTTTCCTCAGGGACAGTTTCTATTAATTTTTTTTTTTAACCTGTGCATGGACGTAAGAATGGTCCATAATTTCTGCTTTCTTTACGGGCTTTGCCATTTTTTTAATTAAAAATTTTTTTTTTTTTTTTTTTTTGCCGAAAATGGAACTTTTTGGATATTATGATGTGGTAACTCCAGAAATCAGATCCCCGTATCTCCCTATTGCTTGGAGTTGTTTGGTTTTTTTTTAAGTAATCTTTCTAAACCATTTTTGTAAAGGATGTAGTTTCTTGTTATATATAGTCTCTGAAAGGCCTGTGCCTTTAGTGACTCCAGTTAGTTGGTTGACAGAGATTTCCTTCAGCATCGGGAGAGAAAAGAGGAAAAAGAAAACACTGTCTCTGTATTTAGCATGTTGGCTCTGTGTTGGGGGCACTCCTTCAGAGCTTAGCCTAGCTGTCTACAGCTCTGCCTCAGTCTTTACTTCTTGCTAATGGGAAGCCTACAGATCAGCCAGAAGTGAAAATGGTGGTCTTCTCAGATCTTTCCCCAGTCACTCAGAGCCATTATTACTGGAAGTCCCTGACTGCCCATTTTTCCTCCCAGGTGTTTGGCCTTGAGTGTTATCTTGTGCCACAGGCAGCTGCAAATTGCTCCCTTGTCTTTCAATGTTTTTGAGGAATGCCTTTCTATGTAATCATTTCCACACCCTAAGAGAGTTCTGAGTTAGGGAAATAAAAGCAAGCCTCTTCGAGCAGTATGTCAGGGGAATTCCAGACATGTGAACACAGACAAGCACAAATCATTTAGAAGACTGTGGCTGACTTCTATGCCCCTAAAAATCATACATTAAGTTCCTAGCCTCTGGTACCTGAGAATACGACGGTATTTGGAGATAAGCTCTTTAAAGAATAATTAAGATGAAATGAGGTGGGGGGGGGGGGGAGGCAACTAACCCAATATCACTGGTTATAGAGCAAGAAGAGATTAGAAATGCCCCCAAACTCTCTTCGTGTGCTTCAGTCAACCTGTCCTCCGTAAGCCATCACAACCAAGGTTGTGCTAGGCCTTTGGCCATTTTCCAGAGTCTGACAAAGTTGATTCTGACTGCTCTTACCCATTTTTGGTTTGTTGGTGGGTTGGTGTGGTGTGTCTTTGGAAGGATCGGTCCCTGGGGCCTCTTAACACTGTCATCTACTCCCCTGGTTCTGTTCATTTTTCCTCATTATTTTTCCTTTCTGCTCTTCAGAGTGGATCATTTCAGGGGGCCTATCTTCAAGTCTGCTGGTTCTTTTATACTCAAGCTGGAGTTGAAGCACTCGGGAATTTTTTGTTTCAGTTATCACACTATTCAGCTCCAAAATTTCTATGCGAATCTTTTTTTTTTTTTTTTAAGTTTTAAAATTCCAGTTAGTTAACATACAGTGTAATACAGTTTCAGGTGTCTAATCTAGTGATTCGGTGATTCTGTACAACATCCAGGGCTCATCACATGTGCACCCTTAATCCCCATCACCTGTTTCACCCATCCCCACCCCCCAACCTTCCCTCTGGTAACCATGAGTTTGTTATCTATAGTTAAGAGTCTGTTTCTTGGTTTCTCTCTGTCTCTCCCTTTGCTCATTTGTTTTGTTTCTTAAATTCCACATATAAATGAGATCATAAGGTATTTTTCTTTTGCTGACTGACTTATTTTGCTTAGCACAATACTCTCTAGCACCATGCATGTTGCAAATGGCAAGACTTTCTTTTTTAAGGCTGAGTAACATGCCAGTGTGTGTGTGTGTGTGTGTGTGTGTACCTCATCATCTTTACCCATTCATCAGTTGACGGACACTTGGGCTGTTTCCATAATTTGGCTGTTGTTGATGCTGCTGCTATAAACATCGGGTTGCATGTATCCCTTTGAATGAATACTTTTTCATTCTTTGGGTAAATACCTAGTAGTGCAGTTGCTGGGTTGTAGGGTGGTCAATGAATCTTTGACAAAGCAGGAAAGAATATCCAATGGTAAAGCAAAAGTCTCTTCAAATGGTGTTGGGAATACCGGACAGCTACAAGCAATAGAAAAACTGGACTACTCTCTTATGCCATATACAAAAATAAATACAAAATGGATTAAAGACCTATATATGTGACTCAAAACCATAATAATCCTACAGAAAAACACAGGCAGTAACTTTTTCGACATTGGCCATTGAAACCTCTTTCTATATATATCTCCAGAAGCGAGGGAAACAAAAGCAAAAATAAACTATCAGGACATCAAAATACAAAGCTTCTGCACAGTAACAGAAACAATCAACAAAACCTACAACCTACGGAATGTGAGAAGATATTTGCAAATGATATATCTAATGAGGTTAATACGCAAAATATATAAAGAACTTCCAAAACTCAACACCCCAAAAATGAATAATCCGATTTAAAAATGGGCAGAAGACATGAACAGACGTTTCCCCAAAGAAGACATCCAGACGGCCAACAGACACATGAATAGATGCTCAACATCACTCATCATCAGGGAAATGCAAATCAAAACCACAATGAGATATCACCTCACACCTGTCAGAATGGCTAAAATCAACAAAACGAGGAAGAACCGGTGTTAGGGAGACTCCAGAGAAAGGGGAATCCTTTTGCACTGTTGGGAATGCAAAGTGGTGCAACCACTCTGGAAAACAGTACGGAGGTTCTTCAAAAAATTAACAATAGAACTACCCTACAATCCAGCAATTGCATTACTAAGTATCTACCCCCAAGATGCAAAAATACTAATTCCATGTGGATCCTTTTAACAATTTCTACCTCTTTATGATATTTTCTGCTTGTTGAGACATTATTCTCCTGGTTTCCTTTAGTGCTTTTCTAGTGGTTTCTTTTAGCCCTTTGAGCATATTTAAGACAGTTTATTTAAAGGCTTTGTAGGGGCGCCTGGGTGGCTTAGTCAGTTAAGCATCCCACTTCAGCTCAGGTCATGATCTCACAGTTCATGAGTTCGAGCCCCGCGTCGGGCTCTGTGCTGACAGCTCAGAGCCTGGAGCCTGGTTCGGATTCTGTATCTCCCTCTCTCTCTGCCCCTTCTCCACTTGTGCTCTGTCTCTCTCTCTCTCTCTCAAAAATAAATAAACAGTGGGGCGCCTGGGTGGTGCAGTCGGTTAAGCGTCCGACTTCAGCCAGGTCACGATCTCGCGGTCCGTGAGTTCGAGCCCCGCGTCAGGCTCTGGGCTGATGGCTCAGAGCCTGGAGCCTGTTTCCGATTCTGTGTCTCCCTCTCTCTCTGCCCCTCCCCCGTTCATGCCCTGTCTCTCTCTGTCCCAAAAATAAATAAAAAACGTTGAAAAAAAAATTAAAAAAAAAATAAATAAACATTAAAAAAATGTTAAAGGCTTTGTATAATAAGCCCAATGTCTGTGTTTCTTCAACAACAGTTTATTTTTTTTCCTATATATAAGTCTCACTTTGTTTCTTTGTCATTTTTTGCTGATAACTAGACATTTGACTCTTACAGTAGGTAACTCTGGAAATCAGATTCCCCACCCTCAGGGTCTGTTTTTGCTGCTTGCTACAGGTTATAGTTGATTGATTGTTTAATGACTTTTCTAAGTTATTTTTGCAAAGACTGCATTTTTTGGTCACATGTGGTCAAAGAAGTCTCTTTCCACTAGCTCAGTTGTCAGCTAGTGATTTGACAGATGTGTCCTTGAACACCTGTATCCAACAAAAATCCTAACCCTAATAGCGTGTTTGTTGTCACTGTGTGATGTATGCACTCCTTTCCTTGTGACACATGTTGGGACCCTATAAACAAGCGAGGTGAAGGGAAGTCACCTATGGGAAGTCACTGTGAAACACTGCTCAGCACCGTGTGGTGTAGGACGCCATTGTTGGTGACATATATTGAAATCACAGAATTAGGGGCGTGACTGATTCAGTAGTGATGTCTCTGAAAACTTTTCTTCGGCGGGGTATGGTGTCTGAACTTCCTTTTTAGTGATGTCAAAACTGTGCATTAAATAGGAAGCAAGTGATTTTGTTTTCAGTGAAGTGACATCTCTTGGAATCACTTTGTTTAGAACTGTGTCATGCATGTATTCTACATTTAGTGACATATTTTGAAACTTTGGGTTTTCTAAGACTAATTTCCTGATTCATCCAGTAATGTAATGTCTGTGAAAAAAAAAAAAAACATGCTTGGCAATGTGTGACACAGGCACATCCATTCCTTTCTTTTGAGACGTATTTTTGAATTCTGGTTTTATTTATTTTTATTTTATTTTATTTTATTTTATTTTAGAGAGAGAGAGCATGTGAGTGGGGGAGAGGGGCAGAGGGAGAAAGAGAGAGAGAATCTTAAGCAGGATCCTTGCTCAGCACAAAGCCCAACACGGGGCTCGATCTCACGGCTCTGGGATCATGACCTGAGCTGAAATCAAGAGTCAAATGCTCAACCAACTGAGCCACCCAGGCACCCCTGAACTCTGTTTTAAAAGCTCTGTGTGCATGATCGATGATGTCTCTGTGACGCACCATGGTTAGCAATCAATGGTGTGCGTATCTTTCCCTTTAGTGACATATGTTGAAACTTGGGGTTTATCAGATGTAGGTGCACGAGAGATTCTGTTAAGCGATGCCTTTCTTTCACACAGAATTTCAACATATGTTACTAGAGAAAAGAGTGCTTGCACATTTCAGTACTATACACGCTCTTTCAAAGAGACATCATTCTACTGAATCAACCATGCTCCTGGCGGAGCTAAGTGTGTAGTTTAAACATATGTCACTAAAACCAGAGCATGTGGACCACAGAGGGCTAAACAGTATTACAAACACACATTTCTATACTGACTCAATCAACCACCAACTTCTTTTAAATGCACCTTCAACATATGTCATTAAAAAGTAGCACATATAGGGGCACCTGTGTGACTCAGTTGGTTGAGCAACCGACTTCAGCTCATGTCATGATCTCACAGTCCGTGAGTTCGAACCTCGCGCCGGGTTCTGTGCCGACAGCTCGGAGCCTGGAGCCTGCTTTGGATTCTGTGTCTCCCTCTCTCTCTCTGACCCTCCTCTACTCGCACTCTGTCTCTCTGTCTCTCTCTCAAAAATAAAATAAACATAATTTTTTTTTTTTTTTACGAAGGTAGCACATGCATCACATAGGCCCAGACACAGATCCCTCATGGAGATCTGTTGAACATGAGTTTCAATGTATGCGACTATAGAAAGGACTATAGAAAGAACTCTTTGCAACCACTCAGTACTAACCACTGTGTGTCCCAGAGCACCATACTGAATCGATCGTGCATCAAGACAGATGAAGCACAGTGTTTTAACTTATGTCACTCGAGATGAAATTATATGCACCACATGGCGTCAGCACCATATGGACTCAATATGCTGGTTCCATATTGATTCTATATCCGTACCCGTGCACACATACGCACTGAGCTCTTTTAATAGAGTTTCATTATGTCACCCTAAAGAAAGAAGCCCACACACCACAAAAGCCTAAACTCAGAGACATCACTATGCTAAGTAAATAACAACACAGAGCTATGTTACTACAATATACAACAGCTATTTCTCAAGAAAGGACTCCAGGCACCACACAATCTTATCTTAAGCATAAAGCTTTTCACAGAGACACCACTCTACTGAGGACGACACGCACGTGACTAGCGTAAAAAACAGTTTCATCAGATGTTATCAAAGAAAGGGCCACATGCACTGTATAATGCTAAACACAGGGTTTCACGGGGACATCACCATGCTGAATCAGTCACATACCTAGCTCTGGTAACACAGAGCTTCAACGTTTTTCAACAAAGAATGAGCATATTTCCGCACAGCAAAGGAAATCATCAAGAAATGAAAAAGCAACTTCCCAAATGGGGAGAAAATAGTTGCAAACCATCTATCTGATAAGGGGTTAATATACAAAATATATAAAGAATTCATACAACTCAATAGCAAGAAGAAGAAGAAGAAGAAGAAGAAGAAGAAGAAGAAGAAAGAAAGAAAAAGAAAAAAGAAAAAAATCAAACCAATTTTCAAAAAATGGCCAGAGGATCAGAATAGACATTTTTCCAAAGAAGACCTGCCAATGGCCAATAGGTACATGAAAAGCTGTTCAACATCACTGATCGTCAATGAAATGCAAATAAACCCCCCAGTGAAATAGACCACCATACCTGTTAGAATGGCTAGAGTCAAAAAGACAAGAGATAAGTGTTGGTGAACATGTAGAGAAAAGAGAATCCTTGCACACTGTTGGTGGGAATGCTGATTGGTGCCACTACTATTGAAGGCAATATGGAGGCTCCTCAAAAAATTAAAAATAGAAAATACCATGTGATCCAGCAATTCCACTTCTGGGTGTTTGAGGGAAACAAAACACTAACTCAAAAAGATATCTGGGGGGCACCTCGGTGGCCCAGTTGGTTGAACATCTGACTTTGGCTCAGTTCATGATCTTGCGGTTCATGGGTTTAAGCCCCACATCAGGTTCTGTGCTGATAGCTCAGAGCCTGTAGCCTGCTTCCGATTCTGTGTCTCCATCTCTCTCTGATCCTCCCCATTTGTGCTTTGTCTCTCTCTCTCTCTCTCTCAAAAATAAATAAACATTTAAAAAAACTTAAAAGAAAAAGATATCTGTACATCCATATTCATTGCAGCATTATTTACAATAGCCAAGATATGGAAACAACCTAAGTGTCCATCAATGGATAAATGAATAAAGAAAATGTGATATACACACACATGTGCATACAATGAAATATTATTCAGCCATCAAAAAAGGAAATCCTGCCACTTGCAACAACATGGATGGACCTTGAGGGCATTATGCTAAGTGATATAAGTCAGACAGAGAAAGCCACATACTGTATGATCTCACCTATATGTGGAATCCTGAAACACACACACACACAGGGGGAGACGCCAAGATGGAAGAACAGCATCGGAGTTGTTTTTTTTTTTTTTTTTTTTGCATCTCGCGTCCATGAGACATAGCCAGATCAACACTAAGCCATCCTGCACACCTAGAAAACTGATCTGAGGATTAACACAACAATCTGCACAACCTGAACCACAGAATTCAGCAGGTATGTGGCATGGGGAGGTGAACTGGGAGAGAGAGAAGCCACAGAGGGCAGGGAGCTGTTTTTGCTTGTGGAGAGAGGATGGAGACAGGGGAAGAGTACAAGAAAAGCACCCCCCACCAAAAGCAGCTGGAGAGAAAGTGGGAAAGTGGAAACAGCCACAGAGACTGAACTAAAACAGGAGAAATGAAGGAGAGGGTTTAAATTCCATGAAGACTCTATAAACAGGGGGGCGCAGAGTCTGAAACTCCGCAGCTTGATACCTGGTGGTGCTCTGGTGGGAAGGGCGAATCCCCAAGAGTGGAGAGTGAGGTCTAGGGGTCCTCGGGCCAGCAGACCCCGGAGAACAACCACATTCACTGGTGCCGGACAAGGTCATTAAGGGTGAAGCCTGGCGCCAGATGTGTGTTGTGATTCTCCATGATCCCGGAACCGCTGCTGCTACACGATCGCGTGAACTTTTTCTGGGGTGGGCTGGCACCTGGCTGCAGTCTCTGGGCCTCGGCAGCAGCATGGTCCCTCGAAAGGTCCTGGATGCAGCAGGCACCTGACCATTGCTCAGTGAGACCCTCCCACAGAGGGTCTGAGTGGGTTAAAACCACAGTCCCTCAGAAGTGAGGGGTCGGGAAACACAGCCGCATCTGAGATAAAACTCAGGAGGGCGGGGCCACCTGGCAACCTGACGGCTTGGTCAAGGACTGTGTAAAAGTGGGGAGTGGATGGAAGCCAAAGACAAAAGACGGGTGCCCGATTGCTGGTCGGGGAGAGCACAGAGTTCCGATACTAGAGACTGGGTAGCTGGGTGATGCCATTTTCACCGCTCCAGCGCATGCACATAAGCACCTACGATGCACCACAACAATCCACCCCAGTAAGCTGAGCAGCGCCATCTAGTGGAGAACGGAGCCATTACACTAAGCCCCAGCCAACTGGGCTAACCGCATTCTTCAGGAACACAAGTCTCTCCACCTGCTTAGTTTACGGACTATAAAGTGCTTCATAGTTTGACTTCTAAGGGAAAACGAAGTAATTTCAATCGTATTTCAGTCTGTTTGCTGATCCATCTATGCAATTTTCTTTTTTCTCTTTTTCATTTCTTTTCTTTTTCTTGAATACAGAAAGAGAAAAAAAATATTTTTATTTTCAATTTTTATTAAAAATATTTTTATTTTTTCTATTATATTTTTTACTTTTTTGTAAATTTTTCAAATTCTATTTTACTTCCAACATTTCATTTTATTCTATTTTATTGTATTCATTTTTTCAAGTTTTCAAACGTTTTATTCCCCCCCCCACCTTTTTTCTCTAATCTATTAAGCTTCTTTTGACACCTGAACCAAAACACACCTAGCACCTAGCATCATTTATTTGATTTTGTGGGTGTGTTGTTTTTAATTTTTTAATTTTTTTTACCTTATTCCTTTTCTTCCTTCAAAATGATGAAAACAAAGGAATTCACTCCAAAAGAAAGAGCAGGAAGAAAAGATAGCCAGGGACTTAATCAACACAGATACAAGCAAGATGTTTGAACCAGAATTTAGAATCACGATAATAAGAATACTGGATGGGGTAAAAAATAGATTACAATCCCTTTCTGCAGGGATAAAGCAAGTACAAGTTATGCAGGATGGAATAAAAAATGCTATAACTGAGCTGCAATCTCGAATGGATGCCACAGTGGCAAAGATGGATGGGGCAGAGCAGTGAATCAACGATATAGAGGACAAACTTATGGAGAATAATGAAGCAGGAAAAAAAAAAAGAGGGAAACTAAAGCAAAATAGCATGATTTAAGAATTAGAGAAGTCTGGCACAAAAACAGACACATAGACCAATGGAATAGAATAGAAACCCCAGAACTAGACCCACAAACGTATGGCCAACTAATCTTTGACAAAGCGGGAAAGAACATCCAATGGAAAAAAGACAGTCTCTAACAAATGGTGCTGGGAGAACTGGACAGCAACATGCAGAAGGTTGAAACTAGACCACTTTCTCACACCGTTCACAAAAATAAACTCAAAATGGATAAAGGACCTGAATGTGAGACAGGAAACCATCAAAACCCTAGAGGAGAAAGCAGGAAAAGACCTCTCTGACCTCAGCCGTAGCAATCTCTTACTCGACACATCCCCAAAGGCAAGGGAATTAAAAGCAAAAATGAACTACTGGGACCTTATGAAGATAAAAAAGCTTCTGCACAGCAAAGGAAACAACCAACAAAACTAAAAGGCAACCAACGGAATGGGAAAAGATATTTGCAAATGACATATCGGACAAAGGGCTGGTATCCAAAATCTATAAAGAACTCACCAAACTCCACACCCGAAAAACAAATAACCCAGTGAAGAAATGGGCAGAAAACATGAATAGACACTTCTCTAAAGAAGACATCCAGATAGCCAACAGGCACATGAAAAGATGCTCAACGTCGCTCCTCATCAGGGAAATACAAATCAAAACCACACTCAGATATCACCTCACGCCAGTCAGAGTGGCTAAAATGAACAAATCAGGAGACTATAGATGCTGGAGAGGATGTGGAGAAACGGGAACCCTCTTGCACTGTTGGTGAGAATGCAAATTGGTGCAGCCACTCTGGAAAGCAGTGTGGAGGTTCCTCAGAAAATTAAAAATAGACCTACCCTATGACCCAGCAACAGCACCGCTAGGAATTTACCCAAGGGATCCAGGAGTACTGATGCATAGGGGCACTTGTACCCCAATGTTTATAGCAGCACTCTCAACAATAGCCAAATTATGGAAAGAGCCTAAATGTTCATCAACTGATGAATGGATAAAGAAATTGTGGTTTACATACACAATGGAGTACTACATGGCAATGAGAAACAACGAAATATGGCCCTTTGTAGCAACGTGGATGGAACTGGAGAGTGTGATGCTAAGTGAAATAAGCCATACAGAGAAAGACAGATACCATATGTTTTCACTCTTATGTGGATCCTGAGAAACTTAACAGAAACCCATGGAGGAGGGGAAGGAAAAAAAAAAAAAGAGGTTAGAGTGGGAGAGAGCCAAAGCATAAGAGACTGTTAAAAACTGAGAACAAACTGAGGGTTGATGGGGGGTGGGAGGGAGGGGTGGGTGGGTGATGGGTATTGAGGAGGGCACCTTTTGGGATGAGCACTGGGTGTTGTATGGAAACCAACTTGACAATAAATTTCATATATTGAAAAAAAAAAAGAATTAGAGAAGTCAGTGACCCATTAAAAAAGAACAACATCAGAATCAGAGGGGTCCCAGAAGATGAAGACAGAAAAAGAGGTAGAAGGGTTATGTGAGGAAATCATAGTGGAAAACTTTCCTAACCTGGGGAAAGACACAGACATCAAAATCCAGGAAGCACAGAGGACTCCCATTAGATTCAACAAAAACCTACCATCAACAAGGCATATCATAATCAAATTCACAAAATACTCAGGCAAGGAAAGAATTATGAAAGCAGCAAGGGAAAAAAAGTCCTTAACCTATAAGGGAAGACAGATCAGGTTTGCAGCAAACCTACCCACAGAAACTTGGCAGGCCAGAAAAGAATGGCAGGATATATTCAATGTGCTGAATCAGAAAAATTTGCAGCCAAGAATTCTTTATCCAACAAGGCTGTCATTCAAAATAGAAGGAGAGATGAAAAGTTTCCCAGACAAACAAAAATGAAAAGAGTTCGTGACCACTAAACCAGCCCTGCAAGAAATGTTAAGGGGGATTCTCTGAGGGAAGAAAAGACGAAAAAAGAAAAAAGAAAAGAAAAGAAAAGACCAGAAAGGACCAGAGAACACCACCAGAAACTCCACCTCTACAAGAAACATAATGGCAATAAATTAATATCTTTCAGTACTCACTCTAAACGTCAATGGACTAAATGCTCCCATCAAAAGACATAGGGTAATAGAATGGATAAGAAGACAAGATCCATCTGTATGCTCTTTACAAGAGACCCACTTTAGACCTAAAGACACCTTGAGATTGAAAGTAAGGGGGTAGAGAACCATCTATCATGCTAATGATTGACAAACGAAAGCTGGAGTAGCCATACTTATATCAGACAGTCTAGACTTTAAAATAAAGACTGTAACAAGAGATGAAGAAGGGCATTATATCATAATTAAGGGGTCTATCCACCAAGAAGATCTAACAGTTGTAAACATTTCTGCTCCAAATGTGGAGGCACCCAAATATATAAATCAATTAATCATAAACATAAGGAAACTCATTGATAATAATGCCATAATAGTAGGGGACTTCACCACCCCACTTACAACAATTGACAGATCATCTAAACAGAAAATCAACAAGCAAACAATGGCTTTGAATGACACACTGGGCCAGATGGACTTAACAGATATATTCAGAACATTTTATCCTAGAGCAACGGAATATACATTCTTCTCCAGTGCACATGGAACATTCTCCAGAATAGATCACATACTGGGGCACAAATCAGCCTCAACATGTAAGAAAAGATAAAAATCATACCATGTATATTTTCAGAACACAATGCGGTGAAACTTGAAATCAACCACAAGAAAAAATTTGGAAAGGTAACAAATACTTGGAGACTAAAGAACATCCTACTAAAGAATGGATGGGTTAACCAAGAAGTTAAAGAGGAAATTAAAAAGTACATGGAAGTCAATGAAAATGATAACACCACAATCCAAAACCTCTGGGACGCAGCAAAGGCGGTCATAAGAGGAAAGCATATAGCAATCCAGGCCTTCCTAAAGAAGAAGGAAAGGTCTAGGTACACAACCTAGCCTTACACCTTAAAGAGCTGGAAAAAGAACAGCAAATAAAACCCAAAACCAGAAGAATACAGGAAATAATAAATATATTAGAGCAGAAATCAATACTATCGAAACCAAAAAAATAGTAGAACAGATCAATGAAACCAGAAGCTGGTTCTTTGAAAGAATTAACAAAATTGATAAACCACTAGCTAGTTGGATCAACAAGAAAAAGGAAAGGACCCAAATAAATAAAATCAAGAATGAAAGAGAAGAGATCACAACCAACACAGCAGAAATAAAAACAATAATAAGAGAATATTATGAGCAATTATATGCCAATAAAATGGGCAATCTGGAAGAAGTGGACAAATTACCAGAAACATATAAACTACCAAAACTGAAACAGGAAGAAACAGAGAATTTGAACAGACCCATAACCTGTAAAGAAATCGAATTAGTAATCAAAAATCTCCCCCAAAATAAGAGTCCAGGGCCAGATGGCTTTCCAGGGGAATTCTACCAAACATTTAAGGAAGAGTTAACACCTATTCTCTTGAAGCTGTTCCAAAAAATAGAAATGTAAGGGAAACTTCCAAATTCTTTCTATGAGGCCAGCATTACCTTGATTCCAAAATCAGACAAAGACCCCACTAAAAAGGAGAACTATAGACCATTTTCCCTGATGACCATGGATGCAAAAATCCTCAAGAAGATACTAGCCAACTGGATCCAACAATACATTAAAAGAATTATTCACCACGACCAAGTGGGATTTATACCTGGGATGCAGGGCTGGTTCAATATCTGCAAAACAATCAATGTGATTCATCACATCAATAAAAGAAAGGACAAGAACCACAAGATCCTCTCAATAGATGCAGAGCAAGCATTTGACAAAATACAACATCCTTTCTTGATAAAAACCCTCAAGAAAGTAGGGATAGAAGGATCATACCTTGAGATCATAAGATCATAAGATCATAAAAGCCATATAATGCTAATATCCTCAATGGAGAAAAACTGAGAGTTTTCCCCCTAAGGTCAGGAACAAGACAGGTCAGACAACACAAAGAAATAAATGGCATCCAAATTGGCCAGGAGGAGGTCAAACTTTCACTCTTTGCAGATGACACGACACTGTATGTGGAAAACCCAAAAGATTCCACCAAAAAACTGCTATAACTGATCCATGAATTCAGCCAAGTTACAGGATATAAAATCAATGCACAGAAATCGGTTGCATTCCTATACACCAACAATGAAGCAACAGAAAAAAAAATCAAGGAATTGATCCCATTTACAATTGCACCAAAACCCATAAAATACCTAGGAATAAATCTAACCAAAGAGGTGAAAAATCTCTACACTGAAAACTACAGAAAGCTTATGAAAGAAATCGAAGAAGACACAAAAAAATGGAAAACGATTCCATGCTCCTGGATAGGAAGAACAAATATTGTTAAAGAACAAATATTGTTAAAATGTCAATACTACCCAAAGCAATCTACATATTCAATGCAATACCTATCAAAATAACACTAGCATTCTTCATAGAACTAGAACAAACAATCGTAAATTTGTATGGAACCATAAAAGACCCTGAATAGCCAACGCAATCTTGAAAAAGAAAACCAAAGCAGGAAGCATCACAATCCCGGACTTAGAGCTGTATTACAAAGCTGTAATCATCAAGACAGTATGGTACTGGCACAAGAACAGACACTCAGATCAATGGAACAGAATACAGAACCCAGAAATGGACCCACAAACGTATGGCCAACAGATCGTTGACAAAGCAGGAAAGAATATCCAATGGAACAAAGACAGTCTCTTCGGCAAGTGGTGCTGGGAAAACTGGACAGCGACATGCAGGAGAATGAACCTGGACCACTTTCTTACATCATACACAAAAATAAACTCAAAATGCATGAAAGACCTCAATGTAAGACAGGAAGCCATCAAAATGCTCGAGGAGAAAGCAGGCAACAACCTCTTTGACCTTGGCCGCAGCAACTTCTTACTAACACATCTCCGGAGGCAAGGGAAACAAAAGCAAAAATGAACTATTGGGACCTCATCAAAATAAAAAGCTTCTGCACAGAGAAGGAAACAATCAGCAAAACTAAAAGGCAACTGATGGAATGGGAGAAGATATTCGCAAATGACATATCAGATAAAGGGTTAGTATCCAAAATCTATAAAGAACTTCTCAAACTCAACACCCAAAAAACAAATAATCCAGTGGAGAAATGGGCAAAAGACATGAATAGACACTTCTCCAAAGAAGACATCCAGATGGCCGACTGACACATGAAGAAATGGTCAACATCACTCCTCATTAGGGAAATGTAAGTCAAAACAGCAAAGATATACTTCGCACCTGGAAGAATGGCTAACATCAACAACTTAGGCAACAAAAGATGTTGGTGAGGATGTGGAGAAAAAGGAACCCTCTTGCTCTGCTGGTGGGAATGCAAACTGGTGCAGCCACTCTGGAAAACAGTATGGAGGTTCCTCAAAAAATTAAAAATAGAACTACCCTACGACCCAGCAATTGCACTATTGGGTATTTATCCAAGGGATACAGGTATGCTGTTTTGAAGGGACACATGCACCCCAATGTTTATAGCAGCACTATCAACAATAGCCAAAGTATGGGAAGAGCTCAAATGCCCATCGATGGATGAATAGATAAAGTAGATGTGGTATATATATACAATGGAGTATTACTTGAGAATCAAAAAGAATGAAATCTTGCCATTTGCAACTATGTGGATGAAACTAGAGGGTATTATGCTAAGCAAAATTAGTCAATCAGAGAAAGATAAATATCATTTGACTCCATTGGTATGAAGAATTTAAGATACAAAACAGAGGAACATAAGGGAAGGGAAGCAAAAATAATATGAAAACAGAGAGGGGGACAAAACATAAGAAACTTAAATATGGATGGGGCGCCTGTGTGGCTCAGTCAGTTGAGCGTCCGACTTTGGCTCAGGTCATGATCTCGTGGTTGACGAGTTCGAGCCCCTCATCGGGCTCTGTGCTGATGGCTCAGAGCCTGGAGCCTGCTTCAGATTCTGTGTCTCCCTCTCTCTCTGCCCCTCCCCCACTCATGCTCTGTCTCTCTCTGTCTCAAAAATAAATAAACATTAAAAAAATTATTAAAAAAAGAAAATTAAATATGGAGAGCAAACAAAGGGTTACTGGAAGGTTTTGGGAGGGGGTGTGGGCTAAATGGGTAAGGGCATTAAGGAATCTACTCCTGAAATCATTGTTGCACTATATGCTAACTAAACTTGGATGTAAATTTTTAAAAAATAAAAAAAAAGAACAAGATAAAAATAAAATAAAAAATAAAATAAAATAAAATAAAATAAAAACACACACAACAAAAAAAAACAAAAAATGAGTCCATAGACACAGAGAACAGATTGGTGATTGCCAGAGGTGAGTGGTAGGAAATGTTCAAAATGGGGGAAGATGGTCAAAAGATTGCACAACTCCCGGTTAAAAATAAATAAGCCTTAGAGATGTAATATGCAGCATAATGACTATAGTTAACATACTGTATTATATATGTGAAAGCTGCTAAGAGGGTATATCTTTTTTTAATGTTGATTTTGAGAGAGAGAGAGCGTGAGCAGGTGAAGCAGAGAGACAGGGGAACAGAGGATCCAAAACAGGCTCTGCACCGACAGCAGAGAGCCCAATGGGGGGGCTCGAACTCACAAACTGTGAGATCATGATCTGAGCTGAAGTCGGACGCTTAACCGCCTGAGCCACCCAGGCACCCCTATATCGCAATTTTTATTTTATTTTATTTTTTTTATTAAAAAAATTTTTTTAATGTTTATTTATTATTGAGAGACAGAGACACAGAGTGTGAGCAGGGGAGGGGTAGAGAGAGGGGGAGACACAGAATCTGAAGCAGGCTCCAGGCTCTGAGCTGTCAGCCCAGAGCCCGATGCGGGGCTTGAACTCACAGAGTGTGAGATCATGACCCGAGCCGAAGTCGGTCGCCTAACCAACTGAGCCACCCAGGCGCCCCTATATCTCAATTTTTAAATAGAACCAGGGAACAAGAGAAGAAGCCCAGGCAGCTCAGGCTGCTAAACACAGCGCTTCCCTGACATGGTACTGATTCAATCACGTGCGGGCTCAGATGCAGAGTTTTGTTACTTAGATAGTAACACACTACATACTAAGTAAAGAATATTTTAGTTACATGTTACTTAAAACAGAGCAAACCCCACCCTCTCCAAAACACAGTGTTTCACAGATCTATCACCCCTGCATCAATCTGCAAAGAGCTCAGTTAGACACTGTTTCAACATAGGCAACTAGAGAAAGTTGGACACCTAGGACACCACGGCTAAACGGTACAACAAGCTTTAGAAGAGAGGTCGTTAGGCTGACTTTATTCCAGAGGGGGCTTGTGAGACACAGGTTTCAATCCATGGCACTAAGCCAAAGAGCCCATATGCTAAACATTTCTCCACGACATCGCTGTTCTGAGTCAACTATGCACCCAGCTCCAGTGGGTTGGTTTCCACGCATACCAATAAGAGAGGAAAGAGCACCTGCTAACCAGAAATTCACAGAGATGTCACTGCACTGACTCAACCTCTCCCAGAGCTCTTTCAAACGTGGAGTCTCAGGGCGCCTGGGTGGCTCAGTTGGTTAAGCATCCAACTTTGGCTTGGGTCATGATCTCACAGCTCATGGGTTCAAGCCCCGCGTCCGGCTCTGTGCTGACCGAAGCCTGAAGCCCGAAGCCTGCTTCGGATTCCGTGTCTCCTCTCTCTCTGCCCCTCCCCCACTGCACTCCGTCTCTGTCTGTCTCTCTCTCTCTCAGAAATAAATAAAAAACATTTAAAAATTTTTAGAAAAACCCTGAGTTTCGACACATGTCGCAAACGACAAAATACACGAGTCACACAACGTTAAACACGGTGGATATCACTATATTTAATCATTCATGCACCTAGTCCTTCAAACACAGAGTGCCAACACTGATCACTAAAAACAGAGTGCACACACAACCGTGTGCTAACGTCACTAAAGAGGAGTAAATGATGCATAAATTCTTTTTTTATATGTTGAAAAATTTATATTTAGATTTAGCCAGCTGGGCTTAGCTCAGATGATCCCAGTTTTGCTGGCAACATCCAAAGCATCATAGTCAGGAGTCAGCCGAACCTATGCCTTCTTCTCTCCATCGGGCCTGATCAGCGTGTTGACCTTGGCCACGTCAGCGTCCTAGAACTTCTTCGTAGCCTGTTTGATCTGGTGCTTGTCACCCTGGACGTCCACAATGAACACAAGTGTGCTGTGTTTTTGTGTTTTCTTCATGGCTGACGCGGAAGTCAGGGGGAGCTTGGTGATGGCATAGCGGTCAAGCTTCTTTCTCCTGGGGGTGCTCTTTGGAGGCTATCTGGGCTGCCTTCGGAATGTGGATGCGGATCTTCTTTTTCGTATGGGACTTTGGACACCTTTCAGCACAGCTTTCTCGGCTTTCAAAGCCTTTGCGGGCTTTGGCTTTGGGAAGGGCAAGGGCTTCCTCCTTCTCTTTCAGTTCCATCCTCATGAAAGGGCCATGATGCACCAATTCTTAATCATAATGGTTCCCAGAGACTTCACCACGACAAAGAAAACGTGCACCTAGTTCTGACAGGACAGAGTTTCAACAGATGTCAGCAAGGGACATGCGTGACAGAGAACGGAACACAGCGATTCAGTCATCGCTGTACTGAATCGGTCACACACAGAGCTCTGATGAACAGAGTCTCAATATATGGCGATAAAGAAATGAGTACATATGCACACCGTGTCACACGCATCCTTTCACACGGACATCTATGTACCAGGTCAGTCACCACCTGTCGTACTTGTGTGAAGAGTTTCAACATATGGCACGAGGTCCGGAGCAAATGTACCACACAGGGCTCCACAGAATGAATGCATCAGGCAGACGTCGTATACTAAATATTCAGGCCCCCAGCTCTGTTCTGCAAAGTTTCCACTTCTGGAAAGGAGTATATGCATAAACACGCTCTTTTACAGGGATGTCCCACCAAAGAATAAATCACACACGCTGGCCTATTCCAATGTCAACATGCGTCAGTTGGTGACATGCACCATGCATTTCTAAGCAGTTTTTCACAGAGACTTCACTTTCTGGAATCAATCATGTACCCAAGCTTTATATATATATATATATATATATATATATATATATATATACACACACACACATATATACACACACATATATACATATATGTATATATATGTGTATATATATATATACACACACACATATATGTATATATATATGTATATATATATACATATATATAATATCATGTACCCAATATATATATTGGGTACATATACCCATATATAATAATCATGTACCCCAGCTTTATATATATATATATATATATATATATATATGCATATATATACACATTTATTTATTTATTTATTTAAATAATGGTTTCTAGATCATAGGATAGTTTTTCCTTTTAATTTTTTCAATGTTTATTTATTTTAGAGACAGAGTGTGAGCGGGGGAGGGGCAGAGGGAGAGGGAGACACAGAATCCGAAGCAGACTCCGGGCTCCGAGCTGTCGGCCCAGAGCCCGATGTGGGGCCCGAACCCAGGAGACACAAGATCATGACCTGCGCCAAAGTCGGACGCTTTACCGACCGAGCCACCCAGGCGCTCCCCTACACTATTTTTAAAACACTTTAAGCATGCGCCACCAAGAAAGGTATACATCCGTCGCAAGTTGCTAAACACAGTAGGTGTGTCCGTGATTCGGCACAATGCTGTCTCATACACTGTGGTTAGTGCCGTGTGGCACATGCACCTTTTCTTCAGTGACACGTGCTGAAACTTGGCATTTAAGAGCGAGGCGTGTGATTGATTCAGTATATGATTCCTCTGTGAAGCAGTGTTTTTAGCACTGGGTGGTGCACGAATGAATTGCTTTGTCGAGATATGTGCGAACGGTGCGTTTAACGGCATGGTGCGTAATAGCTTTGTGAAACACTGTATTTAGTTGTACTGTTTCACAGATGTACTTGCTTAACAGTATATGTTAAAACTTGGCGTTTAACAGAGTCCAGTGTATTTAGATTCTGTGTAGCATGTCTCTGTGTTTAACACTAGTATCGCAGGATTTGTGTAGACCTTTCCTTAATGACGTATGTGAAAATTCTGTGTTCAGGGCCCTTGGGTGGCTTGGTCTGTTAAGCATCCAGACTGTCGACTTCGGCTCAGGTTGAACTCACGGGTTTGTGAGTTTAAGCCCCGCATCGGGCTCCATGCTGACAGTGCAGAGCCTGCTTGGGATTCTCTCTCTCTCTCTCTCTCTCTCTCTCTCTCTCTCTCTCTCTCTCCGCTTCTCCCCCTCTTGCACACGCCTGCTCTCTCTCACTCAAAATAGATAAATAAACATTAAAAAAAAAAAGAAATTATATGCAAGAATCAAATGGTGGGGGGGTTGCCTGCGTGGCTCAGTCAGTTGAGCATCCGACTTTGGCTCAGGTCATGGCCTCAGAGTCTATGATTTCAAGCCCCTCATTGGGCTCTGTGCTGACGGCCCAGAGCCTGGAGCCTGCTTTGGATTCTCTGACTCCCTCTGTGTCTGCCCCTCCCCTGCTTGTGCACTCTTTCTCTATCAAAAATAAATAAGCATTAAAAAAAAAGACATACTGAAGAATATTCTTCAGGCTGAAAGCAACTAAACTCAGATGGGAATTCATACACACACACACACACACACACACAAACACAGAACTGATAAAGGTATCTCTAATCATAAAAAATTATATAAATGCATATTTCATCTACTCTTTTCCCTTAACTGATTTACAAATTAAGTTTTAAATCGATGATCAACATATAAGAGCTGAATCCATGGAACTTTTAGGAGAAAACATAGGGGTGAATCTTCACGACTTTGGATTTAGCAGTTGATTCCTATATAACACCAAAAGCACAAGTAACAAAAGAAACACAGATAAATTGGACTCCATAAAAATTAAAAATGTCTGTGCATCAAAGGACACCGTTAAGAAAGGGCAAGGACAACTTATAGTATGAGAAAAAGCATTTGCAAATCATATATTTGATAAAGGTCTAGTATCTAGAATATATAAAGAACTCTTCTCCAAAGAAGATGTACGAATGGCCAATAAGCCTATGAAAAGATGCCCAGCATCATTAATCATGAGGGGGATGCAAAATGAAGATCACAATGAAATATCATTACAACCTATGAGAATGGCTATTAGTAAACAAAACAAAACAAAACAAAACAAAAACACAGGGCTGCCAAGGGTTTGGAATAGTTGAATCCCTTGTGCACTGCTGGTGGGAATGGAGAACACTGCCAACTACAGACAAAATGGTGGTTCCTGAGAACATTAAATACAAAATTAATATACGATATTCGTAGCAGCATTACCAACAACAGGTGGAAATGTCAAATATCCACCCACAAATGAATGGAGAAACAAATACGTATATACACATGATGGAATATTATTTTTTAAATTTTTTTAACATTTATTTATTATTGAGAGACAGAGAGAGACAGAGCACGAGTGAGGGAGGGGCAGAGAGAGAGAGGGAGACACAGAATCCGAAGCAAGCTCCGGGCTCCGAGCCGTCAGCACAGAGCTCGACGCGGGGCTTGAACTCACGGACCGCGAGATCGTGACCTGAGCCCAAGTCGGACACTTAACCGACTGAGCCACCCAGGCGCCCCGACAATGGAATATTATTAGGCCATAAACAGGAATTTGATTTTGACACGTGGTAGAACAGGGATGACCCTTGAGAACATTATGCTAAGTGAAATAAGCCAGACACAAAAGAATGAATACTGTCTGATTCCACTTATATGAGTACCTAGAATAATCAGATTCATAGAGACAAAAGGGAGGGTGGTGGGGGCTGGGGGAGAGGGAGGGATGGGAAGATATGATTTAATGGGTCTGAAGTTTCCGTGTGAGATCATGAGAAAAGTCCTGGAGATGGATGGCGGTGACGTCTGCACGAGAACGTGAATGTACTCAATGCCACAGAATTGTACACTGAGAGTTAAAATGGTCAAGCTTATGTTATGTGGATCTTACCACCATAAAAATAAATAGATTTTTTAACTGAAAAAGAAATGTTAAAGGGCGCTGTGTGAATTGCAACTCGCAATCCATTGCTGCGTCGTGGGGAAAGGATACAGGGCTGGGCTGGGAGGAGATGTCTGCTGCAATCCCCTCTCTTCTGCTGAGGGAGGGTGGGTTACAGACAGGGCTCAGCCCTCAGTAGAAGGTGAGGTCTGACCACCTCTTTCTTTAAAAAAGCCGCACCCTTGGGGCGCCTGGGTGGCTCAGTCAGTTGAGCGTCCGACTTGGGCTCAGGTCACGATCTCACGGTTCGTGAGTTCGAGCCCCGCGTCAGGCTCTGTGCTGACGGCTCAGGGCCCAGAGCCTGCTTTGGATTCTGTGTCTCCCTCTCTCTCTGCCCCTCCCCTGCTCGTGCTCTGTCTCTCTCTCAAAAATGAATAAAGATTAAAAATAAATAAATAATTAAAAAGCCACACCCTTGTGGAATTAGAGGATAATCTCTAGATTCCAGAAGGAGTTGGCTATATAGACATTAAAGCTAACGGCAATGCTTCCGTCCATGGTAGGTGTGAGGGGAGCAGGGGAGGCTGGCTGAGTTCTACAGGAGATGGAGGGGAAATAGGTCTGTGAGCCTTTCTGCTTCACCTGCAGAATGAGCCTGCCCTGAGCCAGCCTGGCCCACTTGGATGGCTTAAGGAGCCGCAGTAGTGGCTGTGACACTTGGGGCCCTGCCTGGCGAGGTGCTGTGCCTAAACCCTTGAAGACTGTGGCCAGCACAGCCTGCCCTACTCCCACCACCTGGACCCAGCTCCCATCTGACCCACTCCACCCAGCTCATGCCAGGGAAGAAGTGGTAAGGACCAGAGGGGCGGTGGGCAGGGCTGAGTGCAGACAGGCATGCTCCTGGCCAGCTGCAGTCCTCTTACAGGGCCCAAATTAGTTTGGCCTCCTGGGAAGATCTGCATCTCTGGAGCCCAGATCTTGAGCTGTGGTTGGGATGATTTACGACAGTAACAATTAAGAATGGTAAACAGTCCCTGTTTGTGGCCAGCTCCCTTTGAAAGAGAATGCTCCTAGGTTGTTTTTTTTTTTTGCATCTGGGGAAACTGAGACAGGGAGAGCGACAGTGTATGGGACACGGGCACACAGCGGTTAAGTGGCCCAGCTACAACCCTGGCCACGCCCGCTCCACAGCCCCTGTGCTAAGCAAAAAAAAACCAACCTGTTACAGGATTTGGGTGTTGGGTGGGTCATTTGGTGAAGGGTTCAAGGAAGCCATGGATTTGGTCCAGATGGAGCGCTATTAAAAAGCCGGTGACAGCTTTATCATTGGGCACTTCGTGGGATGGTCGGTGGCCTTATTTGCATCTGTTCTTAGATGAAATTATGAAGCGGCTTTGTTTTGTTTCATTTTTACCCCTGGTCTCAGAGTAACCTCTGAGGCTGGTAAGTCTATGAAGGTCCTTACATCCAACACAACAAAATGGCCTGGCTGTGAGCCTCAGACGGGCTCATGATCATGCTGAGATCTCGCTACAACTGTTAGATCAGTTCCAGATGTCAGGGGCTGCTTTTCCCCTCTCAGTTTCTCTTTTGGCCAAGGACAGATGATGTCAGGCTCCAGGACATGAATTCATGATGTCTAGATTTTCACTCTTGTCAAGATGTTGTTGATTAAGATCAAAAGCCCGTGCATCGAACATACTCCATAGTTGACCCAAGGTCAATCTCTGTTTTTCTCTCTGTTGTAGGACCTGATGTGACAGTGACCGCGCAGTAGCATTTAAAACTCTGGACAGGACAGGGGCGCCTGGGTGGCTCAGTCGCTTAAGCGTCCGACTTCAGCCCAGGTCATGATCTCACAGCTCATGGGTTCAAGCCCCGTGTCGGGCTCTGTGCTGACAGCTCAGAGCCTGGAGCCTGCTTCAGATTCTGCGTCTCCCTCTCTCTCTGCCCCTCCCCGACTCACGCTCTGTCTCTCTCTCTCTCAAAAATAAATAAACATTAAAAAACTTTTTTTTAATAAAAAAACCACAACTCTGGACAGGACATATAAATCGACAGTAAAATAGGCAATTAACACAAACAAAATGACTATTAACGCCTGTAATGGGTCTCAAAGCCAATAGGTCCCACAATCTAGTGGGTCTGTTTTAGAGAGTCAGGTCTTTTCCTTTAGCCAGTCACGGACCTTTCTACTTGCCCCATAGCACTTACATAGGTGTAACAAGATGTGCTTTAGCGTTAGCTCCCCTTGACTAGCTAAGAGCAAATCAAAGCTTATAGGATTGCCATGGCTACTTTAGCTAATGCAGTTAGATTGGTTTGTTGGGCCTTCAGAACAGAAGTGTCATCTTTTATGACTTTTGTGAAGGTTAGAGAAAAGTGTGAACACCTTTTCTAGTTGTTTCGCTCCCTTTGTGGGTGTTGTATTTTGGGGAGTGTGCAGGAAATGAGAACCGATGATCCCTTCTGGAAGTTTTTAAGAATAATTTGTGTTTCTTTTGTTTTAGGAATTTCTGGATGTCCCTTTTAGGACGCATGATTGACTAGAGGGGTGGTGGTTTTAAATATCTGGATACCTCTAACAATTACTCAGGTTACACAGAATAAATTAGAATGTGGTAGACAAGTATAAGCCTGATGTCCATATGAGAAGTAATATCCTAGTGAAGTTTGTATTATATTAGGAGGATAAATATCATTTCTTATAATAGGAATGAGCCAATTAGGACTGCGTTTCTAGATTTATGGTGTCTTGAGTCTTCATGGATACCAATACAATATTTAAAATTGGCCTTTGAGTGACACCTGAGTGGTTCAGTAGGTTAAGTGTCCGACTTTGGGGTCACGTCATGATCTCATGGGTCATGAGTTGGAGCCCCGCTTCAGGCTCTGTGCTGACAGCTCAGGGCCTGGAGCCAGCTTCAGATTCTGTCTCCCTCTCTCTTTGCCCCTCCCCCACTTGCGCTCTGTCTGTCTCAAATATAAATAAACATTAAAAAATTTTTTTTAATTGGCCTTTTGCTTAGTGCCCCTAAGGAAGCTTTTTTCTTTTTTTTTTTTTCCCCAGAAATCTGATTTGGAACTTGTAGACTGAATAGTCATTGGCACTCACGCAGGGCTGGGAAAAAATCCAGCATGGAAAGAGGCCTTGTAGTACATGAGACTAGATATTGTCTTTCTCGAAAGACTGCTGTACTTTGTTCTGGAAAACAGCTAAGCTACTAGAGATCCATTTGATCCTTTCAAGCTGTTTGTTAGAAGAAAATCCCACACTCTTTAAAGGAATTCAACAACATTTGGGACCTGACAATGGGACCTCACAAGGTCTAGCATTCGATTAAAAATCAGTAGGCCTTGGGGTGCCTGGGTGGTTCAGTTGGTTCAGCACCAACTTCGGCTCAGGTCATGATCTCACAGTTCATGGGTTCAAGCCCCGTGTCAGGCTCTGTGCTGACAGCTCAGAGCCTGGGGCCTGCTTCAGATTCTGTATCTCTCTCTCTCTCTCTCTCTCTCTCTCTCTGTCCCTCCTCTGCTTGCCCTCTCTGAAAAATAAATAAACGTTAAAAATTTTTTTTAAAAAATCAGTAGGCGTGGGGCGCCTCAGTGGCTCAGTCAGTTAAGTGGCGAGCTCTTGATTTCAGCTTAAGTCATGATCTCGGGGTCGTGGGATCAAGCCCTGTGTAGGGCTCTGCACTGAGTGTGGACTCTGCTTGAGATTCTTTCTCTACTCCCCCCACCCCCTGCTTCACTTGTGTATTCTCTCTCTCTCTCTCTCTCTCTCTCTCTCTCTCTCAAATATAAATAAATAAATATCAGTAGGCCTGACTCAGAAAGGGGAAAAATCCTGTCACAGGCTACAATGTGGATGAACCTTAAAGACGTTATGCTAAATGAAATAAGCAAATCACAAGAGGACAAATATTGCATGATTCCAATCATATGAGGTCCCCAAAGTACTCAGACTCATAGAGACAGAAAGTAGAGTGGTGGCCGTCAGGGCTGGGGGCGGGGGGGGGGGAGGGGGGAGGGACATTATTTTTTCAGGGAGACAGGGTTTCAGCTTTGCAAGTTTGGAGTCTGGCAGTGATGGTCACACAGTAATGTGAATGTAGTTAACACATTGACTAGCACACTGAACGGCACACTTAGAAAACAGTTACGATGGTAAATTTTGTGTTATATATATTTTACCAGTATTTAGTTTTTTTTTTCAGAAAAAAATCAATAGGCATGGAAAGAAGCGGGAAGATATTACCCATAATCAAGGGGAAAATCTATCAGGAGAAGCAGATCGCTAAGTGGCAGAGATGAGGCAATTAATAGACAAAGACACAGAAACAGTTATAAATATCCTCTGTGTACTCAAGAATGCAGAGGATCAGGAGTGAAAAAGAAGATACTTTAAAAAGAAAGACTAGATGGGATTTACAGCAGAGTGGATATTAGAGAGTAAAGATCAGAGAAGGCAAATACAGAGACGGGAGAAAAGAACATCAAGGACTTGTCGGACAATAGCAAATGGTCCAGCGTTCATGTCACTGAAGTCCCAGAATGAGAAGAGGCAGGAAAAACTTCAAAGAATAATGTCCTGAAATATTCTGAATTTGACAGAAACCAACAGATCGAGGTTCAGTGAACCTGAAGCACAAGGAAACATAAAGAAAACCACATCAAGGCACGTCCAATTAATAATTACTTTAAATGTAAATGGCCTAAAGACTGCAAACAAAAGGCAGGTATTATCAGACTGGGTAAAAAAGCAAGACCCAAAATATGCCCTCTATAAGAACCACGCTTTAAATATAAAAACACGGCTGGTTAAAAGTGCGAGAATGAAAGAGATATACCAGCCAAGCGCTCCATAATACACACATGAAGTAGCTGTATCAGTATCAGACAGAGAAGACCGCAAAAGGACTATTAGCAGGGTGATAGGGAAACATTTCATAATATGCTGCATTCAGGGGAGGACAGGACATTCCTGAATATGCATGCACTTAAATAACAGGACTTCGAAATGCATGAGGCAGAAACTGATAGAATTGCCAGAGGAAGTAGACCACCATTTATGCGCATCCTATTTAGAATATATTTATAAATAATCCACCATTATAGTTAGAAATGTTCACATCCCTCTCTCAGTAGTTGATAACTAGATAAAATCGGTAGGGACACAGAAGGTTTAGCAATGCTGTAAACATTGTTGACCTAATTACCATTTTTTAAAAGACTCCACCCAAAAGCAAGAGTTCTCAACGGTTCCTCTTTCTCTGTGGTTCCCTCCCTGGCTGAGGAACAGCATTCTTACTCTCTCCTGATTCCCGAGTAAATCCGCAGGGGACACGCTTGCTGTGCACGTGAGAACCTACCGTATTCTGTGCTCCAATGGAGTGTTTGTGGACCTCCCTGGACAAAAGGCTGACCCGGGCGACCCTGTGCCTCCTGAAAGAAAGGGGGAATCGCAGAGTGGCAGTCTCAGACCATGCTGGAAAAGCACCCAGCTGAGACAGATCCATGCACCACTCTGGGGCTTTGGGATTTAGTATCCTGGTTTAACTGGAGATATAGACCTGATAAAAATACCTTACCGAAAAGGTAAGCCAGGGCCATGTGGAAAACCAGATCCTTTGTCAAGGGCTCAGCTGGAGAAAATCAAACACGTTATTGAAAAAAATCAGAAAACAAGCCATCATTTTTTCAAAGGGACACTCACTCTGTCATAGTCCCATACCTCCAGCAAGGAGGGAAGGTGACCTTGAGATAGAGGGTTGGCCCCTGTAGGGCTTTGTACCAGATCTGAGAGAGGTGAATGAGTTTGTCGTTTCATTAAGCTCCATGGTCCCCCTGCAACTTTTCTGACTTTGATTCTGTCGCCTACAGTTTTTCTCTACATTCTGCTGTGTTTTTTTCTTCTTCTTCTGTTCCTCTAGCTAATGAGTTCCAATTCCCATTTGCTTTTACCTTTGAAGGAGTCCAGTGTTCAGAGCAAAATGTTCCTCAGGATTTGGGGGACTCCTACTGTTTTGTCTAGCCCGTTTAGGGAAATCTGTCTCGCCGAGCGATCTATAATTATTCAGTATGGGGATGATTTGCTGGTAGCTTCAGAAACTGAAGTGTAACGCAGAAGTGATACTTTGGCTTCTCGCCATTCCTCACCTGGCGGGGACATACGGCCTCACTAGACAAACTGCAATATTGCCAAACTGGGGTCACATATTTAGGGAATTTGTCGTGGAAGTCCACAAAGTGTTAGAATGCCGGAGTTAGCCAATTTCTCAGATGAAATAGTCAACAACAACAACAACAACAAAGCAACAATTTGGGGGACAAGTGACATATTCCCCAGGGCGGATTCCAGCTTTTTCAAGAGCGGGCAAATCCTCTGATAGACCAACCGACTGATAATACTCTAGACCCTTGTGTCGGATCCCTAGAATCCGCAGGAAGCTTTTGAACCATTGAAATTGGTCACGGTCTCTCCCCACGCTGTGAGGATTCCAAATTTTGAAAAAGCTTTCCACATGATTTACCATGGAAACAAAGACACTGACTGCTGGCAGAATTGAGCTCTGAAGCTGGCATTTGACTCTAGACCGATAGCATTATTTCTCAGTTCTTCTGGATGCCTCCACGCGGTGTTGGTAGCAGCCACACTTATGCAAAGAGCTCAAGCCTTTCTTTGGATCATTTGACTTCTGTGTATGTCCTGGACCGTCTTTTAAGTGCAGAAGCACTGCAGGTGCACGATCAGACCAGTAATGTGTCATCAACAAAATCATCTGAGTCAAACATCTGAGAGGAATTTTAAAGGCACTAGACTCTTACCAATGACGACAAAACAGGTGACCTTATCCAAAAAGTATCAGAGACGTGCTGTCTGTCGGCAGAATTCTTTTCGGGCCACTGCCAAGGTGAGCACAGGAGACACTTGGTGGCAGTTCAATTCCATAGAATTGACACCTGTGGAAAGTAAGAGATCTTTGTCTCGTTATGTCTGCGGGATTTGCAGGTGACCTGACGTCCGCTGTCATTCAGGAGGCGTGCAAATCATGCTGGGATCTGCCCTGTCCCCTCAGCCCTGAAGACAAGTGGAGTGGATGAATCCAACACTGAAAACTTCATTTAGAAGTCTATAGGTGAGGGGATGCCTGGGTGGCTCAGTCGGTCGAGCGTTTGACTCTTGCTTTTGGCTCAGGTCATGATCTCACGGTTCGTGGGATTGAGCCCCGCATCAGGCTCTGCTCTCTTTCTGCCCCTCCCCTGTTCATGCTCTCCCACTCTCTCTCTCTCTCTAAAAATAAATATTAAAAAAAAAAAAGATGTCTATAGGTGAAAATGGCCTATAGCACCCCCTCAGAAAGTATGGTGTCTCTCCCTTTGAACTTATGAACTTCAGTTTGATAGGCTGATGAATTTGGGTCTGTGCCCAATTTGGTGAATCCTCTCATAATCATGTTCAATACTTAAAAGGGCTGTGAGACCTAAAATCATAAGGACCTGGAAGGGCCCATTGGAGGACATCGGAGGAGGCCTGCCATCCTCTGCTGGGGGGATTTCATGTACATAAAGGTGTTCCAGAAGAGGGGTGCCTAGGTGCCTTGGTCAGTTGAGTGGCCAACTCTTGATTTTGGCTCAGGACATGATCCCAGGGGTGTGGGATCGAGCCCCACATCGGGCTCTGCGTGGAGCATGGGGCCTGCTTAAGATTCTCTCTCCCCTCTGCCCCTCTCCCCACTCACATGCACACTCTCTCTATAATATAAATAAATAAGCACATAAATAAGTAAGTAAGTAAGTAAGTAAATAAATAAATAAATAAATAAATGGTATTCTAGAGGAAAGATGCCTGTCACCACACTGGGAGGGACCCTTTTACATGTTTTGATATGGTTATCAAACTGAAAGAAAAATCCAGTTGGATTCAGTCTTCTGATGTGAAGTCAGCATCTCAGGAGGAAAGGACTGGGGTTCCCACAAGGACTTGAAACAAGTTTTCTAGAATCACTGACGTTGATATTGAGCTCAATAGAAAAGAGCTTGCTTTTCTTTTTTTTTAAGAAAAGAGCTTTTCTAGTGAAATTATTATTATTATCATAATATTTGTTTAATGATTCAATCGAGTAGCATCTAATCTAGCAGATAGGAAGGAGCTCCACAGAGCTGTATGAAACAGAAGACTTTTATAAGCAGAAGGGAGCAGGAACAAGAAAGTTCTACCAGGCAGAAAAGCAAGTTGCTTATTACAAGGTCACTTTCCTTTAGGAAATTGCCAAGGGTCTATCAGTAAGGTCTGATTTCTAGAAGAGCCGAAACTCTAAGTTAAGTCTCTGTTGACATGAGCTTAGTATAAGCAATTCCATTTAGGGCCTGTTGTTTTTAACAAGTAAAACAAAAAGATATTTTTTCCTCCCTTACATAATCAAATATTTGCTTTAAGTAAACTAAGCATATCGTTGGTACACACATTTAAAGACTCTTCTTCCCCAAGTCCATATTGTACTGAATTTTCTAATTTATCCCAACGTGATTCTGATAATTACTTTGCTTCACATTTCCCCACACAATCGCTGAATATTTCAGTGGCTGCAAAATGCCAAGAGAAACAGAAATGGAGATCATTAGAAATTATGCTATTACAATAAAATAGTAACAAAAGGGTAAATAAAAATAAGGTTGAATTTCCTTTCCAAAAGGAATGAGATCTTTTCTCCTCCTTTTTCTTAGAACATTTCAGAGAGAAAACTTGTATTTGTAAAGAATTCCTGTGGTGCCTGGCTGACTCCGTTGGAAGAGTGTGTGATTCTTGATCTCAGGGTTGTGGGTTTGAGCCCCGTGTTGGGTGTAGAGAACACTTAAATAAATAAGACTTTTTAAAAAATAATAAAGATAGAAAGAATTCCTCTGTCCTTTTGATACGCATGCAAATCTTATTGGAGATTAAATAAGCCTCTTATCAGAATTAAAACCCAGGAATATTTTTCAGCAGGGCCTGGGAGCCATCTCTTTTCAATGTCAACATCAAGGAAGACAATGCCCCATCGCCCTGTCACTGTGGGAATCTAGCTGAGGCATCTCAACTACCTGCTCATCGTAGAGGTACAAGAATTTTCTTTTCTTTCTTTTTTTTTCCCAGATAGAGGCCATTAACTCGCACAGATGGCCACCCCAATGACCAGGGGAATGCAGAGTGAACTCTGAAAGCACGTAGAGTGAGCAGGACTGTTGAGTCTCCTCACCCGACAAGTGCTCATACCTGGGAACATGCAAACAGGGGTTGTGTCTGCTTGGCTTATAGGGAAGCAGGATGGGGAGGGTGCCTGGCTGGCTCAGTCGGTAGAGCATGTGACCCTCGATTTGTAAGTTCAGGCCCCACATCGTGGTTGTTTGTTTGTTTTTTAATTAAAAATAAAATCTTTTTTTTTTTTTAAATGGTGGGATTTCTTTTCTGTCTTAATAATTTTATTTTTTAAATAGCAGGTCACCTGGGACACAGGCCAGTCTGAGCTCATGCTTACTCAAAACCAGAACTATTCCTTTTTGACATTTGTAGGGAGGGTTTTCTGGGTTGGCAGGTTTTATTTTTAGAAATGAAAATACAGCAGTATAAGGGTCTGTCTTCAGTGTCACTGTAGAGGATAGTTTTACCCAATATTTCATCAGGCCATAAAATGGATCCAGCACTGTGTTTCCTTACTGCCCACCACCCAGCCAGGACTATTTCAGGTCTTCACCCCATTTCCAGGAGCAAATTTCCATGTTAGTGAGGGTAGGACAGGCTGTGGTGCAGTAATAAGTAAACCCAGACATCTCATTCACTTCGTGCAAGTAGTGTTTCTTCCTTGCTCAGAGCTTGGTTTATCGCAGATCCGGGCAGTTAGAGGGATCCCTGGGCCACGTGATCGAGGGGCTGCTCTAACAACCGCAGAATGGGAAGCATACAAACAACAAATATCTCTTTCCCACAGTCCCGGAGGTAGGGAAAGTCAACATCAGAATGCCAGCAGATCTGGTGTGGTGGCTGGTGAGAACCCACTTCCTGGTTCCTAGACGGCTGTGTCCTCACATGGCGGGTAGAGACTAGAGATCTCTCTGGGACTCTTATAAGGGCACTAAGCCCATTGGTGAGGGCTCCACCCTCATGATCCAATCACCTCCCAAATGTCCCACCTCCTAATACCAGCGTATGGTGGATTAGGATGGGTGGGGGTTGGGGTTCAGTCCACAGTAAGAATTAAGAATGCAGGTTCCTTCAGGTTGTGGTTCCACCATCTCCAACATGAGGAGTGGCCTCAGAAACTGGAGCCACAAGCCAAATCACCAGATCTCCAACCCTGAGCATCACCTGAGAATCTTAGAGTCAGTGACCTTCAACAGGTCACAGAGGAGAAACCAGCCAGACGTCAGCACCCTGCTGGGACCTTGACCACAGAGTCGTGTGGGCTCTTGTGAATTCCAGAACTGACCTTGAAAGTCCAGGAAGCCCCCTAATTGGGTTTGGGACCCAACAGCCTGGCCGAGGAGCCTGGAGAGACTTGTGCGGTGAGGGCTCACCTAAGCAAGGAACCTGGCATCAGAAAACATTGGGTTCAAGTCTTGGCTTACGTCTGACTAGTCATGTGTCCGGGCTTCTGTAGAAATGGATACTCCACATGCTGCATGAGATGGTGTGGAGACTTAAGGAAGCTGATGTTTGGGAGGATGCTTTGAACTACAGGGCACAAGACAAATGCTGTACAACTTAATACGACCCATCTTGCTTATGCAGAGCATTTCCACTTGCTTCCATTCAAAGTAGATCACGGCAACTCCTTGCAGCGCTATTGGGTGGGATTCTCGCTAGACGAAACCTTCCCTCAGGGTCTCCTCGGAGGCTTCCCCCATCCAAGTTCTAAGCCTGCCAGCCCCAAAGTCTGGGAGGTTGTGTAGCTCACGGGTTCACCACATGATGATGGCAGGGCCCTACAGATGCTTCTAGGAAGCTTTTCTGGGCACACACCAGACAAAGTCTGGACCCTATCCCCACCTCTGCCCCAGTCTCCAAAAGTTAGGATCACCCTCGGCCCTCCGTCTTCGCCCCTCCTATCCCCAGCTCTGGCTTTGGGATTTCTTGACATCATTATATTGCCCCCAGCTTGCTAACTGAAGCTTCTACTGTGAAGCCACTTGTCCCACACCAAGTCCCTCTGTCTCAGTCCCTGCAACACTGCTTCCCAGAGCTGAACCAGAGTGGGAGGAAATCACCTAAGAAGAGCACCTGGATTTCAGGACAGCTGACCTTGAAAACTCTGCGGCGCCTGGGTGGCTCAGTCGGTTAAGCGTTCGACTTCAGCTCAGGTTAATTTCTCGCGGTTCGCGAGTTGGAGCCCCACATCAGGCTCTCTGTGCTGACAGCTCGGAGCCTGGAGCCTGCTTTGGATTCTGTGTCTCCCTCTCTCTCTGCCCCTCCCATGCTCATGCTCTGTCTCTCAATAATAAATGAACATTAAAACAACAACAACAACAACAACTCTTCTGATGGATGTGGGGGAACACCAGCTGGGGAATTAGGAGTTTGGAGCTGCCGTACTCTGCCACCAGACAGCTGGGGGGGGGGGGCATTAACTGAGATGTCCCTTCTCTGGGTTTGCACCTGTAAAAGGCAGGGTTTGGACACGGTGACCTCTGCTGAAATTCTGAGGTGGGGAGATGAGGCAGGGAGGAGACACAGCATGGGAATGCCTGGCTGGCTGACCCCCGCCGCCCCCGACCAGAGGTAGGCCTGGGGTCCTCCTCCCTCTAGTTTTTATGAAGCAAAGACTCCTCACCTACACCTCCAACTCTCTCCTTCTGCCAGGACAGATGCCCGGTGACAATCTATTCCCAGGGCCATCTGAGGCAGGAGAGACCAGAAGAGCAGGACCCCGAGTCTTAGTGGAAGGTGGCTGTGCCCTTGGCCTTTGGCCTGAGCCCTCCTGCAACCCCCAAGTGGGGTGTTGGACACTCAGGTCCCAGATCTCCTGAATTTCAGTCTTGCTCTCCCTATCCACAGGTCCCCACCATGGAATGCCTTGGTTTACCTCCCCCGCCCCTGTGCCCCAAAGCCCTCTGGGGGCTGAATTCGAGTATTGTTTCAATAATTTACTGGGAAATTGACACTCAAGCACACACAGTTTATTTTTCATATAAGGCGCCCATGAATACTTTACAGCTTAATAGCCTAGAAGTCTTCCAGCAGGACTTTTCTGTCCCATGGAAGGACGTTGGGCCCTCTGGGTTCCTGTGGGGGGTTGCACCCAGGTCTCCTGCAGACATGGGCTCCAGAAAAAGGGCGTGTTCATGTTCGGGATGGAATGTGTTCTTCCCTTTGCTGTCCCTTGCAGGACTTTCATAGACTCACGAGGGCTGTCCGATTTAGCTCAGAATGCAATTACGGGCATTTTTCTTTGGCATCTAACCCATTGCTGGGACAGCATTCCAGAAAGAACTGGGGCACTCTGCGGTCTGAGCTTGCTCAACAAAGGACACACCCATGAGGGAAGATCTACAGGGACCCCCATTCAAAGTGCATATGTGGACTCCCTGGGGCTGCGGAGGGTCAGGGAGGCCACCATTATCCACCTGGGGGCAGCTCTGGGAAAAATCATCAGAGCAAAGTGTCTCCACTCTGGGGATTAGGTCACTGTCCACCACACCGGACTCTTTGGTTCTGCCCAGTGGCCACGCCTTCTCTCTCTCCCCCAGCCCCTCATCAGTGCTCCCTGGTCCTGAGCACCAACGTCACCCGACCCCGCGGCTTCTCCCATCTGTGAAGGGACAGATCCTTTTCACCCAAGGGAGACTTCCAGAATGGTGCCTGCTCAGCCTTCCTACAATTCAGGGTCATCAGGGGAATAAGCCAGGAGAGGGAGGCCAGTGGAGCCTCACTCTGGGTGGGAAACCCTGGGGTCAAGTTGGTCTGGGAACCACAGGCAGGTTAGCAGTGGTCTGCAACCAGGAATGGGCCCTGTCCTCTATCCACTGCCCCCAGACACGGCCTCCTGGCCCCAGGCGGCCTCCCCAGGATCCTGGAGCCACCTGGATTGTCCAGCTCGGCCAGCCACCCGGACACTGGGCATTGGAGCAGGGCGGTGCAGCACGCCGTGCTCTCCACACCGCCCCCAAGCCCTCCCCTCCGGCACCTCCTGCCCTCCCACCCGGCACCTCTTCCTCCCTTGGGTCTCCTGGGCCCCGTTATTCTTCCTGCAGTAGGGGCTCTCGGTCCCCTTCCTGCACCCTCTCGTCCTCCTCCTTCTCCATGCAGCCCACGGTGGCAGCCAGCCCGGCGCCCACGCCACCCCCGACCACCGCAGCCCCTGTGGCCCCCACCGCCGCGCCGGCCGCCACCATCCCGGCCTCCGCGGCCAGCGCGGCCGCGGCCATGCCGGCGCCCACCACGCCGCCCGCCAGGCCCATGAGCCCGGCGCCCACGGCGCCCCCGACGGCGGCCAGGTGGCCACAGAAGCGCATGGTGTAAGAGTCCATGAAGACCTTGGCCTCGGCCTGCAGCTCGGCCTCCAGGGCCTCCAGGGTCTGCTCTCTGCCCTTGCACAGCAGGGCCGCCCCGTGGCGGGCCAGGATGGCATCTTTCTGGGTGGCGAGGAGGGTCCGCATGGTGTCCGGCAGTACCCGGAGCGCAGAGAATATGCGCTTGGTGGCCACGTCCTGTGGCGGGGAGGAAGGAAGGCGCGCTGACCTTCCGCCCCGGAGCTCTGTCCCGGGGAGGGGGGGGGGGTGGCCCCCGCCGCCTGAGGCACCGCCCCCCGCTCGAGGCTGGCTCACCTGCTGCCGCACGTACTCCTCAAACTCCTTCTTGGCAGCTTCCACCGTCCTCAGGTCGTGCAGCTGGGCGGCCATCTGTCCACGGCAAAGCCAGGCTGCCTCCCTCCTCGGCCGCCCGCGCCCTCCGCTCCGTCCCCGGGGCCCACAGCCCCGCCCCCGCCCGGCCCCCCAAGACCCTTCCCCGGGGTTGGGGGTGGGGGGGGGGAGGGGCCCCTACCTCGTCCGGGGAGGTGAACCCGGGCCCCGTCCTCCCCATCCAGCCTGAGAGGTTCTGCAGAGACATCACGGGAGGGGTCAGGAAGGGCAAGGGGCGCGGGGGCGGGGGGCGGTTTCTCCGGGGCCTGGGGCTGGGGGCTGGCCCACCTTGATTTCCTGAGCTAACTGCTGCCCGGTGAGCAGGCGTCTGTCTCCCCTGGCCGCGGGGCGGCCCTCGCTCCAGTACCCCTGGCAGCGGCTCTTGGCGTGCTGGGGGGCCGCACTCAGCACATCGGCGACGTAGGCACAGAGGTGGCGGACATCGTCATCTGTGTCTGAAGAAGAGATTCCTCATGCTGAGGACCAGGGGCTGAGCAGGACAGGGCTTTGGGAGGAGAAAGGGTGTCAGAGGCAGGGAGAGGCTCGCTAGGGCAAGGGGGGGTCACCCAGAGGAGGGCAGGTGGGGAGGCCTTGCTCCCGGGAACACTCACTGCCTGGGCTTCCGTGGTCTTTGCTGGCCCACCGCCTCTCGGGAGCAGGCAGGAGGTAGCAGCGGGCTCGCCTCCCTCGGAGCAGCTCCTGAACCTTGGGGTATTTGCTGGAGGCTTTCTGAGAGCGCAGAGGGGAGACCTGTGAGCTAGGGGCCACGCTCCTGTTCTTAGCTCCCTGCAGGCCCCCTCCCCAGTTCCCCTCACCTCCTGCCCAGTTCCCCCACCGCCACCTTCATCCCCGCCCTCTGCACCCCTCACCTGGATGACGTCACCCACGCGCCCCAGCCCTGCCTTGTTGGGGTGGGATGAGTCCCGGACTAAGAGATCCAGGTGCTGGAAGAGAAGGGGTCCTGACACCAGCAGCTGTGGGGTGTTAGAGTCTGGGGTGACGTGTCCAGACATGGGTGTCTCACCTGGATTGGCACCATCCCATAATGCCTGCCCATCACCTCGGCCACGTGCACAAACATCTGTGGGTGAGGCACCAAGGGTCATGGCTGGGCCACTGCAAGGACTGTGGCCCCCTCCCCTCTGGGCACACTGGGGAACCTGCGCCCCCCAGCTCCCGGCTCTGGGACTCCCCTGCCTCTCCCAACCAGGCATCCCACACGTCACCCTCTGCCCTTGACTGCCCGCCCCCCGCCCCCCCCCAAGCCCAGCTCCGGGTCTTGCATGAACTCCTCGGCCAGAAATGGAAGGCACCTCTGATTGTGGCTGATCCAGTGCCCTGGCCTTATGGTCAGGACAGGGACAGGGTGGCACCCCAAGACCAAATGTCTCCTCACCTCCAGATATTCCAGATCTGTATCCTTCAGCTCCGGGGAGGTGTTGAGGATCTGGAACCAAGGAGAACAAGATGGAAGAGGGTCTGCAAAGGCAAAGAGATACTGGGAAGACCCCGGGGAGGAAGGAGCTCGCAGGCCGAATGTGAGGCCGGGACCTGGGAGACACCTGCCTGGGAGCCTGCACAGCCTGCAGGGCCTGGACTGGCCTCGAGGGGGTGGATGGTCCTGCTGACCTTCAGCTGCTCCCAGCGGCTGTTGACTTCCCTTTAGAACAAGCCATGTTCCCACCTTCACTGACCGGGGGCGACCCTCCCTTGCAGGGGCAACCCCAGAGTCTGTGGGGACCCTGGACACGGAAGTCTATGAGATCAGGGTAACCATCCCTAGCACTCCCAGGGCTGGACGGGGCTGAGATGTCCAGTCTGGAGAGATTCCTGAGCTGGAGCCGGGGGCCGATGACCAGGTCACAGCGCCCTCACCTGGTAGGAGCTCAGCATCGTGGTGAGGGCACAGAGCTTGGTCCTGGTTTCCCTGCTCAGCTCCGGGCTCATGGCGTCCCCTGTGTCCACCAGGAACACAGCCACCTGTACCGGGGGGGGGGGGGGGGGTGGGTGGGGGGTGGGGGTGGGGGCTGAACCACGGGGTCAAGCCCGCCTCGCTCTTCCATGTGCTCCCCCCAACCCTGCCTCTCCCTACCCCGCCTTCCCGTCCCTGTCCCCAAAGCTTTCTTTCTCCATTTCCCCTCCCCTTTGTCCCTGCTCTCCCCGACCAACCCCCCACCCTCCACGTTCCCCCTGATACCCACCCCCCCCATCCAATCTTCACCTCCTCTGCCCTTGGGCCCCTCACCTTCCTCCCCTCCTTCCCCAGCAGGAAGGGATGACTCCACATCCATATGCCCCTGGTGAGGCTATTGGCACCCCACCTGAACCCCTGCAGGGACCCTCCTCCTCTCGGCCAGCCGCCCTCCCCTGACTCCTGTGGGGCAGAGAAGAGAGCATCAGGTGGACCTCCAGCCCCCATGCCCCTCCCAAAGCCGGGCGGGGACCCCTAACCTGCCCTCACCAGGCCCGGCAGGCCCCGGAGCAGGTGGTTGAGGAGGAAGGTCTTCCCTGAGTGCTGCTCCCCCAGGACAGCGAGGAGGCAGACAGGGGTGTCCCTGGCCAGGGGGTGCTTCAGGCAGCGGTTGATGGCCCCCATCCTCAGGATGAGGCCTCCGGAGGCATTGATGCGCACCAGCAGCAGCGGCTCGGCCCTCACGGAGCAGGTCTCCTGGGCCGAGGTGGGGGGGGGGGGAAGAGGGTTCCCTGAGCACCCAGGCAGTGGGAGCCGGGCCCCAAGCGGGGAGCGTGTCCAACCCCAAACTCCGCTCCCCGCCCTGACATGCTAGAATGGAGACGGAGCCACCGTCAGACCCGGGGGCCTCCACGCCCCCTCCCCACGCCGAGGCCGGGACCCTGGACCTGCAGCACAGCGGGCAGAGGCCTCTGCGGCAGGAGCTTCATCTTCTCCCCCAGACTCCGGAGGCCCCTCTTCTGCTTGCAGATCTTCCGGCACTCTGGACAGCAAGGCGGCTCGCAGCCCGGGACGCGGTGTGTGCTGAAGCACCGCGCGCAGAAGTCATGGCCACAGTCCAGCGAGACGGGCTCCCGCAGCCTCTCCAGGCAGATGGAGCAGGCGGGGAGCTCCCGCGGCACTGCGGGCCGGGACCCCAGGCCCAGCTCCAACTTGGGGAACGGCGCGTGAGACCTGGGGGTGCAGAGCAGGCTGTTGGGAGCAGTGTGTGGGGCGCGGGGAGGGCGGGTCAGGAGTTTGGGGGGCGGGGGGCTCCCAGCAAGGCCACGCCCTGCTCGTTCCTCACTGACTTGCACCCCAGAGCCTGGGACCCCAGGGGGGGAGGCAGCAGAGCAGCGGTGACAGTGCTCCCGGCAGGGAGACGCCTGGATGGAGTCACCGTGTGTCCATGGGCAAGCTCCCGCACTGATCTGGGCCCCGGTTTCCTGACTGTCCAAGACGGGAGGTTAGCGGTCCCTGCCTCACGGGGCCACTGGGGCGATCACACGAGCTGGTGCATGTGCAGAGCCCTGCCCGGTGCCCGGCACGATTACTCACTGAAAACCGTCTCCCACAGCCTTCTGCTGCAAGGGCTTCCTCAAGGAGTTACTGGCTTCGGCCAGACCCCCCAGGGGTGATACCTGCATATGCTACACTATGGGACCATAAGGAGAGGATGGGAGCCTCCCAGCGGTGGGGCAGATGGCTCCGATTCTTAGAAGATGCCTTCCGCTCTCCCATTCTGAGCTGGATTTGGTCTCCATGCAGCACCCGCTGGATTTTCTCCGTCCCTCCCTCCATACCCTGGCAGATCCCGCTTCAGGCCCTCCCCTGGCACAGCCCTCTGGAGGGAGGCTGGGTGGCCCCAGGCCTCCGGTTCCCGGACCAGCCTAGCGAGCAGGATCTGGGGCAGTCCGGCCGGGTGGCCCTGCCACTCACCAACTGTTGCGGCTGTTTCCCATGAAGCTCCGTTTTCTCTCCTTGGAGACATAATTGGGGGTGGGGGGGGGGGATAAAACGTTATCTAGAAGAGAATCCAGATTTCTGTCTTCCTCCTAGGTCTCAGTGGACCCCATCCCCCCTCCAAAGACCCATCCCTCCCTGTCCCCAGGTGGCCCTTTCCACCCCCACCCCACCACCCGGCACCCCAGATCTCAGGACCCAATGCTTGCCTGTTTGCCAAGCCGATGACAGAAGGAAATGATTGACAAGGCGGACCTCGGCATGGGGGGCTGGGAGCGGGGAGAGGTCTGGAAGCTGAGAGCCGAGGCCCCGAGACACTGTCAGCTGCAGTGAGGATGGCTCTCCTCCTAAGGGCTGGCCGAACAGTGGCAGGTGGACGGTGGGTGGGGGATGGTCTCCCCAGAGGAGCCGGCAGCGACTCGTCAGAGCTGGAAAATAGATGTGACAGTCGGGAAAGAGGAGGCTGCCTCTGGACTCACCCCAGGGGGAGGAGACAGGACTGCGGGAACCAGGGCTCCGGAGGAGGGAGGGACAGAGCCGGGCTCAGAATCCCTGGCAGAGGCTGGGATGCAGGCAAGCCGAGGTGGTGAGTCGCCATGGTGACGGAAGGGAAAGATAAGGACAGGGAGGGGGAGGAGGGATGGAGAGAGAGAAGCCATATGGGCTCGTGGCAGAGATGGAACTGTGGGCAGGCACTGCCCCTACTGGCCCAGCCAGGGTTCTTCCCAGGCCACTGAACAGGGTGTGCCAAAGGGGAGGTGTGGGAGATGAGATATCGCACCCCCGGAGAGTGACGCGGAGCCTCCCTTCGGTCCCTGGAGGGACAGTTTCCTGAGCAGCCAGTTCTGTGTGGGGCCCCAGGATGCCAGCATATTGCATGTGGTCCGGCGCATTCCCTCCTGCCCTGGGCATCTCACTGGTGCCAACGGTGAAAAGCTGCAGCTTTCCTGGCCCCCTGACTTCTCTGACACTGGCATCTCCCCTTCCATGAAGCTTTCACGTGTGACTTCTGCTTCAAACGTGTGACTCTCACCTCTAGCCCCTCGCATCTACTCCCCGGTGCACGGCCAGCAGAATCTGCCTGAACACAGCTGGGTCCCATGCTGCTCCAGCACCGGCCATGGCTCTCTACAACATCAGATCAAAATCCAAACCACCTGGCCTGCGTCTGCGGGCCTGAAACTTCCTCTCCAGCCTCCGCCCTCTGTCACCCTTCTCTGCCTCTGAACCTCTGCACCTTGCCTGCGGCGGGGCTTCCCCTCATCCCTCCTGAGAGACCCTCGCAGGTCCAGCTCAGATGCGATCCCCTCCTGGAGCTTCCCCGCCTCCCCCTTCCCGACTGGGCGTGAACTTGCCATCAGGTAGCTCATGGTCAGGCTCCTGATTGTGACAGTTTCTGAGGGGCCCAAGTCCCGGAATCAGACTTCCCAGCTGACCCGTATGAGCCAGGGGCCCTGGGCACTTTCCTTCACTCCTCTAAGCTCTGAGGTCACAAGTATGTACAGAAAGCCACTTGCCCAGAGGAAGTTATTCTTAAGCCCTGGGAGCTTGGTGCAGAGGGGAGGGGTGATGGATTCACCAGAAGTCCACTGGGGACCATTCCTAGCAGGTGGGGCTAGATATGGCTCGCTCCTGTCTTTCCCACCAGGATAGAGAAGCTCAGCTGGCGGACCCGAGCCCACTGCGGGCCGGCAGCAAAGCCTCACTCTAGGGAGTAGCGGAGCAGAGCCCTAGACCGGCACTCATCATTGTGGCAGAGAGTAGGTTTCCCCTATCCATGGACTTGGATGGCTGGCAGAGAGTTGCAGGGAAGAGAGCCAGGGGGCTGGACGCACATGGAAGGTCTACACCTGCCCTGTCCTGGCAACACCTGGGTAAGCTGCTATCCTCTCTGAGCCTGAGGCACTCCAGTAGATTTCACTTTTAAAAACACAAACTCCAGGGGTGCCTGGGTGGCCCAGTGGGTTAAGCAACTGACTCTTGGTTTCAGCTCAGGTCATGATCTCGAGGTTTGTGAGTTTGAGCCCCACGTCAGCCCGCTTGGGATCCTCTCTCTCCCTGTCTCTCTCTGCCCCTCCCCTGCTCTCTCGCCCTCTCTCTTTCTCAAAATAAATAAATAAGCTTTGAAAAAAAAAAAAAAAACACCACATAACCTCAAAAAACCAAAACACAAACTCCAAGCTACACTAAGGAAGAGTTTCCAGATGGGGATGCCCAGCGCGGATGCCTAGACACAGGTCCGTTCTGAGGGCTGGCCCAGAGTGACTGCACCGGTCACACAAAAGAAGTCGACCCTGGTCACTCTGGCTTGCTGGGTGGACACCGTTTTACAAAGGGCTAGAGGTGGGCGGGGAGGCCGGCTAAAAGGGTAGGGCCCCCACCCAGGCCAGGCACCTGAGAGAGGCTCGCTGTGAGCCATCGTGGGAACCGGCCTGGCAGAGGGGCAGGCAGAAGTACATTGCACCCTCAGGCTGAGAGCCTCGTGCTCCTGAAGAAAGGCCTGGACCCCGTTCCTCTGCTCCTAGAGGCCCCTGCTGCTATCTGGGGCTCTGAGGGGAACCCGCTGCCCAGGGAGCCTGGCTGTAGAGGTTAGGTGTGGATGGTCCCATTCTTTCCACTAGGCTCTGTAGGCCTGTGAATGTCTCTACAGTCTCTGGGAAGGATTGAAACCTGATGGGAATGGGATAATCTCCAAACTCCAAGAAGAAAGCATCAAATCACACATCATACCTGCTGAGTTGGGTGTCTGCTATCCTCCACATGATGTCAGCTGGTAAACTCAGCTCGTGTCATCTGTGACGTAAGATGCAAATCTTCAGTGCCACGGAGTCAACGAATGTTTACCGAGCACCTGCTGAGTGCTGAGCACTGAGCTAGATCCTGGGACATCAGGCGTGACCAAAATGGAGAACGTAATAGCCGTTTCGTGTTCATACACAGTAACAAGTAATCTGTTCTTAACAAATTCAACATTGTAAAGATCATATAAATCCTCTTTAAAAGAATTCATGGCAAAATATTTCAATTCCGTGTGCGCTATGGGCAATCCTTGTTTTGGCATGTCTGCACTGATGTGAAGGGAGATTTCCCCAAGGTCAAAGTTCCTGAGCCTGGCAGGTGAGCCCCACCCAAGAGGGGGCCCTAGCAGGGTAGCCCCATGCACCTGCACAGGGCCCACAGTGGCTGGAAAGGAAAGGAAGAACGCCAGCTCTGTAGGGCGAGGGTACCATGTAGGGCCTCCCACAGTGCCCCCAGCCTACCCCAGGGACTCACAGGGTCAGGAAAGGCCACACTGAGCTAGGCCTGCCCTACAAGGTAGACAGGCCTCTGGGGAGCTCGGAGAGCTGAGTGGTGCGTTCAGAGAGAGCAGAGCCCACATGAAGGGGGTTTGGCAAGAGAGTGGGCCTGGGTTTCAGGAGCTTGAGCTGTGGGGAGGGAGTTGAATTTCAGGCCCTGGAGACAGACTCGTTCATTATTCCATCCATTTGTCCATTCGTTCACCCAACAAACATCGTGGTTCCTCCCTCCCTGTGGGTCTAGCTCCTACTGGCCCAGCTCAGGCCGTTGGCCTCCTGACCTCTGGCTCCAGCTTCCGGCCTGGGAGGAGGTAAGGGGGCGGAGACACTTTTGGAGAAACTAGGAGCCAAAAATACTCCTACTCATAGGCATAGTTCCAAGCACCCTACGGGCGTGAACTTACCCTCAATAACACAACCTATGACGGAGGTACTGTATTACTCCCGTTTTACAGATGAAGAAACAGGCCAGTGAGGTTAAGTCACTTGTCCAAGGTCTCCCAGACTGGGATCCTATGTGGGAAAGTTTCTGGGTCCCTTGATGCAGGGAGGAGCTATTACACACACACACACACTCTCTCTCTCTCTCACTCACTCATTCACCTAATCACCCCTTCTCATGCCCTTGCATGTAAATTCACACACATACACAGTCAACATACTACCACTTACCCATACTGTATACATTCTCCCTTGTCTGTATAGACCCCCCCAAACACTCATGCACCTGTGTATATGGTCATATACACCTGCACTTAGAGTCACACGCACACACACCCATATGCTCGTTCATTAACACACAACACAAACACACTTGCATGTGTAACGAGGCCCTCATACTTGTGCACTTATACATGAGCTCCCACTTATTCCCATATGCATGCACGCACACACACACACACACACACACACACACACACACATCATACACTCCTAACCACAGGCGTTGTTCCAAGCACCTGTGTGTATGAACTTACCCTCAATAACACAACCTATGATGGAAGTACTGTATTACTCCCATTTTACAGATGAAGAAACAGGCCAGAGAGGTTAAGTCACTTGTCCAAGGTCACACAGCCATTAGTGGCAGAACTAAAATCCAAACCCAGGCAGACAGTCGGGCTCCTGCACCCAAGCTCTTAACCACTACATTCTATGGTTTTCCTGGGTGGCAGAAATCATCTCAATTACAATAAGCCTGGAAAGCAGTATGCGGTCTTGCTGTATCTCAGGATGTAGCCATTTACTTCAGAGAAGGAAAGAAAAATTGGCCCAGGCCTGGTCTAGGTAGAAATTGGAATTAGGAATCAGGCAACTGAATGTTGGATGGTTCTGACCCCAGCTCGCTGTGTGACCTTGGGCAAGTCACTGACCTTCTCTGGGCCTCAGTTTCCTGATATGTAAATGGAAAGGGGCTCAATGAGACCAGAAGTCCCTTCTGTTGGAGTGTCTTGCTCCTCTCTTGCCTCCCCGGCCTGGAGCTTCCAGAAGGCACAGGGCAGGCCGGCACTCATCAGGAAGCCTGGCACAGTAGGTGCTGGTGAGCACTGGATCCCTTCCCTCCCAGCCCTGCCGCCTGGACAGCTCTCCTTCCTCCGTGCTCCTGGGAACCACCTGGATGCCCCGAGCATTGCCAGCGGAGCAGGCCATGTGAGGGATCGGCACACCCCCCTCTACTGTTGCTGTGGTGCCTTTCTGTCTCTGGGGCGTGCGTCCTCTGGGAAGATCTAGCCACCGGCATCCCCTGGCTTCTGCCCAGCTGCCCCAGGGCACTTCCCACGGGTGACTGGCTGGGAGAAAGAAAAGGCAGACACACCCACAGGCTGGGGCTGAGGTGACATCCCTCCACCTGTCTCCAGCCTGAACCCAGCTACACTGTTCTCTACTCCTCCCTGAGCTGCTCCCGGCCCCCTGCTCCCTCCCCCGCCCCAGCCTGAGCCTCAGCTTCCCTCACCAGCCCCGCATCCCTGTCCGGGGTCCCCCTCCCTAGATGCAAACAGCTCTCTCTGGCTGTGGCCCAGGCAAGAGTCTGTCACTCCTTGCCTTCTCCCACAGCTTCTTCCTCCTGCACCATCTCTCCAGTAGACTTCTGGGTTGCTCCTGCCCTGGGAAGCCTGTGAAGGTCTCTGCTGCAGCTGTTCCTGGGAGAGCCCAGAGACCCTGATCACTGAGCAGGATGTGCTGTGTACTGACTCCCCCCAACGTGTCCCCGAGGCCTGGCGGGTGAGTGAGGAGTCCACTCACCCACCCGTCCACCACCCATCAATTCACTGTCCATTGCCCCAGCCATCCATTATACATGCACTGATTATCTACCCATTTATTATCCACTTACTTATCCACCCACCCAGTCAGGCATCCACTCCTTCATTATCCTTTATTAATTCCCCCATGTATACACAACTCATGCCCTATATTCTTTCGTCCATCCATTCCCTGGATACTCATCCATGCGCCTTCGTGAGCATGCGCACATGTATGATTTCCTCCATCCACTTACCCACTCACCCATCCACTCATGCACCTACCTGCCCCCCATCCAGCCACCCCCACCCACCTGCCCCATCCATTCACTCCCCCACTCCCCTTCCCCACCCACCCATCCATCCACCCATCCACCCACCCACCCACCCATCCACTCGTGCAACCACCTGCCCCCCCTCCTCCCCAGCCATCCATCCATCCTTTCAGCCATCACTCCACTTTATGTCTGTCCATCCAATCATCCATTCTCACACTTATCCATCCACATTGCAAACGTGGATTAAGCACTATATACCAGGCATCATGCTGGCCCCAGGCGTAGACTAGTGAACCTGCATGGTGCTTCCAGTCTAGTGGTGGGGAGGCAGAAAAATCATTAGACAAGTCCTGGGTGATCTGACGAGGGTGAGGCAGGGGTGAGGCAGGAGGACCAAACAAAGGCACCTCACGCAGATCTGGACATCTGGAAGGCATCCTCCACAAGGCAATGCCCAAGCTAAGCCTGAATGACAAACACAAGCTGGCCGGCAAAGCCGTGGGAGCGGGAAGACAACATTTCTGGCAGGGACACCAGTACTCACAAAGACCCCGAGGTGTGAGATAAAGAGCCTAGTTTGTGTAGCTTACGAAGCGACGAGAGGCAAGGGGAACAGGGGCCAAGGCCCACAGGGGCACATAAGCCCCCAACCCTTTGCCATCATCCCTCGTGTCCCGCCCCACAGTGCTCTCTTGCGGGGCTCAGGAGCCCACTACCTTGTCAAGCCAACAGCCCCCGGGCTGTCAGGTGTGGTGAGCTGGGTGCGGCGGGTGCTGCAGAAGCCCCAGCTGCCCTGGTGCCCATGCCAGCACAGCTGCCTTCACGCCCTGGCCTTCACCCTGGCCCCTGAGGTGCTCCCCACGCCCTGTGGGCCCAGTGGTCGCCCTCACTCTCACCGTGGCCTTTACCGAGGTGCCTCCGTGCCGGGCCCCCTTGTGCAAGCCTCAGAGCCCCGGCCCACACAGCTGGGCCCAGGGGTCAGGCCTCCTTCAGCTGAGGGAGGGCAGTGGAACGAGAACCAGACCGGAGACAACGGAGCTGGAAGAAGGCGCCAGCTCCCACAGCACCTGCCATATTGGCCGGCATCTTTGAGTTTTGAGTAAAGAGCAAGATAAGGCCGAGCATATGTGGGATTCCTGCTTTTGTGGAGACAAAACAAAGTAGCCACTAAGTGGACGCTCCCCACCCCCCCCCCCCCCCCCGCCGACAGTGTCCGTCAGTCCTTTTTCATCACAGGTGCCCCAGGCTTGCCCTGAGACACCCCCTTGGATTGAAAGGCCAATTCCAGGCTGCAGCCCAGATGCCTGAAACCCTGATGACACGGGGGAGGCTGCAGCCAGCTCAGTCGGGAGGCCACATGTTCCCACTCCACAGATGGCCGTGCTTATAAGTGGTGCCTAGTTTCAACATCTGTGTTCAGAGCTGGGGTCCCAGGGGGACAGTTAGCAAAGAGCGATATCAAGGCCAGTCCCAGAACTCTATGGATGGGCAGGAGACAGTTCAGATGCTAGAGGGGCCAGGCCCATGTGTGGCTGCTCGTGACCCTGACCCGTAAACCTGGCTGCACCTCCCTGCTGTGTGCCAGCGTATGGGACTTCCCGTCAGAAGCTGGAGGAAAGTCTGAGCTCCCCCCGCCTCCTTTTCGAAGCCCCCATCATCAGTTTGATCCCAGGCTTCCTGAAATAATTTTCATGATAAAAAAAAAATCCAACATTTACTTAGCAGTATAGGATTCGTATGTTGCCACATGAACCACCTCAGTGGATTCCCACAACACGGTTATTATTAGCCCCATTTTTTGGATGGGGAAACTGACGTTCAGAAAGCTGAAGAGACTTCCCGTGCCAGGCCTGGCAGGGGGAACCAGGCTCCCTGACTCCCAGGCCTGTGTCGCCCCTTCGACCGCCCACCCGGTCCTGTGGGCTTTACCGTGTCCAGAGGGTCTCTCAACATCTCACCTCCACGTTTTTGTCCCTGCCACTCTCCTGCCTGGGACACCCTCACCATTCTCAGCCAGGTCCAGGTTGGCTCCCACTTCCTGCAGGGAACTTTCCCCAGCCTTCTCTCTCCTGCCCTTTGCTTCTCAGTCAGAAGATGCCTCCTCTGTACCAAGCAAGCACGGAGCCCGATGCTGGAGCTACAAGTAACAAAGAGGGTCCCTGCCCCGAGGCGCTCGAAGACTAGGCTCAAACAAGGAGACAGGCAGCTTGACCCTCAGCGCGGTCAGTGCTGGTACAGAAGCCCAGGGACCTGTGGGCCCCCGGGGGAAGCCCCTGTCCCAGACTTGGGGGCCGCTGAGGCTCAGCGCTGTAGGATGAGTGGGAGTTAACCCCACGAAAGATACCAGGAGGAAGGGATTCCAGGCCACGTGAAAGAAAGGCCAGTGCGGGTGTGGCACCGCAGGGGGGCTAGTCAGAGCAGAGGCAGGGTGGGGGGGACCCAGAGCGCAGTCCACAGGGCACAGGTTGTAGGGGGCCATGTAGAGTCTCTCGCTGCGTGACAGTGGGAACCATAAATGATATTAAGCAGGTGGCATGTGATCAGATCCATGTCCCTGAACCATTACTTCGCCTGAATGGACCGGAGGAGACCACTTGTGGTTCTGGACAGCTACCTCTCTTTAGGCACCTTTGAGTATATTTAACTAGTCTCCCACAAGTCCTCTAGTGACAGATATCAAGGGCATCACTAACGTTTTGCTGTAACACGCGGTGCTGTAGCGAACGTTCCTGCTCTGACACACTTCCCACCTGGATGATGTGATCTAAGGACGTCCTGACCGACACAGCGCTTCATCACGCGCTTTGATCTTTGCCAACTGCAGCCACGCAGGTTAAAAGACACTTCTTGCGGTCTACTGGGCATTCCTAGTTTGCTCCAGAGTTTTGAGGTCATCTATCTGTCTTGTTGCCAAAAACAGGGTTGTTGTTGTTGTTTTTGTCCTTTTAAAGGGGAAGCTTTAAAGCATCCTAAATACCCAGCTATAAATAAGTAGTTGATGAAGTAACGAGACATAACTCAGAGACTTACGCAAAGCTGTTGTTGATTGCTGAGTCCATTTCCGTTTAGAACCCAAGCTGTTGGGGCATCTGGGGGGCTCAATCTGTTAGGCGTTGGACTCTTGATTTCCCCTCAGGTCATGATCCCAAGCGGGCTCTGTGCCGATACGGGGCTCGACAGCCGAAATCAAGAGTTGGGACGCTTAACCGACTGAGCCACCCAGGCGCCCCTTTTTGTTTATTTGTTGTTTGGGGTTTTTGGGGCAGGGCTGGTTTCTTCTGAGGCCTCTCTGCTTGACCTATAGATGGCTGCCTTCTCCCTGGGTTCTCGCGTGGCTTTCCCTGTGAGTGTCTGTGTCCCAGTCTCCTCTTATATGGGCACAAATTATTGGATTAGGGCTCACCCCAATGAATTTTACCTTAATTACCTATTTAAAGGCTTACCCCGGGGGCGCCTGGGTGGCTCAGTCGGTTGAGTGACCAACTTCGGCTCAGGGAATGATCTCATGGTTTGTGAGTTCGAGCCCCGCGTCAGGCTCTGTTCTGACAGCTCAGAGCCTGGAACCTGCTTCTGATTCTGTCTCTCTCTCTCTCTCTCTCTCTCTCTCTCTCTCTCTGCCCCTCCCCCACTCATGCTCTGTCTCTCTCTGTCTCAGAAATAAATAAACATTTAAAAAAAATTTTTAAAGGCTCACCCCAATTAATTTTACCTCAATTACCTATTTAAAGACTCTGTGTCCAAATAGAATCACATTCAGAGACACTGGGGGTTACGACTTCAACATGTGAATTTTGAGGGAACACCATTCAGCTCATAACAGGCCCCAAGTGGATAACTGTGAGAAGTAAGGGCGATGATTCATTTTCAGAAATGCCGAATAAAAGCTGTGCTGTCTAGTTAATGATAAGTTTACAACCTATTGGAAATATGTACAACCCCCCCCCCACCAACGGGGTCCCAAACCCTTAGACACTTCACTTCCTGGTTCTTCTTCCCTCTCCATTTCGCAGGCTTTGCAATGAGCATGTGCCAAAGAACTGAAGTCTCTGCGTCACCCCAGGAATGAACATTTGTTGCAATCAGACTACTTTTTGTCTTACATGGGCATAGGTGACTTCCGGGTAAGGCTGTAAGCTCTGTAGCGCTCAGCCAATGAGGAGTCAGGGGAGGGCCTTGCACGCTAGGAGATAAATTGACTGCGGTAACTGCCCCAAGTGTGCCTGTCCATGAGACACCTGCTCTTGCAAGAACGCTGAGTAAAGCCTTGCTTCACTGCGCTCCGAGTGTCGGTGTCCTCTGATTGGGTCGGTGGCCTTATTTCTCACAATAACTAGCATGTGAATGTGGACAGAGTGAGGAAAGAAGCTTGGAGGGGCTGGCAGGAGCCAGAAAGGTCCTGGCTATCAGGCTAAGAAAACTAGACTCTGTCCCCTAAAAATAAAACCGGGAACCAAAAGGGCAGAGTTTTCAGCAGAGCATCTGGGCCCTCGCCCTGGCAGCTGGTGTGGAAGATCAGAAGGGGAGAGAAGCTGGGGGCCAGTCTGGGGGGTCGGGAGGAGGGGCAAGAGGCACCTGGAGATGGGAGCCACCTCTTGTTAACCCTCACGACCCCTGACGTGAGAATGAACCCTTCCCCATTTTACAGAAGAGGAAACTGAGGCTTGGAGGGGTTAAGTGACTTCCTCAACACTCACATCAGTTTCTTCACTGATGCTTCAGCAACTGAAACAGTCAGGCCTAAGGTGGCCTAACAGACATTTGCTGAGTGTAATGAAAAAGTGGAGAAGCCAAAATTCAAATATCAAGAGCTAGGAAGGTCTGTGGCAAAGGCAGGGTCAAGCAGGATGTACAGGTTGGGGAGCATTAACTGACTTGGGGGACAGCAGGAGAGGAAGAAGGAGGTGATAGTGGTGACATCAGAAGATGCCACAAGCACCCTTCTGGAGGTTCACACTGGCTGGCAGGGGGCCTTGGCTGCGGGCAGCCAACCCACCCTCATGCATCATCTTCCCCCCCGGATCAGATTGTAGACTTGGCTCCAGACCCCTTCGCTCCCCTGCTCCACCCCCTTTCCGACTCCCATGCCGCCTACCCAGGTCTGGAGCATCCAGGCGGTCAGCCAAGAAGCTGGGAGTCGCAGCCAGCTGGCCCCTGAGGAGCAAACTTCCCATCACAGATTCTGCCCAGTTGGACCCAGGTTCCCCCGTGCCTCGCAGCTGGACATAAGCAGACAGTCAGACTGAACAGAGCCGGGGGCCGGCTGCGGTCCAGACCTCTGCGTATAGACCTCCCCGGCCAGCTGGCCTACACCTTCCTTCAGCGGGACCAGACCAGCAAGGTTGTGGGGGGCACTGGATAGCACCCAGGCTTTGGCATCAAACAGGCCTCAGTTCAAATACTGGTTCCACCCAGCTCCCCAGGCCAAGTAACTCCTCTCACTCGAGCTCAGTTTCCCGGCAGTAAAACTGAAGGTAATAATTGCTCCTGTGCAGGGTTATTGCAGACAGCCTAACGTGCAGTTGGCACCCGATAAATGCTAGCTCTTAAAGAGCCTTGGAGGCAAGCCTGGTGGCTCACCCCACTGTGCCCACGTGTCCCCAGCTCCATCTACCCCCCGCCTTCTGACAGTGAGTCTGGCGGCAAAAGGGCAGGAAACCCCCACCCTGATCAGATGACCCAGTGTGCAGCATCCTAACGATGTCCCAGTGCCAGAGCAGAGGGACCCGGTTAGCTGAGAGGCCTGAGCAGCCTTGGGAGCCAGACGCAGGGCCGAGGCCACAGGCCACTCCCGCCCCACCCACGGTGGCCCCTGGGAACGGATGACCGGCCTGAGAAGTCCACTCCTTCCCCTGCCCTTCACCAACCCACCCTCCACCCAGCCAGCCGGGGTTTTTTAAAGACTGTGAATCAACATGAGTCCTTCCCAGGACCAGGGAAGGGAGCCTGCCGGGTATGTTTCAACTGGGTGGTGGTGAGCGGGTGTACCTGTCTGTGAAGACGGGTCTGCCGCACTGCATGGACGTTACACCTCGTTATAATTCGGTTTAAGGGACTTGCGCGTTGCAGAAGATGGAGAAGATACGCTTCTTCCTCTTCCTGTGCAAGATATGAGACACTGTGGACATTAGAGACGGTTAAAGAGCAAAAATTCAACTAAGTAGTCTTAAATGTCTAATTGGCTCTATTCACCATCCCCCCCTAACAAACAGATGGGTACTCCAAGAAGTTGCACAAAATGGAAGGCTTTTATGGGCCAGTAATGGGTGGGACAGGATGTTATTAGCAAAAGAAAAGACTGTTTCAGGCAAGGTCACCTTCCCTTAGGGGAAGGCAGGGGGATGGTATCATGCAGATTACCTCACTAGTGCTGACCAGAAAAATTCCAGATTGATTGGTTTAAAATTCTACTCATGGGAGAGGCTGAAACTGCAATTATGTTCGGTGTTAAGTCTTGATGGAGCTTAATATAGTGACTCCATTTTGGCTCTGTGGTGTTTTTTTGTTTGTTTTTTTTAGAAAGAGAGACTCAGCATGAAAGTGGGGGAGAGAGGCAGAGGGAGAGAGAGACAATCTCAAGCAGGCTCCACACTCAGCGCGGAGCCTGATGTGAGGCTCAGTCCCATGACTGCGAGAAGTGAGAGGATTCATCTTCTGAAATACCAAATAAAAGCTGCGCTGTCTAGTTAATAAGTTTACAACCTGTTGGAAATATGTACAACCGCATCCCCACCCCCGCACTTGGAGTCCCAAACCCTTAGACACTTCACTTCCTGGTTCTTCTTCCCCTCTCCATTTCACAGGCTTATTTTTGCGGGCTTTGCAAGGAGCATGCACCAAAGAACTGAAGGCTGTATGCTCTGTAGTGCTCAGCCAATGAGGAACCAGGGGAGGGACTCACCTCTGTAGTGCTCAGCCAATGAGGAGTCAGGGGAGGGCCTTGCAGGCTAGGAGATAAATTGCCTGCGGTAACTGCCCCAAGTGTGCCTGTCCATGAGACACCTGCTCTTGCAAGAACCTGATTAAAGCCTTGCTTCACTGTGCTCGAGTGTCTGCGTCCCTCCTCTGATTGGGTCAGTGGCCTTTTTTCTCACAATGACCTGAGCTAAAATCAAGAGTCAGATGCTCAAATGACTGAGCCATCCAGGTGCCCCTGGTTCCTTTTTGACAATATAAGAAAGAGACACGGAAAGAGAAAAGAAAGCAAACGGGTTGGGAACCTCAGAACCCAAGGAATGACACAGAGGTGCATGCCCTGAGTTTTCCTTTTGTCTCACTGTCACAGACTGGGGGCTGGCAGAGCAAGCATTCTGGAAATGCCAGTGGGCACAGACAAAAACAAGAACAACAATGACAACAACAAAAGCCTGTTTCTCTAGCCAAAACCCCAGGAAAGGGACAGCCTGGCAAGTCAGGAAGCTTTCTTTTTTCTTTCCTTTCCTTTTTCCTTTCTTTTTTCCTTTCCTTTCCTTTCCTTTCCTTTCCTTTCCTTTCCTTTCCTTTCCTTTCCTTTCCTTTCCTTTCCTTTTTTCCTTTCCTTTCCTTTCCTTTTTTACAATTTAATTTTATTATTTTATTTTATTTTGAAGTCAGGAAACTTTTAGATAATAATACTTCAGCCAGACAACACGGAAAAGATGCAGCCCCACCCCCACTCACACCAGTGGAGACTGGGTGGAAAGACCAGACATCCTGGCTGTTGTCAAGAGAAGGCCAAGTGGAGAGGTTTGACTTTCCTCCCAGCCGGAAACAAGTGCTCTCCCTGACCATGAAGTGTTAACAGAGGCCACATGGGGCGCCAAAACTCTGATCCGCCCAGCAGTCACAGGGAGCCCTTGCTGGTATTGTCAATGAGGCAGAACGAGAAACCTGGACTTCTCCCTCACCGGGCATACTGAGGCAGTGCCCCTTTCTCCCTGCCAGAGGGGAGCCAGAGAAAGCCAGCTCAGATAGGTTTAAATAGGACGCAGTGTCTCACAACATAATTAGAAATTTTCCAGGTTTCGTTTGAAAATCACTGATCACACTGACGTGTGGTCTGCAGACCCAGAGGGGGTCCCACCGGACCGGCCAAGAGGGTCATTGGCTTCGCACGGCACAGAAATCAACCATGGGCCAAGAGGAAATGAGAACACAGCCTGTTAAAGTTGTAGAGGGAGTGCATATACAGACAGGGTGTCTGGGAGACTCAGAAAGAAGAGGGAGTCTTTTTACTGAAGACGGAGGTGCACGTGTCCTCTCAGCAATCCAGGAACAAAGGTCACTTGGTCACTCCTTCGATGTTATCTATTGTGCTGAGAGACTCCAGAGAAATCATGAACTCCCTGACCCTCACAAGGAGAACATACATTATCTGCTCTACAAGGCATATGTAAGGTGGGGGTGCAGGTCATAGCGAGAACAGGGGCAGGAAAAAGCGGAAAGAAAAATTAGCTTTTCTTCATGGGGTCCCTCCAGTTTCTCTGTCTCAATACCAAGAATCAGGAAGATCTCACAATGAATGAAAAGACCAATCAATAGAGGCTGACAGAGATGTTAGAACTACTTGAAAAGATTAAAAAAAAAATTTTTTTTTAATGTTTATTTGTGAGAGAGAGAGACAGAGTGTGAGGGGGGGAGGAGCAGAGAGAGGGAGATACAGAATCCGAAGCAGGCTCCAGGCTCTGAGCTGTCAGCACAGAGCCTGACGCGGGGCTCAAACTCGCGGAACGCGAGATCATGACCTGAGCTGAGGTCGGACGCTTAACTGACTGAGCCACCCAGGCACCCCTAAAAAAAATTTTTTTTTTTTTAACGTTTTTATTTATTTTTGGGACAGAGAGAGACAGAGCATGAACGGGGGAGGGGCAGAGAGAGAGGGAGACACAGAATCGGAAGCAGGCTCCAGGCTCCGAGCCATCAGCCCAGAGCCTGGCGCGGGGCTCGAACTCGCGGTCCGCGAGATCGTGACCTGGCTGAAGCCAGACGCCTAACCGACTGCCCCACCCAGGCGCCCCACCCCTAAAAAATTTTTAATGTTTATTTTTGAGAGACAGAGAGAGCATGAGCAGGGGAGGGGCAGAGAGAGACAGAGACCCAGAATCAGAAGCAGGCTCCAGGCTCTGAGCTGTGAGCACAGAGCCCGACTCAGTGCTTGAACTCACAAGCCTTGAAATCACGATCTGAGCCGAAAGTCAGACGCCTAACCAACTGAGCCACCCAGGCACCCTACTACCTGAAATGATTTTAAAGCAACTATGATAAAATGCTTCAACAAGCAATTACAAACACACTTGAAACAAATGAAAACCTCACTTTTCTCACTTTGGTGAGAAAGCCTCACCAAAAAAAGATAAAAGCTGTAAAGAAGAATCAGATGGAAATCTTAGACCTGAAAAATACAATAACAGAAATATAAAGCTCAGTGGGCGGGCTCAGCAGCAGAATGGATGGGACAAAGGCAGACCAGTGACAACTCACAGAAAAAAAAGATGGGAAAAAAAAATTTAAGAGTCAGGGACCCATGTAACTGTAACAAAAGATCTAACATTTATGTCATAGGAGTCCTAGGAGAGGAGGAGGGAGGGGCAGAAAAGGTAGTCAAAGAAATAATGGCTGAAAACCTCCCAAATTTGACAAGAGGCATAAACCTACAGATTAAAGAAGATGAGCAAATCCCAAACAGGACAAACCCCCCCAAATTCAAGGCAAGACAGTTCATAATTAAATTTCTGAAAACTGAAGAGAAGAAAAAAACATTTAAAGCAGCCAGAGAAAAACAACACATATCTACAGGAGAAAACAATTCAAATGACAGCAAATTCCTCTTCAAAAGCCATGGAGGCAGAAGAAAGTGACACAGTATGTTTTCAGGAAGGAAAAGATCTCCAGGAGCAAGGGGTTTCACTGGAGAATTCTACCAAACTTTTAAAGAATAAGTAAACATGAATTTTATACAATATCTCCCAGGAAAATGGAAGGAGGAGGAACCATTTCCCAATTCATTTATACATTTTTTTAATGTTTATTTATTTTTGAGAGAGAGAGAGATGACGTGATCAGGGAAAGGGCAGAGAGAGAGGGAGACACAGGATCGGAAGCAGGCTCCAGGCTCCAAGCTGTCAGCACAGAGCCCGACGCGGGGCTTGAACTCAAGAACCATGAGAGCATGACCTGAGCCGAAGTCAGACACTTGACCAACTGAGCCACCCAGGCGCCCGATTCTATTGTTTTCACCAAAAGATCTTCAGGAAGAAGCCTCTTGAATATGGAGGGCACTTCACAGTTTACAAAGCGACGTCACTTTTGCTCCAGGTTTACAGCCCTCCTGTGCTATGAGCTGACCCCCAACACCAGCTCTCCCTCTCTCACCCTTCCTTCCGCCAGGCCCCTGGGCTCCCCATCCCCTCCCGGAAACCCCTCCATGGCTCTGCTCCTTCCTTCTTGGGACCCCAGAACCCGGACTTCTTTCCTTTAGCAGGTGTTAGCATCTGGAGGGAAAGCTGCCCCCACCCCGCCCATCAGCACCTCAAGGTGGCTCTCCGGTGTTTGCCAGGTACCAGGGGACAGGTTCAGGGCCAGCTCCCGTCCTCAGGGAGCTGACGGGCAGGCAGGTACGGGAAACAAAGCGACAGAAGCCAGGACCTGGCTGACCAGGCACTGTGGGGCAGGCACCACGGAGAGTGCTGTGTGTACCCGCAAGGGCCTGTGTCATGCCAGCCGCCTGGGGCCCTAAGAAGCCTTCCTCACCCTCCATGGGCTGGGAGTCTCCGTCTTCCTCCATACTTGGATCTCCCTCTAACCACGGCCTCACTGAATGTGGCCTGGCCTGCTCCCACACGTGTCCCGCGTACCTAATGTCCTCCTGTCCCATGGGATCACAAGTCTCTTGGGGCTCCCAGAAACATGGGAAAAGAACGGGCTTCAGGTTCGAGCCCCGGTGCCACCACCTCTTTGAGCATCAGCTTCTTCATTGATAGAAGGCAGAACGTTGTGCCAACAGCAAGAAATGCTTTAAAATAAAACGAGATACGCGAATAGTCCGGGGGGTTAAATCTGGTGGATTTATCTCTCACATTCGTTTCCTCTTCCTTCCAAAATCCACCGAAAATACAGGAAGGAAGTGAAAAAAGTTACAGCTTCTCAAGTAGCCCTGCTCTGTCCATTTCTGTAGTTTGTTTCTTTCTTGTGGAAAAACAGAAACAAAATACCTCCAGCTGGTTGTGCCACTATAGTGAGGTTTCCTGTTCTGTGGAGGATACACCTTCTGACCCGTCAGCCACAGCGAGGCCCAGCCCCACCTGGGTCCACAGAGCTTCCTAACAGGTTCCAGAGCCTTCTCCCAAACTAGAACAAATCAGCAGCAGGTATTTGAAGAAAGCCTCAAACACACGAGACGGCGACCAAGTCAAATAAGCAAAATGGAGGAGGGGCACCTGGGTGACTCAGTCAGTGGAACGTCTGACTCTTGATTTTGGTGTGGGTCATGATCTCGCGGCCATGGGATCGAGCCCCACATCAGACTCTGCACTGAGCATGGAACCTACTTAAGATTCTCTCTCCCTCTCTCTCTGCCCCTCTCTCCAGCTCACACACACTCTCTCTTTCAAAATAAGTGAACGTTTAAAAAAATGGAGGAAGTAGAGATAACGCAGGAAACGGAAGAAAACCTCACAGTTGTGATTGGTATCTCCAAAGAAGAGAAGATGCACATTCATAAAACACAACAAAACAAAGCAAAACCAAAAATACTACATGCATTAAAAAGGAGCAATTGACTCAACAGCACGAAAACAACCTGATTTAAAAATGGGCAAAAGATCTGAAGAGATGCCTCACCAAAGAACACATGCAGATGGGGTGACTCAGCTGGTTAAGCATCTGACCGGCTCAGGCCAGGACCTCATGAGTTCAAGTTCATGAGTTCAAGTTCCAGATCTGGTGAGTCTGGGCCGCGCTTTGGGTGAGCATGCTTCTCTGTCCCTCGTGAGATTCTCTCCCTCTCTCTCCTCCCTCAGTCACTTGCACCCTGTCGCTCTTGAAAAATAAAATACAATAAAAGTTTTTTAAAAGACATGCACATGGCAAGTAAGCATGTGGACAGGGGCCCCACATCACATGTCGTTAGGGAATTGCAAATTAAGACAACAAAACCACAAAAGCCAAAATACCGACAACACCAAATGCTGGCAAGGATGTGGCATGACAGGAACTCTCAATCGTTGCTGGTGGGAGTGCAAAGGGGTGCAGCCACTGGGAAGACAGTTCAGCCGTTTCTTACGTTGCTAAACGTACTCTTTATCATATGACCCAGCGACCACACTCCTTGCTATTCACCCAAACATAGCAGCTTCGTTCACCACTGCCGACACCTGGAAGCAGCCAAGGTGTCCTTCTGTAGGTGAGTGGATACACTGTGGTCCATCAGACAACGGAATATTATTCAGCACTACAAAGAAACGAGCTACCAAGCCACGAGAGGCAGCGAAGAACCTTAGATGTACATCACTAAGTCAGAGAGGTTCCTCTGAGAAGGCTACATGCTGTATGATCCCAATTATGTGATACTATGAAAAAGCCAAAGCTATGGAGACAGTAGAAATATCCGCGGTTGCCGGGGGGTACGGGGACGAATCTGTGGATCACGGAGGGTCCTTAGGGCAGTAAACTATTCTATATGATGCTTAGTGGTGGGATGTGGTTATACATCCATCCAAACCCATAGAATGTACGACACCGAGAGGGAGCCCTGTGTGAACTATGGACTTGCGGTGATGATGATGTGTCAGTGAAGGTTCACCCACTGTAACAAATGTCCCACTCTGCTAGGGGACGTTGATCGTGCATGTGTGGGGGCAGGGGCTACATAGGAAACCTCTGTACGTTCCTCTCAGTTTTGCCGTGAACGTAAAAGTCTTCAAAAAAATAAAGACTACTGGGGCACCTCGGTGGCTCAGTCATTAAGCATCTGACTTTGGCTCAGGTCATGATCTCACAGTTCACAAGTTCGAGTCCAACATTGGGTAAGCACGAGCCCCACTCTGGGTAAAACACAAGCCCTGCTTTGGGTGAGCCCCACTCCCTCTCTCCCTCTCTCTCTCTCTCTCTCTGTCTGCCCCTCATGGGATTCTGTCTCCTTCTCTGTCTCTCTCTCTATGCTCCCTTGCTCACTTGCACCCCCCTCTCTTAAAAAAAATAACTAAAATAAAATAAAGACTATATTTTTTAAAGGAGCGGGTAGATTTTATGATATGTAAATTATACCCCAAATAAAGCCTTAAAACAAGAGGGACCTGGAAAATAAAAATAACATGAAAAGCTAATATTGTAGTCAATAGGAATGTTGGACATTAAGGGTGGGCTCCAGAAATTAGAATTAAAAACACAGAGATGAAAAATGTCAGACAAAAGATAAGAACAAATACAGGATTGATTTGGGAGGTCCAGCATCTAACTAATAAAATTACAAGAAAGAGAACAGAGGGGTGCCTGGCTGACTCAGTCGGTGAAGCGTGAGACTCTTGATCCTGGGGTCATGAGTTTGAGCCCTACACTGGGTGCAGAGATTACTTAAGAATAACATTTTTAAAGCTAAAAAGAGAGAGAACAGAGAAAATGGAGAACAGGCAACAGAGCCGAACATTCTCAGAATGAGGACACAGCCTCCAGTGTGGAAGGGCCCCCAAGTGGCCACACAATGAAACGGAAAAGACCCACCAGAAGGACTCAAACACCAGGGTGGGAATACTGTTTTTCAAGGAAGGGCCTTTCAGCACAGCTTTTTCCCAACTATGCCTATGCATTCCTTTATTTTATTTTTTTATTTTATTTTATTTTATTTTATTTTATTTTATTTTATTTTATTTATTTTATTTTTTAAAAAAATTTTAACGTGTATTTATTACTGAGAGGCAGAGAGAGCGAGCAAGCAGGGGAGGGGCAGAGAGAGGAGGAGATACAGAATCTGAAGCAGGCTCCAGACTCTGAGCTGTCAGCACAGAGCCTGACGTGGGGCTTGAACTCACAAACCATGAGATCGCGACCTGAGTCGAAGTCGGACACTTAACCGACTGAGCCACCCAGGAGCCCCTCCTTTATTTTAAGAAAGGAAGACCAACCTATCACCTGTATGTTTTCCCTGGTAGGCAGCATGCACACCTCTCTCCCACCAAAATAAAATCAAGCCCCCAGGTTATAGAAATCCCAGGGGGCAAACAGGAGACGCAAGATCATGCCTCAACACATCCAAAGGCCTCAGGGTCCGCTTCGAGTGACTTAGCCTGGCATTCGATTCCCTCCGCATCTCCAACCTGCTTTACTCTTGGCCACCCTCTGAGCTCCATCAACTGAACTTGCCCCAAACTACCAAGAAAAGCGGGGAGAGACACCAAACGCTTCCTCATTGCCCCCTTGACAAAGAGGGAAAATATGGGGAGGGAAGCGTCCCCCACCACAAAAGCAACGGCGGACTTGGGACCCCGAGTCAGCCGTCACCCCTTCTCACCATGACCTTCCTTCCCATCCCTCCTCTGCTTTCTTTTTCACTATGCTCATCATTTCACGTTGTCATTTTTCCCCCTCTAGCTCCAGCGGGGCTGAAAGTCATGTCTGTCCGCTGCTGCCTACATAGGGATTAAAGGGTGCCTGATGTGTCCTAGAGGTGCTCAAGGGACACTACATCCTTGTCCTGCCAGTGACCCTGAGGGCCCCAGCCCTCTTCCCAACAGCCCCTCCCCCTGCTGCAGTAGCGGCCCTTTGCAGCCGCTCAGCCAGGGTCTCTCCTACAGACAGGGTCTCTCTCTCACCCTTTTTGGAGCCCCCTCGCATGGCCCAAGTTGGGGGACACACCCTCTCCCCTCCTTGAGTGCCCTCTGCTCCTAGGAGTTCCCTTCAAAAACTCCCCTCCTCAGCCCTCTCCCGGTTCGGGCTGAAGGCCGGGTGATGAGGCAGTTAGGAAAGTCCTATGGAGACACGATGCCCGGCACCCACAGACAGTGCGGGGGTCTTGTCTTTGGCTGTTGTCTAAGACAGTCCACGGGAGCTGGGCTTTTAGAACAAAACCTAAGAAAGCCCTGGTGTCCGTCAGGGTCCTGGCAAGAAACAAAGGCAGCCTCAGCTTTTGTTTGTAAGGGAATTTAATGGACTACTTACTTGGGCGTGGGCATTAAGGAAGCCACCCTGGGACTAGCAGTGGTGGGGGCCTTAGCATCCCAGGCGGCAGGGGTAAGGGGAGGATATGGAGTTATCAGGGCCAGTGAAGGGGGTTACGGCAAGAGCTATAATTGGAGGTGGGGAGGCGGGCACAGCCATTACTGAAACCACAGTCCTAGGCAGGGTGGGAGCCAGGGACAAACACCCCAACCTCCCTCTTCTTCCACCTCCTGTTGGTGCCTCCCACTGGCCGAAACCAGCCAGAAGCCAGGGGCCATGGGAACCCAGTGATGAGGAGGTGGAGGGGCAAATGCCAAGTGGGTAGGCAAGCGACCGAAGCAAGGCCAGTGGGACGGGTGCTCCCCACCTCCTGGCTCGCAGGCTGACCAAGACCCGGCCTGTCCAGGGAGCAGCACCACCCTGACAGACTGTCCCCACTACAAGACCACCACTGAGGACCTTGGAGCAGCCTGAGCAACCACTGGTCCCCAGTCTTGCTAGTCCTCCACAATTCCAAGGCCCCGAAAGCCTTCCAACAAAGTTGGTCAGGGTTGGCGTCTGCTGCTGGCCGTGAAAAAACCCTCATGTAAACATCTTCACTCATGAGAAGTTTTGCAAGCAGATCGTGGGCAGAGAAAAACAATTGCCAAGAGGTGCTGAGAACCAAGCTCAGGGCTTTGCAGCCCGAGCCAGAGCCTATGCGACTCGGCACCGTGCTTGCAAAGCCACCACCAACCAGCCAGAGGACCAGAAGTCAGATGCCTCGGGGGTCACTACCGCCCCAAGAGTGAATTCTTCAATCTCCTGCTTCTTAAACCAAGCTCTCCCTAAACAAAGCCCAGGGCAATGCTTTTGGTTGGCTGAACCGAGGTCAGGTGCCCTCAACAGAACCACAAGGAAGGCTGGGAGAGCAAGCACAGGTATTCCAGGCGGCGGGGGGGGAATCCCCCCAAACACGGGAAGAAGGTTCCCACGGTGGGCAGCCCACGAATATGCCCACTGACCAGTACACGTGCCTTGTCAAATGTCAGAGTATTTCTTTCAGACAGCAGCTTCAGAGAGGTGTTCCTGACTCTTGGTATGTACCAAGCCTTTCTCTGGAAGGTTCAATGAATTCCCGACCACATCCAGTGAACAGAGTGCCCGCTTTGCCACACTTACATACGTTCTTGTGAAGTTAAAAAAAAAAAAAAAAAAAAAAAGGCAAAATATGACTGATGCCTCCCTGCTTAATTTTTTCTGCCTACATTTTTTTTATTAGTTGTATTCTACTACATATTTTATTATTTGTTTTGATGACTGATTTTTCATGATTTTCCTATTTGTAGCCTGTGCTAAAATTAGCTGGCATTTGCTGAAAGGAGAGATGTATTAGGATTAGATTCAGCTGTGTGTAACAGGAGAAAAACAACGGAGGCTTAAGCTAGATAAAAATTTCTTTCTCTTGCACGTAAATGAGGCTTAGGGAAGGGCAGTCCAGAGCTTGGCCTTGGACCCACTCCACGAAGTCCTGAGGGACCCAGCTCCTCCCTGATCATGCTCCACCATCTCTCTCTTTTTTCTTTTTTTTTTTTTTTTTCTTTTTTGAGTGCTCTCTACACCCAACGTGGAGCTCAAACTCACAACCCCAAGGTCAAGAGTTGGATGCTCTACCGAATGAGCCAGCCAGACACACCCACCTTCTGCCATCTCTTGACGGGGCCTCATCCTCACTGGCCAAAGAGGTGGCTGGAGCTCCAGCCATCGTGCCCGGCAACAGGGCAAACGGCAGGAAGACGGAGTAGCTCCCTGCCTTTACAAAGGACTGAGGGAACGATGGAGGATACGGAGAGGCAGGCGACTATCTCTTCCACAGGCAAGGAGAAAAATCACATGGAAGGCACACCGTTCACCTGAGATCACAATCGTGACGTTAACGACGATAACTAAAATTTCTTACTTACCGATTGTAGGTAGAGTCACGCGTCGTGGGTATTGTGGCATATGGTATATAGGCACTTGTTCTAGATTACTTCTTAGCACAGCCCTGGGAAGGAGATACTATTACTATCCTCATTTTACAAAGGGGGAAACTGAAGCAGAGAGCACTTGTCCAAGGTCTCCCAGCTAACAGGTGGCACAGCCGGGATCTGAAAGCTGGCAACCTGGCTCCAGGGCACGACACAACTAGGGGGAGAGACAAGGCTTACCAGCAATTACACAGCCGAAGTCAAGGAAGCCACCTGGGCTCATCCAAGGGGCTTTACTGACTTAGGAGAGGGGACCTGGGCCAGAGCCCTTTCTTACTCTGTGCCTCTGGATACCTCATTTGTTCATCCATTCCACAGAGGCTCCTGTATAACCACGTTAACATCTGCAATGAGCTAATGCCGGTGTTTGCCACTCCTTAAGGGCAGAAACTGTGTCCCCAACAGCCAGCACAAAGTGGGTGCTCAAAAGATATTTGATCTGCGACCGAACACACATGCCAGTCTGTGATGCGTGCAAAGCGTGCAGGAATGACACTGACCTGGCCCGTTTGCAACCAGTGCCTTGTAGACAAGACTCTACCGGGTGGGCCCCTCAGGGAACAACTGAGTGGGCAAAGGCGGGGGAGGGGGGAGCTCCACGGCGAGAAATCTGGTGTGGCCAGATTGTACTTGAGGAGTCACAGGCAGTCAGGGGATGAGGTCCTTAAGGTAAGCCTAAGCCGGACTTAAAATTCCTCTCGAGTCCAAGGTGAGCAACAGTCTCAGCCCTGAGGCGATAGGGAACCACCAGAGGCTTTAAGCAGGTGATGACAAAGCAGCCCTCCAGAAAGATTGTGCTGGCAGCCTGCGCAGAGGATGGAAGGAAGGGGAGGGAACGGAAGCAGGGGCATCCATGAAGAGGCTGGGGGTGACGAGCACCTGGGAGGGCTCGAAGGAGGCCTGGAACCTAAATGGAGAAAGGAGCAGGTGGGCCCCAGGAATGCTTGGGAGGCGGACAGGAGGACCCCCCGGGCTCAATGGGGGTGAGGAGGCAAGAGGCAGGCTTTCAGGGCTGAGAAAATGAGACACTACTTAAGAGGGGTCTTAGTGGGGAGGCTGAGGTGGGATGGGGGTGAGGTAAGAGGTTTGGGAGAAGGAAGGGAGGTGGGGTGAGGTGAAGAGAACAAGAGAGGCCCCTCGCTCAGTGCGCTCAGTGCAGGAGCCAGACAGATCCCCGGGGAACACTGTGGGAGGGGAAAGGAGGGGGCCTGAGGGGCCAGAGCAAGGGGGGCTGGAGAGGGGCCCTGGCTTGAGCTGGGGCAGACAGCAGTTGGACGCCTGCAGGCTGTGCTCATGGCTCAGAAATGTCCCAGCCCTGCCAGGAGACGGCCTGGCCCCCGCTGCCCCTATCCCCCTCCAGCCCCAGACAGGCTCCCACATCAGGAGCTCCTAAGCTGCCTCCCCAGCCCTCTGCTCCCCCATAATGGGCCTCCCCTCCCCAGAACCCAGGCATGCCCACACCCTCCCCACCACTCCTCAGCCTTCCCCCAAAGGCTGATGAAACACAGGCCGGGGAAAAAAATAAACAGACATCTGGGGGGTGTGTATGTTGGGGGGGGGGGGCATTGGGAAGCAGGGGATGGGCTGGGGGTACCAGGTCCAGGGGGTGGGTGGTAGAGGGGCTCCAGGGAGCGGGGTGACTCAGCAGGGAGTGAACTCCCCAGTAATCTACCCCTGACAGGCCTAATGAGACGCAGGTGGTCCCCTGGCCCGGGCCCCACATCCCCTGGCCCCCCTGACCATGAAAGCAGATGCTGGTTCAGAGCCGGGGAGGGGTGAGGGGGGCTCTGCAGCTACAGGGGGCGGGGCCAGGGCGGCTGGCCAGGGCCCAGCACATAACTCTGGGCGGGTGCAGTCTGGGGCGCAGTCTGGGGCAGCAGACACCCAGCCGCTCTGAGCTGAACTGGCAGCATGAAGGTACTGGGCCCGGGGCAGGGGACTCGCGGCACCGGGGGCCTGAGCCCCCTTGGGGGAAGAGGGCCCTTACCAGAGAGGGGGCTATGAAGGCACAGGACATTCCTGTGATCCAGGGGAGACTCGTAAGCTGTGAGGCCCCGGGCCTGTCCCAGAGCGTGGTGTTCCTCTGGCGGGGAAAGAGGGGCCAGAGGGGGAAGGCAAGGGGCTCCTGGCAGGGGGTGGTCTGCTTGAGGGACCGGTGCAGAGAACGCAAGGAGCTCTGGGGCTGGTTGGGGGGGGGGGGGGGGCCTGCGGTGAGGTGACCCTGTCGTCCTGTCCCAGGCCCTCCTGGCCCTGCCGCTGCTGCTGCTTCTCTCCACGCCCCCCTGCGCCCCCCAGGCCTCTGGGATCCGGGGAGACGGTAAGCAGCCCGGCCAGCAGGCTCGGCGAGGAGAGAGTACTCTGAGCCGTCATTTCTGGGAGCCGGGATGCCATCCCCTCCTCTACAGCACGGGGCAGGTGGAGGTGATCTTTGAGCATCCCCCCTGCCCCACCCCGGAAGAAATGCCGTGATTGCTTGTGCCCCTAGGAACGGGGGCAAGCTGCGGGGTGCCGGGTATGCCTTGGTCTCCTCTCCTCACCCTCCCCGCCCCTGCCCCCAGCTCTGGAGAAGTTTTGCCTTCAGCAGCCCCTGGACTGCGATGATATCTACGCCCAGGGCTACCAGGAGGACGGCGTGTACCTCATCTACCCCTCGGGCCCCAGCGTGCCCGTGCCTGTCTTCTGTGACATGACCACCGGGGGCGGCAAGTGGACGGTGAGTGGGAGGAAGGAACGGAGGCCAGGTTCTTGCCCCGGCTGTGTGACCTCCGGGAGCTTCGGTTTTGTCATCTCTAATGGGGTCACGATATCCGCGGTGTAGCTTGTGAGCCGCCGCCAACACTGAATTCCAGGTGCCTAAGGCAGGCTAGTGCCTGTATCCTCACAGTAATCCTGGGAGAAAGGTACCTTCTATAGAGGAACTGGAGCCCAGAGAGGTGAAGTCATTTGCCCAAAGTCACACAGCCCACACTGGAACTCACCGCCAGCTGCCTGAACTCTAGAACGACTTACTCCCCCTCTTAACCCTTCCCTGGCACTCGGGAGCTGCTCACCGAGGGGCCTGGTGCCAGTGTGTGCCTCGTGTTAGGCCCCAGTCTGGTCCTTTAACGAAGCCCCTCAGCACCACAGGGTCCGTGCCTGCGTGAGGCCCCCACCCCCTGGACTCTTGATCGTCCAGTCCTGTTCTCTGTGCTCCAGGTTTTCCAGAAGAGGTTCAATGGCTCCGTGAGTTTTTTCCGGGGCTGGAATGACTACAAGCTGGGCTTTGGCCGTGCCGACGGGGAGTACTGGCTGGGTAAGGCGGGGGCAGGGGCGTCCGGTGGGCTGGGGGCCGCCCTGAGCCAGAGCTTTGCTGAGCAGCTGCCCCTCCCCCCACCCCCACCCCCTACCCAGGGCTGCAGAACCTGCATCTCCTGACGCTGAAGCAGAAGTACGAGCTACGAGTGGACCTGGAGGACTTTGAGAACAACACGGCCTCGGCCAAGTATGCCGAATTCTCCATCTCGCCCAACGCGGTCAGTGCCGAGGAGGACGGCTACACCCTCTACGTGGCAGGCTTCGAGGACGGCGGGGCAGGTACCCCCTGCTGCCGCCCTAACAAGGGGCTGTGGGGGGGGGGGGGGGGGCGGGGGGGCGGGGAGAAGGCAGGGCTGGCACTACCCAGCTGGCTCCCAGCCCCTTCTGGGCCCCTCCCTCCCCGCTTGGCCCGAAAGGGCCCTGCTGGCTCCCACCCAGCTTGGGCCTCGGCCCTGGGAGAAGCCGCGTCCCCTCACTCCAGGCAGCGCTGCGGGGAGCAGCTGTTTCCCTTCACTGCAGGAGCACAGCTACCCAACAGCGGACTCAGGGAGGGTGCCCCGTCCCGCCAGGCTGCCACGTGACGCCTCGCGTAGCGTCCCCCGTCCCCGCCATCCCCCTCCCTGCCAGCACGGGGCCCTGCACCCCGCCTCAGTGGCCCCATCCCTCCTCCCCTCCGCCAGGCGACTCCCTGTCCTACCACAGCGGCCAGAAATTCTCCACCTTCGACCGGGACCAGGACCTCTTTGTGCAGAACTGTGCAGCCCTCTCCTCGGGAGCCTTCTGGTTCCGCAGCTGCCATTTCGCCAACCTCAACGGCTTCTACCTGGGCGGCTCCCACCTCTCCTATGCTAATGGCATCAACTGGGCCCAGTGGAAGGGCTTCTACTACTCCCTCAAGCGCACCGAGATGAAAATCCGCCGGGCCTGAGGGGCTGGCCCCCGTCAGGCCCCGAGTTCCCCCTCCTAGCTGCTCCAGGTTTCCATGAGTGCTCCCTCTGTGCCCTGGCCTCACCCCTGCCTACTGCTCTCTTAGCACCTGCTTCTCACAGGGGATCTCGCGGCTCTCGCCCCAGCGGATCCCGTCACCCCCAGGGTGTCCATCTCCAGGCCAGGCCTCTGTTCCCTTCGTCACAGGCCACGTGGCCAGCAGCTGACCCAGTCCTCCTCCGAAAGGCGCAGCCGTCCTGGCCCAGACCTGACTGGGCTCCGCGAGACTCTTCCTTGCCTCTGCCCTACCCCAAAGGCCGAACCGCTCTCCTCGGCTGTGGGCTTCCGCATTCCACCTCAGCCAGCTTCCTCACCGCGGGCTCCTCGGTCTGGAGCCACCCTAGTGTGCTAGACTGAGCTGGCGTAGCCTGACCAATACCCACGGCGTGCGCCAGGCTACCCACGTGTGGCCACTGCCACCACAGCCCGGCGCTCCCCGTATCTCCGTCCTCCGCTTCCCTCCCACCAACTCATCCCCCAACGGTGAGCACCATGGACCCCCAGCCCCATCTCACTGTCATACTCAGCTTCCCCTACCTGCCTGTCCCAGCCCCCAGAGCTCAATGCCAAAACTGTATTTCAGCACAGTTACCGCATGCCGCTCGAAAACAGGTACAACCACGGTAGGCATAGACACAAGGTCCCCCACCCACCCCAGGGTTGAGGTTTGACCACATGAGGGGGCAGAGGACCACCTCCTGTGGGGCTGGAAGCAGGTGGGGAGCGAAGATGTCAATAAACCTCAGGATCTGAATGAACTGGTTTTGGCTGTTGTGCATGCAAGTGTTGTCTGCTCGGCCCCCAAACGTGGGGGGACCCGGCTCCCCCTTGCTCCCCTACTTACGACACCCTGCTCTCAACTCCAAAAAGACACCTAGAGTTAGGCACTAAAGGGAACCTTATATTTCACAGGCCTCATTTTGATGGCAAAAAGACTGTGTAATAATATTAATATAATAATAATAATAATAATAATAATAATAATAATAAAAATACAATACTGAAAAGGATCGCTCAAGGAGTAGAGGTTTCCTGATCCTTCCATGGCTTGGTGGTGGCTCAGGTGGCTGCTTAAGGCTGCAGAGTGTGTCTGAGATGAACCTGCAGAATAATCTAGCCAAGCTTCTGCTGCTGGGCCCAAGGCTCCAGCCCTTGGAGACGTTTCTGTGAGTCTGGTAGCTGGGTCTGCCCCCCGCAGCAAGGCACAGGCCGTGGGCCTCAGGGCTCCTGGAGGTCAGGCAGGTCAGCCAGCAGCATTGGGGAGTCCATCTGGATCTCACGCTGCAGGGACTCAATGTCGGCAGGGTTCATGCCATGGCCCTCCAGCCAGTCAGCAAGCAGGGAAGCCGAGAGTGAGGCCGAGTCTGCCTGGCTGCGGGGATAAGGGAAGCAGGGAGAGTGGAGGGGAAAGGCACTGTTAGCCTAGGCTGGCTCCCTGCCCATCCCACAGGCGAGCTCCTCCTCCAACAGGAAACCCTACCCACAGCCCCATTCCAGAAGCTCGGTCCTGCCATCTTACCCATCCTGTGGCCCGTCAGCCACGCCCATGTCGAAAGACTGGTTTAGGAATTCCTCCAGGTCAAAGCCAACACCATAGCCGGCCCCACTGCCCTTCGGAGTGCCCGAGAAGACTGGGGGCAAGGGGTCCTCCACCTGCAACGGATGATGGTGGGTTACGACGCAGGCACCATCAAGAGCGGACAGACGTCTACAAGTCCGTCCTGATGCTGCCGGCGACTCTGCCTGGACACCTGTGGGAGATGACAGCACCACCCTTGACAATCCTTGACAATCATCGAGTGCTAGCTAATTAGGGACCAGCTTGGTCCAAGCCCTCCTCCCAGGAAGCACCTTATTTGTCTCCCGACAGCCTGCTTGTTGGCATTACGCTTCTTCTAAGAGCAAGAGACCAAGTTCAGCGACAAGCCCCATCTGCCACTCAGCTTTCATGGAATAAAGATACACCAAAGACTCTCCTATCCCCCATCCCCACCAAACAGCAAGGACGCCCCAGACCCATCTTCTCTGGGCCCAGATCCAGGAGAGCCCACAGCCCGGGCCTCTCCTCTCACCTGTGACTTGGACAACTGCTGGGTCACCAGGTTGACATCGGGCGATTCTGAGGTGGAGGGCTGAGGGGCCCCTCCGGGGTCTGGAGGGGGCGGGCCAGATGGGAAGTAAGGCAGAACACCTACGGAGCCGGGGCCAGGCAGCCCGGCGGGCGGCACAAGCGACTGGGGAGCCAGGAGGCTAGAGGCGGCATTCTGGAGTGGAGCAGGGCCAGGGACGGGCCCCGGAGGGCTGGCAGGGTGGGGAGCAGGGCCAGGGGGTGGGCAAGCAGGCTGTGGCGGGGGGCCAGAGGTGGAGCCTACAGGTGGCGGTGGGGGGCCAGCCGGAGGACTGGTGGGCTGGGCCGGTGTGGGGGCTGGGGGCCGGGCCATGCGAGTCCAGCGCTCCAACAGGCTGCGATCGTTGTCACTGAGCACCAGCCCAGCCAGGGGATCAGTGGAGGGGCCCCCAGAGGCCCCGGCCCCCCGCTCCTTGCGCTCCCGCTCCTGCCGCCGCTTCTCCCGCTCCTTGGCTCGCTCCTGCCGCCTCCGCCGCTTCTCCTCCCGCTCCCGCTGGCGCTCCTGGGCTGTCACCGGCTTCCGAGGCTCAGGAGCTTCCAGAGGAGCACTGGGGCCATCTGCAGAGAAGTCGGCAGGGGGAGGGTAAGAGTCTGTGGCCTGTGCAAGCTGGGAGTACCCCCTCTGCAGCCCCACTCCCTGGCCAGCCGCTGCCTCCACAAGGCACCTCGGAGTCGGCTCCGCAAGGACTTGAGCAGGGCAGCTTTGAGGGCCGCCTTGGTGTTGTCTGAGATGGCGCCCTCTTTCTTCGGAGGGGCTGGCTCACTGGCGGGCAGGGGTGGCTGCAGGGTCAGATCGATAGTGTCAGGTGCAGGGCCAGGACACGGCGGCGGGGCTGGCAGAGGGGACTCCATGGCACAGTCCCCGCTGGGAGCCCAGGGGCTGGGCATCTCAACGTCGGGGCAGCCAGGCTCACTGGCCACAGGCTGCAGGGAAGGCTGGAAGCGGATCTGCTGGCGGATGCCCTCGCGTCGCGCGTGGAAGTCCTCAATTTCAGCCACGATGGCCTCTTTAATGCGCTCCCGGGTGAGGGCTTCACGGTCAAAGGCGAAATCAAAAGGCGGGGCACAGTCGGGCTCATCATCAGGATCGTGGTACTTGGCCAGGAAGGGGTGGCGAAGGGCAGCAGCTGCGGAGATGCGGGCGCTGGGCTCAAAACGCAGCATGCGCCCCAACAGTGAGAGGGCCTGGCGGTCAGCGCCTGGGTACACTGTCTCCCAGGGCACGGGCTGACGTGGCGGCAGGCTCTGGATATAGGCCCGCACCCTCTCAGCCCCGACGGCCTGAATCACGGCCGGCGATGGAGTACCCAGCACCATCATGATCAGCTGCAGTTGGTGCACATAATTTTTGCCTGGGAAGAGCTGGCGCCGGGCCAGCATCTCACCAAAGATGCAGCCCACAGACCACAGGTCGATGGCCTGCGTGTACTCGTGCAGTGAGAGCATGAGCTCAGGAGCACGGTACCAGCGCGTGGCCACATACTCAGTCATAAAGTACTGGTGCTCAGCCGGCGAGGTGCACAGGCCGCGGGCCATGCCGAAGTCACCGATCTTGAGCTCACAATTCTCATTCACCAACAGGTTGGAGGGCTTGAGGTCGCGGTGGATGACCTGAGCCGAGTGCATGTACTTGAGGCCCCGAAGCAGCTGGTACAGGAAGTAGCGCACGTGCTCCAGAGTGAGTGGCTGGGAAGAATGGATGATCTGGTGCAGGTCGCTCTCCATCAGGTCCAGGACCACGTAGCTAGAGGGGGCAAGAAAGACAGGCATGGCTGCCTCGCCGGCGCGGCAGCCCCAGCCTCAGCCTCACTACTCCCTCCCAGCGCGACAGGTAATGGCCTCATCCTTGCACTCTGCAGGGGCCAACGGCATGGTATGAAGAGTCAGGATCTTCTCCAACTCTTCCATGACCTCAAGTGAAGTGAAATCATTTTTCTGTCTAGTTCCAGTTTCCCCAGGGTTGGACTAAACCAGGGCTGGCCGATAGGTCTAGTTTGGGGGCCATCTCCACTGTTTGGTGTGGCTGCTTGAAAGACTATGTGAAAACCGCGCAGGCTTGCCCAGGTTTTGTTAAGAAAGTGCTCTGTGATTGACCAGTGATATCTGCTATGAGAACAAAAGGGTGACGTTATCTCACGAAGGTCCCGCGTCTGCCATCCCACATACCGAGATTTCATAAAACCGTAACGTCTGTACTCTTCACGAGTAATCACGGTTGTCCTGGGCAAAGCCCTAAGGGACACTGGTCCTGGAATCACGGGAAATTTCCCAGCCTGCCTTCAGCTGCCCTTCGGAAACTGCAGCAACATGGCCCCGGCCTTCAGAAAAGGTCCCACCTCTGCCTTTCTCTCCCATCCCTGCTCCTTACACAGATTTGAACTCCCCGTAGGGCACCGTGGGCCTCAAGATGTCCTTGATGGCGATGATGTTGTCGTGCTTGAAGTGTTTGAGGATCTTCAGCTCCCTGAGGGTCCGCTTGGCATTGGTAACCACGTCAAAAGCATTAGGGATCTTCTTAATGGCCACCTGCTGGCCTGGGGAGCAGGGAAAAGGAAGATACCATGACGTACCTTAGAATGGCTGCAGATTGGCAAAAGGCCACTCTTAGCATCTCCCTTCTATTTTTTTTTTTTTTTAGTGTTTTATTTATTTTTGAGAGAGAGTGTGTGCAAAGGTGGGGGAGAGGCAGAGAGGGGGACAGAGGATCTGAAGCAGGCTCTGGCTTTTAGCACACAACCCTGTGCGGGGCTCCAGCGCACGAAACCGCGAGGTCATGATCTGAGCTGAACCCACTGAGCCACCCAGACCCCCCCCAACATCTCCCTTCTAGAATGCAGTTACCATATACTGAATAACAACTATCCTATAACAAGAACCTACTATGTGCCAAGCCTTGTCCTAAGCACTTTGCATACATTATCAGCTTTCCCCTTCACATCTGTCCTGAGACAGATACTAGTAGTTCAATGTCGGACATGATAACCCCCCATGGTAACCTAGTTACCTGCTAGTAACTAGCTAGTTGTGCAGCTAATCAGTAGCAGAGCCTTGACTCTAAATAACCTGTGCTCGTTCTCCCTACCTACACTCTCTCTCCATCTCAGACCTCACCCATCCCACCACCAATGCCTTGCGCCAGTCTCTGGCTCCAGAACACTTTTCTCTTTTAGAAACCAAAGATGGGATCTCCATTCTGGTCTAATTGGTATTGTCATTTTTTTTTTTTTTTTTTCTAAAGAAATAGGCAAAACCACCAATGGCAGCTCCCGAGAACTGTGCCCAACACAGAGCCTGGCACCCCAGAAGACACTTCATCGGTATTTGTTGCCTTCAGCCAGAATGTAGATCCCAGCTTTCCTGGCTGTTTGAGGTGGAGCAGGTTTCTCACTCTCTAGGGAACCGGCTTCCAGATCTGTCTGTAAGCGGTTCACGATAGGGAAGCTCACCGGTGAGACGTCGGCGCGCTGAGGACACCACCCCATAGGCCCCGTTGCCTATGGTCTCAATGATCTCGTACTCGTCCCCCACGTCAAAGGTCACATCGAAGGAGCGCGCTTTCAGCAGGGCCAGGTTCTTGGCCGCTACACAGGCAGCGGTGTTGGTGGGTTCCGCCTTCACCGGCCCGGGCGGCTCCCCAGAGCCGTCCTCGCCTTCTTCCTCCTTCAGGGGTTCGGCCATGGCTTCTGTGCGGAGACGCTGGTGAGGAGGGGCCCGCCGCCCTCCCAGGCCTCAGTTTCCCCTCTATGAGGCTGGGGAGCAGTACCAGGGAGTTACCAAGTTCCCCAAGCCGACGGGGGCCAGGGAGGGAGCGAAAGAGAGCGGCTGGCACGCAGTCGTCGTCCCACACCCGGACTTGGAACCCAGAGCTCAGGTCCGGGGTGGAACGCAGGGTGGGAGGTGGGGGAGGCGCCGCCAGGCGCGGTCCAGGAAGAAAGGGAGGGGCGGGGCACTTCGCTTTTCTCGGTCAACACTCACCGAATGGCGCCCCACTCCGACACCTCCTCGGGGCCTTCGGAGGTCGCCGGTGCCCCCTGCCTCCCCGATCTCCCGTCCCCCGTGGAGGGGTACTAAAAGAGTCGCTCGCTCACTTGTTTAAGGCCGCCGCCACCACCTCAGCGTCGTGCTCTGCCCAGCCGGTCCCCCCGCCCCGCCTCCCAAGACCACGCTCCCTCCAGCCTCTAGCCAATCGCTGGGCGGTCTCTGAGGAGGTTCCCACCCCTTCTACTGGCTGCGTCCAATCCGAACCCACCTGCAGAGGAAACCACGCCTCCGCCCGCGCGCGCGCGCCGCTGTCCAGCTTGCCCGAGGGAGCCGCCCAAAGGGCTCTCGGAGCTTCGCAGGGGTGCACCCTCCGCCCAGCGCCGTCTTCTGACGCATGCGCAGTAGCAGCCCCGGGCGCCGCGTGAATGGAAGGCAACGTCCCCGTGCGTGCGCGCGCACTGCCATCCTGCGCTTTGACTGCTCGCTAGTCAACCTCTGGTCCCGGGAGCTGGAAGGGCTGAGGTGCGTGGATCTGTCACCCTCTCGGTCGGCTCATGAAATCTCCCTTCTTAGGCCCCTTTCCCTCTATCAGTCCCCATCGCCCGAGGAATTATGCACCACCCACTCATTTTCCCGATCGGCTGGGAGCTCGGCTCTTGGCAATGCGCCACCCAAACTGTAGGGTTGATCCGACGCGTCCAACCACAGAGACCCTGGGCCTCTGGGATTCTAGAGCGGCCGGCCTGAAGCCGCCACTGACTTCCGGTGGTCGGTCGTCCGCCCAGCTTCCGGAGTCCCCGGGCATCCGCTCGGGTTTTCCCGGCCTCCTGCGTGTTCTCTCCGTCGGTGGTTCTGCGGTGGTCTCCGCTCTTTGGGCTGCGGCGGAGCTGAGGGGGAGAGCGAGCGGGGCGTCCAGCCTCTACCCCTCCGCGGAGCCCGCGGGTCAGCCGAGCCCAGAGAGGGAGGAAGCAGTACTGGGATCCAGGTGCCCCGCCCCACTCCGGAGCCGGTAGTTCGTTCGTCCGTATAGCAAATACTCATCGAGCACCATCCCTCAAAAGCTCAGTGCGGAGGAGGCAGCGGTGACACGGGGACAAGTATGAACATGGTGGGGAGGAAAGGTTTTCAGGAAGCTCGAGGTAGTGCTGTAAGGAAAAGGGCTTTGGAGTAGGGACTCCAAAGGTAGCTCTTTCCGCCGAGTGAGAAGAGGGAAGGGCTCAGACGACGATATGGAGGCGAGAAGTACAGGATCGCAGGCTCTGCCCTGAATAATGATCAATGACCGGTGGGTGGAACCCCGTGGTTAGACTCCGAGTGCCGGGTAGAGAGGGTCTCTTCCTTACATCACTAACTAGCGGCTGAAAAGTGGATCCAGACCAGGAACGAATTTTGGCAAGCCCTACACTCTTCCTAAAAATTTTGTTTTGTTGGGGCGCCTGGCTGGCCCAGCTGGTAGAGCGTGCCAACTCTTGAACTCAGGGTTGTGAGTTCAAGCCCCACGTAGGGTGTAGAGGCTAAAAAAATAAAATCTTAAAACCTTTGTTTTGTTTATATTCCACACTGTTGTGTTGCGTTGTGTTTTGTTTACTTTTTACATACGGAAAGTCAGACGTAAGTGTATAGTTCAATCAGTTTTCACAAATTTAACACAACAGTTGTATTGAATTCAGATAAAAAAACTATCAGCTGCTCAGAAGCCCCTTCTCTTTAATGGTGACAGTTCCCCCCCCACCCCGCTCCCGCCCCTTGGTAACTCTTCCATACTTTTTTTTTTTTTTTAGCACTGAATTAAAAAAAATTTTTTTTTTTAACATTTATTTATTTTTGAGACACAGAGAGACACAGCATGAACGGGGGAGGGGCAGAGAGAGAGGGAGACACAGAATCGGAAGCAAGCTCCAGGCTCTGAGCCATCAGCCCAGAGCCCGACGCAGGGCTCGAACTCGTGGACCGCGAGATCGTGACCTGAGCCGAAGTCGGGCGCTTAACCGACTGAGCCACCCAGGCGCCCCAGCACTGAATTTTAAGAGGTTTATTGGGATCATACATTAAAATGAAAAAGTAGATACTGCGTCTTTTAAAAGTCAAGGAAAAACATACTTGTCTAAGGTCAGCCCCTGGAAAAATATCTAGTATTTAGACATATAAAGATCCCATATGGGTCTCCCCGGTTAATTAAGGTTGAGCTATGAATTTGTTTCTGGTTTTTCTCACAGCATAACAAAAAACCATATTAACCGTTGCACTGAATATTAACAAACCGTACTTGAGGAAAGGGAACATTTTCTGTCACTGGGGTCTGAAAATAGTACTTGGATGGCCTTTCTTTAGGGGGCACAGTAGACAATCTTCCCTAACTCGAGTATGTCTAATATGAGGCCTGCGGTGACCTTCAGTATAAGTAGAGGTCATAAAACAGCAAGACACAGAAACTCACGTAGTCAGGGGACTGGGTGGGCATCTGTGTGATGGTCCTGTCTGATTCAGGAAGAAAACAAAGTATCGTAAGAGAGTCATACATAGACTTTAGTTACCTCTCTATAAAAACTTCAGCTAGGCTGGGTATACAGTTATAGGCTATTCAACATTCTCTGACAAAAACGGATTCTCATCCACTTTTTTTTTTTTTTTAATGTGTATTTTTGAGAATGAGAAACAGTGTGAGCTGGGGAGGGACAGAGAGAGAAAGAGACACACAGAATCGGAAGCAGGCTCCAGGCTCTGAGCTGTCAGCACAGAGCCCGATATGGGGCTCGAACCGACGAACCATGAGATCACGGCCTGAGCCGAAGTCGGCCCCTTAACCGACTGAGCCACCCGGGTGCCCCTCTCATCTACTTTTCAGTCTACTACGAGCTGCCTTCTTTGCCTCTACCCTCACTGGGCCCTGACTCTGTCCTGGAAAAGTCATCAATTATCTAACTATAGGCAAATCCAATGGATGTTTTTCGGTCTTTGCCTTGCTGAGCTCTGCTGCATCGGACACAACTGACCATTTCTTTAGGAAAAAAGCATCTCGAGGCGCCTGGGTGGCTCAGTCAGTTAAGTGTCCGACTTTGGCTGAGGTCATGATCTCATGGTTCGTGAGTTCGAGCCCCACGTCAGGCTCTGTGTTGACAGCTCAGAGCCTGGAGCCTGCTTCAGGTTCTGTGTCTCCCTCTCTCTCTCTTTCAAAAATACATAAACCTTAAAAAAATGTTTTCTTAATGTCTCACATGGCTCAAAACTTGTTATAAGAAGGCTTAAGTGAAAAATCTTGGCCCTAACCCCAGGCGGTCACTTTTGTTGTCTCTTACAATACAAATTCAATACAAATACACATTTTTGTCCAACTCCTCTTTAATAAATACAAATTCTATACACCTTTCCTAAAGATCATTAAATATATTAATAACCAAAGTGGTCCCTCATTTTTTTAAAGGTTTTATTTATTATTTATTTTTAAATTATTTTATTTATTTTTGAGAGAGAGGGAGGCAGTGTGAACAGGGAAGGGTCAGAGAAGGATGGAACAGAGACCCTGAAGCAGGCTCCAGGCTCTGAGCTGTCTGCACACAGGGCCTAATGTGGGGCTTGAACTCATGAACAGTGATATATCATGACCTGAGCCAAAGTCGGCTGCTTAACCGACTGAACCACCCAGGCGCCCCATTTTTTTTTTTTTTAATAATAGCTTTTTTTGAGAGAAAATTCACATGCTATAAGACCTAAAAGCGTAAAGGGGCACCTCAGTGGCTAAGTCAGCTAAGTATCGGGCTCCGTTTTGGCTCGGGCCATGATCTCACAGTTTCACGAGTCCGGGCCCCATGTCCAGCTCTGCACTGACAGGGTGGAACCTGCTTGGGATTCTCTCTCTCCCTCTCTCTCTCCCCCTCCCCTGCTTACACTCTGTCTCTCTCAAAATAAATAAACTTGAAAAAAATTACAAGCGTACAATTTAGTGGGTTTTTGTATTATGTTCATAAAAATTGTGCAACCACCACCTAATTTTGGAACTTTTTTCTCACCCCAAAAAGAGCTCCTTCAGGAGTCGCTCCTCATTTCCCCTCCCCAGCTCCTGGCAACCACTCATCTACTTTCCTGTCTCTCTGGATTTGCCTATTCTGAACGTTCCTTACAAATGGAATCTTAACAACATGTGATCTTTTGTGTGTGATTTCTCTCACTTAGCATAATGTTTTTCCAAGGTTCATCCTTGCAGCATGTATCAGAACTTCATTCCTGTTTTTTTTTATTTCTTTTTTTAAATTTAATTTTATTTATTTTTTTAATTTAATTTAATTTTTTAAAATTTGCATCCGAATTAGTTAGCATATAGTGCAACAGTGATTTCAGGAGTAGATTCCTTAGTGCCCTTTACCCATTTAGCCCATCCCCCCCGCCCACAACCTCTCCAGTAACCCTCTGTTTGTTCTCTATATGTAAGAGTCTCTTATGTTTTGTCCTCCCGCCCCGTTTTTATATTCTTTTTGTTTCCCTTCCCTTATGTTCATCTGTTTTGTTTCTTAAAGTCCTCATATGAGTGAAGTCATATGAGTTTTGTCTTTCTCTGACTAACTTCACTTAGCATAATACCCTCCAGTTCCATCCACGTCGTTGCAAATGGCAAGATTTCATTCTTTTTGATTGCCGACTAATACTCCCTTGTGTGTGTGTGTGTGTGTGTGTGTGTGTGTGTGTGTGTGTATATATATATATACCACATCTTCTTTATCCATTCATCCATCAATGGACATCTGGGCTCTTTCCATACTTTGGCTATTGTTGATAGTGCTACTATAAACATGGGGGTGCATGTGCCCCTTCGAAACAGCACACCTGTACCCCGTGGATAAATGCCTAGTAGTGCAACTGCTGGGTCATAGGGTAGTTCTATTTTTAGTTTTTTGAGGAACCTCCATGCTGTTGTCCAGAGTGGCCGCACCAGTTTGCATTCCCACCAGAAATGCAAAAGAGATCCTCTTTCTCTCTGTCCTCGCCGACATCTGTTGTTGCCTGAGTTGTTCATGTGAGTCATTCTGACAGGTGTGAGTTGGTATCTCATTGTGGTTTTGATTTGTATTTCCCTGATATTGAGTGATGTTGAGCATCTTTTCATGTGTCGGTTGGCTATCTGAATGTCTTCTTTGGAGAAGTGTCTTCATGTCTTTTGCCCATTTCTTCACTGGATTATTTGTTTTTGGGGTGTTGAGTTTGATAAGTTCTTTATAGATTTTGGATACTAACCCTTTATCTGATATGTCATTTGCAAATATCTTCTCCCATTCTGTCAGTTGCCTTTTAGTTTTGCTGATTGTTTCCTTTGCTGTGAAGAAGCTTTTTATCTTGATGAGGTCCCAGTAGTTCATTTTTGCTTTTGTTTCCCTTGCCTCTGGAGACGTGTTGAGTAAGAAGTTGCTGTGGCCAAGATCAAAGAGGTTTTTGCCTGCTTTCTCCTTGAGGATTTTGATGGCTTCCTGTCTTACATTGAGGTCTTTCATCCATTTTGAGTTTATTTTTGTGTATGGTGGTCCAGGTTCATTCTCCTGCATGTCGCTTTCCAGTTTTCCCAGCACCACTTGCCGAAGAGACTGTCTTTGTTCCATTGGATATTCTTTCCTGTTTTGTCAAAGATTAGTTGGCCATACGTTTGTGGGTCCATTTCTGGGTTCTGTATTCTGTTCCATTGATCTGAGTGTCTGTTCTTGTGCCAGCACCATACTGTCTTGATGATTACAGCTTTGTAGTATAGCTTGAAGTCTGGGATTGTGATGCCTCCTGCTTTGGTTTTCTTTTTCAAGATTGCTTTGGCTATTCAGGGTCTTTTCTGGTTCCATACAAATTTTAGGATTATTTGTTCTAGCTCTGTGAATAATGTTGGTGTTACTTTGGTAGGGATTGCATTGAATATGTAGATTGCTTTGGGTAGTGTCGATATTTTAACAATATTTGTTCTTCCTATCCAGGAGCATAGAATCTTTTTCCATTTTTTGGTGTCTTCTTCAATTTCTTTCATAAGCTTTCTATAGTTTTCAGTGTGTAGATTTTTCACCTCTTTGGTTAGATTTATTCCTAGGTATTTTATGTTTTTTTGTGCAACTGTAAATGGGATCGATTCCTTGATTTCTCTGTCGCTTCATTGTTGGTGTATAGGAATGCAACTGATTTCTGTACACTGATTTTATATCCTGCAACTTTGCTGAATTCATGAATCAATTCTAGCAGTTTTTGGGTGGAATCTTTTGGGTTTTCCATAGAGTATCACGCCATCTGCAAAGAGTGAAAGTTTGACCTCCTCCTGGCCAGTTTGGATGCCTTTTATTTCTTTGTGTTGTCTGATTGCAGAGGCTAAGACTTCCAATACTATGTTGAATAACAGTGGCGAGAGTGGACATCCCTGTCTTGTTCATTCCTTTTTAAGACCAAATATATTACATTGTATGGATAGATTACATTTTGTTCATTAGTTGGTGGACATTTGTTTCCACTTTTTGGCTATTGTAACAATGATGCTGTGAACATTCAAGTACAAGTGTTTGTGTGGACGTGTTTTCATTTCTCTTGGGAAGATACCTTAGAGCGAGCTTGCTGGGTCATACGGCAAACTTTCACATTTAATTTTTGGGGGGAACTGCCAAACTTTTCCCCAGTGGCTGTGTTCATGTTACAAACTGACCAGCAGTTTGAAGGTTCTCATTTCTCCACAGCCTCACCAACACTTGTCATTTCCACCCTCCTTTTTTAGTAGCCCATCCTAGTGGGTGTGAAATGGTACGTCATTGTGGTTTTGATTTGCGTTTCCCTAATGACTAATGATGTTGAGCATCTTTTCATGTGCTTATGGGCCATTTGTCTTTTGGGGGGAAAATGTCTATTCAAATGCTTTGTTTGGTTTTTAATTGTGTTATTTCCCTTTGTATTGTTGAATTGTAAGAGTTCTGTATATATTCTGGAAATAAGTTCCTTATCAGATATATAATTTACAAATATTCTGCAGATTGCCTTTTCACTTCCTTGATGGTATCATTTAAAAGCACAGAGGTTTTGGGGCGCCTGGGTGGCTCAGTCGGTTAAGTGTCCGACTTCGGCTCAGGTCATGATCTCATGGTTTGTGGATTTGAACCCCGCGTTGAGCTACGTGCTGACAGCTCAGAGCCTGGAGCCTGCTTCAGATTCTGTGTCTCCCTCTCTCTCTACCCCACCCCCTGCTTCCACTCTGTCTCTCTCTGTCTCTCAAAAATGAATAAATGTTAAATTTTTTTTTTAAATTTAAAGCACAAAGGTTTTTAAAATTTTTAGTTTTTAATTGTGATGAATTCCAACTTACCTATTTTTGTCTCTTGTCCCTTGTGCTGTTGATGTCCTATGTAAGAAACCATCTCATTTTTTACAGCTAAATAGTATCCCTTTACAAAGTAATCTCTTTAACTAGCACCCTATAGGTGGACATTTAGATTCACTCAGATTTTTTGCTGTTGCAAACAGTCCTGAAATAAGTTATCTTGAACACATCATTTTGCATGTTGCCAGTGTACCTGCTGGATGGATATCCAGAAGTCCAGGTGCCAAGTTACAGACTACGGCACTTATAATTTTAATAATTAATGTCAAAATTCTGTCCTTGGAGATCGTACCATTTTGACTTGCCAGCAGGATGGGGGAATGACTCACACAGAGCTTTTTTAAAGCTTGGAGTTATTTGCCTATGTTAAAAATGGGGAGGGGCACCTGGGTGGCTCAGTTTGTTAAGCGGCCGGCTTCGGCTCAGGTCATGATCTCACAGTTTGTGAGTTCAAGCAGCAAGTCAGGCTTTATGCTGACAGCTCAAAGTCTGGAGCCTGCTTCACGTTCTGCGTCTCCCACTCTCTCTCTCTTCCCCTCCCCAGCTCATGCTTTGTCTCTCTCTCTCAAAAATAAAACATTAACAAAAATCCTGATCTCTGGTTTCTTTCAGAAAACCAGAAGACCTGTCAACATCAGTCCCGCATTTACACATGGCAATGATGGATTATAACTGAGCAGAACCACCCCCACTGGAAGGGCATGGCTCTCTAGTTCATTACAGTCCCCAGCATTCCCTAATGCCCTCCCCAGCATGGTCCAAGTGTCAGATGCTATTTACCATTTTACTCGCACCACTGTTTTCTACATGTATTAAAAGCAGGAAAACAAATGAGGCCGAGAGGACTTGTGTCTCAAAAAAACAAAACAAACAAACAAAAAACCTTGAGAGCAAGTAAAATGTTCCAAGTAGCCTAAAGGCTACATAATGCAAATTCACTGACCTGTGCCCTCTAGCCTGGGGTTTGACTAATTATAGCTTCTTTGAGATTTCAACAGAACACTAACCCTGGGGAAACAAGGACCCAGATGTCCCTAGAAGATCAAGCTTGACCACACTAGAAATTAGCCTTGGGGTGCCTGTGTGGCTCAGTTGGTTGAGCATCCGATTCTTAATTTCTGCTCAGGTCATAGTCTCTTGGTTCATGGGGTTGAGCATCGCATCGGGCTCTGCACTGACAGCACAGAGCCTGCTTGGGGTTCTCTTTCTCCCCCTGTCTCTCAAAATAAATAAATAAATTTTAAAAGAAGGAAGGAAGGAAGGGAAAAGAAAGAAGAGAAGGAACGAAAGAGAAGGAAGGAAAGAAAAGGAAGGAAGGAAAGAAAGAAAAGGAAGAAAGAAAGGAAAGGAAGGAAGGAAGAAGGAAAGAAAAGAAAATAGCCTTTCCTGACACCAGCAGGTCTGCTTGAGGTCCTTTCGAGAATACCACTGTTTCCCCTGCACGCTGAGCCCCCAACACTTCCCTGTGCTTCCCTCTTCTAGACCCACTGCTCGGAGAATTCAGAGATGGTCTTTGGACATTGCTCCGCCATATCTTCCCAGGTTGCTGGCCTCCTGAATAAAACAGCCTTTCCTTTCCCGCCGTCACTATCTCTCGAGCATTGGCTTTCAAGAGACAAGCGACCGAACTTGGGTTTCAGTAACACAAATGTTATCTTTGTGGGAACGAAGACTAGCATGTGCGTTAGATACACAAACTCAACTCTCTTGGCTCTTGTCTCCTGTCCGACCGTCGTGGGCATTTGGGTTTACAATTCCTAGTTCAGAAAAATAATTTTGGCAAACGCTATGGAGGGCATACTCGAGAAAGAGACTGGAGGCCAGGAGGAGGTCATTGTGACAGTCCAGGTTGACAGTGATGATGGGGGTCTGGACTGGGTAGTGGCAGCAGGAATACAGAGCAATGTCCCTGAAACAGGTGTGTGGAGAGAGAGAAGTGCAGGACATGGCAGAGTTTCTGGGCAGGTAGCGGAGATGTTGTTCCCCAGATGGGCTCCCTGGAAGAGGAACAGGCCAGGGGTTAGGCGATGAGCTCAGCGGCGATGCTTTGGTCCTGTGTTGTCACATGATCTCTGACCCAAGCCCTGAGTGCCTTCCTGAGCTGCAGAACCTTAACCCTTATCACTTTGGGAACATCTAACATCAGACTCCTTCAAACAACCTCCAGGGGCCCCCCATTGCGGCAGTGGGGGTAGTCAGCAGTCCCAGTAAAGGTTCAAAGTGGGCTCTCATTGGGCAAGCTAAGCCCAGGGAGAGAGTGTGGGTATCCCTCTCTCTATTGCATCTCATAGGTAGTGCATTTTTTTTTTTTTTTTTTTTTTTTTACAAATTGGAGATTTAAGACCAGCAGAGGAGGCCACTGCAGATGCTGTGGAAACAGGAGAACCAGAATCAGAAGTGGAGTCTGAACGCGTGATCAAAGGGCTTCAAATCTCTGGATAAAACATGAATGAGTGAGGAATTGCATCCTATGGATGAGCAAAAGAACAGGGTTTCTTTTTTTTCCTTCTTGAGAGAGAAAGTGTGAGCAGCGGAGGGACAGAGAGAGAGGGAGACACAGGGTCCGAGGCAGGCTCCAGGCTCCGAGCTGTCAGCACAGAGCCTGATGCGGGACTTGAACTCTTGAACCTCGAAACTGTGACCTGAGCTGAAGTCGGACACTTAACCGACTGAGCCACCGAGGCGCCCCCATCCAGTCCCAGAGCTTTAAGAAGATGCGCTTTGGGATCAGAAACACCTGGATTTCAACCCTGCCACATCACGACCAAGGCATTCTTTATTGTCTGTGCTGTGCACTAGAGTCACGGCCCCAGCCTGCTCCCAGGGGAGACCACATCTCACCCAGGCAGCCATGGTCCCCTGTGTTAAGTGCCAAGGTGAGGGGTGCTGAGACACCTGGGAGCCGGGAGGAGCCTCTCGTCCAGCCGGGGAAGTCAAGGATGGACGTGTAAGTTGGGACCCAAGGGACAAGCACGTGTCGGCTGGGCCAGGGGGCCCAGAGAATGGAGGAGAGAAGGGGGCCAGAGAGGTGGGCAGAGGCCGTGGGGGAGCCAGGACTGGACAGCCCTGACCTCCATGCCCTCATCTGTGCAGTGGGGATGTTCAGAACTCTCTGGCTGAGTGGTTTTACAGACTTAGGAAGTGACAGCCAGGCAGGCGCCTGGCATTTCAGAGGCGCTAGACCAGCCATCGTTACCCACACGGACTCCTCCTTAAGCCCGGGGACATTTGAGCAGCATCTTAGGTATGTAACCATTTCTGTCTTCGCCTTCTCCTTCCAGACGGAGTCATCGTCACAGTTTACGTCTAAGCTCAGCTCAGGAGAGAAAGCGACCCAAGGCCACAAAGCACGGGGATGAGGGGTTCGGTGGGGGACTGTGTCTGCGTCCGGGACTCCATGTACCCGGTTCCCATTCTTTACAGACGGACACGCCTCTCTGACTAAGGCAGGCAGCTGTGAGTAATCTGGTTCAGTCACCAGTGAGTGGCGGGGGCATCCAGCGGAGAAAGCCCACGTGGCCCGGCCACGGCTCACACCCACGTTTACAGGGGCCAACGGAAGCTGCTCCCAGGGCCCCCTTTTCCGAGGGGAGGCGACTGTCAGTCTGCTGGGTCCCCTCCACTCTCTCCTTCCCTGCTTTCTTCAGCAAGCCCTCCTGGGTCCAGTGCCACCCACCGGGGAGGGTGCCCTGAGGACACCCCTCCCAAGAAGGGGGCAGTTCAGTGGATGAACCTGCAAAGGACACTGCCTGTTCTCCATGGGGGCATTTCAGGCCCCCGTGAGGCAGGTGGGCGAGGGGAGGTGGGAACAAGAACTCCCTGTAGGGGCCCATAGAACTCACCAGAATTAGGGACCAAGTTGTCATCTCCTCAGCTGGTGACTCGTGGCAAGCCCCAGCCCTCTCTGAACCTCAGTCCCTTCTTTGTCACGAGGGTAGCAACCTATTTTCCTGTCACTCAGCAGGAAGCCTCTCCAAGACTGGAAATGGAGAGTCGGTCTAAACGACAACTGATTCCAGGCCCGATCTGAACACGGATCCCGGTGTTAATGGCAGCGGCTGGAGGCGGGAAGGTCTCTGAGGAGGGAGGCAGGGCCCACCGCGGGCCGTGGGGAGTGCCGGGCATCCTGTCCTCCCAGCCCTCAACCTGGAATGATCGGTTAAGATTGCATTGGGCTGCCAGCAACGGAAAACCACCAACATGGCTTATGCACTTGAAGGTGTCTTTTTCTTTCATTGGGAGAAATCCAAAGCACTTTGTTGACCTTGATTTAGTTGTCAGGGACTAAGGCTCTCTTTCCACTTTGCCATTATACTCATGACAGTCTCCTTCTCTTAACTCATGACTGCAAGACAGCTCCTGGGATCCCGCCATCACATTCATGTTCCAGGCAGAATAAAAGAGGGAGAAGGACCTGGCACGCCGTGTGTCCCCTGTCGTCAACAAGAGTAAACCCCTTCCTGGTCACAGACAGGTGCATACATCTTAGAACCATGTCCTAGGCCATCCCTAGCTGCAAGGGAGGCTCAGAAGTCAAGTGCTTACATAGGCATGTTGCTTCCCCACAAATTGGGGTACGTTAGAAAGGAAGAAGTGGAGGGGAACCCGGGTGGCTCAGTCAGTGGGGCGTCCAGCTTCAGCTCAGGTCATGATCTCATAGCTCGTGGGTTTGAGCCCCGCACCGGGCTCTCTGCAGACAGCTCGGAGCCTGGAGCCTGCTTCGGATTCTGTGTCTCCCTCTCTCTGCCCCTTCCCTGCTCACATTCTGTCTCTCAAAAATAAATATAAATAAATAAATAGTAAAAAGAGGTACAAATGAAATAAAACTTAAAAAAAAAAAAAAAAGGAAGGAAGAAATGGAGAGCAGGTACCGAGTGGGGGGCCCGCGGGTAAACGGGGAAAAGCCAGATCTACCGGTCACGAGGGCAGGTGGGAGGTGCCCTAGTGCCCAAGACCAAGATAGGCGTCTTCTAGAGGATGCTGAGGGCTGACGGCCCAGGTGGGGGCCTAGGTTCCCCGACTCGCGGTCCACAGTCTCCCTGGCACAACCACCCTCCTCATCTCTCCCAGCCTTTGGGACCCCCCTGCTCTGTCCCAGTGGTGACAGGTCACAAGGTCTCACACGGCCCGTCGCCTACTGTCACGCAGGTGACAAGCAGGGCTGGGCGTGAGGCAGGTGCCGGCTGGCAGTCTGGCCGGCCCCTGCAATCTCCACCCAGCATTGCCAAGCCCCACGGGCCACACAGGGTCACAGAAACACAGACGTGCTCATACCCACACAGGGAGGGACTCACAAAGTACAGGGACCCTGCTACGTACACACTCGCACGCACAAGAGTACAGGGACACGCTCCTACACGTTCACACGCACAGAGGCTCACATAGGCTCACGCATACACACGAGAACAATACACACACGGGGACATGTACGCATGGAGATGCAAGCTACTGGGATGCACATTCGGAAACACACATGGGGGCTTGCACACGCATGCAAAGACACACACACACACACACATATACACACACACACACCCCTTCCTTCTTCTGGTGCTTGTACTTTGTCTGTTTTTGCCTCAGCACACGGTGGCCAGGACAGGCTGCCTCCACTCCAAAGGTCATGAGGCAAATAGGAAAGAGCGATTTCTGCCCGGAAGTGTCAGTGCCTAAGTCAGAGAGGCTTGTAAACTCCCAGACTCGGGGAACAGGGAGGGGACGTGGGGGAGCCGCTGCCGGGGGCCCAGCAAGCAGGACACGGGATGTGACCGCGCTGGACCTCAGTGTGGCCGGGGGGGGGGGGGGGGGATTTGAATGCCAGCACTCCCTGCCCCCCTTCCCCCCGCAGGAGAAGGGACTGCCCCCAGGCCAGCCTGCGAGTTGATTGCGGTTTGGGTGGGAGGGAGAGCCAGGAGCCTGCCAGGAAGTTGCTGTCCTTGACTTCCAAAAGCCTGGATGGCTGGGTGGGCTGACCTCATGGCTAGACGGCTCCAGCTTGAGGTCATTTGTGGTTTCTCGGCTCCCCTCTTCACCCCTGCTTCCCTCACTCGGCCCACCCCGGCTGACCGGGGGACCTGGGCGGGGATGCGGGGGGTGGGGGGAGATGGCATCACATCTGTCACAGAGTCTGGAGCTCCGCCCTTGGTGCTGCAATCCATCGTGGTCCCCGGAGAACCCAGTAGCTGGGCGAACACACTGCACCGATCTTACCCATCCCAGAACATTCCTGAGGCCTGCCCGCGATTACCCTGGCTGTGGGCTGGAAAACTGCATCTGTTCCGTCCTCGCAAAGATCCAAGGTCTGCGAGGGAGACTGGCCCGGGATGAATGTCCTGGGGGACATCAACCTCATGGCACCCCGCCTCTCTGATCCCCCCCCCCCCCAGGTCTTCTGCCCTTCTCTGGAATGTTTGTATCTTGGGGCTTGGCCCGGCCCCTGTCCCCTCCTCGCTCTGTTCCTCCCTGAGCTTTGCACGGACCGCTTTCAGCCCTGCTCCAGCCCGGCCCTCTCCCCGAGCTCCAGGTCCCGACAGCCAGTGCTCCCCAGACATCTCCCCGCGGACCCCCCACAAGCCCTCCAATTCCTGTGACTAATACCACGCTCACCAGCTCCCCACCCTGAGGCCCCTCATCTCAGCAAACGGCACCTCCATCCAGGGCAGGCACCTGGGAGTCGCCCCCCGCCCCCGATCTACGCCTCCAATCTACAACCTCCAACAGGCCCAAATGCGAACATCCAGTCACTGATTAAATGGTGTGGAGCACCTACCGTGTGCCAGACGCCGTTCCTGGTTCTGGGGATTCGGCCGTGAGACAGACAGAAGTCTCTGCAGTTGAGGAATTCAGATTTTGGCTGAAAGAGAGCAGCAGAACAAATCAACTCAATTACACTGGTCTTAGAAAGTGATAAGCACCATGCGGAAAAATAAAGCAGTGGGCAGCAGGGGGCAGCAGTAGGAAGTAATGTGGGGGCGGGGGGGGGGGGCAGGGAGGGGGGTGTTATTGTAAACAGGATGGTCAGGGAAGGCCAGACAGAGATAGTGACATTGCAGCAAGGATTTGAAGGAGGAGAGGAAGGAATCCCCTGTGGAGATTTGATGGGAGAGCAGTCCAGGCAGAGGGAACAGCAGGTGCAAAGGCCCTGAGGCAGGAGTGTCCCTGGAGCTGGAGCAGAGTGACTAGGGGAGCCCGAGTTGGAGAAGCACCATCCTCCCGGCTCACGGCCTAGTCCCGGCCACCATCATATCCTGTTGCATTGTCCCCTGGGCTCCCTCTCCTGCTCCTGGACCCTAGTCTCTGCACAGCAGCCAGAGGGAGGTTTTGGGAAACACAGATCAGATCGTGTCCCTGCAGTAGCTTCCTGCTCCCATAGGTCAAGTCCCTCACCTGGCCCCGCACGCCCCACTCGTGAAGAACGGAAGGGAGGTGTAGGGATCAGCTTCCCTGAGGCCGGCGGTTGTGTATTTTCATTTGCTAAATCTGGCAATCCTTTCTGGGTTCACATCTGCCCCCTCACTGGCCTCCCAGACCCCCTGACCCCCGACCCCCAAGGCCCATGGTCTCTTCCCCACATGGTGGCCGGAAACTCTGTTAAAACCCAAGTCATTTCACATCCTTCCTTGGCTCAAAACCCTCCACTGCCGTGAGGCCCTGGTGAGCTCTCCAAACCCATCTCCTGCCCCCAGTGCCGGGCTGCTGAGGGTGGCTCTCCGAAAAACAATCAAATATAAAAACTCAAAAGCCCCGAGTTGAGCATTTACCAATTTCTGTGGTGTAAATGCTCCCTCTGTGGCTGAGTTCAAGCTACCGATGTGACATCACCGAAGGCAAAGTTGGGCACAGCTGTCTTTGTGAGTCAGTGCAAGTCAGTGCGAGCGGGCTCCAGTCTGCCTCTCTGTTCCTCCAGCAAACTCCACCTCCGGACCTTTGCACTGACTGGGCTTCTTCTGGAAGTGCTCAACCCCAGGTCCTCGCGTGACTCACCCCTTCACTTCTCTTGGGATTTTGCTCAAACTCTCCTCCTCTAAGAGGTCTTCCCTGGGCACCCACCTACAATAACCCCCATCACTCTCCAGTCCTTTGCACTGTTTTATTTCTTCCTCCTAGCACTTATCCCTGCCTCACACTGTTGTGAACATCCGTTTACTCATCTCGGTGTTCATTCCTTCTACCCCCACCCCCCACCGAGGCCACGCCCCTGCAGGAGCCAGCCAGAAGCCGACCTGGATTCTAGCCCCGCCCACTACCACCTTGCCGTGCAATTTGGAGAGGTCCCGTCCAGCTCTGAGCCTCTTGGCTTCGTCCCCCGTGGGGGAGCTGTTACCTTCCACCTCTGCAGCTATTGTGGGGGGCCATGCAGCTGAACGGATGGGAAAGCACTCTGCAATATCTACCACCCCAAAAATGTGGCACCAGGAACCCCATCCACCCCACCATTTCTCAGAGGGGAAACATTTCATAGCTATGAGGAAGAAACACTCTAGAACCGTCAGATGAGCAGGGGAGGGGCAGAAAGAGAAGAAGACACAGAATCCGAAGCAGGTTCCAGGCTCTGAGCTGACAGCACAGAGCCCGACGTGGGGCTCGAACCCACAGACAGTGAGATCCCATGACCTGAGCCGAAGTCGGAGGCCCAACCAACTGAGCCGCCCAAGCATCCCTAAAGATTTTATTTTTAAGTAATCTCTACACCCAATGGCTTGAACTCAAAACCCCAAGATCAAAAGTTGCACGTTCCACCAACAGAGCTAGCCAGATGCCCCCGCAGCAGCATTTTTTTAGACAATGTTGTTTTATTTTATTTTTTTAAAGTTTACTTCTTTAGAGAGAGAGCAAGTGAGCAGGGGAGGGGCAGAGAGAGAGAGAGAGAGAGAGAGAGAGAGAGAGAGAGAGAGAGAAATCCCAAGCAGGCTCCATACTGTCGGTGCAGAGCCTCATGCAGGGCTCAAACCCATAAATGGTGAGATCATAACCTGAGCCAAAGTCAAGAGTCAGACAGTCAACCGACTGAACCACCCAGGCACCCCTATGACAGCATGTTTTGAAATCACGAATTTTCATCAAGTAGAGGAAGTCACTTAAACAATGTAATCTCCACTTGGATTCTTCTCAAGCACCACATGGAGACACTTACATGGATTTGTCATCTGGGACACTTAAAAAAAAAATCATCCTTCTGTTGTCCCTTTTCCCAGCCTGGGTGACTTCGGTCCATTTAAAAGTGACATCTGGGGGCGCCTGGGTGGCTCAGTCGGTTAAGCAGCCGACTTTGGCTCAGGTCATGATCTCATGGTCCGTGAGTTCGAGCCCCACATCGGGCTCTGTGCTAACAGCTCAGAGCCTGGAGCCTGTTTCAGATTCTGTGTCTCCCTCTCTCTGACCCTCCCCCGTTCATGCTCTGTCTCTGTCTCAAAAATAAATAAACGTTAAAAATAAATAAATAAATAAAAGTGACATCTGGTGGGGAGGGCGCCTGGAGGGCTCAGTCGGTTAAACGTCCGATTTCAGCTCGGGTCATGATCTCGCATTTCATGAGTTCAAGCCCTGCATAGGGCTCTGTGCTCACAGCTCGGAGCCTGGAGCCTGCTTCGGGTTCCATGTCTCCCTCTCTCTCTGCCCCTTCCCCTCTCGAACTCTGTCTCTCTCTCAAAAATAAATAAACAATAAGAAAGTTTTTTTTTTTTTTTTAAGTGACATCTGGGAATGCAAACCGGTGTAGCCACTCTGGAAAACAGTATGGAGGTTCCTCAAAACATTAAAAATAGAACTACCCTACGACCCAGCAATTGCCCTACTAGGTATTTATCCAAAGGATACAAAAATGCTAATTTGAAGGGTCACATGCACCCCAAAGTTTATAGCAGCACTATCTACAATAGCCGAAGCATGGAAAGAGCCCAAATGTCCATTGACTGATGAATGGATAAGGAAGATGTGGTATATACATACGATGGAGCATTACTCGGTGATGAAAAAGAATGAAATCTTGCCATTTGCAACTACGTGGATGGAACCAGAGGGTATCACGCGAAGCGAAATCAGTCAGAGAAAGACAGATATCATGACTTCACTCATATGTGGAATTGAAGACACCAAACAAATGAACACGAGGGAAGGGAAGCAAAAATAAGATAAAAACAGAGAGGGAGGCAAACCATAGGAGACTCTTAAATACAGAGAACAAACTGAGGGTTGCTGGCGGGGTGTTGGGTGGGGGGAAGGGCTAAAGGGGTGAGGGGGATTAGGGAGGGCACTTGCTGGGATGAGCACTGAGTATTATATGTAAGCGACAAGTCACTAAATTCTATCCCTGAAAACAAAAACCACTAAATTCTATTCCTATATGAATTAAATAAATAACACCATACTAGGGGTGCCTGGGGGGCTCAGTCAGTTGAGCATCTAACTCTTGATTTCAGCTCAGGTCATAATCTCACGGGTCGTGGGATAGAGCCCCGCGTCGGGCTCTGCACCGACAGCACTGAGCCTCCTTGACATTCTCTCTCTCTGACTCTGCCCCTCCCCTGCCGGTGCGTGCATGTGCACTCTCTCTCTCTCTCTCTCTCGCTCTCTCCCTCTCTCTCAAAATAAACTTTAAAAAATAAAAAATCATCCTAGATTCTCTAAGTCCGCAGCAGCCTCTCTCGCCAGAGAGCGTCCCCACCATCTCCTGGGGAGATCACCTCTCTCCCTTCCCTTCACCACCCATCTCCCTCCTGGGCTGGAACTCCGAGGAGGCAGGGAAGGATCATGAGGAGCAACCGGCACCTGCACCCCCTCCCACAAGCCAGTCAGGCCACGGGCATGCCACCCCTGACCCACCCCTGACCCCCGACCCACCCATGACCCCTGACCCACCCATGACCCTGACCCACCCATGCCCCACAGGCCAGGGATTACACGTCAAGAGCCACAAGGCTTTCTTTGACCGACGTAGTGTCATCTGAAAATTCACCCAACAGGACAGGATTTTCCAGCTGTGGAAGTTGAGGCACCCGTGGATCGAAACACCTACCGCGGGGGCCGGCATTCTGCCGGCGTGAGGCAATCCGGCCCATCAACAGGTGTCCACGCAGATTGGTCGAGCATGTTCTGAGCTACTGGGCATCTGATTGCATCAGTGGGTGCCCACGCCACAAGAGTTAGTCCATGTTCCAAATACCACCCCATCCACAACAACTGCCTGAGGCAAAGCTTGATCCGTTACTCCCTTATTTCCATGCCCACACGATCATGTTCTCCTGAAGCAAAGAAATACTTCTGGCGGTCGTGTCTCTCAACGGAGGAAAACAAAAGCTAGATGTGGAGATACGCTTAAGATCAACAGAAGCAACCCTGGGATTGAAGAATTGGCTAATGCGACGCTCATTCTAACTGCCCTGTCCCTTGCTGTCCTATCCTGGGCAGCCTGGACAGAAAAACGCTCAAGCTCCCAGACTCCCTTGCAGCTAGACACGCCCTGTCAAGTAGTTCTGGCTAACGGGTTGTGTCCGAAAGCCCTCCTCCAATCAGTGGTTTGTATGGGATGTCACATCCTACACAAAGTCTCGCCGGAACGAAGCGGAATCAGCCACCTTGTGGTTATGAGGACAAAAGCCACATGTTAAGAACGTGGAGCAGGAAGATAGAAGGAGCCTGGGTCCCTGATGGCATAGCCGAGCCGCCCTGTCAGTTCTGGACTGTATGTTTGAGACCAATGACCTCCATGTATGTAAGCCCCAAATGAGTTTTCTGTTACATGTGGCCTACGTGTCATGTGCCCGACATGTGAACATGCTTCATGTAACTTGCCTCGCTTCGGCCAACGTGTTTATTTCCTCCGGATTAAAGATGAATGGTTTTCTGTTTAAGTAGGCTTCATGCCCATTTGTGGAGCCCAACGCAGGGCTTGAACTCACGACCCCGAGATCAAGACCTGAGCTGAGATCAGGAGTGGGACGCTCAACCGACTGAGCCATCCGGGTGCCCCTAAAGACGAATGTGTTTTTTAAACATTTTTTTAATGTTTATTTATCTTTGAGACAGAGAGGCGCCACCGAGGCACCCCACAGATGAATGGTTTTTAAAGACTTACAGTGTTTTGGGGTACGGGGGTGGCTTAGTCGGTTAAGCATCTGACTTCAGCTCGGGTCACCATCTCACGGTTCGTGAGTTCGAGCCCTGCGTCGGGCTCTGTGCTGACAGCTCAGAGCCTGGACACTGCTTCACATTCTGTGTCTCCCTCTCTCCCTGCCCCATCCCTGCTCATGCTCTGTCTCTCTGTCTCTCTCTCTCTCTTTCTCTCTTAAAAATAAATAAACATAAGAGGAAAAAAAAAGACGTACAGTGTTTTCCAGAATTTGGCCAGCAATTCCATTTGTCTACCAGCGACCTGGACTCCAATCACATCCCCATCCTCACAGTGGAGACCCTTGCTACCATTTACTGAGCCCCACTAGACAGGTGTGCCTGGAAAGCTGAGGCTCAGAAAACTTAAGCACCCAGCCCAGGTTCACACAGCTACTAAGGGGCAGGGTCTGGATTAGAACCCAAGACTGTGTGACACATTTCTCCACAGCTCCTTCTGCTGGTTAACTCTGGAAGCAGCCACTCCACGCACTTCCTCCTTTGAACATCAGGGGTTAAGAGGGCATGCCCCAGTCGCGGAGGTTGATTTGGAGGGGCCAGGAAGCCACCCCCCCCCCCAGCCCTTCCCATGACTCAACAGGAGAACGAGATAGTCCAGGCATTGCCCCTCTCTTACTAATGCAAACACTGAGATCCTGAGTAAGGCAATGACTTGCCCGGGGTCACACTGAAAAGCGGAGACAGGCTGGAGACGGAAACTGAGGGCCCTTTGTTCTATGTCGGGCTCTGCCCCAGACCCGATTATTCTGTCATGCTGCTGGAGGTTGGGGTCCCCGAGTCTTCTTCTCCCCCTTCCTGAATCTACACCTCCCTGCTGCGGCTGGAACCTTAAGGCTCCAGCCCTACCCCCTCCAGTATCCCCCAAAGACTCCCACCCATTCACTCACTCATGCAGTCATTCCACAAGCAATTCGTAAGTGGCTCCAATGTGCCCTCTCTCCACGGGCACTCACAGAGTTCTCAGTGTGGTCTGGGAGTCCGGGTCAGACCACAGCTTTTTCGGGGTGGGGCTGTGACTGGGGGGGGGGGGGGCTGAGAGGTCCAGAGAAAGCCCCTGGACCAACATGGGGCAGGGGGACAAAAGAAAGGCAGGCTGAAGGAGGGGACATTGATCTGGATCTTGAGGTTCAGTAAGGAGCTTTCAGGCAGCAAAGACCCTCGGTGTGGGAGCCCCAGAGCTCGCTGGGGCATCAACAGAGGGGGGGTTGGGATTATCAGTGCTGCTGTGGGTTCGGGCCAGCTGCCCTCTCCACCTGTCACCTGAGACCGGAGGCAGGGCGGGATGTGAGTCCCTGCTGCGGTCACCAGGATGGGCCTAGGTCTGTCGCCAGGACGCCCGCCCCCTGCCAGTCCTGCCATGGCCGCTTCCTCTTTCCCAGGCCAGTTCCCCCTTGCCTGGTGACGTGGGCCTTGTGTGGGTGGTGGGGAGGGGACGCCGGAGACGTTAAATGTCCTGGGCTGGCGGGGAGGAGGCCAGACCTGGTGGGGACAAGACCCGGGGCCCGCTATGCAAATGTTCCCGGTGCTGCTGCTCCTGTCTGGTAAGAGGCTGCGGGAAGGGGGCTGGGGATAGAGGGTGAAGGAGGTGGCCTCCGCGGGGGGTGGGGGGCACCCATCCCTGGAGGGCTGAGAGTCCAGGTTCTCTTAAAACTGCCGACCCAGACTTGGGTTCGAGTAACAGGAACTCGGGTGCAGGACAGACATGGGGACAGGCAGTGGGGGGTGTGTAGCCTCCAGGGAGGAGCTCCACGTGGATGGGGCCTGACCTTTGAAGATCCTGAGGGTCAAACCACATGGACAGGGTGAAGGCACCTAAATGAGGCCCAGCTGCCTTAGCAATGAGTGAGCTCCCCATCTTGAGAGAAAAGCAAGCAGAGCTGAATACCCACCTACACTGAGCTTCTGGGCAGGAAGGTGAGGCAAGCTTCCCCACAGGGAAGATAGGGAGGGGCTGGGGACAGGCATGCAAAGAAGACTTCACAAAAGTGGGCTTTGAAGGCTGAATAGGAGTTCTCTCGGTGGGCAGGGCGGAGATGATGTGCCCAGTCTCTGACCTACATTACTCCCTCTAATCCTCACAAGACCCCTCGGGGTGGAACTAGGAAACCGAGACCCTGAGAGGTTAGGTAGCTTTCTCCAGCTCACACAGGATCGCATCGCAGGCAGCCTGGCCTCGGGCGGGAGGGGGCGAGAGGTCGGATCTGGGGCTGCAGAGGTTAGCAGGGGCCTGGATGGAAAGGCGGCGGGTCAGACAGGAAAGAAATGAACGCCAGACCCCCCCCCCCCCCCGGGGTGTGGGGGTCCCGGAGCGGAGCTGTGAGGCCTCATTTCCTGAGGTGCGGGAATCAGGCCGGCGGAGGCCAACAGCAGGAAGGGCCCGGCCGCGTGGCCTTGGCAGGCAAGCATCTTCCTGGATGCCCGCTACTGCTGCGAGGGGGCCCTCATCTCCCAAGAGTGGGTGCTCGCAGGAGCCAGCTGCTTTGGCAGGTGGGTGCAGGGCCCGGGAGGGTGGTGGAGAGGGGCTCCAGAGGGGAGGCCCCCAGGCTCACTACCTCCTGATCTCTACAGCGGGCCTCGGTCCCAGTTCAGAGTGACCCTGGGCCCAGACCGCCTGGTGCTGGACAGTTGCAAGAGCATTTCCCGTGTAGAGGAGCTGCTCCTGTCCCCAGGAGGGAGTGAGGGCTCTGCGTCCGGTGGCCTGGCCCTGGCTCGACTGGCAAGGCCACCACCTCTCAGCAGCGCCGTGCAGCCGGTCCCTCTGGCCACCCGGCCCCAACCTTTCCTCCCACGGCTGCTCTGATGGGCCCAAGGGTTTGAGGCTGATATCGGTAGGATGGGAGAGGTGCCTGGGACGGTTGAGGGCAGCAGGGGGCGCTGGACCGGGCGAGGCAGACAGCCAAGGTGGAGATTGGGGCACCTGCGGGGGCACTAATCCCCACAGTCCCCGAGCCCGGAGAACAGCCTGGCTCTGGCCAGCCAATGGTCAGCACCAAAGATGCCAGCATGCAGGGGAGAGGGTGAGCAGGGACGCTCCACTATGCCTGAGTCAGCTCCCAGCCCCAAAGGCTGGCCCTGGGCACGCTCCTAGCCTCCTCCCCAGGCTTAAAGCTTCCCTGGGAGCACCGTGAGAATGCAGGGGAGGATGGAGCCATAGCAGAGGGAGGTGGAGGTGAGGAGCGTCAGGGAGGACTGGAAGCTCAGGACTGGGTTCAGGGCAGGGAGACTTGGGGCAGGGAGGGAAACTCTGCGGTGTGCCAACCGGCAGGGCAGGGCTGGTGCAAACCTGCTGGATATCAGTCCTGGCTGAGGGTCCGCCCATCGCAGCCCTCCCCCACCCTCCCCCGCCCCCAGCAGATCCCTACATCCCACCCCGAGAGCTGCACAGTGTCCCGCTGAGACCACTGCATATCCACACCTGCAAAGATGCCTTTCGCCTCCACCCTGACTGTCCTGACCCGGAGGCCAGCCTGCCTGAGGGCTCCCAGTGCACCAAGCCCCCCACCGGCCCCTCTGAACTGGTGGTAAGGATTCGAGCTGGGCCCAAGCAGGCCCCGAGACGTGCCCTCCCCTACAGCCCCTCCTAATGCCTCCAGACTCGGTAGAGCCAGGCTGGCCATCCTCCCAGGGTCTCCTATTCCATAACACCCAGGCAAGCAGCTAATGTGCACCCCTGATTAGGGGCTTCCCACCCCCTGGGGAGACTTCCCCTTTAGGTCCTGCTTGAATGTGGGACAGCCTTTGACATAGCCAGGTTTTGAACCGCTGGAAAGCCCCTGGTTATCTGACAAAACACAAGCGTTTTGTTAAAAACTGACTTTTGTGTAATACTGAGCCTCAAGAGCCACAAGGAGGAAAGGGTCAGGCAAGAGTGGTAGAATTTGGGGGAGAAAGCATTTTAACTGGCAAGACGGTGTGAGCGATGGGGGGAGGGGGGATGACCAAGTCCACCCGAGCTCTGAGCTCTGTGTGTTGCACTGGGGCCCCCAACCATCTGGCCTCCCCAGCATCTCCTGTCAGAGGTGGGAACCCTGGCTGCCTCCCCCCGCCCCCTCCCCTAATCAGGTATCTCTGCTCGCCTCTCAGGGAGTGGTCAGTGGGTCCCTGCTGGCTTTGACCCCTCCTTCCCTCTCCCGCACAGGTGTCTGATGGGAGCCCCCTGGTCTGCTTCCAAGCTAACAGCTGGCTGCTACAGGGGGCGATCACCTGGGGTCCCTGCTGGGGGCCTGGCCTCCCAGAAGTCTACAGGCCTGTGCATCCCTTCATTTCCTGGATCAGAGATAAGGTCTCTAATGCCACTTTTCCCACCCTGGCCAAGAAGCGCCGTTGGGCCCCGCCTGGGACCAGACAGAGGAGGCAGTGAGGATCTTTAGCCTGTGAAGTCCTGGGTTTGAACCCTGATCCGGCTACTTACCTGCCTCTGTGACTGTTCCCAGCAAACTCCCCTCTCTGGATCTGCTTCCTCTTTGAGTAATTGAGATGTATTCACAATTATTCCTTCATCCAACAATGTTACCAGTGCTTCCTATGTGCCAGGCAACCAGAACACAGGATCAGTGGGGCCCCTGGTCTCAGGCAACAGGCGGGCTTGTCTAGAGGAGGGGAGGCAAGTAATAAATGTGCAAATACAAACCACAGTGGGTGCTAAGAAGGATCGGATTGCTGTGTTAACAGAAACCATGACCTACGCAGGACGGCCAGGGAGTCACTGTTATTTGAACAGTAATCAGGCAGCGCCATGGGTTCTGGCTCACTCTTCCCCCTACGGCCAGATGACTGGGATGCCAGGTGCTGCCCCTCCGTGGCCCTCAGTTTCCCCCCTTCACATTGAGGAGCCTTGGCTTGGACTAAAGTTTTCTGGAGGTCCCTCCCAAGTTTGTTTACACAACTTCTTGGGGGGCGAGGACCTCAAAAGCCCCAAAGGGGCATCCCCTTGACCTGACGCTGGGCGCTGCTGGGCCCCAGCTGGAGACTCTCCAGAACCCGGGCGGCCCCGAGCCTCGTCTGACTCGCGGCCTTCGAGCGTTGCCTGCGACACGCGACACGCGGTGGTCGCGCATCAGGATCCCTCCTCCGCACGCCCTGGCCGCCATCCTCCAGGTAGCGCCACAGCGACATCTCGTGGCGGAGAGCATCTGCACCACTTGGCTCCTGGCCCGCCTGAGTCAGGGCGGGCCTCTGCGCTTTGGGGCGGGCAGCGCCGAGGCCGAGTGGATACACACTCCCTGCGGGTGTAACCGGATCGGACGGCGGGGCTGAATTCTACACAACGGGCCCACGCTCCCGCCCAGCCTGCGTGGACGGTCCCGGCTCCCCCCGGAGAGGGGTGGGACTGCCGAGCCCCTCCCCCCAAAGCCCCGCCCCTCGCACCAGCAGCCGCTGACTGCGCCTGCGCACTGTCTCACACATGCTCGCCTCCGCGAAGGTGCCGCTCCCAAGAAATGTGTCCCATGCGCCACGCCGTCTGTTTCCAGGGCAACCCGGCGCCTCTTAGCAACCCGGCGAGCAGCCTGGGTCGTTTCCAGGCGCCCCCAGCCTGCCATGGCGGCCGCGGGTCCCAGCGTCTTCCTACTCATGGTCAACGGGCAGGTGGAGAGCGCCCAGGTGAGCGGCCGTGGACCTTGCCCGGCCTTCCCCTTGTCTCCCCCCGGGGCCTATGCCGCGATCTCCCGGGCTGCTGTGTGGCTCCGGAGAGGCGCGTCGTTCCTGTGAGCCTCTCTCTTCCTGGGTTAGACGGGGGAGGGGAACCAGCCCTTGAGAGGCTTGGCGGAGTCTTCGCGCCCGACGTGCGCGTGTGGAAACAGACCTCGAGAGGTTGAGCTGGTACCGAGGGCACGCTCGGCCGAGCCTGTGACCCCTGGTTCGGATCGTGTCCACTCTGTTGAGTCACGGGCAGGAGCCTAACGCGGGTGTAACGGGACGAGCCGAGACCCGACCGGCACGCAGGGCCTCGGTCCTCAAGTGCTCCGCACTCTGAGCCCTCGAATCCTTAAACTTGGATTAGAATGGAGGTGGTTTAGGCGATCCGATACAACGATGGTGATGGTGGAAAGATCCAGGGAGAGTCTGTCCAGTCTGACAGAAGGAGACGCTACCCTCCATCCCCCTACACTTGAGAACCATTTGTCATATTTATATACGCACAGAGATATACGCACCATGTATTCCTTATGTGTCACACTTGGCGCCCAGCACTGCTCATTCAGTCCTCACAACAGTCCTGGGAGGTGGGTATTACTAACACCACCATTTTACAGATGGGGGAACACTTGCCCAAAGGCAGTGGCAAGGCTGAGATTTGAGCCCGGTCTGTCTTGTGCCAGAGCTTTGCTGCATTACCCTTCCAGGCTGTTGGAAGATGGCGTTGATTATATCCTTGTGAGGATTAAGTGAGATGGTTTGGGCAAAGCCCTGCCACGATCTCTTAGTAGGTGTCTCTTGCCTTCCTGTTTCATTGGGATTATGCCCCCATGCACCCACCCGGCGGCCTTGGTCCTAGTGCCCAAGACTGTCTGCTCCTCTTCTGTCCCTGTAGGAGCCTTTGGCTGGGCAGCATCACAACTACCTCTACTGTCAGCCCGCTTGCCACCCCCACTGTGCCTCCCACTCAGTTGTGGGCCCCACCCGCTCTTCAGGCCTTGAGCTCCAGCCCTGTGTTTGCTCTCTGTCCCGCTAGCATCCGGGTTCTTAGACCTTTCACTTCACCATTCCCTTAGACCTCCTCTCTATGCCTACCCTCGTGCCAAGCATCGGGGACACCACAACGTCATCACTCTTGTTCTCAGCTCACAGTCAGATGGGGTTGGCAGAAATAAACACGGGCAATCAGAGCTTTGACGGAAGGAAGGAACAGGGGCTGGCAGCGCGAGGCGGTGGCCCTTGAAACAGCCTGGAGGTTAGGGCAGGCTCTCTGGAAGGTAAGTTTTGAAGGACGAACAGGAGTCTGCCAGATGAAGGAATGGGAAGGGCATGTCAGACGGAAGGCAGAGGCTGGGCAAAGGCTCGAGGGCAGTAGCAGCCTGGGACTCTCCCTTGGACTCCCACATCTCGGGCCCCGGCCCCTCTGCCGAACTCCTCGTCCGGCTGTCTCTTAGACGCCACCCCAGGTGCCCCGTGTTCAGAACTCCCGTCAGCTGCCCTTACCTGGCCAACATGGCCTTACCTGCCCTTACCTGGCCAACGTAGCTTCACCACGAGTCCCTGTAAACAGAACCTGTGTGTGCTTGTTTCCACAGTTTCCTGAGTATGATGATCTCTACTGCAAATACTGCTTTGTGTATGGCCAGGACTGGGCCCCCACGGCGGTAAGCTGGGCTCTTGGGCCTCCCTCACTCACAGCCCCCATGACTGTTGGGGTTTCTCAAAGTGTCCATCGTACATCCCTCCCTCTCCCAGTTCAGAACGCACTGAGAGGTAGACACGGAGTTCAGGGGGTTCTAAAACACGACTTTGTTCCTGGTAAAGCTGGAGTGGAGGACGCAGCCACGGGCGGGCTCCCGGATCCAGGCTGCGCTTGCCCGCGAGCCTCACCCCGGGAACTTGCACATGGCAGCAAGGAGGCCTGTATGGGTGGCGCAAGCACGCAGGCCCCAGAGGGCCAGCCTGGAAGTAGCCACCCTGTGGAGCCTCTGGGCAAGTCCCTTCATCACTTGGCCTCTCCTAGCTCATGGGGAGGACTCTGGGGAGTCAGGAGGCAGAACAGAAGCTGTCCTTGCAAGACTTCCCTGGGAACAGTCTGTCTCCACCAGGAGATGGGCTGGGACGACCATGTCGGCTCGCTCCACACTTTACTGTGTGCAGCACTTGTCAAAGCCTCGCTGAGCCTGTCTCCTCCTCTGCACGGCGAGGTGACAATACTTGCTTTCTGTTAACCCCCTAACTGAATAACTGTTGGCAGCCTTCTGGGTGACGGGGAGACAGGGGTGAATGAAGCCAGACAAGAGTCCCAGACTTTGTTGAGTGCCCATTCTTGTGGGGCAAGACAGACACTAAGTACTAGTGTTCTAGTATGTTCTAGTGAAAAGTGCCAAGGAGAAAGTAGTCGGGCAGGGAGGTGTGCAGGATAGAGAGAAGCTGGAATCTAGATCAGATGGCCAGGGAAGGCCTCCCTGAGAAGGTAACTTTGGGTAAAGACCCAAAGGAAGTGTGGGAATAAGCCATGCGGAAGTCTGTGGAAAGAACTTTCCAGACCGAAGGAGCAGCGGTGCACAGGCCCTGAGGCAGGGGTGCGCCTGGCGTGCTTGAGGAGCAGGAGGGAGGCCAGTGAGGAGCATGAGCAGGAAGGGGAGTGACTGGGGATGAAGCAGGGGGTGTCGAAGACGGGGCAGGCCTTGGAGGACACGGTAAGTCAGAGTGAGGACCACAGCCTCACTCGGGGTGACCTGGGACCCCCTCAGAGAGTCTAGAACAGAGGGAAAGTGACCCGTCTTGTGTTTTTCAAAGCTCCCTCCAGCTTCTGTGTTCCCAGTAGACAGGGGAGCAAGGGCCAAAGCAGGGACGCCATGGACGGTTACCAGAAACAGAGGAGCAGACACGGCACGTGGACAAGGCGCGGCACGGGGGGGGGTGATGACAGGTGGTCGAACAAGACGGGAGACAACGGGGTTTCCTCTCAGACAGATGTGGGGCATGACAGAAAGTAGTTAAAAGTAGCACCAAGCTTTCTAGCCTGGGCACTTAGCACAGCTGCCATTCGATTGAGAAGACTAGAGAGAGCAGATCTGGAAGAACTTTCCAGAACTCGGCCCGGCAAGTGTTGAGGTTCCCACTAGATATCCAGGCGGAGGTGCCGGGTGGGCATTGGGGGTGGGGCCGTGCTGATCTGCAGGTCGGAGGCAAGGACCGGGCTGGAGACACGGGTCTGGGGATCAGCCACACCCAGACCACGTTGGCGGCCCCGAGATGGCTGAGGTCACGAGGGCCGGTTAGAGGAGTGTCCCAACACGGAGACCTGGGACGCTCCCACACGAAAGGAGCAAGTGCTGAGAGCAACAGTGGGGACCACCCCTCCTGTGAGGAGGAAAGACCCAAAGACATACGTACGTACCGTGTCCCAGAAACCATGCAGGGGGAGTGTGTCAGGAAGCGATTGGCCGGGTCCAGCGCTGCCACTGGGTCAGGTGAACTGAGGACAGAGAAGTGTCCATAGATACAGCAATGCTGGGGTCACTGGTGCTACGCCACAAAAACACGTTGGTAGAGTGGGAGCCTGTAGCCAGATTGAAGTCGGTTCTCAAAAGAAAAGCAGAGAAGGAACTGGAGCCAGGGAGTAACGGACAGACCTTTCAAGGAGTTTTGCTTGGCAGAGAGCATCGAACGGGTTGACGGGTGGAGGAAGAAGGAGGGCAAGATTGTCTGGTGATGGGGAAAATTGCATGCACTTGTGCCCCGACAGGAAGCGTCGGGGTGAAATCGGTGACATCCGAGGGGACGGCCAGCCGGAGCCGGTTCCTCGGGCTGGCGGGGGGAGAACTTGCGCCCAGTTGGCTCCAGGCCGTCAAGCTCGAACGAAATAAAACCCGGAGAGACCTAGGAGCTGCTCCGTGACCTCGCAGACCCTGTTGTTGGGAAGTTAGCATGTGGGCAGAAGGGAAGGACACAGCCCTCCCGCCCACCCACCCAGGTAGGGGGCGTGCATGGCAGCTGGAGCTCGGGCTGTCACTGTCTCTGTGCTCACAGGGTCTGGAGGAGGGCATCTCACAGATCACATCCAAGAGCCAAGACGTGCGGCAGGCGCTGGTGTGGAACTTCCCCATCGACGTCACCTTTAAAAGCACTAACCCCTACGGCTGTGAGTCCCTGGGGGCCCTGCGGGGACCGGGACGGGGAGGCGCCCCCAGGACAGTCCGGGCCTCATCCTGCCACCACTGTCTGCTCTCGGCTCTTCACTGCCCACCTCCGGGACCCTTATGTCAGCCTTGCCGTGGGCTCTCTTGACACCTGGCCGCTTCCCCCCACTTCCCCACCCCAGTTCGTCTACATGCTGTGCAGTTGACATTTGGGGAGCTCAGAGCCGATCGGGTGAGGCCCCAGCCTGCGCCTTGGACAGCTCTGGGGCTGGGAAGGGCACAGCCTGGTGTCCATGGCTGTGGCGGTCTGGCCTGCGAGGCTCTCAGCTTGCGATCGTGTCTTGTGCTGCTCCTGACCGGAGCCGTCCACACCTCCTGTGCACATCCCTCGAGTCCCCTCTCCGAGGCTTGGTTCGTACTGTCCCCTCTGCCTGGGACACCCCTTCCCGCTGCCATCTCTGGCCTCCTTCCCAGCGCCCTCGTTGCTTGCAGTGTTTACGATCTGCCTTGTCCAGTAGTTGGAATTCGCTCTCACTTAATAACCGCCTACTGTGTGCAAAGTCTGGGGTCGCTCCAAAGGGGCTGTGAATACTCCCCCCATGTGTGCTTTTCCTAGCTTCCTAATCCTATGTGGTGGACAGATTGCATTCCATTTCTTTTCCCACATTAGGAAACTGACACAGAAAGTGACGTCATTTGCCTTCAACTTTATAGCTAGGAGCTGAGTGTGGACTGGCTTTCAGGTCCATCTGATTTCATAGTCTGGGCCTTTCTGCCTCGTGTGGCCTGGGGCCTAGGCTTACTGGGTACAGAGGGTCCGGAGCAGGGCTGCCTGGACTGCATCTTGTCTTTGTCCATGAGTAAGATGCTTCAATAGATGCTTTTTTTTTTTTTTTTTTAATGTTAATTTATTTTTGAGAGAGAGAGAGCCCAAGTGGGGGAGGGCCAGAAAGAGGGAGAGACACAGAATTTGAAGCAGCTCCAGGCTCTGAGCTGTCAGCACAGAGCCCGATGTAGGGCCTGAACCCACGAACCATGAGATCACGACCTGAGCCAAAGTCGGACACTTAACCAACTGAGCCACCCAGGCGCCCCATGCCATAGGCTTCCTGGAATGGGGCTCTGGATTATGGAGCAGTCTCCTGCTGCTGAGGAAAGCTAGGAGAGGTGGATAAACTACTAAGAAGCAAAAACAAACACAACTCTTTGAAGGCCTCAGGGAGCTGGCCAAGTATTGGAGATTTACCAGGCCAAGAGCCGGGAGAAAACAAAATCTAGAGACATGGTCCCACTCACATCACCCCTGCAAGTATTTGCTGACTCCACCAGAGGTGACTGAGAGGCTGACTGAGACTTTTGACAGCTGCACTGGGTTCGGGGCACAAGAATAAAAAAATCCCTACAACTCGGATGGAGACCTCGAGGTGCTGCACCCTGGGAGGAAGGGAGAAGCAGCTCAGCTCCAGATCATTCCAGACCCTGAACATGGTGGCAAAAAGTCCCAAACGAAATATTCGTAAGCCAAATCTAGCAGGATGGAAGGGGGATAATACATCCTGAACAAGTACGGTTTATTCCAGAAATACAAAGCTTGTACGTGGAACATCTGAAATCAACCAGTGTGATTCACTGCTTTAAAAAGAAGGAAAGTCACGATCATCCCTATAAATGAAGAAACCAAGATAAAATTCGACATCCATTCGTGGTAAACACTTAGCAAACTAGGAACAGAAGGAAACTTTCTTAATCTGATGAAGGTTCTCTATAAAACACTTAGAGCAAATATCACCTCTCCTAAGTGAAATTTCCTTCCTGCTGGCACCATCACAAACAAAAGGCATAAGAATTAGGGAGAACAAAATTGTTTTTCACAGGTAACCTTGTGTATGTAGAGTGTGCAAAATGGGGGCGCCCGGGTGGCTCAGTCGGTTGAGCATCTGACTCTTGGTTTAGGCTCAGGTCATGATCTCACGGTTCATAAGCTTGAACCCTGCATCAGGGTCTACACTGACAGTGCAGAGCCTACTTGGGATTCTCAATCTCCCTCTCTCTCTCTCTCTCTCTCTCTGTGTCCATCCCCTGCCCACTCTCTTTCTCTCTCAAATAAATAAACGTAAACAAATTTTTTTAAAGAATGTGCAAAATGACCTACAGAGAAGTTATAGAATTAATAAGTTTCCATGGATGCTGGATATGAGATGGGCACACAAAAACCAGTGGCTTTCTGTATAAAAATAACTAAAATACGTGCATAAAAAGTGAATCGAAAATGGCATTTTAAAAAGAAATTCCTTACAAGATCAAAATATAACTTGCTCCACCACACATCAAGCTTCAATTTAATTTTAAAGCAGAATAACTAAGTGTAGTTCTGGCACATGGAGAGACAGACAGATCCAAAGAGAGCCCCAAGACAGACCTAAGCCTACGTAGACAGTTGATTTGTGACAAAGGGCACTGTGGAGCAGGAGGGGAAAGCAGGTGTCTTTGATAAAAGGTACCGGGACAGTCAGATATGCACAGGGAAAGAAACCGGATCCCCGCATCCTACCACACATACACAAAAGTCAGCTCCAGGTGGATGTGTAAATGGAAATGTGAAAGCAAAGTAGTAAGGCTTCAGGAAGATAGCCTAGGACGCTAGAGCCATGATCAGGTAAGGGAAGACTTTTTCAAAGAGAGGGGGAGAGAGAACGAGCAGAGGAGGGGCAGAGAGAGAGGGGGACAGGATCCGAAGTGGGCTCCAAGCTGATAGCAGAGCCCCACACGAGGCTCGAGCTCATGAACTGTGAGATTATGACCTGAGCTGAAGTCAGACGCTTAACTGACTGAGCCACCCAGGCGCCCCTTCAAAGGACTTTTTAAAGGAAAGATCCAGGGACTTGGCCATATTCAAATTAAAGGATTCTATTCATCAGAAGACAGCAATTGGCCCGAAAAGACAGGCCGCAGAATTCACACACGTACACATTACACGTCAATGAGAAAAAGATCCATCCGGTAGAAAAACGGGCATGAGGCTGAGCGGGTACTTCACAAAAGGGGACATCTAATGACCAGACACGGAGCAGGGCCTCAGCTTTATTTTAGTAAGAAAGATTACAACTAAGGAAAATGCAAATGAAAGCCACCGTGAGGGGCGCCTGGGTGGCTCCGTCTCAGCCTTTGACTTGGGCTCAGGTCATGATGTCACAGCTTGTGAGTTTGAGCCCCGCGTGGGGCTCTGTGCTGACACCTCGGAGCCTGGAGCCTATTTAGGTTTCTGTGTCTCCCTCTCTCTCTGCCCCTCCCCTGCTCATGTTCTTTCTCTCTAAAAAACATAAATAAATACTAAAAATTAAAAGCCACCGTGAGGTGCCGCAGCCCACGCACCAGAATAGCTCAGGGGAGAATGCTGGAGGAAAGATCCTAAGCTTCATGAGCATGTGGTGTGAAGGGAACTCCAGTCACGGGTGGGAGTGTGTGGGTGACAGGACCCCTTTGGGAGACGGCCCCGCGTTCTCTTTTCAGCCCGAGTGTGTGCGTACCCCGTGGGACGCCCCGGACACGTACCCAGCAGAAACGTGCGTGCACAGGGGGCCGGAGCTTGGACGAGAGTAGCAGAGAGCGCATAGTCTCCCCATTGGGGGGTCCCCCAAGGAGAAGCCACCCACGTGTCCATCGGCACTAGAGTGAACCACGTCCTCATTCTCTGTCCGGAGCTAGAATGTTACCCAGCGTTGAAAACGAGCAAAACCCCATACATGACAGTTTGATAGAATCTCACAAACGTGATGTTGAATTATAAAGAAGCTGGGTCCCGGGGCGCCTGGGCGGCTCAGTCAGTTGAGCGTCTGACTTTTGATTTTGGCTCATGTCATGATCCCAGGGTTGTGGGATCGCGTCCCGCATGGGGCTTGGTGCTGAGTGTGGGGCCTGCTTAAGAGTCTCTCTCTCTCCCTCTGGCCCTCTCCCCTGCTCATGCTGTCTCTCTCTAAAATTAAAAAAAAAAAAAAAAAAAAGAGGGGCGTCTGGGTGGTTCAGTCGGTTGAGCGTCCGACTTCCACTCAGGTCGTGATCTCATGGTTCATGGGCTCAAACCCCGCATTGGGTTCTGTGCTGACAACTCGGAGCCTGGAGCCTGCTTTGGATTCTATGTCTCCCTCTCTGTCCCTCCCCTGCTCGCACTCTATCTGTCTCTCTCTCTCTCTCTCTCAAAAATAAATAAAACATAAAATAAATGAATAAATAAAAATAATTAAAAAAAGGAAAAAGCTAAGTAACAATACGCATACTATAGGATTCCGTTTGTATAAAGTTTTTAAAAAATGGGTAAAACCAAAGTACCATGTTCGGCACGCGTTGTTTGGTACGAACCTCTCCCTAACACGGAGCTCTTCTGTGTCAGGCACTACTCTCCTTGTCTTAGGAGGAAGCCGAGAGGCCGGGAAGGCAGGTCATTGCCTGGGGGCCGCACCCACTCACCTCACCTGTCGCCTGGGGCGGTGATTTCATCCCTACATTCAGAGGGTGAATATACGGACCCAGGGGACAGGACCTGTGTCCACTCCTGCCCTCTGCGCAGCCACAGCCCCTGGGGCTTTGAGCACCATCCGGGTTCTCTGCCTGGCACCCCCCCCCCCCCCCCCCCCGCCCCAGTTTCGCCACCTGCTGACCTTTCGTCTTGTCCTTCCCAAGGGCCACAGATCGTGCTCAGTGTGTATGGACCAGACGTGTTTGGGAACGATGTGGTTCGAGGCTATGGGGCAGCGCACTTGCCTTTGTCGCCCGGCAGGTAGGTCCTGGCTCTGACTGGTCCCTGGGCCGCAGTCCCTCCCTTGCTGGGCCGTGCTGGCTGAGAACCAGGGCACCCCCAGCAGGCCTTTTCCTGGGACGGATGTCACCTCTAGGCTGGGGATGCCCTGGGGTCCCCAGGCGCCTGGGCAACGCGGCTTGGGGGCTGTGGGTTAGGGCCCATATCTGGAAGGAGACCCACATGGGTGAAGCTAGGGCTGCCCCCCCCACCCCCACCCCGAGACAGCGGGTGGGTGGGGGGAGTGTCAGAGGCCCCGGCAGGAAGCACCGGGGGATATCCTGCGAGGGGCTGGGCCCAGCGACAGAGTTCGCAGGCAGTTTGGGGCTGCGGCTCTGACTCCATCCACGCCTCTCTTTCCGCGCCACTCAGCGTCCCGCGAGCTCTCGCTAATACCCCTTCTGTGCCCGGCCCTGCTGGCGTTAGTGTGACCACCTGGGCCCTTGCTCGGAAGCCCCCAGACTAGTAGACACAGACGGAGAGGAGCAACCGTGTTCTTAAGCATGGTGACAGGGTATGGACACAGCGTGTTCTGGGGCCCAGAGGACGGGAGTTTGTCTGGAGATGGTGGAGGAAGATGGAGGGACGGCGGGCACCAAATGCCCTGAGGAGTCTCGTTGCCGAGACAGAAAGTGCAAGACGTGAGGGGAGGTGTGTGGAGAGGAGTGGGGGACGGGGTGTGAGGGGCAGGCCTGGGGCAGGTGGCCACGGCGGGGAAGGTTGGGGGGATTCTCAGGGGCTTCCCGGAGGAAGGGCGTCCAAACTGGGCCGTGGAGGTGGCGGCACCTTTGGACGTGTGGAGGCCGGAGCCTCTGAGGGGCGCGTGAGCCGGGACCCCGGGCCGGACGGCTGTACCCCTCTGTATCCTCCTGACCCTTTGAAAGAAACAAGACTCGCGGGGCCTCTGGCCTCCCAGAGGCCGGGCCCGCTCTCCCCGCCTCAGCCTCCCGGCGCTCAGCACCCAGCCCGGGCCCGGTGGGTGTGGCCCCTGCCAGCCGGACGGGTTGGCCTTGCCGCTGACCTGGCACCGCCCGTCTGACAGCTCCTGCTCTCGGGAGGCTCAGGAAGTTCGTCACTCTTCTGTGACTCGGCACACGTGTCCGTGAAAACATTTGTTTCAGGCACAAAAGGACCATCCCCATGTTTGTCCCAGAATCCACGTCTAAACTGCAAAAGTTTACGAGGTGAGTTTCGTACGCGTCGCCTCCAGCCCCTCCTTCTGACCTAAGTAGGGGGGGCGCAGGGAGGGCTGTCACGGTCCCCCCCTCACTTGTGCCGGGCAACCTCGTCGCATCTTCCTGCTGCTCTGTCTTTGGGGACAAATGGAAGCGGGGGCTGTGTGGTTTCCGGGGGTCGCTGGGCTCCCTTCAGCCACCGTTCCAGCCGCGTAAGGCCGTGCGCCATTACCCTGGGCCGCGTTAACAGCCTTTGGTCAGAGCAGAGCAGATGGGGAAATGCTCGTGGCATAATATGACGTTAAAAAGGTAGGACGCGGGAGGGTACAGCAGTAAGAGCCGAACAGAACGGCACCGATACTCCTGGTGGGCAGTTTCCGTCAGGAAATGCCTCACAGCGGGGCCTCTTCAAGGGGGTGACATCTGTGCAGAGACTAGAGCAGAGGTAAGGGCCAGGGTGGGCGATGTGGGGAAGGAATGTTCCAGACATAGGAAAACCGCATGTGCAAGGCCCACGGGCTTCATGTGTGAGGAGCGGCAAGGACGGGGTGTCGCTGGTAAGTGGTGGTGCGGGGTGGGGTGGGGGACACCCGGGAGGCAGGGGGGCTGGCGCACGGATGTGGGGGAGACCGGGCCCAGGCCTCTTGCCCCTCACCGCCTCCGCGTCGAAGCTCGGAGGGCCGGCCGACTCGAGGTCAGGGCCAGAAGCTCCTGTCAGCTTAGCGCGGCGGCCAGCCGCCCCTGCTCCCCGCCAGCTCAGCCAGGAGCGGGCCCTGGGCCCTCTGCTCACAGGCAGGACGACGTGGGGGGATGGAGGACCGTCTGGCTCCCCGGGTGGCAGCCGACGAGCAGCCCCCGGCAGGCCTGGCCGGTATCGGGGTGAGCCTTGGCCGGAGCCCTGCTGCGCAGAGGGACGGCGCTGGACCTGAGCCAGGGAGGCCTCCCTGAGTTCTGGGTCCCGGGGGAGGGGTGAACTGGGGTGCCCCCTGCCCTCTGGGAGGCCACCGTGACGGGAAGGGGCTTATTAGCCGGTGCCCTGGGCCAGCGGAAGCTAGAGAGGACGCCACCCGCCCCGTGGGACCGTCGGGAAGGTGGGGGCGGTGCCCATCGGCGGGTCCCGGGAGGTTAAGGGCTTTGAGCCCACACAGCTGCCCGGGGCCGGGGCGTTCATGCCGCGCCGAGGGCAGCCTGGGTCTCAGGGCCAGGGCCCTCTGAGGAAAGGGTTTCGTTGCTGAGGAAGTTAGGCCTTACGGCTCACACGGCAGGCGAAGTTTCTGCCGGTGCCCCAGGGACAGCAGCTCGGGGCAGGGGACCGTCTCCTCTGGGCAAGGCCGCGTGTGCTTGGACTGCAGACACCGGAGGAAGGTCTGATTAGCGAAGGCGGTTTGATCAAAATCTTCCCAGACATGGCCCGGCGCGCGTGGAGGCCGGCGTGTAACTGGCTCCCAGTGGCCTTTGCTCCCGCAGGAGACTTCTCGTTCCTGCCTCCGCGGCCGCCTGGCCTGGCCTGGCCTGGCCCACTCAGCCCCGTATTAGTTTCCTGGGCTGCTGTAACCAATCACCACCAACTCGAGGCTTAAATGACAGACATTTTTTTCTCATGGTCCAAAGTCAGTATCACTGGGCTGCGATCAAGGTACCCGGCAGGGCGCGCTCCCCCCCCACCCCCCGCCAAGACTCTAGAGGACAATCTGTTCCCAGCCCCTTCCCGCTCCTGGTGGCTGCGGCTGCATCGCTCCAGTGTCCTCTGCAGTCACGTGTATGACCTCACACGTCACCTCCTCCCCTGTGTCACATCTCCCTCCGCATCTCTTAGGACACTGGTGATGGCATTTAGGGTCCATCCAGATAATCCAGGACAGTCTCCCCACGTTAAAGATCCTCACCTTAATCTCACGTGCAAAGGTCCTTTTCCCAAATAAGGTCACATTTGCAAGTTCCAGGGATTAGGACCTGATATCTTGGGGGCCATTATCCAGCCTATGACAGCGCCTCCCATCTAGTCTTCACGTAGCGACAAAAATGGTTTTCTAAAACAGCTTTAGAAACCACTCGAGCACATCTCTGCATTTACCGTTAACTTCAGCTAGGATGTTGCGAGGCCCTGCGTTCTCCTGCCCTGCTGCCTTTGGGCCCTCTCCCCTGCCCGCACGTGCCCTCTGACTTGGTTCCTCCAGCCCCCTGCAGCCCTCCCTGCCTCAGGCCCTTGCCTGGACGGGCGCTCAAACCTACCCTGAACCATCTGCCCTCCTGCGCCTCAGGAGAGGAAGCAACGCACTGGCTCTGGTAGCTCTGGGTATGGGTGCTTGGGGTGTGCCACGCTCGTGGTGGCTGCTTCCCGTGCCTGCGAGGTGCACAGCCCCACTCCTCAGATGGAGACACTGAGGCACAGAGAAGTGGCGATACGCCCATCCAGGCCTGGCTGGAACCCTGGCTTCCCAGTCCGCCTCCCATCTCTCTCTCTCTCTCTCTCTCTCTCTCTCTCTCTCTCTCTCTCTCTCTCTCTTTTTCAGCTGGGAGCCAGTGAGCGCCTTACTGGGTGTCACTGGAGCAGCAGACAGCAGGGGGCAGGCATTGCTTCCTCCCCTGGGCAGCAGCCGGTGGGCTGGGGGCCAGGGCTGGCTCAGTCGGGGTGATCTGGGCCAAGGGGTGACTCCAGCTGGAGCTGGAGGGGTGTTGCTCGGGAAGGGTGGCTTCGCTGGGGCGGAGTGCAGGCCACTGTAGCGGGAGGCAGGGCAGAGCCTGCTCTGGGAATGCCGGAACCTGGGCCTCGACCGATAGAGGGGCCTCCTTCCCTGTGGGGAGCCCACCGCCCACAGCTACATCACTGGTCCCCCCTGCCAGCAGCCGGGCCCCAGAACGCAGGCTGGAAGCGCTCCTGCATGGGACACCTGGCCCACCCGGCCGGGAATGGGCCCCGGGAGGGTTTCCCAGCCTGAATGCATGTGTTGGAGGTGAGGCTCTGGCCGGCTGAACTGGGACGGAGGGGAGGCCCTGCCTCACCTCCCTGCCTGTAGCCTTGGGCATGTCACCACACCGCCCTTAGCCTCTGACAGTCGGGGGTTTACAGACCAGGGCCCCTGTGAGGGGCAGGTGGACAGTGGGCATGGCAGGGTCCCTGGCACTGAGTGTGCACCCCTCACATCAGTGACTGCGGAGTCAGGTGATCGTGTCGGTCACCCCAAAGCAAGCCCACCCTTGGGGCAGGTGCATTTATGCAAGAGGCATAAATAGGAGGGCTAATGTTTCTCATGGTAGTTGACAGAGTGCATTCACCTAGAGCCTGGGGAGCTAGGTACCATTAGGTACAGGTGAGAGGCACTGGGGTTCAAGGGTTCAGACATGGCAAGTGACTTGCGCGGGATCCCACACCATTGAGAGGAAAGTGGAGAGCCCAGGTCTGGCCCCTCTGCCCGCCCCAAGGATGCTGAACTCCCAGATATGGGGGGGGGGCGGGGGGCGTCACATCATGCTGCCGTCCTCTTTCTGGGATTTCCACTTGGGTTCCCACCGTACCCCCAGCCCCACATGTCCCTCAAAGCCATGGGTGACTGTGATAGGAAAGCCCGGCATCCAGCTGAGGAGGGGTGGGGCACAGAGCCCCACACGCCTGCTGGAAGCCACACATGGCACCCAGACTCACCTTCCCAGGCAGAGGGAGGTGGCGTGGGAAGGTTGTGCCCAGGGTCCAGCCCTAAGGACAGGGCTTGGAGGAGGGCTGCTGGTTTCTGCAGCAGGGGGAGAGCCCATGTCTCAGGGCTGAGGGATGGCCAGGCAAAGGATCTGCTCACCCAGGGTCTCCTGTCTTCCAGCTGGTTCATGGGACGGCGGCCCGAGTACACAGACCCCAAGGTGGTGGCTCAGGGTGAAGGCCGGGAAGGTAAAGCTTGATCCCCTCAACCCCACCCCCACCCCACAGGCAAGCTGGAGCCTGGGAGAGACTGGGGAGACCCCCCACGCAACAGGGTGGAAGCCAGAGACCCGCCAGGCACGCAGAGGGGGTGCAGGGGCAGGGCCCAGGCATTTCCCCAGAGCACCTCCCAGGGAAGGGCACGGGCCCGGCAGTCATTCCCATTTTACAGGAGAAAACGCTGAGGCCGAGAGACTCCCAAAGCAGCCCAGCTGATGCTGCCCTTCTCTTCCCAGTGACCCGCGTCCGCTCTCAGGGCTTTGTCACTCTCCTCTTCAACGTGGTGACCAAGGACATGAGGAAGCTGGGCTACGACACTGGGCCTTCTGACACGCAGGGCGTCTCCGGGCCCAGCCCACCGCCAGGACGCCCCCTGTGAAGGCGCCCAGCCCCTGCCCCCGCCCACCGGACCAGGCCCCGCCCGCCAGACCGGCCGTCCTCAGACAAGGCAGGTTGTCCTTCCAGAGAGTTGGCCTCGGATACGTCTGCTTGACGCGTGGCCTCGTGGGACTGGGAAAGGGGGTGGGTGGAGGTTTTTATATAATAAAGCATCACCTTTTCACAGAACCTGGGCCTGGAGCTGCCTCCTCTCCCCTTTGGCCCCTCCCCCGACCCTGTACGGCGAAGGGACTGAAGCTGCCCCGAGAGGCACGGCCGGCGGGACAGCCACCTAGGCTGTGAGCCTCGCTCCAAGCCCGGTTCTGCCACTCGTGGCTGTGCGGCCTTTTCTTCGCCTCAACACGCTCATCCCTAGCACAGGGTGTCCCCAAGGCCGAGGGCCTCCTCGGCGTCGAGCAGCAGGCTTGCTGGGTGCCCGGCCACAGTGCCCACTGTGGGGCGTGACCGCCTGCTTCCCTTGGCAAGAAGACAGAGCCCCGTCGGTAGGAGCTGCAAGGAGAAGCCTCCCGGCCTGCCCTCTGCTGGCCCCCAACCCCGCAGCCCAGACGATGGGGCTGCAGTCCTCCCAGAGGCGGGGAGGCGCCGGAATCCCAGCTTCCTGGTCTCCCACGGGACAGGAGGGTGCGCCGTGCAGCCCAGCAGCCCGCACTTTGGGAGCTGAGCCCTCTCAACGCACAGGTCCCCGTGGCTTGGTGGTCACCCAGCCTGCCCTCAGCCTGGGGACGGGAGCCAGAGCTCGCCCGGGGTTCCTCGCCGCCTGGCGCTGCGTGGGCCTGATTTAAGGGAAGCCGCAAAGTGCCTGCACCCAGCTCTTGGTGACCCCCTGGCTCCCGGCCTGAAGGCCACCAGCCTCGCCCCTGCACACTGCCCTGCAATTGGAAACTGGCCTCCGACACTACTGAGCGGACCCCGTTCTGTCCTTTACCTCACTCAGTTCTCTCTGCACCAGAACTTTGTGCCGCCCCGGCACCCCCGGCCCCAGCCCCCAGCTCCCTGTGTGCTCTGGAACGTGTGGTCTGTCGTCAGCAAAATTCCTAGGATACTGAGCCGCTTCTCTGAATGCAAAGTTCCCTCCACCTCTGTCCTGTGCTGAAACCCGCACTGTCCCTGGCCACACCCTTTCCCCCCGCACCCTAACAAGTCCTGGCCGCTGATGCTCACAGCCCTCTTAAACGGTGTCTTTTTGCTGCCACACGCCATGTCCCACGGGCCCAGAGATGAGCTTCGTCCTGGCCCCCAGCAGCATTTCCGCCTTCGTGTCCCAGCCCCCAGGACTGACGTCCACCAGAGACCTGACTACCTTGCCCTCGGCCTTTTTCTCCGGCTATTCTTTTTTCTTGTTTATTTTGAGAGAGAGAGAGAGAGAGAGGGCAATCACAAGTGGGGAAGGGGCAGAGAGAGAGGGAAAGAGAGAAATTCCCATCAGGCTCCATCCTACCAGAGCAAAGCCCGACGTAGGGCCCCATCCCTTGACGGTGTGGTTACAACCTGAGCCGAAATCAAGAGTTGGGATGCTCAACCGACTGAGCCACCCAGGCGCCCCTCCAGCTAATCGTGACAACTTCACCACCTACGCAGATGACCCTTCCCACGACTTGGCCTCTTCCTCAGCCTCCTCCCTTGCCACGACCTTGGCCTTGCCCCTCAGCAGCCGCCCATCCCACCACCTGTTTCTTGTTACCAGTGCCTCCAAGAGAGCCACCCAGGCTTCCCCCTCCCAGCCCACTCCCTCCCCACCTTGTGGTTCCTTTCCTGCAGTCCCCCCTCAACAGAACATGGCATCCGGGTCCTCCAAGCTGCCCACCACCCCCTTCGTGCTGGCCATCAGCCCCTCCTCTCCTTTCCTCCCTGCCCAGTTCAGAACTCACAGTTGTCTGGGAATGCGAACTGGTGCAGCCGCTCTGGAAAACAGTATGGAGGTTCCTCAAGAAACTAAAAACAGAACTACCCTAGGACCCAGCAACTGCACTTCTAGGCATTTCTCCACGGGATACAGATGTGCTGTTTCAAAGGGACACATGCACCCCCATGTTTCTAGCAGCACTATCGACAACAGGCAAAGTATGGAAAGAGCCCAAATGTCGATGGATGAATGGATAAAGAAGATGTGGTATATATACACAATGGAGTATCACTCGGCAATCAAAAAGAATGAAATCTTGCCATTTGCAACGACGTGGGTGGAACTGGAGGGTATTATGCTAAGTGAAATGAGTCAGAAAGACAAATATCGTATGACTTCACTCATACGAGGACTTTAAGAGACAAAACAGATGAACATAAGGGAAGGGAAGCAAAAATAATACAAAAACAGGAAGGGGGACAAAACAGAAGAGACTCATAAATATGGAGAACAAACAGAGGGTTACGGGAGGGGTGGTGGGAGGGGGGATGGGCTCAATGGGTCAGGGGCGCTAAGGAATCTCCTCCTGAAATCATTGTTGCGCTAGATGCGAACTGATTTGGATGTAAGTTAAAGAAAAAAATCAAATTAAAAAAAAAAGTCACAGTTGTCATCACAGGCACATTCATCCGATGCCCTCAACTGCTGTGCCCGTGTCCCCTCCCATGTCCTCATCCGGCCAGCCTGGGCCCTACGAAAGCTAGCCCTGGGCCCGCGCGGTGCTGCGGGGCCAGGGCATGGTCACAGAGGCCAGGCCAGGACTGCCAGGCTCAGTCCGCGGCCAGGGCTGCCTCCCAGCTGCAGGCGGACCCCGCTGTCCCCAGCCAGCTCTGCTGGCATCTCAGAGAAAACTCCTCCACGTCTTTGTCCCTCTTCCAACCTCCAGGAGCCCTCACCCTCCGCTGCAGGGCTCACGAGGAGAAGGAAATGATCCAAGACGGTGCCTGGGTGGCTCAGTCAGAAGAGCATGGGACTCTTCATCTTGGGGTTTGTGAGTTCGAGCTCCACGCGGCTCTTGGCTTGCGAACAGCTGCACCCAGCGAAACCCGGGCCCTCCACATGCCTCTCCTCTCTCCTCCTCACCCTCCTGCAGCTCTGAGGGGCCGAACCCCTCCCATCAGGCCCAGCGTGCCAGCACCGATGACGTAGCGTGCTTCACCCTCCTCTCGTCCTCTTCCGTTTTGCAGTTAAAAAAATTTTTTTAATGTTTATTTTTGAGAGAGAGAGAGCATGAGCAGGGGAGGGACAGAGAGAGAGGGAGACACAGAATCCGAAGCAGGCTCCAGACTCCGAGCTGTCAGCACAGAGCCCGACGCGGGGCTCGAACTCACGAGCCGTGAGATCGTGACCTGAGCTGAAGTCGGACGCTCAACCGACTGAGCCACCCAGGTGCCTCCATTTTGCAGTTTTTTTTATTTATCAACATTTTCTTATTAACATGTTTAAGCATGGAAAAAGCTGGAATGTCCCAGTGAATGGCCGGCTGCATATTAGCCGCCTAGACTCCTGTCGCCATCTCCCCACCCTTGCGTTCGCCTCCCCCCTTCCATCCGTCCAAGTGTTAGTGCAAAATAGACCTCAGACATCACTGCACCTCCTTCTGCAACATGTCAGCCCGCCTCTCCTTAACTAGGGTTCGGTACTTGTTTTTCAGGTGCCATTTCTTTTGAGGGGACATTTACGTGAAATGAAATGCAGAAATCTTAATTCTCACGCACGCGCTGAGTTTCGACCAATGCGTACCCTTCAACCTCCTTGTCAAGGTGTAGAATGTGACCATCTCCTCAGAAAGCTGCCTCGTGCCTCTTCCCAGTCAGGGCAGGAGAATGCTAGAAACTTCAGAGGCTGAGGGTATTCTGTGCCTGGGAACTGGGGAAGCAGGGTGGAGATCTGTGACCATCCACACAAAGAACAGTCAAAGGGGATGGCCCCGAGGTCACCCCTCGCTGTTCCCTCTGTCCTCCACCGTGAGAAAGCTGTGTGCTCACCAGAACATCTCCTTTTTCTCCTGGGCTCACAAGAAGACTGCGTTTTCCCAGGGCCCCGTGGTACACAGGTGGGTCCCTGTGAGTTGTTCTGGCCAAAGAAACGTGGGTTTGAAAGATGTTCACCACTTATAGGCCCGACCCATTTAAAACCTCCCTTGAGCGACCCTTGCACTTGGAAAGCTAGCACAGTGAAGCGGTGAGCTCAGGAAAGGTGAATGACAGAAACGGAGAATCCAGAACTTTGGGGGCATGGAGAGGTTGGAAAAGGAATTGGTTTCTAGAAGCCGATGGGACTTGGGGGAACAGAAAAGAAACAGACGGGAAGAGGGAAGAAACAAAACTGGTTGGGACACTAAAGTCCTAGTAAAACTTCTCATCGGGACAAGTAACAGCCTCCCGGGAAGTATCAGGTTTAAGGGGTGACGCTCCTCCCGTTATCCCAAATGGCCTCAACAGGGGCTGCAGGAAGTCGGAACAATATGAGGGTAAGACAGCAAGGAAATAGGGCAGAATTCTGTGTGTGCTTGTTCTCTACTGCTGTGTAACAAATTACCCCCACATACGCTCTCTGGTGGTTCTGTGTGCGACCCTAGGATGCCGCCCTCGGGGGTAGGGGCACACTCTATGTGTAGAAGAATGAAAGCTGCATTTGGTGGCCACAAGCCCTGCTGTGACAGAGACCAGCCGTGTTAACCCAACTCACATCCCATCCCCCAGGGCACAAAGGAAGCCTGCATTTCCCCCTTTCCCTGCTCCTAGCTGGAGCCCTGGGGCCGGTGCTGGCGAGGGTTCGGGGAGAAGCCACCGCCAGACTTGGCCCTCATGAAACCTCACACTCCTCGCTCTGCTCGCTCACTGCCTTCCCCGCAGACCTGAGGGCCACGTGTGTCGAGGGTGGCGGTGTCACGAGAAGGAGCAGCTGGGGTCCCCGATCACTGCTTGGAGAGCCGCCCGACCAACCAGGCACCGGACTCTAAGAAGTAAGCGGGTTGTCATGCCACGGACAGGTGGCTTTCGACGCAGCGTAACCCAGGGCACCCTGGCAGAGGGGCGCTCCCAGCTGCTCCGGACTCAGGCAAACCCTCCCCAGGGTCCCTGCTGAGTCCTGCTCCCGGAGCGGACGTCAGGCCAGGTCTTCGGCGGAGAGGTGCGTGTGCAGGGCCGCCCCGGGGCAGAGCTTGGGGCGAGGGGCCCTCACGGGAGGGAAGCTGCATGCCCGCCACCCCTCTCCTGCGTGGCGGGACTGACGTGCAGATGGGGGTGAGGGAAGGACACAGCCAGAAACCGCATCATGATACAAATGATAAATTATATTTGTACAGTAAATAAGTATCAATAGTCAACACAAGTTCAAAACCAGCCACCGGCCCCTGGGACTGAGAAAAGGGCTGGGTGACACCCCTACCACGGTGCCCATCAGGAGGGGGCGTGATGGCATGTGTGTTACACGTGTGGCAGCGGCCGGTGGCTTCATGATCAGTGCAGCAGGCAACAGGGACGAGGCGCCTGGGACGGGCCTGGGCCGAGAGGCGGGGAGGGACGGGGGTCTCCTGGGGCCTCGGTGGCCCAGTGGCTACCATGTTGGGGCCTCAAAGTCACGTCAGGAAGGGGTCTTGACTGTGACCAAGAATCACTGGCCAAGTAGTCAGGTTTGGTCTGCTGGCCTGTGACGGGGTCCGGGCTCGCACCATACGAGTGAAAGCACCTCCCTGGGGAAGCGGCCTGCAGAGGCCCCTTCCCCAGGTCGGAAGAGGCCAGACGTCGCCGGGGCCCGTGGTCCAGCCCCAGGCCTCCGGCTCTGGCCGAGGTGTGGCCGGTTAGGAGCTCTGGCGGTGGCTCCTGGGGCCGGAGGACGGCCTCTCGGAGCAGCACGGTGAGCTTGTAAAAATAGCAAACAGCAGTGGCCTGAGAAGGCAACTCTGACTCCGCCCGCTCGCCACCGGGCATCTTACGGCTCTCAGGGCGGTGCTCAGGGTCACATCTCCTCCTGGAACCAGCGAGGGGGGCGGAGGATGGCCGGGGGCGGGGTCCGCTGCCCTTGGGGTCGGGGTCGAAAAGTCCAGGGCGGAAAGGGAGACTGGAACGCCCGCCAGGCAGGCTGACCAGACGCGGGATTGGGGGGGGGGGGGGGGGGGGTGCGGGGGGGGGGGTGGGTGGGGTCCCTTCCCTGGGGAAAAGCGCATCCTTTCTGGTCTTTATTTCATGACTTCATACTTTTCTTACAGTGGTGGGGGGCGGGGGGAAGCAGGAGGTGGGGGGGGGGTGAGATTAGTGCACGTTTGTTAAAAATCTACTGTGTGAGAAGGACTTTTTTTTTCCCCCTCCTCTCCAAAATAAGAGATGATTATTTTTAAGTCTGCAGTGTGTGTGTCTGGAGTTCGCAGCTGGGTGGGTCAGGGCCAGCCCTGGTCCCTCACCCCTCTGGGCCCGGAGGCTGTCCCCAGGGAGCCACGGGCACCCCCAGACACCCGCCATCTCCACGCCGTCCCCATCTTCACCCTGAGTGCGGATTAAGACAGAGGAGATCACAGACACAAGGTTCAAGACGCCTCTTCCGTTTCAGATTTCCACTGCAAACGGAAGTCCTTGTCGATCTGCGCGTGCCTTCAGTTACAAAAGGGAATTAGCCGATACAAACTGGTGAGTCACATTCATACATTGGATTTTTTTTTTTTTCTTTAACTTTCTCGACGGTGGTGTATTGGTAAGAAAAATAGCCTCTCTCAGGATCTAGCCCAAAAGGCTACACATCAATCAGTTTGGGAAGTCACCAAAAAAAGGGAGTGAAAGAAAGGAAAAGGCAACTGGAGGCTGGGATGTTGTCGTTGTTGCTGTTGTAGGTTTTGTTTTTTTTTAAATAAACATCATCTTTTATGTGTAATCAAATTCCCATATTTTTCCCTATAAAGAATCTGCTTTAGTTTTTCCATAAGGCATTTTTTTTTTGTCTCTTCCTATTTAAATTTTCTTAGAGTTAAAACCATAAATAAGAGGATGTAAACCACTAACATGACACGTGCCAATATCTTAATTGAGCCAGACCTGGTAAATTCTATCAAAACTAGACAGTTAAATAAGAACCACGTTATAAAAATATTAGCCAAAAAAAGACTATTAGATAATTCTGCAAACTCAAATATGAAACTGTACTAAACAAAATATGTGCAAACGTATACAAGCATAGAGCCACGTGGCGGGGTTATGCTCAGATTAGTTTAAAGCTTGCTCTAGTGGATTTAATTCGAGTTGTTCCACGGTGGTGGTGGTTACTTTGAACTCACACACGAGTCAAAGAAAAATAAAATATGCACAACCACGTCCCCAAAAGGTGAGCGTCTCATGGAGCTGGTGCTTCATTCCGTCCACACCTGGGACTGCCTGGGTCCTGCTAGGGCTGGAGGTCAGGGGCAAAGACACGGTGGCTGTCCCAAGGCCCGGGCCAGGCAGCGTCCCAGAGGCCCTCGGGCTGAGGTTCAGGGCAAGGGCGACATGGACAACTCCCGCCCCCTCGTCCAAGGCCCCAGAGAGCTGGCCAATCTCCACAGGAGCCGGGACCTCACGCTCGGGGTGGCGGGTCGGGGGGACGCGGGGAGGCGACCGGGCAGGGTCGGGCTACAGGCCAGGGATGGGCGAGCGGCGGCCTCAGAAGGCGCGGAGACCCGCGTGCCGGGTCTGACGTCTAGCAGGCCGGCCGCCGCTCGAGTCTGAGGATCGGGGCCGTAGAGGCAACCCTTTTATCAGGAAGCCGGAAGTGGAAAGCCCTAACACCCACCCCACCCCACCCCCCCCTTCTGCAATCGAGTCCCTGCTGGGCGTCCTCAGGCACAGGTGCTCTGGGCATTCGCTCTGTGGTGGGTCCCAGGCCCGGGCACTAGAGGAGGAAAGGGTTGGTTGTGCCGGCGGCCTGAGCTGCCGACGGGGGGATGCCCACACTGCCCCCCATGTTCATCGTGGCGGGGCCCAGTGGCGTCAGGGAGGAACCGCTGCCCCCCAGAGCTGGGTGCGGGGCTGTGGAGGTCATGGAGGCCACAGCCATGGGCTCCACCCCCGGGCTCGGCCCAAAGGACGTGCTGGTCCCCAGGACTGGGCTCCCCCGCAGCTGGTTCAGCGTCAGCGGCTGGGGCTGGTTCACCTGGAAGGGGTTGACAGGGGCCGAGGCTGCGGCTGCACCTGAGGAGAGAGCAGGAGGGACAGCGGCCCTCGTCAGGACAACATCCACCCCCAGGTCCAAGGGCCGGAAGCTGGCGGCCACCGGGAGCACGTGCACTCCGCAGTCCACCCCTCTGGGAACAGCCCTTCCCGGCGCCCGCTGTTTTGCACACGCTATTCTGCACGCGCACACGCATCTGCCGGCTGGGTCTCCGGTGTCCGCGTGAGGAGACCGAGGCTGTGAGAGGCCAAGGAACTCATCCAGAGTCCCAAAGCCTGACTAGGGCAGTGCCAGCAACGTGCCCAGCTCGTGGGGCTCCCTCACCACGAACAGCTGGCACTGCTCCCGTATTCCGCGTGCCACACTCCGTGACCACCGGGGTCCGGGAATGAGGACGGCAGAGGGGGAGCTGGGCACTGCTGCTGGAGAGTGGCAGTCTCCATGCTGGGCCCTGGGACCCAAGGGCTGGCATGATAAAGGCTCTGAGAAGCCCCGCAGTCAAGAAGTGGATGCAGCCATGTCTTACCCAGCATGTCCAGAATTTATCATACGTCATAAAACCTTTCCCCAGCTTTCAGCAAAAATGTCTGTTGATACTCTGCCAAAAACGCAAGAGCTGCCAGCACTGAGTCTCCAAAGCAGCCCAGCCCCAGAGCACAAAGGCTGCCTGCTGAGGGCACCCCCACAGGTCACCACCAGGAGACGCTGCCCTGCCCGCTCTCCGCCCCACCCTGGGGAGGCACACGCCCTGCTGAGGGCACAGCCAGCGTCCCCGCACCAGCCCCTGGTAACCCTGCAGCTCAGCCCTGCTGGAGCAGGGCCACCTTAGAGGTAGCAGAAGCCCCCTGAGGAGGGATGGCGGGCCACCGGGGGGAGTGGGGGGAAGGCCAGCCTGGCTTAGACCCTGGGTTCTCATCCTGCACAGGGAGCAAGGAGCAACCACGTCCTTGCCCATCACACGGTTGGGCAGGACCAGGCCCTCCACACACCCCACTTCTGCCCCAGGATCCCCACCCTCAACTCTTCTAAGTCCTGGGGTCCCTCTTTTCTGCAGGGTTCTATGAGGGGCCGTGGCCCAGGGCTTCAGATGTGTCCTTGTGGTGGGCTTCAGACTGAACGCCCTGAATGTGATAACATCCCGGCCCTTGGGGCTCCCAAGGCCTTGCTGGGAAATCTCAGGGGCGTCAGTCCCCGGAGGGAGAGGGTTATCTGGGCTGGGTGCCGAGGAGGACTGCGATCTCCCACTGGAGAGAGGGCGCTCCAGGCAGGGAAAGCAGAGGGGCTCGGAGCAGCTGAGGGTGTGAGCACAGGGGCAGAGAAGGCAGGGCCAGGCCAGCCACAGCAGCCCTGGACGCTAAAGCAAGTGCTGGGGGCTTGTCCACACGGAGCCTTTGAGGGTGGAGAGCGGGCCTTTAGAAGGAGCCTGCCGGCAGGGAGGACACACACAGGGATGGGAAGGTGGGGTTCCGAGCCCTGGGAAGGCAGAATCTAGCCCCTCGTGGGGCTGAAGTGAGGGTCCGTGGGTCCCTGGAAAGTGGCCCCCAGAGAGTGGAAAGCTGGGCAGCAAACTCCGGCCCCTCCTCACCCCACCACTGCCCTCGCCCGGCCAGGAGGCGGTGCTTGCCGGAGGGTCTCCCTGGCCAAGGGCACCACGTCAGGGACAGCTTCCGCTCAGGGGTCTCGGTCTACCTGAGGAGAGGGGCTGTCTTCCAGCCCCCACCCCACCACTGCACACTGGCGTTCACACCCCTGCCCGCTGAAGCCCAGCAATTGCGGCCGTGCCTCTGAGCATCTGGCACCAGCGTGTGGGACACGGCAGGAAGCGCCCCCCGAGGGGTGGAGGAGAGGTCAGGGCCCGAGGCCTGCCCCAAACCTGTTCTCAGGAAGGGCGGACGACCGGCGGGGGGGGGGGGGGGGGCGGGAGGTGCGCATACCTGGTGCCAGGAACGGGTTGAGGGACTGGGCCGGCGGGGCTGGCCTGGTCACCAGCGAGTCCAGGTTCACCAGGGCCGCGTTGGGGCCCAGGAAGGACTCGGGGGTTTTCCGGGAGCTGCTGGGCTTGCTCGAGGCGGCGGTCAGGGGCTGAGACTCAAAGGGGTCGGGGCTTGTAGTTCCGTTGTTTTGGGACGGTGGAGAGGCCACCGCCTCAGCTGCAAGATAGGGACACACGCGGGCACGGTGAGAGCGGAGGGTGGGGCCCCGAGACGCCAACCCCAGGAGAGTCCCAAGCGAGACACAGGCATTCCGGGGGGGCACCCCGCGTGGCCACGCAGAAGACGGGATGTTCGGTGCAGGGCTGTTTCCAACAGACCCGACCGGGGACAGTCGGCCACAGGGGCAGCTCCCAGGACCCCCGGTTCACGTAACTAAACCCAGAGCGCAGGGACAGAAGACGCGATGATGAGGGAAGAGCCGTATCACAACGTTACGTGAAGACAAGCAGGTGACAAGACAACGCAGACAGCATGATTCCCCCCCCCCCCAAACACCGGGGTGCTCCTTCAGGTTGCTGGCTAGGCACGAGCAGCTTATTTTTTGGTGTGTGTTCACTGTCCATTTTCTACAATGAACGTGAATTTCTTGATGGAGAAGAAAGCAAATTATTTTCAAAAATTCAGCCAACAGAGGGTGTACTGAGACAGGCTGGTGGGAACGCAGTGTGCTTGGCCAAGATGCAACGCGGCAGTGGGGTTGAAGGTTCTTAAAAATGGTCATACTCTCCACTCGGTAATCCCATTTCTAGGAATCCAGTCTTAGGAAATAATGCGAAATGTGAACAGGGATGTAAGCACCAGGCTGTTCACAGCAGCATTATTTACTTGAGCGAAACCTGGAACCAACCTAAAACGTCCTCCCAAAAGTTACAGATCAAATAAATTACCGCTGAGCAACGCAAGGAGGTATTACACAGCTATGGAATAGTTGCTGAAGTCTTTTTTTTCATGTCCTGAGAAAAATTTTTCCATTTTTCAATCTGTTGTTCTTCTGTAAAGGAGGAGAGGGGGGAGGACCCAACTCCATCTGACAGTATGAGCTGAACAAAAAAGACCGTATACACAGAGCTCAGAAAACATACACAGCGGCTGGGGTGGGTGGAAGGATTACAGATGATTTTCATTTCCTTCCACAAACTTTCCCAAATTTTCTGCAGTGGAAATAGCTCTAGAATTGGGGGTACCTATTTTGCAAGTCCACGGAAGGATGTCCACACAAAGAAGCCACACCGCCTTCTCGCTGAGGCACGCGTGGGTGGGCCAGGACAGTTAGGTTGTAAGTTGGCCCGCCGAGGACACGCATGGCATTTTGTTTTTTTAATGCAGCGAAAGAAAGACCCCAAGAAGCAGCACGTTCTAAGTGGCCTCTGGTCCCCTGAGCTGAGAGGGGGCCCGAGGGGTGAGCCGGGGCACCAGGCTGCTCGTACCTTAGACCAGGGCCAGCCAGGCCTGTAGCTGTAGCTGGGGGAAGGGGTGGGAGGAGGTGGGAGGGAGGAAGGGGGCGGGGGGGGGGGCAAATGGAGAATGGGGAGGGCACGGGGAGAAGCTGAGAGAGGAAAGAGAAAGGAGAGAAGTTGCTCTAGGTAGCTGGGAGGCGTGGCCAGAGACGGACAGAGACAGACTGGCTCTGTCCCTGGCCTCTGGCCTCGGCCCCCTCCCCCTGGTCCGGTCTCTCTGTACCCTACCTACCCTGATGCCCCGCCAGCCCTGGGGGCACTGGGCCTGGGCCTCTGACAGGCACTGGGTGGGAGCCACAACGGGGGTGATGAAGTCGGGCAGAGACACTGTGTCCAGGCCCAGAGCTCGGGCTGTCTGCAAAAGGGGCAGCTTGGGGAGTGGGGACTCGGGAGGAAAGTAGACGGTCAGAGCGAGCGGCTCAGGCTGGGCAGCGGGGGCCCATGCTGGGCTGGGGCTCGTGCAGGCAGCCTCTGAGGTTTGGGGTCGGGGCCGAGGCAGAGAGGTGAATGAGACAGGAAACCCAGGCCCGACACCAGGACGGGGTGAAAGAAAAACCCAACCGCATGACTTTTCACTGCCAATGTGTGAATTCCTGCCATCGGCCACTTACAGCTCCCGAGACCAAAACACAACAAAATGCAGGAAGTTGATAGGTCTTGAAAGCCGATTATTTCTGCAACAACTGGGCTGGTCAAAGGCACAGACGTTATGGAAACGACTACCATCTTTCACATACCTGTTTTTTTTGAAGTTCGGAGGTTGTCAAATTCAGAAAAGTCATCTTTAATTGTACCATTCAAATTACTGAAGAGATCAAAGGCCCCTGGGTGAACATAAGAGGCCGGTGACTGTGGGCACATCAACATGACCCCGTGATTCTGCCGTCCAGTCTACAACCCGGGGGTGTGCTGGCAGCAGGAGGGGAGATGTCTGCCCCATCGCACGGGGCTCAGGGTCACCCGGTGGTCTGGGAGGGGGCCAGGCCGAGGATCCTGGCCTCCCAGGACACGGTGTGGGGGCGCCTGCCTGCGACTGCTCCCGCCTGCCCCAACCCCAAACTGAAGGAGGCGCTAACGTGGGTGGAGGTACTTCGGAGCTAGGTTTCGAGACTTGGATAGAGCCTGTAGGAAGCTACTGGAAGGAGCGCCCAGAGGGTAGCCTGCCCAGACCCCCTCGGGAATCTCCCTCTGGAGAGAGGCACGGTGCCCAGAAGACCTGTGAGCTCACCCTTCACGGTGGGCTTGTGGCATCGGGACACTGGGGACAAAGGCCGCAGGTGACGAGGTAGCAGCAGCAAATGCAGGCAAACCCACAGATCCCACGCCACGGAGCCAGAAGAGGGGAAGGCATGGGGCCCAAAGGGGCCCTCGGAGCCTGGGCAGAGGGAGGTCTCACCAGTGGCCGACACGGGCTTGGCGGCCGAGGCTGCGGCCCAGGCGTCGGCCGTTTTCCCAGCACTGGGGGCCTGCTGCTGTGGGGCTGCCCAGGGGTCCGAGCCCTTGGAGACGGAGGGTATGCTGGCTCCGGTGGGCACTCCCCACGGGTCGACGGGGGCAGCTGGCTTGGCACCTGTGGAAAGGCAGGGTAGGCTCAGATACGTCCTCGGAGAGCACCGGGCGGCCGGGGAGAGAAAGGAGAGGACGCTGGGCCCCATGTCAAGACAGGCAGTCACCTAAAGGGTGCTGTCCCACGCCAGCAAAGCTGGACAGAGCTGAAGGCCAGGGCCGACAGCCATCGGGGGAGCCCACCCCGGGGAGTGCACTGGGCCTAGCCTGCTGGGAAGGGACCAGACAGGAAACCGCGAACCTTTCCAAAGTCCCCGCCATACACGGTCTCACGAGGAGCCTCCCGAGCTAAGTTCAAGCCCGTCTCCCCGGAGTCCACAGGCTTCCTCCAAGGAACGAGCCCTGCCCATCTGCTGCTCCAGCCACAGGCCCTGGCAGCATCCTGTCCCCACTTGCTTCGAGTGGTTTCTGCTTTTGACAGAGGGTGAATAAAACAGAGGTGTATGTGAAAAGGAATCAGAAGCAAATGCCTATGTACCTAGTCAATAAAATGTTTTCAAACCGTCAGTGGCAAATCAACTTAGTGGGTCACAACCGGTTTTCAAAAGAGTAAAAGAGAGTGCACCTAATATTTTGTGTTCGCCCTTCCTTCGACTTCCCCCTCTACCCCATAGAGGCAGCTTTACACAACCTATCGATCAGCTGTGCCTTTCTTACCTATATATAAATGTACACATCCTCTACGGCCTGCTCTATTCACGCACGCCACATTTTATTTGGGAGATTTCACCTGTGTTGATGTGCAGTGGAAACGTGTTCCTTTTTATGGTTGTATAATATTCCGCTCCGTGGCGGGGCGGGGGGTGCCCACATGTGATTGGTCCGCTGAAGGCACTGGCTAGCTTTTGCTTTGGTTCTCATCCCCAAGTGCGCTCAGACGTGTGAGGCCCTCGGTCGAAGCTCCTTCCCCTTCACCGAGTGATGCCCGTGTGGCCTCCACAGTCATGCCTTATGCTGTGTGGGTGCAAGTCCTGGTGGTCTGGGAACTGCCCCATAATCTCATTAATGTTGCCTGCATTAATGTTCATAATGTTCCATTAATGTTACCTCCCAATTTGTGGCTTTTCTTTTCACTCTCCTTAAGGTATCTTTTTTTTTTTTTTTTTAATGTTTATTTCTGACAGAGAGAGAGGCAGAGAATGAGCAGGGGAGGGGCAGAGAGAGAGGGAGACACAGAATCCAAAGCAGGCTCCAGGCTCCGAGCTGTCAGCACAGAGCCCGACGCGGGGCTCGAACTCACGGACCGCGAGATCGTGTCCTGAGCAGAAGTCGGACACTCAACCGACTGAGCCACCCAGGCGCCCCTTCAAGGTATCTTTTGATGAACAGAGATGTTCTGAAGTTTAATGGGGAGAAACCTATCAGTATTTTCTTTTGTAATTTGTGCTTTTTGTGATGACTAGGAAAGCCTTCCCTACACCTCAAAGGTCTTTTTTTTCTATGCACACGTTTCCTTTTTATTCTGTGTGCACATCCCTTGCAAGTGACGATGGCCTAATTCTTCCCAGCCTTTACCCTTTTTCTTTCCTTTTCCCGCCTCACTGTGCTGGTTGGGACCACCAGCGTCAACGTAAGCACGAGTGTGGACAGCCAGTGTCCCTGTCTTGCTCTTACAGGATCAATTTTCAACGTTTTACATTAAATGGTAGCACTTCCCATTTATAGGGTTCTTTCCTTCTAGAAGCCCTGAATCAGGCTCTGGAAGCTCCTCATTATTCTAAGTTTGCTAAGACTTTCACAGTGAATGGCTGATGAATTTTTCATCAGTTTCTATTAAGATGATAGCATGGTTTTTCCCTTCTCGTCTGTGATATGGCACATCTATCTACACGTTTTCTAAGGACAGGGTCCTTTGCAAACTTTCTCCTGATGTACTCTATCATTTTTTATATTTTTCATGTTGGTTTCGCAATTATCTGCTTTTTGCATCTGTATTCCTGAGCGGGAGTGGCTGACAGGTCTGTTCTCACACTGTATGTCCTGTCTGCTTTTGATGCTAAGGTTATGCTAGTCTCATAAAATAGCAGGATACTCCCTATTTTCCTACCCTCTGAAGGAGTCTGTATAAAGGTGGAATTGTTTCCAGAGTGGTGTTACAATCTGCCAGTAAAGCCCTCCGGGTGGATTGTGGGGTGGGGAGGATTTTTAAGTCCTGACTCAACGCCTTTAATGATGATATAGCACTACCCCTATTTACGGATTTCCTACTGATCTCCGGTCAGCTCTGCTAAGTTTTCCTTCTAAATGTATCCACTTTAAGTTTTCAGATTGAAAGCACAGAGCTGACCAAACAGCCTCTGACTCCGTGTGAAACCTTGGCAGTGTGGGCAGTTATGTCCCCCTGTTTCATTCCTAATACCGTCTGCGTCTCTCCTCCTTATTTAAAAAAATTTTTTTTTAAGTTTATTTCTTTAGAGAGAGTGAGCTTGAGCAAGGGAGGGTCTCAGAGAGAGAGAGAGAGAGAGAGAGAGAGAATGGGAATCCCAAGCAGGTCCGCATTGTCAGCATAGAGTTCAGTGTGGGGTTTGAACCCACAAACCACAGATCATGACCTGAGCCGAAATCAAGAGTCAGACGCTTAACTGACTGAGCCACCCAGGCGCCCCTCCTCCTTATTTTTTAAAATTATTCTTGCCAGAGACCTATTTGTTGCTCTTTTCAGTCAGCGATGACTGTCTCGTGTGTGTGTTTTCTAATGCACTCGTTTCTGTTCTTATCCTTACTTCATTTCTTCCACTTTCGGTGTCACGTTATTCTGTAAACAGTGAAAGCTACCAGTTCCCCCCTCACTATTGCTTTAGGGGCCCCACAAATTCTGGGATAAAAATATTTACCTTACTAGTTGGTTTTAAATGTTTTGATTCTCATTAGAATTTCTTCTTTGACTCAAGAATTCAGGAGTTTTTCAAATGTCAAGCATATGGAGTTTCTCTAGTCTTCCTTTTGTTGCTGAGGATGCTGTAGTCAGAACGTGTGTTCTAGGTGATCCCGGTTTCCAGAAATGTGCTGAGGCTGGCTTTTTTTTTTTTTTTTTTTTTTTTTTTTTTTGCCTAGCACAGGATCAAGTCTTTGCTAAGTATTCTGCAGGGGACTGAAAATAATGTGTGTGCTCCTGTCACCGAGAACAACAAATCCGCAGGCTTATGAACTGTGCCGCTCAAATCCTGTTCCATTTTTACTACTTTTTGTGAAATGATATGAAATATACATATTGGTCTCTGCACCCTCGGCTCCTGGTCCCGAATTCCTGAAACCCTTGGGATCTCTTAAGTGACCACAGCACTGGGAGAATCTCTTGCTCAGCTGAGGCGACTCTGGCCGGGTTCCTTGGAGGGCTCCTGGCTGGAGCCAGAATAACCAGAAAGACCAAGTCACGATGGGAAGCTGGGACGTTTCTGCTGCCTGCAAATGTCACTATTTCACCTTTGCTCCTAAGGAATACCTTCAATGAATCCAGAATTCCGGAGGGTAACAGATGTTTCGCTGGTGTCTCAAAATGTATTTTACCATCATTCTTGCAAGAAAGAGGTTTCCCTAGGAAGGGAATTCAAGTTTGATGGTGTTTCTTCCAGCACACCTAAGACCTTATTCCACTGCTTGCCAGCAATGGCCATCCTTGTTGAGAAGTCAGCCGTCCGCTTGACTGCCGTCTCTTTTCAGTGGTGCAAATGCTCCCTTGGGTTTATTTAAGACGTTCTCTTCCTTAGGGGCGCCCGGGCGGCTCAGTCAGTTGAATGTCCGACTCTCAATTTCGGCTCAGGTCATGAGCTCATGGTTCGGGGGTTCGAGCCCTGTGTCGGACTCCATACTGAGTGGGGAGCCTGCTTGGGATTCTCTCTCCCCCACTCTCTGCCCTCCACCACCGGCGTTCTCTCTCTCTCTCTCTCTCTCTCTCTCAAAAACAAATAATGAAACATTAAAATAAAAACTAAAAGATGTTCCCTTCCTGTGGTGTTCTCCAGTCTCCTGCCAATGTGCCCAGGTGGGCATTTCTTTTATTTTATCCTGCTTACGACTCACTAGGCTTCCTGGATCTGAGAAGTAGCACCTTGCCACAAACTTAAAAACCATCAATCATTATCTTTTCAAGCATAAACTCTTCTGGAACTCCAAAGAGATGGGTGTTAGATGTCCTCATTCTGCCTGTGCTTCCCCAGCCACACTGACCTCCCCGGCCTCCCCAGACACACAATAGGGCACGTAAACCGCCTGCTGCCTCTGGGCTTTCGAGTCCCTCCGCCTCTCCCCTCCCCGCTTGCCCTCACTAACTCCTCTGGAATCACTCAGCTTTCCTTTAGAGCACCTATCGTTTAGCACCATAACTACTCCTTTGCCTAAGAGTCTCCCTGGGCTGTGACACCCGTCACGCTCCTCCCCCCTGCAGGTGTGCAGGTGGCTCCTGCGACAATCTGGCTGAGCTCTGAGGCTCAGAGAGGGCAGCAGGAAGGGTGGTGACTGCCAGTGTCAGAGAAGACCAGGGAATGTCCCCCAGGCCTCCAGAGGACTCGCCTCCCTGGGCCCCGTTCCCACGCAGGCCCCTCTTAACAGCCCCAGCAGCAGCGTGCAGGGCTGGGCACGGGCCAAGGCAGACGGACCTGCAAGGTTCACTCCCACCAGCACTTGGACACCCGAGCCTGCCAACTCCTGGGTGGACCTGGGACCTCTCCTGCTGCTTTCCCCAAACCCACACCCTCCAGAGGCCTCCAGAAACACCCACCTGCCTCCAGAAGCTGCTCTGACCTTTCCTTCCAGGTCTTCCCAGAAGCACACACACAGCCACCTCCCTGTGACTGTGACAGCTCTCCCCAGGCCCACTTCCGCCAAATGTGATGAGGCGCTTAGTAGGACACTGGTCCTGGCTGGGATCACAGTGGGGATGGGTCCTTGCTCTGTCCCCAACAAAGCACCTCACGGGGCCTTGGTTCTCCACCTTGACTAGAGGGAGCCATGTGGTAGAAAGTGTCAGGGAGAGACTGACAGACTGCTCCGGCTCCCTGTGAGCACGGGAATCTTTTTTTTTTTTTTTTTTTTAACTTTTTAAATGTTTATTTATTTTTGAGAGAAAGAGAGACACAACGTGAGTAGGGGAGGGGCAGAGAGAGAAGGAGACACAGAATCCGAAGCAGGCTCCAGGCTCTGAGCTGTCGGCATAGAGCCCGATGTGGGGCTCGAACTCACAAACCGTGAAATCATGACTTGAGTCGAAGTCGGACACTTGATGGACTGAGCCACCCAGGAGCCCCAGAGCACGGGAATCTTGACACCCTTTCTTCAGCCTCCCCTTGCTCGCCAGCAACCACGAGAACTGAATGAGCTCATCAGGAGAACCCTGCTACCGGTCTACACCCCCCAGCTCACCTGCGCCAGGAGGACACGGACCGGGAGGCTCACACTCCTGCCCCTGCAGACCTGACCACCTCGGGCACTGTGTGTGAGAGCTGCTGCCCGTTCCAGCCGCTCGCCTCCATCAGGAGACCCCTGGCCACTTTCCAGTACTCCTGCCCTGTTTCCCTGAAGGATACCCTGACTTCCTTGGGAGAATTACACCCCCCCCCCCCCCCCCCCCCCCCCCCCGCTTACTCCCAGTCCCAGTCCGAGGCGGACTGACCTTGCTGTGGCAACCGGGGAGGGTTTCCACCAGCTGACGTGAACCTGCAAAGTACCCCGGTCCCAAGCCCCCCACTCCCAAACCCCTGGATGGTAGAGGAGCTACAGAGAAATCCTCCCTATCCCTTGGGCTGTGGACTGAGAACACGAGGTAGCCCCCAAGGCGGCAGGACCTGGGGCTTCTGAGGCCAGAGGCCAGAGGGGAAGGGCCCACAGGCTCAGGCTGCGCAAACAAGTCTGGGTCTTGGTGATAATGTCTGAGCCACGGTGTCCAGCTGGTGTGAAGACAGAGCCACCCATCTCTACCCGAGCTGTCTGCAAGGTCATCTCCCGCCGCTGTGTGTCTGGACGGGTGGGAGGTGCTTGCTGAGAAGGCCCGACCCCTACCCTGCAGCCTCCACAACACCTCATCCCTCAGCCACCCACTCTAAGCCCAGCCCCTCACCCCTCACAAGGAACTCACAACCTGCGCTAGCTCACTTGACAATGCGCCTCCCCAGCTGGAGCGCGTGTTCCACAGAACAGTGGCCGGGTCTACCTGGCCCACGCTGCTCCTGCCCCACGCTCAGAACTGAGCCTCACACGCAAAAGATGCTCGACAACTAATTGGGGGCTGGAGGGAAGCGGCGAAGGATCAAGGGAGCTATAGAACCCCGGGGCCGGAAGGGACTTTGCAGTTTCCACACTAAGTCCCTCCGGTGAGGCATCTTTGAACACTGGAGTTCAGTGACCACTTCTGGACAATTTGGGGTGTTAGAAACACACACAGATAAGAGCTGCCCCTAAGCTCTGACGCGCTGCGCAGAGTTTTCAAACACCTTAGATTTGGCAAGACTTCATTGGCCGTGCGGCTCAGGGGCCACCAGAGACGTGGTTTTCAGGTGGTGTTGTCCTTAGGAGCCTCTTGAGGGATGTGAGTAAAATACTAACACTGCCTCTTCCCTTCACATTCACAGACTCTTGGGAGCGCCTGGGCGCCTGGATTCTTAGAAGCTTAGAAGTGACTAGAATAGGCAGCCAGGATGTGTGAGAGCCACCGAACTCCTGGAGCACTCAGGTGCCTGGCCGAGCCTTCTCGGAAGCAGAGGCCCACCATCTGAGCGCCAGCCAGACACAAAGCCTGAATGGACAAACGCCCGGCGGGGACGAGCCTCGCCTCCCACACACAGGTGCTCCTTGGAGTCACCTCGCTCTGAGCACATTTGGTCAGCATTCACCAGGCCCGGGTCCAGGTCCCGCCTCTGAGAAGAAACAAGAACACACCTACTGCAACCAGCATGGGTGGCACGGGCAGTCGGTGACCACGGGATCGGGGCAGGCAGTGCCGTGGACAGGTGACACCTTTCCATGCAGCATATGTGAGCCGTGTATCCAAGAATACACAGGAGTTTGCGAGGCGGACAATTGGACACAATGTAAAAAGGAAGGATCAGGCATTCACGGGAACCCAGGCGGCCCCCACAAACAGACAACTCTTGGGGTGCTCCGCCACCCCTCCAGCCCCGGACCCCGGGCCTTCCCCTCCTGGCCTCACACGGGCAAGCCCCTCGGCAACTGCACACCTGCCACGCATGTGCAAAATCAGGCTTTGCTCCTCCATCCAGACCCTAGCTCGGGCAACGAGGGTCGAAACACCAGTTTTCCCTCAAACTGATAAACGGGCAATGGTAAGAGTGAAAGCAAAGTGCTTCAATGTCTCCGGAGGAGCTCCTTTTGCACGAACACGGTAACATGAGGCTATATACACCACGTGCATTCTAACGCCCTCTCCGTGAGCTGGCACCACGCTGAGCCCCGTCATCCTGGGCTCACCGGCAAGGCTTGCCACACGGGCCCCCCCCCCCCCCCCCCCCGCTGCTGTGCAACTCTACCCTAACGTTGTTCGAGAGCCTCTTATGACCCCCAGTTATTTCCCACGTGCCCTGCGTCCCCTTTAGAATACGCTGAAACAGCACGGCCAAGAACTTTAAAACCCAGCACGCACGATGCTGAAAATCCACAAGCTCCGGTCCCTGCCCCCGCACCACCGTGCACGCAGACAAAGCACGGTCACAGCCTAGAGAGCTTTGGGCGTGGGATGAAAGACGCCCTCGGTTCAATCCCTGGCCAGTCATCCAGATGACCACGGTTGAGCCGCTTAGCCATGGCGGGCTCCTGGCTTTCCAGTCTGCGAGTGGCGCGCTTGGGGACCTATGTGTGTACCAGGCACCGTGCTGACTTTTGGAGTCACAGGAGGCTACATGCGGTGGCACCTCGCTTTCCTCAAACCTACCTGGGGGACAGAAAACATGCCCTCTGCTTTCCCATGGGTGCCGACAGCCCACATAAGCTAGCCTGGCGGGGCAGACCCCCCTTTACGCCTGCTGACAGCGCGGCCCCTGGGGACCGGCGCTCCGTCTTCCTCCTCCATGAATGGACAGTGGATTCGCTGCAAGGCTCCTCTGTGCTCTGTCCTCCGTGTAGTCGACGGGGCCCGCGCCACACCACAAACCCAATAAATAAATGCTTGTTGAAAGCGCAAGTGAATGAGAGCAAAGGAGGATGGAACTCGGGGCAGAAAGATCAAGCGGCTTCCGCCTCCCGCTCTGTGGGCCCATTCATAGGGAGCAAGTGTCCCTGGGCCCCTCCCCCGCTGGCCTGGCTCATCCTCATCCGAGGCCTCGAGGCCTCGCATAGGAATATTCATGTGCAGGGGGGCGGGGTGGGGGGCAGTCACATTGTGGGGGTCACAGAACTGAGTGGCGGGGATCGTCAGGAAGCCAGCAGCACCACCTGCTGCCACTGGGGCGGAAGACGGCCTCTGTCCTGGCCCGGGCAGTGAGCGGGCCTGAGCCAGCCAAGGCCTTCTGAATCACCAGGCTGTCTGCCCTGCTCATCCCAGGTGGCTGCTTTGTGTGTCTGGAACAGAGGAGGAAGTGCCCCGCTGACCCGGCGGGCTCCGACCGCCCTCCTCTCAGCCCTCAGCATTTCCTCCCAAGGCCGCTTGGCCAAGCCGCCCCCAGTGCTGCTTGGAGAGAACCGGGAATGGCAGGGCTTGCTACGAAACAGTGTTCCTTTCATCCGGGGGGGCGGGGGCGACCACCAGCGCTTGGGTAGGAACTCTCTACATCTTTCAAATTTATGAATGTGTTTCCGGGCAATGGGGTGGCCCAGAAAACACACACTAGCGGATTCTGCTTGAGGCTAATCGGCAAGTCTGACACCATGTCTTGCTCTGGAGCGGCTCTCGGAAGAGGGAAGCAGAGAGGGGCTGTCTCCATGCTCCAGTGCATGGAGGAGCTGGTGTGAGGCCATCTCCTTGCAGGGCTGTTGGAAGCGGAGCTTCAGAGCTGCAAAACCCACCACCGGGGACAGCCGGGGGCTGTGTCACGGTGCCACAGCCCTGCACTGTCCCACAGGAGCCGTGCAGTGCACTTTCTCCTGATGGCTGGAAACACTCACCACACAGTGCAGATGGAAATACCTATATACATTTGTAAGGCCGGATATACAATATGGCCTCACCTATGTAAAAACATAAGAGCCAGAAAAAAACAGGAAGCAGATAAGCTAACATTCTAACACTGGTTATCTCTATGGTCTGAGGTGACTTTTCCAGGACACGCACGGCCACAGAAGGCTTCTGCAGCAGCCCAAGATGGCATGGCGATTCCAGGAAAGGATTAGGTGCCACATGCACTGAACCTGCCCCTAACTTGCCGTGTGACACCAGAGGAATGAGGAGCCTCTCTGGGCTTTGATGTCCCCTTTTCTCCCCAAGTCACTGGTTAAAATGCCAAGTGCGTCAGAACCAAGGACAGGGCCCTGGGTTGGGCGAGGGGCAGGCAAATGGCCGACTAGCAGTCCGCAGACCACACTGGCCACCTGCAGATATATCTGATCAGCCCCAACCATGTTCTCACTTTAAAATTCCTTGTCGGGGCGCCTGGGTGGCTCGGTCGGTTAAGCGTCCGACTTCGGCTCAGGTCATGATCTCGCGGTCCGTGAGTTCGAGCCCCGCGTCGGGCTCTGTGCCGACAGCTCAGAGCCTGGAGCCTGTTTCAGATTCTGTGTCTCCCTCTCTCTCTCTGCTCCTCCCCTGTTCATGTTCTGTCTCTCTGTCTCAAAAATAAATAAATGTTAAAAAAAAATTTTTTTAAATTCCTTGTCAACATTTAAAAATTAACAGATTTCAGGGCGACGGGGTGGCTCAGTCGGTTCGGCATCCAACTTCGGCTCAGGTTGTGGTCTCGTGGTTTTTGAGTTTGAGCCCCGCAGCTGCCAGCAGTGTGGAACCTGCTTCAGACCCTCTGTCCCCCTCTGCCCGTCCCCCGCTTGCGCGCTCTCTCAGAAATGAACAAAAATGAACCGATTTCAAAAATTCAGGTTTCCATCTTCTCTTTAAAAAACTGGATTCTAGTAGCCAAAAAAGTGGAAACAACCCAAGTGTCCATCAAGTGCTAAGTGATTAAACAAAATGCGGTGGAACTATAAATGGAATGTTCTTCAGCCGTTATAAGGAACGGAGTGAGGACACGTGCCACTACTACAGCGATGAACTCTGAAAACATCACACTGAGTGACACGAAGCAGTCACAAAGGCCACACGCTGTCTGATTCCATTACACGTAAGAAATATCCAGAACGGGAAGATCCAGAGACAGAACGCAGTAGACTGGTGGTTGCCAGGGGCTGGAGGGAGGGGTCACGGAGGGTGACTGCTTAATGGGAATGGGGTCACTTTCTGGGGTGATGGAAATGTCCTGGGATTAGTAGTGATGGTGGCACCACACCGTGAATGGCTAACAACTGCTGAAGTGCCCACTTTAAAACACCCTATGAGGTCAAGTCCCTGGCTCGATCAAGACGCCCAGCTCCAGGGCACAGGGCTATCCCCCAGCCAAAGGAAGGGAGGGGCAAACTCGTTCATTGAAAATTCATAAATTCTGTGTCTCCTGACCTGGTGACATATACCCCTAGTAAGTCAAAGAGCAAAAAAAAAAAAAAAAAAAAAAAAAAAAAAAAAGTAGACAGAATTAGTCTCCCTCCCAACCCCCAAGCCCCACCCCAACCACTCCCCATCAGCCACAGACTCAGCAGAATTCAATCTTGTTAAACGCACCCGGCTCGTAGCGTGCCGGTTTTCTTTTCTGGGCACTAGAAAACGTCCTGTCTGTTTAATGATCCATTACGCAACTCCAAAAGGGATTGATAGTGTTTCCTGAAGAACACCCTACCCATAACTCAAGGTGGCCATCACGTTACAGAGGAACTATTTCTCAAATTTAAAAATAAAGTCAAAGCCACTGTCTGGAAGGGGCCCAAGTGGGCATTTCCAGGAGAGCTGCCTTCGCCATCCCTGTGTATGCTCACTAACACTTTAGCCCACAAGCTCCCCGGGGGCGCAGCACGCAGGCCATGGGCCACGAGAACTGCCAAGCTCCTGGCAACCGTGGTCCTGGCTTTTGGTGACCGAGATCCTGTAGGCCATTTGGCCTGCAGTTTGCCCCAAGGCCCAGAGGGCTCCTGCCAAAGGAAATGTGGGGACCTGCCCGGGTCCCTGAGGCCAACGGCGTTGCCAAAGGACATCTGGGGCTGATACTGCCTCCTGGACAAGGCTGCCAGGCCCTGAGGGCCCCGACCCCATGCCCTTGCTCCCCGCTGCCTGTACCTGCACCCACTACACCACTGCTCGCTCTCAGCCTCTCAAAAGCCACGCCTTCTGGGGCGCCTGGGTGGCGCAGTCGGTTAAGCGTCCGACTTCAGCCAGGTCACGATCTCGCAGTCCGTGAGTTCGAGCCCCGCGTCGGGCTCTGGGCTGATGGCTCAGAGCCTGGAGCCTGTTTCCGATTCTGTGTCTCCCTCTCTCTCTGCCCCTCCCCCGCTCATGCTCTGTCTCTCTCTGTCCCAAAAATAAATAAACGTTGAAAAAAAAAAATTAAAAAAAAAAAAAAGCCACGCCTTCTGCTAGGCACACCCTTGCCTCTTCACAGCCTGGCCACCTCCTGTGCTTCCCTGAAGGTTCCTCCGAGATACCTGTCTCATGCCTGCCAGACTCCTGAGCTAAGCCCTGTCCCAGGATGCTCTTAAAGACCCACCACCAAGGCCCAGCCCACCAGCTGGTGGACCTCTGCCATGCTGGAACTCCCATCTTGCCCACACCTGCTCAGGACCTTGAAGGCAAGACCACTACCTGTTTGCATCTGGGTCCCTGAGTAGCAGGAAAGAGCCTGGCATTCGGTACACTTCGGCAAACGTCCAGGGAACCGAGCTGAACACAAAAGATGGTTCCGGTTGGGGGAAACAGGGACCCCAAAGAGACACACGCAAGTTGCCACAAAACCTACCACCGAAAGTTCCCAGACAGATCAGCCATGGCCGGTAGGGCTCAGAGCACCGGGTGGGGGGAACCTCCCAGAGCAGCAGGCTGGGTTGGAAGCCATTACAAAGGCTTCAGGCAGGCCAGGCCCTGTGTCCAGCCATCAGGAAACCCACAGGCCCAAGATTTCTCCCCAGATTAAAGCATCTGTGCCACACTCATGTTGCAAATCTCCTACCACAGATTCTCCGACATTTGGCATTAAAAAGAACTTTAAAATATTCACTTAGCCTAGTAAACTGACTATTGCTTTATGTAACAGGTAGGAAGAATTACAGCAAACACATCCTCTTTTCGTTAGCAACCACAGCAAGCACAGCATAATTTCCAGCTATGTATTAGTTTCTTAACCTGGGGTGCTGGGTGCAATTCTGAGGCTCAGAGAGTTGACACACGTCCCAGAAAGGGGACCAGCCATTTCTACTGCATGTGGGAAGCAAAGAGGAAGTCAGCTTTCCCTCTACCAAAGCAGAAAACCATTCAAAACAGAAAGCCCTGTGTTGCAGTCCTCGGGAGGACTTTACTGGACATTACGGTTGGGGACTGGAGAAGCCCCAACCCGCCACCAAAGGCCTGCCTCACTCCCACCTCCAGAAGGGGGGTGGAGAGCAAGAAGCTGTGCCCTATGGCCCTTCACACATCCAACAGGAAGGCACGGGAGACGAAGGGGGCAGGTATTTACCGAACGATGGCCAGGGGTCTGAAGAGCTGGCTGGGGCTGCCGGCCCGCCCCAGGGGTTCGTCTGGTTGGCTGAAGCTGACCGGCCCCAAGGCTCTGCTTTCTGGGCAGCAGGGCCCGAGCTGGGGAGGGCGTCCATTAAATCCAACAGAGTGGTCTGCTGTGGGTGGGAGCCATGCTTTGAGACAAAGAGAAGGGGACAGGTTTTACTTGGCTACAGTTACAGCAAATATCCACGTGTTAACCATAAATACTGTCTGCCTCCTAGGAAGAGAAGCCCTCTGGGAGGTGCCAAGAGGAAACTGAGCTGCCCACCCCGCCCACCTCCTCACAAAACCAAGTCCCAGTGCAGCCCAGGCTCCACCCACGCCAAGCTATATACTTTGTGCCCAATGCCCTGCCCACCTTCAAAGGCCCTCAGGGTTTTCCAGAAGGACTCAAGCTTTTGCCCAGGCTGCAGCCTCCCTCCCAAACGCTGTCCCCACCAACCCACCGTGCTGCCCCCTGCTGCCAGCCATCATCCAGGACCCTCCTTCCTGGGGGGCGGCCCCACCCACCCGCTCGCATGCCGCCCCCCCCCCAGCTACTGCCAGGGACCCCGTGGTGCTGTACCACAGGAGATCACTGGAACCGCTGGCCCTGTGTCCCCTGACTGGATGAGCCTGACGGGAGCAGACCCGCGTCCTAGTCACCTTAGGCTCCTAGCAGGCAGCCTGGCGCAGAGTAAGGCTGATGGCGGCAGTGGAGACCGGCGCTAGTGAGGGCTTACCCTGTGCCAGGAATTTGTTCCAAAGCACTTGACGCTTGGCTTATGTAACGGCCGCCAAGACCGCCTGGCTGTGATCGTGCTCGTTTACACGGGACGAAAGGGAGGCCCTGGTCAACAGAAGCCCCTCGCCCATGCCCGTCTCCTCTGGGGCTGGTCTCAGAAGAGCCTTGGGAGTAATGTCTGGGGCGGATGTGTTTTCTAGTACGTCCTCGGCTCACTCATGCTCAGCACGGGCCCGAGGAGTATTTGTTGAGCCAAGGGAGAAAAGAGCACCTTCTGAGAAGGCAGGGTACTCTGCACGCTAGGTTTGGGACATTCCCCCAGCGACTACGGGACCGTCTCAAACGTTTACCTTCCCCGTGAAGCGCTTACCTCTTTCTTTTTTGGAACTTTAACTGTGTCTCTTCGGCTCTCTTCTAGGGCCATCTGTAATCTGAGGTCATCACCCCGCCGGAGGCGCTCTTCCTGTAGAGGACAATGGGACTTGGAGCTGACCGTGACTGTAATAACATCACGGTAGAGAACAAAGCAGCGCTGGCCAGGAACAGGATGCGCAAAACTGTAGTACGCATTATTTCAAAGGAAGATTGGAAAATGACTCGTGAAACACAGTCTTCTATCCCGAAGGTATAGCCCACAGGGCTCCGCCCCACCTACTTCGTGTGGCTTCCCTGATATTGGGGTCCCAGCAGGGAGACGGGCGCAGGCACAGCCAAGTTAGGGAAAGGGAACGCTTTTTCTCAAAATGAAAATGGCTTTATAATTGTAATTATAGAAGCAACACGTCTCCATGTAAAATACAAAAGTCTGACAGCCCAGAAAGGAATTAGAAAAGAGGATGAAAATCACTTATCATTGCACCTCGCACAGCACATGCTTACAGAAAATGGCTGTATGTTTATTTCTATGATTTCAAACAGAAATGATTCATTTTACAGCTGAGCCTCCAACAACATGCGCATTAGGGGCACCAACCCCCGCCCCTGCACAGTAAAAAATCAACATATATATCTGACTCCTCAAAAATGTAACTACTCTACTCACACTCTCTCTCAAAAAAAGTAAACTTAAAAAAATTTTAACTACTAATAGCCAACTGTTGACTGGAACATAGTCACTTAATGCATATTTTGTACATGTATCATATGCTGTGTTACTATAATACAGCTAGAGAAAATAAAATGTTATTAAGAAAATAAGAGGCAGTATCTTTACAGTATTTATTGAAAAGAATCCACACATAAGTGGACCAGCACAGTCCAAACCTGTGTTGCTCAAAGGTCACCTGTATTTAATTTATATTTATTTTTTTATTAAAAAAAATTTTTTTAATGTTTATTTTTGAGAGAGTGGGGGGGGGGGGGAGGGGGGGTGCTGCAGAGAGAGGGAGACACAGAATCCGAAGTAGGCTCTAGGCTCTGAGCTCCGGGATCCGAAGCAGGGTCCAGCACAGAGCCCAATGCACGGCTTGAACCACAAACCATGAGATCATGACCTGAGCCGAAGGCGGATGCTTAACCGACTGAGCTACCCAGGCGCCCTTAATTTGTATTTATTTAAGGTGAAGTCACCCTATGCAAAAGACTGGGTTGTGCTAGGCTTTTGCATAATAATGAAATTAAAAAATCGTTATATTTCATTTATATTAAATGTGATAAATCACAGAGATGAGTTATTTACTAAAACGGGCTCCCACTGTCCATCTGTCCCTGTATTCCTACACCTTCTTCCCGGGCTGTCAGTGACAGAGCCAGGCATCCACAGGAACAGATTTAATGGCTGTGTTTTTCCTGCTGTGAACAGAGGGACCGAGCAAAGCTGTCCACTACTGCTGGACTTTAGGTTTCCAGTTACCGCGACACAAGTCAGGCTGGGACAGCCACCGCTGCACTCCCATCGCACTCCCTAATATCTGTCCCTACACATCACCTCTGGGCGAGACGGAGCCTCGCACTACCTGACTCAGTCTACCCTCCCTAACCCAAGGTCAGCAGCGACGGACCTCATCACTGGGGCCCACGGGATGGCAGCTTTGAAAGGTCATTTCCATCACGTCTTTCCCTCCTTCTCCGTGTTAAAGTAATGCAGGATTATTAGAGAAAAACAGGAACTGAACAAAATTAAAACTACACACACTTCCGTCATCCAAACGCAGTGAGCATTCTATTACCTGCAGCTCTTCTCGCCTTTTCGGCGCTCAGATGCTTTCGATCCACCTCACCAAACCTCCCTCCCAAGGGGCTAAGCCCCACTGCGCACCCACAGGCCTTTCGCTGAGGGGCTGTGGACGCCCAGAGGCCATGACACTTGCCGTGTGTACCAAAGTGTTTCTGGGGCGCACTTCCGATCACTCCATCCCTTGGCAACAAGAGGCTTCCCTACCTGGAACAGCACAGGCCCCCTTCCTGACAGGGGACGGTGGGTGGCAAGAACACGGTCCTGGCACCTCGAAGCCCCATCTCAGGAAACACACCCGAGAAACACCGAGGGCAGGGCCCGCTCTGCGCCCCGCCCGGCCCCCGCCCCCCGCCGCGCACCCCGCCCCCGGCCAGGCACCCACCTGCTCCGCTACCTCTCTGCTCATGGCAAGTGCCAGCTGTAGCTGCAGCTCTTCCTCTCCACTTGTCTGGGGCCGGGCCTGCTCCAGCTCAGAGGACACCCTCGGGGAGGTGGCTGCAGGGGAAAGGCAGAGTCACTACCGGCAAGGGACCGGCTCATGATCAACAGCTACCGGGTCGAACCACACCCCGTCCCCACCTCACACCCGCAGGGTCGGGCCGTGCGCGGAAGAGTTGTGACTATTGCAAGGTTAAAATCTAGGAACATCGAACACGGACTCTCAATTACAGGAGCCACGTGGCCCCAGTCAAGGAAAGAGGCCTTCGGGCGCCAGCCCCATGGTCAGGCCTCGCCAGGATTAGAACCTCAGTCTTCGCTTCCAGGCTGCCCTCCTTCAGGGAGAGAAACTAAGTCGTTTGCTTGTTTGTTGGTTGGTTTGTTTTGAGAAGATCAAAAGTATTGTTCTTGAAAAGCTGGACCAAAGACTGTCACTCAAACAAGCACAGGGCTATCTGTGGACCAAGCACTTCACTTGAGACTCCTCAACATTGAAGAATCTCACTGTGCATCTCCTGGGGGTAAAGACCATGGGAAATGAAGCCAAATGTTTCTGCGGCAACCCTGAAAAATTGTGTTTTCTAAGTAAAACGGAGCACCGACTTGGGAAAAACACATTTTTGCTGTCAGCAGTTAGCTAGTGTAAACACTTGAAAGCAGCTCCTGGAAAGACAGTTCTTACTGAAGGGATGGGATGTGGACTCCTAGCGGATGCAGTGAGCCTCCAGGAAAGGAGTCTTGACGCGTTCACACACTTAAACCAGGCTGGGCCTCCCCGTATGGAAAACGACACGGCCATCAGAGGTTCTGTGCATCGGGGAGTGTAGGGCTCTCCAGAAACAGGGCATAAAGCTTGGGTGCACGTGCCCGCCTCTGCCTCTGCCTCGAGAGAAGGTCCACAGCTTCTCCGAAACCCTCAAAGCCGAGCCCCACTGCCTGAAAGGTCTGGAACCACACTCCATCCTCCCTCTGGGCCTTTGTGCGTGCCACGCACGCCCTCCTGGCACGTCCTCGGCAAGTCCTCAGTTCTCGGCGCTCGGCTCCCCTGCCCTGGTCCTCCCGGACTGCCCTCCCGGCTGGGGCTGGGTCAGCACTCCCCTCTAGTCTGCAGTTTGGGGGATTATGCCAGAAGGTACGCTCCTTGAGGAGGGTCCAGGCCTGTCTTCTCAGCAGCACGTCCATCCTCAAAGGCTGGCAGAGCACCTGGCAAACACCCACTGGATAGATGGATGCGTGGAAGCATGCACAGATGGACGGACGGACAGATGGAGAATTCAGTCTCATGGCGGACGGGTAGCTGTTTGAAAATGCTCTAATCGTGTATCAGTTTTTTTCCCTTCTTTCATTATGTCCGTTCCAGCAAGCCCCACCATCAGGGCCCACGCCCCCAACGCTGCTTCCGCCTAAAACCCCAACGTAAACTTGCTCCTTAGGACCTGCCTCTTTGGGAGAAAGTAAAAGGTCAGGAATGATTCCTGACAGATGAGGTTTCTAGTTGGCTCGGCTCTGGCCACCACGAATAAAACAGGAAGAAGAGGGCTAGACACAGGGTCACGGACGTGATCACAGAAGAACCAGGCAAGGTTGCAAGGGCAGGAGGCTGCAAAACGCAATGCTCTGTCACGCAGTTTTTTAAAAGCGCACAACACGCGCGGCAGTAAGGGTTCATTTGGAACAGTTCTGTGTCATGAAGCAGTGTGTCTGCTACGATTTACTGTCAACCAGAAGAACCGCCACCCCCCCCAACAAAAAATAAAGAAAGAAAAGGAAAAAGAAACAAATCAGGTTGAATCCCAGCCTAGTAAATCACAGTTGCATTTTCCAAAGTGTTTGTTTTAAAAATAAAGCTAGATGGTAATAAAATGGAACGTCCAGTCCATCTTAATAATCTGATTTATTAATAATATACCAAATAAAAGCATATATATATATATATATATATATATATATATTTTTTTTTTTTTTTTTTTTTTTTTTTTTTAATGGTGGTGGTGCTTTTGTTCCCAAACCTCACCTATGCCAATAACAGGGCTCAGGTTTGGGCTTTCCTGTACTCTAGAAGCAAAGATGTCACCATCCAGACTGCTGGATACAAACGAAGCCGCACGGTTTTGGGGAACGGCCCTGGAAGATTCTGCTCGACAATGTGTGTGGCTCTCCCATGCTTAACCACTCAGGCCTGCCTGTTCCCAGCCTCTTTCCGGGAATCTCTGAAGCTTGCTTCACAGAACTCTGTTTATAACAAACACAGCACACTCGACGTCCTTCATTCACTACCAAATGGAAATGGGGAGTCAATAGAAGACCTGTATCCCACCCCACACCCCAAAAAAGCGCTAAGCGCTCTGAAAAATGAGCCCCGTCCTGGCGGGGAAGGCTGCTACTTGGCCGCACGGCCACAGCGCCTGAGTCAGCCCGGCCAGGGACGAATGGGACGGGGCCCTGAACAGGGACCTTCGAGAGAAATGAGGCCTCCCTTGTCCTCTGAGCCTTTCAGCACATCTGCAAGGCCAGACTGGCTTCCAATGCAAATGTACATGTGAGTGCCTACCATGACTGACTGTTAGAATAACACATAGCCGGCACGTAGGGAGATGGCTTACCACATCAATGTGGAAATTAAAGACAAAGGGTATTCCCCTAAACGCTGTGGTTTTTATGAACGGATGTACAGCTCTCAGTTCTGCAGATGGCAGAATTCACAGCCGCCAGCCCCAAGTATCAGCTGAGCTGCACACAGCGGCCTCCGCTGTGAGGGAGGATTCCAACGGAGACATTCTGCCTTAGTGACAGCATCCCTGCCCCACAAAGGGCCTCTTGTACCCGCGCACGTGACAGTGAACACAGATGTGCTTGTGAGATGAGCCCGGACGGACCCTCCTGACCACCTGAGCCTGGCCCTGCTCGGCGGCTCTGGAGGTCCGAGGTTCCCAGAGACCCCTGGAAAACTCAAGTGCCCGAGAGACGCTTTCTCAGCCCGCCACCTTCTGGGGGGACGAACAGGGGCCGTTAGTGGAGGCTGACCACTGATGGAGCATCAAGGGCGCAGCATCATGGCCCTGCTCCCGGGTCCCACCTGGAAGAGTTCAAAGTCCTCGTTCGCTGGGGCCAAGAATTATAAACAGAGCTAGGCCTCGACTTTATCCTCTCGGGCCTATTATGCTGGCTGAGAAAGCCAAGGGGAAAGGCTGAAGAGGAAGCCTACAAAGCCAACTTTTCCTTCAAGATACAGGCTAAAAGGAAGACCAAGAAAGACCTCCCACTGCAGGCAGACGAGAGTCTCTGGCAGTCACTCCCCACCCCCCACGGCTCCGGGGGCACCAGGCCGAGTGTAGGTGCCCACGCCCTGGGCTTCAGGAAGGATCTGGGTTCCCAAATGTGCTCCTAAAGCAAAGGCTGGCAGAGTTTCTAACACAGAGGCTTCGGCTGGCCGGCCTCGGACAATTTTGAAAGCAGAAACCGAAGCAGTCCAGGTAATAGGAAAACAGGAAATCACTTCTCAGGCCGTGTCACGATTTTCCTAGAAAGTACTTGAGCACGCCTGCAATCACATCGATGAAAGGGAAGCCACTGCGGGACACGACCTTACCAGGAAAACAGCTCTGCGTGGCAACCAGCGTGACTTCTGGTAAAACTCTCTGGTACGTGAGCCTCACGCAAGGTGACGGCCTGGCTCCACGTGTCGCCCATTGATGCTGGGCAACACAAGGCACGTCGGACAACCCGGGAAGAATGGAAGGGCACCAGGCCTCAGGGGCCCGAGGAGACCCCATCTGGGTCTGAGCACCGCCCCCACCGTTATAATCCCGTGCCTGTTAGTTGGCAGGGAAACCAGGGTTCAAAATCCTGTCCCCACCACCAACTGGCAGTGAGGCCACGTGCCAACGGCCTGACCTCTCTGGGCTTCTGTATCCACATCTGTGAGATGCAGGCCAGTGGGGCTTGTGGGAAGGGTCAGGAGCGCCCAACACACAGCTGGCTCTCCCGTGAGAATGCGCCCGGCCCCCAGGTCACTGCTCTCTGCTTCACCCCAAGGCCACCAGACTCCCTAGGGGCTGGAGCTGCCTGGCACTCACATGGAAGCCGTAAGTGGGTATCCCGTTGGACCCTGGTCCCTCCCAGGCTTCCAGGGGAGCAGGACTGGGGCCATGGTCCTTTGAGGGAGGAGCTAGGGAACAGCCTTCCAGCTTCCACCCTCCAGTGACCGGTGCCCCAGGCCAGTGAAGTTCCTCCCTCATCACTGAACTGCAGGCAAGTGCTTACTGGATCTTTCTCAATGTGGTGACATCTTCCTGTGGTTCCACGGGCCACTTCCTGAATCAGCAATGAAACCGAGGCCACCCCCACTCAGTAGCCTGGCCTGAGCTGAGGCTTCTAAACCTGTTCTCCACAGAAGACCCCCCCCCCCCCCCGCCCCGGGTCTTCCTCTCATCTCCTCACAGGGAAGAGCAAGAAACATTACTTTAGGTCAAATGAGATGAATTATGAGAAAATAAGTTCAGATTACCCCATGCAACATTAAAAGAGAAAAAATATAGATACATGGTTGGAAAAGCCAAAAAAAGGAAAAAAGGGGTGGGGGGGACACCTGGGTGGCTCAGTCAGTAGTTAATCACCCGACTTCGGCTCAGGCCATGATCTCATGGCTCGTGAGTTCAAGCCCCGCGCTGGGCTCCGTGCTGATAGCTCAGAGCCCAGAACCTGCTTCAGATTCTGTCTCTCCCTCTCTCTCTGCCCCTCCCCCACTCTCTCTCTGTCAAAAGTAAATAAGACATTAAAAAAAAATTTTTTTTTTAAAGTACAAGATGAGAAGGGCACCAAGTACCACAGTCAGGTCACTCTCAGGGCAAAGTGTGGGGTAGGGGGGGAGGCTGTGACTTTGTGACAGAGGGATAAGCCATAGCGCCCCCCACACACACCCGCCATGCTGTGGGCACCCTCTGCCTGTCACATGACATCACCCACCTCCCGTGACAGTTCGGGCAAAATCTTGGATTGGATCCCAATCTAGACTTGAAATTGATTCCCAGTTCACAGAACGACAGGGCGAGGACTGAGCCAAACACCGCCTAATGCAGTGCAGGGACAGACCCAGACCTAAGGAGTGCTCTAGGGGACAAGTGGCCCAGGCTCTTGGCGTATTCAGGTTAGGGAAAAAAGGGAAATCTGCTGCGATCAGACAGACAGAAAGGACAGGACAATGAGATGCAACATACGGTCCTGGGATGGTCTCAGTTTAGACACATCAGCTGCAAGACACTCTGGGCGCAAGTGACAAAAGCTGAGTGTGGGTGGTACGGGTGCTGCTGTTTTCGGGAGGTGCGGCCAGGGCGCCGTGGCTCACTCTTCAGGAACAGACGCGTACAGAATATTTACGGGTGGAATGTGATGATGCCTGTGACTATTTTTAAACAGTTCATCATAAACGGAAGTGGGAGCCACGCCTCTCATCCTGCCCCCATTCCTCTCCTCAGAGGAAACAGCTGTTGACATTTTCTTGTGATTCTACCCAGAAAAACGTTTCATGCCTACTCCGCGTGGATGTGCGTGGGTGTGCTTTTCTAGCATTTACGCGCAGGGAAGCACATCCATTCCTGAGGTGTGCGCCTCACCTGGGCCGAGTGTTTTCCACATGAGACGCAGCCCAGCGTGGAGGGCGGGGCTCCGATCTGGGCTCTGCCTGCCACTTCTAAGCCGGTGACCTTGGCCTAGGTCGCTAACCCTCTGGGCGCCCGTTTCTCATCTGCAAAATGGAGACAGAGTCCCTGCCTCCTAGAGTAGTTGTGAGAATTCAGTGAGCTCATCTGTGAAAGGCGCTGAGACGCTGAGACCAGGGCCTGGCGTGCGGTGCTCGTGTGACTCTTACTAGTATCTCAGCGAAGCCTCAGTCCAACTCGCAGACCCAGGCGGAGGCTGAGAGGTCACCCAGCCAGTGAGAGAGACAAAGTGTGATCCTTAAGGCCTTGTTCTTGGTTATCACTGTTTCCACAGAGGAGGTAGCTGGGGCCCAGAGAGGCTAAATGGCTTGTTCACGGACACCAGAACTCAAAGCCACACCTCAGGGCCGAATGCCATGCTCGCTCCAGCACCCTGAAGGGGCTCCGGGACTCTGTCTTTACACTCAATGTCTACCATGCCCTGCACCCCTCCAGGTATGAGCAAAGTCCCCGATCTCCCGGAGCTTGTGTGCCAGTAAGGAATAAAGAAGGCAGGGTGGGGCGCCATCGGTTAAGCGTCCCACTCTTGATCTTAGCTCAGGTCTTGATGTCAGGGTTGTGAGTTCAAGCCCAGCATTGGGCTCCCATGGCTCTGCAACAGGCAGGAAGCTTATTTTTGAAAGAAAGGAAGGAAGGGAGGGAGCAGGGGGCGGGGGAATCCCAGGCAGAGGAGAGCTTGCTCTGTGTGTTCAGAGGTCAGGGAAGGCCTTTCTGAGATGCTGGAGCAGAGGCCTGGGTGGTGGAAGGAGGTCAGACAGAGGGTAAGTGGGAGCTTCACTCACTGGGTGTGAGGCTGGTGAAGGCAGAGGGTGTCCAAAGGGCCATGATGGAAGAGCCAAGGTGGTTCTTGGGGTCCTCAGAGGGGCTTTGGCATCTAAGTGGAGCCATGATGCAGTGTGACTGGTCCCTGGGAGCAATAGTGGCAGCTTTGCCAGAGGTAAGACGTGGCTGGATTCAGTATTCACTCAACTGAGATTCTATTATACTTGAAGAGGCTCCCGGACCATCCAGCCTGAGGCCACAGGAGAGAATCTGTGGCCCTGGCCAGCCTGGCTGACACCTTGCATCCGAAGCAGTGCTTGCGATCAGCACTCAAGAGTGCCTTCTTCTGCCAGGGTGCTGTGGGCAGAACTGGGTCCCTCAAGAAGACACGGGGACGTCCTGACCACCAGCACCTCAGATCATGACCTTATTTGGAAACAGGGTCACTGCAGATGTAATTAGGGAAGACGAGGTCATGCCGAAGCAGGGTGGGCACTAAATCCAACATGGCCGGTGTCCTGACAAGACCAAGGGGAAGAGCCCCAGGCACAGACACAGGAGGGGAGGCCACGTAGGACGAGGGGGGACAGGGACTGGAACGCTTCAGCTGCCGGCCACCACCAGAAGCTAGGAAGAAGCAAGGAAGGACTCTCCCCTACAGGTTTCAGACGGAGTGTGGGCCTGGCGATACCTTGATTTTGGACCTGGGGCCCCCTGAAGGAGAGACGACCCCTTTCCGTTGTTCTAAGCTGCCTGGGTTGGTGGGCTTGCTTGCAGCAGCTGTGGGAAGCCACCGGGTCAAAGCTTTACCCATGCACAGCTCAGCGTCTTCCCACCGCCTCCCTGCACACAGCGACATGGGCATCCTCGTCCTGCAGGCAAGGAAGCACCGCCTCCCAGCTCCAGGACAGACTCTTCACTCCCCAGGGCTGCTCACGAGCCCATCTCCTCCCAGGCACCCCAGCTTGCCAGCCTCCACTCAGTTCCTAGAATCCTTCAGCTCCTCCCTGTTTTTGTGCCCATCCCGCTGTTCCGCAAGGGGGAAAGAGAGACCCCCTCAGCCAAAGTGTCAGCTCCAGCGGCACCTTCTCAATCACGTCTTCCTCAATCAGGCCAGTAGGATGCTCCTCGGGGCAGGCGTCCTTGCTGGCCTGATTCCCGCCACCCCTGGCGCCTAGAGCAGGGCACCTCGTGGCTTTCGTCTGCCCCTTTGTAATCAGTGCTTATGCACGCGGCACCGCTGACCTGTGTGCAGTCGGGCCATCTCCTCGAACTGATCTGGCCGAAGACTCCACGGCGGCAGGGGCCACGTCGGCTTCCTGACAGGCACAGAGCAAACACCTGTTCAAACACCTGTTGGCTCATTTTCAAGTTCAGTTCCCACGTCATTCGCTCCTTACCACCAGCCTGAGCCACTGGTGCTGCCCGCCTCAGTTTGGGACAGGGATAGGGAAGCCAAAGCCCAGGGAGGAAGGGAGCAGAGCCAGAACAGTGGTCCCGGTCCTCCCCCGAAGGGCTGGAGACTTGGGGGGGGGGGGGGGGGAGCAGAGACAAAAGGCAGTCCTTTTGTTTGTCTGCACGATTCAGAGCCCATCCTCTGCGTGGAAAAAAAGAGCAAGCCTATGCTGTTCTCTTTGGGCCACAGGTGAAACCTTCTCCATTTCAAGATCACCGGCTTGTGAGGTGTGGTAGGGAGGGCTCATCCACAGCATTAAGCAACGTTTTTCCCAGGGGCCCCCATCGTTCCTGCCGCGGCGTCCCCGGCTTTGTCCCCAGTGAAAGTCGCTCTCCGGGTGGGGCACGGGAGGTGCCCACAGCTCTCCAGGCAGGACCTCGGGAGGGAGGGGCCGGGGCTCGGCAGCCCATCTGGCCCCGTGGAGATGAGTGAACGCTGACACCCAAACTTGTGAGCAGGCCCAGGGTGAGGCATGAACTTCAGCGAAGATGGAATGTCGTTTAAAATTCAATCATAAGTTTGAATTCAAATAAAGAAGTTAAATGCCTATAGCAGTTTCTTAGAGTAATACTTAGAAACCGGAAACTCACTTCTAAAATGAGTATTCTGGGGGCGCGTGGGTGGCTCAGTCAGTTGAGCATCCAACCCGTGATTTCAGCTCAGGTCGTGACAGCACGGTTCGTGAGTTCGAGCCCCGCTTCAGGCCCTGTGCTGACAGTGTGGAGCCTGCCTGGGATTCTCTTCCTCTCTCTCTGCCCCTCCCCCACTTGCACGCACTCGTTCCCAAAATAAACAGACATTAAAAATAAATAAATGTTTAGAACAAACACATAAAATGACTATTCTGATAATAACTTCCATCTATTAGTAACAATCTTTAAAAAAAATTATAGTACCCCCTTTGGGCTCCGCGGCTATCAACCGAGCACTGTCTCCACAGCTGGGGGCCCGGCAAGGGGACACAACCTGTTTGGAAAGCATCTGCAATGTTTCCGGAGACAGAATGATGTTCACACGCTTCTCCATTAATGCCACTTCTGGGAACTCCACACCGAAGGCTACACTGAACCTAAGGAACCCTTTGAAAAGCAAGCCTTCTGCACAAAGAAGTTTTACCACAGCATTATTTACACTGGTGAGAAGCTGAAAACAACTCTGATCATAACAATCCACTTATGCCACGCCTCCTTTGTGTAAGGCCGTATGTGCACAGCATATATTAGCACACGTAATTTACGCCATAATCCAGGAGAGACTACCCTTATCCCTAGTTCACCAATTAAAAGACTTACGTTGGCCAGAGTGAAGTAACCTACCCAAGGTTTCACCTTTAAAACTAGCAGCAATCACAGGTCATGATCTCAAGGTTCAGGAGTTGGAGTCCCAAATCAGGCTCTGCACTTGGGATTCTCTCCCTCTCTCTCTCTCTCTCTGCCCCTCCTACTTGCTCCCTCTTTCTCAAAATAAATGAAAGAAAGAAAGAAAGAAAGAAAGAAAGAAAGAAAGAAAGAAAGAAAGAAAGAAAGAAAGAAAAACTAAGAGTAACTTTGTGGCGACATGGAAAATGCACATAGAAAGTTAGGTGAAAAGATCAGACCGCTTAACTGTATTATTTCTCACGGGAATGCAGCCTAAGGAGTCAGCTGAAGGGCAACCCTCTGTAGCCACTGCACAGGGATCCCTGAGGCCTGCGCTGACAGCCCCCCCCCCCACCCCACTAGCTCGCCCCGTCACAACACACACAACATTGGAACAGCTAGATGGCCACGAAGCTCTGAAACCGCCTGCCCAGGCCCCTTCCAGGCCCTATACTAGGTGCCCCATAGATGTGTCTGCCTCTCCTACAACAGAAGCCCATGAGGGACAAGGCTTCAGCTGCTATGGGCCCCTCACCACTCAGCGCCGGCCCTGGCCCAAGGGACTTACGAAATGAGGAAGCGAACAAACTTAATGTTTTGAAAACTGTGTTCTGCAAATGTCATGTGGTTATGAATGACGCTTGTATACTGGGCTATTATCTGCAGAACACAAAACGCTAGATTTGTTCTGTTTTCGTGGAGCGGTCTTCAGACCTGCGGTCCAGATGTCAGTACAGCCGCCTTTGGGGGATGTGGGTCTTGATCTGGCCTGCAATTCCTTTCCCGATTAGGAACCTGTTTGCTTTGCCCACAGGAAGATGGTCATAACAAAACAGCACAACCGGGGGGCTTGGAGCCTCCTGTGCTCACGGTCCAGGGCGTGGGACCCTGGCACTGAAAATGGCCGGGCCGTCTGGCGTTAGCCAGAAGAGTTAACGCAGGTCCAGCATCGGGCGGGACGAGCGAGGAAGCTCCACCCGGCGGAATGTTGAGTGCAGCTGGTAGAATGTTCACAGGGTGGGAGGAAGGGAGACAGCGCTTCTGTTACAATGTTATGAGACAAAACCCAGAGACACAAACTTGCATTTACCATGTATGCACTCCTGGAACAAAAAATGTTTAGAAAAAAGTCGGAAAGGAAATGTACCAACGTGTAAAGGAAGGCTGTGTCTTTCTGTAATAAGATTAGGGGATATTTGTCTTCTTTGTGTTGCACTTTCTACACAAACACGAATGGACACGTGTTACTTTTATAATGAAATGGCCGCAGGTCCTCAGCTCAGGTCCACCCTGGGCTTACCAGTTCGTACTGGAGAAGTGGGCCACCAGGGAGCTGGTCTGAAGGGTGCAGGTTATTCCCCACAGCTGGACTAAGCTGTCGGCAGGAGGAGACTAATTCAATCGGCACCATCAATTTCCAGCTGCTGAAAGTTCTGCCTGCCGACTGTAACTTTCTGAAAGGGCACCGCTACTGGGCATCGGCTGGAGAGAGGGAGAACAGAAGGCTTCTGCTGAACAAAAGCTGACCCGGAATGGACCACTGGAGGCGCAGTGCCCGGCCCCAGGCGCACGCTGTGAAGCCTGGGCCCAGCCCAGAGGTTCTGACTTCACTGGTCAGACGTGCAGCCCAGGCTTTGGGATGTTTTGGAACATTTAAAAGTTTCTCGGCAGCCGGCCTGAGGGCAAGTGGCTTAGAGAAAAAAAAAAAAAAGGCAGCCAGCAAGACGAGGAACAGCTTTTTATTAATAGACAAAACCCAGCATCTATGAATTACACTGTTGCTAAACTCAACCTTAAAGCACCAAGAAACTGCACAGATATGTAAAGTGTCTCTTTATTTCTGGAAAAGCCTCTAAAATATATTTCCAAGAGACTAATGCTTATGCCTGGGGCAGAACACCAAGAGAGATGAGCATAACACAGAAATACCAAGAAAGGATGGACGGACGGATGGATGGATGGATGGACGGAAGGATGGATAGAAGGAAGGTAGGAAGGAAGGAACGAATGATGGAAGGAAGGAAAGAGAAAAGAAAAGAAAAGAAAAGAAAAGAAAAGAAAAGAAAAGAAAAGAAAAGAAAAGAAAAGAAAAGAAAAGAGGAAGGGAGGAAAGAAAGAGAAAGGAAGGGAGGGAGGAAGGGAGGAAGACAGATTAAGGTTTATTTAGCATCTGTTCATTCAGTAAGTGTTTACTGAACGCCTTCCCCCGGGTCAAGCACTGTGCACTGAGCACAGACCAGGCTTCTGCTCTTGGAGTGTGTTTTAGTGCAGGGAGACAGAAAGAGAATGAAATAAATGGTAACTCAAGTAGTAAAAAGTACTGTGAACACAATAAAAGAGAGGAACGTGATATACAGGGGGTTATAAGTAAATCATACAGTCTCTTTTGCCATACCAAAAAAAACCAAACTATCTTTAGACCTTCCTTCTTATTTTTACTTAAGTACGTTTTAAATGCCCTCTTGAAGTGGACCATTTGAAGCCAGCCACTAGGGAACTGGGCAGCCATGACCCAGGCACTGTCACAGCTGTGTAACTGTTGTCGACCTTGACTTAAAGCTCCTTGTCCCTGTTTCATACTCCACTTACTATGAGCTTATGAACAACAGTTTACCTATACTACAAAGTCTGCTTTAAAGACAAACAGAGGGGTGCCTGGATGGATGGCCCAGGCGGGTAAGCACCTGACTCTTGGTTCTGGCTCAGGTCATGATCTCGCAGTTTTGTGGATTTAAGCCCTGCGTCGGGATCTGTGCTGACAGTGTGGAGCCAGCTTCGAGTCTCTCTTCCTCTCTCTCTGTCCCTCTCCCGCTCCTGCTGTCTGTCTGTCTCTCTCTCCAAATAAATAAATTTAAAAAACATTTTTTTAAAAGACAAACAGATACAAATTTTGTATTCATAATTCGACTTTCTATGGCACAAAACAACACTGACCCTTAGCTGATAATCCCCAATCAGCAACTCGGATGGCTGTGTTTCAATGTTACACTCTCTGACAATCACAGGAACTCCTTAAAATCTGGGTCCCCATTATGCAACAGTCGAAATAGGTACCCCTGCTTTTAAAAGCCATAAAAGAAGGGGGCACCTGGGTGGCTCAGTTGGTTGGGCGTCCAACTTCGGCTCGGGTCCTGATCTCATGGCTTGTGGGTTTGTGCCCCATGTCGGACTCTGTACTGACAGCTCAGGGCCTGGAGCCTGCTTCAGATTCTGTGTCTCCCTCTCTCTCTGCCCGTCCCCTGCTCACGCTCTCTCTCTCAAAAATAAATAAACATGAAAAAAAAATTTTTTTTAAAACCATAAAAGAGGGACACCTGGGTGGTTCAGTAGGTTGAGCGTCTGACTTTGGCTCAGGTCATGATCTCGTGGTTCCTGGGTTCGAGCCCCGCGTCGGGCTCTGTGCTGACAGCTCGGAGCCTGGAGCCTGCTTCGGATTCTGTGTCTCCCTCTCTCTCTGCCCCTCCCCAGCTCATGCTGTGTCTCTCCCTGTCTCTCAAAAATAAATAAATGTTAAAAAAAAAAAAAAAAACCACTTTTTTTTAAACCATAAAAGAAAAAAGCATTACACGGGATGAGCCATACGATCTTATGATTGGAACGGGTGCAGCTGTATGTTCGTTCGTCTACTCGGTGGAATCCCAGCTTTACCACTCATGACACAGTGGGTTCTGCTCAGGCCATCTCGGTGTCCTTACTGAGGAGCACCCGCCCCCCTCCTCAGGCAGGTCGAAGCGGCAGATGGACCAGTCACGGGGAAAGCAGACGGGTGGGAAGTTCACCTTGCGGCTGTCTCTGGCAACGGCCCACTCAGGGGACAGCCTCACCTGGCACATTCAGACCCACTTGGGACCCAGCCCCTGTGGCAAGAAGCAACATCTTCAGGGTCGTGTGTCAGCAACACGGCCGCCCCCGTGGGTCTGCCGACATTACTGACCAGCCTCCTCTGAGATTCTACCTCCACCTGAAGGGATTAACTCCAGAGCAAGCTAAGGCTGCCAGCCTGGCACCGGCCTCTGCCGTGGGGCTTCCTGCCTGCCTGCCTGCCTGCCTAAGATCAGGGGTCCTGTGACTTACAGGACACAGTCGCCCCAGCAAAGGGAAGTCCCGTGGATCCCATCTCCCACCAGATTCCTAGTCCATCCCTGTTGACAAAACTCTGCCGCTGAGGGCTGGGACCCCTGAGGGCCGGGAACTTTCTTCACCGGATGGCTGCCCCTGGCCTCCCCGACACTGGGGAATTACCTGGCTGGCAGCCAGCAAATGCCTCTAGGCCCTTGCACGCCCCCCCACCCCGTGCCTGGGCAGCACCGCTCAGTCCTGCACCTCAGAGCTCCCCTCCCCCTCCCCCCCTCTCAGGGGGCCTGGGCTGACCCAGGCTCCTTTCAAGTCCACACCCCACGAGGGCTTCTGAGGGACATGCGGGCTGGGTTTGTAGCTTTTAAAAAACAATAACGTATTATGATTATATATTCGCACATCTTCAAGTTTTCAAAAGCAGACCTGTGTAGGACTCCTCCCTTTTTCAGATGCCTAACCCTTATTAAAATGTCCTCTTGGGGCGCCTGGGTGGCTCAGTCGATTGGGTGTCCGACTTCGACTCAGGTCACGATCTGGCGGTTCGTGAGTTTGAGCCCCGCGTCAGGCTCTGGGCTGATGGCTCGGAGCTTGGAGCCTGCTTCCGATTCTGTGTCTCCCTCTCTCTCTGCCCCTCCCCCGTTCATGCTCTGTCTCTCTCTGTCCCAAAAATAAATAAATGTTAAAAAAAAAAAAATTAAAAATTAAATAAAATAAAATGTCCTCTTGTGTGCATGCACGTGTTTACCTGCTCCCGCTCGGCTCCCATAGTCTGGCTGGCAGGGCAGGGGCCGCAGGGGCTCTGGTTCACCCCTGAGGCTCCCTGCTGTGGAGAACCAGCTTCCCTGGAGAGTTCTGGGAAGGCCCGTACCCCTGGGCTCCTCCCAAACACGCATGCTTTCAGATTCTCCCTAATGGGCTTGAGAATGGATGAGCACCATGGAGGGAGATAACTACACCAACCCTCCAGTCCCAGGGACACCTCAAGCTCCCCCGGATTCGCACCAGGCCAGCGGGGTAGGGCTCAGGACACGCTCGGGTGGTCCGGCCGTGGGGATGCAGTCAGGATCGAGTGCTCCCCGTGAAGGCCTGTGCAGGCTGCTCTTAGGCCCCGCTCCCCCCGCTGCACAGTGGGTACCTGGCCTCCCTGGACGTCATCCGGATCCTAGACTCTTGTCCAGAAACTAAAGGGAAATCGCCCTCTTTGGTGCTGGCGGCTGAGAAGTTCAAAGCCAATTTTGGATCCGTCTCCAGCACTTATGTGTGACTCTGGTCTTATTTTGTTTTCCTTTTGCCCCTATTTAATCCTCTGGTATCGAATGTGTTTTGTAAGCCAACTCCAATCCTTTCTAGACCGAAGCAGAGCAAATAAATGGAATGCTCATAATCTCTGGTAATCACTTGGTGAGTCGCTGTCCACAGGGTCTGGGGGGCGCAGCCCTGCGTGAGGAGCTCCCAGCCCAAAAGACGGGCCGGCCTGAGGTAAGCCCCGAAGCTCTCCTGGGAGCAGAACCCAGCCACGTCGCAGGGCGGCTGCTCCACCAGCCCAAGTGTCCAAGGGGTCACCAAGACAGTGGACCCATCGGGTCAGCCCGAGACCTGGCCCCAGGTGGCGTGTGCGAACACAGAACTGCCCACTCTGGTTCTGATGCATCCGAGGGAATCAGAGAGCAGCAAGCATTTCTACTCTGTCTTCCTTCCTTCTTCCTTCCTTTGTCTAAGGACCGGAACGCTGGATGGGCCTGGGCGGCTCTGTTGGTTAAGTGTCCCGACTGCTGATTTCAGCTCAGGTCATGATCTCACGGTTCGTGAGCCTGCTTGGGATTCTCTCCCTCTCTTTCTGCCCCTCCCCAGCTTGTGTGCATGCTCTCGCTTTCAAAATAGATTTACTTTAAAATTAATAAGAAAAGAAAAGAAAAGAAAAGAAAAGAAAAGAAAAGAAAAGAAAAGAAAAGAAAAGAAAAAAAAAAAATGGGAATGCTAGTGGTTGGCCTCGCACCCAGAAACGCAAGGTACCAAACACAGGACGATGCCGGAGCAAGGCAAGCGTGGCCCGGGCTCTGGGGGTGTACGGGCTGGGCGTTCCTTCCTTCCCTCACCCGCCTCCATCCACAGGACAGATGAGGGAGGTGGCAGGTCCTGCCCTGAGTTTGGGTGTGCCTGCTGGAGGACACTGGCAGTCTTACATTCAGGTCTCCACCCGGACTCACGGGGACGATTCCCCCAGCCACCCCCCCCCCCCCCGCCATGCCACCTTTCATGTGGTTTCCCACCACCCCCAAGAACTTCTGCAGTTTCTCCACTGCCTGCTGAAGGGTGGAGGGTGGACAGAGCGGGGGGGAGGGGCTGAGGGAGGGTAACAACAGGCAGGTGGCTCACCCCTGCTCCGCCCAAGCCAGCTGCCCTGTCTGGGTGCTCTCTGGCAAACCCCAACCTCTCAGCCTGGAAAGGCTCCCCTGGGCCCCACAGCCTCCCCTGCACACGGCAGTCCTGAGCACCAGCTGCGTGCCAAAATCACATACACGGCCAACGCGCGCCAGCCCAGGGCCCAGCCTTGGGCGGGGAGGGCAGCGGGGCACCAGGGATGACACAAGTGTGAAGGAAACATGAATGCCAGGTGAGGCCAAAGAGCTGAAGCCATTGCCAGCCCAGAATTCTCCCCCAAGCCCTCGACTTCTCAGACCTTCCCCACACCTCCACCTGCATGTCTAGTAGACATTTCGCCATGGCCAGAGCATGACCCCACCTCTGCTCCCAGCCGCGCGGCTCACAGCCACCCTCACGGCGGCCGGATGATGGCAGCGGCATCCCCCCCCACCCCCACCCCGGGCTCCTCCGCCGGCAGTCCTCAACTCCTCTCCCCATGCCCCCCTCCCCACCCCACCCCACCCCCGCCGCGTCCAGTCCTCCAGCAAGCCTGCTGGCTCTCCTGTAAGACATCCCCAGGCCTCCACAGCCTGTCACCCCCCACCTGGATAAGGACAGAGCCAGAGGAGCAAGCGCGGTGAGAGAAAGTGGCTAGAAAGCTTTAGGGCAATCTGAGATAGCTACAACATCCACAGGCCGATACATTGTATCGGTCTGAGACGGATCCGGAATTGAAAGAACTGCTCCCGGCCAGAGGCAGTTTGAGAAGGGCCCCCCACCTTCGCCAGCCTCGGGGCAGGCCTCACCCGCCACTCCGCCTCACTCAGCTCTAGCCCCACTGGCCCTTCCGGTCTGCCAACAACCCCCTCCCCGCCCCCCAGCACACTCCACCTGAGGGCGTTTGCACTGCCTCTTCCGAGCCTTCACGCGAGCACTCCTCATCCCCCTTTGACCCTGGCTCCAACATCACTTTCTCAATTAGGCTTATCCCGACACCCTCCTTAACACTTGCAGACCACCCTCCCCACTCCTCAGGCTTGGCTGGGCATGCTCATGCTTGTTTGGTTTTTTTCTGCCTTTCTCCAAAGCACTCACCACATAATATCCTGTATGGCGTCTTACGTACGTTTATTGTCTCTCTTCCCCTGAGTAGGGGCGGAGGACTCTGCTTTGCGCTTGGGCACACGACAGGAACTCGATACTTGCTGAGTGAAGGAGGGAATGTGGGAGCCAGAGGGCAGCTGGGGCAGGCTTCGCAGAGACAACCTGGAGTGCTGCCTCCAGGTGGACATCCGCACACCTAGGCTGACAGAGGGCAGCCAAGGACCCCCAGGGGAGTTGCCTGCCGTGTCAAAGGCTCTGGCCTGGACCCTGGAATCTAGAGGATCTCTCCCAAGACCCAGGGTCAGGGTCTCATTTCTCAAGATGGAAGGTGGACAAGAGTGGCGGGGGGGAGGGCGGCTAACCGCAAGGAAATCAGTGAGAAAGCAGACACTGAATTGAGGTCATGGAACTAGAGAGGAAGGACAGAATTTGTGAGGTTTCCAAGGTGGGCCGATGTATGCGGGAGGCAAAAGGGAGGAAGGAGGCACGGAGAGGATCAGATGGGTACGGCTCGTGGAAGGACGGTCTCCTCAAACACCGGCATGGTTACTGTGGGTCAGAACAGCCACCCAGCAGTGAAAGCCTCCCCGCAGTGCGTGCTCTCCCACGAAGGGGCTTTCTCAGCCGTCTGCCTCCCCTGCCCCACACTGAGTCTGCACCCGTGCCCACAGGGCCTTCTCTGCGGGGTCTGGGGTCCTAAGTGTGCCCCGCCCACACGCCTCCTCCAGGATCACGGCCTGCATTTCAGGAGACCACTTCCCGAACGGCCAGTGTCCGTCTGACTCCTCCACTGCCGGATTCCAAGCCGGCGTGTTCAAAGCAAACCCACCGACGTGCGTACGTGAAGCACTTACCTTGCACTGAACACTGTTAGGTGCTAAGAACGGACAGAAAGTCGTCGCGGGCGGGGGTCCTGCTCTCCAGCAGCCTAAGGATGGGCAACGTGTGAGATACAGAGAGGGACGCGCACACTAACCAGTTGAAGGATGGAACGTGGCACCGTGTGACCCTTGTTTGCCCCAAACTCTTCTGGGACACGAGAAGCTGCCAAAAAGACCTACTCATTTTGAGCCCCAATTTCTACCAGAGCTGCAGAAGAAGAGAAATCCACATGGACCGGGCACCTCGAGCAACCTGCCAGATGTGTGCGTGCAGGGGAGGCGCCCCGGTGGAAGGAACCAGAGGGGACAAGACTGGCCTGGTGGCGCAGGGTGTGGTCCGGTCCACAGCGGGAGAGGTGGGCAGCAGGGCGGCCTAATTTTAATATGCACATGTCCCAGCAGAGCCAACCTGCCACCAGGAGAGCTGGTGCAAGACTCCAAACACACCTTCCCGGTTACTGAATGAAATCCGGGAAAAACAAAGGGGGGCCCCGGAGTCCTGGGGGGAACACTGGGAACCTGTAGGAACGGCCGCCAAAGATCTGGTGGAAGACACGGTGTGCGACCCAAGGGCCTTTGGATGCTCCTTCAAAACACACTTCCTTTTCATCCTGCAGAGTGCAAAGCCGGTCCTCCTCACAAAATCCTGCACACGCTGTTAGGGGAAGACAGGAGCACAAAGGAAACCATCCCAGAGCTAGATCTAGTGACCACACAAATACCCGAGTCAAACAAAGCTGTAATATTGATGAGGCATGAATGAACAGTAACTGTTTCCAGGGCTGAATAAAGGCGGGCCACCTTATCGGGGAGGTCACACAGAGGCTCTCCGTTGGTGCCCCTTCTAGTAAGAACAGGCGAGAATAGCTCTCTTCTCTGTGTGTGGGGGGCGGGCGGCGGGGGCGGGGCACTCGGGCCGAAGGTTGATCAGACTGAGAACGTTTTCTTGGAGGCAACAGAAAAAATCTGCTTTCGGTTTAACCTGCAATAGTTGCAGCCTCTGACCGGGACACATTGTTAATTAGTCAAAAGAGAAGCCCCGCTTTTAGTTACCCATTGAATTAGGTATCTTCAAACACTGTGACCTAGAATCGACAGTACAGCTAACTCTCTGTTTACCACGGTAATGGGGATTTCTGGAAGGGCAGCAGTTAATTGAGAAGCAGAAACAATCCCATTTTGTCCTCATCAAGGCACATATCACTGCATCAAGGCTGATGGCTTCCAACGAGCGTCCACCGAGGCCCTCGGGTCTGCCCACCACTGTGAGATCTAAGCCGCACCCTTCTGGCTCAACAAGCCAAAGGGTGTCTGGCCCCCACCACACCTGGGTCTGGCAGACAGCGGGGCCCGGTCCAAATTTTCAGGGCGTGGGGACACCGGGAAAGCACGGACAGTCACCCCATGCCTCACCCAAATGGCAACAGGACTTCTGGCGAGTGACACGTGGTGGTGCGAGGGGGGCTCTCAGGGAGACAGGAAAAAGGGGGCCCTGGGTCCGCGGGAGGGTGGACCGAGAGGCCGGGGAGGAGACAGGGAGAGAGTTGGCTGTACTGACACACAACAAGCACACCCCCAGCAAGCCGCCCAGCGTTTCCAGGAAGGAGAAAAGCAAACCGCCGTCCCACCTCGGGCTGCGCGGTCACAAGTGAGGCAGGGCTGGGACCAGTCGCCATTTGGGCGGGAGGCCAGCCCCAGGTGCGGCAGGAAGGGGTGGCGCTGGCTCAGCGGCTGCAGCTCCTCGCTCTGACCCAGCGGGGCCCCTGCGCGGTGCTGGGGGCACAGCGAGGCCTCGGGCGCTGTCGGGCAGGGACACACACACACACACACACAGAGAGAGACATGCCGTTAGAGGGAGTGGGAGCGGCACGGTGCGGGCCGGGGCCGGGGCCCGGGCCCGTGGCGCTCGGGGGCGGCGGACAGCCCGCTGACCACATTCTGACCCTGAACATGCAGCTCGAGCTCAAGGTCTGAGGGAACCGGAAAGCGTCAGGGCTGGGGCCGTGACAGCATCCGGCAGGCCAGCAGCAGAAGGCCGGCAGGCCTGCCACCGGTGCCCGACCCGAACCCCCGGCTCCCGCACGGGGAACGTCCCACAAGCTGTTGATGGACGGGATGCTATTCTAGCTCTCGCTTCGGATCCTCTGGCTTCTGGACAAAAATGACCGCAACAGGCACGTCGCGAGAAGGGCAGCTCCCAGTGGCTGCAGAGCACAGGCGCGTCCACTTCCCAGGCAGGAAGCCGAGGCAGCCTGAGACCAGCTCAACCCACAGCCAGCACTTTTGGGGGGTGGGGCGGCTCCTTGAGGGCAACAAACGAGCTCTCCCTTTAAAGGGCAATCGTCACCACTTTGGTGATGAACCTGGCCCAGACGGAGACTTCTGGAGACGCAGGTCGCTTTCCTTCTCGTGCGGTCTCACGAGGGTCACCACCTACGCTTCAGCAGAGCCGTTCAAACTGAGAGGGAAACAGCCACGACTAGAAACAGGGACAAGAAAAACGCTAACCTCTCCAAGCTCGGTCATAATTTGGAATTCCTAGGGAAGTCCAGGAAGTCTGGCTTTGGTACACAAATCTCCCATTTGACACATTTCTCAAAATGCTGCTGGTGGCAGGACAACGTCAAACTGACACCTGCAGGCGGGAGCCGTTAGTAGGTGGTCGGCCAGCAGAACCAATGACCACACAAAGACCGACAGGCGTTTGTCAGGCTACAAACAATTTCCTTTAAAAAAAAAGAAAAAATGGGGTGGCTGGGTGGCTCAGTTGGTTAAGTGTCCAACTTCGGCTCAGGTCATGATCTCAAGGTTTGTGGGTTCGAGCCCCGCATCGGGCTCTGTGCTGACGGCTCGGAGCCCGGAGCCTGCTTTGGATTCTGTGTCTCCCTCTCTCCCTGCCCCTCCCCCACTGGTGATCTGTCTCTCTCTCTCTCTCTCTCTCTCTCTCTGTCTCTCTCTCTCTCGTTGAAAAATAAACATTAAAAAAAATTTGTAAGAAGTAAAAAAGGCTGGTGTTATGCTGACAGTGTTACCGATACCAAAACAAAAGGCTGTGTAGGGGCATGCACTTTTGTTTTTACAGCCATAAGATACAAGTTCTGCGTCCCCACAGGCCACCAGGGCCACCTGTCTTGACACAGCATCAGGGAAAGCAGCAGGGTGCCTGTTCCCGGGGCCACTTTTAGTGAATGCCCAGGACGCCAATGTGGCTCACAGACACCAGCTTCCGTCAGGCCCTGAACTCCACTTCTGTTCCCTGAAATCTCATCCGCATGTTGGGCAAAGGCCCAGCATAATCCGACATGCAAAACGAGAAAACAGAGCAGCCCCACCCAGCACAGACCCAGCCATGCAAAAGCAAATCACCAAGAGCTCTCGCCCACATGTCCAAAGAGGGGCCTTGCTCACACTGGCACCTGCAGAGGCCTCTGCCTTCTCCCTCCCTCTTTAAGGGAGACAGAGACATCCCATCTCTCTCCCCTGGGACGCTGAGGTAGAATAACACGCTGAGCCGGTCGGGAGACCCGCAGCCCAGTGGTTAGACAAACATTGAATGAGATTAAAGAAACGAGATTATCATCGAGAAAGAACGTTCGTTTCCTCCTACCTACCAAACACAGTCAACTTCCCACCGTCTGTGGGGCAGGCCAGTCGCTTCACTCCGGCCCTTCCCTGTGGGGGAAAGGGGCAGACCGTCTCCCCGAGGGCCGGCTGGCCCTGCCCGGATGTACCGAATCACACCACGGAGCAGCAGAGGGTCTTGAGACCCCGGAGGCAGAGCAGCCAAGGGACCAAGCCCCCGTGTCGCCGTGGCCCGGTGCAGACCACCGGCGGTGCTGCGCAGGCTGCAGGGAGCTGAGAACGAAGGACAGATACAAGCTCTCGCTCAGCCCCAGGGCGCCCACCCCACCTGAGGCCCAGCGCGCTGGCAAGGGGTGGGGGGCGCTTCCACTACTCACAGCCATGGTAGGAGGCGGGCGAGCCCCCGGCCTTGCCGTACTCCTGCTCCGAGTAGCTGGTGGAGAGGTTGGGCTGGCTGGAGCCGCGGCCGAAGGTGATCTGGTTGCTCCCCATGCCGGTGGCGACCTGGGCCATGCGCTCTTTGGTTTTGAGAGCCTGGGCCCTCTCGGCCTTCAGCCGCTCCTCGTCCTTGAGCAGGGCCACCAGCTGCTTTGACTTCTCGCGCACGTTGATGCCCTGGTCCTTGCCATCGCGGTCCACGTACTGGAAGTCCTTCAGGGTCTGGATGGCAAAGATGTTCTCGCGGCACTGCTGGGCCACCCGCTCGGAGCCCGTCTTGATGAGGTAGTCCAGCAGCGTCAGCGCCTTGTACACGTGCCGCCAGTTCTTGCCATGGTCGTTGAGCCGCTTCCACACCATGCTCATGATCTCGGAGAAGGCCACCACGTTGTAGGTCAGGTCTGCGATCTCCGTCATCAGGGAGCTGGACGGGCCCCACGGGTCATTGGAGGTGGCTTCCCGGACCTTTATTTCCGCTTCCGAGTAATTGTTCACGATGTTTTTCATTTGCCGTCTGATAGACGAAGTCGCCATTGTTACTTTTCTTGGCGACAATCGTAGAGCCCTTCAGAGAGAGAGATTCTCCTGTCCTGGGCGAGTTCGTGCCCTGCGAAGGTTCAGTCTCCGCAACAGATCTGGAGTAGGATCCCTGAGAGTCATGTCCTCCGCTGGAGCCTCAGGTCCGAGAAGCCAGAAGCCATGACCTGGAGGAAGAAAGAAACACGCTCACTGTAGCACGCACGCCTCGGAGAGAGTAGGGGGCTCTGGCCTTTTCTGGAAAGGGCAGGTACTGAGGTCTGGCGGGGGGGGGGGGGGAGGGGGCAGTCAGGAGGGTTGGGGGAGGTGTGGACATACTCCAGCCTCCCTAGGAGGAGACAGAGCCACCTTTAAAAAAAAAATTGCGACAAGATCAATACTACAAGTTAATAATGAATACAACCTAAACTCAAGTTTAAGCCTTGGGAAGATAGGAAGTAAACATTGTAACAGTTGTTCTATTTTCAAAACATTTCCACTGGCATGGCTCTTCTGTGGGTTGTATTTTCACTGGCGAAAGAAGAGAACAGTCATAACGCTGGGGGAAGTTGGTCCTGACAAATTTTAAATTACCTATGGGAGCAAGAAAAGACTTGTTTCAGGTATATGTTACCCCCCCCCCAAAATGTCTATCTATGCCTTTTTTTTAAGTAATCTCTATACCCAATGTGGGGCTCAAACTCACAACCCTGAGATCAAGAGTCACACACTGTGCTGAGTCGGTCAGGTGCTATCTATGCCTTTAAAAATCACTCAACATTTGGCTTTGGTCGAGCGTGCTTCTAAATTCCGGGGAATTTTCTGTGAGCACCGCTTTTCTCCTGACTTCTTATAAAGGTTTCCAACTACTCTTCTAAAGCACAGTCAGGACCCTCCAGTGGACTTTCAGAGTCTCCAGCATCTGGCCTGAGCTAATACAACCTGGTTCTAGCCCAATCCCCTCATTTCACAGAGGACAGAACTGAGGCCCAAGCTTACACATTAATGGGTCCACCCAGCCCTGTGGCACGGACACACGTGTCCCCCTTCTCCAGAGAAGAAACATCTACTGGGCTAGAGTGAGGCCCACATCTCTGAGAATGGGCTTTGGTCAGTGAGTGTGGTCTTTTCACCAACACACATCCAGCTTCCCACACTGTGCTTGACGTGGACATAAATACTGTTGAATAAATTTACAGAACAGATTGAAAAGTGTCCCTCTCCTCAGGAAGGCCAGTCTGGCAGGGGTTGGAGGTGAGCACAGAGGATCTGAGGATGCAAAGCCAGAACGACCAACTCAGCTGGCTGCTGGGGGCTGCAAAGGCAGGCAGGAGAAGGAATTTCCGCGAGAAAGAACTCCCAGTGTGTCTTCAAAGCTGAGGAGACCTGAGAGGGTGGGAGGAAGTGATGATGTAAATTACTCCTCATCGGTAAAATGAGGAAACTGAGGTCCAGTAGACTCCAGGGACTGCCAAAGACAGAGCAGCACAGCTGGAGCCTGGACACGAAACAAGTGCCCTCCCTCTGCCCACCCCCCATTACCACCTACCGGGCTCATTTCAGGCTCTTCCGGCTGTGAAGCAGCCAAGGCAGCCTTGGGCCAGGCTCTAGCTCACTGAATGCTCATGAAAAGCCTCCAGGTAGGGTAGGTGAGGAACCCGAGGACCTGAAGTCACGGGGTCAGCTAACCAAGGTCACCTCCACCAAAGCAGCCCGGTGCGGCCGGGGCCTGCTCCCTGCCCCCTCCTCCTGCAGTGGCCCGTCCTCCTCGTCCTCCCCACCGTCCTCCCCACGAGCTGCTGCAGGTGTTGTGCTGCTTCTGCCAGAGAAACAACGGATGGCCCTCACCTTCCTCATCTAAAGCCTCACATGGGCAATGGGCACATCAAAAAAAAATGAAGAAACAAACAAGAGATGCAGTAGGGGCGAGGGGAAGGGAAGAACCACAGGAAACACAATGATCACTGATCACATGTAACCGTACAAACAAGGGACAGCTCATAAAACTTTATCCTGGTGACAACCGATACATCTTCTATGGCTAACAAGGCCTTCTCTCCAGCCTCAGATACGCCAAGAATTCTGTCCCCATCTGAAGCCACAGAACGGGGCTTCAGCAGAAGGCAGGCATATTCTGCCTCTCCACTGATCTGGCCAGCTCTCGTAAATCCTCTAAAGCCTGTCAAAGGACCAGGGATAAAAATTTTCACGGTGACCTGCACATTTGATTTAGTTAGGCTTTTTCATTCACAGCAACATTCACTGCTGCCAGGGATGGGGCAGGCCTCAAAAGCAAAAAGGAACACTTTGATTTTTAATGAGCATCCCTCAGCTTAAAGTACAAACACTCGTCAAAATCAGTAGCAACATTCAGCTGGACTTAACGCCCAGGGGCCCGGCGACGTGCCAGGGACCACCGGGCCCCTCCGTTTGTCACTCCATCTGGTGCACGGCAGGTACGACCTTCCCACTGTCAGGGAGGCAGGAGGCGTGGGAACCCGCTGCTGAAGAGGTCCTCGGCCACCTTCCTCCAGGTCAGGAAGCAGCTTTGATTAAGCATGAGAGCAAATGGTCTTGGTAAGAAGGCCTCAAATGGTTGGGAACATAACGAGAAACAAAACAAAACAATTTCCTGAGGAAGAAATGACGCCCCGGCTCTGCTCCCTTCTTATAGTCCAGCCACCTGGGACCCAGTGTCCTCCTAGGGAGAGGACAGGAGGCCTGGCCAGGGCACCCACCAAGCCTCCTAGGCCTTTGGTGGCAAAGAAAAGGCTGCACTTCCTCCGATCAAGGGCGGGGAGTGTTCCTGCCCTGCCAGACAGAGGCTGGGAAAGGAGCTGAGAAACTGGGGCTGCAGACCAAGGCAGGGGTTTTCTCTAATAGGCGCAACTTGCAAAGACGTCTGTTAGCAGTCTCTTTGAAATATTTAGGCTCTAAGAAGGGCAAACCTAATGAAACATTTCTCACAGTCAGAGAAATATAGAAAGCCCATATAATTTGAATGGCTGCCTGCCTTTCTTGTAAAGCCGTAGATAAGAGGTGCTTTCAGGATGGGCACGCGGTGAGAATGAGGAGACCTGGGGATACAAAATTCCTGACAGGAGAAAGGACACCAGCGGCGCCCCCAAGAAACCATGTTCAAGGCCAGCCGGGTGGCACGCCTCACCCGAGACTCTGTAGACCGACCCTTCCAATTCCTGCCGTGAGAGAAGCCAGCGACACTCGAGTGGGCTGCAGGACCACAGCCCCGGATCTCCCAGGAGGCCCCAACTGGGGACGGGGACCTGGGGGGCCCTACCGCACTTGTCCACGTGGACCTCAGACCTCACTCTCCCCATTCCAAAACCTCTCCCCCTCAACCTCAGGATTGGACAGTCAACACCTAAACATCTCCTCTCCAGGCAAACCTCTGCCAGGCACTCCCTCCCCAAAACAGGCCCCGAACACAGCGCATCTTCAAATATACACCCTGCAGTGTTTCCAGAACCTAAGTTTTGTTTTGTTCTTGCTTTTCTGAACAGTACGCATGGTCCACCTTCCAAACCTTCCCTCTTCATCTGCTAGATTTCTTCCATTTCCAGCTTGCTGAGCCTGAACTAACTAGTACAGGATAATCTGTGACCTCGTGGGACTCTTCAATCAAGCCTAGGAAGCCGTGGTCAGTTCATATACCCCCATTTATTAAGGAGCTTGAGCTCAGATATGGGGAAGGCAGGAGGTAGGAGGCGATGGGGATTGTCAAAACAAGAAGGAAAAATAAACTTTGTTAAAGGTTTAGACCAAGATGGCAAAAAGGGGGGAGGGCTTATTTCCGTAAATTACATACCAACAACTCAAGGGACAAATGCCATCAGAATATCAGTAATTAGATGGGGCACCTGGGCGGCTCAGTCATGACATCATGGCTTAGGTTGAGCCCCGCCTCAGGCTCTATGCTGACAGCTCAGAGCCTGGAGCCTGATTCGGATTCTGTATCCTTGTCTGTCTCTCCCCCACTTGTCCTCTCTGTCTCTCTATCTTTCTCTCTCTCTCTCTCTCGAATGTAAATAAACATTTAAAAAAAATCAGTAATCAGAAAGAGCTTCAGAAATCGAGTTCTGTTATCAGACACAACTTAAACTATCGCATTATAAGTGGTAAAGTTTGTACAACTCTGTTAGGACTTTCAATATTTTCTGAATGGAGCCAAGTTGAGATTTCTATTCAAAGTAAACAAATTTTTAGGGTGCCTGGGTGTTTCAGTCGGTTGAGCGTCCAACTCTTGATTTGGGTTCAGATCCTGATCTCACGGTTCGTGGGATCGAGCCCCACATTGGGCTCTGTGCTGACAACAGGGAGCCTGCTTGGGATTCTCTCTCTCCCCCTCGCTCTCTGCCCCTCCCCTGCTCGTTCTCTCTCTCTCTCTCTCTATCAAAATAAATAAATAAACTTAAAAAAAAAAAAAAGGAAACAAATTTTTCTGCATCTACAGAACAGCTGACCAGGAGCCAAAAGATGTCCATTTGTTACCCTGGATGAGATGACACGGGGCTCCCACCACACCTCCCCACTCCAGCCCCAGCCCTGACTAGCCTATTTTGAAAATGTACTAATTTGTTTTATTAAGAATCAAGGCTTCTGGTGCACAAGAGGTAAACCTCACTGGGTTGATCAAATCCAACAAACGGCAAAGAAACTGAACATTTCAGCTGCCCTGGGGAAGTCTCATCGTGGGCAATGCGCATTTCTGTCAGGCCTTCCAAAAGGCCTTTGAGAGTTCTGGAGAACCCCCCCATCAAAAGCCAACAGTGTATCCAGTATAGAAGGGGACACTCATTTTTCTACAGTTAGGCCCCAGTATCGGAGAAGATTCTTTAAGCCAAAGATCTCTTTCATTTCTGTCCTGGAAATGGAATCTACTGTTTCTGCTTATGCAACATCCACTTCCTCTTGTCTTAGAAAGATCCTGGGTCTTCCAAGGGGGAAGCGGCCAGGAGCAGGTCCAGCCCAGGCTCTGCCCGTCAGAGCACCACAGGCCCCCAACCACAGTGGCTGCATCACGGCAGGTGGGCCATCCAGACTGGGCTGTCCGGAGACCCTTCTGGGTGGCTCTAAAGTGCTAGGAAACCAGAAGGTGGCTGAGCTGCTGGAAGCCACTAAACCTAAAGGGACAGGGAAGAAAGCAAAGAGCAGAGGGAGGGAGGGCAGCAAGACAACACGGGTGGAGCCTCTGGGTCCACCTGTGCTTGAAGCCATCTCTCCTCCACGCAGGTGCCTGCGTGGTCACTTGTAACCTACAGCAACATGTGCCGTCACCTGTAACAGCGAGCCCAGCGCGAGGAGCGCCCTGAGAGCAGGAAAGCCGGCAACGGGCAAACACCAGACGCACAGTGAGTGCCCCCCACCCCGACTCCCCCACGGGGCTTCAAGTAGACGTGCGGGGACACCAACCAGACTCTCCCCAGGCACACCTGACCCACGACCTCAGGCGGACTGAGGAGCCGCGTCCCTCCCGGGGAGGCTCGTCACTCCTCAAAACGCAGGCGGCCACCAGTCAAGGTCTCTTCCAGAGTGACGGCAAAGTAAGAGAGCCCGACGGTCACGCTCGCCGGGGACAAGCTGGGCAAGACAAACCGTGGCGTTCTTGAAAACACAACCAGAATCCAAGAGGCACCGGAGACTGGAATAGCCAAAGAACAAGACTAAATAAACAAACAAACATTCCGAGGCCAGAGCGGTGCCCCTGGAGGCAAGAAGAATTCCATAAAAATGTGCTCCAAGGACTTGTGCAACTGGGTGGGGAAATTCCTTCCAAACCTAGCGTTCCCAGTCGCTGAAAGAAAGAAGAGGCTCTCTCCGCTACCCAGCACAGCCCGGGTGGGTCCGTGGTCAGAGCCCGGAGGTCCCTGGGCCGCGTCACGGAGGCGGGCGTGGCCGGCCGGCTCCGGAGAAGACACATGCCCTGCCCACCAAGGTCCCCGCCACATCCCTAAGGAGATCTTGGCAGTGGCTTCGCAGGGACCAGGGATCATCATCAGGGGGAAAGACCAGCTATGAGGGAATAGCCCCAAGGGTCTCTCCCCGCTCCCCAAAACCTAACAGCCGCAGGTCAACCAATGCCAATTGTGACGACCCAGTCTCTATCGACAGACACGGCTGAGTGAACTGATCCAAAAAACCATCATCTCAGATGAGGGTTCAAACTATCTGTGTGTGGCAGCCTCCTGTGGCTTCACGTGCACTTTGTTCTCGAGGCAGAGGACAGGGAGAGCTGGGGAAGGGGGTACGGCCACCGTTCCTGCCGTGGCACACCGGTGTGGCCCGCCGTCGGCCGTCTTCCAGAAGCCCCTGCGGAGACTGTTCAAAAAGCTCCAGACACACAATAACTGGGGGCAGCGCCGAGGGGAGGCAACACCCTGACCAAGCTCCCCGGGTGATTTCTGAGTATCCTGGAGTGAGTGCCCTGGTGTCACCGCATGACACTCATAGACACCAAAAGTTTGTGAAACACATTGCAAGCCTTGACTAGTTGGCTTTAATTCTCCTCTGCGTGCAATCCACGAGTGAGGAAACATCTCCACCTTCCTACTGGGGAAAAGGGTACCACGACCATCACAAGGAGGCTCAGTCGGGGGTGGCTGAGACTACGGCTCACATGACCAAACTGAGCCGGCTTTCCAGAAGACAACGGTCCAGTTAGGACAATATGGACAGTGCCACATTCTTTTCCACAGTAATCATTTCAGCCTAAAGAGAAAGGACTATTATGACCCTGCATCAGCCAAGCTAGCAATAACTCAGAGCCTAATGACTACTGCTCATGCACAGGGGAGAAAGGAAAAGGGGGTGGGGGGAGAAACACCCTTTACGTTCACCAGAAAAACGGTGAGATTCAGCCAAAAAAGAAGTGTTCTCTTCACTGAGTGGAGAAATCAAATTTTATATCACCATCCAAAAAGGAGGATTATTATAAACATGAAAAAAAAATTTTTTTTTCATGTTTATTTATTCTGAGAGAGAGAGAGAGAGAGATTGAGAACACAGCAGGGGCGGGGCAGAGGAGAGGGAGAGAGAGAATCCCAAGCAGGCTCCGCACTGTCAGCACAGAACCCATTGCGGGGCTCGAACTCACCAACTGTGAGATCGTGAACTGAGCCAAAACCAAGAGTCAGACACTTACCCGACTGAATCACCCAGGTGCCCCAAAAACAAACATTTTAGACTTGACTTCTAGATGATAAAGCAGGTCAGGTTAAACTGCCCACGCACCTCTCCGCTCTCACTTCTAGGGGAGGAAGAGCCCCACGGGGGTGTCAGCTAACCTACCACCAGGTGGAAATGAAGGCCTCCCGCCCCAATGCTGGGCAGTGCCCCTCCTCCCACCAGGCAGCCAGTCCTCCACCGGAGAACATCCTGGGTGGCCTCTGCCAGGATCTGACAGTCACTGAAGCAAGTCAGATAGCCTTCTATGGCTTTACCTGTTCTAAAGTTTTCTAAAGTACTGAAAACACCCATGAGGAATTCTCTTTTTCTTTGCCAGCGTGCCCCGACCACTTAGTCTCTGAGAAGAGCAGCCTGTGGGTGCAGATGATATGGGTGTTGAAATGCGGTCATTTTTAAAGATCACGTGAGCCAGGGTCAGAGCTGCTCTGGCCATCCTGGCTACACGCTGGCCATCGGACACAGCCACTTAGTTTCACTCCCCGATTTAGGAGACGGGGTATGTTGAGCTGTGGCTCTCTCACCGGGAGGGTCAAGGATCAAAATCTTGACAACTGGACCAGGGCAAGGCATAAATATGCCATTTTAAAAGAAAAAAGAACTCTTTAATGCTCCCCACCTCTCTTCTACTCTTCAAAGTCGTTTTGCAAATGACCAATCATGGACAGCATTCTTAAAAAAATCACACCAAGGGGCGCCTGGGCGGCTCAATCGGTTGAGCGTCTGACTTCATGATCTCACGGTTCGTGGGTTCGAGTCCTGCGTCAGGCGGTGTGCCGACAGCTCGGAGCCTGGAGCCTGCTTCCGATTCTGTGTCTCCCTCTCTCTCTGCCCCTCCCCTGCTCACGCTGTCTCTCTCTCTCTCTCTCTCTGAAAAATAAATAAATATTTAAAAAAATTTTTTAAATGATGGGGTAGACCAGATGCTCTCCCTAAACCCTTCAATTCCCAAGACCCTCTTTCTGACAAATGGCTCAATTCCCTGCCACCTCCGTGGTTGTCACGGGGAGCCCTGACCAGCTCAGCCACAGGTCACTGACTGTGAGGTGAGAACTCTGGCTACGAGCCTAGTGGCAGATGCTTCTGTCGGCCTATGGGGCTCAATGGTGGGCAAAACGGTAGGGCTTCCTTTGGGCCTTTGGAGGCATGAATAGCCCTCAGAACCCTTCCCTCCTCCCAGGAAGGCAGCTTGTGTGTGACCCCTGGGCCAGAGCGTCTCTGTTTCTAACACACTGTGACTGTGCTACTAGAAATACCCACAAATAACTGGCTGCAATGCCGCCCAGAGACTGGGAACCACGGCATGGGGGCATCTGATGGCTCCACACACCCATCCCACCCCCATGGGGCAGGCCCAGCTATGGATTATACTTTGATCAGTACAATTTTCCAGCTTGAGACATCTGAAAAAAATGCAGAGCTGCATGGGAAAATTTAGAATTCCCATGATTTCGTGCTTAATTTAGCCCTGGCTGGCCGCTGTGATGGCACTAAGTCCCGGGCTGTCGCCGTCTCCCGAGGAGCCAGCGCGAGAGAGCGGGAGCGGCGTGAGGGTGAACTATGGGCCCCCTGGGCCAGGACCCCACAGACCTGGTTTCGGGCACAGCAGGGAGCTACCACTTTTCTCAAACGGAGCTCGAGATGCTTGCCAAGAGGAACCCTGCGGGGAAGGAATACGCATTTCCGCACTTGTAAGAGCAAACCCAAAGCCAGGAGAAAAACAACTGGTTTGCTCACCTCTCTCTGCCCTGAAAGCGGCAGCTCCAGGAGTCGGGCTCCCCTCGCAGCGGCTGTGAAGGAACGAGGCCAATTTCCGTGGGCGGCTGGGGACTTACTTCCGCGGACTGCCAGGGAGTGACGGCTGATGTCCACTGACCCTCAAGGCTGGGCCTGGGTCCCCATCCCCCACCCCAGGCAGCCGGCCGGGGGTGGGGGCGGGGATGGGGGTCAAGCCAGGGCCCCAGAGACCAGAGGACAGGCTCACCTCGGCAAACGGGCAATCAGAAGGAAAGGATAGGCCAGATTCTCTGAAATCAGGGCCCGGGGCTACCCTGAGGAAGGACAGGACCCGAAGGTTAACTCTTTCTGTGCCACCATGTGCTGGACCCTCTTCTCCAATCACTGTCCTATTACTGGGACAGTCTGCTCACTGTCACTTCAGAGAAGCCCATGTGCCACAAACAGGCCCCAGCCCCTCTACCCACCTGTTGCCTCGTCTGCCTGCCGTTCTTCCCACGACTGTCACTTGGACGGCCTTTCTGGTCATTTTTATCCCAGTTTAAATATCACCTCCTCAGACCCACCAGTCACCCTGCCACGTCACCACCTTGAATGCTCAGCAAAGCCCCGCTCTGCACGGCGTTTTCTCGCTTGTGAACCTGTTTCTCCCCTGTGCCCCCTCCACACACCCCCCCCGCCCCCCACCCCTGACCTCTGTGAGAGCAGGTCCTGCCTGTGTTCACCACAGTCTCCTCTGGGCCAAGAGCAGAGCCCGGCGCACAGTGAGCGCTGAGCGAACACAGGGGCGACAAGTAAGACCGCGACAAGTAAGACCGTGTTTAAAGTTCTCACAGTCCCGTCTATCTAGAGACCAGCAGCGTTAACGCCGTCTCCCTTTCCGCTCAGCTCACCGTCACGGGAGTTAAGCGGCTGCCGTACTGACTGCCCAGGGATGAACTGCCCGAGGACAGGACTGCCAGGCCCCCAGCTTCACGAGCGCCACCACAGGAGTGGAGAGTCGTCAGGGCCCGGACCCCACGCAGAGCAGAGACCATTCGATGCCCCCGACAGCCTAGGCTCGGGAGCAAAGCCGGCCAGCGTCAGGCCGCATGTGAGGGCTAACACGGGGATTTCTTATCGAGGTGCCTGGAGAGACACTGGCAAATAACAGGTGTCCAAATATCTGCGTCCCCTTCCCGGCACCACCAAGGGGAGGACATCGGTAAGGATGTTACTCGGGACGTCCCCGAGGGCGACTCAAAAAGAACTTCCAAAGCAGGAGACAAAAGCCCACGGGAGCTTCTCTGTGAAAACCGTGCTGGGTGGATATTGTCTACCAGTCTGTTGGTCCACAAGCGCCCATTTCCTGACCACACAGCAACCTGGTAAACAGGGTCACCGGCTCCGGCTTTTCTCTGTGGCTGGCATTTCCAAGAAAGGTCTCCGTGTGCTAATTCTTTGTTACTAGTAACTGTGATAGAATAGCCTTAGAACAGCAGAAGAAAGAGAAGACGCTCTTTAATAGAAACTAGCAAATATTAATTGAGCCCCAACTATATGCCAGGCATGTTCTGAGAACACACGTGTTTTCTTATTAAATCTCCGTAACAGTCCTAGAGGGAGCTATTATTATTATCTTCCTTTTACAGAGGAGGAAGCTAAGGCACAGAGAGGTTCAGGGACCAGCCCAGGCCGCACCGCCAGCAGGGGTTAGGACCAGGATTTGATCCCAGACCTCTGGCCTCTGGTCCTATTCTGTACTTCGTATGTATTCCTTCTGGCTTCAGTCCCATCCAGGGCTCAAAGTCACGAGAACAATGAATTTGTCCCTGCTGACGCTGCAGCCCGGAAAGGCGCCTCTTGCCTCTGTGTCTGAGAGGCCAGAAAATGGTGGAGGAGAAACTGTTTTCCTACCCTTGTGCAGCTGGCCACCGGGTGGAGGTCCCGTCCCCAGCCAGCTCACCAAGCCACGTGAGCAGGGGCAAAGATGCTGGAGCCGGAAGGGCCTGAGGACTCACCTACGTGCAGATACCAAGGCCCAGAGCAATTTAATGCTGTACCAGGATCAGACCCTGGCATTCCCAGCTCCTACCAGCGTAGCCCACAAAGGAAAAAGGTTTTAAAGATGCGCTTCAAAGAAAGCTTCCCCTTGAAATGTGTAAGGTTCTACAGACTGGCAATACAATGAAATCAGTCAGGACAGAAGTCTGAAATACCAGACTCCAAAACGATTTTTTTAAATGTGTTCTTCAGAACTCACATCCTTAAGAAATGATGTCTCTTTGGCTATAACCAGATCTTCCGCTAATTCAGTTACATCAAGAAGTCTGCATTATTCCTTTCTTTCTTTCTTTCTTTCTTTCTTTCTCTCTCTTTCTTTCTTTCTTTCTTTCTTTCTTTCTTTCTTTCTTAAATGTTTCTTTACTTGAGAAAGAGAGAGTACTAGCAGCGGAGGGGCAGAGAGAAAGACAGAGAATCCTAAAAGGACTCCGTGCTGACGGCAGAGAGCCCAAGGTGGGGCTCGAACTCACAAACCGTGAGATCATTACCTGAGCCGAAGTCAGATGCTTAACCTACTGAGCCACCCAGGCGCCCCCTTGTATTATTCCTTTCAAATAGCTGTGGTCATCTGAAATTCCACTCAGAAAAAAACTGGGTCTCCATGTTGAAAGGTAAACCTTCTTTTTTGGTACAGAATAAAAATATTATTTCCCTCCTTCCTCTTCTGCTGGAGACAGTCCCAGTGCTTTATTTACTCTGCAATACCGACTGGATATGTCAGGAGGAAATGTTCTTTCTAACTCTTAAATGTCAGAGTCTCTGCCCCAGAAAAGACATGAGCTGGCCCTAACGTCTTCTTGCTGTTCTTCTGTTTGCTTAAGTTTTTATTATGTGTTATTGGATGCACATAAAAGAATTAAGTGCAAACCACATGTGAGGCACAAACAAAAGGGACCCCTGTGATCCCCCACGCTCTCAAGGCCTAGGGCACGACCACAGTGCCCACCCCAGGGGGTCCTTCCCCTCCCTACTTCCTCTGCCCCAGGCAAACAGCTTGGGTTCTGGATTCTTCAGTACCTTGATTTTTTTTTTTTTAATGTTTATTTGAGAGAGAGAGAGAGAGAGAGAGAGAGAGAGGGAGAGACAGGAGAGAAAGAGAGAGAGAAAGCACGAGCAGGGGAGGGGCAGAGAGAGAGAGGGACACACAGAATCTGAAGCAGGCTCCAGGCTCTGAGCTGTCAGCACAGAGCCCGATGCAGAGTTGGGCCCCACGAATGTGAGATCGTGACCTGAGCCAAAGTCAGATGCTTAACCGACGGAGCCACCCCGGAGCCCCGTCCCTCGCTGTTTAAAGCAGAAAATTATTTTACCACCAGTAACGTAAAACCAAATAATGTGTGGTCTTACACGAGTTGCTTCTGTCATTTCATACCATCTATGTTCCTGAGGCGCATCCACGTCGCGCCATAAGGCTAGCTGTGGCCCACCTGCTTTATGTTCGCATGTAACAATTTATACACACTCTCCTGCCAACGGACACTTAAACTATTTCCAAACTTTTGCCATCATGAATAATTCTGGTCTGTGCACGCACGGCTCCCAGGACACAGGGCAGGGTGTTTCCAGAGTACGTTCCTAAGAGTAGAACTGCTCATTTACAGGGTGTGCAAAAGCTCTCCACGGAGAGCTGTCCTTTAATGACATCGTTTTATCATTGCAGAGCAGACGTTATTAATGGTTTAGTCGATACCAGGTTCAACAATTCCTCTTCACTCGCTCAGTGTGAAAAGAACGGCTCCAACAGGCACGAGGGTTTAGGGAGGCACAAGATGTGGCTTCTGGTCTGGGCTGGGGGACCACAGGGCAGATTACAAGCTGCGGGCCCTGGGGCAGCTCACAGGAAGATCAGGACAGGCTGTGGGATGCCCAGTGCATCTGAGGCAATGCTGTTGAAGAATGAGGGGCACGAGCAAGTGTTCGTTCAGGCAGAGCACAGAGACAGCGAGGGGTAAGGGAGTGGGGTCTCCAGGGGGCCGGCGGGGAGAGGCTGTGCTGCCGGGGCCCCACTCAGCACACTACGAAATCTGGACTTGCGTGGTTACTCACTTGCAAGATTTTGCCATTTCCTCCCAAAAATGATAATGCTAGTGGCTGACACTTACAGAACGCTTGCTACGCGCCAGGTGCTGTCTTAGGAACGGCCTGATTTAGTTGTCCCTCTAAGTGGCACTATTGTTCGCTTACTATGTTTCTTTAAATCCATTTCCTTTTAAATTCAAATACCCACTCTAAGTAACAACATACACGAAATCAGGCATCACTGCTGTGACATTTGGGAAGTGGGGGGCCTGTTTGGTTTTTTTTTTTAATTTTTTAATGTTTTTATTTATTTTTGAGACACAGAGAGACAGAGCGTGAGCAGGGGAGGGGCAGAGAGAGGGGGAGACACAGAATCCAAAGCAGGCTCCAGGCTGTCAGCACAGAGCCCGACGCGGGGCTCGAACCCACGAACCGTGAGATCATGACCTGAGCCGAAGTTGGATGCTTCACCGACGGAGCCCCCCAGGCGCCCCTGTTGGTTTTGTTTTTGAGACAGCATTCATAGAGCATAAAATTCACCATTTTTCAGTGCACAAATCACACTTCCCGTTTAGTATATCCACGGTGTTGTGCTAGGGTCATCCCAAGAAGGGGCCGTGCATCTGTTAGTTCCCACCCGAGCCCCTTCCCGCTCCCCACCCCCGCCCCGTCCACGTTCCGTCTTGCTGGATTTGCCTTTCCCAGACATATCATATGAACAGAATCATCCAACCTCTGGCCTTTCGTGTCTTCTTTCTTTTACCTAACACATCTTAAACACTGATCCACGGTGCAGTATAAATCAGGACTTCGTTCCTTTTCAGGGCTGAGGAATTTTCCATTGTATGGAGATACTACCTCTTATCTACCTACTTCGTTGGAGGACAGCTGGGTTGTTTCCCCCTCATTCTGGCCGATGAACAGTGCCGCTGTGAACATTTGCGTACGAGTGTCTGCACGGACATACGCCTTCGGCTCTCCTGGGTCTACACTGAAGAGTGGAATCACCAGCTCATGTGGTAACTCAGTGTTGAGCTTTTTCAACTGCCAAAGTACTAGGGCATTTTTAAGATAAAGAACTATTAAAATTCAACGTTCGACTGCGTACCACTCAAAATTATTTTAGGAAATACTGCTGGAGCAAAGCTACAGAGCTTGGTTTTTGTTTTGTTTGGGAGCAGGGCAATGACGCTGTCACAACAGTATTCCTGGAATCCTGACCAAGCAGCACAGGGTGAGAGGGCCAGGGTGGGGAGGAGGCAGGACGAGGAAGACAGGAAGACCACTTAGAACCCACAGGAGGGGCGATGAGAAGAACTGAGGCCCGAATGCGGGGGCAGCAGGGGAGCAGAAAGGCGGGAGGCCTCGGACATAAACGCAGAGCAGAACGAACCCCCGACAACTGAAGGTCAGCGCAGGGTGCGACAGGTGCAGTGGCGGTAGCCAGGAGGACAGAGGCGCCTTTCACAGAACACAGAAGTGGGAAGAGTGTGCAGGTTTCAGGAGAAGGAAAGAGGCCGAACCCGTAGTTTTCCTTCACACAAACAAACGTAGCTGGAGATGACGGCAAAGCGGGCACAGAGGGCTGGGGAGGGGCACCAGGGTCCACACGTTCCTCTGGGGGGAGCGGTGACACGACCAGGGGAGAACAGGGACGGAGGCTAGCAGTCACTGGGCCAAGTGCAAGAAATGCCGGGGGGGGGGGGGGGGGGGGGGCGGAGACCCCGGAGAACCATCCGGCGCAGGCGAGGGGAGAGGCCAGGGAGTGACCCTAACGAACCGCGACAGAGAAGAGTCCAGAGGACGAGGCAAGAAGCCTGCCCGTGGGTGCCGTGAGCAGCATGCCTTCTCATGACACCGATGAGTGGCTCAGACATCCTCGCGGGGGAGGCCACTTCCCAGACCTGTGGCACCGTGGCCCGCACCTCCGGGGCGACTACCTCCTCCCCGGTTTCAGGATAAAACCGAATCCAAATCACCCCCAATTCCCTCCCCTTCTGCTGGAGGATCCGCCACCTGCTGCCTGCCTGGGCTTCCGGCTCTCCCTCTGCTCTCCCTCCTTCCTCCCACGACCTCTGGACTGCAGCTCTCGGGGGGACAGAGGCCCCGACTGTCTCCACACTGCCGCCCGCCTCACAGGGCCTGGCACAGCGCCTGGCACACATCTGCCGCGGGAATGAATGACTCCACAGGCCCCGAGTCCGGCCCCACCTGCTCCCACGCTCCCCCCGGCAACGTCTCTGAGCTCCTCTCTGCGCCCCAACCAAACCTCCAGATGCTCTGACAGAATGTAAAACGCGACCTCTCGGTACTGTTTGTGGGGGGTTAGAAATGACAGCCCGACAGAGTGGAAACAGAGTGGAAAGATGGCTGCCTCTCCTCCCCCCCCCCCGCCCCCCCACTGTTCAGGCACGTCCCTGAACCTCCGTCTTCTCATCTGGAAAATGGACGCGGCGGCCTGCCAGGCACCACAAGACAATGGACGCGCACAAGCTGTGAGAACGGAGGTGAAAGCTTTTGCTTCTACCAGTTTCCATGCTCGCCCACACGCTTTGCAGGCCACTGGCCCCTCGCCTCCCCCCCCCCACCCCAACCCGAAAGAGGAAAACAAGACCAAGCTGACATGGGGGGGATTTCTGAGGCAATTTCACACTAAATTTAACAAGCAGAAACAAACAGCAGTCTGCAAACCGTGTAATTTTTTTAATTCTTAAGAGATTAAAGTATGCTGGCAAATGTCAAAACACAAAAGCCAAAAAGAAATTAAAATTGTTATTTTCCTCTTGGCTTTATCTCCATTAGCCAAATGCTTTTGTTCAAACAATGTTTACATTGCCATTGTCCTGCTTTGTTTAGAAAAATAATACAAGGGTGCAGGACTGAGGGCGCACACAGATCTGCCCAGTTTCTCCGGGGCTCAGAAAACACTCGAGTTGAGAAATCTGTTGCGCCAGAGGCTGAGGAAGAACTGTTTACTCGCCTTGGAATATTCATCGGCCACGTCAATACCACTGACCTCCTCCTCTTTCGGCCACCCTGGGGATAACCAGGCCCCGAGAAGAGGCACACGTATGCTTCGCAAGGAAAACATGAACCGGAGGCCTGGGGATGGCCACTTGGTGACCGCAGGCTTGGCTGCAGGGAGCCAAATGCATCAGGGTGACAGCTGTACCTTACTCAGTGCCTACTGTGTGCCAGAATTCGGCAAGGGCGGCATTTTACAGGTAAGAAGCAAGAGGTGGGTGACACCGAGCATGAGTGGGGTGAGGTCTGCGTCCCCTGCACGGAGCCACAACACCTGCTGTGAAAACTTGGACGAGCCCGGTCCCAAACCTCGGCCAATTCAAGGTTACTTGCATGAGACTGCTTTGCTCCTCTCCGATACCATCACCCACTTTAAAGCTGCTGCTTGAAAGATCCGAGGTCTTCTCACCGACCGGCTTTCAAGGCTGCCCCATTTATTCAGTTCCAGGTAGTTTCTACCCTGGGACTCCCCACCTTACTACTGAACGCTTCCCAGACTGGCCTGTCCACACGGACTCACTCTCCTGGGTCCCACGAATGCCCGTTTCTCTTCTCTGTAGAAATCAGTTACATTCACCAAGTACTCCCAGTTCACGTCCTTCTGGGAACTGCATGTCCCCAGGTCAGTCACGGCCCCGGCCAATAAAATCTGCTAGAAGTGAAACGTGTCGTTTTTCCGTCAAACACTTTAAAAGCCAGTGTGTAATTCTCTAAACTCCCTTCCCAAGGTGGTGGTGATGGTGGCGGCCTGGGTCAACACAGAGCTTGCCTATCTACCCGAGACAGGAAAATACGTCCACACGCAAATTTGTGCACCAGTGTTAACAGCAGCATTGCTTACAATAGCCAAAAGGTGAAAACAGCTTTGCCCATCAACAGATGACCGGGTAAATAAAATGTGGTGCAGAACGGAGTATTATTCAGCCTTAAAAAGGAATGAAGTACAGATATACGCTACAACGTGATGAACTTTGAAAATACGTTGAAAGAGCCATCCCTATTCAAACAACACCAGCATTCTTCACAGAGCTAGAACAAACAATCCTAAAATGTGTATGGAACCAGAAAAGACCCCAAATTGCCAAAGCGATCCTGAGAAAGAAAACCAAAGCTGGAGGCATCACAATCCTGGATTTCAAGCTTATCACAAAGCTGTAATCATCAAGACAGTATGGTACTGGCACAAAAACAGACATATAGATCATGGAAACAAACAAACAAACAAAAAAATCCAGAAATGGACCCACAGACGTACGGGCAACTAATCTTTGACAAAGCAGGAAAGAATATTCAATGGAACAAAGACAGTCCCTTCAGCAAATGATGTTGGGAAAACTGGACAGCGACGTGCAGAAGAATGAACCCGGACCACTTTCTTACACCACACACAAAAATAAACTCAAAATGGATGAGAGACCTAAACGTAAGACAGGAAGCCAACAAAATCCCAGAGGAGAAAGCAGGCAACAACCTCTCTGACCCTGGCCACAGCAACTTCTTCTTACTTGACATGTCTCCAGAGGCAAGGGAAGCAAAAGCAAAAATGAACTCCTGGGACCTCATCAAGATAAAAAGCTTCTGCACAGCAAAGGAAACAATCAGCAAAACTAAAAGGCAACTGATGGAATGGGAGAAGATATTTGCAAGTGACATACCAGAGAAAGGGTTAGTATCCAAAATCTATAAAGAACTTACCAAACTCAGCACCCAAAAAACAAATAAGCCAGTGAAGATATGGGCAGAAGACATGAATAGACACTCTTCCAAAGAAGACATCCAGATGGCTAACAGACACGTGAAAAAATGCTCAACATCACTCATCATCAGGGAAATACAAATCAAAACCACACTGAGATACGACCTCACACCTGTCAGAATGGCTAACATTAATAACTCAGGCAACAACAGATGTTGGCGAGGATGCGGAGAGAGAGGATCTCTTTTGCACTGCTGGTGGGAATGCAAACTGGTGCAGCCACTCTGGAAAACAGTATGGAGGTTCCTCAAAAAATTAAAAATACAACTACCCTACAACCCAGCAATTGCACTGCTAGGTATTTATCCAAAGGATACAAAAATGCTGATCCTACGGGACACAGGCACCCCGATGTTTATAGCAGCGCTATCAACAATAGCCAAAGTATGGAAAGAGCCCAAATGTCCATTGATGGATGACTGGATAAAGAAGACATGGTATCTATATAGAATGGAGTATTACTCGGCAATCAAAAAGAATGAAATCCTGCCATGTGCAACAATGTGGATGGAACTAGAGTGTATTATGCTAAGCGAAATTAGTCAGAGAAACACAAATATCATATGACTTCACTCATATGTGGAATAAGATATAAAACAGATGAACATAAGGGGAGGGAAGCAAAAATAATATAAAAACAGAGGGAGAGCAATCATAAGAGACTCTCAAATACAGACAACAAACGGAGGGTTGCTGGCGGGGTGTTGGGTGGGGGAAGGGCTAGTGGCGTGAGGGGCATTAAGGAGGATGCTGGTTGGGATGAGCACTGGGTGTTGTATGTAAGTGATGAATCACAATTCTATTCCTGAAAACATATATATATATTTTTTTTATTAAAAAATAATAAAGAGGGGCGCCTGGGTGGCGCAGTCGGTTAAGCGTCCGACTTCAGCCAGGTCACGATCTCGCGGTCCGTGAGTTCGAGCCCTGCGTCAGGCTCTGGGCTGATGGCTCAGAGCCTGGAGCCTGTTTCCGATTCTGTGTCTCCCTCTCTCTCTGCCCCTCCCCCGTTCATGCTCTGTCTCTCTCTGTCCCAAAAATAAATAAATGTTGAAAAAAAAAAAATAATAATAAAATAAAAAAGAAAAGAACCGCATGCTTAAAGAAAGGAGCCAGGCACAAAAGGCTATCTACTGTATACATGACTCTGTTTATATGTCCAGAACAGGCAAATCCAGAGGACAGAAAGTAGACTGACAGTTGCCAGAAGGTAAAGGAAGGCTGGGGTTGGGGGTGGCGTGGGGGGACTGCTTAACGGGTATGAGTATGAGGTGTTTGGGGGAGTGATGAAATGTTAAGATTATGCTGATTGTTGCACAACTGTAAATATACTAAAAACTACTGAACTGTGCATCTCAAACAAGTGAACTTTATTGCGTGGGACACAAATTGTGTTGTGAATCGATAAAGCCATTAATAACCACCACCACCACCAACAAAAAAAGGTGCCTCCATCAGCCTGGGCCCGTGAATGACGCCGATGACTGCACACACTGGACACGCGGCACGAGGAGAGAGAGAAGTCTCTACTGTGTCGGGCCACAGAAACATGAGGGGCTGGTTGTTTTCACAACACCACGTAGCCCACCCCCATGCAGACTCAAAACGTGTCTGTGGTCAATTAATTTAAAATCCTGGAAGGAAGCCAAGGCTGTGGTTCTGTCCCAGTAGAGACCAGACTCTGTCCCAAGGCCACAGTCTGAATCTCTAAATACAGGAGATGGGGGTGGGAGGGAGGTACTTAAAGAATCTGGCTAGATCGAAACAATTCCTAGCCTGAGAAATTTTTACAACTCCTAACTTAAGGAACTAAACTCCCCAAAACATAAAGAGCTCACAGTGATTGAGAAATAAACAACCAATAACCCAAGAAAAAAAATGAGAAAAGAACCGTCCACACAAAAATATAAATGGTCCAGGGCACCTGGGTAGCTTAGTCAGTTGAGCATCCGACTTCAGCTCAAGTCATGATCTCATGTTTCGTGAGTTCAAGCCCCACATCGGGCTCACTGCTGTCAGCACAGAGCCCCCTTTGGATCCTCTGTCCGCCTTTCCTTACCACCCCCCCACACGCACTCTCCCAACAATAAATAAATATTCTTAAATAAGTAAGTAGTCCTTAAACATATGACATGATCGGCTCACACTTCAGAAAAATGCAAACTGAAGGTTACACTGAGATGCCTTTTACACCTGTCAGGTTGGCAAAAATCCAAACATCTGACTCTGCCTTCTCTCGGCAAGGCTGTGGGGAACCAGGCACTCATACCTGCTGGATGGAAGTGCAAATTGGAACAACCCCTGCAGAGGGCAATTTAGCAAAATCTACCCACACTGCAAATGTGTTTGCCCTCTGACCCAGCGGTGTCCCTGGGGGACGCTACCCTCAGGTCCTCTTGCACACGCGGGAAAGATGCACAGATAAGACTACTGGATGCAGGCGAGGTATGCTGGAAACAACCCGAATGCCTTTGTTTAGGGCATGGGATTTAAAAGAAAACAAACAAAGGAACAACTTCACGATATCAAACAGCTGAAAGAGAATGATAATTCTCCAAGTATAAAGATAGAAAAATCTCTAGGCTACAGTGGTAGCGTAAAAGAGCAAGGTGTAGAATGATTATGCGTAGTGTGCTCTTTTCTCTAATAAAAAGGGAGAAATAAGGATATAAATTTGTGTTTGCTTTATTTGAGTAAAGAAACACTAGAAGGATATCCTAACTGCTAAAAGGGGCTCTCTATTCAGGAGAAGGCGGAGGCACCTGGGTGGTCCAGTTGGTTGAACATCTGACTCTTGATTTTGGCTCAGGTCATGATCTCCCGGTTCATGAGCTCAAGCCCCATGTCAAGATCTGTGCTGACAGCACGGAGCCTACGTGGGATTCCCTGTCTCCCTCTCTCTGCTCCTCCCCAGCAACACTCTCACTCACGCGCTCGCTCTCTCTCTCAAAAATAAACGCTAAAAAAGAAAAAGTGGGGGACGGTGCCTGGGTGGCTCACCTTGGTTAAGCTTCCAACTTCAGCTCAGCCTATGACCTCATGGTTTGTGGGTTCGAGCCCCGCGTTGAGCTCTGTGCTGACAGCTCAGAGCCTGGAGCCTGTTTCAGATTCTGTGTCTCCCTCTGTCTCTCTGCCCCTACCCTGCTTGTGCTCTCTCTGTCTCAAAAACAAACATTAAAAAAAAAAAAAAAAGAAGAAGAAGGGGGGACAAGACAAGGCAGATAAGATCAGAGGTGAAGGGCAAGATCTCTCAAAGTATACTTTAATAATCTTTTATTTCAAACCTATGTCAATGTGTTGTCTATTCAAAAAAAAAAAAACCATGAAAAAAAAAAAGTCCCATCCTCATTTATAAAAATATTGGGGCATATGGGTGCTTAACTCAGTCAGTTAAGCGGCTGACTCTCGATTTCCACTCGGGTCATGATCTCGCCGTTCATGAGTTCGAGCCCCACATCTGGCTCTGCACTCAGCGAGGAGCCTGCTTAGGATCCTGTCTCCCTCTTTCTGCCCCTCCCCCATTCTCACTTTCTGTCTCTCAAAAATAAACATTAAAAAAAATTTTTTTTAAATATCAAAGCCCTTGGCCAAGAGCAGCCAGGCGTAAGCCTCCGCCCAGCCCTGTGTCCTTCAGCCTGTCAATCTGTTAGAGCCCACCTCCACCTCCACAGCTGGGAAGCTGAAGGGCAAGGACTAGAAGACAAGTCTGCATCCGTCTAGGCCAGGCTCCTCAGGTTTCACATCTGGAAGGCCGCAAATGGCCTGTGGTGGCCTTTCCCAGCTGTCCATACCCCGTTCCAACCTGCACTCTCCTCTGTGCTGCCCACAGGTCCACGCACCCCCACCCACCCTGCCACCCTGCTACTCTCATCTCCTACCCCTCATCCCCACCCCACCCCTGCATGGCCCTGAGCAGGTGCCTCTCTGACCACCAGGGGCAGGGGCAAGGAAGGGAGGAACAAGAGGCTACGAGCCCCCACTTGTGCAGCAAGTGTGTCCTCAACACCTGCCCCCGGTCAGGTGGCAGCAGAGTGCTGGGGGACGCAGGTGAGTCAGACGCAAACCCTGTCTGCAAAGAGCTCACACAACACAGCCCATGGGAAGCAGGGAAACACAGACAGCCGACACCCTACTATGGAAGCCCAAGGGGTACGGGCCAGCGGTGGAGCGGGCAAGGGGAAGGTCAAGGTGGCTGAGCGGCAGGCAGAGTGCATTCCAAGCAAAATGACGGGCTCAGGACCCAGCCGGGCCAGTGGGGAGGGGACAGCAGTGAGAAGGAGGCCCAAAGAGAGCGCGGAGGCCAAACAGGGATGGGCCCTGGATGCCAGCAACAGAGAACATGGACTCTTCCTCCAGGCGTTCCGTTCAGGGGGGAGGGGAGTCTCAGCCTCCTGAAGACCCATCAGAGATGGCAAGCTCCCAGCAGGTAGCCTGGGCCTTTCCATCAGAAGGCAGCCCTCCTCACCACCCAGCCAGCAGCCAGCTGGGGAACAGGGCAAGTGTGAAGAGGGCGAAAAGAAGTGCCAAGTGAGAAGGACAGGCTGTTGGCCCTCAAAGGGATGTGATCCTTGTCTGGAAATTTCCCTCTGAAGTGACTCAGTGCTCAAAACACGCCAAGCCAACGAGTTACTGTGCTCATGTTCAACAACAAGAGCAAAACCTATTTCCACATTACCTACTGAAAGGAGACAAACTTTAGGCTGACCAATTCCAAATTCGATTTCCATGAGCCTCACAGGACAGTTTTTTTTTTTTTTAATGTTTATTTGTTTGAGAGAGTGAGCGAGCAAGCATGAGCAGGGGAGGGCAGAGGCGGGGTGAGGGGGATGGGGGGGGGGGTGGAGAGAGAATCCCAAGCAGTCTCAGTGTTGTCAGCACAGATCACAGGGCAGTTTGTTTGTTTTTTTAATCTCATTTCTGAGTCTCGATTCAGAAACCGGTAGGTTACAGAATGAGGGTTTTTTTTTTTTCTCTTAAAGAAGACAACATTGTTTCCCCTTTCTGAGTTTTAAATGGATTTCCTTCTTCTAAACTGGGGGGGGGGGGGGGGGGGGGAGCCTCCATAATAGCTTTTAAGTTTCTGTCAAAAAGACTTCTTAAATATCCACCAGCTAAATATCCATCACAGTAGTGTGATGTAGCACACAAATGAAAACCTCAAAGTGACAAGTCTGTACTAAGCCATCCGCCACCACCAGGCCCTGGGCGGAACGCGGCACCCATCAGGGTCTGCTCTCCTCCCGGGATGTGCAGTCTTGTGGGAAAGCTAACAGCTTGTCACTGGGGTTGGCTCAGTAACCAGCCAGGCGTGCCTAACACCGCTGGACAGAGAAGCGGGGACCTGTCCCCAGCGTGGGACACCCACTCACAGGGACCCACAAACGACCCCTCTGCCTGTCCCCGTGCGGCAGCAATGCTGAGGGCCCCAGAAGGAAATGACCGCACATGGACATGTCATGGGTGCCCCTGAAGCGAGCCAGTTGACCTACAACCTGGACCAGCTCTCCGGGTTGGATCAAAAGTGAGCTGCTGAGCCCCAGGCACACACATTTCCTAAGGAACTGGCCTGTTTCCTCCTCCGACGGGGACTTCTGAGAAGAGGCAATAAACTGCGGTAAGAACATGCCGACACCCACATCACCAACACCTCATCAGCAGCTCACCAAAGGGAAAAGACACATTCAGAAGACAAAAACAACTGCCAGCCTGACTGCCGCTCTTACTGAGGATGGAAGAAAGCATTTGGGAGTCAGGACGGACTTGGGTATCGCTCAGTCCCACTCTCTCATTTATACCATCAAGGGGGAAACAGAGGCCCAGAGACCAGTAGGTAACTTTGCCCAAGGGGCCAGCCTGCCCCTCTCTGGAAGCCTCTGTCAGTCTTTGGCTCCACGGTCCGGCCCTGAAGCCCTCCTCCCCCTAGACCGGTTCCCCCTCTACACTTCCCATCTCCGTACCAGTACCAACAGCTTCCACAGTCAGCGTCTCCCCTCCCTCACCCACATCCAGCTGGTTAATAAGCCCTTAGCAATCCGGCAAAGCAGAGAGTTCCTGAGTGCCCTCCCAGAGCCTCTGGAGGCTGAAGACCGGAGCCACCCCCAGCAAGGGAGGAGGGGACGAACTGCAGGGGGGCACTGACCTCTTCCCACTGTGGCTGTTCAAGGGAAAGCTCTGGACCATCCTGGCAATGGTCACACAGAACACAAGGACCCCTGGGTACTCAACGAACAAACAACTTAGAGAAAACAAACCAAACTATTAACAGTGACTACAGGGGCAAGGCTATAGGTCAAGTTCAAGTTTGGTTCTTCCTACTTAGGTGAACTTTCCAAATTTTCTTTGATGACCATTCAAACAGGCACCCTCACCATTCTCTGAGACTTAGCGCAAAAAGAAAATCAGCCTGGAAATACCATACTGCAGATAATCTATTTTGGTAGAGTGGACTTAAACATAATCAGAAGAGAAAAAGAGCTACAAGATTTTTGTTAAAAAGTGAAAGAACTGGGGCGCCTGGGTGGCGCAGTCGGTTGAGCGTCCGACTTCAGCCAGGTCACGTCACGATCTCGCGGTCCATGAGTTCGAGCCCCGCGTCAGGCTCTGGGCTGATGGCTCAGAGCCTGGAGCCTGTTTCCGATTCTGTGTCTCCCTCTCTCTCTGCCCCTCCCCCGTTCATGCTCTGTCTCTCTCTGTCCCAAAAATAAATAAACGTTGAAAAAAAAATTAAAAAAAAAAAAAGTGAAAGAAGTAAGTAAAAACAATGATGGGGTGGGATGAAGGAAGAAATAACGGGTTTGGTTTTGTTTCGATAATCATTTGTTTCTCTTTCTTCAAAGGTTAACATCTATCCAACACCTTGCATTCAGATTACAGTGATTTCTTGTGCTATTTACCATTTTCTTCTACCAATAAAATATAGTTTTTTTAATCAATAAAGAATGTCTTTTCTCTCATAATTTCTTGTTTCTCTTTAAAGCAGGGAAAGTGCTAGGGGCACCTGGGGGGCTCAGTTGGTTGAGCTTTTGACTTTGGTTCAGGTCATGATCTCACGATTCATGAGTTTGAGTCTGGAATCGGGCTCACTGCTGTGAGCATAGAACCCACTTCAGATCCTCTGTCCCCCTCTCTCTGCCCCTTCCCTGCTTGTGCTCTCGCCAAAATAAGTAAATTAAAAAAAAAAAAAAAAGAGGCAGAGACAGTGCTTTTTCAAAGTGCAGGAGGAATCGGATTAGTTGCAAAGACCATGTTTTAAATTTTCTCTTTATACACTGGGTCTTCTCTATGATTACTTTTTATAACAAATGGAATTAAAGCACAAACTAGGTCCCAAGTATGAGATGTGGGTCCTGAATGGGCCAGAAGACCTGGTTACAAAGCTGTACTACCACTAAGCAGGCTTGAGATGTTCAGAGCAAAATCCCAGCCACTCCCCCCCCAACCCTGGTCCCAGGAGTTAAGCCTTCTGCAGTTCTGGCCACAGAGAGGATCCCCTCAGAGCTTTCCCACTGGTTCCACTGGCAGGAAAACCATTGGAAGCTACATAATCCCTTTTACTTGGCTCCTCTGAGCTTAAACCACCATACTTTAGGGTCAGCTGTCCTCCCAGACTCCATCCTTTTCTTCTGTTTATCCCTGTCTTGTTTGCTGAACAAATGTGAAATGGCCTAAAACAGCAGCTCCCAACCCTGGCCACACAGATGAATATCTGGGGAACTTTGGAAAATACTTAGGCTCAGGCCACTTTGCCTAAACGATTAAAACAGAAGGTGGTGGGGACCCAACATCGGCATTTAAAAAAAATTATTTTTAATATTTATTTATTTTTGAGAGAAAGAGAGAGAGAGAGAGCAAGCGAGCAGGGGATGGGCAGAGAGAAGAGACACAGACTCTGAAACAGGCTCCAGGCTCTGAGCTGTCAACATAGGGCCCAATGCGGGCTCGAACGCACAGACGGTGAGATCATGACCTGAGCCAAAGTCAGAGGCTTAACCGATGGAGCCACCCAGGTGTCCCAAGCATCGGCATTTAAAAAAAAAAAAGAAGCTCCCCAGGTTATCCTGACAAACTACGTTGAGCCCAGTTGAGAATCACTGGCTTAGAGAAACCCACGTAACAATGAAAAGCAAGTAAACAAAGAAACTCAAGCAACAGGGAAAGAGAAGGAAAAAAGAAAACAAAACAAAACAAAAGGCTGGGCCAAAAAGCAAGGTTAGAACCCAAGTGCAGGCCACACTAGAGTGGGCCCAAATGATCGACTTTGCGCTGAGCTTCCAGATGGCCAAGGCAAAGATGATTCACGCTGCCCACAAGACAGAAATAGAGCTAATTCACAGAAGAGTTCTTCCTTGTCCTGGGACCTGAGATGAACACCTCTCTGGACCCTCCAAAAGAGGACACACAGCATGATGCGAGAGAGCATCTCACCCCACAAGGCAGCCCCTGCGACGGGCACCCCACGAGTCAGCAGTTGATTTATTCAAGCCTGTTCTCTAACTCCTTGCTAGAAATAAAACCTAACAGAAATCAATGTCTACATATAAAACATGTTACCAAACCCACTTCATTTTGCACACTGATAACAACATATCTAACCTAACCCCCTGACCTCCAGCACCTGACAACACAAGGGCAGACACTGTTTACTGAGGCATGGAAATAAAGGCAATGACTCATGAAAACACCAAGTCTGCCCCTGTAACTCTGGAGTCAAGTCAAGCATTTCCCTCAATGCCAATGCTAAAAAAAAAAAAAAAAAAAAAAAAAAAAAAAAAAAGCCACTGCCCACCTTCAGACCCATAGCTGTGGTCTCTCAGGTGTAAGAAGAGGAGGGTGTCTCCCAGATGGCAGCCTCCTAAGCAGGCCTCATGGCCACCGAAAAAAAGCAACAGGCCTGAGTCCCTGACGTGGAGTATGCTTTTCCGTTACATATGATGTACTTCAGTAATAAGTTCTTTTTTTTTTTTTTTTTTTTTTTTTTTTGCGACAGAGAGAGACAGAGCATGAGCAGGGGAGGGACAGAGAGAGAGAGAGAGAGACACAGAATCGGAAGCAGGCCCCAGGCTCTGAGCTGTCGGCACAGAGTCCAATGCGGGGCTTGAACCCACAGACTGTGAGATCATGACCTGAGCCGAAATCGGATGTTTAACCGACTGAGCCACCCAGGCGCCCCAATAAGTTCTTTTTAAATGGGTTAAAAATCAACAGATTATGGAAGTAGCCATCCCCCCCACCCCTTTATGACGACATTTTCTTTTTGATCCATGCATCACATCACCCATTTCAAAGTAAGCGCGGACAAGTTAAAGTGGCAACCACTCACAATTGCCAAAGGTGGAAACAACCCAAATGTCCATCAACAGATGAACAGATAGACAAACTGTGGTCTGTCCACACGGTGGAATATTATTTAGCCATAAAAAGGAATGACACACATGACTCCAGGGCTGAACCTGGAAAACACTATACTCCGTGAAAGAAGCCAGACACAGAGGATCACACCCGTATGACTCCATGCCTATGAAATGCCCAGCACAGGCCGAGCACCCTAGAGAGAGAAAGCAGATTAGTGGTTTTCAGGGGCTGGGGATGGGAGGGATAGGGAATAACTGCTTAACGGGTACAGGTTTCCTTCTGGGGTGATGAAAAAAGTCTGTAACTACATTGTGGTGATGATTGCACAACAGTATACGTATACTTTTTTTGAGACAGACAGGCAGGGGGGAGCGGAGGGAGGGGGAGAATCTTAAGCAGGGTCCACGCCCAGTACAGAGCTGACATGGGCTCGATCTCATGACCCTGGGATCAGGACCTGAGCTAAAATCAAGAGTCGGACGCTCAACTGAGTCATCCACATGCCCCAGTGTAAATATACTTAATGCCACGGAATTTTTTTTTAATTTTTTGATGTTTATTTATTTTTGAGAGAGAAAGAGACAGAGATGAGTTGGGGAGGGGCAGAGAGAGAGGGAGACACCGAATCTGAAGCAGGCTCCAGGCTCCTGAGCTGTCAGCACAGAGCCCGACGCGGGGCTCGAACCCACGGACCGTGGGATCATGACCTGAGCTGAAGCCAAACACTTAACCGACTAAGCCACCCAGGCGCCCCTTAATGCCACTGAATTCTTAACACTTTGAAATGGTTACCATGGTAAATTTTGTGTTACATGTATTTTGCAATTAAAAAAATTAATAGAGTTTAAAAAAAAATTTTTTTTTAAATTAATAGCAAAATTCTCGTTGTGCTAATAAAATTCAACCCACATCAAGATTTTGTATAAAGATTATCACCCACAAGTACAGAAAGTCAGCTTCGACTCCAGAGCACACGAAATCAAAATTAGGATGCCTGGTGTTTAGTCTCCACTTAAAAGCAAGTTTCCAGGGGCATCTGGATGGCTCAGTCAGTTAAGCATCCAACTTCAGCTCAGATCATGATCTCGCGGTTCGTGAGTTTGAGCCCTGTGCTGACAGCTTGGAGCCTGGAGCCTGCTTCCGATTCTGTATCTCCCTCTCTCTGCCCCTTCCCTGCTTGCACACACGCATGCGCACTCTCTCTCAAAAACAAAGATTAAAAAAAAAAAAGATTACAAAAACAAGTTTCCAAAGAGTCTGTAAGTGCTAGCGATACACACCGAAGCACTGATCAATGAAGTAAGTCTGGGATTTGCTTTGAAATAATCAAAGAGGGGAAGAAAAAAAAAAAAAAAAAAAAAGGAAAGAAAGAATCGAAGAGGGGTAGGGGGAAGGATCCTAGATTAAAACTGCTGAAGCGGGGCGCCTGGGTGGCTCAATCAGTTAAGCGTCCAACTTTGGCTCAAGTCATGATCTCACAATTCATGAGTTTGAGCCCCGCGTCCAGGCTGTGAGAGCTCAGAGCCTGGAGCCTGCTCTGGATTCTGTGTCTCCCTCTCTCTCTGCCCCTCCCCTGCTCGTGCTCTGTTTCTCTCTCTCTCTCTCTCAAGAGTAAATAAACATTGGGGCGCCTGGGTGGCGCAGTCGGTTAAGCGTCCGACTTCAGCCAGGTCACGATCTCGCGGTCCGTGAGTTCGAGCCCCGCGTCGGGCTCTGGGCTGATGGCTCAGAGCCTGGAGCCTGTTTCCGATTCTGTGTCTCCCTCTCTCTCTGCCCCTCCCCCGTTCATGCTCTGTCTCTCTCTGTCCCAAAATAAATAAACGTTCAAAACAAAAAAAAGTAAATAAACATTAAAAAAGGAAAAAAAACTCCTGAAGCTCAGTGCTGGGAGTTCACTGAACTAGTCTATTTTTCTATGTTTGAAATTCCCCATAATGAAAAGTTTTACTTTGTTTTCAAGCAAGTTCCCCAATACCCTTAATATGCTAGATAATGCTCCGCACAGGCAAAAGAACCAGATGCCCTAAAGCTGTCAAGTTCTGGGGGCTCTGCCCAGTGTCCTCCACCTGAGTCCTACAGTTCAGGGTCACTGTGGAGGCCCGTCCACAAGAGGCCACACAAGGGGCTCCTCAGAAAAGAACCAGAGCCCCAGGTGAGACCGCCAGGCAGCGACACAGAGTCCTCTGACCTGGTCCTTCACACTGTAAACCAACACATCACGTAGGCCTCGAGATGCCTCCCCCAAATTCAGCGAGGGTCTGGAAACAAGGAAACCTTTCACTGAACTGCCTTTAACAGAGCCAGGGGACCCCCTACCACTGCAAACGGAGCTCGCCTCCCAGCCCCAGGGAAGCAGGAGGCTGCCAGGCGCTCCCTAGATGCAACAGGTGGTTAAAATCGCAATCACCTATCCACTTGTTTCTCCTCCTCCCTCTTGGAGAACCACATGGAGGTGGGGGGCAAGGCCAGCATCCATACCGCCCTTCCCACTGAATTCCCAGTAGGTAGGAAAGCACATGGCATAGAGTAGAGGCTCAGCTAAATGTTTGCTGTGTGATCCTGACTTCTGATGGACACTACTCTCAAGGTGCATCGTAAAGACTTGCTTCTCACAAATGCCGATGCAAGATATCAAATGGAAGGCACCAGAATGTACTGGTGTTGGGTGCCAGGAAAGGAGAGGACAGGAGGCAAGGAGTTATCGTTCAAATAACGCCCACCTAAAATAGCATCAGAGATGCTCTGGAATGTAGAGGCCTGGGTCAGGGAGAGGGGGGAATGGAGAGGAGGGTGGGAGATAAGTGTCTAAGCAGAGAGGGTGGAGCGTGAGGGCAAGGAGGAGGGCATCGAACAGGGAGGTTGGCAAGCCCCACCACCCTGAACAGGAGACACCGCCGTGACGAACTGTGTAGGGTCCTGGGTCTCCAGAGCGGGGCCCAGGCCACGAAGGGAAGTGAGCAGGCATCATGGGAGGGGTGGGGGCTGCAGACAACTGGCACACGAAGCCCCATCCAGAGATGGCGCCGACACTGGCACTGACCCACTGTTGCCAGGCAACAGTGCAGGCCCCTGGCTGCCAAGTGTTCTGATTTGTCAATGAAGCTGCAAGTCCGGATTGCTATGTAAGATCTCCTGATTTTCATGTTGGCAACTGCGGTAGACAGAATAATGGCTTCCCAGAGATGTCCACATCCTAATCCCAGTTACACGGCAAAGGGGAATTAAGGTAGCAGATGAGATTAAGGTTTCTGAACAGCTGACCTCAAAATAGGGAAGATCCTGAATTACCCCTGTAATGGCAAGGATCCTTAAAAGTGGCAGTGGGACGCAGAAAAGTCCCTGTCAGAATGATGCGGCACAAAGACACAGCCTAACTGTGGCTGGCTTTGAAGACAGAAGGGGCCACCAATCAAGGGATGAGGGCAGCCTCCAGAAGCTGGAAAACACGAGGAAACAGATCTTCTCCTAAGGCCTCCAGAAAGGAGCACTGCCCTGGCTGCACCATGATTTTAGCCCACTGAGACCCGTGTTAGAATTCTAACCTACACAACTGTTGTTTTAAACCACTGCATTTGTGATCATTTGTTACAGCAGCCAGAGGAAACTAATAGGGCAACCAACTTTAATTCCTTAAAAAGGCCCAGCACAGCCCAGACAAAATACATCTGTGGGCCGCATGGGGCCTGTGGACCACTCTTGTCTAGTCTACTCTAAGAAGAGTTGAGGGCTGGGCCACCTCCTAGGTACCCAGCACAAGTGCCTGGCACGTGATCTCTCGGACATGCATCCCAGGGTGAACTGGGATGGTCCCTTACCTTTATGACCTGGTCATAAAATTCTCCAGGGATTTCTGGAAAATACAGCTGCTTGGGGCACCCAGCTGGCTCGGTCGGTAGAACATGCAACTCTTGCTCCTAGAGTCATGAGTTCAAGCCCCATTTGGGCACACAGCTTATTTACAAAAGAGAAAAAGACAAAAACAGAGCTATTTGCCCGTAAAGAGCTCCATTCCCGAAGGACCTGTTAGCCATAGCATGGCACATGGCCCAGACCTCACCCTGGGACCTGGGAGAGTGGCCTAGAGCAGAGGGTGGAAGAGGTGAGAACCCCTCTCAGCCCCGCCTTCTCCTGCAGAAAGAAAGAAGTGAGGGCTTCTCAGCTCCCTGGGGAAGCCTCCAGGCCCTCTCTCCCGGCCACCCACAGGGCGCTCTCTTGCTGTCAGTGACTCCCCTGCACCTACAGCAATGAGATCACTTTGGGTTTTTTTTTTGTTTGTTTGTTTTTTTCCTGAAACAGCAGAGGAACACTTTTCAAATGAGCTCTTTTTAGTTTCCCACGTGCAGAGCAGAGCAGAGCTGCTCCAATCAGAGGCAGCGTGGAGGACCCAGGGCGCTGCCCACTCGCCACCAAAAGACTGTGTGAAAGCCACGTCCCGACTCAGAGCGCGCGAAGCAGTCCGCCTGTTCCGCCTCACGTCCGGCCCTCCCTCCTCCACACCCTCGCTCAGCTCGAGCTCACACCTTCGCCTCCAGCCCTTGGCCCGGCCCTGTTCTCTGGCCCGGAGGCCTCTCCTCTGCGTCCCCCAGAGCTCCCCCTTTCCCTGCAAGACTCTACCTACCTACCCTTTCCCCTGAAGCCTTCAGCCTCACTCTGGGTATCTGATACCACTTTTTACCCTCCCTCCCAGGCTGCCATCACTTATCCTTCCGTCAGGAGCCACTCTCTGTGCACCATAAGCTATGTGAGCCCAGGAACTTACACCTCTCCATCCGTGTATTCCCAACCTATGGAGCACAGTACATATGTGCTCAATAATCATTACAGAATTAATTGGACCGCAAACTAATTTCTTTCTGAAAATATAATAAATTATGATGTTGTGATATGCATGAAATGCACCAGGTAAAACCTCTCTTCCAGACATCTTCCACTAAAAGCAAATCTACCTCAGTTAGGTACTCTAAATTACAACTACCTTTAATGGAACTTCTGTGAACAAATGTAGTTTTAAGTTTTACAAGCGGTGTTTGCTGCAGTCATTACAATCAGGGGTGTAGGAAGGAATCTGGCTCGTAGGCTTGAACGGCCAGATGAGAACCCGCCGTGCCTGCTCCATACTCCTGGCTGAAAATCAGAGGGGAGGAACATTGCCAAACAGGTGGGGCACAATCTTTTCTCCAGCCCTCACCCAGTTTACACTCTCTGCTGGGCCAGCCCCCTTTTGCAAAGTAGCTCAAAGGCAAACCTCAGCAGCCCGGGGAGGTGATCTCTCCCTGGCACGATTCCACCTTACGTGCTGCCCCCTCCCTCTTTCCTCAAGCTGGTTCCTCGGTTACTCTACAGTAGCTCAGAGCCCAGCACCTCCTATCTCATCACTGCAAAGGCTTCTTGCTCTCCTCGTGCTCCAGTTGGCTCCCACCTTCTAATCCCTGACACGCCCAGAGGCTCCCCTGAGCACACAGTTCATCTTGCTGGCCCACACAAACCATGAACATCATCTGGGGTACGTCTAAAAAAAAAAAACGACTGGCTTTTCCTCCATGGTCTGGGGCGGGGCCCCATCACAGGCATTTTTAAAAAGCTTTCCAGGCCATGTGACCTGCAGGTGCAGCCAAGGGTAAAAACTGCAGGCTCTCAGGGTGTCACATCCACTCTCCCCAGCCAGCACGGAGGCCCCCGGGGCACCTGCCTCTCCCCAAACAGAACCGGACCCCAGGACCTCCCTTCACTCTGACGCGCACCCTCATGCTGTTGCTGGAACTGTGACCTATCTCGTCTCACCGATCTGCCGGGTCAGGCCCTGCCAGAGGGCCCCACCCCAAACACTTGAGCGCCCTACTGCCCACACCACCAAATCCCAAGGCCGCTGCCCCATCAGAGCCAGCGGCCATCGGGCCACCTCTGTCCTCACTGTTCCCAGCATCCCCCAGGCAGAGCTGCTTCTGTGTACATGGGGTGCCACGCACACCCCACACACAGGCCCCAGCCCACGCCCACCCCAAATTTCGCCCCCTGATGTTCCCTCGACCTGAAATGCCTTCCCATTTGTCCTCTATACCCGGATACTGGTCCCTGTCCTTTGAGGTCTACCTCAAATCCTACCTTCTCCCTGATATCTTCCCTGACTCTTCTAGATTTTTCTGCATTCTTGATGTCCTAACAAAGAATCAAAATCACAGCTTAGCAAACCACCAGCTTCTATTGTCTCACAAATACTGTCTTCTCGATCGGTGGCAAGACACATAGCATTTCCCCGACGCGCATCATCTTGACAAGAGACCACATGTCGTAGATTTTCCAGGTCGACGGTGACCTCAAATATTCTGCCCTAATGTCATAGAATGGTCCTCGGTTTGATCCTCATGCTTTTGCATCAGCTGAACTGCCTCTCATGAAGTGGCATAAAAGTTATTCCCCTCATCATGTGTTTCCCAAACGTTGGGATCCCAGGTACAGTCATTATACCCCAGGACAGCACTGGGTATCACCAGGCACTCGTGGAGAAGTCACTTTCAAGTAAATATGTGATTTTTTAGCCTGTCAGTATTCCTCCACTGCTATGACTTTTCTGGGGAGGGAGGAAGGACGGGCCCGGGGCGGACTCTGCAGAACCAACTTCCAGCTCTGATGATTTATTCACCTTGGCCTGAAAGCGTTTACAGAACAACAAATTTGAGTCCAAACCTCCAGGGCCTCCCAAGAGTGCAGGGCAGGTACTGACACATAGCTGTTTACCACTCCTTGGCTTGGGAGCTGCAGGCAATTTTTAAACCTTGGGAAAGCGATCACACCCCAACCTCCACATACACTGTTAAGACCAGAAAAATGACCCATTTGCTACAAGTCATATGTTAATTGCCTACTGAGGAAGGAGACACTTTATATTTTTATTTACATAACTGTTTAAGACTAACAAGTTCCTCTGCGTGAATTTGATCACGTTTTAACAACAGCATTAACCAGAGGATTTTTTTTTTTTAGTCCTTAATTCTCATGTGTCATGTTTACAGAACCAATGTGCAGAGCTTCAGGATTACAGAGTAAAAAAGAAATGAGCCCTTTCCTCAGAGCAATTTGGGCAATTATTTTAACACAGTTTTGCAAACACAAAAACCTTTACCAGCCCACACAGACTTCCTCCCAGCCAACCCAGCTGGGGTCCTCCCAGGCCCCCGCTGTAAGCATCCAGGCAGATGTACATCTTAGAATTTACTTCTGTGGCCTGGACAGGGAGGTGAGGTCTTGCCACAGAAACAGCTTCATGAGGCTCCAAAACCAGACCGGTATGGGACTGGATGGGTACACATGAACCAGCCTGACCCCCCCTGAGCTGGTCTACTCATCTGTGAAACGTGTACTTCCCAGGGTTGCTACGAGGGTTTAGCAAAGCAATGGGAGCACCTGGCATGGCTACAGAGTGAGGCAGTGAAAATAATGTGGTTTTGAATCTGACACAGGTGGCAGCAAAAACTAGGTGGGGTACTTACTGGCTGTGTGGCCTGGGGCAGGGTGCTGAACCTCTGAGCCTTAGTTTTTGCATATGCAAAAAGGGAAATCGTGACAGGCCTTGGAGGAACAGAATGAAATTAAATATTGTACGTAGATGGAGTAGCATAGGGCCTGGCACACAGGAGACATTAGAAAACCATTAGGGCGCTCTCTCTTTCTCTCTCTCTCTCTCATACACACACACTTACACAGACCATGTTTGGTTTTGATGGACAAGATGATAATTACTATTGGTGGAAAATGAATTTTTCCCCCCAAACCCTAAACACCAAAGAATATTAAATCAATCTGAACCATGGGGAGGGAGGAGGAATGACTTCCATTAACACCAGTGGCCATCCCTAACGGCCCCGTGGGAGTCTGTCTGGTGCCCTGCCCTTTCTCAGCTGCATTTCTAAAAAGCCTTGACAGTGAACATCTTGTTTGATGTGTGGGAATGATGAACCGGCTTTTCTAACAGAATCCTAGATTTAGCGCCTCTTTGAAGGGCACTGATGTCTTACATTCCCTTCATTAAGGAAAACATCCCAACTAACTCCCATAGTGATGATGCCTGTGACCACGGTCCAAGTTATCATCACATAAGAACGAAGCGAAAACATCTGACAAACCAAAGTCCCTTCCCAAGTGTCATGCCATCATCTTCCGAGCAATCCAGAAGCATTTCAGAGGCAGAAAACCACTGCTGTGTGTGAGCGCCCTCAGCACAGTCGCCCAGTGCTGACACCTTCACACGCCTTCTTATTCGGTCCTCTGGGACAGGGTTCCCGAACCTGGTTCCTGGACCAGGCGCATCAGGAACACCTGGAAACTGGCTGAAAATGCACCGTCTCAGGCCTCACCTCAGACCTACTGAATCAGACACTCTGGGGTGGAGCCCGGCAACGTGTCTAATGGGCCACGGGGTGATTCCAATGCACGCTTGGAGTCTGAGAAACACTAGTCTGTTCTGCAAGATGGTTACTATTAGCCCCACTTCAGAGATGCAGAAGATGAAGCTCCTTGAGTACAGTGCTCAACGCCACCCAGCCAGGAGACCAATTTGTACCCGCGTCTGATTCCACAGCTATTTCTCACACGGACTTTGTAGCCAAACTGTCTGGACCATGTGGTGCTCTCAGCTACTGAGCCACCAGGATGCGACGATGACATTAGCTTAAGAGGGGTGGGAAAGAGGAAGGATGGAGCCTGCACTCAGAACTGATTAATTATAGATGCTTTTAAACCCACATCATGCATCAGCCCTAGATGGTCGGCCATCCCTCAGGACGAGCCTGCTTCTCCCTGCTCCATTTATCAGCGGGGTTGCCACGAAGGGAAGGCGGAGGGGGGAGTCCTCTGCACAGCCCTCTGTGCACCCACTTCCTGGCACTGCTTTGAACAGAAAGAGAAGTTACCTGTTCTGTCTCTAGACACCCACAGGAAGGCTTTTCTGTGCCCAGGCACAAAGCAGGTTCCAGTACCTGGGGATGCTGGGAATGAGTCACCACAAAGAATCCAATGCGCGGACACGGAACATTTTAACAATGTTGCAGATCTGGTTCAAAGGAGGCAAGCCTCTTTCTTTTTTTCTTTTTCTTTCTTTCTTTCTTTCTTTCTTTCTTTCTTTCTTTCTTTCTTTCTTTCTCTCTCTCTCTCTCTCTCTCTCTCTTTCTCTCTTTCTTTCTTTTTTTTTTTTAATCTAACCCTAAATCTAGCGTCCGTCAGTTCAATTGGCTCATTAAACTCTTGACATTCAACTTACAGTGGTTTCATTGATCCTAAGGTCAGGGAAAAGAAATCTCATTCACAATTTCCAACTTTCTACAGAAACTCGGTGGTGATCTTCAGATCACAGGCTTATCCTATATAATAAATTAAATGAGCACACGTAACACTGAGGGGCTTTATACAGGAGCTGGTGGAGGAGGAGGCACCCAGGTTTGGGAATCACACAGACCTTGGTTTGGCTGCTGGCTGTGCGAATTCCTCATAGGTTACCTAACATCTCTGGGCCTCCATTTTTCCACTCACAGATGGGTGGTGATCCCTGTGTCATAGGTCGATGTGAAGACAAAATGAAATGACATTAAAAAAAAAAAAAACAAAGTCTGCTGAAACAACTTTGCATTTCAAGACATGAAAAACGTAACCATCTGACAGTAAAAATAGATGGAACCAAACAAGTCCATAGATGGACGGGATACACTCACTCAACGGCATGTACCCTTATTTCACTGTATCTGTTTTCCCAAGTTTCTATTTTTAGACCCCTTCAGACCAAGGAAAATACCATCGACGAAGTTATCAGAAAGCCTGTCAATGTTCAAAAACTCAACCGATGGCCATAGTCGTTTCACAAGGCCAAACAAAATGTGCTCTCTCCCACCCTCGACGACCTTAGTGACGTCACTCAGTCCCTTGCCAACTTGCAGGAGGGCTTCATACAAGTCTCTTCGTCTCTCTGAGACTTGGTTTCTCCAGTGAGGCAAAAGGCATAAGAGTATTTTGGAACCCCAACAAACCCGCTGGAATCCCAGCCCCATCACTTAGTGGCTGTGTGGCCTTGAGCACAGGACTTCAGCACCTGGGTCTCAGTTCTCACAACTGCAGGTGGGGGAATAACACACATGTGGCTGAAGACGCCCATGTGCCATGTGACGTGACACACCCATATGACAGATGACTGCGGGACCAACAGTAGTGGTTTTTGCAAGAGCAAGGCGAAATAGTGGAGCCTGTAGCAGGGGACCAATCAAAGTTTGTTCCTCTGCCCCCAGGAGTTATTCACATCCTAGACCTGTTCTGAGCACCGACCATGTGTCAGAGCCTGAGCTGGGTACTGGAGAAGGAAGCAAAGACTGGGAGGGCGGTCGCTGGCCTCCAAGGTGTCACAGTGCCGCAAAAGCCCGATACTGAGACAACGTGACTAAGTGCCCCGAAAGGCTGTTTGGGGTGGTGAGGCTTGAAGAGAAGGGTTTGAGGGACCCAAACACTGGTGGAGGTGGTCGGCAAAGGCCTGACAGAAGAGGTCTGTTTAAACTGAACACGTGAATAGAAAGCCCAGCAGACAAACAGGGGAGTAGAACTAGAAAATTCCTCATATCCTCCCCAACCTCAAGTTCCCCAAATGCAAGCCCTGTCATTTCTCCAAGGCTCAGGGTCACCAGGTACTCATGCCATAAAGCGACAACCACCGCAGTCATCCGGGCCCCATCACTCTGACAGGAAGGTTCTGGGGAACAACAGTAAGACCAACTGCCAAGAAGCTTTAACAACTTTAATGCGCTTCCCAAGAGGATGAAAAGGACAATTCCTGCGTGAAAATTTCTTGGCACTTTAGTCCACAAAGAACTGGAAGATGCCCTCTTCCTCATAAAATCTTCAAAAAGAAACGAATAAAAAGCCCACTCTTTAAGTTCAGCAAGAGCCCAGCCATTAAGACAAATCAAAGCCCTAAAAACACATCTACTTTTGTAGGAATCCTACCAGAATCCCAAGTCTCAGGCAATCCACACCTTATCATGGAAGGCAGTTACATTAAGAGGCATCCACTGTACTTCTGCAAAGGCTTTTTTACAAGGGATGGGTCATTTCTAAGGCTGCATATACCAAACGAGGTATCCTCACTTGAAAGTTTTACATTTCTTCACATGCACCGCGGGTGTTTGGTACAGCACATCTTCCTGGGAGAAGAGTTCTCCACCGAACTCCCCATCTGCCAAACTCAAGGTTCAAGGAGGCAAAAAGCCTGTGGAAACCAGGAGAGATCAGTACATCCCACGGGACAATCCAAACTGGCTCCTGTTCCAGGACCTTGCGGGGAAACAATCGTGAATCATGTCTCACAACAATTTGCACTTTACCCAACTCTACTAGCCGGTATCTCATTCAGCGCTTACAAAAGAAAAGCCCAGTGCGACGGGTAACATGACTAACCGAATATGAGAACTAAAGAAACTAGTAAGCTTTAAAATATGAAAGGGAAAATACAGATACATAAAAGATCAGATCTTGATGGCTTCCCCAACACCATCACTTACCCCAAATACACTCACTGGCACAAGAACAATTTGGAAACAAACTGGAGTCCCTCCTGATGTTCATTTAAATACAGACGAAAACTTAATCATCAGTGCAAACTCAATCACTGCTGTGCAGGGTTCAGTATCTGATATTGCCAGCACCTATCATCTGGTATCTAGGGCTACAAGATGCACATGTTTTCGGCCAAATCTTCATTATCTTACGTAATTGGGGTGGGGGGGAGGGTAATTAAAATTCACCTTTTTGTATCCCTTTAACCTCCTGTTGCAATCTCTTCTTTCACAGGGCATTTTCTGGAGGTGGAAAGCAAGAACTCATACTTCACATCTTTTCGTGCCTGTTATCTTGTGTTGAATGTTAAAAATAAAAGGGGGAGGGGGAGGGGGATAATATCCTGAACATCTCTCTAAAAAAAGAAAAAATTCTAAAATGTCCTGGAAAGCAAGCCCCGGAGACCAACCTTCTAGTTCTGGCGGTGACACGGTACCAGTGCGTGACCTTGAGCAAATCACTACATCTCTGGACCTCAGTTTCCCCCATCTGAACCCCAATGATGGTCAGGCCCCGTCCTCTCTTAAAGCACAGATTTCAGATGCATCCCCAGGACGAAACAGCGAAGGGACCCCCGGCCGATGTCCCAGGGCGGAGGAATGGGCTTTCACGGGCCCCTTCTGGGGTTTCAGGGGACAACAAGCTGTCCCCACTCTCCCCGCCCCCCCGCAAAGCCACTGGGCCAACTTCAGGTCGCAAACAAAAACCTGTTGGCACAGACTCCTCTAGGAACGGCCAGCCTCTCCCAACACGCTCTGCTCAGGGGGAGCCGCCCCACGGGCAGAGAGGGTCTCCTTGAAGAGGCCGGCCCCCACGCACCCATAAACCCACCCGGATAAGCCGAACGGGACCGCCGGGCGGGGTCTCTGCCATCCCACGCGGAACAAAAGGCAGCTGGAGCCCGGCTCTGCCGCCCCCGTTCCCGCTGTGCTGTGGGGGTCGGGGGTGGGGAGGGAGAACCTGGTCCCTGGGGAGGGAAAGGGGCCCCGCTCCAGCCCGAAGGAGAGGGACGACGGGATGGGATCCCGGACAGCGGGGACCCCCCCCCCGATTCCTGGAGGAAACGGGGGGCTGGGCTGTGCACGGGGGCGGGAGGGAGGAAAGGGGTGCCTGGCCCGAGGTGGGGAGGAAAGTGATCTGGGGAGGAGCGGCGGGGTGGTTCCAAGCCGAAAGGCAAGAGGATGGGGGCCCGGAGAGGGCTCCTAGATCTGGGGTGGGAGTAAGAGGAGCCTCAGACTCAGAGAATATAAAAGCAAAAGCTCCCCGATAGGGAAACGGGGTGGGGGGGGGGTGGGGGTCTTTGCAGCGGAAAGAGGGATCCAGGTGGGGAGGGGGGCCATGCCCCAGCCCGTGGGGACGGGCCTGGCTGGAAAGAAAAGGGTCCCACCCGAGGCAGGGACCCAGCTGGGGCAGCTGGGGTGCATGCTCTGGGGGGCGAGCTGGAGGGGAGCCGCTCTGCGAGGGCGTCCGCGCCCTAGGGAGGGAAGGGTCCGCGCCCTGGGGCCCCGCTCCCGCCCCCCGAGGCGCGTGGGCCCCGCTCACCTCCGCTCCTCCGAGCCCGCCCGGGTGCGCGGCTGCGGCCGCCGCCAGCGCTGAGGAGGCGGGAGCGACCGGAGCCTGCGGAGCCGCCGCCGCAGCCGCCGCCGCGTCCAGCTCCGTTTGACACCCACACACCAGCCAACATGGCGGCCGGGAGGGGGCGCGCCGGCTGCGTGCGCGCGCCCGCCGGCCCCGCCCCGAGGCCCCGCCCCCGCCCCGAGGCCCCGCCTCCGCGACCTCCCCCCCGCCCCCTACAGACCCGCGACCCCTAGCGGAACGCCCTGCCCTCCTGCAGCTCCCGGGGCTTACGCCCGAATCCCCCAGACCTCCCCCAAGTCCCACACACGCGTCTCGACGACCCCCCCAACCGCCTACAAGCCCTGGCGAACTCATACCCGAACCCACGCGCTCGGCAACCTTCCCTGAGATCCCCCTCCCAGACCCCCCACACCCCATACTCCACAAGCATCTCACCAGCCTCAGGCACGCACCCCGAGCCCTCATCGGACGTGAAATTCCGTTCTTTCCCTCGCAGCATGCACTTGAAAACATTGTTCCTATAGGGGCTTCTCGCAGGAGGTGGATCCTGGAGGGCGCCAGGGGCTACTGGGGCACCGGTCACTTTCAGTTTCTTGAGCTTGGTGCTTGGGTCACAAGTGCGTTCACTGTGTGGAAATTTACCGATGTACACGTTAGACGTGTGCACTTTTCCGTATGTGTGTTAATACTTCAATAAAACACACTCAAAAATCATTCCGAGAAAGGGGTGCATCGCCTTGGCTAGACTGCCAAAGGGATCTAGAAGGTGGATCCCTTGGCTCACCGTCATCCTCACAGGATGTGTCTGTGAGGAATTCACAGACTCACCCCTTCACACGGCCTGGAACTCTCAAAAGAGCAGCCGGAACCGCTCCTTCCATGTGGTTCAACCAGTGCCCATGAGGCACCTGCTATGTGCCAAGCTCTGTGCAAGGCTCAAAGGGAGACGAAGACAAAGCTGGAGAAGAGGCAGACCCTGCAGAGGTTCCAGGGACCTCAGGGCATTAACCTACTCCAGACAGGGTGGGGTGAGCAGAAACCCCTCCCCTCGGAGTATGGGGTATGGTTCAGGGTTTGCTGGGTTGTGGACAGCACCATCCCTGTTCCCAGGAGGCCCAGGTGACATCAACACTATGCCAAGCTCCGTTTTCAGGGTCCCATTCTGCTCTCCTAAGATACCTCAGGCAAAAGTCACTGCACTTCTTTGAGCCTTATATTCCTCCTCCCTATGAAGAAACCGGGTGGATAAAGACATCCCTTCTGTTCTTACAAGCTGGGATCTAGACTTCCCTTCTCAGGGAAAATAGAAGAGTGAAAGGAAAGGGGAAAAGAGAGACTGAAAGAGAAGGAAGGAGAGAAAAGATAGGGGAGGGAGAGAGGGGAGGGAGAGGGGAGGAGAGCAACAAGGAAGACGAGAGAGAAACTAACACATTGGTAAACTCACCCGGTCATTTTTCCTTTGAAAAGTCCCAACACTGGTAATTCTAGATGCTAGAAACTCCTCCCCATGGTTTGCAGCCCCCTCCCACTGCTCAGTGTCCCTTCTGCACCAGGAAAGTGAATTAAACCTTGTGGCAGGAACCTGAGCTCCCTGTTTTGAACTTGGCCCACTCCCCCTGCTGGAGAGGGTCCTCAACCAGTTCAACACTCCCCGTAAACTGCAGCTCACTCTTGGCGGGGCCTTCCTGGGCCTTCTGGGAGAGCAGAGCTTTACGTGAATCATGGCCCCTGCCCTCAAAGAACTTAATCCATTAGAATATTTGAGGTCAAAATGGAGGTAAAGTTCACTTTCACTAGGATTTGCAACCTCAGATGAATTATGCCAATACACCGTGGGTGCTCAGTGCAGGCTGGAGTGTGTTAGATAGATTGTCTGAACCAGTGCTGCCCAAGAGAACTTTCTGCAATGATCGAAATGTTCTCTAACTGTGCCATCCATGTGTAAGCACGTGAGATGCAGTTAGTGTGAGCAAGGAGCTGAGTTTTTAAGACCTTATTTAACTTTAATTAATGAATTTATTTACTTATTTTGATTAATCAATTTAAACAGCCACATGTGGCTGGATGCTACCACGCTGAACAGCACTGGCCTAAAACCTCACCAGAGCCTCACAAGGTGAGCGGTCTTACTGTCCACATTTTACAGACAAGAATCTGAGGTTTGGAGAGATGCCAGGGCTTGGTCATCCAGGCCAATTTTTCTGCAAATGGGACCCATTCCCTTCCCCACCCAACTAGCGTGTCGCCACAGAGATAAGACGCAACTTTTGGAAAGAGAAATTGATACAGACAGAAAGATCACGATGGGGCACCTGGCTGGCTCAGTCAGAGAAGCCTGCAACTCTTGATCTCGGAGTCCTGAGTTCGAGTGCCACGTTGGGTGCAGAGATTATTTAGATAAACAAACAAACAAACTTAAAAAAAAAAAAAAAAAAAAGATACGATGAGCTAAGTACAGCCCAGAAAGTAAGTTGGAGATTGAGCCAGGCTGGGGGGTGGGGGAGGGCCTCCTGAGGCCCCAAACCCCCACCCATGTGCAGGGTCAGAGGGGACATTCCTGCATTCCTCCAAGTGATTTCTCCTTCCTGCACTGCTTTGAAATATAGCACCTTCTTCCATGGTCCCTCTCTCAATTCACCCTCACGATGAGCCCTTAAGGTCAGCAGTCCTGTCCCCATTTTGCAGATGAGGAAACAGAGGCAGCACCCAGCAGTGCTGGGATTCACACCCACACTCTGGTCCAGAGCGCGTAAGCAGCCTTGCAGAGGAGGCTGAGGGACAAGCCAGACCCTGTGCCCACGCCCAAAGCAGTCCCAGGGCACAGGGCTGGCGCAGACATCTTCATCGGCCCTTCCTAGCGTAGCCGGGGCTCAGGGGTACAAGAGCACCTGACTCCAGGGGTTCCAAACAGACCAGGTTCCGCCGCTCACTGCTGACAAAATCTGAAGGCAGAGAGAGGGAAGCAGAGGTGAAATTAGAAAAGGATTTACTGCAGTGAGGCCAGCCCGGGGGAAGACAGTGGACTGCCTCAAAGATAGTCTCCAGAGACAGTCTCCAAAGTGCTGAAAATACTTCCAGGTTTACATTAGGCAAATACGGGACAGAGATCGGTGGGGACCTGCAGGTGGACGGTAAAGGTCAGGCCCATGGTCATCTTGGAGTCAGTCACCTGCGGGCGGGGTCTGGCTGGCTCAGGTCAGTCCTTATTGCTTGAGGGGGTAGTTTTGGTTCCTCAGGGGATGCTTTGCCCGAAGGGTCTTTTGCCTAAATTAAGAGATAAACCAGAAAGAACTTAATCCATCAGAATATTTGAAGTCAAAATGGAGGTAAAGTCCACTTCCACTAGGATTTGGAAGTGGGTTCCAGATGCATAATGAGGCGGTGACTGGGGCTGGTCGGAATGGTGTTTCAGAAGCACAAACAGATGGCTGTGCAGAGCAGGCAGGGATGTCTTGGGTTAAGGAAGGTGGGCATGCTGAGTGAAAAGAATCACCTAGGGGCGCCTGGGTGGCTCAGTCCGTTGAGCGTTGAGCGTTGAGCGCTGAGCGTTGAGGTCTGACCCCGGCTCAGGTCATGATCTCCCAGTCTGTGAGTTCGAGCCCCACGTCGGGCTCTGTGCTGACAGCTTAGAGCCTGGAGCCTGTTTCGGATTCTGTGTGTGTCTCTCTCTCTGCCCCTCTCCCGTTCATGCTCTGTCTCTCTCTCTCTGTCAAAAATAAAATTTAAAAAAATTTAAAAATTTTTTGAAAATTAAAAAAAAAGAAAAGAAAAGAAAAGAAAAGAAAAGAAAAGAAGAGAATCACCTAGTAAAAGGTTCAGAAGGAGGTCTCGGGGATCTTCACCAAAGATTGAACTTTAGATTCAAAACCATTTGTCCAGCAGAAAGAATCCTGTGCTGGGGATCCAGAAACACCAAACTTCTTATCCACTGATTTGCTGTTTGACCTTGGCTATGTCACTGTTCCCCCCAGGCCTCAGTGTCCTGATCTGTGAAGTGGGAATAATCCATCACACTCAATGGGATTGCACCAATGAGGTGGGCCCTCTCCTTATCCACCCCTACACCACCTAAGGAAGATGAAGTAATCTGTATAATAAGACCCTCCAGTTTTTCCCCTAAGGAAAGGTGGTCTCGCCTAGAACAATCCTTTCTTTTCTTTTGTTCATAACTTCCTTGGCTCACCTTCCTTCCTATGAAAGGTTTCCATTTTTTATAGGCAGTCCTTCTCCTTGCTAGATGGGGTGCTGCTCAACTTACGAATCATTTAATAAAGTCAATGAGATCTTCAACGTTTACTTGGTTGCATTTTGTTTTTTTAACAGGCCCTGGATGGGTGTTAGCAGTGGTTCTTATTAAGATACAGTGATGGGGGCACCTGGGTGGCTCAGTCAGTTGAGCGTCCGACTTCGGCTTGGGTCATGATCTCACGGTCCGTGAGTTCGGGCCCCGCATCGGGCTCTGGGCTGACAGCTCAGAGCCTGGAGCCTGCTTCAGATTCTGTGTCCCCCTCTCTCTCTGGCCCTCCCCTGCTCACACTCTGTCTCTCTCTCTCTCTTAAAAATAAATAAACATTAAAAAAAAAAAAAAGATACAGTGATGAACCTATTGTAGCCCCTCTAGGGGCTGGAAGTTGAAAAGGGCAGAAAGGAATCATGAACATGAGCAGAAACTGTAATAACACATAGAGAATCATGAAAGAAAGGGCTGTGAAAGCTCACGGGGAGAAAATTTTCTTCTAGCTCCTGGGAGGGGAGTAATCAGACAGGCTTCCTGGAAGTGGAGGTAGTAGAGTTAGGAAATAGTAATAATAACAATAACAACAATGCTTGGCTTGGATGATCTCGTTTCCTCTTAATAACAACCCTGAGTTTGAGACCATCTTTATTCCCACTTTATAGATGAGATTCAATTATCCGTCCATGATCACAATGCTAAAAGGGCAACAATACTGGAAACCCGAGGCTTATCTGATTTCCAAGCTGATCTCTTTGAAATAGGAATTTGAATAGGCTGAGGGGAGAGATTGCCCCTTCCCTCCAGCCCCAGGGGTGGGTGTGTAACAAAGGCTAAGCCTATCAGAGCATCTCTCCTGGTCATAGTGGTTTGTTCCGAAGGGGCCCACGACCCAGAACAGGCCAAGACTCAAGCCCAGGATTTTCGCAGAAACCGTTGAGAGACAGGAAGCTTCTCCTCCCGTTAGGTTGCTGAGCTAGTGGGATGTAAGGCTGGAGCAGCTCTACAGTAGGAGAACCAGCCAGAGAATGAAAGTAACACAGAGATGTGGGCGCCTGGGTGGCTCAGTCGGTTAAGCGTCCAACTTCGGCTCAGGTCATGATCTCGTGGTCTGTGGATTCAAGCCCCACATCCGGCTCTGTGCTGACAGCTCAAGCCTGGAGCCTGCTTTAGATTCTGTGTCTCCCTCTCTCTCTGCCCCTCCTCTGCTTGTACTCTCTCTCTGTCCCTCTCTCTCAAAAATGAATAAACATTGGGGCGCCTGGGTGGCTCAGTTGGTTAAGCAGCCGACTTCGGCTCAGGTCATGATCTCGCGGTCCGTGAGTTCGAGCCCCGCGTCGGGCTCTGTGCTGACAGCTCGGAGCCTGGAGCCTGTTTCAGATTCTGTGTCTCCCTCTCTCTCTGACCCTCCCCCGTTCATGCTCTGTCTCAAAAATAAATAAACGTTAAAAAAAAATAAATTAAAAAAAATAAAAATAAAATAAATAAATAAACATTTAAGACAAGAAAAAAGAACGAGAAAAGAAAACCAAACTCAAAGTGGCTTAAATAATATTTGGAATCAATTAGCTCATTTAATTAAAATTTCCAGAGCTAGGGCTTCAGGTGCAGTATGATCAAGGTTCTGGCTCCATTTCTTTGACATAAGCCATATGCCTCATAGACATGTCATCATTTTCCTTGGCTGGTTTCTCAACTTGCCGTAAACTGGTTGTAGCAGATCCGTGTGTCACGTCTGTAGCCACAACACCCAGAAGCAAACAATATCTCTTTTTCCCAACCATCCATGGCTTGCTGTGATTGAAAGAACTTGGATTGCCTGCTCATCCCCGAGCCAGCTGTGGGGAACATGGGGCAAGGAATTGAGGTGGTTGGCTTAGACCAATCAGGACTCATCCCTGGAGCTGGGGCGGTGGGGGGCGGTGAATTTATGGGAGGGGAACAGGTGCTGGGGGGGTATGCAACAACCTGTTCCTCCTTCAACTGGTTGACTTGGGTTTTCATCACTCAGTACCCTGATTCCTAACGATAATGGTCACCAACCCCACCTCCAGTTTATATTTAAATTTTTGATAGCTCCACGCTTTTATACTTGTACTATTCACTGAATCAACGAACAAACTGACCGTTCTGCTTGGGATTACACAATGCCTTTCTTCCAAAGCCCTTATCACACCTCATAAACAAGTTTCAATACCCTGCATCAGTTTTCTCCCTAGGGCATTATGTGCAACTATAAAAACATAGCATCCATTTAAATATAGCTTCTGATCTTATGACACAACATTTCTGTTTCTTATTGTCTTTTAATCTTCCGGCTTTTTTCCCTATCGTGAAGAGTCTAAACAAGCCAGTCCATTTTTTTGAACGTTTTCTTGCACAGGTGTGGAGAGCAACCCTCCTCACTATCAGACCAGGGGCAGGTATATCCCTGGCTGGCCAATGAGAGTGCTGCATCTCCCTGGCCACGACGATTGGTTCGGGGATGGCATGTGACCCAAGCTCAGCCAATAACTGCTTTCTCCAGGATTTTTACCTAAAATTAGCAACAAAGTAGCCCTCTCTGCTTCTGAGATTGTGGGCACCAATGACTCGGGAAGCCTAGAGCTGCTAGGAGCCCTCTTTGTCACAGCAGAGAGAAAAAAAATTTTTTAATTGAATTATAATTGACATACACTATTATATTCATTTCAGGTATACAAGACCCATGATTCAATGTCTTTATACATTACAAAATGTTCACCAGGGTAGGTCTAGCTGCCATCTGCCACCATACAAAGTTATTACAAGATTATTGACTGTATTCCCTATGGTGTACATTACATTCCTGTGACTTATTTTTGTTATAGTCCCATGGAAAAAACTGCCATTGATATTTTGATAGGGATTGCATTGAATCCGTAGATTGCTTTGGGTAGCATGGACATTTTAACAATATTAGGTCTTCTAATCCATGAGCATAGTATACCTTTCCATTTGTTTGTTTCATCTTTGGTTTCTTCTATCACTGTCTTATAGTTCTCAAAACACAGGTCTTTCACCTCCTTGATTAAATTTATTCCCAGGTATTTTATTCCTTTTGATGCAATTGTTAATGGAGTTATTCTCTTAATTGCTCTTTCTGATAGTTCATTATTAATGTATAGAAAAACAACAGATTTCTCTATATTAATTTTGTATCCTGATACTTTACTGGATTAATTTATTAGTGCTAATAGTTTTTTGGTGGAGCCTCTAGAGTTCTCTTTTTTTAATTAATTGATTTATTTATTTAGAGAGAGTGAAAGCACATGCATGCATGTGAGCAGGGGAGGGGCAGAGAGAGAGGTAGAGAGAGAATCCCAAGCAGGCTCCGCACTGACAGCACAGAGAATGACATGGGGCTTGAACTCACAAACCGTGAGATCATGACCTAAGCCAAAATCAAGCGTATGATGCTCAACCAACTGAGCCACTCAGGTGCCTCTCTAGGGTTTTCTATATATAATACCATGTTTTCTGCAAATAGTGAGTTTTACTTCCCTACAAATTTGAAACATTTTTAATGTTTTATTTTATCTTTGAGAGAGAGAGAATGCGTGGGGGAGGGACAGAGAGCAAGGGGGACAGAAGATCCAAAGCAGGCCCCGCGATGAGAGCAGCAAGCCTGATATGGGGCTCAGACTCACGAACTGAGAGATCGTGACCTGAGCTGAAGTTGGAGGCTCAACCGACTGAGCCACCCAGGCACCCCATACTTCCCTACAAATTTGGATGCCTTTTATTTCTTTTTCTTACCTAATTGCTATGGCTAGGACTTCTAATACTATGGTGAATAAATATGGTGAGGGTGGACATCCTTGTCTTATTCCTTATTTTTGAGGGAAAGCTTCCAGCTTTTCACCATTGAGTATGATATTATTGTGGGTTTGTCACATATGGCCTTTATTGCATTGAGATACGTTTCCTGTATACTCACTTTGTTGAGAGTTTTTGCCATACATGGCTGTTGAATTTTGTCAAATGCTTTTTCTTCATCTATGGAGATGTTCACATGATTCTTATCCTTTGTTCTGTTGATGTGCTGTATCACAGTAATTGATTTGTGGATATTAAACCATCCTTGCATCTCTGAAATGATATATCTTACTTGGTCATGATGTATGATCTTTTCAGTGCATTGTTGAGTTTGACTTACTAATATTTTATTCAAGATTTTTACCTCTATGATCATCAGCAATATCACAGAAACGATTCTTAACATTTCCAGTTCAGACCAGCCCAGGAACCAGGTGATCGGAGCTGTTAGGTCAGGTGGGCATCATTATAGTTTTCTTGAAGGCCACATTCACTGCTGTCTCAGGAAACGTTCTCTTTTGAGAAACCGCAAAGTCTTTTGATCCTTGTTCTCTCCTTTGTTTCGTTTAATCATTCTTTCTCTCTCCCTTCCCTTCTTTCCATATTTCTTTTTCTCTGATTCTCTCTCTTCTTTTTTTTTTGTATTTAATAAATATCTTTAAAAATAATCCTAAAAATATATGTGCACAAATCTTACAAATACCTAACCAGTTCTCTTCAAAACTGTCAAGACCATGAAACACAAGAAAGACTAGTAGTGAACTGTGACCAACTAAGGGAGACTGAAAAGGCAAGACAACTCAATGCAACATGGTGTCTTGGATGGAATTCTGGTACAGAAAAGGGAGATTGGTGGAAAACCGGTGAAATCCATATAATTTCTGTGACTTAGTTAATGGTATGGCACCAATGTTAATTTCTTAGTTTTGACAAATGGACAATGGAAATGTATGGTAACTGGGGGGAAACTGAGTGAACGGTATAGGGAAACCCTCTGTGCTATATTTTGCAACTTTTCCATAAATCAGTCCAAATAAAAAGGTTTATTTATTATTATATTTTTTTAATTTTTTTTTAACGTTTTATTTATTTTTGAGACAGGGAGAGACAGAGCATGAACGGGGGAGGGTCAGAGAGAGAGGGAGACACAGAATCCGAAACAGGCTCCGGGCTCTGAGCCATCAGCACAGAGCCCGATGCGGGGCTCGAACTCACGGACCGCGAGATCATGACCCAAGCCAAAGTCGGCTGCTTAACCGACTGAGCCACCCAGGCGCCCCTATTATTATATTTTAAAGTTGTATTTAAATAATCTCTACACCCAATGTGAGGTTCAAACTTACAATCCCAAGACCACGAGTCACATGTCCACCGACTGAGCCAGCCAAGTGCCACATACAAGTTTTGTCTTTAACATGCACAGAAAATTTTCAGACAGTACATCAGGCTAGGCAGTGAAAAAAAGTTTCCCATTTGCTGTCTCCCCAGACATACAGTCCCCCTCCTTTGAGGCAACTACTGTTATAGTCCAATACGGATTCTCTAGCTACTTATAGAGCTTATATGTATCTGTACCACCCTCCAACCTCCACACTTATAGCTTCCTCTATGCACTGCATTGGGCTCTTTTCACCTAACAGCATATATCTTGGTGATTCTTCCATATAAACATAAAAAGAACTGCCTCACTCATGATGGCTTAGTGTATGTAACCAGTCTCCAGCAAATGGAGGACATTATCCCTGCATTCTGTTTCTAGAAACGATGCTCCACGCAATGTGCGTCCTTGGTCATACAGGTCTTTGCACTCCTGTGCCAAGCTCCTTATATAAAGGCCCTCAAAGAGCAATTCCAGAGTCTTGTCTATAGCTTACTGTGATGTCAGGTATCCCCAACCTATATCGGGTTCTCAAGCCAAAAGTAACATTTGAGGGACGCCTGGGTGGCTCAGTCAGTTGAGCATCTGACTCTTGATTTCAGCTCAGGTGGTGATCTCACGGTTTGTGGGATGGAGACCCGCTCTGGGCTCTGAGCTGGCAGAGCAGAGCCTGCTTGGGATTCTCTCTGCGCCCTGCCCACCCCACCCCCACCCCACTCTCCCTCCCTCTCTCTCTCTTTCTCAAACTAAATCAAAAAGTAAAAAATTTTTCAAAAATTTACAAAGAGGTAAGATTTGAAGTCAACCGTAGCAAAATTCTTGTTCACGCAGATCCCACCTGTCAGCTGCAGGTAATACCTCTGGGAATTTGGATGATATTAGCCAACATCCTAGCCACCTGGGGGGGGGGGTCCTCCATTGGATTAACTGCCCAGCGTCTGTCCTTCCTTCAGGGACCACCCTAGAGCAGTGTCGTTCTCAGAAACATGCCTGTCAATTGTCACTTCTGAGATCCTGGAGCTGCTTTAGGTGGCAGCCTTTCCAAGCCTTGCCTTTGATCCGCTGAGCCACTCCATTTCCTTCCACTTTTTTTTTAATGTTTATCTATTCTTGAGAGAGAGAGAGAGAGAGAGAGTGGGGGAAGGGCAGAGAGAGAGAGGGAGACAGAATCTGAAGCAGGCTCCAGGCTCTGAACTGTCAGCACAGAACCCAAGGCGGGTCTCAAACTCAGAATGGGGAGATCCTGACCTGAGCCAAAGTCCCACGCTTAACCGACTGAGCCACCCAAACGCCCCTCCTTCCACTTTTTTTAAAATGTCCTTTCACTTTTTTCTTTAGTTAACCAGGATCCATTTTTTTTGCTCGTGACCAAAGACCTCTAAGTGATACCTTGTCTATCCCAGGTCAATAAATGGCTGCCCCCCCCCCCCCAGCCCCCGTGCCTCCATTCAAGTCACTAATAAGGGAATGTAGCAAGTCTCTTGTGGCAATACTTAGCCCATTCGGAGCACTTCTCTATTAGTTCCTGATATCAATTCAGATCTGAATAAATATTTGTTAAAGTCGCATTTAAATCTTAGTTTTATTCACCTCGTTCCCTCCCAACCACATTTTAGGTGTGATAGCAAGCCATTTGCTGCTTGTATTCCTAAAACCTTTCTGTCTTTGATACAAAGAGGTGGAAATAGACGACATCATCGCGCTGGGGACCATGCCCTGCCCTTGATCACTCCTGTCCTGCATCATCCTCTTCTGTGAGCGTCGGCTAATCGTTTCGGGCAAAAAGTCCAAATCAAGACTGAGATGATGGTCAACTCTCTAGGTACGGCCCCCTCCAATGCCAAGGGCATGACATTGGGAGTCAGCAAGCCAGGCTTCAGATCCTAGCTCCTTCATTCAGCAAGCCATTTCACCTTTTTGCGGACCTGAGTTTTCCAACCTGTCATGTGGGTTTTGTCACCCCGACGTTGCACCCATCATGAGACCTCTGCCAGAGCCACGTGAGGGCAACGGGGGCAGGTGCTCAGGGTGACTGTCACTCTGCTCCTTGCTTTCCTCTCCATTTTTAGAGTCCTGATCCCCTTCCTTCCTCCCCAGAAGAAAAACAGATGGGTTTGAGTTGAGAGCCTGCAGCCTGGAGGATTCCAGGGGAGGCCAGAGGGACCTGGGCAGGCTGAGAAGCCTGCAGAAGAATTCATGTGATAGGGCTGGGTACAAAGCCACAGGGATTTGGAATACCCTGGGTATAAGGGACTCGGCAGCCGTGTGACCTCAGGCATGTGGCTCTGCCTTTCTGAACCGCGGTTTTCTGGACTATAAAATGGACAGGGCAGTGATAATGCCTGCCTGGTCTACTTTAAATGAGTCCCAGATTACAGAAGCTATGAAAGTGCTGTGCAACAAGGAAACGTGTATGCGTGTGCGTTGGGCTGAGCAAAGCCGTGAAGAGCTGCTCCCAGAAACCCCAAGCCTGGCTGATTTCCCAGGGAATCAGGAAGGAACCATCATGCTAATGAGGCTGGGCCCTGCCCGCAGTACTCTCACATTAGATGAGGAGGAGGCCAGGCAAGGTTACTGGCCCATTTCACAGAGGAAAATATTGAAGCCCTGAGAGAATCCAGAAATTTTTAAAAGTGGAGAGGAATAAAATCTCGTGACAATGTTGGGGAAATTGCTTAACTTCTACAGCTTTTCCACTTGGATGCTCTTCTCTTTGCAAAGACATGCCCGTAATCTGGCCCCTTACTAGGGGCATACCAATGGTTGAAAATAGGGGTCCTGGGGACAGAGAGGCCTGGATTTGAATCCAGACCCCATCACTTCCCAGCTAGGTGATCTTGGACAACTCACTGCTCCTCTCTGAGCCTCGAGCTTTCTTACCTGTAAAAGGGGGCCATGAATAACACCTGCTTGTCGGTACTCAGATGGCAGATGGAAAGTTTGCAGTCTAAGGCCTAGCACAGAGTCGGTACTCATAAACTTGTAATTCAGTGTTGCTGGAAGAATACCAACAGGGCAGGCCTCCGTGCTGGAAGGGCCCTAGGCCAAGGCTACTAGGTTGGACTATCAGGATGGACCAGTCTATCCTGAGACCATGGAACACATCTCCAGACAGGTTCTCCCTGCCACCTTCTGCTCCCACTCACCCCCACTCATCCATACAGACTTCCTTTTCTGCGCCCAAACCGTGTGTTACTGAAAACCGGGGCTGAAGCATAACTGTCCCAGGGGCCGTCAAGCTGTGGGGGAGGCTCGTACAGATACAGCAGTTTAAAAGCCAAGACAGGGGAACCAAAGGGGGCAGGAAGCCAGTGACTCAAGAGGTGATGGAATGCAAAGGTTGGGGGCATGATAGCCCCGAAAAAGGCAAAAAAATTAAAAAACAAAACAAAACCCTTCAAATCTTTTTTTTTTCCTGCCTCTTTCTCTCCTTCCTTATTTCCTTCCTCTCTTCTTTTCTTCTCCCCACTCCCTTCTTCAACCCAAAGGAAATACAAGTTAAGAACATGAAGCAATATTGTTATTAGTTTTTGTAAATGTGCGTGGCTGAGAGGCCCCGAGCAGAAAGATGAGAACAAAATTGTACCTCCATACTGTCTGGGCTGTTGGATCAGAGCCTCCCACGTACTCAAAGGCAGGAGGGACACGTGGGCCAGCCGGGACCTGCCCAACCAGCCCGAGGCCCTCCCAGAGCCCCTTCCCATCCCTGGCCCCACGCTTCCTTGTGATCACCCATTGAATGGATTAGGAAACTGAGCTCTGGAGCGGGGAAGGGATTGCACTCTCCCAGCTCATCTGTCAGCACTACTCTGTTACCCACCAATCATCTGGGGGCCCTTAGCCGACCTGCACAAGCTTGCCTCTGAACTTCCATGTGTGCTCTTCCCTCTGCCTGGAGCTCCCGCTCCGGCCCTCAGGCCCCTTCTAGAAGCCGACGTGGCCGAAGATTTTAGGATTCGGTAGGCATCCCGCCTTGAAGGCCGTGCTCAGGGCCTTCTCTGGCTGCAGACTCTCCTAAGCACCTGTTAGCTGGATGATGATGCACCGTTTAGTTTCTGTCCCCCTGTGGTCTGGTAGCTTCTTGAGGGCGGGCTGGGACTGGCCCCTGCAGGCCGCTGGCCACAGGCGTCATGTCTGTCTGCTGAGGGGTGGAGGCCAGTCTGGGAGCCCCAGGTTGACGGAATGTGGCCCCCTGGGGACGGGCTTGTATTGCACCAAGCGCCTTGCCTCGCATAAACAGTGGATTTGGGAGCCCGGGACAAAGACCTCACACTTGCTCAGGGATGCTCTCGGAGCTCAGCTTCCTCACTGCAATTCAGGGGCGACGTCCCTTGCTGGCAGAGGGTTGCTGGGAAGACTGAATGAGACCCTGTCACCTCCTTCAAACCCTCCAAGGACTTTGCAGGGCCCTTAGAATCAAATGCACAGCCCCTCCCATGGCTAAAAGGTCCTGCCCGCCCTGCCCCATCCCCAAGCCTTCTGCACGTGGAGCCTCCCCCACATGGTCCCTGGCTGTTCCCTCTGCCTGGAATGCCCTCCCCCAGACATCCAGATGCCCTGTCCTCATTTCCCTCCAGTCCAATGCTCCATCAGTCTTCCCGGGCCACTACGATGGTGCCCTCTTTCCCCCTGCCCCCACACCTCTCTCCACCGCTCTCTGCTTGGTATGGATTTCACAGCTTTGATCACTATTTGACTTATGTTATGCATGGATTTCTTTGTTTATTGTCTCCTTCCCCTCCCAGCGGCGGGGCGTTGTATCTGTCTTGTTTATGGTGGAATCCCCAGAACCCAGATCACAGCCTGGCACGCAGTGGGCGCCCCAAAAAGATCTGGTCAACCAACGGGTAGATGCACGGCCCAGAGAAGTGCTCTCCAACCTCGCATCCAGGCTGCAGTTCCTGGGAGTCTGGGTTCTTCCTGATGGGCGGAGCCCAGGGCCCAGCTGGAAACTATCACCCCCAGGACAGCTGGCCCAGCTACTCAGGGTGCACAGACCCTGGAGAAGGATGAGCCACCAGCTCCACTGTGGGCTGTGTGCCTTGCCTTGCCCGGCTTATTGCTAGAGGGTGCTCTGTTCACCAGCCACCAGCCCAGGGGGTCCAGGACCTCCCCAGCCCCCGGCTCTGGCTTTACCTTGGGGCCCTCCAAATTCTGAGTCGGCTGACTCACAGCCCTCTATGCAGGGTGGCCGGGGGCTCACTTATCCTAGCCACTTGCCTCCCTTCTAGCCCTCGAGGTCTTGCCTGGGCCTGAAGTCACACAGCAGGTTAGGGCAGAGCCAGAGAGAGGACTGGGGACTCCCGTGCCAGCCTGATGCCTCCTACACTGCTAGGGGCTGGGCCCAGGTTGTAGCCATGGCCAGGCCCAGGCCTCAGAGTCCCAGGTTGAAATCCAGCCGCCCCTGAAGAGATCACACATTTCCCCACAACCCCGTCAAGCTGCCTGTGTTGATGAACTCCCGGGCCCCTTACTGGCTCATTCTCAGCCCCGACCGCCTCAACCATACCGTATGCAGACGTCACCAAATGCACTTCTATTTCTGAGAAAACAGAGGTCTTGGATTCCCCTCGGTACCCCTTACCCCACCCTCCTCCCCCTCTTCCTGCAAACTTGAGTCACAGCCGCCCTGCTGGCAGGAGGGTGGGGGGGGGGGGGGGCCCGGGGATGTCTGAGTCAGCTTGGCCTGGGTTTCCATCCTGACACCATGTCTTACCAGCTGTGAGACTCTGGGCAACCTTCACCTCCCATCAAATCTCTGTCTCCCGTCTGTGAAGTGGAGGGTGTGAAACTATCTGCCTCACCTGTGGCTGTGAGGCTTGTGCAGGGTCACAGCATACAGCAGGTGCCTAATAATAAGAGCAAAGCCCACACAGACACCCCCTAGCAGCCCCTCTCCTAAGCACTTCCCTATATTATCTCACTGAACCTTCATACCAACCCGATGAGGAAGGCATTGTCACGATCCCATTTCGCCCTCGAGGAAACTGAGGCACAAGAAGGTGAAGCAGCATAGCTAGCAGGTGGCAGGAGGTATTTGAACCCAGAGCCTGTGCCCTTATGCAGTCCCTCTACAAACTGAAGCCACAGGTAACACCCTTAGAGCCTGTCCTATGAGCACGGGCACTGGGCTCAGGGTAGGTCACGTTTGAAGACTGATGGAATGTGTTCTCTCAGCACCCCCAGAAACCCACCTAGAACAAGGGTTGGCGTGCAAGTCCCGTGTTTGGATGAGATCCCGGGAATCGCCTTTATTTTTCTTTTTAAGTTTCCTTTTTTAAGTATATTTGTTTATTTTGAGAGCGAGCGTGCGCGCAGGTGGGGGAGGGGCAGAGAGAGACAGAGAGAGAGGAAGAGAGGGAATCGCAAGCAGGCTCCGCACAGTCAGCGTGGAGCCTGCTGTGGGGCTCGAACGCACACACCGTGAGAGCGTGACCTGTGCAGACTCGAACTCACGCACCGTGAGAGCGTGACCTGTGCAGAGGTCGGACGCCTTACCCGCTGAGCCACGCAGGCGCCCCTCAGGAATCGCCTTGAGGAGCGTGGGAAAAGGAGACAGGGATAGCTGCGGGCTCCTGGTGCAGCTCCTCTGCTGTGTGGCTTGGGACCAGCCGCTGTCCATCTCTGGACCCAAGTTTCCTGTTCTACAAAACAGGGATGCCCACTGCGGTCCCCCAGCAGAGAAAGAGAGGGAGGTCTCCAGGGACGGAGGAGGGTCCCTTCCGGGCTGCCAGCCCAAGCTCTGGGAAACAGAACAGGCCCCAGTGAGGACTCTGTGGGTGAAGAAGCCACAGGAGGCAGGCACAGGGCCCAGGCTGTTACCACAGGGGCCCTGGAGAAACCACATCATGGCCACCACAGCCTCCAGCATCCCACGGTGATTTCCGCTACCGCCTGTCCCAGGGCAGTGTCTCCTACCAACAGCTGGCCGCCCCCTCCCTCAGCGCCAGCCCTCGGTGGTGGCTGTGCCTGGCAGGGGAGGCCGGCCATGTTCCTGGAGGGGTTTGCGGCACTGGGTCGGCTTCCAGGAGCCGGGAAGCCCCCCTGTGGTTAGCAGTTCTGTCCCTGAACTCCAGGCTCAAATCCCAGCCCTGACCCCTGTGACCCTGGGCGAGTCCCTTCACTGGCCGGACTCACTGGCCTCGTTGGCCTGTGAATATCGTGGCACCTGGAGGTCTCAGCTCCAGCAGCAGGGTCTGCCACGTCCTGCCAACTTCCAGCCTTGCACTTGCTGTCTCCCCATCCGGAAACCGCCCCCCCCCCCACCCCGTCTTTGCTTAAGTAAGCCTTGCTCAGGGCATTGGACTGTTCCACAGTCATTCCAATGCCCTTTCCCCAGGGAAGGGAAGCCTTTCTGCCCACCTGCCCACCTCAGACTAGCACAAGGCCCCTTTTGCCTCCCCTCATGTCTCTTCCTCAGTAGCTCTGCGCCCCATTTGTCAGTTTGCCTCCTCCTCTGACTCCCCCGCTGCTGCAATATTCGAGGGCACGCAAACCTATCTTGCCTCCTGCCCGAATCCAGGGCCTCGCACTGGGACGGGCACCAAGTAGGTGCTCAGTAAAGGCTTGTTGACTAAATGAATTACTGTCTGAAACACTTGTCCTTGGTTAACGCCTTGCTCTTCCAGTCCAGACATAAACGTCACCTTCTTCAGGCAGCCTTCCCCAATTGCTTCTCTGATTCCTCTTCTGGGTTTCCAGAATGTCCCCAACTCCCCCCCCCTCCCCCCCCATCACAGCAGCCATGCCTCCCTGGGTGCAACAGCCCAGTTCCCAGGGCCGCAGCCCCGCCCCAGCCCTGCCCTCAACCTGCCTTCTCCCAGCGGGAGTAAAGAGTTGGAGGAAGAGGAAGGAGGAGGTGCAGACCATCTGGAAGGCTCTGGTGGCTGCCGGCGAGTCTCGAAGGTCCGGCCCAAGAGGGCTGGCACTCCCCGGGGGGATAGAGATGTGAGCAAAGGCCCGCTGGCTGCCGGAAGGAGGTGGAGGAGGGGCGGGTGAGGAGCTGGGCAGCTCCCTCGCCGGCCGGCCGGCGGGTGACGTGAGGCCCCTGGGGACCGCGGGGGGTGGGGGGTGGGGGGTGGGGAGGGGAGGGGGGGGCGGTCTGGTATTTCCTGAGACCAGCCCGCCGGAAATACTTGGGGCGGGAAGTGGGGCGGACCCGAGTGAGGTCGGCCTAGGAGGGACCCACACACCGCGGGCCCCCCCCCCCCCCCCCGCACACGCCTCCCCAGCGGCCACCCTGAGGCTCCCCGCGCGTCCCGCACCTCGCTGTGGTTTTGCGGTCGTCTCTGTGAACCGTCTCAGAAGGCGGCGGAGGTGCTATTCAAGCCCCATTTTACAGAGGAGGAAATCGAGGCACAGAGAGGGCCAGCGGGGTCACAGAGCCTCCAGCATTTCAGCTGCTCCCTCCAGGTCCCCTGCCCCCAGCTGCCATCATCCACAAACTCCTTCTGTCCCTGCAGGTAGCCCCTGGTCCTGGCAGGATTCCTGGCAGGGCATAGGGACACAGAGATGGAGTGGGAAGGGGAGGTGTCACATGACTGACCCCAAGCACCAGGCAGCGCCCCCCCCCCCCACCACCACCCCTGGCCTGCTGGCCCCGCAGAGACCAGTTCACCCTGCTGGCACATCTCAGCACCCACGCCTTGCCTCAGCCCTCACAAGGGCCACCCACAGATGACAGGCTCCTGGTGCCCCATCACTGCGGTGAGACAATCAGCCCCATTTCACACAGTGAGAGACTGAGGCCCTAAGAGGGGCACATGCTTCTTCATTCGCTCCACTGACTGAGGACTCAAAGATTCCATTTTTGCGGGGACTCCATCCGCTTGAGTTCCCATCCTGCCTGCACTGCCTAGTAGCTACAGGACCTTTGGACAAGTTGCTTTGCATCTCTGGGCCAGAGTATCCCACCACAGGGGGGACAAAGCCAGTCCTGGCTCAGAAGATTGTGGGGACAAATAAGTTGATCCGTGAAAATCCCTGTGCCCCACACATCATGTGTGCTCAATAAATGTTGGTTATTATGACGGAAACATCCTCAGACGTCCCCTACCTTCCAACAAAAATTCTCTGCCCTGGATCCTTAACCTTCCACTGACTCCTGTCCAGCCTCCTGTTTTCCCTCATCTTCTGAATTCCATCAAATACCCATCTTCTGTAAAGTTCAGAATGTTTGACTACAAAAATACCAAACAGATCACAATGGCTTAGACAAAGAGGAGTTAATCTCCCCCTAGCACAGTGAGCTTGGAGACCAGCTCTGGCTGGTACGGCTTTATCAGGCCAGTGCTGTCAAGGGCCGGTTTGCAATTCACTTGAGTTTTCCCTCTTGTTTACAAGATAGCTGCTGCTGCTCCCGGCATTTCATCTGCATTCACATTTAAGATGGGAAGGCAGAAGAATGGTTAAGTTCAGGGTTAATTGAAAGCATTTGTCCCTTTTATCATGAAGAACTCACCTCCACCCTCAACGAGACTCCTCAGATGAATTGGCCTGAACTGTGTCACATCACCGCTCCCAGTTGCAAAGGAGACTGGGAAAGCGAGCCATTTGTCTCTTCTATCCTCTAAGGTGGAAGGCAGCAGCGGAGAGGGGGATTAGGAATGGCAGATAGGTTGGTCAGCGGACGTGTCTACCACTCCTTCTGTCCCACCTCTCTCTATAGCTCTGCCACTCCCAGGCCGTGCTCCCTGTAGTCACCTTGACCTCCTCCCTCACCCACCGGCCACCCCATTTCCATTTCTCCTTAGAAGGACGACTCTGGGCCTGCCCTTCCGTAAGGCAGCAACCTGCTGACACTGAGTAAGGCTGCCCCTTTGGGTAGAACATGACTCAGTTTGCCTCAGTCCCCACTGAGGGGGTTTGAAGTGTTGGGGTTCGGAGCTGATGGCCAGGAAAGAATTCTCAAGACCTCTTCGGTGCCAAAAGGCAGCTTGATGGGGGCGCCTGAGTGACTCAGTTGGTTAAGCCGCCCCACGTCGGGCTCTGTGCTGACCGCTCAGAGCCTGGAGCCTGATTCGGATTCTGTGTCTCCCTCTTTCTCTGCCCCTCCCCCACTCATGCTGTGTCTCTCAAAAATGAATCCAGGTTTAAAATTTTTTTTCTTAAAAAGGTGGCTTTATTAAAGCACAGGGATAGGACCCATGGGCAGAAAGAGCTGCACTGGGGTTTGTGACAGGTGACTGATTATATACCTTCAGGTTGAGAGGGTGTTAGGGATAATGGAAGTCTCTAAGATATTCTGGAAGCAAGTTTGCTAGCACCTTGAGGGGCTAGCCGATGCTAGGAAAAGGCCATTCATTACCGTTTAGTAAAAGCTCAGTCATGAGATCCCTCAGGTGTATATCGGGGGGGGGGGGGGCCGTAAGTGTGGAGTACGGTTGCCCACATGTATCTTGGGGGGGTTAGAGATAAAGGAAGTTTCCAAAGGAATTTGTATATGTTAAAGTAGACTTACAGGACCTTGGGGGCGGGGGGGGGGGGGGGGTCGGGCTAAGATTGTCTTTTGCCCTGAGCAGCCTGTCATCATCCAGGCGGCTGAGCTCCCGGACGGAGGTCACTCTGCCTGTCTCAGGGACATGTCCACGGGCTGTAAGTTGTAAGGAAATTTAATTTTTAATTTTATCTATTCATTTATTTATTTTGAGAGAGAGAGAGAGAGAGAGAGAGAGCAAGGAAGAGGTCTACAGAATCTTAAGCAGTCTCCATATTCAGCACACAGCCCGACTCGGGGCTCAAGTCCCACCACCCTGGGAAAGATTCGGACATTCAACCCACTGAGCCACCCGGGCGCCCCGGGAGATTTAATGTTTCATTTGCCTTTGTTTCCTATTTCACTCACCACTTCCTTAAATTGACTGTTTCACTCATCCACCTTTCTTGCCTGGCCCTTGTTGGTGTTGGAGTGTGAACCTCTGAATTAATGTATCTATTTCCCACTCCCTGCCCTCCTTCAGGGAGTTAACACACAAAGTATCCCTTTTAGATATTGTATACATGTGCAGCAAAAAATTTCCTTTTGACCTCAGACCCGAGGACCCAGTTCCCCTCCCTAGGGATAAATAATGTAATCAGTCCATTGTTAAAAACTTTAGAGCTGTTTTGTGCACACATAGGCAAATCCACTTATGTAATTTTTAATTTAATTTTCTTTTATTTATATTTGTTTGTTTTGAGAGAAAGAGAAAGCACGAGGCAGGGAAGGGGCAGAGAGAGTGAGAAAGAGAATTCCAGGCAGGCTCTGCACTGTCGTAACAGAGCCCCACGTGGGGCTCAAACCCACGAACTGTGAGATCATGACCCGAGCTGAAGTCGGACGCTTAACCGACTGAGCCGCCCAGGTGCCCCTTATTTATTTATTTTTGTTTAATTTTAGAGAGGGAGAGAGAAACAGCACGCATGAGTCGGGGAGAGGGGCAGAGGGAGAGAGAGAGAGAATTCTAATCAGGCTCCATAACCCTGGGATCATGACCTGAGCCAAAATCAAGAGTTGGCCACTCAACAGACTGAGCCAGGCAGGTGCCCCTCTCCCACTCCCCTTCTAAGTCAAACGTGACTTCGAGTCACATGTGGTTCTGTGCTCGGTCTTTTTTTTTTTTTTTTCCCCTCCTTTTTTTTGCCATTTGTAACATCTAACCGTGTAACTCAGAGGACACCTCCCATCCATCGAAGACACGTTCTTCACTCCTTCACCTGCAGAGCAAGCCCCAACCCTCTCTGAGCCTCCCTTTCCTCCTCCACAGACTGGCACTAATAATAACATCAACCCCCCAGGACCGGTGAGAGGCTTATGATGTCACTTAGTCTTGGCCACTCTGCTGAACGTGAGGCGAGTTTCCAGAACCAGGCGAGACAGAGTTACCCAAGGAGAGCCCATGGAACAATAGTAGGCAAATGCTGCCCCTGTGTTGTTCTATCCTCACCACAGTCTTCTAAAAAGGAGACGCTTTTCTTATTCTCCATTTACAGAAAGGGAAACTGAGGCACAGAGCCGCTAAGTGACTTGCCTGGAATCACACAGCAGAGTGGTACAGTTGGGATTTTACCCTCCAGCTGCTGCTCCAATGCCAGTATCAGCCAGCCAGGCACCATCCCCCCAGCCCAGGGCCGACTGCCCCCCTGCACCCCCAGCCCCGTCCAGCTAAGCTCTGTGGTTTGGCCATCCCCAGACTGAAGGGGGCCTCTCCTTGTGGGGAGACCTCCAGAGCCACATATATCTCTGTGCTCAGAGAAGGGCTGAGGTTTGGGGTCTCTGTCCTCACTCAAGTGACCTTAGGGACCCAGAGGCTCTGGAGCCAAACTACTCATTCCCCGCTGTGTGGCTTTGGACAAGTCCCTTCCCTCTCTGAGTCTCTTTCTTCCTTTGTAAAAGGGAATTGGAAGTTTTTCCTTGCTCATGGTATTGCTGGGGGATTAACTGATCTCATAAATATATACATCGCTTAGAAAGGTGAGCCTGGGTGGCTCAGTCAGTGAAGCGTCTGGCTTCGGGCTCAGGACGAGATCTAGAGGTTCATGGGTTCGAGCTCCCCCATCAGGCTCTGCGCTGACAGTGCAGAGCCTGCTTGGGATTCTTTCTCTGCCCCTCCCCTACCCACACTTTTCTCTAAATAAATGAATGAACTTTAAAAGAAGAAAAAAGAAAAGTTCCCGAAATAGGGAAACACACACACACACACACACACACACACACACACACACACAGAGTCATTATTATTATCGCCAACATTTTCCCTGGAAACTTGGCAGTAGGAACCAGGAGGGACAGTTTGCTGGGAGTGGGCCCCTAGGAGCTAATCCTTCCTGCTGATCTTGGCCCCAGGACCCGGAAGCGGCCTCAGATCATACAGTGGAACCCCATTCTACAGATGATGAGCCTGAGGCCTGGGGAGAGGCAGCCCCCGGGGTCCTGGCCTCTCAGTGAAGTAGTCCGGGGTGTCTGCCCCCTACGGGGCCCGCTGCCGCACACCCAAGTTGTACTTAAGTTGTACTTGACCTCCCCTCCCCACCAGCACCCCCCTGCCCTTCTCAAACTCCACCCCCCACTATTTTTCAGGATAGAGTTAAAAACTCATCTCCTGGGAAGGCTGTCCTCATTCTGCTTCCCTCCCCAGGCTGGTAAAGGTCCCTAGGAAGAGACTCGCATAGCCTCTCTCTGGCCTCCGTCTCCCTATCGCGCCCCACCCGCACCCACTGTGCAGACCCTCTGCTCCCTTTTCCTCAATTGGGTTAAACCGGCCCGGCTCCTCCCTCGGCGCGTCGGCAGCGCCCTCTACCGGCGGCTCCCAGATCGCGCCGCAGTCTCAGCCCGCCTGGAACCCAGCCCTGTCCCGGGCTCGGGTCCAAGGTCGTGGGTCCAGAAGACCAATTGAGGCCAGAAGTCGGGGGGCGGGGGCAGAGCGACAAGAGGATCTCGGCCTTGGGGCCACCAACCTTGCCCAAATCCCTGTCCTGCCTTCTCCATGTAACCTCTGGCAAATCGCCTTCCCTCTCTGTTTCCCCCTCCTGCAAAATGTATTCCCCAACGATTTCCTGAGTATCTACTGTGTTGCTCTAGATACTGAACTGGGAATACAGCAGTGACAAGGCTGAGTAGAGTCACGGCCTCAGGAAGCAGACATGGAGGGGACAGGCAATAGACAAATACAGAGCATAACGTCAGCTGTATTACAGGTGAGTAAAGCTCATCAGAAGTGATCTGGGAGGCGGACCGAGCACAGAGGAGGTGATGCTTCGGGAGCGATGCTAGGGGTGGCCTCACGGGTGAAGCCATCAGTGGCCGGCCACCAGGCTGTGGTGGGGTGGCGTGGGTGTGCAGCATGCTGGCTTTCTGCACGGAGGTCTCTCCACCCAGTTCTCTGGGCTCTCCTCTCCTCTCTCTGGAAATGTTGGACCACCCCTGGGCACATCCTGGGCCTTGTTTTTCCTGTCTACACTAACTCCCAGGATGGCTTCCATCCAGAGACTCTAAACACCAGCCAAGCCCTGATAATTCCCAAGATGCCGTCCTCAGACCTGCCCTCACCCCTCAACACCAGACGCGTGAATCCAACATCGGAAAACCAACTTTCCCCCAGACCCATTCCACCTTCTGTCTTCTCCTTCTCTATAAAACTTCATCCTGCCAACTGCTCAGGGCAAGACATCTCTCGTTCCCTCAATCCTTGGGTCTGATCCCCCAGCACATCCCGTTGGCTCCCTCCGGAACGTACCCGGCATCTGACCCACAGCCCCCACCTTCCTCCAGGTCCCGACGCTGTTCACCTGGACTAGCGCAGGGCCTCCCTCACCACCCGTGCCCCCAGTCGGATTCCCCCCACCTAACTCAGACCCCATCCCTCCTGTGCTCAGGGCCCTCGCTGGGCTCCCGGCTCACTCAGAACCTTCCCGTGGTCTACAAAGCCACACCCTCGGGGCAGAGCGAGGTTTGGGGGAGGACTGAAGTTTTCAAAACGTAGGAGGTCCTCCTTGGCAAAAAGAACAGAACCTTACAAGCACAAAATGGGAGAATCTGGGATGAAGGGGGAGTTAGAATGGCGGAGGCTGGTGATGGGTATTGCTTGCCTGGTCGGGCACGAGCCCTTTGGAAAACAGCTTGGCGGTGACTGATAAAGCAGGACACGTGGCCACCCTGAGAGTCAGCAGTTTCCCTGCATCAGCACCAACAGAAACGTGCAAGCCTGTCACCAAGCACCAAGAGACAGGTTCTAGAGTGCTCGTGACGCTGCTCATCACAGCTCCGTGCTGGAAACGGCCGCAGTGCCCGTCGCAGTCAACAGAGGGCAGAAGGTGAACGGCGGCCTCTACCACTGAGAGCAATGCAGCAAGAACGGGTGACACCCACTCATGTGAAGTTCAAAACCAGACCAACGAACGCTTCTGTGTTGTGAGAAGGCAGGATAAGCGGTCACCCCTGAGGGGCGTCAGGGAGCCGGTCAAATTCTGGTTTTTGATCTGGTGTTGGCCTCTCTGTGCAAATGCATTGAGCCCCACGCTTACGATGTGTGTCCCTTTCTGTATATATATTATGTATATTATACTTCAGTAGAAAAATCTCGGGGGGCGCCTGGGTGGCTCAGTCAGTTGAGCATCTGACCCTTGATTTCAGCTCAGGTCATGAGCTCACCGCCGTGGGATTGAGCCCCATGTTGGGCTCTGTGCTAAGTGTGGAGCCTGCTTAAGATTCTCTCTCGGGGCACCTGAGTGGGTCAGTCGGTTGAGCGTCCGACTTCGGCTCAGGTCACGATCTCGCAGTTCAGTGCTGTTCTCATCAGTTCTGTGCTGACGGCTCGGAGCCTGGAGTCCGCTTCGGATTCTGTGTCTCCCTCTCTCTCTGCCCCTCCCCCGCTCATCCTTTGTCTCACTCTGTTTCTCAAAAATAAATAAATGTAAAAAAATAAAAATAAAAAAAAAAAGATTCTCTCTCTCCACCTCTGCCCCTCCCCCACTCACACATTCTTTCTCTCTCTTAAAAAAGAAAAGAAAAGAAATTTCCCAAGAGGATAAAATGAATTAAATACAGTAAATTAACTGAACATTATGAATGGAGTGACACTCTCAATAACTGACCTATGTTTCTTGGAAAATGTTTAAATTGGCTTTTTTTTTTTTTTTTAACCCATAGGGTTTCAGAAAAGGCATTTAATTTACTTTGGCAGATTTTACAGAGGCGTGTGACTGGTGCGCCTGGCTGGCTCAGTCAGAGGACGGCGTGACTCTTGACCTCAGGGTCAAGAGTTTGAGCCCCATGTGGGGTGTAGAGATTACTTAAATAAAGAAAACGTTTAAAAAAAAAAGGCGTGCGACCCCTGCCAGTGCCTTGGATGGCCTGGCAGATGAGGAGACCGTGGCTTCGGCTGTTTGGCTTCTCAGCGAATATGCCCCTGTCCTGCCTCCCTGTGACCTCCCACCCTCTCTCCCTCACCCCGCTCCAGCCCCACTGGCCTCCTCACTGCTCCTCAACCCCCCAGGCACGCTCCCACCTCAGGGCCTTTGTACCTGCTGTATCCTTTGCCTGGAATGCTCTTCCCCCAGATCTCCATAGGGCTCCCTTAAGCCCTTCAGGTTTCTGTTCAAATTAGCCTTGAGACAGACGACAGGAGGCAGAGGAGGACAGAGCAGATGAGATGAAGCCTTGCCTCCTTGCCCTATGTAAGATCATACCCTTCCCTTCTTATCTCCTCTCCCTGCTTGACTTTGCTCTAGAGAACTTTACTAGTACGTGCCAAGCTCCACATCTGACTTACTGTGTTATCTGTCTGTCTGTCCCATGAGAAGATAGCCCTGTGAGTGCAGGGAGTCCGTCAGTCTCCTTCATTAGAGCAGTGCTGTGCAGACAGTAGGTGCCCAATGAACGCAGATTTGTAGATTGCCGAGCTGGCCACGGCCATCCCAGGACTGGGCAGGACGGCGCCTCTCACTCAGCCATCCACTTGTCCAGCCACACGTCTGAGTGTTTGCTCTATCCCTCGTGTATGCCCGTCCTCATGCCAGCCCCCAGCTGGGCAGTGCTGGGACTCAGCAGATGGGGACCCCACCTTCTGAAACGGAAGCAGCCTGGGCGCCATGGAGCCGAGAGGAGCCTGACCAAGCCTGGGGTGGGCGCAGGGAAAGCTTTCTGGAATCGCTGACCAGCAGTGAGATGTTGAGTGATCACTTGGCTGCTCCGTGCCTCCGTTTCCCCATCTGTAAAGTCAACTTAATGACACCTCAGAGGGCTATTGGCGAGGAAGCACACCTGGAGCGTGTATCCAGTAAGTGTGCAATAAATGATAGCTGTTCCCTCTGATGTTCCTGCCCTGCGAGAGAAAATATGGCTGAACCATCAGAGCTATTATTATTATAGGCCAGGGTGGGTAGGGTCAGTCCTCCTCTGGGGTTAACTTTTACGGACTTCTTACTGTCTCAGTTTAAGTTCTCCTAAAACCGACCCTGAGACAAGAATTTGGGTGCAAGGGGTCTTTGGGAGGTGACCCTCGGGAGCACCAGCAGACACAGGGGAGGGGGAGTGACGTTGCAGACAGGAGGAGAGCAGGGAAGGAATAGGGTCCTGCTGTTGGCAGCTGCTGCTTCTCAGGGCCACTGGGAGCCTCAAGAAATGGGTAGAGCACATCTCAGAGTTGCCCCCTCAAGGACAATTGGGAAGGGTAGCACCTGCCCTAACTGGTTGAACTTTGCCCCTTTGCCTTTCACCTGGGTGGAGCGTTCCCCTGCAGCTAGAGAAAGCCCCCCCCCCCCCCAGGGTCCTTGAGGTGTCAGGTTGTGACTTCAGCTCATGAAATACAGGACTCCCGGTTCAATTTGACCTACCCGTTAATAATGAATGATTTTTTTTTTAGAATAAGTATATCCCATGCAATATTTGAGACATACTTATACTAAAGAATGGCTACCTTGTCTATCTGAAAATCACCCTTCTCTGCGTGTCCTGTGTTTTATCTGGCCACCTGTTCAGGTGCGTCTGAGCTGATAGCTGGTGCTGCCTGGGGCTGTTAGAAGCCACAGCAGTAGCCCCCCACAGGGATCTTTCTTAGTGGGTTTCCCCACAACGTGATGGCTCATTCCAAGAAGGGGCATTCCAAGGGGAAGGAGCCAGAAGCTCTTAGTTCTCTTGAGGTCTTGACTCAGAAGTCCCAGGGCATTACTTCTAGTGCATTCCACTGGTCTGGGCTAGCCCAGAGTCAAGGGGAGAGGACATAGGCTTTCCTCCTTGATGTGGGAATGACACATGTGTATGGGGAGGAAAAATTGGTGGTGTCATCTTGGGAGATAATCAGCTGCAGTGGGAAAACATTTCCTTCTTAATTCTCTTTCAGTCTGTTATGTGCAGGTGAGATTTCTGCACAGTGTTAGGGAGATTTTAAATGTTCTCAAAGGTTTACCGATTATGGGTTGTGACCCCTTAGTTATATAATCAGAGTAGTGAATACAAACCAATAGTGTTTAAATTCTTTAAAAAAGAATTTTTTTTTTTTTTAAGAGAGAGGGAGAGGGAGGGCACGAGCAGGGGAGGGGCAGCGAAGGAGACAGGATCTGAAGCAGGCCCTGTGCTGACAGAGGGAGACAGGATCCCATGCAGGGCTCCACCCACGAACTGTGAGATCATGACATGAACCACAGCCAGACGCTTAACCAACTGAGCCAGCCAGGTGCCCCTAGTGTTTACATGTTTAATCTTTTTTTTTTTTTTTAATTTATTTGTTTATTTATTTATTTAACGTTTTATTTATTTTTGAGACAGAGAGAGACAGAGCATGAATGGGGAAGGGGCAGAGAGAGAGGGAGACAGAATCAGAAGCAGGCTCCAGGCTATGAGCCATCAGCCCAGAGCCCGACGCGGGGCTCGAACTCACGGACCGCGAGATCATGACCTGAGCCGAAGTCGGACGCTTAACCGACTGAGCCACCCAGGCGCCCCGACATGTTTAATCTTTTTAATTTGCAACTTCGAGCACGCATAGTAGAAAGCATGAAACCCCCATCATTCAGCTTCAATCCCCACCAACAGTTAAAAAAAAAAATTTTTTTTAACGTTTATTTATTTTTGAGAGACAGAGTGTGAGTGGGGAAGGGGCAGAGAATGAGAAAAAACACAATCTGAAGAGGCTCCAGGCTCTGAGCTGTCAGCACAGAGCCCAATGCAGGGCTCGAACCCACAGACGGTGAGATCATGACCTGAGCCGAAGTCAGACGCTTAACCGACTGAGCCACCCAGGCGCCCCGCCACCAATAGTTTTTATACTCATTTATCTACCTGCCTTTGAGCATTTAAAAAAAATTAAACAAGACAGATTGCACCAAACAGAATATAAAATATCAGAAAAATAAGGGTATTACTTTGTGAAATTTTTGTTTCATCTTTATACTTGTCTCCTGGGTTGGAAGGTAAAATGTGTTTGAAAATCCCTTCTCTGATACTTGACTAATCTTCCCTTTGAGCAAAGAACGAGCCACACTCGGCTTTTGTGAGAAACAGTATCAAGTAGCGGGTAATAACATTGTCTCGTTTTCATCATAGTTTCATTGTTATTATGTATAAAGTGGTTAATAACATTGTCGTTTTTATCATAGTTTCATTGTTATTATGTATAAAGTGACCCTCGTGTTCCACTTAAGAGTAGCAATAGGCAAGTTCTCCCTTTAAAGACATTTACTGACGTTTTAAAAGATGTCCTTGTAGGGGCGCTGGGTGAAGCATCTGACTTCAGCTCAGGTCACGATCTCACAGTTCGTGGGTTCGAGCCCCGCGTCAGGCTCCGGGCTGACCGCTCCCAGCCTGGAGCCTGCTTCGGATTCTGTGTCTCCCTCTCTCTCTGCCCCTCCCCCGCTTGCACTGCACTCTGTCTCTCTCTTCTTCAAAAACAAATAGACATTAAGAAAAATCAAATTAAAAAAATAAAAGATGTCCTTGTAGAATAAGATGAAGTTCAATTACAGTAATAGTTCAGGGGGGCGAGAGGAAGAGAGAGGAAGGTTGAGGAAGGTTGCAGGCCTCCCCTGGCTCAGGCCCCTGTCTGGGAGCCCCCGGGTCTGGTGGTCGTCAGGGAAGCAGGGTTCTGGAGACGGGGTTCCAGGCCTGGCTCCGCGTGCAGCCTGGGCCTAGGCACATCCCTCTGCCTCCGTCTCTGCATCTGCGGGAAGCGGAAAGTGGGTAGGGTCAGTCCTTCCCTTGGGTTCTGTGTCTGTGTGGCCTGGGCCCTGAGGAGTCCCTTCTTTCCAGCTCAGCCGCCGCCCCCCTCCCCTCCCTGAGCCCTCGCTTCTCAGACAGGAAGACCACCTGTAGTTCCGAGAGATGCCGCAAGGGGGCAGAGGCGGCCCTCGGCTGAGGGGCCGGCTGCCTGCAGGCGCGGGGCTCGGGATGTGGCTAAACCGTGGGGCCCTGGAAAGAACCTATTTCCCTGCGCCCCTGTGACCGAGGTGCAAACCGCTGTCCCTCTAATTCTTGGGCTGTCTATCCCCCTCCTCCCCCCCAGTAAAATGGGTTACTGTAAGGATTAAATAATGGGAATATAACGTACCTAGGACATGAACCTGACTTTCACATGGGAACTGTGGACCTCCCACAAGGGCTGTGGGCCACTTAATAAGCTGGAAGAATTTAAGGCATTTTTATTTCCCTGTGCATGATGGGGGAAGCTTGTGAGCACAGAAATGGCGTGATTAAAAATTGTGAGGTTTGGCAGGGGGTGCCTGGGTGGCTCAGTCAGTTAAGCTTCCCCACTCTTGATTTTGGCTCAGGTCATGATCTCACGGTTAGTGAGTTCGAGCCCTGCATCAGGCTCTGCGCTGACAGTGTGGAACCTACTTGAGATTCTCTCTCCACCCCCCCCCCCGCCCCCCAACTTGTGCTGCCTCTCTAAATAAATAAGTAAATAAATAAACTTTACATTTTTTTAAGAATAAAAATTGCAAAAAAAAAAAAAAAAGGAAAAAATGCACTTTAAAAAAGCTATCTATTGTCCTATCATCTTGGTATAAAAGCTTTGCCGTCTTTTTTTCACCGCAAACATAAACATATGATCCCTTGCCTATAAACTCAGGTATGCAAGAAATGTCCCCTTCGTTCATGAATTTTTTTTTAACTTTAAATTGTGATAGTTGTTGTTGTTGTTTTCCCCAAGGGAGCAACTTCTTTATGTATTTATATTAAGTAGGCCCCATGCCCAAGATAGGGCTCAAACTCACGACCTTGAGATCAAGAGGCACATGCTGGTGGGAGGGGGGTGTGTGTGCCTGCGTGTCTCAGTTGGTTAAGTGTCTGACTCTTGATTTTGGCTCAGGTCATGATCCCAGGGTCGTCAGCCTGTTGTCAGCTCTGTCCTGGTCGTGGAGCCTGCTTAAGATGCTCTCCCTCCCTCTCCCTCTGCCCCTCCCGACCCCCAGATTAAAGAGTTGCATAATTTACTGACTGAGCCAGCCAGGTGCTGCATAAAGGGTGATAGTTTGTTTTATTTGTTTTTTTGTTTGTTGTTTGTTTGTTTGTTAGTATTTATTTAGTTGAGAGAGAGAGAGAGAGAGAGCATGAGCTGGGGAGGGGCAGAGAGAATGGGAGACAGAAGTTTTAAAGTTGGATACTTAACCAACTGAGCTACTCAGGCGCCCCCTCTGGTTGGTTTTATTAAAAGAATATATGCTTGGAGGGCCTGGGTGGCTCAGTCGGTTAAACGCCAGAGTCTTGATTTCAGCTCAGGTCACGATCTCATGGTTTGTGAGTTCGAGCCCCGTATCAGGCTCCACACTGATGGCAGAACCTGCTTGAGATTCTCCCTCTCTCTGCCCCTCCCCTGCTCGTACTCTCTCTCTCTCTCTCTCTCTCTCTCTCTCAAATAAATAAATAAATAAATAAATAAATAAATAAAATGTATGCTCAACAGAAACGAATCCAAGCAGTTTTGAAAGTATGAAGAAAATAGGCAATAAATCATCATCATAAGTGGGATTTTCTCTTTCATGAATATAATTTCAGAATTCTGTCTACACAACCTCCTCATGTCTCTACAGGATGATAGGATAGATGGAAAGCTATGATTATGAGATCATAATCCATGCTATTTTTTTCTGTGGACAGCCAGGGACTTGCTTGCCTGTGTGTGTGTGTGTGTGTGTGTGTGTGTGCGCTTAAAATTAATTGGTACATGTTGCACGGGCAGTTTTAGTGTTACAAAAAAATTGAGCAGAAAGTAAAAGAATTCTTACATACCACCTCGCACACACACCGGCACACTCCTATTTTTCTATTGTTTTTAATGTTTATTTATTTATTTTGAGATAGAGAGCACAAGCAGGGGAAGGGCAGAGAGAGAGAGGGAGAGAGAGAATCCCAAGCAGGCTCCTGATGTAAGCACAGAGCCCCAGGCAGGACTCAATCTCACAAACATAAATCTCAGATCTCATTACCTGAGCCAAAATCAAGAGTTGAACACTTAACCAACTGAGCCACACCCAGGTGCCCCTCTGTTCTTAATTCTTCGAGAAACCTCCAGACTGTCTTCCAAGTGGCTGCACCCGTTTGCATTCACACCAACAGTGCATGAGGGTTCCACTGTCTCCACATCCTCACCAACATTTGTTGTTTCTTGTGTTTTTGATTTTGGCCATTCGGACAGGTGTGGAGTGTTATCTTATTGTGGTTTCCATTGCAATTCCCTGATGATGAGTGATATTGAGCATATTTTCATGGGTCTGTCGGCCATTTCTGTGTCTTTGGAGAAATAGTCTGTTCACGTCTTCTGCCCGTTTTTAATTGAATTATTTGTGTTTTTGGTGTTGAGTTGTATAAGTTCTTTATGTATTTGGGATACTAATCCTTTATCAGATATGTCACTGGCAAATATCTTCTCCCATTCAGTAGATTGCCTTTTAGTTTTGTTGATTATTTCCTTTGTTGGGCAGAAGTTTTTTTATTTTGATGTAGTTCATGTTTCCTTTTTTCCCCCTTCCCGCAGGAGACATATCTAGAAAAACATTGCTATGGCTGATGACAGAGAGATTACTGGCTGTGCTCTCTTGTAGGATTTTTATGGGTTCAGGTCTTTGATCCATTTTGAGTTTATTTTTTATGTATGGTGTAAGAAAGTGGCCCAGTTTCATTCTTTTGCATGTCGCTGGCCAGTTTTCCCAGCACCATTATCGCAGAGACTTTTTCCCATTGCATATTTTTGCCTCCTTTGTTAAAGATTAACTGACCACATAATTGTGGGTTTATTTCTGGGCTTTCTACTCTGTCCCATTGATCTTTGTTCTATTTTAGTACTGCACTGTTTTTTGTTTTTTAATGTTTATTTTTATTTTTAAAAATGATTTAATGTTTATTGTATTATTATTATTATTAAATGTTTATGTATTTTTGAGAGAGAGAGCGAGAGAGCATGAGTGGGGAAAGGGCAGAGAGAGATGGAGACACAGAATCCGAAGCAGGCTTCAGGCTCTGAGCTGTCAGCACAGAGCCCCACATGGGGCTCGAACCCACGAACTATGAGATCATGACCTGAGCTGAAGTTGGACGCTTAACCCCCTGAGCCACCCAGGTGCCCCTTTCTTTAAATGTTTGGTAGAATTCACCTGTGAAGCCCTCTGGTCCTGTACTTCTGTTTGTTGGGAGTTTTTTGATTACAGATCCAATTTCATTGCTGGTAGTCAATCTGTTCAAATTTTCCATTTCTTCCTTGTTCAGTTCTGGGAGATTATATGTTTCTAGAAATTTATCCATTTCTTCTAGGTTGTCTAGTTTATTTTTCATAATATTCTCTTACAATCCTTTATATTTCTGTAGTGTTGGCTGTTATTTCTCCTCTTTCATTTCTGATTTGGGTCCTCTCTCTCTCTCTCTCTCAAGTCTGGCTAAATGTTTATTAACTTTGTTGATCTTTTCAAAGACCTAGTTTCATTTATCTGTTCTTTTTAAAAGTTTATTTATTTTGAGAGAGAGAGAGAGAGAAGGAGAGAGTGTGTGTGTTGGGGAGGGACTGAGAGAGAGGGAGAGAGAGTCCCAAGCAGGCTCAGTGATGTCAGCACAGAGCCCAACTGTGGGGCTCAATCCCACAAACTGCGAGATCATGACCTGAGCTAAAATCAAGAGTTGGACGCTTAACCAACCAGCCACCCAGGTGCCCCTCATTGATCTGTACTATTGGCTTTTTTTGTTGTTTGTTTTGTTTTTAGTTTCTATTTTATTTATTTCTGCTCTAATCTTTATTGTTTCCTTCCTTCTACTAGTTTTGGGTTTTGCTTATTCTTGTTTTTCTAGCTTCTTTTTCTTACTCAATTACAATGGCTAGTCCCTCCAGTACAATGCTGAACAGAAGTAGTGAGTGTGAACACTTTTTTTACTGACTTAGGGGGAAAGCAGTCAGTCTTTCACCATGAGATACGATGTTAGCTGTGGGTTTTTCATAGATACCTTTTATTCTCCTGTATTCCTAGTTTGTTAAGTGTTCTTATCAAAAGGAGTGTTGGATTTTGCCAATTCTTTTTTTTCTGAGTCTATTGAAATGACCTGTGATTTTGTTTTTTGTTCTATTTGTATGGTATACTACATTAATTGATTCTGGGTGTTGAGCCAGCCTTGCATTCCTGTGCTAAATCCCACTTGGTCATGGCGTATCACTTTTAGTGTATTTTTGGATTTCGTGTGCTAGTATTTTGTTCAGGATTTGCATCCATATTCATAAGAGATACTGGTCTGTAGTTTTCTTTGGTGGCTTTGGTTTTGGTATCAGGTTAATACTGACCTCATAGGAGTGTTGTGTTGCTTCCTCTTCTATTTTTTGGAAGAGTTTGTGAAGAATTGGTATCAATTCTTCCTTAAATATTTGGTAGAGTTCAGCAATGAAGCCATCTAAGCCTGGACATTTCTTTGTGGATAGTTTTTTTCTTTACTTACTACTACTCGAAACACTTCATTTATTATGGATCTCTCAGATTGTCTATTTTCCATTGATTCAGTTGGGTAGTTCATGCCTTTCCAGGAATTGTTCCATTTCATCTAAGTTATCTAACTTGTTGGTGGACAATTGTTCATATATTCCTTCATATTCCTTTTTATTTCTGTACGGTAAGTAGTAATAAGCCCTCCCCCCCCCCCCCCCGCCCTTCATTTCTGATTCTGGTAATTTGAGTCTTTTCTTTTTTTCTTGGTTTGACCTAGCTAAATGTTTGTCAATTGTGTTGATATTTTTAAATAACTAGCTTTTTGTTTCAATTATTTTCTTTATTTTTTCTGTTCCCTACTTCTTTAATTTCTTTTCCAATCTTTATTATTTGCTTGCTTCTACTGATGTTTTAAGTTTAGTTTGCTCTTCTTTTTCCAGTGTCTTTTATTATTTATTTTATTCTATTTTTATTCATTTATTTTTTGTGTGGGTGAGAGAGAGACAGAGTGCAATCAGGGGAGGGGCAGAGAGAGAGAGAGAGAGAGAGAGAGAGAGAGAGAGAGACAGAATTTGAAGCAGGCTCCAGGCTCTGAGCTGTCAGCACAGAGCCTGACGTGGGGCTCGAACCCACAAACCCCAAGGTTATGACCTGAGCCAAAAATCAGACACTCAACAAACTGAGTCACCCAGGTACCCCTCCAGTGTCTTTTTGTTTTTTATTTATTTTATTTTTTTATTTTTGAGAGAGTGTGCTCATGTGAATGGGGGAGGGGCATAGACAGAGGGAGAGAGAATCCCAACCAGGCTCCATGTTGTCAGCCCAGAGCCCAAAGCAAGGCTTGATCTAATGAAACATGAGATCATGACCTGAGCCAAAATTAAGAGTCAGATGCTTAACCAAATGAGGCACCCAGGTGCCCTGACCTCTTTTTCCAGTGTCTTAGGTGGAAGGCTAGGTTATTGATTTGAGAGCTTTCTTTCTCTTTTTTAAAAATTTTGTTATTTTTTAATGTTTTTTAAAAACTTGCTTATTTATTTTTGAGAGAGAGACAGAGCACCAGCGAGGGATGGGCAGAGAGAGAGGGAGACACAGAATCCAAAGCAGGCTCCAGGCTCTGAGCTGTCAGCACAGAGCCCAATGTGGGACTCAAACCCATGAACCCTGCAATCATGACCTGAGCCAAAGTCGAATGCTAAACCAACTGAGCCACCCAAGCGCCCCTCTTTCTGTTTCTTTTTTTAAAGTTCACCCATTTATTTTTGAGAGTGCAAGCAGAGGACGGGCAGAGAGAGGGGGAGGGGGAGAGAGAATCCCAAGCAGGCTCAGCACTTGTCAGTGCAGAACCTAATGCAGGGCTCAAACTCATGAACCATGAGATCATGACCTGAACAGAAATTAAGAGTTGGATGCCTAACCAACTGAGCTACCCAGGTGCTTCATATCTTTCTTTCCTACTATAAGCATTTGTAGCTCTAAGTTTTCCTTTAAGCACTATTTTTAGTGTAAATTTTGGTATCACATTTCTTCATTTCATTCACCTCAAAGTATTTTATGATTTCTCTCTTGACTTCTTCTATGACCCATTGATTATTTAGGATGTGTTGTTAACTTTCTTCATATTTGTGACTTTTCTAATATTTTCTGCTATTGACCTCTTATTTAATTCCACTTTGTGGGGCACCTGGGTGGCTCAGTCAGTTGAACGTCCGACTTTGGCTCAGGTCATGATCTCCCGGTTCGTGAGTTCGACTCCCACGTTGGGTTCTGTGCTGACAGCTCAGAGCCTGGAGCCTACTTCAGATTTTGTGTCTCTCTCTCTGCCCCTCCCCTGCTTGCACTCTGTCTCTTTCTCTCTCAAAAAGAAGTAAGCATTAAAAACATTTTCTTAAAATTTTTTTATTTACATTTATTTATTTTTGAGAAACAGAGAGAGACAGAGCATGAATGAGGGAGGGTCAGAGAGAGGGAGACACAGAATCCGAAACAGGCTCCAGGTTCCGAGCTGTCAGCACAGAGCCCGATGCGGGGCTCGAACCCACGAACTGTGATTCGTCCTGTTCATGTCCTGTCATGATTGACCTGAGCCGAAGTCGGACGCTCAACCCACTGAGCCACCCAGGCGCCCCTAAAAACATTTTCTAAAATTCCACTTTATATTGTTTTTATCCTTTTAAGCTTGTTATGGTTTATTTTATGGGCTAGCATGTGGTTTATCCTGGAGAAATTTCTATGTGCACTTAAGTAGAATGTGTATTCTGCTGATGTTGGTGGAGGGTTCCACAGATGTCTGTTAAATTTTGTTAGTTTATAGTTTTATTCAAGTCTTCTATTTCTTAGTTGACTTGTGGTCTAATTTTTCATTCTTTTTGAAAATTATTTCAAAATAATTGAAGTCTCCAAATATTTTTTTCATTTTCTATATTCCCCTTCATTTTGGTCAGTTTTCTTTCGTGTGTTTTGGTGATGTGCTACTTGGTAACTATTGTTTCAAATTGTTATACATTCCTAACGGATAGATCCTTTTATCATTATGAAAATGTCCCTCTTTGGAGAGCCTGGCTGGCTTAGTCAGTAGAATATGCGAGTCTTGATCTTGGGGTCATGAGTTCAAGCCCCACATTGGGCATAGAGCTTCTTTTTTAAAAAAATGTCCCTCTTGGAGTGCCTGGGTGGCTCAGTCGGTTAAGCGGCCGACTTCGGCTCAGGTCATGATCTCGTGGTCCGTGAGTTCGAGCCCCGCGTCGGGCTCTGTGCTGACAGCTCAGAGCTCGAACTCACAAACCGCGAGATCATGACCTGAGCTGAAGTCGGACGCTCAACCGACTGAGTCACCCAGGCGCCCCATAGACAGCATGCAGTTTGATCTTGTTTCTTAATCCCGTATGACAATCTCTGCCTTATTTAATCCATTTATATTTAATGTTATTACTGACATAGTTGGATTTATGTCTGCCATGTAACTTGTTGTTTTCTATATTTCATGCCTTTTTTGTTCCTGTATTCCTCCTTTATGGCTTTCTTTTGCATTAAGAGAATATTTTCTTTTTTTTTTTTTTAATTTTTTTTAATGTTTATTTATTTTTGAGACAGAGAGAGAGAGAGCATGAACAGGGGAGGGTCAGAGAAAGAGGGAGACACAGAATCCGAAACAGGCTCCAGGCTCTGAGCTGTCAGCACAGAGCCAGACGCGGGGCTCGAACCCACGGACCGCGAGATCATGACCTGAGCCGAAGTTGGACGCTCAACCGACTGAGCCACCCAGGTGCCCCAAGAGAATATTTTCTAATGTGGAATTTTAATTCCTTTAGTTATCCCCCCCTTTTTTTTTTAGTATTTTAACAGTTACTCTAGGATTACCACATACAACTTAACTTACCTGAATAAGCTTCTGATTTATATTAGCTTAATTCCAGTAATATATATATAGAAATGATACTCCTATATGGCTCTATTCTCCCCCCTTCTTGCGGTATTACTGTGTATGTTGTTATATTACATCCATTACTGTTACAAACCCAATAATACATTGTTATAATTATCACCTTACCATCTATAGTTATTTCCTTAGCCCAACACAGTTTTGCTGTGCTGTCATTGACAAATATATTGCACATACTACATTTTTACATGTTACAGCCCCAACTATACATTGTATACACATTACTTTTTAAAATTGCTTTATAAATCAGTTAGAAGTAGGAGAAACCCACTTCTGTTTTCTTTTATAATTACATAGTTGCCTTTTTGTTTGTTTTGTGGACTCAGATTATCATTTGGAGTCACTTGCTTTCAGCCTGAAGAGCTTCCTTTAATATTTTTCTTTCTTTCTTTTTTTTTTTTTTTTAGTACAATTTATTGTCAAGTTAGCTAACATACAGTGTACCCAGCATGCTCTTGGCTTCAGGAGTAGATTCCCATGATTCATCGCTTACATACAACACCCAGTGCTCATTCCAACAAGTGCCCTCCTCAATGCCCATCACCTATTTTCTCCACTCCCCATCCCCCCATTCCCCCATCAACCCTCAGTTTGTTCTCTGTATTTAAGAGTCTCTTATGGTTTTCCTCCCTCTCTGTTTGAAACTAATTTACCCCCCCCCCTTCCCCCATGGGCGTCTGTTAATTTTCTCAAATTCCACATATGAGTGAAAATATGTGATATCTGTCTTTCTCTGACTGACTTATTTCGCTTAGCAAAATAGCCTTCAGTTCCATCCATGTTGTTGCAAATGGCAGGATTTCATTCTTTCTCACTGCCAACTAGTATTGCATTGTCTATACAAACCACATCTTCTTTAAAAAAATTTTTTTTAATGTTTATTTATTTTTGAGAGACAGAAAGCACGAGTGGGGAAGGAGCAGAGAGAGAGGGAGACACAGAATCGGAAGCAGGCTTCAGGCTCTGAGCTGTCAGCACAGAGTCCGACATGGGGCTCTAACTCACGAACCGCGAGATCATGACTTGAGCCCAAGTCGGCGCTTAACCGACTGAGCCACCCAGGCGCCCCTAAACCGTATCTTCTATACCCATTCGTCAGTTGGAGGACATTTGGGCTCTTTCCATAACTGGCTGTTGTTGATAGTGCTGCTATAAACATTGGGGTACATGTGCCCCTATGAATCAGCACATGTCCCTATGAAACAGGAACCTCCACACTGTTTTCCAGAGTGGCTGAACCATTTTGCATTCCCACCAACAGTGCAAGAGGGTTCCCGTTCCTCCACATCCTCGCCAACATCTGTTGCTTCCTGAGTTGTTGATTTTAGCCACTCTGACAGCCACTCATTGTGGTTTTGATTTGTATTTCCCTGATGATGAACAGTGTTGAGCATCTTTTCATGTGTCTGTTGGCCATTTGGATGTCTTCTTTGGAAAAGTGTCTATTCATGTCTGCTGTCCATTTGTTTCACTGGATTGTTTGTTTTTAGGGTATTGGTTTCGGTAAGTTCTTTATAGATTTTGGATACTAACCCTTTATCTGATAGGTCATTTGCAAATATCTTCTCCCATTCCACCAGTTGCCTTTTAGTTTTGCTGATTGTTTCCTTTGCTGTGCAGAAGCTTTTTATCTTGATGAGGTCCCAGGAGTTCATTTTTGCTTTTGCTTCCCTTGCCTCTGGAGACATGTCAAGTAAAGAGAAGTTTCTGTGGCCAGGGTCAAAGAGGTTGTTGCCTGCTTTCTCCTCTAGGGTTTTGATGGTTTCCTGTCTCACATTTAGGTCTCTCATCCATCTTGAGTTTATTTTTGGGTATGCTGTAAGAAAGTGGTCCGGTTTTACTCTTCGGCTTGTTGCTGTCCAGTTCTCCCAGCACCATTTGTTAAAGACACTGTCTTTTTTCCATTGGATACTCTTTCCTGCTTTCGCCATACATTTGTGGGTCCAGTTCTGGGTTATCTATTCTATTCCATTGGCCTATGTGTCTGTTTTTGAGCCAATACCATACTGTCTTGATGATTACAGCTTTGTAGTACCGGCTAAACTCCAGGATTGTGATGTCTATCACTTTAGTTTTTTGTTTTTTTTTTTTTTTCAACATTACTTTGGCTATTTGGGGTCTTTTGTGGTTCCACACAAATTTTAGGACTGTTTGTTCTAGCTCTGAGAAGAATGCTGGTGCAATTTTGATTGGGATTGCATCGAATGGGTATATGGCTTTGGGTAGCACCAACATTTTACCAATATTTGTTCTTCCCGTCCATGAGCATGGAACGTCTTTCCATTTCTTTGTGTCTTATTCCATTTTTTTCATAAGTTTTCTATAGTTTTCAGCGTACAAATCTTTTACATCTTTGGTTAGGTTTATTCATAGGTAGTTTATGATTCTTGGTGCATTTGTACTTGGGATCAATTTCTGCATTTCTCTTTCTGTTGTTTCATTATTGGTGCATAGAAATGCAACCGATTTCTGTACATTGGCTTTATACCCTGCGACTTTGCTGAATTCATGTATCAGCTCTAGTGGCTTCTGGGTGGAGTCTTTCAGATTTTCCACGTAGAGCATCATGTCTTGTGCAAAAAGTGAAAGTTTGACTACTTCTTTGCCAATTTAGATGCCTTCTATGTCATTTTGTTGTCTGCTTGCGGAAGCTAGGATTTCTGACACTATGTTAAACAACAGTGGTGAGAGTGGACATCCCTCTCGTGTTCCTGATCTCAGGGGGAAAGCTCTCAGTTTCTTCCACGTTGAGGATGATGTTAGCTGTGGGCCTCTCATACATGGCTTTTATGATGCTAAGGTATGTGTCTTCTATCCTGACTTTCTTAAGGGTTTTTGTTAAGAAATGATGCTGTATTTTGTCAAATGCTTTTTCTGCATCTATTGACAGGACCATATGGTTCTTACCCTTTTTTCTATTAAGTGATGTATCACACTGATTGATTTGTGAATATTGAACCAGCCCTGCAGCCCAGGAATGAATCCCACTCGATCATGGTGAATAATTCTTTTAATATACTGTTAAATTTGATTTGCTAGTATCTTGCTGAGAATTTTTGCGTACGTGTTCATCAGGGATATTGGCCTGTAAGTCTCCTTCTTAGTGGGGTCTCTGTCTGATTTGGGAATCAAGGTAATGCTGGTTTTATAGATTGAGTCTGGAAGCTTTCCTTCCATTTCTACTTTTTGGAACAGGTTGAGAAGAATAGGCATTAACTCTGCTTTAAATGTCTGGTATAGGGGCGCCTGGGTGGCTCAGTCGGTTAAGCGTCCGACTTCAGCTCAGGTCACGATCTCGCGGTCCGTGAGTTCGAGCCCTGCGTCGGGCTCTGGGCTGATGGCTCAGAGCCTGGAGCCTGCTTCCGATTCTGTGTCTCCCTCTCTCTCTGCCCCTCCCTCGTTCGTGCTCTGTCTCTCTCTGTCTCAAAAATAAATAAACGTTAAAAAAAATTTTTTTTTTAAAATGTCTGGTATAATTTCCCTGGGAAGACACCTGGCCCAGGACTCTTATTTGTTGGGAGATTTTTGATAACCGGTTCAATTTCTTTGCTAGTTGTGGGTCTGTTCAAATTTTCTATCTCTTCCTGTTTGAGTTTTGATAGTGTGTGGGTGTCTAGGAATTTGTCCATTTTTTTTCAGGTTGTCCAGTTTGTTGGCATATAATTTTCCATAGTATTCTCTAATAACTGTTTGTATTTCTGTGGTGTTGGTTCTGATCTCTCCTCTTTCCTTCATGATTTTATCTATTTTGGTCCTCTCTCTTTTCTTTTTGAGAAGTCTGGCGATGGGTTTATCGATTTTGTTTATTTTTTCAAAAAACCAGCTCCTAGATTCATTCATTCATCTGTTCTACTGTTTGTTTGTTTATTTGTTTTTGGATCATTATTTATTTCTGCCCTAATCTTTATTATTTCTCTTCTTCTGCTGGCTTTGGGGTTTCTTTGCTGCTCTGCTTCTAGTTCCTTTAGGGTGAGGTTAGGTTTTGTATTTGGGATTTTTCTTGTTTTTTTGAGCTAGGCCTGGATTGCAATGCATTTTCCTCTTAGGACTGCCTTTGCTGCATCCCAAAGGGTTTGGACTGTCGTGTTTCCATTTTCATTTGCTTCCATATACTTTTACATTTTTTTCTTTAATTACCTGATTGACCCATTCATTCTTTAGTAGGATGTTCTTTAACCTCCATGCATTTGGAGGCTTTCCAAATTTTTTCTTGTGGTTGATTTCAAGTTTCATAGCGTTGCGATCTGAAAATAGGCATGGTATGATCTCAATTCTTTTATTTATTGAGGGCTGTTTTCTGACCCAGTATGTGATCTATTTTGGAGAATGTTCCATGTGCACTCGAGAAGAATGTGTATTCTGCTGCTTTTGAATGAAAAGTTCCAAATATATCCGTCAAGTCCATCTGGTCCAATGTATCATTCAAGGCCATTATTTGTTGATTTTCTGCCTAGACGATCTGTCCGTTGTTGTAAGTGGAGTATTAAAGTCGCCTATAATTACTGTATTATTATCAATAAGATTGCTTATGTTTGTAATTAATTAATTTATATGTTTGGGTGCTCTCCAGTTGGGGGCATACATTTTTACAATTGTTAGCTCTTCGTGATGGATAGATCCCTAATTATGGTATAATGCCCTTCTTCATCTCTTGTTACAGTCTTTAGTTTAAAATCTAGGTTGTCTGATATAAGTATGGCTACTCCAGTAGCCAGTTTCTTTTGACTTCCAGTAGCATGATAGATAGTTCTCCATCCCCTCACTTTCAATCTGAAGGTGTCCTCAGGTCTAAAATGAGTCTCTTATAGACAGCATATAGATGGGTCTTGATTTTTTTTTTTTTTTAATTCATTCTCATACCCTATATCTTTTGATTGGGGCATTTAGCCCATTTACCTTCAGAGTGATTATTGAAACATATGGATTTAGTGTCATCGTGTTATCTGTAGGTTTCATGTTTGCGGTGATGTCTGTGGGCCTTTGTAGAGTCCCCCTTAGGATCTCCTGCAGGGCTGGTTCAGCCTGGTTCAGATCATGAACCCCTTCAGTTTTTGTTTGTCTGGGAAAGCCTTTATCTCTCCTATTCTCGATGACAGCCTTGCTGGATAAAGGATTCTTGGCCGCATATTTTTCCCATTCAGCACATTGAATATTTCCTGCCAATCCCTCCTGGCCTGCCAACGTTCAGGGGACAGGTCTGCAACTACCCTTATGTGACCTTTGTAGGTTAAGGTCCATTTGTCCCTAGCTGCCTTCAGAATTCTTTCTTTGTACTTTGCCCATATCACTATGATAGGCCATGGTGAAGACCTATTCTTATTGCTTCTGAAGGGAGTTCTCTGTGCCTCCTGGATTTGGATGTCTTCCTCCCTCCCCAGATTAGGGAAGTTCTTGGCTGTAATTTGTTCAAGTAAACCTTCTGCCCCTTTCTCTCTTTCTTCTTCTTCTGGAACTCCTATGATACAGATATAATTATGTTTCATTGAATCACTTAGTTCTCTAATTCTCCCCTCATGGTCTAGTATTTTCTTATCTCTCTTTTTCTAGGATTCATTATTTTCCATAATTTTATTTTCTATTTCAGTGATTCTTCCCTCTGCTTCACCCATCCTTGCTGTCACTGCATCTAGCTTATTTTGCACCTCATTTACAACATTTCTTAACTCATCGGGACTGTTTCTTAGTTCCTTGATCTCTGCAGCAATAGGTTCTTTCCTGTCTTCTGTGCTTTTTTTCAAGCCCAGCTATTAATCTTACGACTATTATTCTGAATTCCTGATCAGATATACTGTTTATAGCTATTTCGAGCAATTCTCTAGCTGTCATCTCTTCCTGGAATTTCTCTTGAGAACCCTTCTGTTTCATCATTTGGGCTAGTTTTCTATCCTTTACATGTTTTTATAGTTAGTTAGGTGTCCTGCACCTGCAAGCACGACTCTGTTAAAAAGGGTCCTATGCTGTCTAGGGTCTGGCCCTTCAGGGGGTGTTTTTGGAGTATGTTGCGTGCTCTCTGTCGTGACTCTGGCTGCTTTATCTCCCTACCCGTAGTGGTGGCTTGAACCTTCCACCAGGTGTGCTTTGATTTGTTCATTGAAGTAACCCTGGAAAAAAGTTTAAAGGGGGTGGTGGGGGTGGAAGAAGCCTCATCCCATACAAAGAGAGAAATAATAGGGGCGCCTGGGTGGCGCCGTCGGTTAAGCGTCCGACTTCAGCCAGGTCACGATCTCGCGGTCCGTGAGTTCGAGCCCCGCGTCGGGCTCTGGGCTGATGGCTCAGAGCCTGGAGCCTGTGTCCGATTCTGTGTCTCCCTCTCTCTCTGCCCCTCCCCCGTTCATGCTCTGTCTCTCTCTGTCCCAAAAATAAATAAACGTTGAAAAAAAAATTTTTTTTAAAAAGAGAGAAATAATAGGGCAGGGAAAAAGAAAAGAAAAAAAAACTGACTAGGCAGAGAGTCAGAGAAACTATACGGTTTAATCCAGAGAGAGAGGAGGAAATAAAGAAGAAGGAGATACCGAAAAGGTGTCAAAAAATAGATTAAAAATATCTGCTTAAACAAACCAACAACCAGCATAGAGAAGGGAAGAAATAAGAGAAAGAAAAGAAATATAGAAAAAAAAAAAAAAAAGGAAAAAAAATATATATAATAAGAATTGACCAAGAATCAAATCAGGAAATGCAAAGTTGCTGGACAATATCCGACCGTGCCTTGGAAGGTGGCTGTGCTGGTCTGGAAGCTGGTGGACGGGCCGTCTGGTCTGGTCAGTGTCAATTTCACTCCGATAGCTAGGAAGTTACCGGGCACGGAGGGGCGGGGTTTGGTGTAAGTGGGTCCCGCCTCTACCGTGAGCCCACCGTCCAGTTCCTTGGAGCCCCACCATGTTGGTGAAGAAAAAAAAAATGGTGACACCCCAGTTTCTCCTCCCCCCAAGTGGGTGTCCCAGACCACTCTGCTCAGGCCGTTTGTCCTGCTCCACAGTCTCCTGAGCCCCCGGGCGCTCGCTCTCCACGACGTTGACCTCTGATGTCTTAAAGGATCCAGCTCTGTGCCCCAGTTCCCGAGTAGTGCCACTGTGCCCAGCTGACAAAGGGCCTCTGGCTGGCAGGTGCCTGCGGGGTCTTTTGTCCTTGGAGCGGCTGTGTGCCTTCTTCCCACAGCCCTCAAGGGAGGGGACTGCTCTCTCCGACTGCACCTCTGAGCTCCTTACCGAGCCTGCGGCTGGCTCCCTTCCCCACCAGGAGCGTGCACAGGGTGGCAGGCCCCAGTCCGGAGGAACTCCTGCAATCCTGGATCGTCACTCCCAAGGCTGTTTGCAAGTTAGAAACGGGATCTCCTTCCGTTTTTTCCATTTCCCTGTCTGGGGTCCACAGAGGTTTTTCTCGTGGCCAAACACAATCCCACAATTCCACAGCCTCTCTTTCTCTTCCTTTTGTCTCTCCACAGAAGGGGATCCCTCCCCTCCCTCCCTATGCCCCCCATTTTATCTCTCCCAATTTGCAATCACGCACCTATGGCCCGCCAAGCTGTCCCCGGGGGCCCCTGGAGATGCCTCTGTCACTCTGTAGCCCGGATTCCTGGAATTTCAAATCTTCTGGCCTCAATACTGCTGTGTTTGAGAGATGAGGGAACTTTGGGCCCCCCTACTTCTCCGCCACGTTGACCTCTCTTCCTTTAGTATTTCTTCTAGGGTGGGTCTGCCAATAACACGTTCTCTCACCTCTGTTTCCTGGGAAGATCTTTATTTCACCCTCATTTTTGAAAAGATAGCTTTGCTAGAGACAGGATTCTTGGTCGACAGCTGTTTCTTTGCCCGCTTCGAGGATGTTATCTCACTGCCTTTTGTACTCTGGTTTTTGCAGAGAAGTTAGGTGCTCATATCTGTTAGGTTCTCTTGTAAGAACTTGGATTTTTCTTGCTGCTTTCAAGATTTTCTCCCTGGCCTTTGACTTTTAGCATTGTGCCGTATAATGTCTATTTGTGGTTTTATTTGTATGTATTTTGCTTGGAGTTTGTTGAGCTTCCTGGATGTATAGGTTACTGTTTTTCGATATATTTGGGAAGATTTCTGCCATTGTTTCTTTGAATGCGAATTTTTTTGGCAAGGGTGCAGAGAAAGGAGAACCCTCTTGAACTGTTGGTGGGGTGCAAACTCGTGCAGTCACTTTGGAAAAAAAAAACAGTATGGAGGTTCTTCAAAAAGTTAAAAAGAGGACTACCCTAAAATCCAGCAATTGCACTACTGGGTATTTACCCAAAGGACACAAAAATACAAATTCTAAGGAGTACATGTACCCCCAATGTTTATGGCAGCCTATCAACAATAGCCAAAGTATGGAAAGAGCCCAAATGTCCATCGAGTGATAAATGGATAAAGAAGATGTTATGTGTGTGTATATAACACACACACACACACGCACGCACGCACACACGCACTGGAATATTACCCAGCCATCAAAAAGAATGAAATCTTGCCATTTGCAACGTTGTGGATGGAACTAGAATGTATTGTAATGCCCGAGGTCGCGAAACCCCCCACAAGAGACCACCAGAGTCGTAAGTCAAAGCCAAGCGGCAAGGGTCGTTTTTTGCAGGTTCGAACCTGGACCTCCGTGCACTCGTTGCCAGTGACGCTAAGAGGCCCCCGATCAGGGTTGATACAGCGTTTTTATAGACAGAGACAAATAGCATAGGGGAGGTTTCAGATTATGAGGGGCCTGATTAGTTGATTTTAAAGTAAGGACATTTGTTGTTCTCTGATTGGGCGTCCTTTGTCTGTCCTTTGGCGGGAAGGCTTTGTCCGTTACTTGTGGTGGGAGAAAAAGGGGGAAGGGGGAAGGGGGAAGGGGAGGAATGTGTTAAGCAAGCAAGATTACAGAAGCGAGAAAATGCTGGTTAGTAAGTATTTCCATAATCTTAGGGTATAGCAAACTAAGTCTAGAAAAATTTAACGGTGCTCACATCGAACAATAGGCAAGACATACAAAATTTTAAATTCATTCTCTACATTTCAGTCTTATGCTAAGTGAAATAAGTCAGAGAAAGACAAACATCGTATGATTTCACTCATGTGTGGAACTTAAGAAACAAAGCAGATGAACATAGGGGAGGGAGGAAAAAGAGAGGGAAATAAACCATAAGAGACTCTTAACAATAGAGAACAAACTGAGGGTTGATGGAGGGAGGTGGGTGGGGGAAGGGGCTCGATGGGGGGTGGGTCCTAAGGGAGGCACTTGTTGGGATGAGCACTGGGTGTTGTGCTAAGTGATGAATCACTGCATTCTACTGAAAGCCGTATCACACTGTATGTTAACTAACTAGAATTTAAATAAAAATTTGAGAAGAAAACAAAAAGGAACTTCTAGTGAATTTTTCGTTTTAGTTATTGTACTTTCCACCTCTGTAACTTCCCTTTGGTTCTTTTCACAATTTCAGTCTCTTTATGATTATTCTATTTGATGAGACGTGACATCATGCCTTCCTTTTACTTCCTTGATCATGGTTTCCTTTAGTTCCGTAAACATGTTTAAAAGGACTACTTTAAAGTCTTTCTGGTCAATCTAACATCTGGTCTCTCTCAGGCAGTTTGTGTTGCCTGGTTTGTTTGTTTGTTTGTTTGTTTGTTTGTTTTCCTGTGTATGGTCATGCTTTCTTGGTTTTTTGTTGTTTTGTTTTGTTTCATTATTGTTTTATTTTCTTATTTGCTCACTGACAACCGGATAATTTTGGTGAAGTCTCTTTCCTCCTCACAGGGTTAAGGCTCTGATATTCTTTTCAGGGAGGCACAGGGAATTCAGGGAATGCTCCTAGCCACCCTAGGATGTCAGTGGTTTGGGGAGGTCTCACATTCCTGACCACACCCAGCTGTTAAGCTGCCCTAATGTCCAACTGATTTTTCTATTGTTTTCAACAATACCCTGGGGCATACATTGTTCTATGAAAGAACCCTAGAACAGTAAGAATCCCATCAACTGTCTCCTTTGAAGGAATACTGTATAGTTCATAATTAAAAAGATTTTTTTAAATATTTATTTTTGAGAGAGAGAGAGAACGTGTGAGCAAGGGAGGGAGGGCAGAGAGAGAGAGAAGGAGACAGAATCCAAAACAGGCTCCAGGCTCTGAGCTGCCCCAATGCGGGGCTCAGACTCACACACTGTGAGATCATGACCCAAGCCGAAGTCGGACGCTTAACCGACTGAGCCACCCGGGCGCCCCAGAACCTCCACTATCCTTGAGAACACCTTTAGGTCTGAACTTCTTCGCTCTCTGCTATAAATGAGGTCAGTTCCTTCGGGAAGAGAGTAGGAGCTGTTTGATGGCCAGTTTCTAGCCCCAGGCAAACCTCTGAGCCAGGGTTCTGGAGGCGGGGGTGGGGACCAGGCAAGCTTCTCTCTGAATAACACTCCTGCTTTAGGAGCTGAGCCCTGGTGAGGAGCTAGGGAGGGATCAGCCCGAGGTCCTCTCCGCTTGCCCCTCCCGGTGTGCCATCACCGCCTTGTGAGCCCAGGCCAGAGTAGGAGGGCCCCAGGGTTCCCAGTACACTGTGCTCAAAGCACTGGCCCTGTTCCAGGCACGGAGGCTGGGCAGAAGGGGGCGGCCACCTCTCAGCTGTGGTCATGCGCTTAGGTGGCTGGAGCAACTCGAGAAATGCTGACGTCCTGCGCCTCCCAGGAAGAAGGCCCTCTTAGTAGGAGCTAGGGCGAGAGGGGCCCTGTGTTACTGGTCTGGGGGAAGAGGGGCGGTGTGTTGTTGGTTTGAGTGGGAAGGGTGTAGGGGACACTTTTAGGCAACAGGCTTGGGCGCAATGGAAAGCTGGCACCCACAGTGACCCCGTAGGGACTGCTATTGTTGTTTGCCGTGACCCTCTCCTAGGTGGGAGGCCCCTTTGGGAATTGGTGACCGGCCTTTTCCACCATGGCACAAACCCTTTCTATTCCTTCGGACTCCCCCTTGGGCTGTGTTCTTAAAAACTGGAAGGAATTTGACCTCAAGGCCTGAGGAGAAAATGTCTCCTCTCTTTATGTAATGTTTCCTGGCCTCGGGAAAAACTGGCCCAGATCAAGAGGTAAGGCCCCTCACAGAGCTCGTTCTTATCATACTGTTTTCCCGCTTGACCTCTTTTGCCAGAACTCCTCCGAATGGTCAGAAGTCTCAGATGTGCAAGACTTGTCCCCAATCCCGGCCCCCAGAAAAACTGTAGAAGGTGCCTTTCTGGGTCTCATGGCCCATCTAACCCCGTGGACATTCTAGATTACCCTTCTTTTATTCCACCTGGTCATTTTTCCCCTCCCCCGGAAGGTCCAGAGGCTCCCCTGGATCCTATTAGTGCCCTAGGGGCCCCTGCCACCACCCTCCCAAGGCCCCCTCTCTTACATCCCAAACCCGTCTGGCACTAATTATGAGCCTAAGGACCTGACTTCTGTTTCTCCACAAAATGTCATGCCCATCAGTGAGGGAGTGAACAGGGATGCAGGGACCCTTAGGGTCCACATTTCCTTTCCAGTGTCTGATTTGTCTCAGATAGAAACAAAATTGGTTTGTTTGTTTTTTTAGCCAAGATTAAGGTCATGTATCACCCCAAAATCCCACAACCCATCTCAGGACCTTCGAGGTTCTTTATGGGAGATCTTTCCTCCACACAAATCTTATATTAGGCCCTGAAAGCCACCGTCTCACACATTATATTATACCCCGAGGGCAAACTATCTCCACCATTAATGACCACCCAAACCAGTACAGTCCAAAACCTGGCCCCTCTTTCTCAGGAAGCAACATCCAAAACTTACATCCGGGGATTGGGTGTACCTCAAGACTCTTTCGCAGAACAAAAAGCCATGTGAACCTGTCTGAACTGGGTCCTATCAAGTTCTCCCCACCACTCCAACAGTGAAGCTTCACAGCTTCCCCAGAAGCCATCTTTCCAGAACCAAGACGACTCCTGCCCCACATGAGGAGACCTCCCGCCAAGTCCAGCTGTGAGCCATTGGAGATCTAAGCACTGTTCCAATGAGACTCAGGGGGTACACACCCTGAGGCCTAGAGACCCATGAATCTGGCCCATACCCGGTCCCCATTCTCTCCCATTCAAGCATTCGATTATATTATCTTAGAAAAACTCCCTACTTTCCTCCCCAAACGCTCAGGATCTCTCCTTCCCAATTGCAAGACTTCATTCTCGACCTTTTCCTTCAGGGTGACCCCTCCGAATTTACTGGGTCAGACATCATAACTTTCCTGGAGCTGTTCCCCCCCTTGACGTCCTGCTCTCACAATATAATCATCACCCCTTTTGGGGTTCACCTTTTTCCTTTGTCATCGTAACCTTTTGGTGTGTATCCAGTCTCTCCTTCACTGTCCTGCCCGCTGCTCTCTTGCGGTGTATTCAATAAACCACCATTTCCTTTGTTCTACCTTGGGTGAATTCTTTTTGTTTTTTAATTTTTTTTTTACTGTCTATTTATTATTGAGTGACAGAGACAGAGCATGAGCAGGGAAGGGGCAGAGAGAGGAGGAGACACAGAACCTGAAGCAGGCTCCAGGCTCCGAGCCGTCAGCACAGAGCCCGACGCGGGGCTCGAACTCATGCACCGGGAGATTGTGCCGTGAGCTGAAGTCGGACGCTTAACCTACTGAGCCACCCAGGCACCTCTACCTTGGGTGAATTCTTTCACCACCCTTGCAGCCGGCTTCCACCGGCTTGTCACCACAGGGAGGGGTCTTGTGTTGTTGGTCTGGGGGAAAGAGACCCCTGTGTTGTTGGTCTGGGGAGAGAGGGTCCCTGTGTTGTTGGTGGGGGAAGGGGGTCTCGGTTCTCTTGGTCTGGGGGAGGGGGAGCCTGTGCTGTTGGCTGAAGTGGTCCAGAATCGAGTCTGCACCTCATTCAGCCGGAAGGAGGGTGGAGGGAGGGAGTGTTCTTGGTTCCAATACCACAGACCCTCACCTATCTTACCAAATCTTCCTAAATGTTCTTGCACGGCTTTTCATTTTCTGTTCACCCTTGGGACCATTTCCAGAAGCGTTCAGTATTTTTTCGGTTCTGTTTACTGGTTTTCACCGGCTTTATGGGAAGGCAGGTCTGTGGCACCCCCTTGTGCCGGATGTCTATGTCTGAAGGCAGAGATCTGTTTTGTTTTGACTTTTTTCTCCATCTCATGGGAGAAAATGCACAAAACCTTACGTGGAGCTCGGCACAGAGTAGAGGCTCAAGAAACAGTTCTTAAGTGAACGAGCCCCAGAAAACAACGTGATCCTTTCTCGCCACTGTCTTGTTGAACTTTCCCTGACAAGTGCTTACCCTCCCTGCCCAGGATGAAAACTCAGGGAGACCCTTCAGATGTCTCAGTCAATATCTGAAAATAAGAAGGTCCCCATCCTCCCTCCTTGGGGTGTTAATGGTATAGTCCAGTCTATAATTACAGGACTCCGACTTTCACTGAAACTGCACTTCCCCGACCCCCTGCCCCAGATCTAGACCTGGAACGGGGGGGGGGGGGGGGGTCGTGATCAATTTCTCTGTCTTCCTCTCTAGGTCGCAAGCTGCCATTTCTTTCTCTTTTTTTTTTAATTATTTAAAAAATTTTTATTTCTTTTTGAAAGAGAGAGAGAGCGTAAGCAGGGAGGGGCCGAGAGAGAGGGAGGCACAGAATCCGAAGCAGGCTCCAGGCTCCAGCTGTCAGCACAGAGCCCGACGTGGGGCTCGAACTCAGGAACCACGAGATCATGACCTGAGCCCATGACCTGAGCCAAAGTCGGATGCTTAATTGACTGAACCACCCAGGTGCCCCTCAAGCTGCCGTTTCTGTCTCTCGTCCCTGCTGGATCAGCCCCGAGGGTGATGGGTGTATTTGTCTCCTACGGCTTCTGTACCAAGTTATCACAAGCTCTAGTGGCTTTAACAACACACAGTTATTCTGTATAGTTTTGGAGGCCAGAAGTCCAAAACCAGTCTCGCTGGGCTGACGTCAAGGCAAGGGTAGGCTGGCTCCTTCTGGAGCCTCCAGGGGAGAATCCACACATGGCTGCTCTCAGCTTCCAGAGCTGTGGTCCCAAGCGTCCCTTGGCTAATGACCCCTCCCTCCGTCTCCAAAGCCAGGAGCCTCGGTAGCATCCGACTTTGGTCACATTCCTGCTTCTTCTCCATCAGCCCCTCCTCCGCCTCCCTCTCATAGGGCTCTTGAGGTTACCCTGAGAGTCCCCCCCACCCCCCACACCCCGATCATCCAGGATCCTCTCCCCGGCTCAAGATCCTTACTCAGTCACATCTGTGAAGTCCCTTTGTCAGATGAGGGAACATTCGCAGGGTCCTGGGATTAAGACCCGGATGTCTTTGGGCCATTAATCAGCTCGCCACATGGGATCAGGGTCTAAGGACTGAGAGTCTTTCGTGGCTGGTTCTGCTGTGACCTGTCAGTGACCAATGCTGACTTTTGCCTCCTGTGGGCATCTTTTGAGGGACCTCCGTGGGAACCCCAGCTGCAGTCCCCCTGGTGTGCCTGATGCTCGTCCCAACCTGCAGATCTGACGTCCCTTCCTCCCAGGCCCTGCCATCCACCCTCAGCTGGGGTGCCCAAAGCTCCCAAGGGCCGTCTCAGTCAAGTCCCTTTCGGGGGGTCCTGTTTGGTCTCTGGGAATTTGGTGCATTTATGCTGCTAAGATTTGCCGCCCACCCCCGGCACGACGCCCTTGACTCGCCGTGTATGTGGCCCAGGCTCCAGGCTGAGGTCACATGGCACAGGGGTTATGGCCCGGGCCTGGTTCAGGTTTGCCTGGGCTTGAACCCCAGCCCTGCCACTTGCTAGCCATAGGCCCTTAGGAGAGCTATACTAGCCTTTTTTGTGCGTGACCTGGCACAGAATAAGCCCTTTGAAAAGCATAAACTAAACCAGCCACCTGGCCCCCCCGAGCCCCAGGGGACACATGGTCTGCTTCATAAGGAGTCCCCTCCCACCTCTGCCTCTAGGCACCTCAGATTTGGGGTGGGGGTGGATCCCAACCCCGTGACTGCACCATTCTGAGGCTTTGAAGCCTCAGCTGAAACTGAGCCGGAAAGAGGAACCTTATGACATCCTGTCACACCAGGGTCTGGGGCAGGCGGAGGACAGGGAGGGGCCCTGGGGCGCTAGCCAAGGCCTGGCCGGCTAGGGCTCCGGGGTAGGCAACGGCTTCTGCCATGTTCCTCTTCTGGATCCACAACTTTCTTTTTTTTTTTTTTTTTAAACGAAACCTTTTATTTTGAGATGAATGTAGATTCACATATATCCTATCAACTTTCTACATAGTAAAATTTCAAACCTTCCAGAAAGCCGTAAGAAGGGCATAATGACACCCGTATACCCTTCACCTGCGTTCACCAATTCATATCTGGTTGAGTTCATGGTTTTTAATCTATTATCCGCAACTCTATAGACACTCATAGAAATGTAGAAATATGGACATGTTCGGTCCACTAGGCATTATATTTCTTTTTTTTTAAATTTTTATGTTTTGGGGCGCCTGGGTGGCGCAGTCGGTTGGGCGTCCGACTTCAGCTCAGGTCACGATCTCGTGGTCCGTGGGTTCGAGCCCCGCATCGGGCTCTGGGCTGATGACTCAGAGCCTGGAGCCTGTTTCCGATTCTGTGTCTCCCTCTCTCTCTGCCCCTCCCCTGCTCATGCTCTGTCTCTCTCTGTCCCAAAAATAAATAAACGTTAAAAAAAATTTTTTTTTTAATTTTTATGTTTGATTCATTTTGAGAGTGGGGGGGAAGGGGCAGAGAAGAGAGAAGAGAGAGAGAATCTTTCTGCGCTGTCTGCAGGGAGCCTGACACGGGGCTCAAACTCACAAACCTCATGACCATGACCCGAGCCAAAATCAAGAGTCAGACGCTCAACTGACTGAGCCACCCAGGTGCCCCTAGGAATTATATTTCTAAAGACTCATATATAATGAACTTCTTTCTCTCTCTCTCTATATATATGTGTATATATACACATATATGTTTATATATACACACATATATATTTGTATATACATATATGTACACACACACATATATGCTTATATATACACATATATGTGTATGATACACATATATACACGTGTGTATACACATATATACATATATACATATATATACACATATACATATATATACATATATGTGTGTATATACATATATGTACATATATATGTTCATAGATGAATATATTTACATTGAATGAGTGTGTGTGTGGTTATACGCATTTTTCCCCCCTAGCTCTGCCTGTGTACTAGTTCTAGAAGCAATAACAACTCCAGAAGAGTAAGCATAACGAATACCAGCTCAATCCTGGTTAAACACCACCCTCTGCCTCCCGAGGCAGCTGATTCCAGGGCTGGGGCAGGAGAAGTCTTAGACGAGCCTGAAACATACTGGTAGAAAGGAAGTGCTCAGAGAATGATGGGGACTTGTCATCATTCTGGGGAGTCCTGCGAGGCAAGAGGACAAGGAGGCAGCTGGAAAGGGGTCCCACTGGTCAAATCTGGGATACTCTGAGCATTTCAAATAATTCCTTGTAGTAACGGATTGTCATCCATTGACTAGAACACCTACGCGTGGCGTAACTACATGGATATAAACAAAGGAGGAAAAACTGTTTTACAGGAAAAAACAGTCTGGCTTCACGCTGATCCGTCCAGCTCCCATCCCGCACCCCGGGGCCCTTCCTCACTTTCCTCTTCTGGGTTTGTGTCTCCTGTCTTTCCTGGAGAGAACCTGGGTACTAAACAATACCATCGTATTTATCCATTTATGCTCCTTCCCACAATACTCACTCAGTTGTTCCAGAATTGCTGCACTGGTGCCACAGCCCATAACACACCTACTAAGCGAAGGTCAAGACTTATTTGCAGTTCTTTTTGACCTTAGGATCTCAATCTCACGGCCCGGCATTTGAACCGGAAGAGGCACCTTCCGGATTGGGTTTTGACGTACGTGTAGGAGTCTCCCGGGAAGACAAAGTGGAAGAGAGGACCCTGCAAAGGGACATGCATGTGCAAAAGGCCTGGGGAATGAAAGAGGGGTGTGTACCCCCCTACTAGGGCAGGGGCCCAGTGTTTGTTTACGGGGAAAGGAGATAACAAAGGGTAGGTCTGGAGAAGAGTGTGGTGGGGGATGGGGGTCGTGGCTTGGAAGGGCCTTGAATGTCAGGCAAGGAGCTTGGGGTTGATGTGGCAGGCACTGGGGAGTCCTGAGGGGCACTGGGCTTTACAAAATGTGCAGGGTAGATCGGCAAGTTGGTGGGGGTGATTGAGACCATGAGATGCGATGCCCGAGCTGCCAGGGTGGCTTTGGGGTCACTTCTCTGGAAACCTCCGTATCTCGTCTGTGACTTGGGCCAAAGAGAGGATCCACTCCCGGGGCTCCCCGGGGACTCCCCAAGAGCCCTACCTGGCCTTTGGGGTCTGAGGTAGAGGCTGGGCCACTCACGCGCTCTCTGTGTTCTGTGACATGTCTGCTTCCTGTTTCTCCTCCCTCAGGGGAAGCCTCAAAAGAAAAACGCGCTCTCAAAACAAAGGAAGACGGGTCCTCGACTGCAGAGGAAGCAGGAAGCTCTGACCCTGCTCTGAGCCCAGCTGCCGGGGCCTGGGGACAGCGGGATGGAGTCCGTGGCCCTGTACAGCTTCCAGGCCACGGAGAGTGATGAGCTGGCCTTCAACAAGGGGGACACGCTCAAGGTAGGGTGGCTGGGATGCGCCGAATTGGTCACACATGGAATGGGGGGGGGTTAAGAATGAGGGCCCAGGACAGCCCCCCAAACAGAGTCCAGCTTCTAGAGGAGGACGGGCCCAGCTTCTCCAGTTATTGTGATTCTGGACAAGCCACTTGCTTCCTCTGAGCCTCAGTTTCCTTATCTAGGAAATGGGGGGATAATTAACTAGGACCCGTCCTTTGGAGGCTGTTGTGAGGGTTCAAGGAGACGTTACCATAGTGCCTGGCAGGGGTTGGTTCAACACCCAGTTTTCCGGGCGAAGAATTTGAAAAGACAGTTGAAAGGAGGGAGGGAGGGAGGGAAGGACAGAAAAGCTCTTAGGAAAGAATCACGTGGACATACTAACCTCCTGGGGCTGAAAGAAATGTGCCCGAAGTATAAGAATGAGCTTCCCAGCAGTGTGGAGAAAAGGGAAAGGAGAATCCTACCACAGCTTGTGTCTCCTTGTCTGCCCCCCCCTTTTCTTTTTTTAGTTTTTATTGTTTATTTTTTATTTTAGAGAGACAGCGAGAGAGCACGTGTGCGAGCAGGGGAGAGGGGCAGAGGGAGAGAGAGAGAGAGAGAGAGAGAGAAAATCTTAAGCAGGCTCCATTCCACAACCCTGGGATCATGACTTGAGCCAAAATCAGGAGGCAGACAGACAACCGACTGAGCCAACCCAGGTTCCCCTTTTTGATGCACATCACAGCCTTCTAGGGTGGTCCGGGCCGACGGGTTTGTGGGCGCTGTCTCCGGCAACGTCCCTGCTTATAAGTCTGCATATCCAAGCAGAGGTCAGGGGCCAGATTCAGAAGCGGCCATGCCAAGATTTAGGCACTGGAGTGCCGCTGACGTATGCTAAGGAAGTCACTGCCCCCTCCCTGGGCCTCAGTCTCCACACTGGAGCAGCGGCCATTAGACGGGGTGTCTCTCCACCCTGCTGGGCCCCGCTCTTGGCCCCAAGCTTCAAGCACAAGAGGAGGGGACAGGAACGACCATTTGCTGACACCCCACCAGAGCCAGGTCCCGAGCTCAGCAACGCACACTAACGTCCCAGTTAAGCTGCCGAGGTGGGGAGAATCAGTGGCCCCTTTCACAGGTGACTAAACTGAGGTACAGGGAGGTGACACGACTTTCTCGGCATGGGGCCAAATGTGGGGTGCACCTACGTCCTTTGCCTCTGGAACCTTCATTCTGTCCCCGTGGGTCTGGGGTTTGGGGAGCTCATGACGCTCCCCAAGAGGAACAGTGTCCCCTTAGGGGGCTCCCTTCCTCTCTATGCTGGGATGCCTGCGCTCAGGTCCACCTGAGGTGCCGGCTGGGGGCCCCGGGGACACGTGGCCATGTGGGGACGGGGGCAGGCTTAGCACCAGCACCACCTATAGCCAGGGTATGAGACCTTTGGTGAGAATCATGTCTAGTTGAGAGATCTTACCAATCTGAGAGCAGTTTGGGGTCTGTAGACCCAGACGTAGGGCTTGGAGGGGAGCAGGACAGAGAGGAAATAGGAATGAGGTGGGTGTTGGGTTCCAGCTGAGGCTCAGAGTGGACCAGCCAGCGGTGGATGGGGATCAGTGGGCGTCCCCCAAGCGACCACAGCAAAGGCTGTGAAATCTCCACTTTCCTCCCAGATTCCTGTGCCCGCGACCCCCACCCCCATGTTAGTCAAGTTTCCCCGCTAACTTCTGCTAAAGCGTCAGCCAACTCCTGGTGTGTTTCTTTTACCAGAAGTGCTGGCTAAGGCAGGAGCGAGTGAGCTCATGAGGACAGGGACCACACCAGGGCACCAGGACGTGAAACAGTGCCTGGCATGCAGTAGCCTCTTGGTAAGACATGGGGAATGTTGCAGGGAAGAAGGAAGGAAGGATTAAAGCGTTAGCTGAAACTTGGGCATCCCTCATGTCCACAGAGACTGACGAGGGGACCTTTCAAGCTCAAAGAACGATGGAGGAATGCCAGGCAATGGGAAGAGTGGCCTTTTCTCCCCTTCCTTCCTTCCTTCCTTCCTTCCTTCCTTCCTTCCACAAACACTTGTCAAGCTATGGAGCACATACTCTGTGCCAGGCATTGTCCTAAGTGCTAAGGGTATAGCAATGGAACAAGGCAAAGTCCCTGCCCTCCTGGAGCTGACATTCCAGAGAGTGAGTGATACCAGGAGGTGATAAATGGATTGAAGAAATCAACCCAGGGAGATGAAATGCAGAGGGCCAGTGGGTGGGAGGGGACAATGGGACAGCTTTAGGTGGGGTCGTCAGGACAGTCTCTCAAAAGAGGTAACATCCAGGGGTGCCTGGCTGGCTCAGTCAACAGAACATGAGATTCTTGATCTCAGGTCATGAGTTGGAGCCCCACATTGGGCATAGAACTTACAAAAAAAAAAAAAAAAAAAAAAAAGAGGTAACACCTTAGCTGAGACCTGAAGGATGAGTTGGAACCAGCCATGCAAAGAGCCCGGGGAAGAGAGCAGCAGGTGGGAGGGAACAGCTGGTGCAAAGGCCCTGAGGCAGGACCGTGTCAGTGTGTTTGAAGAGTTGAAAGAAAGGTCTGTGGCTGAAGTGCAATGAGGGAAGAGAATCACAGGGTAAGGGTGATGTTGGGAGGTAAGCAGGAATTAGGACCTGTGAAGGATTTGTATTTCATTCCAAATTTGAGGCATACTCACGGAAGAGTTTTCAGTAGGGACAAAGACTGGATCGAGTTTACATTTTGAAAAGATAACAGAGGGGACAGGAATGGAAGCAGAAAGGGGCTCTTGGCAGTCCACTAAGTAAGAAATGAAGGTGGCTTAACCTAAAAAAAAAAAAAAAAAAAGACAAGACATTCACGTCCTTAATATGTAGAGCTCTTATAAATCAACAAGAAAAAAAAAATCACAAACAGCCTAATAGAAAAATGGGCAAAGGATATGAATGGGAAAATTGCCGAAGAAGCAACGTAAGCAAGCAAGTGCCCAATTTCACCAATAACAAAAGACATGCGCCTTAAACCCAGTAATCGTTCCCCATTTGCCAGACCAGTGAACTTTTATTTTAAAAAGAATCTCCAAGTTTGTTGAGGATGCGAGAAAACATGCACTTTTACATGTGGGAGGTGGACAGGTAAAGTGACGATCATCTTGATGGGAACTTGGGAAACATATAAAAAGCCGTAACAGTATCCATGTGTGTGAGCCAGAAATTCTGCCTCTGGGAACCCGAGATGTAATCAGAGATGTATGTGTGTTCTCTCATAAAGGACTCAGGGAGCACTCAGTGTGTCCCTGGTCCCATTCTCTGCCCTGGAGACTCAGCAAGGAGAAAACGGGTGCAGTCGCTGCTCACGCAGCTGGTATTCTGGTGGTAGACATGGGCCACAAACCAGATAAATAAGCAAAACACAGTTTGTCAGATGGAGAAGGTGTATAGGGAAAAAGAGAGCAGGTGAGAGGTGGGGCACGTTGGCAAAAGCGTCTGCAGTGTGAAATTAACCTGTGTTACCGGCTTAGTGCCAAATATTACACAGTCCTGAAAATGCTCTTTGGGGAGGGTGTCTCATGCCATAAAAAAGCTCCTGATTCAGCATCCAGTGGCGAAACGCAGGATGCAACCCTATCCACACAGACAGAGGGTCACCTCTACACAGATAATCAGTGGATGTTCATTTTGTGGAGGGGAAAATGGACAGTTTTCTGGGCACTGGATTTGTGCCTAGAAAAAAAAAAAAAAAGACTGGAAAGAAATGACCTGATAAGCTAGCAGTTGTCGGTCTGGGGTGGTGGGCCAGGAGCTATTCACATTTTCCTCTACTTTTTCTGCACATCTCACATGTTCTGCAACGAGCAAGCATTCCTTCGAGGGCCAGCTGAGGCGGTGGGATAGCACGTTCACGGTCGTGCAGGTGCAAGGTCACATCCTGCCTTTATTTCGGATTTGGATGGATTTTTTTTTTTTGTATTAGCTTTATTTTGTTGGCTTTTTATTTATTTTTGCGTTAGCTTTTAAACAGACTTTATTTTTCAGAAGGTTTTTTGTTGTTTTTTTTTTTTTTTTTACTTTTTAACGTTAATTTATTTTTGAGAGACAGAGCGCTAGCCGGGGAAGGGCAGAGAGAGAGGGAGACATGGAATCTGAAGCAGGCTCCAGGCTCCACACCATTAGCACGGAGCCCGGTGCGGGGCTCGAACCCACAAACCGTGAGATCATGACCTGAGCTGAAACCAACAGTCAGACTCCTAACCGACTGAGCCACCCAGGCACCCCCAGAAATTTTTTCTTTTTAAAGAAATTTCTTAACATTTATTCATTTTTGAGAGACAGAGGGAGCCAGAGACAGAGCCGGTGAGGGAGCAGAGAGAGAGGGAGACACAATGTGAAACAGGCTCCAGGCTCTGAGCTGTCAGCACAGAGCCCCACACAGCACTCGAACTCACAAACTGTGAGATCATGACTTGAGCCAAAGTGGGACGCTTAACCGACTGAGCCACCCAGGCGCTCCTTAGAAGTTTTCTTTTCTTTCTTTTTTTTTTTTTTTTAATGTTTATTTTTGAGAGAGAGAGGCGGGGACCGGGAGAGGCAGAGAGAGGATCTGAAGCTGGCTTTGTGCTGACAGCACAGAACCGGATGCAGGGCTCGAACTCACGAACCGGGAGATCATGACCTGAGCTGAAGTTGGTGCTTAACCGGCTGAGCCACCCAGGACCCCCCAGAACAGCTTCAGATTTACACAGAAATCAAGGAGACAGTACAGTGGCATCTGGACCCATCCCTCCCTATCTGTAACATCTTACATTATTAGCACCGTGCCATTTCTTCCCCCACAACTGTGACAAAGTATATTAGGGGACACCAGAAAGGACAAAGTGGAGGGGACAGGGTGGGCAGGGGGCAGATTAGACACCATCTCTAAATATATAATAACCACAGCTGGTTTGTAATGGTTCGCTGTCCATTTCAAATTTCAGACTGACTGTCCTCTATGTCCAAGTGATTTTGAGTTATTGCAATGGGATCGTCTGTTCTCTATGCATTTTGTCTTGTACAATATATCTGTGGCCTTGGATGAGCACTTAATTGTGTGGCTGCATTCGTGTGTCTACCTTGTCTTTCTCTGCATCCCTGGTAGAGACACGACTGATGTCCCCACGGGAGCTGCGTCACGTCCTGGGTCTCATAAAGGCTGGAGGTGGATGGAGGTTGCTTCTGACTTGCAAAGATGCTCAGATCATCTTTCCAGATGGTGGAGGTGGAGGGTGAGGTCCCAGAGGCCACCAGGGTGGAGAAGGTGGGGGTGGCCCAGAGCCCACGGATGGTGATAAAGGGCAGCCCACGGGGTATGACACGGAGGGCACTTCTGGGAAAGGAGGAAATGCTCTGGCAGCCACCTTGACCTTAGGTGCCTGAGTGGCTCCGTCAGTTAAGCGTCTGACTCTCGGTTTGGGCTCAGGCCATGCTCTCACAGTTCAGGAGTTCAAGCCCCCCGTGAGGCTCTGCGACAACAAATCTTGAAGTTGCAGAAACCTACAACCACCATGCAATTTTTACCTTAATGGGCTGATGTGGCTACGTTATTAACTAACGAACATACTCAGAGTTTCTGTCTGGCTTTTATTTTTTTTAACATACTGTCTTAAAACATTCTTTACCCCGATTCCCGCGTTTCTTGGGGCCCCCTTAAGTTTTGCTCCCGAGGTGCCTCACCCCCCTCACTCTTGCAGAGCCCTCCCTCTGTGCAACTGTAAAATCGTGAGCACGATGTCACCTTGTGTGCCCCCTTCTCCCAGGCCAGGGCGGCGCTGTGTGGTCAGGTGGCCCTCCTTCACCTGGCTGGGGTGGGGTGGGGTGGGGCGGGGCGCAGCTCCTGGAGCCATCCCGTTCCTCCTTCCAACCGGTGCTTCCTGAGCGCCCCTGAGGGCCGGGCCCTGTCCCAGAAGTGCCCGCAGGCAGATCCCAGCCTCTGGGAGCCCGAGGTGAGAACTTCTGAGCTCTGGTCTTGGAAGAGACCTGGGTGGCACATAGACCCACACTGGGCACACGGCCCCAGACATCACTTCCTGGAACAAAGCATCCTCCCCGGTAGGCTGGGCACGTCCGGGTGCACAGGACCCCACTGTTCCCAGCTGAAGGAGGGGGGCCGGGTGGTGGCTTCACCCCCATCTCTCCACGGATGACCCGGACCCCGAGACCCAGACTCGGGGAGCCCACAGCCTCCTCGGCATCTCCAGAGACAAGGTCGATGGCACCTCGGACCCAATGCCGTCAACCCTGAGCCCTCTAACCTGCTCCCCGACAGCCATTCCCATGGCAGCTTGCCAGCACTCGGCCCAACCCCCTCGAGTCGTCCTGGCTGCTCCCCAACTGTCTCGTACCCGGCCGGTCGTTGAGTCCTGTCAGCGACTCTGCCAAAACCTATCCAGAATCTGACCGCCTCTCCACACCCCCTCCCCGACTGCCCTCCTCCTCCAGGCCTCCCCCGACCCTGGGCAGGTGCACAAGCTCCTCACTGCCCCACCTGCCTCTGCTCCTAGCCTCCCCAGTCTCCACACGGTGGCCGTAACTCAGAGCCTGAGCCTCCCCTGCTGCCCCTCCCTGGCTTCTCTTGGCTTTTATTTATTTTTTTTTTTAAGTTTAAATTTATTTATTTTGAGAGAAAGAGTGAGAGCACGAGCAGGAGAGGGGCAGAGAGAGAGAGAGAGAGAGAGAGAATCCCAAGCAGGCTCCGCACTGTCAGCACAGAGCCCGACGTGGGGCTCGATCCCACAGACGGTGAGGTCATGACCTGAGCCGAAATCAAGAGTTGGATGCTTAACGGACTGAGCCACCTGGGCGCCCCTTCTCTTGGCTTTTAAAGGAAAATCTGAACAGCTTCCCGTGGCATACAAGCCCTACGTGCTCTTGCCTGGCTGGCCTTCCCCACTTCTCTTCACAGTTCTGCCCTCCTGAGTCAACTCCAGACCCTCTGGACTCCTCTCGGTTCCGAGAGCAGGGCTTGCTACCACCTCAGGGCCCCCTGCACTGGCTGTTCCCTCTGACTTGGACACCGTTCCCCGCATTTTCTCACCTCCGGTTCCTTCCTGTAACCGGGGTCTCAGTTCGCATATCACCTCTTCAGGGAGGGTTTTCTGGACCACCCCATCTGTCCCCTGTTGACAATCTGCCTGCCCTCAACCAGACATCCTCGATTTCGGAGCACCTGCCACTAGTTTAAGGTACCTGTTCAGTTGTTTCCTTCCTTCTTTATTGTGTGCCTCTGCCCACAATGTAAGCTTGTTCCCTGCTGTCTCTCTAGGACTTTGCACGGTATCTGGCACACAGCAGGTGCTCAGGAAATAACTGATGAGTGAATTCCCTGGCTGGGGGCCTTGGGGTAGGACAGTGTCCTGGGTGGAGGGCACCCATGGGGGTAAAGGCCGGGGGCAAGCCAAGGTGTGAATTTCACCAGGGAGGAGCTGATCTGTCTCCTTGGTGTCGGTTTTCATGGCCCGGAGGGTCTGTAGCTTTTGAACAATTTTAACGGTAAGAATTCAGCCAATCTGGGGCACCTGGGTGGCTCGGTCGCTTAAGGGTCCAATTCTTGATTTCGGCTCGGGTCATGATCCCGTGGTTCGTGAGTCTGAGTCCCGCATCAGGCTCTGTGCTGTCCCTGGCTTGGGATTCTCTCTCTCCGTCTCTCTCTCTCTGCCCCTCCCTCGCACGCACTCTCTCTCTCTCTCTCTCAAAATAAATAAATTAACTTAAAAAAAAAAAAGAATTCAGCTAATGTAGCTAACGAGAACATCACAGATGAGAAAACTGATGCCAAGACTAGAGAGAGAGTCGGAAGCAGACGGAGTAGCCCAGCCCCAGGCTCCAGGGCATCTTCCTTGAATCTGTGGCCATGGAAGACAGCCCACAGGCTTTAATTCTCCCATTAAGTTGGGGAATTATTTTTGTTTTGTTTTCAGCAAAAGCTTTCCTGAGTCAGCCACCTGCTTTCCGTCTGTCCCCGGGGCTGCTGACCTTGCCCAGGCTACAGACTCAGGAAGGAAGGAGTCAACGGGGCCTGGCAGACAGACAAGGGGGTGCCTGCCTGCACGGCCTGGGCCCAAGGCAGCAAATCCCAGCTCTTCCTGGCAAAATGGAACTAAGCTGATGCCCTTGCGTCTGCCTGCCCCTCGGCTCCTTGCACCTGCAATGCCCCCATAGTAGCATGCTCTTCTATATCTGATTTTTTTTCCCCTGTCAACAAATACCCACTAGGATTGAGCTGATGTGCAGATGCCCCCTTGGCCCTGGGTCCAGACACAAGTGGGAGGTAGAGTGGAGGTAAACACCAGTGGGCCAGGGTCCCCCCAGACCAGCTGAGCCAGGAATCCCAGGCCCCAGAGTCCTGGCTTGCCGTATGGGCTCTGCCTCCCCGCTGCTGGGTGGCCTTGCTCGCCTCCCACCTCTGGGCCTCGGTGTCCCCATCTGTGAAATGGCCTTTGGTGATGAGCTGTCCCACGGAAGGCTTGCCCCGGGGAAAGGAGGAAGGGGCCCCAAGATTCATTCTGTACATACTGTTCCTCCCTACGGCCGCTTGGTTGCTCATCCACTGCAACTACCAGCCCGACTAGGGCTGTTTCAGTTCCTCTCGACCCACCTGTGGGGCTGCAGAGATCTCACGCCATGGACGAGGAGCCCATGTGACCTGGGCAGGCCAGGCCTCGGCTACATCTTAGCCCAAAGACCTCCTTTATTTTGCTCTCTGGTGCCTGAATCCCCACCACCCTGCATTGTCACCCCTGAACTCAGATTATAAGGGTTGTTTAAGTGTAAGTGACCCCAGGTGACCACCAGTAGGCGCTGAGCTCAGACTGGGGCTCCCCGACCTTCCAGGGTCCCTCCGACCTTTACCCCATGGCTCGGTGCACGGCATGCAAATGCTGCAGAAACCCCATGTTCAGGGGCACAGCTCAGGAACTGAGGCACCCCAGATCTGCCTGGGAGTCCAGCTCTGGCCCCCCTAAAGTTCAGTGCACTGACCAAAACCTCACTGGGTCCCCAGCTGTCCAACCTGGGGAGTCTGTGACCCTCTTGGGGACAGGCTGTCCCGGGCCCTGAAATCAGACACGGCCCTCGTGAACTGGGGCAGGTCCCCAACCCTCCCCTGTGAAGTGGGTCCTGGGCTGGCATGGGTGATGCCCACCTGGGGTCCTTGAGCGGCAAGACCTCAGCTGGTGGCAGCCGTGCCTCTTCGGTAAGCAAGTGACCGTTGTCCCTCCCGCCTGCAGATCCTGAACATGGAAGATGATCAGAACTGGTACAAGGCTGAGCTGCGAGGTGCTGAGGGCTTTATTCCCAAGAACTACATCCGCGTCAAGCCCCACCCGTGAGTGGCTGCCCCCGCCCCCTGCCCCGGCCCTACCCTCAAGGCGGCCCCAGCCCCTGCAGTCAAGTGTCCTCACCTGGCCTGGCCCAGGCCGAGCCGAGCTGCCCGAAGGGCACCCCTTAAGCACGCCCCTGGCTTCTAGTCATCAGTGTCTATGCTGAGCAGGGGCAGAGGACAGAGATGCGAGGACCAAAGTGGTGGCAGGGTCAGGGCCAGCCCAGGCCACGCCCCTGAGGGCCTGGAACACCAGAGAATGCCCAGGAGAGTGCTGAAGGGGACAGGGCCCTGGGCTCTCAGCCAGCTGGGCCACTGGCTGCGGTGGGGTCTCTGGCAGGTCCTGCTGTCTCTATGCCTCAGTTTCCTTACCTGTAATATAAGAAGGGCCGAGGCTTCAATCTGCAGAGGATTCTCGAGCCCTCTTTAAGAGTGGGTGTCATGCGTGGGGCCAGGCATGCTGGGACCTGGGACCTGCTGGCCCAGGGAAGCTCCCGGCACGCCCTCAGCAGGTGGCCTCCTCCCACGCCGCTGCCCTGAGAAGGGCCGGGGCCGACCCCGGCCCCAGAACAGGCCCAAGTGGCCAAGAACCTATGAAAAACTGACTGGACATGCCTGAGATGAGGGTGGAGGTAGGCCCCTCACTCAGTCACTCATCAAACACTAGCCGCAGCCCCAGGGGGCCTAGCTGGGTGATGCCAGAAACACATGATGAGATGCTGGGGTCGGAGCAGCCCCATCCTGTGGGAGCGACAGGTCATAAAGAAAGCACGCGATGGGAAGCCCGTCAGCATTGAGGTAACTGGGGAAGGCTCCTCAGAAGAGGTGACAATGAATGAGGTTTAGAAGGGTGTGTAGGAGTTAGCTAAGCAGCAGAAGAGGAAGGCATTCCTGGAAGAGGGGACAGAGAGGACAATGAGGAAGAGGGTCTCAGATGCCAGGCTCACGGTGGTGGGGAGCGTGGTGATGGCTGAGCAGGGGAGGGACCCTGTCACAGGTGGAGGCGTGTGACAGGGCCATGCAGGCTGGAGGGGACAGACTGGAAGCCATGAGGTGTGTGTGACGGTGAGTTAGCAGGGGAGGGCAGTGCAGGGTCAGGGTGGGAACTGGAGGGTATTTCCTCTTTATCTGCCTTCGAGTTATTTCCAAGCTGCTACCACCTCCGGCTTCCTGTGCGGGCAAGGCCCCGTCCCACCCACATCCCCAGCTACCCTGCCTGGGTTCCAGGCATCCCCAGCCTCCCCACGCAGAGGCCGCTGCCTCTAGCCGACATCCTGGGCTGCAGCTATGACATCCAGGCCCTGCGGTGGCCCTGTGGGCAGATATCTGTCCCTCTGGCCTTATAGTCTTTCGGTCAATAAAAGGAGAGCACGAGGGGGAGAGAGAGAGAGAGAGATGCCAGGTGCCCCAGGGAATCCATAAGCCAATGGAGGACACAGGCAGGAGTGACCACCGTGGGCCGGTGGGTCAGAGAGAGACCGCCAGGGGGAGGAAATGGCCTGGTGAAGGCCGGAAGCCCAGAAGGCACAAAGCTGCTGAGGAGCCCTGAAGAGAAGCTCGCATTTGCTGACCCAAGATTTCGGTGCAGGGCCAGGCCTATCTGGGCGACGCTGGTGGCTGAGACAAGACCGCACCTGTTGGAAGCCATGGAGGGTCCCCGTGTCTGAGGCCCTTGGGGTCCCGGGCGTCAGTTCTAGCCACTTACATCTGGGACAGAGCAGGGACAGGGGTGAGGCCCCCAACCCACCCGCCAGGCCATGCCCAGATGTGTTCTTGGCTATCCTCAGCACCCTCCCTGGCCCCAAAATAGCGGTGGGGAAACTCGGCATCTGACTCAGCCCGTCGGGCCCCCGGGTGTGGGGGGAAGGGGAGGGGGAGGGCTGGGGCGGGCTGGGGTCCCAGAAGGCCTCATCCTACACCAGCCCCACTCCTTCCCTGAGCACCCCCACTGTCTCCCCTGCCTGCCCGGGGAGCCCCTGGGGGAACCATGATACCGACCAGGGGCCCCAGAGGCACCCACCTGGCCGTGTGCCCGCGGCAGCCATCAGGGAGGGCTTCCCAGAGGAAGGGCATGGTCTGCTGGGCCTGGAAGTTACAGTAGAAGTTTGCCAGGGAGGGCAGCAGACAGGCCTAAGCGAGTGCTGTGCGGGGAGGGGCGTGAGCCATTTCACAGCAGCCGAGGCGCCTGCAATCTCTCCAGGGCAGACAGTGGAGACAGCTGGATTCTGGAGGTCTCGGGAAATGCTTGTCCCGCACCCCATCCTTCAAGCCACCTGAGGACCAGCCCTGCCTTCTCCTGACGGGGGGCAGGGCTGGCCTCCTCAGAGGGTGTGGTTGCCGAAGCCTTTGAGGGTGACGGCCGCCCACACACTGACGCCTCCTATGGGGTTTTGTGGGTTCTTTGGAGACACCCAAGCCCTCAGGAAACACCCACTCAGGGCCCCACTGGGACACGGCACCTGCACCTGTGTCCTGCTGGGGGCCGCGGCCTCCCAGCTCAGCCTCCCGAACTCCGGGGACCCGGGCCGAGCTTTCCAGATGGTGGTCTTGAGCCCCCACACTCAGCAGCCGTCTTCTCTGCCTCCCCTCCCAGGAAATCCACCGTGAGATGGGCTCGGGGTCCCCACCAGTCTGGGGACAGCAGTAGGCTAAGCCTCGCTTCTGGGTGTGGGCTCCACAGAAGCAGCACCTGAGACGCAGTGGGAGGACGAGAACTTTATTTTGGAGCGGGAGGCGGGCAGGGAAGGAGCCAGTTGTCCACACGGCCGCGGACGGCGGCGACAGACAGGAGGGGCACCGGAGGGAGAGGACGCGGCACAGGCACCCCAGAGTGTTCCATCGGGGCAGGGAGGTGAGTGTTTGTCCACCTGCTCGTCTCAGAGAATGTTCCGGGGGCTCGGTCCACCCTGCACACAGGCCTGTGTTAGTCGCCAGAAAAAAGCCCCGGGGCCGAACCCCGGTGTTCGCATTTGGCCCAGCCCCGTGAGGGGACGGTGGGGACGGTGGGGACGCGGTGGGACACCACCGGCAGCTGCCGCTCCACCTATCGCCCTGGCTCTGGGCTTCGAGGGCTCGTCAACATCCTGACACAACAGGAAAAGTCCCACCTCACATCCGCCCCCGGTGCCAAACTCAGACTCAGGAAACATTTGCTGAAAGAGGGAAGGGAAGCTTGACGAGGGACGGAATCTCTGGACCCCACCCGGGGTTGGCCGTGGTGCCACCATCAGACTCTGGCTGCTCTGGGCCTCAGTTTCTCCAGCTGAACAAGAAAGGGCCCAGCCAGAAACCACCTGGTTTCTACAAGGGTGGGCAAGGCCCACAGAGGCCGGGGCTGCATGGGCCACACAGCGAGATGGGCAGGCCTGGCAGAGAAGCTGAGCCCCAGCCTTTTGCCTCCAGGTACTGGGGGCAGAGGGGCAGTGGGGGTCTTGCACGACTCTAAGCATTTACCAACCACTTCTGCATTACCCAGTTCTATTTGGTCAGCTAGAAAAGGGACTTGGACCTGTGAGCAAAAGTCCAGACGGCCTCAGTCTGTGCATCTGTGAAATGGGTGCAGGGAAACTGCTAGTGCTTCTGCCCTCCATTTTTTCTTCTTCTCCTTCTTTTTTTTTTTTTTTTTTTTTCACTTTTCAGAATCTCTCATCTAAAACAGAGGAGCTCAGCTGGGGTTGGCCAGGTCGAGGCGCCCTAAATTTTGATTTTTCTCATTTCATAATTTCTCATCTCATAATATGTTTGCCTGGCTTGGGCTCAGGAGCCAGAACGCCGGGATCGGGTCCCCACTCCTGCCTGCCATGGCGTGTACCCTTGGGTTCGTTGCTGTGTGATTCTGAGCCTCGGGCTCCTCATCTGTGAAATGGGTGCAATCACATCTCCTGTGTCTCGGGACCGCCGTGAGGATCCGCGATGTTGGACGCCCGGCACACGGGGAAGGGGTGGCCTGGCCTCCCCACTGCCCTCACTCGCCCCCTCTCTCTGCAGGTGGTACTCGGGCAGGATTTCCCGGCAACTGGCCGAAGAGATTCTGATGAAGCGGAACCACCTGGGAGCCTTCCTGATCCGGGAGAGTGAGAGCTCCCCAGGGGAGTTCTCTGTCTCCGTGAAGTGAGTTCTGACCCATGGGGGAGCGCAGAGAAGGGTGGAGAGAGTAGTCTCCCTGAGGGAGGAACAGCCAGAACCTGGAAGCAGGTGACTGTCTGGGGCCGGGGGCGTCCGGGAATGACACGCACCCCGGCGTGTGGTCCAGAGTGGTGGGAATATGCTTGGAAAGGGGGTCGGGGCTGCCTGCAAGGCCTCAAGTGCCGGCACGAAGGGTCTCTGGACATTATTCTCTGGGCAGTAGGGAGCCATCAGAGACTCATCATGAGCGGAGGAAGAAGGATGCCAGGATTTGATGTAATGGAAGCCACTGGGGGTGAGAGAAGCACCGAGACACCCAGGGCAGGTGTCCAGGATGTGCTGTGGACAGGGTGCCACCATATGGTGCCGTGATTGAGATGAGGGACTGTGGGGCCAGGCTGCTTGGGTTCAAGTTCTAGTTCTGCCCTTTCCTGGCTGTGTGACCTTGGGCAAGTCACTTAACTTCTCTGTGCCTGCTTCCTCTGATGTGAAATGAGTAATTGCAAGGAATATATGCGTCAATATATATATATTTTTTGAGTCAGTATCTTCAGAGCGATTGGAATAGTGCCTGACATTGAAGCAGGGTCGCCGTGATGGGAGGGTCTGGCTTTGTGACCAGCAGCTCCTCGGGCGTGACGTGGCCGTCTCTGGGGAGCGCAGAACCCAATCCCAAAGGCCACAACTAGGGCCATGGAGGAATCCAGGCTGGAAGGTAGAAACAACTAGGGCCATTTTTTGGCAGATCCCTCCGGCTGCTATGAGGAGGAGGGATGGTTGGGAGTAAGCGGAGCACTTGGAGGCCAGTGAGGAGCCAGGCCGGAGGTGGCGGTATCTGGGACTCTGGAGGGGGCTGAGGACATGAAAAGCGACCGGGGAGGGGAGAGGTGTGGATCCGCGAAGTCAGGGCCGCCAGCAAAATGCCGACTGTCAGGGTCTCCGCGGGAGGCGCCCACGGTGCCGGCTTTTCCTGTCACTGACCACTGTATTGGGGTGGCAAGGTTGCCAGCGGGAGGGAGGGAACAAGCAGTGGACCCTGGAGCTTGGCAGTGTGGCCCCTAGGAGGCCGTTCTCCCGGGACTGGGTTGGTTCATGGCCAATGGCTTGATTGTCCAAAGGATAAATGAACACGGGGCCACTTTGTTGTTTAATGTGGGGGCCGGGGGGGGGGGGAGTGTGACAGGGCGCTGGGGTCCGGGGAATCCCAAAGAAGCAGGGAAAGAAAGACACGGACAGGGAGGCTGCTGGGGCATGTGTGTAAAAATGACCCAACATCACGAGAGTTCTCGGCACTTACCTGATCCCCTCCAAGCTATGCAAGCAGCCGGCCAGTTCCTTTTACTTCCCTTCCGCCCTTGACCTCCAGGGAACAGACCGGTTATCCCAGGGGATGGGAATGGCTCTGGCCCTCTTTGAGCCTCTATTTCCCCATCTTAAAAATGGGAGCATTGTTGAGGCGCCTGGGTGGCTCAGTCGGTTGGGCGTCCGACTTCAGCTCAGGTCACGATCTCGCAGTCTGTGGGTTTGAGCCCCACGTTGGGCTCCGTGCTGACAGCTCAGAGCCTGGAGCCTGCTTCAAATTCTGTTATCTCTCTCTCTCTCTCTGCCCCTCTCCTGCTTGCACGCCATCTCTCTGTCTCCCCAAAATAAATAAGTCTTTAAAAAAATTTTTTTTAATGGGAGCACTGCCAGTGTGCATGTGTATGGGGTCGGGGGGGATGCTGTGAGTTCTTAGCTCTGATCCACCACCCCGCCCCCCGCCCCAGGATGGTCGTGGGCATCTGGAGTGCCCCCTGGGTCACTTCCCACTTCCACAGCTCAGCCTCCACTCCCCAGGATCCGTGCAAAAGCAGGAAATGGAAATTTTCCGTGTGCTGGCTGTCCGAGGGCCTGGTCAGCTGGGAATGGCGCTGGGGACTCAGCCGGACAGCTTCTGCAGCTGGAGCTGAGGGGAGGTGGTGGCCCTGCCAACCCCCACCCTGCCTCGCCCGCCTCTGAGATCAAATCACACCTCCATGCACTGCCCTCTTCTGGCGATTCTTTGTAAATGCAGCCCGGCTGGTGCAGGTTCAGATGCTGCTGTGTGTGTGTGTGTGTGTGTGTGTGTGTGTGAGAGAGAGAGAGAGAGAGAGAGAGAGAAAAGAGAAGAGAGAGGGAGGGGGAGAGAGAGAGAGAGAGAGAGAGAGAGAGAGAGAAAACCACAGAGTGGGACAGAGAGAGGAGTCAAACCAAGGAGTGTGGTGGGAATATAGACACGGCCTGGCCCAGGGGTCTCCACGATGAATGAATAAATATGGGCAATTCAGAGACAGGGGACACTTTCCACATGGTGAAGGAGGTGATATCTGAGCTGGGTCCTGAAGCCCGAGTAGGAGTTTGGTGTACAAAGAGAGGAGAGGCATGTCAGGCACAGGGACTAGCCTGTTGGACCCGGAGTTGGGGTGGGGCAGGGGTGGGTTTGGATAGCAACAAGTCCGACCAGGAGGGGAGACAGGCAGTACTAGGAGGTAGTTGTTGAGCAGGGGAGCCAGCACCCATGTCCTGGGAAAAGGCCTGGGAGCATCTTTCAGAGAAATCCTAGCACATGCCCTTCCGCACGTCCCCCAGGGCATCCTGGCCGAGTCCCCCCCCCCCCCCCCCCCCCAGGTCAGAACCAGAAGGAGCTTCCAGGGCTCAGCTAGCTGTGGTTTGTGCACAGCGTCACCAGGTGGCGTCCTCCACCCCCCAGTTTCATCCCAGCTGAGCCACGCCTCCCAGGTCCTCCTCCCATTCCTGGTCCATTGTCTCTCACGGGGGCCTTTCAGTGGCCCTTGGAGGATCATAGGGCAGGGATTAGAGTTGGAAACTGAGACTCAGAGGGCGTATATGGCTGGGAGTGTGGGCTTTTGAGCCAGAATCTCAGCTCTGATACTAGCTGTATAACCCTGGGCAAATTACCCTCTGAGCCTCAGTAAGTGCTCCAAAAATGCAAGTTATACTAGTGATTATATTACCTTCTAAGGGCCACACTGCTTCCCAGCGCCCGTCCCATGAACCCAGGGCTACTAGAGAAGGGGCAGTGACAGAGTGGCAGGGAACCCAGTTCTCGTCCTGACTTCGCTTCCTGTTCCCCCCACCCCACCCCGTGCCCCCGGGCAGGTCCTGGCTTTCTCTTGGCTGTAATGGCCTCATCTACATCATAGAGACAGCAACCCCCAGGTTGTGAAGTCCAGTGACTCGATGGCCATCCAGCAAAGTGACAGCGGTGCAGGTTCAGGTGTGAGAGCATTTCCGCCTGCATCGGCTTGGCTCTCGGGGACTCTGACCCCATTCCACGTGGCATCTCCCGCATGCTCACGCCAAGCCCCATAAAGCTGTCAGAGGTGGGGTTTATGGGCCTGGGCTGCCTCTCGGAGTGAGAACGGCCACGGCTGACTGCCCTTTATGAATTTACAAAGGGCTATCTGCCACCACTTCCAGGGGCATGTCTGAGCTGGCAGCCAGCAAGCCAGGGACCAAGGCTGGGGCGCAGTGCCTGGGCTGTGTCGCTTTTGTCCCACACTCCCAGCCAGCCTGCGGTGGATTTCTCCACCACAAACGGCAGGTTGCTCCCAAGCAAGGCATTTTGCTTCCGTTCAGGCCGGAAGCGCCCTGGAGTCAATGCACGTATGTTTGCTCTGGTCACCGAGTACCTACTGTGTGCCAGGCCTTGTCCCAGGTGCTTGGGATTCGGCCATGAACAAAATGGGACAAAGCTCCCTGTCCTTCGGGCACCCATTTCTACTGGGGTGACAGACGGGAAACAGTTATACAAATTACCTAAAATCGTGGAAGATGATAAAGGCTCTAGGGAAAGTGAAGCAGGAAAGAAATGGTGGCAGAAGGTGGAGGGTGCAATACTTTGCGGGCAAAGACAGAGAAGAAGTGATCCCCAGAAACCCCGTTGGCAGGAAACGGGGGCTCAGAGAAGTGCAGTAACTTACCCAAGGTCACACAGCAAGGAAGAGCAGAGCAAGTGCCCATTGGCCCTCTGCGCCCTGACAGACCCACCTGTTCTGAGTCCCAAAGACCCACAGGTCCCTGCCAAGGTCCCTTTGGTTCGATTTCATGTCTGCTGCGGCACGTGTATTCCACCCCAGCCCTTTTCTGAGGCTAGAGAAGGGCCATGCCCAATGGAGATCACCCGGTGGGGGTGAGCACCCACACCTCTGCCCTGGAGGGCCCACAGGCCCCAGCTGGGGCAGTCCTGGGGCTCCTGACCTTACCCCAGCCTTGTGTATCCTGTCCCTTTGCTGCTGCCACTGTCCCTTTGCTGCTGCCACCAGGCCAGAAAAACCAGCCGGGCAGGACAGGCTGTTGCTAGCACCAGGACTCAGTTGGTCCTTGAGGCTTTTGTTACAGCCCAGAGGCCAGGCCCTGCCCCTCTTTCCCCCCACCCCGCCCACAGTGGGCGGGTGTGGGGGTCACACACAGAGACAAACACACCCACGGCTGCAAAGAAAGGGACTCACACATATACTCGCACTCACGGAGTAGAGAGAGAGAGAGAGAGAGAGGGAGAGAGACCTCCCCCCCCACACACACCCCTAGACATGAGAGACAGGGACACCAGGCACACGCAAGCCCCAGGACACTCACACAAACACCGTGGGCACTGCCCACTGTTGTGGACCAGCTCCACGTGGCCCCTCCTCTGGCCTCGCCCGGGTCGAGACCCCTTCCTGGCCGCCCTTCCCGCCTCCAGCTCAGCAGGGCTCACAGGGCACGGCTGTCTGCACTCAAGCCATCCCCCCTGCCCAGTTCGGGGGTCATCTGGAGTCAGACATGGATCCCCCTATGTGCCCTGCAGCTCCCCTGGGCCGGGGGGAGGGAGAGTCCACAGAGGGTCTAAAGGGTTCTCAAACACCTCAAGGCTCCACCCGGGCCTTGAAGGATGGCTAAGGCCAAGACCACAGAGGAAAGGGAAGGTGTTCCTGGGGAGATCACTGGCAAGGGTCCCACGAGGCTGGAAGATAAGCTGGCTAGAGAGAGGGAGACTGCCCCAGATGCTGAGTCCTTGGGGCCACCCGATGGAAGTGGCCCTGCTCAGCCTCAGACAAGCGTGATCACTGATCAGGAGGGGCCACGCCTGGCTTCCATGGCCGCCCCTGGCTGTGGGCAGGCCTCTCTCCTTTCTGGGTCCCGCTCTCCTCACTACAGAACAGGAAGGTTGGACCAGGTGGGAGAAGGGACAAGGCCCGTCGTTTACTGAGGACCTATACTATGCACCACACACAGGTGAGGGGCTGGAACACGCAAGCATCCCAGATTTGAGAATTCTCCCAGTTCTCAGATTGGAAGGCTCTAGAATTCCTGGGTCCCTTGTCCCTTTCCTGTCTCATCTCCTCTTCTCTGCCGGCCGATCGTCCTGTGTGATCAGGGAATGCTTTGTTCCTGATAACTTTCCTGGTAACTGAAGGTAACCTCCAAGCACCAAAAAGTTCAAAGTTGTGGTCCGTTGGGGTTGAGGTCATTTTCTTTTTCTTTCTTCTTTTTCTAATGTTTAATGTTTATTTTAATTTGAGAGAGAGAGAGACGGATCACAAGCGGGGAAGGGGCAGAGAGAGAGGGAGAGACATAGAATGTGAAGCAGGCTCCAGGCTCTGAGCTGTCAGCACAGAGCCCGACGTGGGGCTCGAACCCATGAACCGTGAGATCAGGACCTGAGCTGAAGTCCGAAAGTTGGACGCTTCACTGACTGAGCCACCTGGGCGCCCCCTGGAGATCATTTTCACAGCTACTACCCCCTTGTCTGTCCCCTTACCCAAAGGGGAGGGGCCGTCCTTACCCCAGGTTCCTCCTCCTGCCTCTGCACCAGGTGGCCCAGACATGGAGTCCTTGGGGTCCGTCTCCTGGTTTCTCACTTGCCCGGCTTCGGGTTGCCTTACTCCGCTGCTGGGAGAGACACTCCTCCCCGAACACCCCTGCCAAAGTCTAGGGACCGGGGAAAACCTGATCTCGCAGGGACCGGACACTAGGGAGTCATAGGGCTTAGAGGCTGCCTCAAGGGGAGTGTGTGGCCTCTGGGAGGCTGTGGCAGACCAGACAGGGCAGGAGGCACCGTCCGCCTGCCCGCCCTAGTTCCATCCCAGGAACACGGGCATGCATGTCGGCCGGCCGACAGCATGCGCGGCTTAGTCACCTGGGAACAATGCTTGCTGATGAGCGGCTTTGTCTCGGGTTTGGGCATCACTGCTCCACCGGGTCCCAGAACTGGCTCACCTTGGAGCTAAGCTGCCCTGAGATCTGGATGTGTCTTAGAGAGGGTGTCGGGTCTATTTCAGGGTCAGGACACCTGGAGGGCTGGAATCACAGCTCAGAGCGGACCGGACAGTAGAGGGTTTCAAGAACAAAGCACCTGATGAGCATTTAAGCCTTGGGCCTTGACGCTCTAGTCCCTGGGTCTAGCCTCTCCCAGCTGGGCTAGCCCTCAGGGCCCACTCCGGCCTCCCTGCCTTTTCCGTGTGTAGTATGCAAGCCATTATGTGCAGTGGGTCAGAAGACGGGCCGTACAAGGGGCTGAGGAACCCAGGGAGACCTCTGACTCTGACTGAGTTTGGGCCATTTTACCTGGGCTTTGAGGCATGAGTAGGAGCTTGACTCGAGAAGAATTTGGAGAAAACTGTGTATGCAAAGGCTTGGAGGGGAGGTATGTTGGAGTGGAGAGAGAGATTCTGTGTGGTTTGGACCCCTTAACATGGGCAGGGTGGGAGGCATCCCACTTTGCCCACCACCCCCCCCCCCCCCCCCCCCACGAACAGAACAGATTCACCTTAAACAATTATCTTCAGTCTTTAATCTTAAACCTTCAACCGAGCAGCACACCCGCCCCAGGACTGACACTGGAGGAACCACAGGTCCCAGGCCTTCTGGGCTCTCAGCTCCACCAGCCACCGGGGCAGGAAGCCCTTCCACGGGCAGGTTCCTAAGCTGGCTTCTTTTTGCTGGGGAGCCGGGGTTCTCCTGTGTTCTCCCCGAAGTCACCAGCAGAGTCCCCACCTCCTGCAACCCCCCTCCGGGGAGTGCATCAGCGCCCCCCATTGGGCAGGTGAGGAGGCCGAGGCCCAGAGGCCCAGGTGAGCTGACCGGAGCAAGGAAGCGTGGCCGTGGTCTTTTGGCCAGGCCCAGAGGATGAGAGGGAAGGCCTCCTGGGGATCACAGCCCAAGGAACAACGTGGTGCAGTAGCAGTCCTGGACTGGGGCTGACAAGGTCTGGGACGTTCCCCGTATCACAATTAGAATTACGATTACTGCTATGGTCATACAACGAGAACCAGCAGGGGAGCATGCTAGAATGACGCTTGACACGTGGGAGCTTGGATGTGGCCCCAGCTCCGGTGTCTGTTGCCGCGTGTGACCCTGGGGGGGGGGGGGGTCACGGTTTGCACTCGGGGCCTCAGTTTCCCCGCCGTACAAAGGGCTCGGTTTGCACCTCCTGGACCACGTGGTGGGGCCGGCCACCCTTGCAGAAGGAAGGGTAACTGCAATGGTTTGTGCTGCCCATTGTCCTAACGCTGGCCCCACCTCTGGTCCCAGTCCATCATGGCCTGTCCCGGCGTATGGGACATGCTGCGTGCGGGAAGAGAGTATATGAAGTGTACGAAGGAGGTGAGGCTGGGCAGGTAATCAGAGCCAGATCTCGAGTCCGAGGTGTTAAGATTTTCTCCCGAGGGCAATGGGGAGCCATAGAAGGTTCTTGAGGTAGGGGGCAGATAGAGACATGAAGCATCCGACACACCTGAGCTCCTCTCCCACCTGCAGGCTTTGGTCTGAGTCAGCATGGTCTGAGGACTCACTCTTCGTGGGACCATGAGGACCGGGAAGGGGCTAGGGGAGACTGTCATGTCTGAGGGGCATATTGAAGAGGTGTGAGAAGAGAAGGCCGTTTATTGATTGATTGATTTTTAAAGTTTATTTGTTTTGAGAGAGACAGAGACAGAGAGAGAGAGAGAGAGAACAAGTGGGGAAGAAGGGCAGAGAATCCCAAGCAGGCTCTGCACTGTCAGCACAGAGCACGAGTCGGGGCTTGAGCCCACAAACCGCGAGCCCAGGACCTGAGCCGAAATCAAGAGTCGGACGCTCAACCGACTGAGCCACCCAGGCAACCCCCTCCCCCGAGAGGAACCCGTTCAATGCTGCCAATTAGCCACAGGCTGCATTTTCTGAACCCTTTTCCAGAAGGTGCTACCATTATCCAGAAGCTGAGGTTTAGAGAAGTTCAGTGACCTGCCTAAGGTCTCACGTCGACCTGCCCTCCCGCCCTGCACCTTCTCCCCCGACTGCGGGTCTCAACCAGGGCTGAGAGGGGCGAGCTTCCAGGGGGAGGCAGAAGGGAGGCCCCGGGGCCCCGCTGAAGCTGCCCCTCTCCGCTAGCTACGGCGACCAGGTACAGCACTTCAAGGTGCTGCGCGAGGCCTCGGGCAAGTACTACCTGTGGGAAGAGAAGTTCAACTCCCTGAACGAGCTGGTCGACTTCTACCGCACCACCACCATCGCCAAGCAGCGGCAGGTTTTCCTGCGGGATGAGGAGCCCCTGCTCAAGGTAGGGGCCCCCCCTGCCCCCCCCGACGTGAGCCTCCGCGGGGGGCCGGGACACCTGCCGGGTCTGGCCACCCCCCACCCCCACCGGCAGCCCCGCATCCAGCCCAGGCTCTAGAGTCCGACTCTGGTGGCACTGCAGTGAGACACGCAAGGGTGGGGACGGAGAGGGAAAGGAAAGGAAGGAAGAGAACGGACGTGACGCGGGGCCACCAGTGTCTGGCTTGTTCTCAGCTCCTGGCGCAGGGCGTGGGTCACAGTAGGCACTCGGTGTGAATTTGCATGAATGAAGGTACAGACACCTGCCGAGCCTACTGGGTGCCGTGCGCGCTGAGCTGGGCTTAGTATGCTGGGGTCCTCATCTGGCCATTGCCCGGGTGAGGAAACTGAGGCGCACCCAAGACCACCCACCGGGTAGGCTCAGTCCGGGTTTCTGGCCCCGAGGAGCTGGTCTTGGGTGGGGTGGAGGCAGTGTGAGCGCTCGTGGGTGAGGGCCTGGCTGGGCTCAGGGTGTGTGTGTGTGTGTGTGTGTGTGTGTAGTGGGGGGTGGGTATCCAGCCGCCACTGGTCCTCGCAAGAACAGCAATTTGCTAGCCAGCCCTTTCATCAAGGGGCCCCTAGGACCAGCCCTCGCTCTCATTAGAATGATGATAGCAGCCAACAGGGTTATTAGCCCCGGTGTGGTTTCCTCTGGGAGGGGGGTTCGGCAAGGCCTGGGGCTAGAGGTCAGGACCCTGGGACGGCCCAGTTGAGCCTGGGCTCTGCAGGGGAACCAGGGAGCATAGCCTGGGGGGGAGGCTGACGGACTGCTACAGAGAAGCTCCAGTCCTGCCTGTCCCTAGACCCCCACCACGCGTGACCTTCGTCCGTTCCTCAACTGGGCCTCAGTTTCCCCTCTCATGTGCCAGGAGGGTCAAACGGTGCCTCGGGAGACCCCCATTCGTGCACTCTGGGCCGCCAGGAAGCTGCCGGGCCTCCTCAGTCTGATCCTGGGGCTGGGTCGGTGGCGAGCTCTCCTTCTGAGCCACCTTCCCTCCCCTCCCCCCTCCCCCCAGGCCTCTGTCCCAGACCTCCTGCAACCTCTCTCCTTCACCGCCGTGGGCCAGGTCTGCCCTTGGAGAATGTGAGGGAGCCAGTGTGGAGCTGGCTGAGGGCTCCCCACACTGCCCCCCCCGCCCCCACTGCCTCGCTCTGGCCTGGGCCCTGGGGTCACCCACCCTGTGGGAGAACTCCAGAGCTGGCTCAGTCCCCTAGGACCCATGCCGCCTCCTACTTCCTGGGCAGAGAGCCGCTAATTACAGCCTGTCCACTGATCCTATCACCCATCCCGGATAAGATTCCGCAGGCTCAGAACAGAGATGCCAGTGGGACCGGTAGGGCCGGGACACCAGGTATAATCGTCACGGCGACAGGCTGACGTGCCTGCAGAGAGCTCTTGTCCGCCCGCCATTTGCAGGGGGGGGAAACTAAGTCCCACGAGGGTGGGGACTTACCCGAGGTCACCTCGGGGTATAGATAGGACAGGAACCCAGGCCTGAGAGCTGGGAGCGGCCCTGAGTGACATCCTCTCCCTCCAAGCTCGGTCAAGGGCACAGCCATAAACTCTGTTCCTAGCTATGCACCACTTTACAGCTTATAAGGCCCGTTCCTGTGGCCAGGACAGCGGTGTTGGTCTGTGGAGAGGGTGGCGTAGACTTGGAGTGAGAACAGAGTCCAAGCTCAACTCTGCCCTCCCACCCACAGCAAATCACTTCTCTTGTTGGGGCCTCCTGAAAACCCCCACTAACCACCTCCTCCCCTCGCAGGGCCCCCGGGCCTGCTTTGCCCAGGCCCAGTTTGACTTCTCGGCCCAGGACCCCTCACAGCTCAGCTTCCACCGCGGTGACATCATCGAGGTCCTGGAGCGCCTGGACCCCCACTGGTGGCGGGGCCGGTTCTGCGGACGCGTGGGCTTCTTCCCACGGAGCTACGTCCAGCCGGTACAACTGTGACCGGGGTGGGGGCCCAGGGCGGGGGCAGAGCCAGCTGGCCATCCGCCCACCAGACACTGAGGTCCAGAGAGAGGACGTGGACGCCCCGTCCCAGGGTCCCACGGGGCTCAGCCTCACTGGAACGTGGACCTCCTCACTGCCAGGCCCGGGCTCCCGCTGCTTCATACAAACGGAGACGGGGCCTCAGTGCCCGAGGACCGCTGCGATGTTCAGTGCTCACCAGGCAGGGGGAGCTCCCAGAGCTTCCTGCTGGCCTCTTCCTGTTGGCTGCCAGCTCCATGGTGTCACGGGGCAGGGGGACAGAAGCCCCACTCACTCCAACCATCAATGGCCGCGGTCTCAGGGCTCTTGTATTTGGGGGCTCTACCCGAGGAAGCATGGCGGACGGGTTCACCTGGGGCTGACCATCTTCTGGGCCTCCCTGCCCACCCTCAGATGGCCTCTTGAGGTGTTCTGGCTACCGGGAAAGTGGCTTAGCGGTGAGGGACAGGCACGCACATTGACCTGGACCGATGGACGGACTCCAGGTGGAGACTGACTTCTCAGCAGCCCCCTGACGACTTCGGGCCCCACTTGGGTGTCCAACACCCTCACCCCACCACAGACACTTTGGGGAGGGCCTGCGGGAGGGGAGTGCAGGGATGAAAGAAACAGGCAGCTGTCCCTCTCCCATAGGCCCGACACGATGGACAAGCTCCGAGGGCAGGCCCCGGGCACAGCCACTTGGGGGACCTGGCTGCTCTGGCCTTCTCTGTGTAGGCCCAACTTCTGCCCGGACTGGGGTTCCCGGAGCTCAGGGAAGCTACAGGCCAGGCGGGAGGCCAGGGCCACCGCCGGACTTTGAGGTCCAACAGCATCTGGGATGGGACACTGGCCTGAGCACAGGCGGGGCGTCCACTTGGAATGTGCCACCAGAAGCCAGTACTGACTAGCCCCTGCCCAGGGCCTGGGCACTTTGGGGAGCAGGAAGCATGAAACGGGGCTCCGAAAGTGCTTCAAATGCCAGGCTGATGGTGGAAGGGGCAGGGAGCGGGGAGGGAGGGAGGGGACGGCCTCGTGGCAGCCAGGAGCAGCTGGGATGGGAGGCAGGAGTCCAGGGAGGGGGGCTCCCCTCTGCCCAGGGCCGTCTGGAGACCCTTCAAGCCCCAAGCTGCTCCTGACCTGGGCCCGTGTATTCAAAATAAAAACAGGAAAATGAGTATAAGGATGTTGATCGGAAACCTCATTTTCTTTGCTTTGTGCTGGTTTTGAAATACCACCTTCTTTCTGTCCGTCGCCCCCGACCTTTTTAGGACTCCTCCTTTGCCGGCTCAACTGGTGTGTGGGCACCGGACCGGCTACGCAGTCGCGAGGGGAGTCCCTGGGTCTCTGGGCCTCGGTGTCCTCAGTGAAAGCAAGGTAGACCTGAGGATTCCGAGCGCTCCGGCCTTCTTGGCCACGGGGCCAGCGTCAGGCGAAGTAGGCGTAGAAGAAAATGTTGACACACATGAGCAGGATAGCGTTGAAGCCACACACACGGGCCCAGAAAGCGTGTTTCTGGCGTGTCCGGCCATCGCCTGGAGGAGGTAGGAGGAGGAGAGGGAGACAGATGAGGACCACAGGGCCACACTTCGTACTCCTACGTCCAGGGTGCCTTGGGGTGGGAGAGAGACTCAGAGCCTAGGGTCACACACGTACCTGCTTTGGCTCCCACGAGCACATCCTGAGCCAAGGTCCACCAGGTAAGGTTCTCAATCTGCGGAGAACGATCGGGACGTGGGGGTGTGGCAGGACAGGGGCGGGCCCAGACAGGGTCAGGGGTCGGTGACGGAAAGTGGGCAGCTGTGTTCAAAAGGGGACGGGGGTCAAGAGCTAGGAAATTCTGTTTATTTTTTTAAAGTTGATTATTTATTTTGAGAGAGAGAGAGCAGGGGCGGGGCAGAGAGAGAGGGAGAGAGAGAACCCCAAGCGCTGTCAGCCCGACGTGGGGCTTGAACTCATAACCCACGAGATCACGCCCTGAGCTGAAATCAACAGTCGGATGCTTAACCGACTGCACCACCCAGGCGCCCCAAGAGCTGGAAAATTCTTGAGTCGCAGAGGGTCAGGGGTCAGAGTCAGGGGCCGGGGCAGGCTCACCTGGATTCCCTGGGGGGGTGACGTCAGCAGGCTCCCAGCCACCACAGCGACCCCGCTGAGCACAAAGAGGGCGATGGCAAAATGTAAGTAGTGAAGGCTGCTGACGATGGCTGGCCGCGTGTCCGGGTCACCGCAGCGGGGGGCGGGGTGCAGGAATTCCAGGACCAGCCGAGTGGCACCCAGGGCCAGCCCCACCATCAGGCCCCAGAAGGCCCCCTGGGGAAGGGGAGGCAGGGCAGGTGGACGGTGAGGGCCCAGGTTCCCCCAGCACGCACATGGGCGGCAGGGGAAGATGTGAGCCAGACGCAGCCCGTCCGCGGGGAGGGGACTGAGCCCCGACCTCCCCCCTACCCCCCCCCCCCGCCCCCGTCCTGTCTGCCCTGGCGCTGCCCATCCCCCACCCACCTGCTCATTGGCACGCCGCCAGAAGATGCCCAGAACAAAGACTGCGGTCACGGGGGGGGCCAGGGAGCTGGTCACCGACTGCATGTAGATAAAGAGCTGCCCACTGTTGGAGTCCTGCAGGATGGGGATCCAGGCCACGCTGACGCCCACGAGCACCACGATGACCAGCCTGTGGGCAGGCAGTGGGCGTGCTCGTCCCGGAAGACCCTCCCTCAATTCTCCCGCATCTCCCGCAGCCACTAAGATGCGCTCTCCAGCCGTCCCCTGCCACCCCAGCCTCCTCCCTGGCCTCTGGTCCGCTCCTCTGGGGATGTGGCCGGCCCTGCCCTGCCCCCACCCTTCCATGGCTTCCTGCCGCCTGCAGGTCCGCCCCGACTCCACCTGTCCCTGGGGTCTCCACTGCGTCAGCCCTCAGGGAGCAACCCCCCCCCCCCCATGGCCTCCCAGGCTCTCCTCTTTGTCTTCAAGGCACTCATCCCGGGGACATACAGAGGTATGTTGGGGGGGGGGGGGTTACATGCTCCCTGTCTGTCTCCCCGGCCTGGCTGGAAGCACCAGGGGAGGTGGGAGCCTCATCCATGGAGCCCACTGCTGCATCCCCCTGGCATACAATAGGTGCTCAATAAACACTTGCCGGCTTCCTGAGAGGCTTGCGCCCTCACATTCCAGCCAGACTAACCCCCCCCCCCCAGCTTCTTTAGTGCTGGTGGCCTCTGGCTGAAACCCTCCTCACCACAAGAGCCTGAGGCTGCAGACCTGCACCCATCACAGGGTGACCTCTGTCCTAAGAGTGCAAGGCTTGGGTCGGGGCCCGGACTCCTCAGCTCTGAGGCCTGAGACCTCTGGTCGGAATGAGCCCCTCTGCCTCCCTCCCCTGTGTGGACCCCTCCTTCCGGCCCCTGCCTGCCTCCCCTCTCGGTGCAAGGCCTCCCCCGCGGGGACGTGCTTCGCTCACTCATTCAGCAGTCGCCCGTTCAGAAGCCCATCGGAGTGCAGGGCACCGTGCGAGAAGCCCAGACTGGGTGACGAGTGGGCCCTGTCCCTCCCCAGCACGGACAGCAGGGCAAAGAAAGTAGATGAGTCTGTTACTCTGTCCTAAGGGCTGGGCTCAGGGAGCCCAGAGGAAGTATCGATCCCAGAGGGCTTCTAGGCAGAGGAGGGTCGCCCTCCAGCCTTGAAGAGGTGTGGGGCCCAGCTAAGGAGGCAGAGCTGGGGTCGGGTGTCCTATCTGCTCCTCCTTGGCTGAGTGCCCCTTGCCCCTGTGTCTTGGGTCACTTGGGCACACCTCACCCCCAAGGAGGGTGGTGGGTGAGACCCCCCTGGAACCCTAGACGGGACAGCAAGGGCGAGAGAGGCCACGTCTGCAGCTGGGGCGGGTCCTTCCTGTGTGCCTGTCCGCCTGCCTCCCTTTCTTCCCTTCCAGGCCTGAGGGAGAGGGTGGAGGAAGGAGGTACCACCTTGATTAAGGCTAATTAACCCTTAGCCTGGCAGGCAGGCGGGCGCTGCCCTCTTCAAAGGCATAGGCGGGCTCCACGGACACCCAGCCCACCCCGCCCTCCCCACACAGTCTTCTGCAGCCCACACTGGGCTCAGCGCCTGTGCGCGGGGCCTGGCCTCTCCGGGCCGGCCTGGACTGCGGCCCTGGCCTTCCCCCTGCTCTCCAGGGCTTCCCCTTCCAACTCAGTCACCATCAGGCTGCCAGAGAGACCCCAGGCCCAGAGGCTGTTCCTTCTGCCTGGAATGTCCTTCTCCAATTCCTCCCCTGGCTGACCTCCTCCAAGGCTCAGCTCAAGGCCTTCCTCCTCCAGGAAGCCTTCCAACCCCACCCCTTCCTGCACACACACTGCTGTCGGGATGACTGACCCTCTCCATCATTCCTGGGCTACAGCTGCGGTGGTGGGGGGGTGGCCCTCAAGGGCTTTGAGATCTCTCTGGATCCCCCATATTGTTCAGCTTGATGCAGGATAATAGGGGGGCGTCGGGCACTCCTTGTGGACTGGATAACAGAGAATGGCAGACAGGAGCGGGGAGCAGGAGCAAAAGGCCCTGGCAAAGATCAGGGCCCCAGACGTGGGACTGTCACTTGCCCCAGGCCTGTGATGGCTCCTCTGGTGCCACCCCAACCTGATGAGACTGTCAGGGTCACTGGCATGCCCCTGCCTGTCCCTGCCCCACGATGGCCTCCTCCCCAGGCTTCTGGACATGCTCTGTTACCCCTCTCTGTGAGTCCCACACCTCCTTGGATTGAGGCTCCAGAGACCCAGGACCCCAAACCATCTAGGAAACGCAGCTTAAACGGTGTTGTTTTAAGCAGGAAGAGGCTGGAGGTGTTGGGGGGTGTCCCCGTGCTGCACGAGGGAGGCCTTTTCGAGCTGAACCCTGGCCCAACACCTAGCATGAGACCCTTTCTACTGCACCAAACTGGCAGCTGAGGGAACTGGGACCCAGAGAGGGTGAGCAACCTGCCCTGTGTCACACAGCCTTATGCCCCCAGGCAGGTTGGTGGAGCCTGGGTTGGCTGGGGCTTGACATGGTAGAAGAGGTGGGAAGGAGGGTCAAGGGCACCATGGCGGGGGGGGGGGGGGGGGGTGAGTTGGAATGGCGGGGGGCAGTTAGGACTTTGGCTTCAGGTGGGAAGAGGAGAGAAGCCTGCTTCTGAGGAGGCCAGGAAGTCGGGGGCACGAGACATGGGGGCCACTGAGCGGGCACTGAGGCTACCCGTGTCCCAGACCCAGGGACCCGGTCACACTCTGGGCAGCTGGAGGGCACTTGGTCCCGGGATGCCGAGCCCGGAAGGGTTTTGGAGGAGTCTGCCAGATAGGGGCAGGTTTTCGGGGCCACGGGGCCACTGAGGAGGGGCGGGGGAACAACGCAGGGGGGGAGAGGAGGTCAAGGGGCCAGGACCTGCTGACACAGAAGCTTCGTGCAAGGCCGGAGGGAGAGGCTCCTTGTTTTGGAGGAGGCTGGGAGCCTGTAGATGAGCTCACACTCGCCTGCTGAATGGCGTGTCCCGACAGAGCCCTTCTGACAGCAGTGGGGCTGACTTACGTCACTGGGCCACCTGCCTGGAGTTGCAGCAGAGACCCCGCCCTGAGGATGAGAGCCAAGGGCAGGGGGCCGCAGGGTGCGCTGTCGGTCAAGACGCGCACCAGAGGCTGGGCCCCTCGACCCAGCGGGTGGAGTTGGGGGAGCAAGCCTCGGAGGGGCACGGGAGGGTGGGAGCTGGGAGAGGGCCCAAGCGGGCGGGCACGTTCACACACTAGGCACCAACCTCTCATTACCCGTTGCTGAGTTCACCCCCAAAGGACTCTCCGCCGAGTACAGGGATGGAGGGCTGGGCCAGACATGGCCCCTGCCTGTCTTTGTGGGGGGTGGGGGGCATCAGGGAGACAGGTGGACCTATAGGGGCCACATGTCCTGAGGGAGGAATCAGACCATGGTCCCCTGTGGGAGGCTTAGAGGGGAGAGGGGCTCACTCCTCAGTCAGGCCTATCAGGGAGGGCTGCGTGGAGGAGGGGGGACACTTGGGCAAAGTCTAGAAAGATCAGGGAGGCTCCTCAAGGTGATAAGGAGGGGACTAGCAGGGCTAGGAGGAAACGGGAAGAAACTCAGTGGGGCCAGGGACAGCTGTGGCCTGAGTGTGGCCATCCCGAGAACTGGCTCTGGGCCCTCTGCGGGGCAGCTGGAAACCATCAGGAGGGCTTAAGGGCTCAGATTTTAGGAAGACAGACAGATCCACAGGGTGACTGGGGAAGGGGGACTCTACCCAGCAGAAATGCCCTCAGAGATTCAGCTCAGAGTCCAAGATACATCTAAGATGAAGGCCGTGACCATGAACGGGTGGCCAGAGCAATGTGGGATGTGGGATGGACAGGACACTCTGGCTCCTTGTATCCTCTCCTTCCTGGGAAGTTCCTCCGCAACTGGCAAACTCCTACTCACCCCTCAAAGCCCCCCGTTGGTGGGGCCCCACGGGCCGTCGTGTGGCTGGGGAAGCCTGGGTCCCAGCCTGTCCCCGGTGCCTGGCACGACCCCTCCCACTGCCCACCCCCAACCGTACCGGCCAATGAGCAGCAGCTCCCGCTCGCCAGCGAGGGGCCTCAGCCGCCTCCAGATGTCCATGGTGACAAGTGTGCTGCTGCTGTTGAAGATGGAAGTCAGCGACGACATGAGTGCGGCCATCATCACTGCAATCATCAGCCCCCGCAGACCTGGGGGTCGGGAAGACAGGGCCGCTGTGACTCTGCTTGGGAGCCCCTGCTGCCCGTGTCCTACTGAGGACCCCTGAGGCCCCTGAGGTCCCCTGAGGCCCCCCTGGTCAGCATCGGCCATGCACAAGTCCTCGAGAGCAGAGCCCCAGGGGGAGGGAGGCTGGAGGTTTCCAGGGACAGAGACCCAAACACAAGAGGCTGGGAGGCCAAGGGCCAATGGCAGGGCGGCGGGGGGGGGGGGGTCGAAACTTCTGGATTTGTGGCTTCCTGTGATTGCGTCTGCTCTTGAGGGTGCAGTTATCAGCACCTTGTTTCCACAAAGCCTTGCAGGTGAAAAAGCACTTTCACACCTAGGACTTCAAGTGACGGAAGCATTATTAACCCGTCTGACAGATGAGGAAGTGGAAGGTCCTAGCGGGAGGAGAGGTGCCCAGGGACTCACTGCAGCCAGAGGCAAAACTCTGGGGTGGGGTGGGGAGAGGAAGGCCTGGGGCGGGACCCTCTGCCTGGAGGTCACAACTCGGTCAGGGCGCAGTGGCCCAGTGTCTGGGGTTTCCTGCCATTTCTTGTGGGTGGCAGGCCCCAGCAGGCACTAGGGGGTCCCCTTTCTTGTTGGCTTTGTAGAAAAGGAAATGCAGTTCCGGGGGAAAACAAGGGGGCGTCCCCACCGAGGTGGGCAAGGCCCTTCTTTGCAAAGCCTTCTGGGAGTCATGGGCTTGAGCGGAGCTGAGGGTGGGGAGCCCTGAGAGACAGAAGGATGCTCACTTTGTAACTCAGTGCTGTGTGGCGTAAGGCTGGTCGCCTCCCCTCTCTGGGACTTGGTCTGGTTCTATCTCCAAGGCTTCTCGTACTTTTTCTTCAAGTGTCTAAGCCCCTCCTCCACCTCCGCAGATTCTCTGTCTCTCTTCCAACCCCTGCCCTAGGATACACTTGACACAGGCCCCCTCCCCTGTGGACTCAGCCTCCTGGGTGCCATTTTGGCCTGGCCTTGCTTCCGTGCCTGACCTGCTGTGTGACTTGCAAGCCTCCCGTGGCCTTCTCTGTTCACTTATCAGGCTGACTGGGCTGGCCCCCAAAGAAAAGCGAGTTAGGCCATGGTTTTCCCCCAAACATTTCTCCATCCTGTGTCTCTTGCTCGGGGAGATGGATTCACTCGGGGTTTATTCTCTACCCATTTCTCAGACAGGGAGCCGAAGGCCTAGAGAGAGGCTATGGTCCAACCATGGCTGGGGGCTTAGCGAGTTCCTCCCAGCCCCCAGAACAGAAGAGGAAGGTGAGGCCCAGAGGTGGGAACCCACAGCGAGGCCAAGCCTTGGGCCAGGCACCGTCCCTACATTCTTAGGTTTAATCCCAGCAACCACGCTGAGGGGTGGGTAGGCGTCACGATCTCCAATTTACAAAGGAGGACACTGAAAGTGACACGCCCCAAATATCTCAGCCAGCAAGTGGCAGAGCAGAGTTTTGATCCCAGGTCCGTGCACCCACATCCCTGGGCCTCGGCACCCTGGGAGGGAGGGAGGGTGGGGCCAGGAATCCAGCTTCCACAGAGGAAGCCACAGGGAGGGAGGGAGACACTTAGGGTTGGAGAATCTGGTGGTGAAGAAACCAGGCCGCCGAGGGTCTCAGAAGGCTCACTGCTACCAGCTGGGGGAGGCAGGAACTCATGGGGGGCTTGAGCCCCGGATCCTAGCGGAGTGAGCAGTGGGCTTGGAGCCCCGGCAGACGGACTGGGGCATCTCAGCCACTCTAGCCATGGAGACGTCGCTTTCCCCTCTTTGTGCCTCACTTTCCCTATCTGTAAAATGGAGCTAATAACTACCTCATAGCCATAACTGGGAAGCGGTCCGTAAAAGGGTCTGGCACCCAGCAGGCCTGAAAGAAGAGACAACGGCGACCTTACTCAAGGGCTCCAACGGCACAGGTTAAGAGGACGAGTTCTCGAGGCAGATTATCCCGGTTCAGAGCCCAGCTCTGCAGCCCAGCTGCCATGTGACCTTGGGCAGGTCTCTTAAGCTCTCTGGGTCTCAGTTTCCCCACCTTTAAAGTGGGGATGATAATAACAGCACTTAGGGTTCCTGAGAAGAAGATGCAAATTGGTCACGTGGAGAGTCCTCGGAACAATGCCTGGCCCCTGGGGGGGTGCCGTGAGCGTGTGCTCTGTTATACTATTTCCTCTTTTCCCCTAGGAGGGGAACGTCCTGCGTGGGCGTCACACTGGATCCAGAGTGGCCTCCGCAGCCCCCAGGGCCCCTGGCCCTCACTGGTCCCACCCCACAGGCCGCCCAGACCCCACCCAGAATCTCACCTACGGGCATCAGTTCCATGACCAGCTTGGGGTAGGCGATGTTGGAGCAGCCGATCTCGGCCCCACAGGCCCGAAGGCACTCAGACGGCACCACGCAGCCCACGTCATCTGCAGGGAAGGGACGCCCAGTATGTTCCACCTGCCCCACCCCATCCTCCCGACACACCTGAGCCCTGGTGTGGCCGAGACCCTGGGCCTGACCTGCTCTGTCCGTCACCACCTCTGACCACCAGCTACTCGCCCCCAGGTCTGTTTTCCAGTCTGGGTCACGAGGAGGGGGCTGGCCTCTATTCTGGTCCCTAATGCCTTGATTTTTTTTTTTTTTTTTTCTGTTGTCCTCTGTCACAGCGCCTTCTCCCCCTCCCCAGCCAGGCCAGGGGGTCGCCTGCAGTGTGGCCCTGCCCATGTTAGCAGTCCTCCATCTGTACCCATCTGGGGCGCTAGTCTCCCTCACCCCCCCTCCGGCCCCCAGCTCTTCTCCCCAGAGGGGCAAATGCAGGCTAGAGGGGCACCTTCCCCCACCCCTGGGCTCAGAGCTTCAGGCTGGGGCCTTTCCTCCTGACCCTGACCTGGAGCTATGTCTGGGTGTTAAGGGAAGACCCCTAAAACACAGGGGAGTCAGATCATGTCCTGGTCAGAACTACCCGGCAGTTCAGCAGTCAACAAAACCCCTCCAATCGTCGTGATGCCGGGCTCTTCCAGGCTCCTCTGGGCTTGTCCCCTTCCCACCTTGCCACCTGAGGCCTTCTCCACCAGCCCCTCTCCCCAGGCCTTCCCAGGCGGGGGAAGATTTTCCTCATCTCTTTACTCCGGACCACTGGGGACTGCTTGTTTTTGCTTTTCCAAGGGGCTGGTGAGCTGGTGAGGAGGGGGCTTGGTCTCACCGAGGCCACCTCCCCAAGGCCGGAGCAGCGCACACGAACTACTCTCTTGTTGAGTGAACGCGGGATTAATGGGTGTCCTGGACTGAACCCTACGCCCAGGCCGCCCTAGCAAGCTGTCTCTGCAGAACCCTGTTTGGAGGCAGGAACCACGGTGCCTGGCTCCCATGTGACCCTGTTCCTCCACTGCCCCCGCGGCAGCCGGGGCTCCCCAGCACAGTGTGGGTAATGGCGGTCAACCCCGCGGTCACGTGCTCCTCCCATGGAACATTCTCTAAACACCTTGTGGCCCCCGTCCCTTGGGATTTTCAGCAGGGGCCTGCAGAGAGCAGAGTAGACGAGAAGATGGTGATTGCGGGGGAAGTTCAGAAACAGAAGCTCCAAGGGGACAGGAGTGAGAGCCGCTCTGAGGGGAGGGGGGCAGTTTGGGGGCTTAAATTTCAATATGGCGGCAGGCACCGGCATTCTTGGGACGCGTTGCTTCCTTTGCAGACCAGGCACTTCTGAGTTAAGTACTGTCCCCTCTGATGCTCCTTCTGAAAATTCCTCTATAGATGCCCAACCCACTTCGGGGGGGGGGGGTCTCAGATCCCCTTCCTCGAGGCCAGCGAGGCTGGAGCAGCATCACCCCACCCCCAATGACCTAGCATCCCGGTCTCTAGTAGCCCAGACCCTCTCTTGAGCAACGGGCGTCAGGGACACCTGCTGCCTGTCATCCCTGGCACCTCCCACTCAGAGTGTCCAATCAGATATGTCCTCTTCCCTCTCCCTGGCCCAGTAAGAGCTCACTGCCTTCTCTCCTCTCCCCCCATCCAGTCCCCCAGCCCCACAGTCTTCTCCTCCCACGGCCCTACTGGCCTCACTTGGCCCCCTGCTCTGCTCTATCTCCTCTCATACAAATTGGACCCCAGCTCTCCACTGCCTCCCTTCCATCTGTCCCATCCTTGCGAAATTACAGTTTCACTCAGGAGCCCCCTCCACCCACACCCCTGGAGCCCTTGGCTTCCTGGAAACAAAATCCTTCCCACAGCATCTAAGGTCCTTGACAACTGGTCCCATCCAGCATGCATGCATCAGCCACCCTGACCTGCTTGCGTTTTCTCCTACACACCCAGCCCTTTGCCACCTCCATGCCTCTGCAGACGAGGTCCCCTCCTCCCAGGGCTCTGCCCTACCCTTGTTTACCTCCTGCTCCATGGCCCATTGCTTGTCCTCTGAGGCTTCCTCTGACACCCCCCTTTCCAAATCCTCCCCCCACAACCAGGGCAAAGCAGCTTCCTCTCAAAGGCTCCTGTGGCCAAGGACTGAATCACAATTGTTTGTATATTTTACCTCCCCCATTAGACTGGGAGCTCCCCAAGGGCGGACACTGGGTCTGAATCATCTCCCAGTCCTAGCTTTCAGTCAGTTCAGGGCTCGCCCAGAGGAAAGATCCTGTGAACATTTGCGAATGAATGAGTGAGTAACCAAGTAAGTGGTAGGGAGGAAGGAGGAAAGGCCTAGGAGGAAAGGAGGAGACGGAGAAAGGATGCCAGAAAGAGCCATGATGAAGGTCAGGCACTGTTTGATCCAGCTGCCCTATTTTCCCACCCGCAGCCCAGCGGGTGAGCAGATGAGAGCCAGAAAGGGCATGACTTGCCTGGGACCCATAGTCGGGCCCAGGACAAAGCCCAGGGCCCCACGGCAGGACTCCAGGGAGCACTGGGGTCCAGCACACAGAGGGCAGGTGATGGGTCCCTCCTGACAGGTTCTGGGCCTGCACTGGCTGGCTGTGGTGCTTGGAGGACCCAGCCCTCTAGGGAGAGTCACAGCCACATAATGGCTCAGAAAGCCGGAGTCAGGAGATTCTGGTCGAGTTTATTCAGCCCATTCCAGGCTCTGGGCTTGGGCCACCGCCTCTGGGCACCACTGGCTCGCTTGCCGGAGTTTGTGCTGAACAGCAAGAAGAACCTCTCCTTTATGACAGCCGCAGAGGTGTCTCCACTTAAAGTCCCCTGAATATGCCACATTCAGGAGTGAGCAGCCTCAGGACAGTGAGGGCCAGGGAAATGAGAACGGGGCTTCTGAGTTTGCGAGAGAACCAGCCTCTGTGGGCCTGGGAGCTCCCCAACTAGGCTCTACTTTTGCATTGGCACCTCCGTCAGCCAGGGCCGACACCAGAAGCCTGGGAGTTGTCCCTCTCCTTGTCCCCCATGTTCTCCCTCCCTGTGGCCAATGCCACGTCCAGCCACTGGGCTTGGTGCCCAGGTGAACTCCACCTCCTTACTGTACTGTCTTGTCCCCTCTAACCCACCCACCCTGCAAGCCGCAGAGGAAACATCTAAAACCACTAATCTGCCCACCACCCTCCCTGCCCATATACTTCCGTGGCTCTCCATCCCCTGCAGGAGGGATCACAAGCCTCTAATTGTGCCATTCGTGGCCCTCTACCCACCTAGCCACTTTCAGCCACACCTCTGGGCCTCTGTGTTTTCTGTTCCCTCTCTCTGGAATACCCTTCTTTCCTTCGTAAACTCAGGGAATTCATATGAATTCATACTCTCAACTTGTGGATGTCTGCAGGCTTTGGGCAATATCCTCATGTACCGATAACTCGGTGACCTGTGACAGCTTCTGCCAGTGTTTGTTGATGGACTGAATGACTCTTCCCAATGAGGCCACTGGACACAACACCCTGAGGGCCAATCAAGGTGCTCCCCACTCCCTATCGAGGCCTGGCCCATCCCTGGGAGACAGTCCAGATGTGGATGTTGCAGTAAGGAGTAGGAGCAAAGCACACAGACCTGGGTTTAAGTCCAGCTATCCCAGTGCCCTAGTGTGTGATCCTGGGTGATTATTTAAGGTCTCTGAGGCTGTTTCCTCCTCTGTAAAGTCCTTTTGGGGGACATCCAGAGGCCAAAATTCAACCTCAACCTAAATGTTACACCTGATACAAAAATTAATTCAAAATAGTTCACAGACTTAAATGTACGATGTAAAAACTATCAAGCTTTTTCAGGGGGGAAATAGGAGAAAATCTTCAGGACCTACGGCTAGGCAAAGAGTTCTTAGACTTGACATCAAAAGCAATATCCATAAAAGAAAAAATGGATAAAGTAGACTTCACCACAATTAAAAGTTCTGTGTAAGACACCTGTGAAAAGGATAAAAAAGGAAAGCTACAGAACAAATCAGTGAAGTTGCAGGATATGCAGTCAATATATGAAGATCAGTCGTGTTTCTAGACACTAGCAATGAACCATCAGAGTAATTAAGAAAACAGTCCCATTTATGATGGCATCAAAAATAATAAAATACCTGGGAACAAATGTAACCAAGGAGATTAAAGACTCATGGGATGAAAATTATAAGACACTGATGAAAGAAATTGAAGATGATGCAAATAAATAGAAAGGTATACCATGTTCATGGATTGGAACAATTCATGTTGTTAAAATGCTCCTATCACCAAAAGCCATCGACAGGTTCAATGTAGTCCCTATCAAAATTCCAACAGCATTTTTCACATAAATAGAAAAAAATAATCCAAAAAATTCCTATACAACCACAGAAGACCCCAAATGGCCAAAGTAATCTTAAGAAAGAAGAGAAAAACTGGAGACATCACACTTTCTGATTTCAAACCAAATTACAAACCTATAGTAATCAAAACAGTATAGTATTTGCACAAAAACAGACACATAGATCAATATAACACAATAGAGACTATATGTGTGTATGTATGGTCTCTATATATATTCAATCAATTTATGACAAAGGAGCCAAGAATACACAATGGGGAAAGGATAGCCTCTTCAATAAATAGTGTTGGAAAAATGGGACAGCTACATGCACATGAATTAAACTGGACTGCTATCTCATAACATACACAAAACCAACTCAAAATGGACTAAGGATTTGAATGTAAAATTCCTAGAAGAAAACATGGAGGGGGGGTGGGGAGTAAGCTCTTTGACATTGATCATGGCAATGACTTTTTTTTTATTTGACACCGAAAGCAAAGATCTTCAAAAAGACAAAACAAAACAACGCCCCCAAATGAGACAATATCAGATTTAAAAGCCTCTGCACAGCAAAGGAAACCATCAACAAAATGAAAAGGCAACCTATGGATTGGGAAGAAATATTTGCAAACCATATATCTGATAAGGGGTAATAGCCAAAATATATAAAGAACTCATACAACTCAATAGCAAACAAAACAAAAACCAATAACAACACAATCCAATTAAAAAATGGGCAGGGGTGCCTCAGTCAGTTAAGTGTCTGACTTCAGCTCAGGTCATGATCTCTCAGTTCGTGGGTTTGAGCCCCACATCGGGCTCTGTGCTGACAGCACAGAGCCTGGAGCCTGCTTCAGATTCTTCCCCGCCCCTGCTCATGCTCTGTCTCTATCAAAAATGAATATTAAAAATTTTTTGAAAACAAATTTTTTTTAAATAATAATAAAAAATGGGCAGAAGATCTGAGTAGACATTTTTCCAAAGAGACATACAAATGGTCAATGGGTACCTGAAAAAAAATGCTCAACATCACTAGTCATCAGGGATATGCAAATCAAAACCACAATGAAATATCACCTCACACCTATTAGAATGGCTCTCATCAAAAAGACAAGAGATAACGTGTTGGCAAAGATGTAGAGAAAAGGGAACCCATTGTGTGTGTGTGTGTGTGTGTGTGTGTGTGTGTGTGTGTGTACTACCAATAGGAACATAAGTCAATGCAGCAACTAAGGAAAACAAGAAAACAGTATGGAGGTTTCTCAAGGAATTAAGAATAGAAGAGTGTCCGGCTAGCTCAGTCTGTAGAGCATGGGACTCTTGGTCTCTGGATTGTGAGTTTGAGCCTCATATTTGGTGTAGAGATTACTTAAAAATAAAATCCTAAAAAAATAAAAATGGAATTACCATATGATCCAGCAATGCCACATTTGAGTATATCTATCTTTTTTTTTTTTTTTTGAGAGAGAGAGAGAGAGAGCACACACAGGAGTGCAAGCAAGTGGGGGAGGAGCAGAGAGAGGGAGAGGGAATCCCAAGCAGACTCCATTGACTCGGGGCTTGATCTCACAAAGTGTGAAATCATGACCTGAGCCTAAATCAAGAGTCAGATGCTTAACTGACTGAGCCACCCAGGCACCCCGGGCATGTATCTTAAGGAAATGAAGTCACTATGTTGAAGAGATATCTGCACTCCATGTTCATTGAAGCATAGTTATAGTAGCCAAGACATGGAAACAAACTAAAGGGTCCATCAGCACATGAATGGGTAAAGATGTGGTATATATATATGTACACACACACACACACACGCACACGTATATATACATATATATAATAGAATACTATTCAGCCCTGAGAAAGAAAATCCTACCATTTGTGACAACATTGGTGGACTTTGAGGGCATTACGCTAAGTGAAGTAAGTCAGACAGAGAAAGTCAAATACTGTCCGATCTCACTTACAAGTGGAATCTAAAAAAGTCAAACTCATAGAAAAAGAGAGTAGAATGATGGTTACCAGGGGCTGAGGGTGGGGTGGGGTGGGAGGAAGAGGTGAGATGTTAGTCAGAGGGTACAAACTTCCAATTATAAGATGAATAAATTCTGAGGATCTAACGTACAGCGTAGTGATTATAGTTAATAATGTTCTATTCTATACCTTAAAAAAGAAGAAAAAACAGAAAAAGTTACAGACCAGCGGAAAATATATGTGGACTATATACCTGACAAAGACCTTGTATTTGGAATATATAAAAAGCTCTCAAAAATCAAACAATCCAATGAGAAAATGGGCAAAACACATGAACAGACATTTCACCCAAGAGAACATACAGTGGCAAATAAGCATATGAAAATATGTTGCATATCATTAGTCATTAGGAAAACGCAAATTAACACCATAATAAGAGATTATTACACACCTACAAGCATGGAAAAAATAAAAAAATTGTGACAACATAAAATGCCGTCACGGATGTGGATAAATTAGATCACGCAGATGTTGTTGGCAGGAAAATAGACATAATGCAGTACCTACACAAATGAATATGTATAATAGTATATGAATGTTCATAGCAGCTTTATTCGTAATAACCAAAAACTGGAAACAACCCAGTGTCCTTCAACAGGAGAAACTGTTAAGCGAGCTCCGGTGCATCCAGGCCATGGGATACTTGTCAGCCACAGAAATGAACAAGCTACGGATATACACGATGATCTGGATGATTCACCAGAGAATTATGCTGGGTGGAAGAAAAAGCTAATCCCTAAAGGTTAAATACTGTGTTTTCCATTTATATAACGTTCTTGAAATAACAAAATTGTAGACATGGAGAACAGACAAGTGGCTGACAGGGGTTAGGGATGGAGATGTGGGTATGGCTGGCAAGAGGGAGGTCTTGGTGATGACAGAAGGGTTCTGCATCCCAATTGCAGGGGTGGCCACCCAAATCTACACAGGTGGTAAGGTTGCACATGTGCATGAGCATGCACACACACACACACACACACACACAAATGAACATATGTAAACTGGTGAAATCTGAACAAGTTCTGGAATGCACCAATGTCAATTTTCTGGCTACCGCATTATTGTACGATAGTTCTACAAGATGATACCACTGGCAGAAACAGGGTGAAGGCTGCACGCAACCTCTCTGTTGGTGGTTGGTTGGTTTGTGTTTTGTCTTTTTGTCTTAACAACTTCCTGCGCATCTGTAACTATGGACAGGTAACTGTAGAGGTTGGAGGGCTGCCTTTCAGCCCGGAGAGCCAGGACTCCCTTCATGAGCCTCCAGGCCCCTGTGCAGTCATAAGAACACAAAGAGAGGCCGATGCCCAGAGAGACTCTTGATCTGGGCCCTCAGTGGCAGTGACATAAATCAGGCTTCAGGACTCCCAACGCAGTGCTTGCTCACTGGGACTGTCTGCCTCTCCCTTCTGTCTGAGTCTGGTAGGGAGGATGTGGGTATATGTGCGCCTACCTGGGAGGAGCTAGGGACACCTGTGGGGCTCTGCTCAGGGAGAGGCAGGGGCCTGGCTTCTGGGGCCATCCAGACACAGTGTGAAGCCCCTGTGGCTGGGGGGTGGGGGGGGCGAGTTTCATGGCAGGGAGTACAGGACATGAGGCTTGAGGGGTCAGTGATGGGGACCACAGGGGTGCTGGGCCTGGAGAGAGCAGACACTGCTCCGGGCGACAGACCCAGGTGGATAGATGGTGGGTGGTTCTGGAACGGGGGAGGCCTAGAGATGCCACCAGCCAGCCCTCAGCAACACAGACCAGTGTCCTCAGGGCCCCCATCCCCACCCAAGCATGCCACAGCCCTGTCCAGATCCAGGTTTAATAGGCTCTGTTGTCCCTGCCCTTGCAGCCTGCTGTTAGATTTGGTTCCCACACCCCCACCCCCCAACCAGGGTCCCAAGCCCCAGGACACAGAGCAGATAGTTGGGCCTGACTCCAGCCCACCAGCAGCCCTCTCTGGCCCTCCCCACGCCAGAGTTCGGGTGGGCGCTGCTCATCATGCAGGACCAGTCCTGGGTAGGTACCCCTCCCAGCAGGGAGCAGGGCTCAGGGACTAAGAACTGGCTATCTATCTGCTCTGTCCACACGTGGCTCTGTAAAGGCTCCTTCCTGAGTGTGGGTCAGACTGTGCCCTATCCCTCCGTTGGGGGCTCCCAGCCCAGTACCCTAACTCTACTTCCACAACTGGACAGCTGCGTATCTGCACGGACTTCCCGTCCCACCCGGGAAACAAGGCACTGGTAGGGTTGGACCAAGGGTACAACAGGTCCTCCCACCCCGGGGGCAGGGGGAGGAGCGGTGCGCTGGAGCGGTGCAAAGTTGTTGATTTGCTGTGTGTTCTCAGTAAGAACACTTTCCCTCTCTGGGCTGCATAGTTCCAAGAGTTCTTGGACTTCGGTCCCTGAGCTTTCCAGAACTCGGCCACCTGGGGCTGGAGGCAGCGGAGGAAACGGGGAGCGCAACCACCCGAAGTCGGTGTCTCTCAGGGATTGGTGGGGGGGATGGGGGGTGGGTGAATCAGCTTCCGGCCCCGCCCCCCAGAGCGGCACGTGACCGCAGGTGGGGTGGGCGGGGCGGCATTAGTCACCAGCCCGCCGCCTGCCTGTGCGCTTCGTTCTCCCCGCAGGGCTCTCCTTGCCGGCTCTGTCCCCGCGCCCGCGTCCGCCCGGTAAGCGAGTCCCCCCGGATCCCGGACCTCCAACGCGCCGTCTGCCAGCCGCGCTTCCCCGAGCCTCCTCCGGGCAGGCCTCTTGGGTTGCCGGTCGTGGCGCCCGCAGATTTTAAGACCCCGCTCCCTTCCCGGAAGCCGTCGGAATGCTGGGCGCCGCTGAGCTGGGCCAGAGGCCATCCGAGTTGTCTCCTGCCTCCCACTCTTGGAAACTTCTGGGAAGGTCCCTGCTGGCTCTAGTTCCTCCCAGAAGTTGCCCAGGACTTTGGGCAGCTCCAGAATTCCTCTGGGATGTGGGTGCCCCCCCCCCCCCGGCCCCCACTGATAGAGGCGCAGCGCGCCCTGGCGTGGGTCGCGCCCCGCCGTCTCTCCCACTGCCGCCCCACCCCCGCCCTGTCGCCCCTCCCTAGTCCCCGCCTGCACTCTGACCTGACCTCCGCCTTCTCTTGGACTCCCTCGCAGGTTCCCTATGGGCAGACTTGCTGAGACGCCGGTGAAGCCCCAAGAGTGCGTGGGGCCGCAGTCGCGCGGGAATTAGGATCCCGACCTTGCTGAGTGCTGTGTCGCCCGCCCACCCAGCAGAAGCGTCGGGGCAGTGGCACCATGGCCTTCTCTCAGGTGCAGTGTCTGGACGACAACCACGTCAACTGGCGCTCCAGCGAGTCCAAGCCCGAGTTCTTCTACAGCGAGGAGCAGCGGCTGGCCCTGGAGGCCCTGGTGGCCCACGGCCGCGAGGCCTTCTACGAGGTGCTGAAGCGCGAGAACATCCGTGACTTCCTCTCGGAGCTGGAGCTCAAGCGCATCCTGGAGACCATCGAGGTGTACGACCCGGGCTCGGAGGACCCGAGGGGTGCCAAGTGGCCCCGGGGGCCCGAGGACAATGGGGTTGGTGACAGCGAGGAGGCCAGCAGGGCAGGCGGGACCCCCACCGAGGCCGAGCCACCGCCCTCTCTGGAGTACTGGCCCCAGAAGTCCGACCGATCTATCCCGCAGCTGGACCTGGGCTGGCCCGACACCATTGCCTACCGCGGTGTGACCCGGGCCAGCGTCTACATGCAGCCCCCCATCGATGGGCAGGCCCACATCAAAGAGGTGGTGCGAAAGATGATCAGCCAGGCCCAGAAGGTGAGGCAGCTGCTGGGCGGGAGTCCCCGGAAGGGAAGCTGGCTCAGTGGGCCTGCGTCCGGCCCCCAGCATATACGGAGACCGCAACACTGTCTCTCTCTTGTGGGTCTCTTTGCTTCCTCCCTGGCTGCCTCCTCCCCTGCCCTCATGGGGTTCCTGAGTTTCTTTGCACAGGGATAGGGTACCCGGGTTCTCTGGCAGGAGATGGTGGGTTACCCCATCTCAAAGGGCCTTTGTGCATTGTTGGGGGAGGGCTCTGATCTCCCCAGACGCTGCAAGCACGTTCCCCAGAAGAAGGTGCTGTGATGGGGTGGGGCGGGGAGAAATCTCCGGGTTTTCTCTCACTTACCGTCCCTCGGGATGGCTCTGATTCACCCCTGAGAAGCAGGACGCTCTCACACACGCCGTGAACCCTCTGGTGTTGCTTTTTCCTGGGTAGTGGAGAGAGTCTGGAGTGGTGGAGAAGGCCTGGAGACTAAAACACAGCCTGAGTCCATCTGAGGCTGGCCTGGAGGTCCGAGTTCAAAGGTGCCTTTTTCCTGGCTGTGCTGGGCGACGGAGAGTGCCTTGCTCGCCCTCTCTGAGCCTCTGTGTGAGCTTTGCAATGGCAGAATCTTTCCAGGCTGGGATGTAGGGGATGGGGGTGGGCCCTGGGTGGAAGCGGAGTGAATTCAGCTCAGGGTTGTCCGCCTGTGAATTTTGCCAGTGAAGGGACCTCAGGCATTGCCTGTTCTCGACCCCTGCCGAGCCGTGCTGTACCCTGGTGCGGGTAGTCGTTCTCAGCCGATGCACTGACACACATCCTCGGAAGGGCCAGGCCGGGAACTGGTGCGCCTTCTCACCGAGAGGAGTTCTCGGTTTCCAAGCACATCCTGACATGATTGGTAAAGCCTGCGTGGCGAACAGTGTTGAGAAAGGTTCTGAAGCCAGGTCCGAGCTCAGTAGAGAGCAGCGAGTGATGAGCAATGTGTGTGTCCGCGGAGGTCTTTCTAGCAGAGTCTAACCCTTCCCCGGGCCCAGAGCGGGGCAGCAAATCGCACAAGCCCAGAACGCTGGCTTTGGGGACCATCCTGGCTGACAGGGCGTGGGGGAGCTCTTGGGCAGGGAACCCAGAAGTGGGTCAGGAGCTGACAAGGTGGCCACGGGTTAGGTTTCTAGAAAGGTGGAGTCCCTGTCCCCTGAGGGGGCTGGCAGAGTCAGATAGCCCGTGTCTCGGAGCCTGGCTCTCGGCCTGATCCCAGGCAGCTTTGGGGCTTCGGGTTTCTTCTGGTGTGTCAGCTGGAGGTGGTTAGGACCAAAGCTGCGTCTTTGGCGGTTGTAAAGATGGAATCGGGTGACGGGGGTGAGGAGGAGTTTCAGGAAGAGGAGGGAAAGGGGGAGGGGGAAGGGGCCTTCATAGTTCTTGGGCTGAATAACCCGCCTTGCACCTGCCATGGCTCAGGAGGGTGCTGCTGACGCGGTGCCTGACCCGAGGGCCTGCAACCCAGTCCCCTGGGAGGGCCTGTTGGGATCCCATGACCCCTTTTTTAAAACTGGGAGAACGGAGGCCCTGGGTGGGGCTTGACCTGCTGTGCCAGGCTTCCCCCTCCTCTGCTCCTCGCCTCCCCACCAGGAGGAGGAAGGAGGCAGACACCAGATCTCTGCTTGGCATGGGAACAGCCGGCCAGTCTAATCTCCCCCAGACAGAAGGACTGATGGCCTGGCCCAGTGATGGGGGCCAGATAGGGGCGCCTGGGGCCAGGCTGGGCACCGGTGCACCCTCCCCACGTGTCTATGTCTGGGGCTAAGCCTCAGCCACCCCATGCAGTTCCATGGGCCCCCGAAACTTTGTTTGCTCCCCACAAAGGCCGCACCAGGTTACTGGCGTCGCTTAAGAGGACGTGGCCGGGGGGGGACGTCTGTCTCGGGTTTGAACCCCAGTCTGTGTGGTAACTGCAGTTGGTGCGGCCCCCTGATCGGCTGGCGTTGCCCCCCTGTTCCCCTCAGAATGGGGCCCCCCTGCTGAGACTGCCCCATGCTGTCAGCCGGCAGGGAGCCTCCCAGACCCAGGAGGAGGGTCTGAGGCAGTAGAGGCTCATCTGTCAGATGAGAGCACTGAGGCACGGAGGACAGGGATTTGTTCACACCCCGCGGCACCAGGGTGAGCCAACGCCCCTGCTTTCCATCCTGGCCGCTTCCCTGTCAACTCCGTCCAGGGGGCCCGTGGCCAGCATGGTGTGTGGGTGGGCGGGCAATAATAACAGCCACTGTTTTCTGAGTGCGAGGCACTTTATAATTTCAGGTAGTGTTATCTGCCCATTTTTCAGATGTAGAAACTGAGGCCTGACAGCTGAGTCCCTGCCAGCGTCACCTAGCTAGTTCTTGCGTGGAGGGGTGGGGACCAGGCCTGTGTTGTCCTCAGACTCTAGGACGGGTCCCCTGCCCATCCTGGCCTGACAGAGCACAGCGACAGGCCGGGCAGGGAGGGGCGGCTCAGCCAAGCTGCCTGCGATCCTCCCATCTGCCCTGCCCCGGCTGCTTCCCAGGCCCCAGCGCTGGGCTGTGCCGCTGACGGATGCTGACGGGGGCTGACGAGGTGCTTTGCCTGGCCCGCCCGCCGCCACGGGGACCTCTCCCTGCCTTATCTCTCCCCATGAATCACCTCTTCCCCTGCGCCCCCGCATCCTCTCCTCGCCCCCCCAGCAGCAATGCACGGAGAACACTCCCCCTCCCCAGGCCTGGGACGGGGAGCCCGCCGTCCAGCCGCTGGGCCCAAACACTGCCCGCCCCCTGCCCGCCGGGGCACCTGGGCCGGGGCGGCTGGTGCTGACTCAGGGCGGCCCGGCCCGCCACCTCCTCACGGCGGGCAGACCCTGGGGCAGGGAAGTGACACAGCACACGCTCAACCCGCCCCGGCTTGGCCGTCAGGGAGCGGCTGTGTCTCCGTCAAGACTTCTGAACCCCCCCTCTTTCCCCAAAGACTAGAACAGAACTGGTACCAGGAGCCAAGAGTGCTGGGATCGGGTCCCTGCTCTGCCTCCGCCACTGTGTGACCCTAGACGAGCCTCAGTCATTTCATCTGTAAAATGGGTAACACTGAAGATTGTCAGGGGTCCCTTCAGCTCTGACACCCTGTTGCCCTGCGATTCTGGACTTCTCTGGGACGAGAGACCGGAGGGTCTTGGGTCTAACTCTACCGGCTGTGTGGCCCTGAGCAGGCAGCCTGTGCTCTGAGCCGTCTTCTAGCCCCATTGGGCTCCAAGTCTCTGAGATGGAAGGCCATCTGCCTGCCGCTCCCCCCCCCCCCCAGCCCCTGGGGACCAGTGATTTCCCTGGGGAAAAACCTGCTTTGGGGTTCCAACTGCATACCAGAGGCCAGGCCTGTAGTATCATGCCCAGGAGGGATGAGCCCCAGTCTCTCTCTGTTGCAGCCTCGGAGAGAGGGGTGAGGCTGGGCTGGGTCTGGGAGGGGGCTGAGGAGGGAGTGCCCCCCTCCATGACATGGGCCCCCCCAAAGGATCGCTTCACCAGACCCAGACAGCCCAGGGAAGATCCCAGGGGCAGGGGGGAATCACAGACAGGTGAGAAGACGGATGGAGCCCGAGGGAGAATGAGTTTCGAAGGTCAGACTAGAACCCACTTCTCGTGCCTGCCAGGCCAGGGCTTGGGAACGGAGACCCAGAGAGGTTAAGTTTCTTGCCTAGGGCTACACAGCAGGAGGAGACGGCGGCCTCACGATGCCTGATTAACCCCACATCTTTTCTGTCAACCCCCTGCCTTCACACGCCGAAGTCTTGGCTCACGGCTTGGCTCCAGGAGAATAAAAGCAGCTTAATGAGGCGTTTATTAAATGCCAGCTCTCTGCCAGGTGCTGAGCGGGCACTTTACCCCCATTGTAATCCTCCCGGCAACTCCATAAAGTAGGTGTTGTCTTCTTAGTGCAGAGGAGGAAACTGAGGCTTGGTGGAGCTCAGAGAGGGCAGGTATCTTGCTCACAGAGCTAACAGCGGGAGGAGCTGGACCCAGCACCCAGGTCTGTGGGCTCTGAGCCTCTTTTCCCCGGGAGAAAATGCATCACGGCCGATGTCTCTGAGCCCTGCCTCTGATGGGAGCTTTGGCGCCTTGCTGCTGGCCCCCAGCTTGACTCAGGACAGTAAAAGCACTTTCACGAGGCTCCTTGTCCCCAGCAGGCTCCCAGACACGGTGCTCTCCCCAGCGGGGATGGGGGTGGGGGCACAAGTATGACCAACACAGGACTGGGGAGACCGGGGCTACCGGCAGCTGAGGCCACGGCGGGTCCCTTTGGAGCAGGAGGGAGGGCCCGACAGCCTCGGTGCGTCCAGAGGCCCCAGGGACGGCCCGGTCAGCTGTTCGCGGGCACTCGCCGGAGGAGCCCAGAAGGAGCACGGCTGGCCCAGGCTCGTGCCGCGAATCCGGGGAGTTGTCTCCTGCCTGCTCCAGCAATTCCCAGCCCAGGCCCAGGGCCCTCACCTGCCAGGTGGGGAACATCTGATAACAGCATTCCAGGTGTCAGCTCCGTGTCTCCCAAGGCTTCCTGCCCGACGTTTGCATCTTAATTGAGAGTTTGAGGAGAGCCAGGAGGAGCCCTGCCAGGAAGGAGGGCACCGGCCAGCCTCTTGGAGCACTGGGGCAGGGGCGGCGCTCCCTCCCGCGACCCCTGCCGACGTTATTCGCGTCGCAGAGGAGGACGCTGAGGTTAGGGCGCTCAGAGCGGGCCAGGGCCTGCGTGGGGCTCCACAGAGCCCCGGTCCCCCGGCTCGGCAGGCTCACCTTGAGGCCAACCGTCCTCGCCCTGGGCCAGCAGAGAGGGGCCGGTCCTCTCACGGGCCCCCGGCTCTCCTCTCCAGCTCGGCCACCCCCTTGCTATGTGACCGTGAGCCTCTGTTTCTTCATCTGCAAAATGGGGACTGGCCACGTGTCTCGCGGCAGTAACAGTGAGCCACCCACAAGCTATTGAGTGATCCGAGATGCTTGGTGCGGGGCAGGGCCGCCCCTCCACACTGGGACCACGCCCTGCGTCCTGGCAGGCGCTGGTCTGCATGGGCTGCTTTAGCCTCCTTCGTGGCTCCCGAATGATCTCCAGGCTTAGGGATCTTCCCAGGGTAAATGCCACGGGGGGGTGGGGGGCAGATGGGCTTGCATACCACTCAGACCCACACCCAGGCCTCTGCTGCTGTCTCGCCATGCTGTCCCAAGATAGTTGCTTTGCCCCTCTGACAGCACCTGTCTCCAAGCATGCTGGGACTCAAATGGGAAAAGAGGTTATGTCAGGCCCTCAGTGTAATGTCTGGCATGGAGCTGGCATGTCATAAATACCAGTTCTCTTGGGTCTTCCTCCTTCCCTCTCGCCTGATAGCCTCTCTCAGGGAATAGTCTGGGTTGAGAAGTGGTGAGCTCCCTGTCCTGGAGGAGTTCAAGCAGGGGCTTGGTGGGATCCAGTAGAGGGGAGTGGGCATCAGGTGGCCCGGAGGCCTCAGGCAAGGAAGTCCTTTCCAGGCCAGTCTTCCTGGCGGATTAGGATGCTCAAGGACACCTCAGCATCTGTCACCCTTGGATCCCAGAGAAGCTGAGATTTTACAGGCTTTTGAATTTACGAGTCCGAGATTTTCCAGTTTGAAGATCCTCAGCTTGTACCACGCGCTGATGACTGCGTGGTGGTCTGGTTGGCTGGACTTTGTGACTGTGGGACTCTGGGGCCCCTTGGGGCCAACGGGAAGGGGGAGGGGTCTGTCTTATCCACAGGGCGCAGCCCTGGTCACCTGGCCCTCCCCCATGCTCTGCCCTTTTCTCTGCAGCATTCCTGAGCCTTGGTGAGGAGGCCGATGTCTATCTGGGGAGGGCTGGAGACTCAGGGCAGGGCCCACGCGGCTGGATGGGGCTGGGCCGGGCCCCTGGACAGAGGGCTCTGGGTGTGACCAGTATAGTATGTGCCTCGACCCCGTCCGTTGCAGTCATTTGGCACTCAGGAGGCCCCAGCCTCCTTTAATTGGCCTTAATGAGGCTTCTGTTTTAATAATCCAGAGGGTGGGGAAGGTACCAGGGCTGATGAATGTCAGAGGGGAGAGACCTCGGGACCTCGGGTTATCCATTCCATCCCCCCCCTCCCCCCCCCCCCCCCCCCCCCCCGCCCCGTGTTATCGAGAAGAGAAACCAAGGCTTGGAGAATGGAAGTCTTGGGCTACGGGCCACCCAGGGAAGGAGTGCCAAATGCCCCAGGGCAGTGCTGATGGTCAGGAGTTTGTTTCAGAACCCAGAGTGGGCTCTGGGGGGCGGTGGGTGGAGTCACAGCTAGAATGTACACAGGATCCCCCACCAGGGGAAGAGCCCTAAACAGGAGGTCTCTGCCACCAGCTGACTGCGTGGCTCTGGGATGGGGACTCCTCTCTCTGGACAATTGGAATGGTCATCACTGCCCCCACTTAGTCCCTGGAAAAGGGACGCCTGTATGAGTGTCAGAAACCTGGCCTGGTTATCCCGACCCTGGCTTGGGTCAGCACGTGTTATTACATACACAGACTCCCCCGCCAGGCCACAGGACCAGGCTGTGCCCTCGGCGACAGGCCTTTGGAGCCAGAGGATGGGGAAACTGGTTTGGAGAATGCCAGAAGTCAGGGGGAGAGTCCCTCACAGTGGGGCCAGCGGCTTCCAGGTGTCCTCCTCAATGCCTGGAGAACCTTCTAGGCCTTTCAGACAGTGTTGCCTTAATCCTGCTACCACCAAGGGAGGGGTGGGGTATGTGTGGGGGGGGGGGGGTAGCAAAGTAATTGCCCTGCCAGTGAGGGAGGAGGAGCCTGTGGCTCCAACAGGGAGCCTTAACCCCTCCATGTGTACAAGGGGGTGGTGATAACTACAGGGGAGGTCTGCCAGAGATGAATCCTCCCAGTCTTTGTAGGTCTGAAGGGTCTCAAAATTTTGGTTTTGAAAGCTCTTTTCACCGGGTAGAGAATTCTAGGTTAAGAGTTTTTTGCATTTAGTGCCTTAGAGATGTTGCTCCGGTGTTCCCTGGCTTGCGATGATTCTGTGGAGAAGCCTCCATTTCTTTGTTCCTCACCATGTAATGGTCTTTTCCCCCGCTGCCTGCTTTACACATTTTCTCTTCATCATGGACTTTAAGTGATGTGATTATGATGTGCCTCGGTGAGGTTTTCTTCACGTCTTTTCTGCCTGGAATTCACTGAGCTGCCCCGACTCTGGATGTAAGTTTTCATCAAATGTTGAAATGCCATAGACACTATTTTTCAAACATTCTTCTATCCTCCCCACCCCTCTCCACCTCAGCACTTTTGAGACTCCAGTAACATGCCTCCTGGACCTTCTAGGTGGACTCCCAGTCTGCTGATGCTCTGAGCCGATCCTGGTTGTTCAGTTCCTTACCATGTGTCATTTGGGATAGTTCCTATTGTGTGTCTTCAAGGTCATTCATCTTTTCTTCTATGGTGTCTAATCTGTTATTAATCTCATCCGGTGTATTTTTCATCTTAAATGTTGAATCGTTTTACATCTTGAGATTCAGTTGGTGGAGGGGAGCAGGGGAGAGGGGCAGAGGGAGAGAGAAAGAGAATCTTAAGCAGGCTCCACGCTCACCATGGAGCTTGATGCCGGACTTGATCCCACAACCCTGGGATTAGGACCTGAGCTGAAATCAAGAGTCGGATGCTCTACCAACTGAGCCACCCAGTCACCCTTGGTTTGGTGTTTTTTACGCTTTATTAAGTGGGACTAGAGAAGACTTAATCCAGGGTAGGAGTTGGACTAAGGACCACCTCTAGCCTGCTGCCTGCTTGTAAATAATGAAACACAGATGCGTACATTTGCTAGTGTGCCGTCTGTGTTTGTTTTCACGCTGTAATAGCAGAGTTGAGTGGGTCAGAGCCATATGGCCTGCAAAGCCTGAAGTATTTACCATGTGGCCTTTACAGAAAAAGTTAGTTGGCCTCTGGTCTAGGCCTTATTTGCCCACTGCTCACGTACTATCCTCCTGAGGACTCTCCTGCAGGCCCTGAGTTTTAGAGGGGTGTGTGGTCTAGCTGAGGTGGGGACGTAAAAGATTCCTGGTTCTGTGTGAGCACCGGTGACTGTCCCAGCTGCTCTTTTCTAGCAGTTTTGTCCCAACCTGCGTGGTTTCCTCTGTGCATGTGATACTTGGCCACCAGCTGAGGGCTCGAGGGGAGGCCCTGTAGCGTCTGGTGTTCACTCTCTGCAGCCCCCTCTCCTCCAGTACTCCATCCTGAAAATTCTAGCTGCCGTGCTCCGGGCATGACTTGTCTCCTCAACTCCTGGAGACTGCCGGACCCCACCAGGGTCTCCCCCTCCGCTCTGCTGCATCCCAGAGGTAGCTGAGGTGGTCCTGGGGCTGACCTCATTCATGTCCCTTCTCTCAAGGGTCACTTTGCTTGCTGCAGTCCTGTTGGCCACGGTTTCACAGATTGTGCCTGGTTTTTGTCGTGTTGTTGTTTATTGTTAAGGCGGGAGGGTCAGTGTGGGCTCTGTTCCTCTGCCGTGGCTTGAAGTGGAAGTCAAATCCAGGGTGTAGAGAGTCGTCGTTCCAAACTTTAGAACAGTCTGCAGCATTCTCTGTGTTGTTCCCGCGAGCTGCCGCCATGCACCAGCCTTCCAGCTGGCTCGGAGGGAGGGAGGGATGGCGAGTGGTGATGCCTGGCCTGTCCACCCCGGAGTGCGCTGTGGGTCTGGTGGGTCAGGACTCAGGTTTGTGTGCCAAGGAGGCAGGAAAGTGACAGCGGAGGCTCTGAGCTTGCCCCGTTCCCGCATTAATTCACACACACACACACACACACACACACACACACACACACCCCCACCAGGACACTAAGGTTCTTGCCCAAGGCCATGCGTCTTCCCATGCCCCATGCCGCCACCCTCTGCCTTAAATTGACAGACCCCCCTATATTTCCCAAGACCCAGCGAGGGACTTGGGGTCCTTGTGCACCCTTGCTGTGACTGCGTCTGGGCTCCAGGGTGGGCGGGCTGCTTCTGTCTCCTCTGTCTGCTCTGAGCACTTTGAAGGGACAGACCACGGCTGGCTCTCTCTGAGCCTTCTCCACGCATCTCCGTGGCCGAGGAGGGCGGGGCAGGTGTTACAGGGAGCTCTGGGAACCGCTGACTTGGGTCTCAGAGTCCAGGCCTTCAGAAGATGGGTTGCCACTCAGCAGGTTGCTGTGGCACTTCCAGAAGTGCACAAGCGATTCGCGTTCAAATGGCAGAGAGGAGCTGGGAGCGGTATTTAAGTTGGGGTTTGACCATGGATAGGAGTCGTCCGTGTGGAAGAGAAAAGGAAGGTGGCCCAGCAAGGAGAATAGTGTGTGTGGCTCCAGGCCCGGGGTTTTAGGGAGGGGTCAGCTGGGTCAGGGGCCCCTGGGAAGAGATGCTGCTGCGGAGCCTGGGCCCACGGTCCGCAGTTTTCCGGGTTTTCCAGTTGCGTGCAGAACCCCCTAGCCGTCTCACTCCTGCCCTCCGTCTCCCGGCGCTTCCACAGACCTACTCTACCCACCGGTCCCGTGAGCACACTTCTGCTCCAAGAGTGGTTCCTGTGGCCACAGGGAATCTGAGAAACAGCTCTGGGGGTGCCAGGAGTTGCAGGCTGGGTGTCGACCCAGGGAGGCGGGGAGTCCCATGCCGCTGGTGCAGAGGGAGGCAGGGCAGTGGTGAGATGCTCCAGCTGGCCCAGACAAGCCAGGCAGGGCACCTGGGCAGGGCACAGGGTCACCTCCAGCTTCCAGCCTCCCCCTCCATCTTCTCCCCAGCTTTGGCCCTGGCCTTGCCCAGGACCTCTGCAGAACGTGTCTCAGCTGGGACTGCAGGAGGTGGCTGGTGTTGCCCTCTGGGTGGGGCCAGCAGCTTTGCGCTCAAGCCACACTGTGGGCTGGATAGACCACAGCAGTGAGCCAGGCCGACACCCCCATGTGGCAGATACGGAAACCCGGGGCCCGGGAGGAGCTGTGGCTTGTCCCTGGCTTCCCTCATTGCTGCGGCCCAAGCCACTTGGTCACATTCTCTGTTGACAGAAGCTCCCTGAGGCCCGCCTTAAGCCAGGCTCCCTCCACGAGGGATCTGAACGGGGAGCTCTGCCCTTGATGAGGTCACCGTGTTATGGGCAGGCTGAGCCACCCAAACAGATAATCAGGCAAGGGAGTGAATCCCTCCGTGCCTCGGTTTCCTCATCTGTAAAACGGGAGTAACAACCACTGCCTCACAGCATGTTTGAGAATTGAACGAGGTAGCCGTTATTGGGGCTCATTATACCATCCCACGGCGCGAGGGCCGGGGACCGCTCTCACTTTCTTAAGCAGAAGGCATGCTGGGTGGGGCGAGAGACCCGGGTTCTGGTCTCGAGTCTCTGGCCTCTGCTCTTCCATGCACAGAATGGGGATCAGCATGCAGAAGTCAAGGGCCTCCAGGAAGCCTCTGGTTCTGACTGGACAAGCTGTGGGGGCCTCCGTGGGGAGCACCAAGCCCCCTCCCCCAGCATCATCCCAGTGCCTAGGGGGCACCAAGCACCCCTCCCTGCTCCCGGCGTCAGCTGGCACCTGTCACAAGCCCTCCTTTGACCGCCCCCTGGCACTGAACCCAGTGTTTGGGGAGAGCTGGCGCTCAGCCCGGGGACCCTGTGGAAGGGATGCACCATGGGGGGCTGGCCCCAACAGGTCCAGCCCAACAGCAGATGATCCCTGGATCAAGTGCCCTACCTGCTAGAGGGCGACTGGGGAAGGACACACGTGGAGTGGGTCCTGCTGGGGCATGTCCCCCAGCCCAGGCCCAGGGCAGGTCCCCATCTGCCCCAGCAGGCAGGGCCTGGAACCGGGCCTGACCGATCTGGTGGGGGAGACAAGGAAACGAGGGGTGATGGCTGCCTCGGAGGAGAACTGGGTTGGCTCCGCCCTTTCCAGGGGCGGCTTTATCCAAGGGGATCCCAGGGCTGGCTCTAGGGCTGTGGGATCCCAGGCGAGGAAGTCCCTGCCACCACCCCAGCCACCTCAGGGTCTCATCATGCTCCACCGGTGAAATCCAAGGCTGTTGGGAGCCCACCCGGCTGCCCTCGTGTCTCATCTGCCCTCTCTTCCACCTCCTCGCCAAGCAATCTCTGGCCTTTCCTTAAACATCGCCTGGGACGGGGAACTCACTCTCTATCAATACCCTTTGCCTAACTTCGGGTCAGAAAGCGCCTTCTCAACTGGAACCAACGTCTGCCTCGACTGGCTCCTCCCTGCTTACCCTATAGCCCCTGCGTAGTCCGTACAAACTCCCTCTGCCCGACCCGAAACAGCCCCTCAGAGACTCAGAGCCAGCGAGCGGCTGTCCCCCAGAGAACGGAGTGAATCCTGGGCCTCAGCCACCGTGGCGCCCTGGCTGGTCCCACAGCTCCACTGCACCCGTTGTGCCAAAGAGAAAGCTGGGCCCAGAGAAGCTAGGCGTCTTGCTCAGGGTCACACAGATCGAGTCCGGGGCAGGGCAGGGCAGGGAGGAGCCCAAATGGGCCTGCAGGGACCAGCTGGGTGAGCTCACCGGAGTGTGCAGACTCCTCCCCAGCAGGTCCCAGGCTGCCTCTCCTTCACCCTGTGCCTGCGGATCCCAGTGAGGGGAGCCGGGCAGGCCACTCTCATGGTGGGGGTGGGGGTGGGGGTGTACTTGGCTCCCTAGCGGGCCTGGGTAGGTTCTAGCCTAACTGTTCCCAGTTCATTGTATGGCTGAGTCCCTGGCCTCTCTGTGTAAGGCTATTCCAGAAGGTTCTCAGACCCTGGACAGGGCAGTGGTGCCAGCCTTGAAGGATTGGAGGGGCTACATGTCTGTGTTGGTTGTCAGCATCAGGCCCTGATTCTCATGGGCTCCCCCTTAGTGCCTGCTGGGACAGGGACGGACGGGGGACGAGAGAGAAGGCCAAAGATGGTCACCGAGCCCCACCAGGCCCGAGCGTCTGCTGACCACGCAGGGGAGCTCATCCCAACCACCCTGTCCTTTCCCTGTTGCTTCTTCCTTCTTTGTGCTTTGACTCCGGCCAGTGCCCCTGCCTGTCCGGCCTGGAGCATGTCACTGCCCACGTCGGGCTAGGGCTTGGGGTAGATGCACTCTGACGTCTTGGGGTCTCGCCCTGAGCCCGGTCCAGGAGGCTTGAGGTCAGCCATTGTGAGGACAGATGTCACACGTGCTGGTTTGGACTCTGTCCAGCCAGGTAGGAGAGGTGGCAGCAGAAAGCCTGCCAAAGTCCACAGCAGCCCCGAGCTGCACGGGTGACCTCAAGAACAGCTGTGCCGGATGCTGCCTTCCTGGCTGTTGATACATCGGGTTCATCTCGGCGTCCCAGGGTGGCAGGCGGAGGGCGATGGTGTGGGCTGCTGTTCTGGCTCGGGAATGCAGCCCAGGAAGGGACCAAAACAGGGCGCCCCCGTGCTGAGCCCTGACACCCACAAGGAAGGCTGCTCTGGGGACTGGCCCTGACACGCTCCAAACCTCAGGCTGCAGACCCCGACTCCAAGGTGTTCTGTCTTCCCTGCACCTGCCTCACCGGCCAGGATACACAGGCTTTGTTCTCTGCAGTCTTGTGTTACGGAAACAGCGGGCACGTTGAATGTGCTTCTCCTCTATTTGCCGCTGCTCCAGACAGTCCAGTCCCAGCCCCGAGGCCGTGGGGGGCAGGGCGAGCGGGGCGCCCAGACAGGGTGGTGGGTGTGGGAGGGCTGAGTGTCCTGCCGAGGCACCTGTCCCCACCGCCGCGCTGCCCAACAGCCCTGGTCTCTTCCTGCTCGCAGGTGATCGCCGTGGTCATGGACATGTTCACTGACGTGGACATCTTCAAGGACCTGCTGGAGGCCGGCTTCAAGAGGAAGGTGGCCGTGTACATCATCGTGGACGAGAGCAATGTCAAGTACTTCCTGCACATGTGTGAGCGGGCCCGCATGCACCTGGGGCACCTCAAGGTGAGCTTGGCTGGTCATGAATGACCAAGCGGTCATTCAGTTGGTCAACAAACACTTGGAGCACCTGCCTTCTAGGGATGGAGTCCTGTGCCTGGCACAGAGAGTTCAGTGATCCGAGAGCCTCCTGCCAAGTGGTCGCCTGACCTCTGGCCGAATGCCCAGAGGGACAGGACGCTACTTCCAACAGTCAGAGATAAGATAAATGTTGATCAAGGGTTGATCAGACACTGGAACCCACGCAAGGTGCCACATCACATGTTATTTCAAAGCAGCCCATGCCACGCTGGTTACCTGTCTTTGCTTGCACACTTCCAGTGACAGGGCGCTCACCACCTGGCCTCCAGCAGCTTCTTACATCCTATCTGGAGAGCTCTGACTCCCAGGAAGTTATTTTTGGGGGCTTAAGCCAGAATCTTTCTCTGTGCGACACCCACCCACCGGTGGATCTGGCTCTGACAGAGGCAGCTTCCTCGGGTTGAGGTCAGGCAAGGCTTCCTTGATGGCTGCAGAGCTGAAATAAACTTGAGGAGGGAGAGCAGAGTAGAAAGGGTTTTCTAGAGAAGGTCACCATGGAGCAGAGGTGGAGGGATCGGGGTGAACCTGGGTTCTTCACACTGCTTTGCTGTGTGTCCTTGAGCACATCGCTTCCTGTCTCTGGGCTCTAGGATTTCACTGGTCCCAAAGAGAGGCAGATGGGCCAGGGGGCTGGGCTCTTCCGCTCAGATACCCTGCACTTGATCCCTCGCTTGCGGGCAGGAGGAGCCCTCCTTCCACCCAGCTGTCATTTGGCACCTACTGTGGGCAGCACGTTCCCCAGAGAGTACAGATCAGTACGCATGACAACAGCTGACACTTTCATAGTATGTCACTTGGGTCGGCCCCATCCTAGACACTTCACATGGTTATTTTATTTACTCTGCACGATGACCCGATGGGATAGGGCAGTTGTTCCCGTTTTACGGATGGGGAAATGGAGGCACCTGTGCAGGTGTTTAACTTGCTGTCCGTTAAGTTAAACATATGGGGTGTGGGGGCCAGCACCGGAGCTCCCTGGCTGAGCCCCAGCTTCTGACGGGTCAGAATCCCCTGGGCTTCAGGCCTGTGATCTGCGCAAAGTCCCTGGAGAAGGGACGACGCGGGGCTGGTCAGTGAGGGGCTGGGCTCCTGTGGCTGGAATTTGTCAGTATCTGTCAGTTGTGCCCACCCATCCCCGCTGAGGCCTTCCAAGTGGCTGTGAGTTCTCCAGGCGGAGAGTCTGTGGCTGTGGGGCCATTTTTATGTGGTCTCTCCGGCGGGCTGACCCCAAGCCCCGCGCTCACCCACCACCGCGCTGCCCGCCGTGTAATTAGCACCGAGCGTCGACTCCCGGGGCAGACAGCTCATGCTGGAGAGGTCCAGAGCGTGTAAGAGGCGTCTTTTGAAAGGTGACCGCAGAAGCCTCTGCCCTGTGGGCAGCAGATCAGAGAACCTCCGGGCCCATCCCCACTGCACCCTTGCCGCGTGCCCAGTGCGCACCTGACGCCCATCCCATTGCTCAGCGCCTGCATGCTCCTGGGGCAGGATGAAGAAGCTTGTCCATGCCAGGCGGGATCTGAACCCAGGATTGGCCGCTCCGAGGCCCAGCCCCCTGTCTAGTGCCTTTCCTCAGCAGCAGAGGCTCAGATGCAAGTCTGCTCGGAGCGTTCGGAGCTCCCAGGAGGTGGGGGGGGGAGGCAGGACTGGGCTGAGAACGTGACCCAGAAGGCTGCACGGCTCACTGTGCCAAGCCAGCATGGGCCTCGGACACGTGGCTCCACCTGTCTGAGCCTCCGGTGCCTCGTGGCTGTAATGATGTCTCATAGGGTTGTTTGAGGATGAAATGAGAGGAGACAATGGCTGTAAAAGCGCTCTGTGCGCTAAGGGGAGTTACGCGGCTGTTGGCAATAACAAGAAATTATAAACCCCAGGCCCCAGGCGGGGGAGGGTGTGTGTGAGGCCAACCCCCCAACACTTGAGCTTGAAATGAGGCCATAGCCCGAAGCATGGGAGGGGCAGCTCACCCCAGGGGTCCTTGGCACATTCTGCCCTGCTCACCACCTCCCTGCTCTGGGGAATGTTAGCAGGCTCTGCAGAGTGATGCGCCCAGGAGCTGGGCGCCACGGAGGGTCAGGTACCTTCCTGGGAAAGAACGTGTGACCCTGACCTCCTCATTCTTGCCGTTGAGCCCGCCCGCTCCACAGCCTGGGCAGGTGGCCAGAGGCTCCTGTGCGCCCAGCCCTGGCCAAGTGTCACCTTGTCGAGGGCCTGCCTGCTCGGCCTACCTCCCTGCCCGCGGGCCAGCTGGGCCCGGACCTGTCTCAGGAGCACTTCCTTTGCCGGTAATCCCTGGGCCCGCCCTCGGCTGCCCGCCACCCCTGCCCAGCTCTGCAGCGACCTGCCCTCAGCTCCTACAGGCCCAGGATACAGGTCTGACCCTGGTGGGGTCATCCTTGTGACTGTGGGGGTGTCGGGCACCAGTCTGGGCAACGCCAGGAGCCAGGCCTGCGCCCATCTCTGCCACCTGCACTGTAACCTTGGGCAGAGATACTGAATCTTTCTGGGCCTCGTTTTCCCTTTCCCTTCCCCTTCAAGCTGTGTTCTGGCTGGGGACTGCCCTCACGCCCTCACCTCCAGGCAGCCCACCTCCCTGCACCCCAGCCTCCTGCCTCCTGCCTCCTGAGCCTCGAGCTCACACAACACATTCTGCAAACAGCCGGTGTATTGCGTGGGCCAACCCCTCTCTTGCTTTTGAGGTCAAGTGCAAAGACATGCACCAGCACCTTCCCGGGTGTGAGGGTCCCGGCCATCCCCAAGTACCCCAGCCTGCTGGCTCAGCTGGCCCCTGACTCTCAAGCAGGGAGTGTGGGAATGAGCCACGCCAGGTGACCCAGTCACATTTGGGGTGAGACCGAGGGCTGAGGGATGCCCCAGAGGCAGGGGGAGCCAGGCTGGGCCTCCAGCCTCACAGCTGAGACAGGACCAGAGCTGTGAGATGCCTGACTGATCTGAAAAGCTAGTCGGCTCTGTGCGGCCAAACTGGAAAAACCAGCAGCTACTTGGGCTAAGGCCGGACCTATTTCTGATGAACAAGAAAACTCCAGCCACCGTGGCCGTGGGAAGGCACTTGGTGAGGATACAGGATTCAGCCTGTGGCTTGGGTTCCACGCTGGCCAGGCCAGCCTTGGCCCCCTTCTGGTGCCCCTCCCCTCCCGTCCTGCCGTCTCTGATCCTGGCCTGGGTCTGTAACGGACTCGGGGTGTGGGGCAATGCTTCTCAACCAAGCGGGGTTTGCCTGGCTTGGGATATTTGGCAATGTTTGGAGACTTTTTTAACGGTTGTGACTGGGAGGGTACTATTGGAACCTGGCGGGTAGCAGCCAGGGACACTGTTAAGCGTGCACAGGACAGTCCCCACAACAGGGAATCGCCTAGCCCGGAATACCAGCAGTGAGCAACCCACCGTAGGGGAAGAGCCAGGGGCCCCTCAGACATCAGGGTCCTGGAGCTGGGCTGGCTCAGCCCTGCCCCATCCCCTACCCCTGAGGGTGCTGTTCATCCCAGTTTCTTGCTGTTCATCCCAGCATGGGGGCATGGGGCTCTGTCCCCTGCAGTCTGCACGGTTGGCCCGATCTCACTGTCACCGGCCAGACCTGGTCAGGAGGTGTCTCTGGGCCTCCCCACTTCTCCTCGGGCCCAGGAGATGTTAGCAGGTCCCTGCAGAGAGCCACTATGGTCCAGCTGGGGGCTGGACTCCACCTACTGGGAGACCATGGGTCGGTCACTCCCCCTCCCTGAGCCCACCTGACTGTCACACGCGGCCGACAGTCCTGGCCTCTCTGGGCCTGACCTATGACACTCTAGGTATTTTCTGGTCCTCTCTGTCAGTCCCCTCTTGCCCCTTGAGCAGAACGGATCGTATCCCGGGCACACTGCATGTGGTGTCACATCCTACTTTGGCACCTCAAATTATGGAGCCCCCACTGAGTGCCGGGCACCTTGCTGGCCCTCAGCCACGTGCACCGTGGCTTCCTTCAGTCTTCGCAGCAGCCCTGAAGCATAAGAGCAGGTAGGCCCATTTCACAGGTGAGAAAACTGAGGTGTAGGGAGGCCCAGCTGGCATCCGTTTGGTGCCAGGACTGGAGCCATGTTTGACCAGAGTTCCGGGGGGGGGGGGGGTGGCACTGGGCTGGTCCCCTTTGCCTACCACTGTCCCACGTGTGGGCCATGGCCAGCTCAGTACAGGGTCAAGTGGCATCTTTGTGAGCTTAAGAGGCCCCGTGGGGGATACAGGCAGGGCACTACAGGTTTGCCCCAGCCTAGTGTCCCCCACACCGTGCCCCATACGTGGCTGGGGCAAGAGCTGCTCTTGGAGCGGGTGAAACACTGCCCAGCCGTCCCCCCGATGTCCGCTCGGGGACCCATCACTGCCCCTTTGACACACGAGCAAGTTGAGGTTCCAGAGGGTCCACGGGCTTGCCCCGGCCACTCCTCTTGAGCGAGCCTGGGTGCCCTCCACCCTGCCTGCTCTGTGCTCTGCTGGGGTGCCCCGGGGCTCGGAGACAATGCAGCTTTGTGGGATCCTCTCCCTGCGCTCACCCGAGCCCTGACTCCTGAGACGTTACCTCATCTGGGCCAGGCCCCATGGGGCGGGACCCACCCGGGAACAAACAGCTCCAGGATTGGATGGGCCTTAGAGTCGAGGCCATCCATGCAGCATGCAGACAGGGAAACTAAGGCCCAGAGAGGGCCAGAGACCCACTTAGAGTCCCACAGCAAATCTGGCACAGCCAAGGCTGCCTCTCTCCCGGAGTTGAGTCACTCTGAGATGTAGGTGGTGACCTCCTGGGCCCTTCACGGGGCCACGCTTTGAGGTGGGCAGGGGCAGACACTGGTGAGGGGGGAATTGAGGCTGTTCTTCCGGGCTGAGGAGAGGCCTGTGGCCCCAGCATGCAGAGCTCTGGGCCGGGAGCCCACAGAAGCCACAGAACCAGGCTGTGGTCGGGCACAGGTGACTGTAAAAGGCCTCGAAGCGCCTCCAGGATCTTTGTTACAACTTCTGGTCCCTGAGCATGCTCCATGTTGGGTACAAAGTCACGAGCACTAATTGTCCTGGGTCATGGCCAGCTTCCTGCTGAGCTGGCTGTGTACAGACAGGCAGCCTGGGGGGCAGGGGAGCCGGCCCTGGGAGTAAAGGCTTATCTGCCTACTGGGCTGGGCCCAACACCCAGCGATTATTCAGCCCACAGCCAGGTGGACATCCATGCCCTCCCCATAAGCTCTGGGTACTGCCCTCGGGCTGCCCAGCAGAGAGGGGTCTGAGACCTATCACAGAGGGAACAGACACAGGAGCGCCCTTGGGCCAGGGGCCCGAGCGGAGGGCAGGCTCCCGCTCCCTTCTCTCCACTGCCCCTGCCCTGACTCAAGCCGTCCCTCCCTGTCCTCCACTTCCTGCTTCTCATTCACTGCTTCATGCGCCCTCCCCCGCTGCCCCACCGTTGGGTGCCAGAACTGTTCTTGAGGGGCAGCTCCAACCCGGTCACTCCTGCTCTGAATCCTTCCATGGCTCCCTACTGCCCACAGGGCTGAGCCAGGCCCTTAAGCAGGTGTGGGGTCTTGCATGGGCATCTGGCTGAGCCTGTTCTACAGGCTCCATCACCCACCCTCCTCCCTCGATGTCCTCTCGGGTCTTAGGCTGCTTTTGTTACCAGGCCTTTGTGTTCCCACGTCTGGAATGCTGCACCCTCTTCCTGCCTGCCCCACTCATCCTCTCACCCTCTTTCGATGGCAGGCTTTCCGCTGGCCCCCCACACTGGGGGCTCTAACTCATCTGCCTCCTCCCTCACCTCCAGCGGGGCGTCCTGGTCACAGTCCTTTCTGTGTGTGTGGCTGGGGGCTTGTCAGGGTTGAGGAATGAGTGTACGAGTGGGCAGTTAGTAAGCGGGGGCCAGTGAGTGGGCAAGGGTGACGGGGAAGCCACAGAGATATGATGCCCCCTGGAGGGAGTGACTCCTGTCACAGCGACCCGTAGGCAGACTGGTCAGGATGCTGTCAAGGGGGTTCCTGCCCCGGACAGGTGTCAGATTCACTGGGGCTTGTGTTAAAAATGAAATTCCCGGGGTGCCTGGGTGGCTCAGTCGGTAAAGCATCCGACTTCGGCTCAGGGCGTGATCTCGAGGTTCATGAGTTTGAGCCCCGCGTCGAGCTCTGCACTGGTGGTACAGAGCCCGCTTGGGATTCTCTCTCTCCCTGTCTCTCTCTGCCCCGTCCCCACTTGTGCTCTCTCTCTCTCTGTCTCTCAAAATAAATAGATAAAACAATGAAATTCCTAGCCTGACCCCAGTCCTCCGGAGGCACATCTCTGGGGGCACCCGGGAGCCTGGGTTTCTAACACACTCTGGGGAATTACCTGCACCAGATGAGCACAAGTGTCCTTCCCATCCTGAGGCTCTACTTTGGGGTCCCCTCAACTGTCCCCTCCACTCCTGGGCCTTAGCCGCACTCGCTTTTCCCTTCCTGGGGCCTGCTGTGCCCCAACTCTCCTGGTGGAAAGAGAGTGCCACAGGGCCCCACAGACTGCGCACCAGGGAGGGCTCAGGTGGTCAGAGAGTCCAGAGAAAGGCAGGAGCGACCTCGCTCTGACGGGAGGCAGTGGTGGCCCCGGGTCTGCTCCCTCTGGGTCTTCACTTCCCTTCCCGTGGTCTCTCGGGGCCCTTCTAGCTTGCTTGGAGCCACAGGGCCGCTCACTCACCCTGGGAAGGCCACAGACTCGCCCGAGTGCAATCCCCAGGTCCCCCGAGAGCAGGCCCCCCCATCCCCAGCTGCACAGCCGCCAGGGGACTTTTCTAAATTGTGTCTGCACGCCCCTCCTGCTCAAGACCCTGCAGTAGCCTTCCGCCACCTGCACCGGCTTTTCCCAAGCTGGCCTGGCCACGCAGGTCTTCTCCTGCCCAGGGCTGCCCTGTGGACAGCCTTCGGGTCACACCCAGACCACCCTGCCCCATGCCCTTTGTCACTGTCACCCCCCCCCCCCCCACTTTCTACCTTCATATCGCTGCACTCGCCACCTTGGTCTAGACCCTGTGGTCCCCACGTGCAGCACCCCCTTTCTCCAGGCCTCACTGCTCCATCCTTCCCCATCTGAGCCCCTCTCCCCCGCACACCCCGCCAGTGCGGTCAGTGCTCTGATCACATGTAATTCTGCCTCCTGTCCCCCCAACACAGAATCTCAGGGTGCGGAGCAGCGGGGGAACAGAGTTCTTCACACGGTCGGCCACCAAGTTCAAGGGTGCCCTGGCCCAGAAGTTCATGTTCGTGGATGGAGACCGGGCCATCTGCGGCTCCTACAGGTGACTCTCCAGCTTTCTGGGGGCTGGGGACAGAGGTGGCTCCGGTTCCCAGATGGTTTCTGCCCTTAATCCTGCCTTATGACACCCTGGTTATTCCGGTTCACTGGTCCCAAAACTGCTGAGGTGTGAGCGGGGCTGGGGCACGCCCTCACGCCGCCCGCCTGTCTCCGGAAACGGGCTGGGGAGGGCTTTTGTCTTTAAGACTGTTGTTCCAGCCTAAGGTGTCACCAGCCTAGAGATGGGTGTGGGCCAGGCGCACAGGGCGGTCACTCCTAGAGCCGCCTTCGAGGATGGGCCAGGATGAGGATGGCTGTGGCCCAGCTCTGCAAGCCCCACCGAGCAGGGGGCACAGGGCGGGGGCTGCCCACAGCCACGCTGGGCTTGGCAGCAAAGTCACGGGTGATAGCACCTGCCATGTGCACGGGATGACAGCAGGGATGTTCCGGGCATTCTGTGAGCGGCCTTCCGGGGGGCCCTAACCCCCAAGAGGAGCCCCACGCTGTGCTGTTTTACACAGGTGGGAGCGGCCTCGGTGTAAGCGACTTGTCCCAGACTCAGGTCTGACCCCGAGGCTTGTGCCGTTCCCTGCCCCTGCTCACTTCTTGGTTCCATCCAGGGCCCCGTGGCCACAGTCTGATGAGCACCGGCCTGTGGGTGCACGGTGGGGGGGGGGGGGGTGGCCAGGCTGGAGGGAGGGGGGCAGGCCCCCACGTGCCTGACCGGGCTGCCCCCTCCCCCTGTGTTGCAGCTTCACGTGGTCGGCCGCGAGGACAGACCGCAACGTGATCTCCGTGCTGTCTGGCCAGGTGGTGGAGATGTTTGACCGGCAGTTCCAGGAGCTGTACCTCATGTCCCACGGTGTCAGCCTCAAGGGCATCCCCATGGAGAAGGAGCCGGAGCCGGAGCCCATCGTGCTGCCCTCCGTGGTACCACTGGTGCCCTCGGGCACGGTAGCCAAGAAGCTCGTCAACCCCAAGTATGCGCTGGTCAAGGCCAAGAGTGCCGACGAGATCGCCAAGACCTCCTCTGAGAAGCAGGAGGGGAAGAAGCCCCCGGGGCTGCGGGGCGCGGCGCTGGCCGAGCGGCCGGGAGACCTCGCCGAGGCGCCCCCGCCTATCCACCCTGGGCTGCTCAACCTGGAGCGGGCCAACATGTTCGAGTACCTGCCCACGTGGGTGGAGCCGGACCCGGAGCCCGGCAGTGACATCCTGGGCTACATCAATATCATTGACCCCAACATCTGGAACCCCCAGCCCAGCCAGATGAACCGCATCAAGATCCGAGACACTTCCCAAGCTGGCACCCAGCTGTGGAGGCAAAGCCAGGACTGTGGCCCCACCCCCGGGCCCGGTGCCCCCGAGGACAGGGTCCCAGCTGAGAGCGCTAAGAACGGCCTTCCCCAGGGGGACCCTGAGCCACAGCCTCCCGTGCCCAAGCCCCGGACAGTCCCTGTGGCAGAGCTGCTTGCCCAGCACGGCGGCGACGGTGTGGACTGGGCCCTGGAGGCCCCAGGGGAGGAGACGCCCCAGAATGGGACAGACCATGAGCCACCCAGGACACCGGGCCCAGGCCATGCCTCACTCCAGCGGCAGGTGTCTGTGACCCAGGATGACCCCGACGGCCACGGAGCGGTGATCCCCAATGGGCTAGATGGGGAAGAGGAGGAAGATGATGATGACTATGTGACCCTCAGTGACCAGGACAGCCTCTCAGGCAGCTCTGGCCTTGGCCCTGGCCCCCGGCGGCCCTCGGCGGCCTCCTCTTCTGTGTCGGACGAGTACTTTGAGGTGAGGGGGCGCTCAGCCCCTCTGCAGAGGCGCCACTCGGAGCAGGTAGCCAACGGGCCAGCCCAGCCCCCCCGACGACAGCTGAGTGCCCCCCACATGACCCGCGGGACCTTTGGTGGACCCCTGGGTGGCTCGCCGTGGGCCCCAGGTCGGGAGAGAGAAGAGGCGGGTACTCCAAGGAGGATGCAGGCTCCGCACTCCACGGACAAGGAGACCCAGGTGGGTCGGGGTCCCCACACATGAGGGGTCCTGGGAGCCCCTCCCCCAGCCCCAAGCACCCAGTGTGGTCACCTGCTGGGGTGCCGCATCCCCAGATCGGACAGCTTTGCACGCTATGTGCAGATGGGGAAACTGATGAGCAGAGGGAGGGGGTAGGTGGCAACCACCCAGGGCCACACGCGTGGCTGGTCCCAACCCACGCTGGGCACCCACAGCCTCAGTGCCCCACAAAGTCAACCTAAGCCAGCCACTGGGAGCCGAAAGGAAACGCACCTAACATACCCAGAGATCTCAGACACTGGTGTTACAGCGAGTCAACTCTGCCCTGCCGTAGCGGTTGACCCCCTCCCTTGTTTGCTGACCACACCGAGATGGTTCTTTCTAGCCCTGAGGTCGCACGGCAGTAAGTGGTCCTTGTCTGGACCTTATGCCAAGCCACCTCCATGTCAATCCCTTTGATTATGGCCCTGGGGAGCACTCTCCTCCCCTCTCCCCTAGGCTAGGAAACACCTCACATTCGTCCTTTGCCTCTCCTCCCGGTGAGCACTGCAGGTCAGGGACCCAGAACCCTGGACCCCCTGCAGCCCCGGCCCAGCCCCCGGTGTCTGTCCTACCTGGAAACAGCGCACGGCTGATCATGCCTGGCATGATGATCAGGCCCATGGGCAGCATCTTGAGGTAGCTGGCCAGGATGGAGCCCGCCTTGGCGTGGTTCAGGTCCCGGGCGGACAGCGACCGCTGCACGATGACCTGGGGGCACGAGGAGGGGGTGAGTCTCAGCCCCGCTCGGGGGTGCCACTGTTCTGTATCACTGGCCTGGAGCTTTAAACCCAGGGATTTGGGAAAGCTTGCGGTCAAGTAGCAGAGGGGTGCTAGAAGCTGCCTGAGCGTGGCTCCCCATGTAGCCCCAGGCAAATCCTAACTGGGCCTCAGTTTGCAGATCGGCAGCATGGGAGGAGGGACAGATAATTGGAACCGATGGCATCTGAGCTCCCTCCCAGCTCTGACATTATGAGTTTCTTTCTTTCCCTGTCTTTCTTTCTTTCTCTTTCTTTCTTTCTTTTCTTTCTTTCTTTCTTTCTTTCTTTCTTTCTTTCTTTCTTTCTTTCTTTCTTTCTTTCTTCTTTCTTTCCTTCCTCCCTCCCTCCCTCCCTCCCTCCCTCCCTCCTTCTTTCTTTCTTTCTTTCTTTCTTTCTTTCTTTCTTTCTTTCTTTCTTTCTTTCTCTCTTTCTCTCTTTCCTTTCTTTCCTTTCTTCCTTTCTTTCACAGCTTTACTGAGTGGCTCAGTTGGTTAAGCATCCAACTTTGGCTCAGGCCGTGATCTCACGGTCCGTGAGTTCGAGCCCCGCATCAGGCTCTGTGCTGACAGCTCAGAGCCTGGAGCCTGTTTCAGATTCTGTGACTCCCTCTCTCTGACTCTCCCCTGTTCATCCTCTGTCTCTCTCTGTCTCAAAAATAAATAAACATTAAAAAAGTAATAATAAATAAATAAACAGCTTTACGGAAGTATAATTCACATAGAGTTCAGCCACATAAACTGTACAAAACTAATACACAGTTTTAGTGTGTTTGTTCACAGAGTTGTACGAGCTACACCTTCTAAATCGAAGTATTTTTCATTTGGTGCTCTGCAGTTTAAGTCACCAGCTGCAGTTCAGAAGTAAGAATGTGTGATTTTAATCTATTTTCCAGACATGCTGGTTGAACAGAGAGCTCCCAGCATTTATTTTCCTCTGAGACGTGATAGAGCATCCGTTACAGGGTCTGGAGGGGCAACCCTGAGGTTGAAGGACAAGCTGACCTCAATCCTGCTTTGGCACCGGCTACCTCTGACTTGGGACAAGTCGTGGCCTCACTTGGGGCCTCAGTTTCCCTGTCTGGACGATGAGGGGGTTCGACGCAATTCTCTGACGTCCTGTGGGTGCAAGAGCCCAGGGCTGCGCTCCTCTGTGCTCGTGGCGGGCAGCCCTGGGAGGCAGGGGTGGGGGGCAGCTGCTGTCACCCCATTCTGCAGCTGGAGAAGCTGAGGCGAGCGGCAGGGCCGGGCCCTTCCCTGCAGTGTCAGTGGGCTGCTGTGTCCCTGCGACCTCTCAGCCCAGGCTGGGCCGGCAGCTGTGACCCACTCCCCGTGCTCGGCCACTTAACCTCCCTGATCCCCTGTGCCTTCATCTCTAAAGTGGGCTACTAACACAGGGTTGCTGCAAGGACCGAGCGAGGCACCATGCAGGTGGCCCAGCTCATGCCTGGCTGGTCACGAGTTCCCCAAGTTTAGGCTTCCCTTGGGGTGCAGCCTCGGGGTCAGCCACGGCTCAGTGCTGGCCCGGGGGCCTTTGGACCGTGGCGCCACTCTGGGAAAGTCCTGAACTGGCCTGGTTGTCTGTCTGTCTGGGCCGTGAGGTGAAGGCGAGAGAACCTTCCCGTGGGTGAAACCAGGTTATGGGTGCCGCGCACTCACACCGGGAAAAATGGCGCTCGCTGTTCTGATTAACGTAGCTGCTGCTGTCGCCTGAAAGGGACACTCCACGTGAGACAGCAGGAGTAGCAGGTGACAGAAGGTGCATCGCCATAGCAGGCAGGACCCCAGGAGGCCCCCTGGCCCAAGTGCCTCCCTGCGTTTCAGACAGGGACACTGAGGTCAGAGAGGGGCTCTGTAGAGCTCTCTGCCCATTGGGCCTTTCACCTCCTGTCTTATTGGGTCAGTTTGTTTCTGAGTTCGAGTGTCAGTGACACGTGGGGGATGAGCCAGGAGGTAGTGAAAAGTCTAAAGACCATGAAAAGCCCTGTGGCCCCAGCACACAGAGCTGCCTTCTGGTGCTGACTAGAGTGGGCATCCTGGGGGGCTGGCCTGGCCCAGTGGCTAGGTGGAGTCAGGCAAAGCCCCTGCTTGCTGGTGAGGGTCACAGCAGAGTAGCACCAGGCACGGGGGATCCGGTGCAAAGCTACCTATGTCGCAGGGGTTCTGGTCCCGGTCCTGGTTGTGCCCCAGGCAGACCCAGCGGGACCCAGGGTGCAGGTGCCTATATTGAGGGGTTTTGGTCCGAGGCCTGAGCGGGAGGACGCCAGGGAAGTGAGGCCGCAGCCGGGCCGTGAAGCCCCAATGTCAGCGGTGTTCGGCCTCGGCCTCCCTGTGTGACCCTCCTCTCCAGGCAGTAAGGCCCATTCGGCCCTGACCTCGAGGCCAGGCAGCGTGCTGACTCACTTGGCCTTCGTGGGAAAATCTCCTGCCCTGTGTCCCGCCCAGAGACGGCAGTGTCAGCCAGGCCCACGCTGAGTGGCAAGGAAAGGAGAGATGCCCGAGGGGGGTGGAGGGGCATGTCTTGCAGGGAGGGCTCTCCTCATTCATCCCATGGTGGCTGGCCGGGTCGGCCCTTGGGCCTTGCTGCCTCACTCGCGCGGTGGGGTCCTTGGGTAAGATGGGTGTCTGAGGCTTTGCTGGCACAAGACCTTTTGCTGCCTGGAACTGCCCACGGCCTTCCCGGCATTGCCCGCCTCTGCCCAGAGGGGTAGGTGGCTGGCGGAGGTGACCTGATGCGTTCACAGCCCAGGGAGGACAAGATTCAGACTCCAGAAGAAGACCCAGCCCCTGCAGTCACCAGCACTGCACCACCCTCAGTGGACAGGTGGAGAAGGCTGGGGCAGGAACGGTAGGAACTCGCCTTACCGTAACCGTGAAAGGTGGGACCCATCGCTGTGTGACACGAGGGGAAACTGAGGCACAAAGTAGTGAGACGAACTTGTCTAGGACCGCCCGCTGGTGAGTGGCAAGGCCAAGAGGCATAAACCCAGGTGAGCCGGCTGCCGCCTGCCCCTGGCCCTTGGGGGGGTCTCCTCACTGTCTCTGCTCTTTCTCTCCTAGGGCCAACAGATCCCCCATTATAGAGTCCCTGCCTCGGGGACCAGGGATAAAGATGGCTTCCTGCGGCCCGTGAGGACCTCGGGACCCCCGCGGTACCGCGCTGCGGCTGCCGATGGCACCCAGAGCTCTACCAGGAAAGCGAGCCCAGCCGTAACAAGCACGTACCCCTGGCAGGCCAAGGCTGGCCCCGTGCCCCGCACGCTGGCAGATCCCGGGACTCCAAGGCGGGCCCGAAATGCCAGCCCCCAGGCCGATGGCAGGGTCGCTGAAGAGCATCCAAGTCCTTTTGGAATCCCCTACTCCAAACTGTCCCAGTCAAAGCACCTGAAGGCCAGGACGGGCAGCGGCCAGTGGGCCTCATCTGATTCTAAACAGAGGGCCCAGGCCCCCCGGCACCACAAGGAACCCTAGCACCCTGTCCCTGGGCCTGGAGCCGTGCAGTCCATGGCCTGTGCCCCAGCTCAGACTCACCGGGCAGGTGTTCCTGGGGCCGCGCCAGGGATCGGCAGATGGCCGCCCAGACTCTCCAGAGCCCACCCCGGAAGGCAGGAAGGTAGGGCGGGTGGCGACAGCGACACTCACCTGGTCAGTGCACCAGTACCAGGTGGCCATGATGGTCAGACCGAAGGTCATCCCAGTCCACGGGAGGTCCCCTGTGTGGGGGTCTCGGAACATGTGCATGGCGTCTGCACGGGGCAGGTGGCAGGTCGTGTTTGCGATGGTCCTGGATGGGACGGCCTGGGCGTAGGCTGCCGCCAGCTGCTCAAAGCCGCCGATCTGGTCAAAGGCTGGAGGGGTCGGGGTGGGACGGGGACGGGCTGGTGGCCGATGGCCCTGACTCCGGGCCCCCACTTCCCGATGCACCAAACTTGACTTTTTCCCATCCACCTTTCCCGGTGTCTGGAGAGGCGTGGAGGGTAGAGGCTTTTCCAGAACAGGGGAATTCAAATGACTATTTTATTTGTATTTAAAAATAATACTATTAAATGAGCATTTTGCACGTGGACACCACAGTGTCCTCTTGGCCCCTGGACGCCTGTTGGCCTCGGGCAGGGGTTCTCTGCCAAGCTTCAGACTGTCGAATCAAGGAAGCAAAAGTATTTTCTCTTGGCATTGGAGGACCTTCCCGGGGAGTCTAAAAGTGTTAAAGTCCTGACCTGGGGCTCCTAAAGGATGTGATTTTGGCAGAGCTGAGGATGGCTGGCACGTAGCACTGAGAACAGAAACAAGTCCCAGAAGGGACAAGGGCATGACCAAAGCCACATGGCCCACCGGCCGGGGCTCGAGCCAGAAGTCTCTCCTCTCGAGGCCAGAGCACATTCACTCCCTCACTGTTCCTGTCTACCTCAGAGTCAGGGCCCTGTGTGGCCAAACCCTGGCCCATCTGCGGCTTTTGCTGTGTCTGTAACCACCCCTCCCGTCCAGGCTGGGCCCGGCTGCCTGGGTCCCTCTCCTGCAGTGGGGTCTCCCCCCTGGTCTGAAAGCAAGCAGGTACACAAAGTCTGGATACAGGAAAATCCCTAGTCTTACTTGCAAGCCCCTCTCCCCTGCCTTTCCCAAGCAGGAAGCCTGCTGCCGGACTCTGGGCCCCCAGCCTCATTGCCGCCTGGCGCCCAGGCCGGGCCGGGTACTCAGAGCAAACGTACAAACACTATACACAGATCGGAAATTACCAGGCTAGAGGATCCTACAGTCTGAGTCTGGAGGAGGCTTTAAAGGCCTCTGTTCACCCTCTGTGGGATCCTCCTGGCTCTGATTGCATACTTCCCAGGATGGGGAGTTCACTACCTATTTATTGAGGGAGCCCTCTGAGCTTCCTCCGGGTTCCCTGACCAGTATCACCGAGCTGTCTAAACCCTCTTCTCTCCTCCCCTGCCATCGGCCAGCAACCCATAGCAGCACTTCTTGGGATTATGCACATGATTTTCAACAGTTGGAGCCCATCAGTGCCCTGGCAGTGTTCGTGGAGTCCTGATTGTGTGCACACCTGCCCTCGGCCCTAGGTCACCATCTAGTCCTGAGCCAGGGCAGGTGCCGTGGCCCTGCATTCTTGAGTCCCCTCCACACCAGACCGGAGCCGGCCCGGAGCTGGTGACAAGTGGCAGTGGGGCGACAGGTGGGAAAGGAACACACAGCCTCTGTCACCCAGGGCAGGCTGACGGGTTTACCGCCTCATGGCTCGACCTTGTGAGTCCACCACCCCCTCCTCCCCACCCGGTGCTGGCACCTGGGTCCTAACAGGGCGGACCCCCAAAAGCGCTGGCTGCGGGGGGCTACCCCTCACCTTTGACGGTCAGGATGACGGCCCCCACCACCATGATGAGCGTTTGCAGGGCGTCCGTGTAGATCACAGCAGCCAAACCCCCTGTGGGTAGAAAAAAGGGAGCTGGAGAAAGCTGTGCCCCGAGGGAGGAGGGACAGCGGTTCCACGTACGTGTCGCCTGCCCTCTCACAGGTGGGTGGGCTGTGGACCGCTCAGCTGGGCCGGCGGAGCCCGATTCAAATCTCCACCGGCCAGGCTGTGCGGGGAGGTGGCCCCCCGGCTCCCGCCCGCCTCTCAGGCCCCCGCACACCTCTGCCCGGCCACGTGGACACCCGGGCTGGCGGCCAGGTCCTCGCTCCGCGGGCCCCCGCCCGACCCCCGCGAGGGCGCCGTACCTGCGATGGTGTACAGGGCCGTGATGGCGAGCATGAGGGTGGTGGAGAGGTAGAAGTTCCAGCCCAGACAGATGTGCACAAAGAGCGCCCCTGCGTACAGGTCGATCTGCGGGAGGGGAGAGGAAGTTGTGCGGAGGCCCGAGGTGACCCGAAGCAGGACTCAGGGCACCGCTTACTCGACGTGCGGCCTCAGTGCCCCGTGGACACGGAGGGAGAGACGCCCCACGCACACGCCCACCAGCGCTGCTGGGAGGGCGGGAGGGGGTCGTGGCCGTGGACGAGCGGTTGTGCAGGGGATGCTGCTGATTTAATAAAAGTCCCGAGTGGCCGATGTCCACCAAGGAGCAGTGTTGTTATTGAGTCTGGCCCCTGCCTGGAGATGTAAAGGAGGAGCCCTGTGTCCTTGGTTCCCAGGGGTCCATGACAAGGAGGAGTCCAGGAGGGCTTCCTGAAGGAGGCCCGAGAAGCCTTACGGGCCTGAAGAAACAGATCTGCAGCCTAGGGCTCCAGGCCCATATCCGTTTGGGTGTGCCCCCTGTTCTCTGCTCCCCATTAGACAGGCGGCCCTGAAAAAAGACCAGACGTGCTCTGGGGGCAGGCCGGGGCGGGGGGGGGGCAGGGGGGCAGTCTTGCTCACTGCCCTCCGGTGGGGTTGGAACTGAAGCCAGGACCGTGTCTCGGGCCAAGGCTGGTCCCCAGAGGCTGCACTGGATATAGCTGCTGCCATCCCAGACCCTGGGGCAGCCTATGGGGCTGGAGTCCTAGTCCTGGGGTGAGCCTCACACCCCTGGTTCTACCCCCACCCCCATACTGTACTGGGAGCCCAGGGAAGGAGAGCAGGACTGTCCTGTGAGCTCAAGGGGGCTCCACCCTGCCAGGTTTCCAAATGTGTCATTCTGGGCTTGCTCAGTTCGGGGGAGGTGACCTGAAATACAACCTTTGGGGCCAACAGGCTCCCGAGAAGGCTGAGCGAGGCTGCGTGGGACCAGGGGGCACGGGGCCCCTTTGAACGACTGCAGTGCCTGGCCCGACATCCAGCTGACCAGCACGGCCCAGTCGGTCTTGTGGACCCCCGGTTCCCCCAGGCTCCAAGCCCTCAGGACACAGAGCCCCGGCCGAGCCCGGGTGTCACTCCAGAGCCTGTGTTCCCTGTCCCTGTCCCTCTCCCTCCAGGCCCCTCCTTTACCCTCCCTTGGAGAGACCAGCCAGTGTGGACTCTGACAAGGTGCTTTGAGGAGATCAGCAGCCCGTCACTCTGGTCCCTGGCTTTGGTGGTGTGTGAGTGTGTGTGTGTGTGTGTGTGTGCGCGCGCGCATTCGTACGTGTGTCTACCTCCAGCTCAAGGAGAGAAGCCCAGGGTTGTGAATATCAGAGCAGGAGGGACTCTTCAAGCCCCCTCCCCCATCAGACCGGAGGAGACACAGAAGCCTGGGGAGGGGACGGACTTCCCCGAGGTCAGGCTCCAACAGGTATCAGAGATTGGAGTTGCCGGGTGAATGGGGAGCAAGGGGTCTCTAGAAAGCAGCAGCCCCTTCCTCCCGCCTGCTCATCCTCCTGCCACCCAAGACCCCTCTCCGCACCCAGGCCGCCCTCAGAGTGGAGCCCTGATCTGTGTGGCTGGCCTTCAGGCCCCGGCCACTCATCTCTAAGCCCAGGTGACTCTGGCCACACCAGACTGGCCACCATTCCAGGCCCAGCACGTCATGGCCTCCAGGCCTCAGTTGGCCAGGTCCCTGTGCCTTGGGGCTGCCCAGTCCGCAGGCTCCGTCTTCCAGAACTATCTTCTCCGACGCCCTGCTCCCCTAACCTCTACTCCTCAGGGACTCCCGTCTGGGGTGGTGGGCCGCGAGGAGCCATGAGGACTTGGACAATGTCAGGAGCAGTACAGGCCAAAGTGTGGAGGTGGGACTCAGCCGCTGTCCTCACTCTAGGACCCTGCACGGCATCCAGCAACAGCCTGTGCTGCAGCGAATATGAGATTGCCTACAGGCTCCCGGGGAGTACCCCCCGACCAGGAACTTTAGACGGCACCCAGCCCGACTGGACCTCCCCTTCTGCAGCCCGAGCCCAGCTTCCTGGGGGCCCAGGAAGAGCTGCGGCCTCGTAGAAGCTAAGAGCCCTAAACTGTGTCCCTGATCACATGGCTTTGTGGAGGTCATGCCGCCTCCTGGGCCTTGGTGGCTCTTATCTGGAAAATGGGTAAGCAGATATGGAGACGGGCACAGGGGCAGGCCCAGCCTCCTCCATCCCTCTACAGAGCCCTGCCCTCAGCGGAGGCTGGCGGAAGGGAGGAGCGGGACCTCCAGGGGTGGCCCGTCTCCATCGAGGCCACCACTGTCCCTTCAGGGCTCCAGAAACTTCTCACCTTTGCCACACCCCCCTGGCACCTGACCCACCGGCCACTGCTGTTGATTCTGTTTCCAAAATACTCCCATGTCTACCCTCTGGCCCATCCCTTGGGAAGCCCCTCCCCGCCTCCTCCTGCACTCAGCTTGTTCAGAGGAAAATCAAGTTCTCTGCATTTCCACCGCGCATGGAATAAAATCCAGCTAGCCAGGCCCAGAGGTCCAGGCGTCGTCCACCAGGCCCCCTCTGTCCCCTTCAGCGCTCACCCCTCCCCGAGCTCCACGGCTCCCTGCGCTCCAGCCTCGCCCCTTCCCTCAGCTGCCGCAAGCCTGGCCTTTCCCACAGAGACCACTCTCTCCAAAGGGAGCCTGCTCTCATCCTTGTAGATTTCAGCCTCGCCTCTGCTTCTTTCATCGACGTTTTTACTGTTATGATTGTATTCGTCTGTTTGCTTATCTGTCTGGAACACTAAGCTCCCAGAAAGCAGAGAATGTGTTTATCATCCAGTGCTCAGCCAGGGCACACATAATGTATGTCAGGGGTTGGCACACCAGAGACCACAGACCAGATCCAGTCCACACACCTTGGTGTGGAGTTTCTCCCTCCAGCAGCAAATCTGAGCAGCTCGTGTGTGTCCTGCAAAGCCAAAACTACTTACTTTCCAGCCCGCCGCAGACAAACTTAGCTGGCCCCTGGCGTGTATTTTTTTCATTCAGTCCTATGAGCTATGCCAGGCATGTAGCACTGGGGGCGCATCCGTGAACAGAGAGAAGAAATGAGGGAGGCAGACAATAGACATTCTAAGTGAATTATTCAGACTGTCTTCAGGCCAGAAGATAGTCCGTGTTCGGAGAAGAGGGAGAGCGGGGAAGGGGCAGGCCTCACTGAGAAGGTGAAATTTGAAAGACTTGACACAGGTGAGGACGTGAGCCATGTGGATATCCAGGGGAAGAAGGTTCCAGGCAGAGAACACAAGGGCAAAGGCCCTGAGGCAGGGCCACGTCTGGTGTGTTCATGGATGTGCAAGGAAGCCAGTGTGGCTGCAATGATGTGTGTGACAGAAGAGGGACAGGTGAGGTTAGCAGGGTAGCAGGAGCCCCTTCTTGGAGGATCTTGTAGGCCATGGTTGGCCTTTGCTCCAAGTGGCCTAGGGTATTGTGCCCCATTTCTCTATTTTCCAGAGGTTAAATGACTAGCCCAGGGCCACGCAGTGATGGGCCTCAGTGGCCCCCGACCCCATCTGAGGGTCGGGGTGGTGATCCCCGCACCCTGCCATCGAATGTTCTCTGCACACCAGCATCCCCACCCGAGGGATGACAGCAGGCGAGCCCTGCGGTCTCTGTCAGGACAGGCTGCAGCTGGGGTGGGTGCTGAACGCACAAGACACCCGGGGCATTCACGGGGCTCCGCCCAGTGAGGTCAGGGCCTCGGGGCCAGCTGGGCGCATGCACTTCAAACAGTTTCAGCCCAAAGCCATCAGCCAAGGCGTCCCCGGTCCTGCCCAAACCAAGCCGGGCAATTAGCGTTCCTCCCGCTTCCCTCTCGGCCTCATCCGGAAGCCCAGCATTGGCGTTGGAGCCCCAGCCTTGACGTCAGTGGGTTGCTTTCCATTTTATAGGAGGGTAAGTCCACTCATCTCCCATCACAGTGTGGAGTTTGAAGTGCCAAGTCCTGGCTGCCTCGGTGCAGCAGAGCAGCGGCCGGGGCCCCGCCCCCCCGGGGGGCTGGGAGGCTGGGAGGCAGAGGCCTGGGTTCTTTGGTCTCCGCCTGACTCACCATGACCTTGAGCTAGTCATTGTCACTCTCTGGGCCTCAACGGCCTCATCTGCACACAGGGGTTGCAGGATGAGATTGTCCGTAAGGACCTTCCCTCTGAACCCTCCTTCCTTCTGGAATCCCACGCAAGCCACCCCGACATTTGAGGTGCGCTTTCTGCCCTTACCCTTCCAGGGGGACCGGGTCCAGGCTCCCAAGGGAAAAGAGGCCCGGGGTGCCCACTAGGGAGGCACCCCAATACCAGGAGGCCGCCGCCAGGGGTCAGCTTCTCGAAGGAGTTGACCGGCCACGGGATGGGCTCCCTGTGGCCGCTGAACCGCCAGAGACCATGAAGGCTCTCAGCGCCCCCTAGTGGTCAGTCCTGGTTCACCTCCGCGCTGGCCCAGGGAAGCCATCCAGGCTGACCCCCAGGCTCCCACCAGTGACCTCTCATAGCGAGAACCCCGAACGCCCTCATATCTGGGCCCAGGGCAAAGCAGAAGTCAGAAGGCCTGCTTTCTGCCCCCAACCATGCCAGCTGCCCAACCCGCCTTCTGGAAGCCCTCGTCAAGCTATCCCAGACTCAACTGTGTGGGCAAATCATTGTCCCTCTCTGGGCCTCAGTTTCCCTAGCTGTTGAACAAGAGACAGATGAGAGGATGTCAGGTGTGTCTGAGGGGCCCTCAGAACAGGGATGATTCCAGGCGATGCTGGCGGGATGCTGGGAGTTTGGGGTGGGGTGGGGGGGCAGCTCACCGATATCTTGGTGAAGACGGACAGCAGCAGAGACAGGATAGACAGGTACATGCAAATCCGCTGGCCTCCGTAGCGCTTCTGAATGTATTCAGGCATGGTGACGATCTGGGGAGGCACAGGGGGGCAGGAACTAAGCACTCCCCCGAGATCACACCCAGCTGTCAGGGCCCAGAGCTTCTCAAGGGCAAGGCCAGACCCACATACTCATTACCATCCCACAACCGGGGACGGTGACTAGGGACAGAGGCACAAGTCTGAAGGCTGTGGTGACAAATCCGGATGAGCTACTGACGCGACTCGATGGGGAAGGACTGGGAGAGATCCAGGGAATGGAAACTACTGGATCCAGTGGCTGCCCAGTGGGGCTGAAGGAGTGGGCAGAGTCAGGGACAGTGTCGCCCAGGTGTGTGCTTGGGTGGAGGGAGCATCACCCCCCAGATGCGGCGAGCAGGGGCCGTGGAAACCAGCAGACACGGCTCCCAGGCTGAGGGCCTCGGGGACGTGTCTTCATAGTTGACAGGAACGTTAGTTGGCCTAAGAAGAAACCCTGGCAGCCCTGGGATCGGTGGGCTGGCTCTACCACATGAAGCCGGGGTTCCTGTTCATCAGCATCACCAAGCCAGGGGAGCAAGGCCCCGACGCAGGTGAGGCCACCCTGAGTCCCCGGGAGTAGACTCACCTCCGAGGAGATGTAGATGGGCACGAACACCCACGCCAGGGCCAGCAGCACATACGTGGCCTGAGGGGGACAGGGACAGAGTGAGGATGTCAGTCCCCAGCTCCCACAGACCCTGCATCCGGGCCCAGCGGACTGGAGACCTGACCCGCCAGAGAACCTGAAGAGGGGAAGAATTTGCCTCTTCCTCCCTCTGTGGCCAAGGCTAAGCTCCCTATCCAGCACTCTGGCATTCTGAAGGCCATCCATCCCCGGGAACAACCCCCATCTAGACACTGGCTGCCCTGAGTGGCCAAGGGCAGACCCCACTGGAGCCCTATCAACGTCTCTGCGCCTTTCAAGGTCTCTGCACCCTCCCGCAGCTGCGTCCACCCCTGCCTGCTTACATTCCACTCGAAGCCCGCCACGGCCAGGCCCCCGGCCGCACCCGAGCCCGCCAGTCCAATAAAGAGCCCCGAGCCCTCGCTGCTGGCAAAGAGAGAGGCTCCAATCTGGAGGACAGAGGGGAAAAAGAATCAGCAGAGGCAGCCGCCCCCACCAGATGCCAAAGCCAATTCCCGGCACCCCATCCCGACGCTCCCAGCTTGGGGGCCCCTTGCCAGCCTCAACCTGCCCCATCGCTGGGCCCCCCCACCCACCCCGGGCGGTGACCTTGGGTGAGAAAGACACACAAAGTGACCGCAGGGATGAGCCCCTAGGCAGCACCTGCATCCGGGATCAGATGCGGGGCAGGGGAAGAGGACACTCACCGGCCACCAGGTCATGTCCCGGCCCGCCAGGAAGTAGCCTCTCACCGTGTTCCTGCTGGCCCGGCATGAAGACTGCAAGAACAGAGGCAGAAAGGAGCTCAGCAGGTGTTCGAACAAAACTCGTGCCTGAATGTTCACAGCAGCCAAAAGGTGGAAACAACCCAGACGCTCAACGACTGATTAACACAACGTGGTCTATCCGTACGACGGAATATTACCCAACCCTCGGAAGGCATGAAGTTCTGACACCTGCTACAGCACGATGGCCCTCGAGAACATTCTGCTAAGTAAAAGGAGTCAGACGCAAAAGGCCACATATTGTATGATTCCGTCTATATGAAATGTCCCGGACAGGTGGATCCACGGAGGCAGGAAGTAGATTAGTGGTTTCCAGGGGCCGAGGAGAGAGGGCAAGGGGCAATGATTGCTAATAGGTATGGGGTTTCCTTTCGGGGTGATGAAAAAGTTTCGGAAGCAGATACAGGTAATGGTTGTAAAACAGAATGAATGTACTAGATACCTCTGAGTTATACAGTTTAAAATGGTTTCAATGGTGAGTTTCATGTGATGTGAAATTACATCAATAAAACAGAAAGGACAGAGGGAACCAGAATCTTATCCACAGCCTTCCACCCCAGCTCCTGGGCCCCGTGGTCCCGTTCCTTCCCTTCACTCACTTCCAGCCTGCTCTGGACCATGGCCCAAGCCCCCGGTGGCTCCCCGCTGGCCCCCCACTGGGGGAGGGATGGACACACCAGGGAGCTGGGGGCCATGAGCACGGCTGACTGTCGCCGTTGACTGAGACGCCCTGTGCTGGGCCAAGACGGGATCCTCCACACTTCTTATCCCAGACCCGCCAAACTGCCTCAGGGCAGTTACTGTAGCCTTACAGGTCAAAGTCTAAGTTTTGATCATTCCACAGTGCATAACTAAACTGAGATTTTTTTTTTTTAAGATTTTTATTTTTAAGTAATCTCTACACCCAATGTGGGGTTCGAACTTACAAACCCAAGATCAAGCGTTGCATGCTCTACTGACTGAGACAGCCAGGTGCCCTGAAGCTGAGATTTTTGCCTCTTGATGAGGACTTTGAGCTAAGGATTTTGAGAGCCTTTTGGCCTTGATTTCTAACTTCTAGTATTCTAATCTCTGATACATTTCGAAGAATTATCACTCAAGTATTCTTGCATACCTTTTGTGTTGGTGGGAGTATAGAGTTTTGTGCTCCATAATATAATTAAAAATCTGAAATCAGAATGCCTGGGAGCAAATCCTGGCCGCTCTGCTTCCTGTGTATGACCTTGGGCAAATTACTTCACCTCTGTGCCTCAGTTTCCTCATCTGTCATGCGGGCCTTCCCTTGCAGGGCTTCTGTGAGGTTTAACGAGTTAATACATGTGATACTCTAACAACAGTGCCTGGTACCTGGTAAGTAAGCCCAATAAAGGTCAGTGATTATATGGGTTTTTCAAGCCCTCAGTGCTATCTGGACAGGAGAAAGTGAATAGATGTGAACTTGAGGACAGAAGAAATTTGAAAAGAGGGACCCTGGAGGTATATTTAGGTATATATTTTGCATTCCTTTCTCCCAACATATATATCCTAACCTAAGACTGGATCACAAAGTATCGATCAATATACAGGCCTCTTTCTACCTGACTTTAATTGCCGCCCCCCTCCTCCCACCAGATTCAAGATGAATTGTCTGCATCTGACATTCAAAGCTTTGGATATGGCTCCTGCTTGCCTCTCTCCCACCCCATCTTCCATCACTTTCTGTGAGCTGTGACCCAGCCATATTGAATACAGTAGTATCTGAAGACTCTCACGGTCTTGGCCAGGATGGCCACATCCAGCTTTGTGGGCTGTGCACTGTGCAACTTCCACAGCAGCTCTGTTCTTAGCCCGGGATTTTTCCAAACATGTCCTTTCATCTTTCAGGGATATGGTAGGCGTGGCCAATTGCCTCCTTCTTGCCCCTTCCCTTCCTAAAGGGGTCTCATTTTTCCTAGCAATTGGCCTGAGTGGCCCCGGCCCAGTCTCCAGTTTCAGGAGTCCTGAGTCATCTAAGCCATGGAGACTATCACATTCCTTAGCTGCCACACCTGGTTCAGGACAGTTGTGGACTTAAGCTGGGATTGCTCCTGGCCTCCTGGGAGGCGGGAGGAAGAAGCCGGGACTCTGAGGGTGCTGGCAGCCATGTTCACCTAGTTAATATTCACCAAGTGCCCCTCTGTGGCAGAGTTGGTCCCAAGTGCTTTACCTTTATGAGGTGTTTGGTCTTTTTTTTATATATAATTTTATTTTTAAAAAGTTCTTTGGGGCGCCTGGGTGGCTCAGTTGGTTAAGCATCCGACCAGCTCAGGTCACGATCTCACGGTCCATGAGTTCGAGCCCCGCGTCGGGCTCTGGGCTGATGGCTCAGAGCCTGGAGCCTGCTTCCGATTCTGTGTCTCCCTCTCTCTCTGCCCCTCCCCCGTTCATGCTCTTTCTCTGTCTCAAAAATAAATAAACGTTAAAAATTTTTTTTTTAATTAAAACAAAATTTTTTAAGTTTTTAATTTAATTAATTTATTTTTTAACATGTATTCATTTTTGAGAGACAGAGATACAGATCGTGAGCAGGGGAGGGTCAGAGAGAGAGAGACACACACAGAATCCAAAGCAGGCTCCAGGCTCCGAGCTGTCAGCACAGAGCCCGACGCGGGGCTCGAACCCACGGACCGCGAGATCAGGACCTGAGCCAAAGTCAGACGCTTAACTGACTGAGCCACCCAAGTGCCCCTAAAAATTTTTTTTAATGTTTATTTTTGAGAGAGAGAGAGAGAGAGAACGGGGAAGTGGCAGAGAGAGGGGGAAACACAGACGCAGAATCCGAAGCAGGCTCCAGGCTCTAAGCTGTCAGCACAGAGCCTGACACGGGGCTCGAACCCACGAACCATGAGATCATGACCTGAGCCAAAAATCAAGAGACAAACGCTTAACCGACTGAGCCACCCAGGTGCCCCGAGGTGTTGAGTCTTTGCAGCAGCCCCATGAAGTACGTACTGTGACCATCTTCGTATTACCAATGAGAAAGTCAAGGCTTTCACAGATGAAAGTGGCTAGTAAGTGATGGAGTCAGGATTTGAACCCAGGCTAACCAGACAGGCTGGGCATCTCACCTCTGTGAGGGAAACTGGACTCAGGACAATGCCACACATGCGTGAGAAAATCAAAGTGAAGTGCAGCGACAGCCTTGATGATACTCTGGAAACCCCTGGATCCTACCGTACCTGAAGCCTTCACTGTTGCTGGACTTTTCAGAATGGACGTCATTATATTTCCTTCATTGTTCAAGCTCATCTGATACAGGTTTTCGGTCCCTTACTCACAGATACCCTAAGAGATGCAAAAGCTCAGCCCAAGGTCGCTTGTAACGCCTCCTTAAAGGCCCTCCCCTGGGTTCTCCTAACCCCACTGTCAGCACCTTTGCAGGTGCACCTGCCCAGCCCAGCCCAGCTTGTTCCATCTGCTTTTGGGTGATGAATGCCTACATCTGACCCCTGTGGGATCCGGCTCCAGGGTGTACTCCTTGAGTGGCGCTGTTCTTTTCTGCCTGTGCTCACAGCCCTGTGGCCTTGCAGGGGCAGGTTGGAACTCCCACAGCCCCGCTGCACACAGCACCAGCCTGCAGGGGAAGGCTGAGCTGGGAGGGGGCGAGTCCTGGGGCAGCACGGCTGATGGGCTGTGTCACCGGGTGGCAAAGGGCCTGGCCTCAGATACCGAAAACATTTTCTTACGTGTGCACTTCCAAATAAATCTTCCCACCCACACTGACTGGGGAGGCCTTCTCTCCCTCCTCTTCCCTCTCTCTCCCCTCCTCTTCCCTCTTTAGGTCTTGCTGACCTCTGGCCCTCTGGCTTAAATCAGCGGCCAGGGAAGACAAGATAGGGATACTCATTCTCCCCCAGTAGATAAAGACCATGTGTCAGCACTCAGGGCTGCTGGCCCGGGCACTCCTGGGGACAAGGAGGACGAGCCTGACTTCTGCAAACCCACAGCTGGTTTCTGTGTTCACGTCCTCACCAGAAAGGCCTCCAAGGTCAGCATTATGAGCACACAGGAGGGACCCCTCCCCTATGTACCGGTACCTGGGGTTCGCTGGGGAAGTCCCAGACCCCAGAGCACTGGGGTTCATCTGTAAATGGGGCTGGCCTTTGCCCCGGGGCTGTGGGGACCAGGTGCCGAGCACAGCGCCTGCCTAGCAGGACCCTCACTGCCACTGGAGTCTGTGATGGCCTGAATCACTTCTCTTTCCTATAGAAAGTGAGAGAAACTCGCTTAGGAACTAGGCTAGGCTGGTGGACAGGGAGCTTTTTTTTTTTTTTAAGGTTTTATTTTTATTTTTGAGAGACAGTGCAAGCAGGGGAGGATGAGAGTGGGGAGCAGGGGGAGACAGAGGATCCAAAGGAGGCTCTGTGATGACAGCAGCGAGCCGGATGCAGGGCTTGAACTCAGCAAGTGGGAGATCACGACCTGAGCTGAAGTGGGACGCTCAAATCACGGAGCCGCCCGGGCGCCCTGGACACAGAGCTTTTAAAAGTAAAGATCCCCAGGCTCCGTGTGCCTCTCCCCTCCTCTGAACAGACCATGAGCCCATCTGACATGGGGGAGACAGAGGCCAAGAAGGCGATGAGACGTGCCGGGCCCCCAGCTTGTCTGCACAGACGCTCAGTGAACTTCCCGCGAAGCCTGCCTGTTACAGAGAGGCCCTCCTCCTCCTCACTTTGTAGACTGAGAAGCCACTGCCCAAAGAGAAGGGGGCTTGGTCAAGGTCCCAGATGAATCTACCCCAGGGCTGGAAGGAGGGCCCCGGGGGACACCCGGCCTCCAGGGGACACGATACAGATGCCTCAGGGACCTGCCAGCCCAGTTCCCACCCCTGGTCCCCCCCCTGGCTGGCCGCCCACCGCAGGCCTCTCACCCATATGCCCACAGCCAGGTTCAGGGCGAAATACACGGTGATGACGATGAGGTCGGTCACGCTCAGCTGCGGGCTGGGAGCATGGGAGTCGCCGGTGGAGTTGTCTGCCTCCATCCCGAGGCAGGCGCCAGCCCTGAGCAAAAGGAGCTAACTGAGGGCTGAACCGGGTCAGAAAGGGCTTCCCGGCAGGCAATAAATTGATCATTAAACCGAGCACGATGGTGGCATCTCCAGCCCACAATGTGGCCGCGTGCTTGAGAGCGGCTTCAAAGTGCGGCTCGGTGTCCTCCACCGCCCCCCCCCCCCCCCGCAGTGGGGAGCAAGTCCCGACCGTGAGAATGGGGGAGAGCTCGAAGGGGGCTGGAGGAGGGGAGCCCCCCCTGCACTCAGAGGGGGTTTGGGAAAAATAAAGGGGAGGCCTGGCTGGCTCAGTCAGTAGAGCGTGTGACTCTTAATCTCAGGGTTGTGAGTTCAATCCCCACACTGGGCGTGAAGTCTTGTGACTTGACCTGTATTTAATTTGTATAGGAAGCATGGCAGGTGGGGGACAGATGCCTCACCTCCGGGGACATCAGGCAACCATACCCTGTGGCCATCAGGCCACGAGTAGCCTGAGAGGGACTTGGAATGGCGACCCCCTGTGTCACGTGGTCCACTTCTAGCCACGACAGGCAGTCCCAGCCCCAGAACGTCCCAGTACTGAACAATAAAGTCCTGTTGCCAAATTCTGTGCTTTCTTTATCTAGACTTAGTTGAAACAATCCCAAGCCCCTCATTTGACCATCTGTTCGGGTCCCCGTGGTCCCCTCGGGACATCCACGGAAGGTCACAATATCTAGCAAGTGCCTGCCAGGAGCTGAGGACAATGCTTAGCTTAGGTGATATCATATCGCTGTCAAGGAATGGAGGCCAGGAGGGTGAGCCATCTGTCATTATCTAGCCCCGTAAGGGACCGAGCTGGGATTCAGCTCCAGATCTGACCCCAGAGGCTCCCCATTGGTGGCAGTGAGGGCTCTGACTCCATCTAGGGTCCTAGATGCTTGCTCACTAATTAAGTCATCATGCACAGCCTGGTGGATGTCTCCGACATGGCCCGTGGCTTTGCAAAACATTTGAAGTTTAACCAGGACGCGCAGCTCTTCCAGAAGTGTTAATGAGTGAGCAGCAGCCCCCGGGAACATACTGACCCGCAAAACCCAGCTCTGCCTGTTACTCGGTAACTGGGGGTAGACTGTTCAAAGATTACATGCAAAACTAGACAGAGGAGAACAATTAAGTCACTGTTTATAGTAAATTCGGGCGGGCTTAGACTGCCCCCTCCCCAACTACCCTCACCTTCAGCCAACTAGCCTCTCGGATGGTGTTGACTTTCCAAGCCATTGCTGAGAAGCATATCATGAATCAAAAGATCACTTTATACGAGTCAGAAGGACCCAACTGGGTACTGTCCAGATTTTGTAAGCCAGCCGCCTAAAGATAAAGTGGTTGAAAAATAGTATTTGGTCCCCTCTCCTCAGCCTGGGTCTCAGAAGGAAACAAACCACCGAGGGATAAAACCCCCTGCCCTCTGATGAAAGTTCTGGGGAAAAGAGGTCATGAGGAGCACCTGGGTGGGACGGGGAGAGGGTGGCAGTGAAGGAGGTGAGAAATTCCACACGTAAGCCCAATCACATTCCATATTCCCACCCCGTCCTACCCAACACGACCACATGCAGATCAAACTCTTCTGGCCCAGCTCACCCAGGACAGAATACGGGGCCAGCCTAGCCAAGGAGCCGTCCGTATCACACCCTACAAGCCGCATCTATCCCAAGAGGAAGCCCTGAGCTCATGTTTTCCACTATGACCAACTCCATATCTCTGGACACCAACTGGATGTCCTACAATTTGACTCAACTGTCACTACCTACCTGAGTTACTGCAGACCCCACGGGTTGAGCCCTCAGTCTGCCAGAACTGTGCCCCACCTCAGATGCCAGGCGCAAATCTTAGGCCTCCCATACCTCTGGCTGACCATCTATAAATGTTGGAAGGTCCCATGATCCCTTTCAACTCAGGGAAACATTTACAATTACCAGTTGATGATAAAGCTTATTATAAAGGATACAGATGAACAGCCAGATGAAGAGGTACATAGAAGTGAGGTCCAGAACAGACCAAGTACGTGGGTGTGCTCACCAACCCGTAACTTCCTGAACCCTATTCGTTCTATAGGGGGTTTTATGTAGGTTTCTTCACCTAGCACGATGGATTCCATCACTGGCCATGGATGATTAACGCAAGGCTAAAAGTTCCAACCCTCGCATCATGCCTTGGTCTCGTCATCAGTTCCCATCTTGAAGCTCTCCAAGGGCCACTGAATTGTACACCTTAAAATGTTGAAAATGTTGTGGGGCACCTGGGTGTCTCCGTCGGTTAACTGTCCAACTCTTTCGGCTCAGGTTATGATCTCGCGGTTCAGGAGTTCAAGCCCCACATCAGGCTCCATGCTGACAGCTGAGAGCCTGGAGCCTGCTTCCGATTCTGTGACTCCCTCTCTCTCTGACTCTCCCCTGCTTGTGCTCTGTTTCTGTCTCTCAAAACATGAATAAATATTTTAAAAAAATTTTTAATGTTGAAAATGTTGAATTTTATGTTATGGGCATGGTACCTTGATAATAAAAAATAGACTTATGGGATTTAGAAGGCTTCAGAGGTCTTGGTATTATGTACAGATGTACTAAACCAAGGTAAAATCCTGTAACCATTAAGAAGTTTCTCTTCAGGGATGCCTGGATGGCTCAGTCAGTTAAGCTGCTGAGTCTTGACCTCGGCTCAGGTCATGATCTTGTGGTTCGTGAGTTTGAGCCATGCATTGGGTTCTATGCTGACAGTGTGGAGCCTCCTTGGAATTCTCTGTCTCCTTTTCTCTCTGCTCCTCCCCTGCTCGTGCTCTCCGCCCCCCCCCCAAAAAAAAAACCTTAAAAAAAAAAAAAAGAAGTTTCTCTTCAAATATGGGTTGCCTGGGTGGCTCGGTTGGCTGAGTGGCCAACTTCAGCTCCGATCATGATCTCGCACTTCCTGAGTTCAAGCCCAGCCTCGGGCTCGCTGCTGTCATCACAGAGCCCACTTCAGATCCTCTGTCCTCCTCTCTCTCTGGCCCTCCCCTGCTTGCACTTTCTCTCTCTCAAAAATAAAGAAGTTTCACCTCAAATAGGAACACAATTATACTTGGGACCTTAATGCCTGACTCCCAACAATGGATAGATCGTCCAGAGAATCAATAAGGAAACAGCAGATTTGAGCAACGTTATAGACCAGATGGACCTACCATACACAGAACATTATACTCAACAACAATAGAATACAGATTCTTCTCGAGTGCACATGGAACATTTTCTAGGGTAGACCATATGCTAGGCCAGACATATGTTAGACAAAACAAATCTTAGCAATTTCAAGAAAACTGAATTCATACCAACTATCTTCTCTGACCACAAGGGCATGAAACTAGAAATCAATAAGGAGAATACTGAAAAATTCATGAATACGTAGAAATTAAACAACACTCTCCTGAACAACAGTGGATCAAAGAAGACATTAAAGGGGAAATAACAAACAAGTACCTTGAAACAAATGAACATGGAAACACATCATACCAAAACTTATGGGATGCAGTGAAAAGCCGTTCTAAGAAGGAACGTTATAGCCACAAACACTTGCATTAAGAAGTAAGAATGAGGGGCGCCTGGGTGGCTCAGTCGGTTAAGCGTCCGACTTCGGCTCAGGTCACGATCTCACGGTCCGTGAGTTCGAGCCCCGCGTCGGGCTCTGGGCTGATGGCTCAGAGCCTGGAGCCTGCTTCCGATTCTGTGTCTCCCTCTCTCTCTGCCCCTCCCCCGTTCATGCTCTGTCTCTCTCTGTCTCAAAAATAAATAAAAACGTTAAAAAAAAGTTAAAAAAAAAAAAGAAGTAAGAATGATGTGGGGTGCCTGGGTGACTCAGTCGGTTAAGCGTCCAACTCTTCGTTTCGGCTCAGGACAAGATCTCACAGTTTGTGCAATCAAGCCCCGCGTCAGGCTCCATGCTGACAGCGTGGACCCCGCTTAGGATTCTCTCTCTCCCTCTCTCTGCCACTTCCCCACTCTCTCTCTCCCTTTCTCTTAAAATAAATAAATAAACTTTAAAAAAATAAATGATGAGCACCCAGTGATGTGTGAAAGTGTTGAGTCACTGTATTGTACACCTGAAACTAATAAAACACAGTATGTTAACTACTGGAACTCAAATAAAAACTTAAAAAAAAAATAAGTAAGAAAGATCTCAAATAAGCAACCAAACACCATGCCTCACGGAACTAGAAAAAGAAGAACAAACTGAGACCAGTTGGCAGGAGGAATGAAATAATAAAGGTTGGAGGAGAAATCAGTGAAATAGAAAATGGAAAAACAGTGGAAAAGATTAATTAAACTGAGAGTTGGATGTGAAAAGATAAACAAAATTGATGAATCTTTAACTAGACTAACCAAGGAAAATAATAGAGAAGACCCAAATCAACAGAATTATAAATGAAAATGAGACAGTACAACTGATACCACAGAAATACAATGGATCCTAAGAGGCTATTATAAAAAGTTACACACCGAAAAACTGGGCGGCCTAGAAGAACATGAAAAAAAAAATTCATAGAAACATACAAACTACCAAGACTGAATCAGGTAGACAGAAAGTCTGAATAGACTGATTACTAGTAAGGAGATTGAATCAGTAATCAAAAAGCTCCAAATAAAGAAAAACTCAGGACCAGAAGGCTTTACGGCTGAATTTTACCAAACAGTTAAAGGATTAACACCGGTCCTTCGCAAACCCTTCCAAAAAAGGAGGAGGAAACATGCCCAAATTCATTTTATTAGGCCAACATTACCCTGATTCCAAAGCCAGAAAAAGACACTACCAGAAAAGAAAACTACAGACCAGTATTCTTGATGAATATAGACGCAAAAATTCTCAATAAAATACTAGCAAACAGAACTTAAGAGCACATTAAAAGAATCATTTACATGATCGAATGGAATTTATACGTGGAGTGCAAAGAAAGTTCAACATAATGCAAATCAGCCAATGCAATATATCACATTAATAGAACGAAAGGAAAAATCCTATGATCATCTCAATAGATGCAGAGAAAGCATGTGACAAAATTCAATGTCCATTCATGGTAAAAATTCTTAACAAATTAGAGATAGAAGGAACTTCCTCAACATAATAAAGACCGTGTATTGATAAGTTCACAGCATGAATAAGTTCACAGTATAAATAAGTTCATATTCAAGGATGAAAGTTTGAAAGCTTTTCCTCTTAAGACAAGGGTGCCCACTCTCGCCAATCCTATTCAACATAGTACCAGAAGTCCTTGCCAGATCAGTCAGGCAAGAAAAAAAATAAAAGTCATCAGCATTGGAAAGGGAGAAGTAAAATTGTACTTGCAGATGACATGATTTTATATACAGAAAATCCTGAAGGCCATCAAAAAACTGTTATATCTAATCAACAAATTCAGTAAAGTTGCAGGATACAAAATTAACATACAAAAATCAGTAGTACTTCTATATGTTAACAATGAATTATCTGAAAAAGAAATTTTAAAAACAATCCATGCACAATAGCATCAAAAACAATCAAATACTTAGGAATAAATTCAGCCAAGGAAGTGAAAGAGCTCTAGTGTGAAAATTAAGACACTGATGAAAGAAATTGAAGATACAAATAAATAGAAAGGTATCCCATATTTATGGATTGGAAGAATTAATATTATTATTTTTTAAATTTTAAATGTTTATTCTTTTTTTAATGTTTATTTATTTTTCAGACAGAGAGAGACAGAGCATGAACGGGGGAGGGTCAGAGAGAGGGAGACACAGAATCTGAAGCAGGCTCCAGGCTCCGAGCTGTCAGCACAGAGCCTGGCGCGGGGCTCGAACTCACGGACTGTGAGACCATGACCTGAGCCGAGGTCGGATGCTCAACTGACTGAGCCACCCAGGCACCCCAATTTTATTCTTGAGAGAGAGAGAGAATGCACGTAAGCAGGGGCGGGGGGGGGGGGGCGCGCGGGGCCAGACAGAGAGGGAGACAGAGGATCTAAAGCGGGCTCATCGCTGACAGTAGAGAGCCCTATGCAGAGCTCAGGCCCATGAATCCTGGGATCATGACTTGAGCCGAAGTCAAGGGTCAGAAGTTTAAATGACTGAGCCACCTAGGCGCCCCAGAAGAATCAATATACCACCAAACCCATCTCTAGATACCATGGAATCCCTATCAAAATTCCAATGGTATTTTTTCTTTTACAGAAGTAGAAATAACAATCCTAAAATGTATACAGAAGCACAGAAGACTCCAAATAGCCAAAGATCCTGAGAAAGAATAAAGTGGGAAGCATCACACTTCCCGATTTCAAACCTTACCATGAAGCTAGAGTAATCGAAACAGTATGGTATTGGCGTAAAAACAGACAAATACGTCAACGGAACAGAATTAAGAGCCCAGAAACAAAACCAAGCAAATATGGTCAACTGATATTTGACAAGTGAGCCAAGAATGTGCAAGGAAAGACAGTGTCTTCAATAAATGGTGCTGGAAAGTTGGAAATTCACATGTAAAAGAATGAAACTAGACCCCCGTTTTTCACCACTCACAAAAATTAACTCAAAATGGGGGCGCCTGGGTGGCTCAGTTGGTTGAGTGTCTGACTCTAGATTTCAGCCCAGGTCAGGACCTCACGGTTCATGAGTGCGAGCCCTGCATCAGGCTCCGCGCTGGCAGTGTGGAGCCTGCTTGGGATTCGTTCTCTCTCCCTCTCTCTGCCCCTCCTTAGCTTGCTCTCTGTCTCTAAGCAAATAAATAAACTTAAAAAAATAATAAAAAAAACAAAACAAACAAAAAAACCCCAAAAAACAAAAATTAACTCAAAATGGATTAAAGACTTAAATGTAAGACCTGAAACCATAAGACTCCTAGAAGAAAACATAGGAAAAAAAGCCTCTTGACATGGGTCTTGGCAATGATTTTTCAATATGACGCCTAAAGCATAAGCAACAAAATCAAAAATAAAAAAGCGGGACTACGTCAAACTAAAAAGCTTCTTCACAGTAAGAGAAACAATCACAAAGTGAAAAGACAACCTATAGGATGGGAAAAACATTTGCAAACCTACATCTGATAAGAGGTTAATATCCAAAATACACAAAGAACTCATACAACTTAGTAGCAAACAAAACAAAAAACTCCACAAATAATCCCATTAAAAAATGGGCATGGGGTGTTGGGTGGGGGAGATGGGCTAAAGGGGTGATGGGTACCAAGGAGGACACTTGTTGGGATGAGCGCTGGGTGTTATACGTAAGTGATGAATCGCTAAATTCTATTCCTAAAATTATTATTACACTCTATGTTAACTAACTTGGATTTACATTGTAAAAACAAACAAATGAATAAATAAAATTAAACATGGGCAAAAGACCCAAATAGATAAACAAATGGCCAAAATGTACGTGAAAAGACAGTCAACATCATCAGTCGCTAGGTCCATGGGTGGAGTGCTTTGGAGTTCTTATCCTAGGGCCAGATTGGTCAATTCAAAACAAGAGAGTGGGGTTTTGGTAAGCCCCACAGGGGTCTTATTTAAGGGGTGTATAAGGCATATGGGTGCTGGGAGGCAGGGGAGACTCTTGATAAGAAGGGCTATGTCTACCGTATAGAAACACAGCTGAATTTTTGGTTGGTGGTCTTCCATTCTATAGCTAGGCTGAACTTGTTAGTGCTAATCAGGTTTTTTGTGTGTGTGGATTCTTGAGGATTTTTTCTGTATATGACATTAGGTCATCTGTGAATGGAGTTAGATTTACTCCTTCCAAGTTGTATGACTTCTATTTTATTTCTTGCCTAATTTCTCTTCCTAGAACTTCCAGTACAATGTTGAACAGAGTGGTGAGAGAGGATATCTTGTCTTGTTCTTGACTTTAGGGTAAAACTTCAGTCTTTCACCACTAAGTATAATCTTAGCTGTGGGTTTTTCATATATACCCTTTTTCAGGTTGAGAATCTCCCTTACTAGTAGTCCTAGTCTGTTGAATATTTTTATCATGAAAAATCCTGTTGGGTTTTTTCAAATGTTTTTTTTCTGCACTCATTGAGATGACTGTGTGTGGAATGTCCCCCTTTATTCTATTAATATGGTATATTACATTGATTGATTTTTGTACGTTGATCTACCCTTGCATTCCTGGAATAAATACCACTTGGCCATGTGGATAATCCTTTCGATATCGTACTGGATTTGGTTTGCCAATATTCTGTTGAGGATTTTTTTCTATTAATATTCATAAGAGATATTGGTCTATAGCTCTCTTTTCGTGTGGTATCTTCATCTGGCTATGGCATCAGGGTAATCCTGGCCTCATAGGATGAGTTAAGAAGTGTTCCCTCCTTGTCAAATAGTTCGCTCAGGCTGCCCTGCTAAAATATCGTAGAGTGGGTGGCTTAAACCACAGAAATTATTTTCTCACAGTTCTGGAGGCTAGAAGTCCCAGATCAAAATGTCAGCTGTTCTGTTCGGGGCAAGAGTCATCTTCCTGACTTGGGGATGGCTACCTTCTCTCTGTATCCTCACACAGAAGGGAGAAAAAGAGCGAAGGAGAGAGAGGTTCTGTCTCTTTCTTATAAGGACACTAATCTGTTGGATCAGGGTCCCAACATTATGACCTCATTCAACCTTAATTACCGCCACAAGTCCGCATCTCCAAATGCAGTCATATTTGAAGATTGTGGCTTCACCATATGAATTTTGGGAGGACGCAAAAAGTCAGTCCATACCCTCCTCTTTAATTTTTTGGAAGAATTTGGGTAGAATTGGTGTTAATTCCCCTTTAAATGTTCTGTAGAATCCACTAGTGAAGACATTATTACTGGTCTTCTCTTTGTTGGAGTTTTTTGGATACTGATGCAATCTCCTAATTTGTTACGGCTCTATTCAAATTTTCTATTTCTTCTTCTTGAGTCAGTTTGGGTAGTTTGTGTGTTTCTGGGACCTGTCCGTTACAGCTAGGTTATCCAATTTGTTGGTGTGCTTATTCTCTGAGTGTTGTCTTATTATTCTTCTTGCTTCCGTAAAGTCAGTAGTAATATTCCCACTTTAATTTCTGGTTTCGGTAATTTGAGTCTTTGCTATTTTTTTCTTAGTCAAACCAGCTAGAAGTTTGTCAATTTTGTTGACCTTTTCTTCTTCTTTTTTGTTTTTTTACGTTTCTTTATTTCGTTTTGAGAGAGAAAGAGAGAGAGAGTGCGCGTGCGAGTGGGGGAGGGACAGAGAGAGACAGAGACACAGAATCCAAAGCAGGCTCCAGGCGCTGGGCTGTCAGCACAGAGCTCAACATGTGGCTCAAGCTCACTGGCCGCGAGATCATGACCTGAGCCAAAGTTGGACACTCAATCGACTGAGCCACCCAGGCGCCCCTGGATCATGGTTTTTAAAATCCAGGCTGCCAAGCTATGTCTTTTGATTGGATAGTTTAATCCATTTGCATTAATAGAATTACTGATAAGAACTTCTGCCAATGTACTATTTGTTTTCCACATCGTACGTATCCTTTTTGAACCACAATTTCTCCACTTCTCCCTTCTTTTGTGTTACATAGGTATTTTCTAGTCCACCACTTTGATCCCCTTCTCCTTCCTTTTATTTATTTTTTTTAACCTATTTTCTTAGTCGTTGCCCTGGGGATTACAATTAATATCTTAATGTGATGGTTAATGTTGAGTCAACCTGGCTGCTTACCCAGTTTTTGGTCAAACCAATTTAAATGTTGTGAAGTTTTTTTGTTTTTTTTTAACACTTATTTATTTTTGTGTGAGAGAGAGTGAGCACGAGTGGGGGAGCAGCAGAGAGAGAGGGACACAGAATCCAAAGCAGGCTCCTGGCTTTGAGCTGTCAGCACAGGGCCCGATGCGGGGCTCGAACCCACAAACTGTGAGATCATGACCTGAGCCAAAGTCGGACGCTCAACCGACTGAGCCACCAGGCGCCCCTATGGTAATATATTTTTAAAACGCTTATTTATAAATAATATTTATTGGGGGCCAGAGGCCAAAAAATAAAATTTTATTTTTCAAGTTTATTTCTTTATTTTGAGAGAGAGACAGAACATGTGGTAGAGAGAGAGGGAGAGAGAGAGAGTCCCAAGCAGGCTCTGCAGTGCAGAGTCCAATGTAGGGCTCAAAATCATGAACCCGGGACATCATGACCTGAACCAAAGTAGGACACTTAACTGACTGAGCCACCCAGGCGCCCCTAAAAATGAAAACATTTTCAACGTATTATGTTAAACATTCTTATTTGTATTTCTGTCACCTAAAGTCTTACTGTTCACAAACACTAATGCCATTGTGCACGGCATGGTAACCACTTTGATAACGAAGGTGTTATTTTGGTTTCGCACATGTGAGTTGATGTGTTGAAAAACTTCACTCACATTACAACCTTAGGGGGGAAAAAATCTCGGCACCAACCCCACCTCGGCCCAGTTGCTACCATTGCAATACAGCTAAACCACACGCAACATGCCCTCAATTTTATTTTGTTTTTGGGGAACCATGCAGAAGAGCCTAGAGCTTTTTCTGTTTAGCACCTTGTATCAAAGTAATGAAAATTAGTATGGTGATTACATGCACACATGTACAAAATCATTAACTCTACAAAGATACATCTTTCCAAAGTTACAGGAAAAAAAAAAAAAACTTAAAGCATGCATTTCATTCTTTAAAGGGCTGCTGAATGGTTCCCTGAGAAAAGGGTGGCTGTTTCCGAAATCAGCAACTGCTGATGAGGATTTATTGGCACAGATGCGACCAGCATGTTTATCGGTAAGTCTTCCCCATAATCTCAGCCAGTGCCCGGGGGATGGAAACTGACCGTGTGGTGGGGATGGAAATTGACCCGTGTGGGGCCGCAGGCCCCTCGCCATCTTGGAACTCCGACCACAAGGACATTTGAATGTTTACGGACACGAATCTGGGTTCTGTGAGCATCCTTAGCGTGCTGCTTTATGCCATTCACCTTTTTACATCCAGGAACCAAGAAGGGGAAAGGCTCCTCTTCTCCTCCGTCCTCACACATGTTGCTGAGGATGGCTTCAGAGCATCGTGACGGAGCTTTCCGTGGTCCGGGCTCATCGCTGTCCCGCTCTTCATAATCCACCTCCTCCTGGCGGCCCTCTACCCATTGGGAGTGCTGCTGCACAATGAAGAGGAGGGGGTGATGGGTGGGGTCACGGGGGCAGTGAGGCGTCCCCTGCAGTGGCATGGTGGGGTGGACATATTCCTTCAAGACACTGAGCTGGACAAGGTCGGCGAGAGCTTCGGTCGAATCTTCTTCTTTGGGGACTCCGGCTCTCGGCGGGTGGCGTCCGTCGTGAATCTATTCGTGTGACCGAGAACAACATAGGTTGGCTGCTGTAATTCTTGTTGTTCTAAAACACTTGGATCTGGACTGCATTGGGCGAAACTGGCGGCCAACTGGCAGTGTCCCCCGCAAGCAATTTTTACTGATTTATTTTTAAAATTTAAGTATAATTAACATACTTTGTTTCATTAGTTTCAGGTGTACAGTATAATCATGCAGCCATTCTCTGCATTACTCGGGGCTCATCATAAGCGTATTCTTAATCCCCTTACCTATTCCACCCATTCTGGTAATCACCAGTTTCTTCTCTGTATTTAAGAGTCTGGTTGGTTGTTTGTTTCTTTTGTTTGTTTTGCTTCTTCAATCCCACATACCAGTGAAATCCTATGGCATTTGTCTTTCTCTGACTGACTGATTTCGCTTAACATAATACTCTCTAGATCCATCCCTCTTGTTGCAAATGGCAAGATTTCATTCTTTTTTACGGCTGAGTAACATCCCATTATGGGTGTGTGTGTGTGTGTGTGTGTGTGTGTGTGTGTATACACCTACCTATATGTATATATATCTTCTTTATCCATTCATCTATGGATGGATACTTGGGTTGCTTCCATATCTTGGCTGTTGTAAATAATGCTGCAATAAACATAGAGGTACATATATCTTTTTGAATTAGTGTTTTCATTTTCTTTGTGTAAATACCCAGTAGCGGAATTTACTGGATCATACGGTAATTCTATTTTTAATTTTTTGAGGAACTTTTTTTAATTTATTTTTTAATGTTTATTTATTTTTGAGAGAGAGAGAGACAGGGTGTGAGCAGGAGAGGGGCAGAGAGAGAGGGAGACACAGAATCCGAAGCAGGCTCCAGGCTCTGAGCTGTCAGCACAGAGCCCGATGCGAGGCTTGAACCAACGAACTGCAAGATCATGACCTGAGCTGAAGCCGGATGCTTAACAGACTGAGCCACCCAGGTGTCCTTGTAAGAATCTTTAAAATCAGATAGAACAGTAGAATAGTGAAAAATTAACAATACATTAATATTGACTTTTTAGTATATGTGCTGCTGAAATGAGCACAATATCGACTTCTTTATTTACTTATGTAGTTATCTTTAGTCTTCATGTGGACCTGAGTTATTTTATAGTGTCATTTCAGCCTGAAGGACTCCCTTTAGCAGATCTTGTAAGCCCGATCTACTAGCAATAAACCCCATCTGCTTTAGTTTATCTAGCAATATTTTAATTTCTCCTTCATTTTTTAAGAATTGTTTTGCTCCAGGGAGAGGGGCGGCGCCTGGGTGGCTCAGTCGGTTAAGCATCTGACTTCTGCTCAGGTCATGATCTTGAGGTTCATGAGTTCAAGCCCTACATCAAGCTCTGTGCTGACAGCTCAGAGCTTGGAGCCTGCTTCGGATTCTGTGTCTCCCTCTCTCTCTGCCCCTCCCCAACTCACATTTTGTCCCTCTGTCTCTCTCACTCTCTAAAATAAACATTAAAAAAATTTTTTTTAAAGAATTGTTTTGCTGGGTAACATGTTTAATGGTAGATGGCTGGGGGTTTCTTTCCGTGTTTTGAATATATCATCCAACTACCTTTTGACCCTCATGGTTTCTGATGAGAAATCAACTGTTAATCTCAGCGAGCCCTCCGTGACAAATTGCTTCTCTCTTGCTGCTTTAGGGGTCTCCCTTTGTCTTTGGGCAGATTGATTATCATGCGTCTCACTGTGGATCTCTTTGTGTTTATTCTATTTGGGGTTTGTTGAACTTCTTGAATGTGTAGATTCATGTCTTTCATCAAACTGGGTGAATTTTCAGCCAGTATTTACTGAAATATACATTCTGCCCCTTCCTTCTCCTTTTTTTTCTGGGACTCTCATTATGTGTATGTTCATAAACTTGATGGTATTCTACTGGTCTCCTAAGGTGTGTTCATATTTCTTCTTTTTGTTTCCATTTTTTATTATGGTACAATATACATAAAATTTAATACCTTAACAATTTTTAAGTGCACAGAACAGTGGCATTAACATATTCATAGTGTTGTGCAACCATCACCACCATCCATCTCCCTGTCTCTCTTCATTTTGTGACACTGAAACTCTGTACTCATTAAACAATAACTCCCCATGTTCCCCTCTCACCGGCCTCCAACAACCACCATTCTATATTCAGTCTATGATTTTGATCAATCTCACATCATTTATGTGGAATCATATATGTTGTAGCATATGTCAGAATTTCCATCCTTTTTTAAATTTTTTTTTAACGTTTATTTATTTTTGAGACAGAGAGAGAGAGTATGAATGGGGAGGGTCAGAGAGAAAGGGAGACACAGAATCTGAAACAGGCGCCAGGCTCTGAGCTGTCAGCACAGAGCCTGACACGGGGCTCGAACTCACAGACTGTGAGATCATAACCTGAGCCGAAGTCAGACGTTCAACCGACTGAGCCACCCAGGCGCCCCCAGAATTTCCATCCTTATAAAGGCTGAATAATACTCCACTGTATGTACATGCCACATTTTTTTTTTTTATCCATCAACGGACACTTGGAATGCTACCACATTTTAGCTATTGTGAGTTATGCTGCTATAAGCATAGTTATACAAACGTCCGTTTGAGATGTTTTCAATTCTTTTGGGGTGTGTGCCCAGACGTGGAATTGCTGCATTATATGGTAATTCTAGTTTTTTTCCTGAGGGACTGCCATATTGTTTTCCACAGCAGCTGTACCATTTTATATTCCCACCAACAGTGCCAAAGTGTCTCAATTTCTCCACATTCTCCCCAATAGTTTATTTTCTGATATTTGAGGATTTTTTATGGGAGCCATCGTAATGAACGATTGGTGACGTTGAACACATTTTCATGTGCTTATTGGCCATTTGTATGTCTTCTTTGGACAAATGCCTATTCACCTCCTTTGCTCATGTTTTAAAAAGTAATCTCTACACCCAGTGCGGGGCTTGAACTCACAACTCCCAGATCAAGAGTCGCATGCTCTACCAACTAAGCCAGCCGGGCATCCCTCCTTTGCCCATTTGTTTTAAAGTTTTTTTTAATGTTTGTTTAATTTTGAGAGACAGAGAGAGAGAGAGAGAGAGAGAGAGAGGGAGGGAGAGAGAGAATGAGTGAGGGAGGGGTAGAAAGAGAGGGAGACACAGAATCCAAAGCAGGCTCCAGGCATGAGCTGTCAGCACAGAGCCCGGTACGGGGCTTGAACTCACAAGCTGTGAGATCATGACCTGAGCCAAGGTGGACATGCAACCGACTGAGCCACCCAGGTGCCCCTGCACATTTTTAACTAGGTTGTTCGATTTTTTTATTATTGAGTTTTAGTAGTTCTCTCTATATTTTGGACCTATAAATTTGTTAATATATATTTGGACATAATACAATATAATGAATATATCCTGCAAGAAATCATTGCCCAATATGTGAAGCTTCTGCACTGTTTTCTTAAAATTTTATAGTCTCAGTTCAGGTTTTTAAATCAATGTTGAGTTCACTGTTGTATATGCTGTGAGGTAAGGGTCCATGTTCATTCCTCTGCATGTGGACATCCAGTTGTCCCAGCACCATTTGTTAAAAAGACTATCTTTCCCCCATTGAATGATCCTGGCACCCTTACCAAAAGTCATTTGACCATATATGCAGGGGTGTGACTCCGGGCTCTACTCTATTCCATTGGCCTATGTTTGCCTTTATGCCAGTACGACACTGACTACCATAGCTTTGTAGTAAGCTTTGATATCAGGAAATGAGAGTCATCTAGCTTAGTTCTTCTTTTTCAAGATTGTTTTGGCGATTTGGGGTCCCTTGATATTCTATATGAATTTTAGGATGGGTTGTCCTACTTCTGCAAAAAACATCATTGGGGTTTGGGTAGAGATTGCACTGAATCTGTAGTTTGCATTGAACAATATTGACCCTTTAACAATAGTTAATCCATGAATCAGGGATATGTTCCCATTTATGTCTTTTCTAATTTCTTTCAGCAATGGTTTGTAGTTTTTATTACACAAATCTATCATCTCCTTGGTTAAGCTAATTCCTAAGTATTTTATTCTTTTTGATGCTATGGTTACTGGAATCATTTTCTCCATATTTCCCTTTCAAGTTGTTGATTGTCGGTGCTTAGAAATGCAACCGATTAGAGGCGCCTGGGTGGTTCAGTTGCTTAAGCATCCAACTTCAGGTCAGGTCATGATCTCACGGTTTGTGGGTTCGAGCCCTGCGTCAGGCTCCGTGCTGACAGCTCAGAGCCTGGAGCCTGCTTCGGATTCTGTGTCTCCCTCTCTCTCTACCCGTCCCCTGCTCACACTCTGTGTCTCTCTGTCTCTCAATAATAAACATTTAAAAAAACTTTTTAAAAATACAACTGATTATCGCATGTCCACTTTGTATCCCATTTTCCTATGTGTTCTAACAGATTGTGTGTGTGTGAGAGAGAGAGAGAGAGAGAGAGAGAGAGAGAGTGTGTGTCTGTGTGTGTGTCTGTGTGTAATCTTCAGGGTTTTCTAAATAGAAGATCATATCAGCTGCAAACATAATTTTATTTCTTCCTTTCCAGTTTGGAGGTCTTTTATTTTATATTTTATTTTATTTTATTTTATTTTATTTTATTTTTTGTTTTATTTTTTTATTTTATTTAAATATTTTATTATTTTATTTTATTTTTATTATTTTATTTTATTATTCTATTTTATTATTCATTTTATTTTACTTTACATTTTATTTTTATTTTTTTATTATTTTATTTATTTTATATTTCATTTCATTTCATTTCATTTCATTTCATTTCATTTCATTTCAATCTATTTTATTTATTTGCTCTGGTTAGAACTTCCAGCACTTCATCGAATAGAAGCGGTGAAAGCAGGCATCCTTGCCTTGCCGTTAATCTTAGAAGAAAAGCTCTCTGTCTTTCACCATTGAGTATGATGATCACTGTGGAGTTTTCATCCATGGCTTTTATTATGTTGCGGTAGTTTCTAGTATTCCTAATTTTCTGAGTGTTTTTTTTTTTAAGTTTAATTTTTGAGACAGAGATAGAGCGCGAGCCGGGGAGGGGCAGAGAGAGAGGGAGACACAGAATCTGACGCAGGCTCCAGTCTCCCAGCTGTCAGCACAGAGCTTGAGCTAGGGCTCGAACTCTCAAGCTTCAAGATCATGACCTGAGCCGAAGTCAGATGCTGAACTGACTGAGCCACCCAGGGGCTCCATTCTGAGTGTTTTTATCATAAAAAGTTACCTCTTTTTCCAAACACATTTTCTGTAACAGGATGATCATGTGGTTATTTTTCTTCATTCTATACCAGTTTTCATATGTCGAACCATCTTGCATTTCAGGTATAAATCTCACTTGGTTATAGTGTATAATCCTTTAAGAAAAAAATTTTTAATGTTTATTTATTTTTGAGAGACAGACAGAGAGACAGAGCAGAGCATAAGCGGGGGAGGGGCAGAGAGAGGGAGAGAATCTGAAGCAGGCTCCAGGCTCTGAGCTATCAGCAGAGAGCCTGACATGGGGCTCAAACTCACGAACTGTGAGATCATGACCTGAGCTGAAGTTGGATGCCCAACCGACTGAGCCATCCAGGTGCCCCAAGAGTGTATAATCCTTTTGTTATGCTGCTGAAACCCAGTTTTGTAGTATTTTGTTGATGTTTTTGTATCAATGGTCATAAGGGATACTGATCTGTGGTTTCGTATAGTGTCTTTAGCTTTGTTATCAGGGTAAATCCGCCTCATAGAATGAGCTAGAAATCGTTCTTTCCTCTTACTTTTTTGGGGGAAAGTTTGAAAAGGACTGGTGTTACTTATTTTATTTTTTAAGTAATCTCTATACCCAACGTGAGTCTTGAACTTACAACCCCAAGATCAAGAGTCACACACTCCACTGACTGAGACAGCCAGGCATGCCGGACTGGTGTTACTTCTTTAAATGTTGGGTAGAATTCAGCAGTGAAACCATGGGATCCTGGGTTTTTCTCTGTTGGGAATTTTTAAATAACTGACTCAATCTTCTATTAGTTATATGTCTATTCTGATTTTGTAGTGCTCCCTTTAATTTTGTCCACTTTTGCTTCATTTATTCTGATAGTCTGTTACTAGGCATCTAAATACTTATCATTATTATGTCTTCTTGCTGTGTTGAACCTTTTACTAATATATAATGTCCTTCATTGTCTTTTGCAGGAATTTTTGTCTTAGTCTACTCTGTCTGATATTACTTTAGCTATACTGTTTCTCTTTTGGTTACTATTTGCATGGAATATCTTTTTCTGTCCTCTCACTTTCAATCTATGTTTGTCTTTGGATCTAAAGTGAGTCTTCTGTAGACAGCATATACGTGGATTGTATCTGTATTGTATCGTATCGTATCGTATTGTATCGTATTGTATTGTATTGTATTGTATTATTTTTATCTATTCTGCCTATCTCTTTTACTTGGATAGTTTAACCCATTTACATTTAAAGTAATTAATAAGGAAGGACTTGTTATTTTGCTATTGATCTTCCATATGCCTTATAGCTTTTCTGTTCATGTCCTACATTACTGTCTTTTGTGCTTACTTCATTTTTTGTAGTAAAACATTTAAATTCATTTCCAATTTCCTTTGATATACATTCTATGGCTATTTTCTTCATAGTTACCATGGGATTATATTTAATATCCTAAGGTGTTTTTTTTAGTTTATATTTTTAAAATTTACATCCAAGTTAGTTAGCATATAGTGCAACAATGATTTCGGGAGTAGATTCCTTAGTGCCCTTTACCCATTTAGCCCATCCCCCCTCCCCAAACCCCTCCCATAACCCTCAGTGTGTTCTCCGTATTTATGAGTCTCTTCTGTTTTGTCCCCCTCCATGTTTTTATATTATTTTTGTTTCCCTTCCCTTATGTTCATCTGTTCTGTGTCTTAAAGTCCTCATATGAGTGAAGTCATATGATTTTTGTCTTTCTCTGACTGATTTCACTTAGCATAATACCCTCCAGTTCCGTCCACATAGTTGCAAATGGCAAGATTGCATTCTTTTTGATTGCCAACTAATAATCCATCGTGTGTGTGTGTGTATGTGTGTGTGTGTGTGTGTGTGTATATGTATACACACACACACACACACACACACACATATACCACATCTTCTTTATCCATTCATCCATCGATGGACATGTGGGCTCTTTCCATACTTTGCCTATTGTTGATAGTGCTGCTATAAACATGGGGGTGCATATGTCCCTCTGAAACAGCATACCTGTATCCCTTGGATAAATACCTAGTAGTGCAATTGCTGGGTCGTAGGGTAGTTCTATTTTTAGTTTTTTGAGGAACCTCCATACTGTTTTCCAGAGTGGCTGCACCAGCTTGCATTCCCATAATATCCTAAGGTTATGACACACTAATTTGAATTTATACCAGCTTAACTTTAAAAGCATACAAAAGTTCTGTTTCTTTGACAGTTTTGTTTATACCTCTTTTCAGTGGTCAACATAAAATTAAATCTTTATACGTTTTGTTCCACAAAACATAACCTTTTAGGGATGCCTGGGTGGCTCAATCAGTTGAGTGTCTGCCTCTTGATTTTGGCTCAGGTCATGATCTCATGGGTTCGCGAGCCCTGCATCAGGCTCTGTACTGATAGCCTGGAGCCTGCCTGGGATTCTCTCTCCCTCTCTCTGCCCCTCCCTGCTCACACTCTAAACAAAGCTTTAAAACATAATCTTTTAAATGCATTAGGCTCTTAAATTATATAGAAAACAAAAAGTGAAGTTACACACCAATGTTATAATATTAGCTTTTAGACTAATAATTTCTAAAATATATTTGTCTCTTAAATCATACAGGAAACAAAAGGCAGAGTTAGAAGCCATGGTTACCATAATAGCAACTTTTATAATTATTTGTGTATTTGCCTTTACTGAGATCTTTGGTTTTTTTTAATTTTTTTTAATCTTTATTTATTTTTGAGAGAGAGAGAGAGAGAGACAGAGAGACAGAGTGTGAGCAGGGGAGGGGCAGAGAGAGAAGGAGACACAGAATCTGAAGCAGGCTCCAGGCTCCGAGCTGTCAACACAGAGCCCAACACAGGGCTCGAATCCACGGTTTGGGGGATCATGACCTGAGCCGAAGTTGGATGCTCAACTGACTTCATTTCACCTTAAGGACTCCTCTGAGCATTTCTTGCAGAGCAGATGGAACTCCAAAGTTCCGAGGAGAAATCCGCGGATAATCTTACTGAGAATCCCTTGTATGTGACTCATCACTTCTCTCTTGCTGCCTTCAAGATTCTTTGACTTTTTAAAGTTTGGTCATAAGGTGTCTTGGTGTGAGTCTCCCTGATATCTTACTTGGAGATCATGGAGCTTGGATGTTTATATTCATGTCTTTCATAAAATGTTGACGTTTTCCGCCATTATTTATTCAAATATTCTCTCTACCCCTTTTCCTCTTCTTCTGGAAGAGGTCTCCCACACTGTGTATGTTGAGCCACTTAATGGGGTAACACAGGTGTTTCCTTGTCTTCAATCTCTCTTCTTTCTGTTCCTCAGACTTAGTTCCATTGTCTTATCTTCAAGTTCATGGATTCTTTCTTCCGCCTGCTCAAATCTGCCTTTGAATCCCTCTAGTGAATTTTTCATTTTAGCTATTGTACTTTTCAGAATTTCTTTTGGTTTCTTTTTAGGGTTTCTGTTGATTGGTATCTCCATTTTGTTCATACATTATTTTCATGTTCTCCACACCTGTTTTTTTTAGTTCTTTGAGCATCTTTAAGACAGTTGTTTTAAAGTCTGTCTAGTAGACCTACCATCAAGTCTTTTTCAGAAACCATTTCTGTTGATTTTTCCCCTTTGAATGAACCATATTCTTTGATTTTTTTTTCAATTAAAAGCTGGACTTTTGAATATAATAACGTGATAGCCCTGGAAATTAGCTTCTTTCCATTTCCCAATATTACTAAATTACCATCACCACCACCACCACATTTTTTGTTGTTGTCATAGCCTGTCTCTGTGCCAAGGATCAACCTGAGGGACAAGCTTAGGGTCTCTTCGGTTCTATCCTGAGCCTGCACTTCCTCTGGGCACGTGCAGTGACTTTCTAATCTTCCCTGTACATGCAATTGCTTTTGAACCCTCTAGAGTGTTTACTATTTGGCTCCCAAAAAGGGGAAAAGGAGAAAATTGGGAATGGGGGTGGGGAATAAGTGTACTGGCTTTTAAATGTCCTGGAATTCTCATCAGCTGGAGGGGGAGGGCTTGCAACCAATGAAGGAAGTGCAATCACAATGGCTGCTCGCCTCTTGCACCTCTGCGACCAGAGGCAGCAGTCAGCTATCAGAGCACAGATCCCCACTATTGGAAGGACAGTCCTTTTTCCCTACCCTAACACTCACAAACTTGTGCAGGTGGGTCCAGGAATACAGATGCAGCTGCCTGCCGGGGGGGGGGGGGGGGGGGGACAAGGTAACTGCAACCGTACTAAGAGCTGAATTGGACCAAAAGTAACGACAATTTCCTGTCCAAGACTCCCCCCTGGAAGTTGCAAATCAATAGACTCCAGAGTTCTAAAACCATCAGACAGGTTTTGCCACAGAAAATGTCTGTGCGGAGAGACAGATTCCTGGTGCTTCTCACTCTACCGTCTTCCCCAAATCCTGTTTCTTTTTTATTATTTCTTACTGATATGCTCTATTTGGTGAGACATCATTCTCATGATTTCCTTGAGCTCTTTGAGTGTATTTAAAATCATTGATTTAAAGTCTTTAGTAAAGGGGCAGCTGGGTGGCTCAGTCAGTTAAGCACCTGATTTCAGCTCAGGTCATGATCTCACAATTCATGAGTTCGAGCCCCGTGTTGGGCTCTGCACTGACAGAGTCCCCGCTTGGGAGTCTCGTTTTCTCCTCTCTGTCCCTTCCCCACTCGTACTTTCTCGCTCTCAAAATAAATACATAAAAAAATAAAGTCTTTAGTAAATATGTGTATACTTCTTCAAGGATGGTTTCTTCTAAGTTTTTTTTCCTGTGTATGGGCCCAACCTTGTGTGTTTCCATGCCTCAGAACTTTTTTGGTTGATAACTGGGCATTTTTATAACAGGGGAAATCTGGAATCAGAGTCTCCTCCTTCCCCAGGGTTTATTGCTGCTTGTAGTTGCCTGTTTGGTGGCGTTTCTCAACTAATGTTTGTAAAGTCTGTATCGTCATGTATGGTAACTGAAATCTCTGTTCAGTCAGCTGAATGGTGAGTCATCATAGACTTCCTTAAATGCCTGAAAACAAGAGAAGGGGAAGGGGAAGGGGAAAGGGGAAGGTGGGAGGGGAGGGAGGGGAGGAGGAAGGAAAATCACCCACTCTGCAGATGGGCTGCTGTCTTGGGCCACACCTTCAACGCTCAGACAGACAGACTATAATTCTGATTTAGCCCACACTTCATGCTTGCATAGAGCCCGAAGGTCAGCCCGAAGTAAGAGTCTAAGGCTTTCTTGGGTCTTTTCCGGGCACGTGCTCAGCCCTGTACAATCCCGTGCCCTTCATATCCCCAGGAACATACGGGACCTTTGTAAAGTCCTTTTCCCCCCAACCCCTGATGTATCTCATTCTCTAGCCTTTCCTCCAAGCTTTTCATGGTCTCATTGTTTGCCCCGACAAGGGTGGCTAATACATTTGCCTTTATACTTTTTCAACAACTGTCCCTCTGCTCTGAAGAGTTCTGAGTTGGGTAAAACCAAGGCAAGTCCTTTGAGCCATCCTTCGAGGAGCCAGGAAACAGGCCCAAACAAATAACCACGGTTCTGTGAGAACAGTATTCTACTCCCACTGGTACCAGGAACACATACCAGGAATGCAGGCCACTGTCTTCAAGGCTGCCAGGAAGCAGGTAACAAATGGGACCAGAGGTAAGTTAAAGTGCCACAAAGCAATTTTGTCAAGATTCAGCCGTTTGGTGGTGGTGGTGGAGTGGTTTGGTTTGACTAACAATTTTCTGGGTTGCCATAAACTTTTGGTTATTTTCTAGAGTCCCAATAATGTTGATTCTGACAGTTTCTGCCAATTTCTTCTTTTTTACAGAGGAAGGGACTTTCGGAGTTCCCCATTCCACCATCCTGTAGACATCTGCCAGCTTATTCTTTTTGAGCTAAAAGGAAAACTTGGGTTACTTTCAAGGGTTTCGTAAAGCAAAGACAATCATGCTCGCAAACTGTAAAGGAGAGAGCATAAGGCCGCACTGTCCTAAGCCAAGAGTTAATGTGCCATGTTAACGATGCAGACTTCTGCTTTGATTAGACCCGAGCATCAGTGTGTATTACGTTATGCGATTACCAAAATAGGTCTTCCTTTCATGCACCTGTAGGAGCACAACCATCACGGGGTGTTTGGCTGAGACATGGCGTCGGGAGGGGTCTGGACACTGCCGGCTGTGATGAGCACAGAGAGATGAGCAGGAGACCATCCAATACCCAGGGCAGCTGACAGAAGCAGAGGCCTTGATGATTTTGCACACGCAGGCCCCCAGACCTGCTCCAGAGCAAGCCCCCAAGAGTCAGGCTTCTCTCTTGGGAGCTGCAAGAAACCCTGATACGGCAAACGGTAAGTGACTCATCTTTAATTTTGTGCCAAGGCAACTGCTATTTTATTCCGGGTTCTAACACAGGCAGAAAGCATAGGTTTAGGTTTTCTTTGGAAGGAAAAATAATTCTGGGGTGCCTGGCTGACTCAGTCAGTAGAGCATGCTTGATCTTGGGGTCGTGAGTTCGAGCCCCACAAAGCAGGGTGGAGTCGACTTGGAAAAAAAGAAAAGCAAAAGTAATCCTTTTCTTTGTGAGAAAACCTTAATCTCTTCCTCCATGAATTTGACGGGACTGCCATTACATGAGCTTAGCCGGAGAACGTGCTGGCCTAACTCACGGGACCCCAGTGTTCCGGAGTCTGACAGAACTCCAATGTAGAAGTTCTGAGTTCTGCACTCCGAACTGGAGGGCAGACGGTCCTCAGAGGCCTGACGTTAACAAGGGTCATGTCATTTGCCCTCTGTGACCACCCTCCAGCATGTCCTCGTCCAGAGCATGCACAGGTGAGTTTTGTTCAGAGAATGGCTGTGCTGTCGAACAGGGAGCAGAACAAAGCCATGCCGAGATGCAGGTGGCAACTCACACCAACTCGCTGACCTGCCCCCCGTGGCTCACAGCCTGGGACTCGAGTTCCTCTCCTGCCACAGCCATTACACGTCAGAAATGTGCGGGTCCTGGACAAACAGAACAGGAAATATTACATCCCCGAGAGGCCACTGTCTCACCCCGACAAGATGCAGAAGACAAAACGGAGCGGGCGGACGAACATTTCAACATCCACGGCACGTATATTCAGCTTTCTTTTTATTTTAATTATAAAACAATGGCCAATACACAAAGTTTAAAAAAAAAAAACACACACACACACACAACGTAAGTTTTTATTCCCTCTTTTTTTGCAGAAAATAAATTAACGGTCACGTAATAATCACTCACATATGCTTCTCTATAAAAGCATTTCTAAAAATGTCACTTACTGGATTTAATGGTATTATCTTTTTGGCTTTTCAACTGCAAGTAACACACAGTAGATCATTTTATTTCATTAACTCGTTTAAGCACTTGGGCTCTAGCAACTTTGGAAAAAGGCTGTCTGTGAGCTTAAAAAAATCATATTCCAAGCTATTTTTGAAATAGTTCAACTACAAACAACCAGATGGTTAATTTATTTAGGAGGAGAATATAGTTTTTCTCTTATAAAAATCGCCCCAAAAACTCACGAACACCTAACCCGACCTAAAAAGTTGGTCTGTCTTCATAGGAATTAACAAAGAGAAAGGAAGAAAGCATAGTCGGCCCCCGTGAAGTGCATCAAACCAGGTGTGAGCCCTCACAGTACGCTCCGCCTCCAGTTTGGCCCTTGGGAGTTTCAAGAAAGGAAAGCTGTTCAGTCATCTAAACCTATGTTTCTGAAAAGGTAGGACATGGACTCCCCATTGTGAATCCGACGGATGGCTTCCGAAAGGATCATGCTGATATCCACCGTTTTAATTTTGGGGCACTGGAGCTTCTGGATTTCATGTGGAATCGTATTGGTAACCACCACCTGCAAATCGAGAGGAGAAAAACCAAGAGCATCATGAAACCAGGTAGCTTCCCGGCTGAATGTGAAAATGTGATATATTCTCAAATCTCTGTAGTTTGACTTGACAGGACAGTGGGTCTACCGTACCTTTGATGGTGTTTTCAGTCAATGTGAACACTACTTGTGGTTCTTAGTCAAGATCTGATGACCTTATGTCCACTAAGATGGCTACAGGCAAAAAGAGAGTAAGAACTACTGGCAAGGTGGGAATGCAAACTGGTGCAGCCGCTCTGGAAAACAGTATGGTGGTTCCTCAAAAAACTAAAAGCAGAACTACCCTATGACCCAGCAATTGCACTACTCATGGGATACAGGTGTGCTGTTTCGAACGGACACATGCACCCCCGTGTTTCTAGCAGCACTAACAACCATAGGCAAAGTATGGAAAGAGCCCACATGTCCATCGGTGGATGAATGGATAAAGAAGATGTGGTCTATATATACAATGGAGTATTACTCGGCAATCAAAAAGAATGCAATCTTGCCATCTGCAACTACGTGGATGGAACTAGAGGGTATTATGCTAAGTGAAATTAGAGAAAGACAAAAATCATATGACTTCACTCATATGAGGACTTTAAGACACAGAACAGATGAACATAAGGGAAGAGAAACAAAAATAATATAAAAACATGGAAGGGAGGGGCGCCTGGGTGGCGCAGTCGGTTAAGCGTCCGACTTCAGCCAGGTCATGATCTCGCGGTCCGTGAGTTCGAGCCCCGCATCGGGCTCTGGGCTGATGGCTCAGAGCCTGGAGCCTGCTTCCGATTCTGTGTCTCCCCCTCTCTCTGCCCCTCCCCCGTTCATGCTCTGTCTCTCTCTGTCTCAAAAATAAATAAAACGTTAAAAAAAAAAAAAAAAAAAAAAAGCACACAAGCCAGCGGACCCAGGGGGGTGGACGGAGCGAGGTGAGTAAACCCGAATGGCCTGGCTTCAGCCTCAAGGCAGCCGCGTGCAACTGGGAAATGTGCCCCGTTTGCCTGTCTCCCCCAATCTCCCCCCACAGGCGTCTGCACCAGCGACAGAGCGGGGCTCTGCAGTCAGGCAAGTTAAGGTCTGATCACAAATGCTCAGCCTACTGGCTGTGTGACCTTAAAAAGTCACTCACCCTTTCTGATGCTCTCTGAAAATGGTGTCAACGGGGACCCTGCGGGGCTGTGATGGAGCTCGAGCGAGGGAGGGTGGGCACAGCACTGTGCACCACACGTACCATTTGTGAGAATTAGGAAGACTCTGAACTATTACCAGGGGCAAAAGGCAGAGAGAGGTTTACAGCCCACAAAATGCAAACATAACCCACATTTTCAGTCCATTCATAACCACAAAAGAACTCCTCCTTCACCCGCTGTCTATAACCCGGACCGAGGGGGCACAGGAGTGCCAGGGCAGCAGTACCCACGACGGCGGCTGTTACCTCGTCAATGGCAGACTCTTCGATCAGCCGCGGAGCATCCGAGGATAACAAGCCGTGAGTCGCCATCACAAAGATCTTGTATGCGCCTCTTTCCTTCAGGGTTTCTGCTGCAGCGAGGAAGCTGTCAACATCATCGATGATGTCGTCCTGTCCAATCACAGAGCGAGTGGAAGGCACATGAACACGTGCGCAAAGCCAGGAAAAAGAAAGGGTCCAATTCTACTCTAGCAAATCTGCTGCTGTGTGTGACGCCCCGACAGCAAGGTCACACTGCGAGTCTAAGTGGCTGTGACGCCACCACATTCCCTGCTGGCTTTTTGCAGCAAGGCTCCTCTGCCAGGTGCCTGTCATCTACAGGTGGCATCTTGGCCACACCCAAGGCTCCCTGGGGCCTCCCTCTCTGTGTCATCCCTTACTGTGCCTAGGACTGTGCCCTCACCCTGCAGGGGCTCCAGAAATGTTCACTGAAGGGTTTTTGGTTTTTGAAATGCATAATAAAGCTGTCAGGAAAGGCTTCTGACTCTAGGTAGACCTCTCCTCTTTTCCTGTTAGTTTTCTTCAGTTTCCAAATTTTCTCTGCTGGGCATATGGCAAATATGCTTTTTACATAACGTTTTTATAATGGGAAAAACACTAATAGTTATTATTTTAACAAAATATGCAATCCAATGGTTTCCCTTCTATCGACCACATATTCCCAGTATGACAGGATAGAAAATATTGGCCTCCGCCCCGGGTTCCTGGCACAGAGCTCCTAAAACTCTTGTAAATTCCTATGTGATAAGGATACTAGGAACATGTCTTATTCTAGTATTTGTCTTTGACTCCATCCCTGACACAGGGCTCCTAAAACCCTTGTAAATTCGTACGTAGTAAGAATACTAGGAGCATCTTTTATTCTAAGGAGGGAAGTCTCGGTGGGCTCCCAAATGGGGGCTGGTCACCAGAAAGACCACAACATGAGGAGAAGCTTGGAATTTCCAGCTCCCCCACCCATCCTCCAGAGAGAGGAGAGGGGCTGGACACAGAGCTAATGATCCATCATGCCTCTGTGATGAACCCTCCATAAAAATCCCCACAGTACAAGGTGTGGAAAGCTTCTAGACTGGTGAAAACATCCACATACTGGGACGGTGACGTGCCCCCAACTTCACGGGGATGGGAGATTTTGTGCTCTGGACCCTCCCAGACCTCGTCCTATGCAGATCTCTTCATCTGTATCCTTTACAACATCCTTTAATAAACTGGTAAATGTGTTTCCCAGAGTTCCGTGAGCTGCTCTAGCAAATGAATCCAACCTGGCAACGGGGTCATGGGAACCTCCAATTTGTAGTCATATTGTACAGAAGCTGTGGGTAACCTGGGGCAACTGAAGTAGGGTGGGAGCAGTCTTGGGGGACTGACCCTTAACCCCTGGGGCTCAGACCCTAGCTCTGAGTAGACAGTGTCAGAACCGAGTTAAATTGTAGGGCACCCAGCTGGTGTTGTAGGCAAAAACCTCCACACATTTGTGTGAGCAATAAAGGAGACACACAGGAGAGGGACACAGGAGGTGGAAAACGGAGTCTTTCCTCATCACACCCAGGCTACCAAAGTTATTTGAACCCCATTATGGTATTAAGCATTGTCTAGAGTTGAATAAATATTCACGTATGTATGTCTATGTGTGTGTGTGTGTATACATATATATATAACGTCCTTGCCACATATATATTCTTTTCAAATGTACACTGATATTACTATGATCAAAGAAAAAAATACTACTTTATATTTTTTTAATGTTTATTTTTGCGAGAAAGAGACAGCATGAGTTGGGGAGAGGCAAAGAGAGAGGGAGACACAGAATCCAAAGCAGGCTTCAGGCTCTGAACTGTCTGCATGGAGCCAATGCGGGGCTCGAACCCATGAACCGTGAGATCGTGACCTGAGCTGAAGTCTGATGCTCAACCGACTGAGCCACCTAGGCTCCCCAATACATGTCACTTTAATTGTTTTTAATGTTTATTTATTTTTGAGAGAGAGAGAGAGAGAGAGAGAGAGAGAGAGAGAGAGGGAGGAGGGAGGGAGGGGCAGAGAGAGAGAGAAAGACACAGAATCTGAAGAGACTCCAGGCTCTGAGCTGTCAGCACAGAGCCCGACGCAGGGTTCGAACTTGCCAACCGTGGGATCATGACCTGAGCTGAAGTCGGACGCTTAACCGACTGAGCCACCCAGGCACCCCCAGTACATATTACTTTAAAAGTGCTACTGGTAAGGGCGCCTGGGTGGCTCAGTCGCTTAAGTGTCCAACTTGGTTTTGGCTCAGGTCATGGTCTCTTGGCTTCATGAGTTCAAGCCCCGCATTGGGCTCTGCCCTGGCAGTGTGGAGCCTGCTTGGGATTCTCTCTCTCTCCCTCTCTTTCTCTGTCCCTCCCCGACTTGCGCTGTCTCTGTGTCTCTCAAAATAAATTTTTTTTTCTTAAAAGTGCCGCTGGTAAAATTGTACAGCCTCTCTGAAATAGAGCTTGACAGGTTCTTATAAAATTGTATTTGCAATTACCATGCAACCCACCAATTGCACTTTTGGTCATTTATCCCACAAAAAGGAAAACTCTGTTCACACAAAAACCCATACACAAAAGCACAGAGCAATTTAATATCTAATAGCAGAGAACTAGGAACAATCCAAATGTCCTTTAATCAGTGAGTGGTTCAACTGGGGTACCAACCTACACAGAATACTGCTCAGCACTAAAAGCAAATATTAATATACATAACAACTTGATGGATCTCCAGGGAGACGTGCTAAGTGAAAAAAAAAATCAATCTTAAAGGGCTACCTACTATATACTCCACTTATATGACTTTCTTGAAATAACCGTTATAAAGAGAGAGGACATGGGCGCCTGAGTGGCTCAGTCGGTGAAGCATTCGACTTCAGCTCAGGTCATGATCTCATGGTTCATGAGTTCAAGCCCTGAATCTGGCTCTGTGCTGACAACTCAGAACCTGGAGCCTATTTCACATTCTGTGTCTCCCTCTCTCTCTGCCCCTCCCCCATTCACGCTCTGTCTCTCCCTCTCTCTCCAAAATAAACACTAAAAAAAAAATTTTAAGTAAAAAAGAGGACAGACTAGACACGGCCACAAGTTAGTGATCAGGTGGGCAGGAAGGGGGTGTGGCCATAAAGGAGTGGCACAAAGGAGCTTCGTGGTGATGGAACACTTCCATATCTGGATTGCAGTGGTGGTTACACAAAGCTCCACGTCCATATGCACGTATGCAACACCGGCAGTATCAGAAGCAGCTCTATGAGTGGTGGTGATCTGAATTTCCAGAGTGTGGTACAGTTAAGCAAGGAGGAGGAAGCTGGATAAAGAGGACACAAGATGTGTCTGTATAATCTGGGGGGAGCTACTTCCTATGAATCAATAATTACTTTAAAAAAAAAAGTTGTGGGGTACCTGGGTGGCTCAGTCGGTTCAGCGTCCAACTTCAGTTCAGGTCACGATCTCGAGATTGGCAGGTTCGAGCCCCGCGTCAGGCTGTGCTGACAGCTCAGAGCCTGAAGCCTGCTTCGGATTCTGTTGTCTCCCTCTCTCTCTACCCCTCCCCCACTCATGAGCGCGCGTTCTCTCTGTCTCTGTCTCTCTCTCTCAAAAATAAACATTAAAAAAAGTGTTTTTTTCTTAAATGTAGCTGCAGCAGAAAGGGGGCAAAGGCTTTACTGAATTCACAGCATCTTGTTGCTATAGATTTTGCTGATTAAGGAATAAATTAACGGGCACAGCTATTATTACCCTATAGGGTGACATCGGAGATTTTCTGATTCAGAAAAAGTACAAACAAAACTGTAAGCACCAGGGAGCCCTGGTTAATTGGTGCGGCCACTTTGGGAACAAGTTGGCACCAGCCAGTGAAGTTGGGAATGTGTGTGCCTTAGACCCCCAGCCCCACTCCCAGGCACCGAGGAAGTCTAACAATTATGCACCAGGAAAGAGATGCAACACTGTTCAAAACAGTATTATTTGGAAACAGAAAAACTTTACGTGCAGGGGAGCCTGGGTGGCTCGGTCAGTTAAGCGTCTGACTTCGGCTCAGGTCATGGTCTCATGGTTTGTGAGTTCGACTGCACAGCCTGCTTTGGATCTTCTGTTTCCCTCTCTCTGCCCCTTCCCTGCTCCTGCTCACTCGCTCTCTCTCAAAAATAAACAATCAAGGGCCGCTGGGTAGCTAAGTCAGTTAAGCATCCAATTTCAGCTCAGGTCATCATCTCACAGTTCGTGAGTTTGAGCCCCGCATTGGGCTCTGTGCTGACAGCTCAGAGCCTCGAGCCTGCTTCAGATTCTGCGTCTCCCTCCCTCTCTCTGCCCCCTCCCCAGCTCACGCGCATGCGCGCTCTCACTCTCTCTCAAAAATAAATAAACATTAAAAAAATAATACATAAAGGCGCCTGGGTGGCTCAGTTGGTTAAGCGTCCGACTTCAGCTCAGGTCATCTCTCACAGCTTGCGAGTTTGAGCCCCGCGTCGGGCTCTGTGCTGACAGCTCAGAGCCTGGAGCCTGCTTCAGATTCTGCATCTCCCTCTTTCTCTGCCCCTCCCCTGTGCTCTCTCTCTCAAAAATAAATAAAAAATTTTTAAATAATAATAACAAATAAATAAACATTAAAAAAAAAGAAAGAAAAACTGTATGTTCAATGCCTGGAGAACAGATCAGTAAGGTGAGTGTTGGCTGTACCATGGAACGGGCACACAGCAATGAAGAAATGTAACGTGCAACCACATGTTAACTACACAGAGGAATCTGAAAACAGCGTTGAACAAAAAGTCACAAAGTACACAAAGACTTCATTATATAAACATGAAAAACCTGCAAACGAAAACAACCTAGTGTTTCGGACACACGCACTCATGGCAGACTGCGACGGCAAGTAAGGGTACGAATGACGACTTTCAGGCTGCTGACAACCTCTGGGGGGAACAGAGGAAGGGGAGACCAGGGCAAAGCCCAGAGGTGGCTTCAGGGGGACAGGACAATGTTCTGATTCCAAGCTGAGTAATGGGGGACCCACGTGTTCATTTTATTCCTCTTGTAACTATATAGGCATTAAAGACACTCCTTTCGTGCGCTAGTTTTATGAAGTACAAGAGGATGTGTGTTTTAAACAGTTGCAATCAATTTCGGACGCTTTCAGCACAAAACAATTTCCCATGTTATGAACATCAGCTGCACAATATTTTAGTTGACTAAGGAGTTGTAATTTCTTAGTAAACTAATAACAATTTTCAATTTTTGGACCAAAGTAAACATTTAGCCCAGGTACCAACTTAAATGAGACTTACCTGGCCATACCGCTATCCCCACATAATTAGCAAATAATTCAGCAGAGTAACAATGGCAAAACACAACAATGAATAATAAAAGAGGTCGACATACCACAATGATGGCGATCCTTCCTCCCACATCGCCAACAACTGTGATTGGGGGCTTTTCTTTAGGAATTAGCACTGGTCAGAAGAAAACACACACACAAAAGTTTCTATATTAAAACGTACGATACAGCCTCTAAGAAGTTAATGTCTCATGACAAAAAGACTCAAGAAACTAGCAACAGATGGAAACTTCCTCAACCTGATAAAGGGCAACTGTGAAAAATTCACAGCTGACATCACGCTTAATGAAAGATTGAAAACTCTCCCCTAACATCCGGAACAAGACAAGGATGCCCATCCTCTCCACTGCTATTCGACACTGTACAGGAGGTGCTAGCCAGGGCAATTAGGCAAGAAAAAAAATAATAAAAGGCATCCAGATTGGAAAGTAAGAAGTAACACTATTTCTATCAGCAAGTGACTTGATCCTATATATAAGAAATACCAAAGAATCCACAAGGAACTACAAAAGCTAATACACCAATGCAGCAAATGTTGTAAGGTAACACACAAAAATCAGTTGTTTCTACATGCCCGCAATGAACAATCTAAAGAAGAAATTAAGAAAACAACTCCATTTATAAAAGCATCTAAAAGAATAAAATACCTAGGAATAAATTTAACCAAACAGGTGAAACACTTGTACACTAAAAACTATTAAAACACTGCTCAGGAGCGTCTGGGTGGCTCAGCTGGTTAAGCATCTGACATTGGCTCAGAGCCTGACAGCTGAAAGCCTGGAGCCTGCTTCAGATTCTGTGTCTCCCTTTCTCTCTGCCCCTCCCCCAGCTCACACTGTCTCTCTCTCAAAAATTAAAAAAAAAAGAAAAAATTAAAACACTGCTCAAAGAAATTAAAGAAAACATACATAAATGGAAAACCAGCCCATGTGCATGGATGTAAGTATTAGTACTGCTAAGATGGCAATGCTCCCAGTGACCTAGAGATTCAATACAATCCTTATCAGAATCCCAACTGCTTTTCTGACAGAAATGAACTGACCATAAATTCCTGAAATATGGAAATACAAGGGACCCCAAATATCCAGAACCTCAAAAAAGAAAGAATCAAGGTGGAGGACTCACACTTCCCTATTTCAGAACTTATTACAAAGCTGTATTAATCATATGTGGTACTAGCGTAAGGATGAGGATATAGATCAAGGAAAAGAACTGAGTCAAGAAACAAACATTTATAGCCAATCCATTTTCCCCCCAGCTTTACTGAGATGTCTCTGACAAAGAACTAGTTGTTAAGTTCAAGGTGTACGACATAACGATTTGATACACATCCATACGGCAAAATGATTACCACAGTAAGATTAATTAACACATCCATCACTTCACATAATTACAATTTGTGTGTGTGTGTGTAGTGAGAAACATTAACAACTACTCTCTCAGTAACTTTTAAGTTTTCATGTATATAATACAGTATTATTAATTTACAGTGATCATGTTGTACATTAGATCCCCAGAACTTGTTGAACTTATAACTGCAAGTGTGTACCCTTTGACCAACATCTCCCCATTTCCTCCACCACCCCAGGCCCTGGCAACTAACATTCTATTGTCTGTTTCTATGAGTTGAGCTTTTTCTTTAGATGCCACATATAAGTGGGGCACCTGGGTGGCTCGGTCAATTAAGCGTCCGACTCTTTCGGCTTAGGTCACGATCTCACAGTCACACTAGTCTAGTGTCTGGAGTATATAAAGAACTCTTACAACTCAACAATAAAAAGGCAAACAAACCAATTTTAAAAATAAGCAAAACATCTGAATAGACACTTCTCCAAAGAAGATATGTAAGTGGACAAGCACATGCAACATCATTAGCCATTAGAGAAATGCAGGTCAAAACTACAACAAAGTACCACTTCAACCTGCTAGGGAGACTATTATAAAAAAAATCAGGAGAGGCACCTGGGTGGCTCCAGTCGGTTAAGCATCTGACTCTTGATTTCAGCTCAGGTCATGATCTCACAGTTCCTGAGAGGGAGCCCCACATCGGTGGGGCTGACAGCGCAGAGCCTGCTGGGAATTCTCGCTCTTCCCCTGCCCCTCCCCTGCTCACTCTCTCTCAAAAAAAATAGATAAACATCTTTAAAAATCAGGAAATAAGTGTTGGGAAGGATATGGAGAAATCAGAACCTTTGTATATGGCTGGGAGGAATGTAAAATGGCACAGCTGTTGTGGAAAACAGTTCGAGGGCTCCTGAGAAAGTTAAACATAAAGTTACGACGAGACCCAGCAATTCTAACCCTGGAGAAATGAAATCCTAGGTCTGTGGGAAGCGGGCACACGAATGAACGTCACAGCCTTAGAGCCAAAGGCAGATGCAACTCCAGTGCCCACCAGTGGGGGAATGACAAGCAAGCTGTGCCATATCCACACACAACGGAAAAGCATCCGGCCACGGAAAGGAATCAAGTCCCAGTACACCCAACGACGTGGATGAATGTCAAAGACGTTACGCTCGGTGAAAGAAACTAGACGCAGGTCACAGACTGTATGATTCCGTTTCTATGAAATGTCCAGAACAGGCAAATTCAGAGCAACAGAAAGGGGGCATGGGAGTGATAATTTAATGGGTAGGGGTGTTCTTCCGGGGGGATGAGGTGTGCGAAACCAGGGAGAAATGGTGGTTGCACCACGCTGCAGACGTACAAAACGCCAGTGAACTGTGTACCTTCAAAAATGGCTGATTCTAGGTTATGTGACTTTCACTCAATTTTTGCAGAAAGGTCAGCGTCACTGAAGGAAAAAGTAGGAGTGCTCCAGATCAGGCTGCTCCACCTCGGCACCACTGACGTTTTGGGTTAGATAATTCTTTGTTGTGGGGGCTGTCCTGTGTGTCACAGGACCTTTACAGTGTCCTTGGCTTCTTCTCGCTAGATGCCAGGAGCAGCCCCCTCACTTGTGACCTCCAAAAATGTCTGCAGACACCTCCAAATGTCCTCAACGGGACAAAATCCAATGGCACCCCCTGGTTGGAAATCACTGCTGTGGATTAAAAGGGTGGCTAAGGGCGTATGACAAATCAACGCAATGTGTGATCCTAGGTGGCAGGGCAGGCGGGGGGCAGCGGGGTACGACAGAAATGCAAAACCCAACAGAGCAAGACAAATCCCAAAACTGAAGTGATTTTTTTTTTTTTTTTTTTACATTTTCCACACTTTTCCCAGGCACCTGACGCCAGTACCGGGGAAAGAGCACAGCGGTGTAGCCTTTAGGGAATCAACCCCACAAAGAGCCATACGAACACTCTCAGCTTGGGCCTCCTTAATCTCACTTTTAGAAACTTACAATGAAATAAACCCAAGTGCAGAAGTTTTTACCCACATACGCGCACTGCAACATTCTACTGGCAAGGAGCAGGCGAGAACAAGTACCAGCCAGACCCTGCTCAGGCTTAGGTTTAAGCCACATCTTTAAGATGGGATATTCAACAGCCATTAAAAACGCTGTTTACGCAAGTTTTTAATCACGTGGGCGAAGGTACGTTATGGAGGGAGGCGCGTGTTCTGTGCCCAGGAAGCACCTCATCTCCTTAACACAAGTAAGGAAAACCTGAGAAGAGACCCATGAAAAGAGAAATGGGTCTCTGGATGTAGCATTGATGATTATTTTCTTCCTTTATAACGGAATGTTTGGAATATTTATATAATGTGTACACACTCTGGAAAAGAACTGTTTTCTGTTTTAGTTGGTGTTTTTCATGTTTAAGAAACCAGAATGTACAGACTAACATTTTATTATTTTTTTAAATTTTTTTTGTAGGCTCCACACCCAGTACGGAGCCTAGAGGGGGGCTTGAACTCATGACCTTGAGATCAAACAAAACCTGAGCTGAGATCAAGAGTTGGATGCTTAACCGACTGAGCCACCCAGGGGCCCCACAAACTAATTTTTTAAATCTAACACTAAATATCAAAATCTTGAGATACAATCAAAATCTCAAAATAGATGCGTCAGATGCCACAGGAACAATGCTTTCTTTTGCTGTCACGTATCTATTTGCTATTAACTTTAACAAGTATTACACAGACAGGGTCAGGCCATCAAGTGTGCAAAAGCAAAGTGCAACACGTAGGAGCTGCGAAATTCAACTTCTCAATTATAATCCCCCCCAAATCCTCCAGCGTTCACCACCTGGGTTAAAACATAAGCACAGAAATGTTATAATTAAAATCGCGAGTGAAATGAGCTGAAACAGAGAGAGCAAATAAACAGATGGAGGAAACGTCAGAGAGTCCCATTCCCTGGTTTTCATTTTTTTTTTTAATTAAAAAAGAAATTTTTTTAATGTTTATTTATTTTTGAGAGAGAGAGAGAGAGAAAGACAGAGCATGTGCGGGAAAGGGGCAGAGAGAGAGGGAGACACAGAATCCAAAGCAGGTTCCAGGCTCTGAGCCGTCAGCACAGACCCCAACATGGGACTCGAACACAAGGACCACGAGATCATGACCTGAGCCACCCAGGCGCCCTCCATTCCCTGGTTTGCAGATGGGAAACCAGCAGCTCCATTTCTGCAGTCCAGAAACCACTAGCTAAGACCCCATTTAAAGCTAAGACCCAGAAGTTAAAAGGAGCTGATTCGTCTAAAGACTGCGGGATGTGTTCCGGAACGGAGCCCACGTGACTGCCAAACTGAACAGGAACGTGCTTTCCCCCAAGCTCAGGGGAAGGGCTAATCCCTTGAGCCAAAGGCACTGGGGCTCCTAACATCCACTACTGCCTAAAAGCAGAGGCCCCCAAAAGAATGCCCATTCAAAAGAATGCCCATGTCAGAAATCCACTCCAAAAACAACCAGGAAGGACTGACCTACCATGGAGACTAGAGGTCAGCACCACACCTCAACAGACACTGTCACAAAGCTATCCTACTGCCATCCGTGCTGAGGAGCCGCTCATCTCTCCTAAAAGTCACCTGTTTTCTAGCTTCCGCTTCCCCTGTTAAAATGGTATAGAGGCCCCCAATCCTAAACCCTGTCTTTTCTCGCACTAATCTATCTTTTGTTTTTTTTTTTTTAATGTTTACTTATTTATTTGAGAGAGAGTGTGTGCGAGCAAGTGTGGGGGAGGGCAGAGAGAGAGGGAGACAGAGGATCCTAAGAAGGCTCCACACTGTCAGCACAGAGCTGGACACAGGGCTCGAACTCGCAAACGGTGAGATCATGACCTGAGCCGAAACCGAGAGCCAGACACTTAACCAAATGAGCCACCCAGGTGCCTTCTTTTGTGAGTTTTATTGCAGGCCCCAAAGCCTGAACCTAAAGAGGGCAGAGGATAAGTTTTTCCTCCCCATCAGACTCAAACAAAGGCAGTATTTTTTTAATCAAGAAGATGTTAATAAAGCACGAAGGAAGTTTCTTAGAAACAAAAGCAAATTCACACATAACCCTACCACCCTGTCACGAGTATTTTCATCTTCCATATTCCCTCCCGGGCCTCACACAAACACAGGTATACCCTCTCATGTTCTGCCCATTCCCATATGTTCCAGATTTTTCTCTTGTGTCCAGACAGTCTTAATTATGTCAACAGGCTGCATAATTAGCTGTGCTGATACAGCATAATTCAAGCCCTACCCTCTGCTAAGCCGTTTAGACTTTTCCAATATTCTGCATTCAAAGTAACACTATAGTGAATAACTTGCACATACAAAGTTTTCTGCTTATGTTAAACCCTTCTCTAGGATATATTACTGAATGAATGAAATTCCCTGAAGTGCCAGAACGGAGTCTTTTCCTAGTTCTTGCTGTGATCACACCGACTGCTTCTAGAAGGCTCTACAGTCCACAGGGCTCTCTGAAATGCACTTGTGACAACCAGGCCAGGCCAGGAAAAGTATTAGTCATTTTTGCCAACTTAAAGAAAAAACAGAGAAGAGGCAGTTCACAGCTGAAAAACGACAAATTCAGTCAGCCTTAAAACCAAAGCGGGAAGTGACAAAGAGGGGCCAGCGCACTTACTGGGGATCTCCAGGCTGGGGTGGATGGCAGCCACACTCCTGACCATGGGTGGGGAATGCCGTCCATCCACCAAGTCGGACTCGGCGTCCTGCGCTTCCCCGTGAATCACCGCAATTCCCAGTCGCAGGCGCTCCGCAAAAGACTGTGCCCTGAGGGAGAGCAGTAGACACAGTTTAGAAATCACGCAGCCCCCGTTCTCCAGCGTTCGCGGGAGAAAAACAAGACAACATAAATCAGATGCGGTTTCCGAAAGAATTCGTGAAAAGAGAAAGAAGGTGACCTGCAAGTGTTAGGATGCAGGACAAAGTGTGGAGTCCCCACGTGACGAGCGTGTCCCTCTGGCCGGGGCAGCGATGGGCAGTGGCCAGCCTGCTCTGTGCTCGGCCCACTGGGGAGCCTACAGCAGTGACTCCGGGAAGCCTCAGCCTCCCGGCTTTTAATTGCTAATCCACCCGGCCACGCACTTCATGGTGAGAACCAACCACAGGAGACAAGGTGCGTTACAGCCTCAGAAAAGCAGTAAGCGTCGATCTTTAAACTTTTTTTTTTTTAACGTTTATTTATTTTTGAGACACAGAAAGACAGAGCATGAACGGGGGAGGGTCAGAGAGAGGGAGACACAGAATCTGAAACAGGCTCCAGGCTCCGAGCTGTCAGCACAGAGCCTGACGCGGGGCTCGAACTCACGGACCGCGAGATCGTGACCTGAGCCGAAGTCGGCCGCTTAACCGACTGAGCCACCCAGGCGCCCCATCATCGATTTTTAAATTGTACTGAGATAGAACGAAGACACCATAAAATATACACATTTACACTGTACAATCTCATAGGCTCTGATGTGCGTACACATCCGTGCATCCATCAGCACAACGAAGACCAGGAAAATCTCTCTCACTGCCAGGCACGTCCTGGTGCCCCTTTGTAATTTCTCCTTCCGGCACCAGGCAAACCAATAGTTTGTTCTCTGTCAGCATAGTTTTGCCTTTTCTAGAATTCTGTAAGTAGAATCAGAGTATCTTTTTTTTTTTTTTTTTTTTTTGTCTTTCTTCGTTCACTAAGGAAAACATGTTGGAGATCCATCCATTTTACATGGGACACCAAAGTCACCCCTTTACACTGCCACAATCTGTTGTTTGGGTCTATCACAGTTTGTACATTCACTTGAACTTCTGCATTGTTTCCAGTTCTGAACCATTACAAAACTGCTTTGAATATTCATGTACAAATCTCTGCATGGACTTATGTTTTCTTTTCTCCAGGGTAAATAGCTAGGCGTAGAATGGCTGGATCATAGGACAGGCATATATTTAGCTCTCTAAAAAAACAACCGTGAGGCACCTGGGTGGCTCAGTCAGTTAAGCGTTCAACTTCAGCTCAGGTCATGATCTCACGGTTCAAGGGTTCAAGCCCCGCGTCGGCTCTGTGCTGACAGCTCAGAGCCTGGAGCCTGCTTCACATTCTGTGTCTCCCTCTCTCTCTCTCTCTGCCCCTCCCCACGTTGTGCTGTCTCTGTCTCTGTCTCTCTCTCTCCCCCTTAAAAAATAAAAAACATTAAAAAATTAAAAACACAACAACAACGAACTCTTTTCCAAAGTGGTTATACTATTTTACATTCCCACGAACTGCGCACGAGGGTTCCAGGGCCTCCAAGTTCTGCCACTCAGTGTGGTCAGTCACTTCAACTACTACCCATGCTAACGGCGCATACAGGTGCCTCACCGTGGCCTCAGTTTGGACTGGCCTCATAACAAATGGTGCTGAACATTTTCACGTGCTTACCTGCCAATTGAATATATACTTTGGGGTAAAGGGTCTGTTTATCTTTTGCCAATTTTTTAGTTGGGTTGTTAGTTCCCTAAGTTTTGGGAATTCTTTACACATTCTAAATACAAATTCTTTATCAGATACAGGCTTTCCCAATATTTCCTCCCACTCTGTCTGTGTCTTCTGTCATTCTCTTCATAAAGTCTTTGGAAGAGTAGTTTTAATTTTGATGACACATGATGTGACAACTTTCTTCTTATAAAACAGATTTCTAGTGTCATATTTAAAAAATGTTTGTCCAACCAAAGTCACAAAGATTTTTCTCCCATGTTTTCCTCTGGGAGCTTTATAGGTTTAGGTTCTACATTTAGGTATGGGATTCATTTTTAGTTGATATTTGTATATGATGTAAAACATGGCTCAGAATTGATGATTTTGCACATGAATTTCCAGTCATTCCCACACCATTTGTTCAAAGGACTATCCTTTCTCCATTCAGAATTGCCTCTGCCCCTCTGCTGGAAATCAGTATTCGAGATACGCGTAGGTCTATTTCTGGACTCTGTTCTGTTCCACTGAGCTATTTTTCTATCTTTTCCCAATCACACACAATCACGATTGCTTTAGCTTTATGGTCAGTCCTGACTTCAGTGTTACATCTCCAACTTTGGTATTCTTTCTCAAAGTCCAAGTAGCACTTACATATCTACCAAGTGGAGGGGCAAGTCCACCTGAATCATATTTGGCCAACACCCAAATCCCATAATCACTGGTGTGGAAAACACCCTGAGAAGTGATTAGCGGTGCCATTACTTTCCAGTGAACATACACAGTTCAATCACCATGGATCGCCTTCTTCAGCCCCTTGGGTGTGTTTCTTCATCTGAGAGAGAGGGGCGGGGGGGGGGGGGGAGGGAGAGAGGGAGGGAGGGAGGGAGGGAAGACGCTGGCCTCCTAGCTAGAGAAGATCAAGTGAGGTAACACAGACGTCTTAGTTCCAGCTGCTGTAACTGGATACCACAGACCGGGGGTGCTTAAACAACAGAAATGTGTTTCTCATGGTTCTGGAGGCTACAGGTCCAAGATGAGGGCCTGCTTCCTGGTTTGCACACAGCCTCTGTCTCTCACTGTGCCCTCGCATGGCAGAGAGCAGACGGCCCCTGCAGCACTGGTCTCTTCTCCTAAGGGCACTGAGCCCATACATGACGGCTCCTCCTTCGTGACCTAATTACCTCCCAAAGGCCTCCCCTCCTAAAACCATCACAGTGGGGGTGAGGATTTCAAGACGAATGTTGGGGGGACACAAACATTCAGTCCACAATAGCAGCTAAAACATCTGCCGCTAAACCTAAGCTCCCTGAGGGCACCTTCTCGGGTCTCATCCGACTGGCACCATAGCTTCTCAATAAACATCTGAATGGGTAAATGACAACCTCAGTGTGGTACAGCCCACCCTTGAACAATATGGGTTTGAACTGCGTGGGTCCACTCACAGCCAATTTTTTTTTTATATAAATACAGTGCAATACTGTAAATGTATTCTCTTCCTCATGATTTTCTTAATAACATTTTCTTTTCTCTAGCTTACTTTATTGTAAGAATACAGTATACTACACGTAACATACAAAATTTGTATTAATTGACTGGTTACGCTATCAGTGAGGTTCTAGTCAACGGCGGTCTGTCAGTAGTTGAGTCCTGGGGAAGTCCAAGTTATGCATGGATTCTGAAGCACAGGGGGTCGGCACCGCTAAAACCTGTGTTGCTCAAGAGTCAACTGTACCAACAAATGCCAAATAAACGAATCCAAAGGCTATTACAATGATAAAATCCCATCAACACATGAAGTCAGATGTAAACTGAGTATTATAAAAGTTACCAAAAGCCTATCCGTATGGGCGAGTCAAATGAAAATTCATCATATTCTTTTGGTATTTAGTGGGAAAAAACCGATCGACACACACTGCTGCTACTCCGGTCTCCGCCGAGATGGAAGGCCCCCCACCACGGAGCAGAACTGAAAACCCGGATGGTATACGTGAAACAAACCTAAGAAGACTCTGAAGAGGACAGGAGACACAGACTGGCCGGGGACCTCAGGACTGCGGGGATAACAAGGTGCTGAGTCCTCTGGTCTTTCTGTCTCGTTATCCCATATCCCAGACTCGCAGCTGGAGAGGCGGGCGGCCCAAAACGCCAAGAGGCACGTACCAAAGAAGCGCAGACAAAAGCCTGCTTTCTCCAGCCACAGGACCAAGAGAGAGACCGCCTCCCACGTCAGAAAACTTTAACCCTACCCCCGGCCACCCCAGGAAAAACCAGCTATGCCACTCGCCCACCCGAGTTTAGGTCAAGCAGGGGGCCTGCACTGCCTCCCTTGCCAGGCGGTAACGATGAGCTCCGAACCCGCCAAGGGGGTAGTTGAAGAGACGGCCAAGTAGGGGGCTGGCACTTTTCATCCCCGCCGGGCGGTCATCACCCCCGCGCCCCGCCGTGCGTCAGTGCAGAGGGACACCTGGACTTCCACCCCGACTCGGCAGTAAAGAGGTGCCCTTCCCCCTCCCGTGAGGTGGCGTCAGATGGGGCCCCGTCAGTCAGTGGTAACAGGGCCACTCCCCACCTGTGTCAGCAGAGGATTCCCAGGGAGCGGTGCTCGCACTCTGACCCACTTGTGCGTGTTTTCATCCGACTCTTCCTACAAAGCCACGGCAACCACAACAGTGTGGTGCTGACATACAGTCAACAGAACAGACCTGAGAGTCCAGAAATACACACAAACATCTATGGCCGAGTGATTTTTGACAAGAATGCCAAAGCCATTCAAGGGAGAAAGAACAGTCTTTTTGACAAATGGTGCTAGACAACCAGACAATCACGTGGAAAAGAAAGAAGCTGGACCCCTACCTATGGCTCCCTCCAGACACAAAAATTAATTCAAAATCGATCGACAACCCAAACCTAAGAGCTAAAACTACACTATTGGGAGAAATCATAGGGGTAAAACTTAATGCCCTGGGTTTAGCGATGGCTGCTTAGATATGATGCCAGAAGCAAAAGCAGTAACAATAATGCTAAACCGGACTCCATAAAATTAAAAACTTCTGTGCGTCAAAGGACCATATCAAGACGGAAAAAGACAACCTGCAAAATGGGGTAAAATATTTACAAACCACGTATCTGATAAGGATCTAGTCTCCAGAATATATAAAGGACTCCTACAATTCAACCACAAAAAGGAAAACCACCCAGTTAAAAAATGTGCAAAAAGGGGCACCTGGCTGGCTCAGTCGGTTGAACATCTGACTCTTGATTCTGACTCAGGTAGCGATCCCAGGGTCGTGGGATGGAGCCCCACGTCAGGCTCTGCAGTGAGCATGAAGCCTGCTTAGGATTCATTCTCTCTCTCTTCCTCCCTCCCTCCCTCCGCCCCTCCCCTAGCTCATACTCGCTCTCTCTTAAAAAAAAAAAAAAAAGTACAAATAACTTGACTGGACATTTCTCCAAAGAAGCACATGAAAAGACGCTCAACATCATTCATCACCAGGGAAGTACAAACCAAAACAACGAGACACCACTTCACACCCACTAGGATGGCTGTAACAGTAACAAAACAGCAAATAAGCGTTGGTCAGGATGTGGAGAGACTGGAATCCTCGTACGTTCCTGGTGAGAATGTGACATGGCGTGGGGGCCCCTCAAAAATGTAAACACAGGGAGCACCTGGGGGGCTCAGTGGGTTGCACATCCAACTTCAGCTCAGGTCATGATCTCACAGTTCGTGAGTCCAAGCCCCGGGTTGGGCTCTGCCCTGGCGGTGTCTCCCTGTCTCCACCCCACCCCTGCTCCCACTCTCACTCTCAAAAATAAAGAAACATTTAAAAAAATGTAAACCTAGAATTACCATACGCCCAGCGCTTTCAATCCTAGGTATCCATCCAGGAGAAAGGAAACCACGCGTCCACACGGCAACGGGTACACAAATGTTTGCAGCAGTGCTACTCACAACAGCCACTAGGTGGCAACAACCCAAACGTCCCTCAATACGTGGATGGCTCAACAGGCTGGAAGAGTAGTCAGCCATAAAACGGAATGAGATCTTGACACAGGCCACAACGTGAAGGAACCCCGAAAACATTGTGTCAAGTGAAAGAAACCAGATGCAAAAGGCCACACAGTGTACGATTCCATTTATATAAAATGTCCAGAAGAGGCATATCCAGAGACAGAAAGCAGATCAGTGGTTGCCAGGGGCTGGGGAGAGAAGGGAATGGAGAGTGATTTCTTAACGGGTCCGGGGTGTCCTTCAGGAGTGATGAGAAAGTTCTGAAACAAGAGAGTGGTGGTCGTTGCACAACACTGTGAGGGCGCTAACTGCCAATGAGCTGTAGACTTTTAAAACGATCAGTTCCATGTTCTACGATTTTCACCTTCACAACAACTGAAACCATGTGTATCAGAGAAAAACAAATTACTAAATTAAATCTGATCCAGCACAATGCTTGGAAAGATGGGATCTTATGTTCCAAAACGAGTCACGGTTGACTCCAACTTAATCAAATGGACAAGACTCTGCTGATAAAGACTCTTAACGGAAGCGCTGTGTGGACACAGCACTGGCTGCACTGGACACAACTTCATGTTTTTAGCAATAATGCCAACCTCGTTAATAGACCCAATGTCATTCCTCGTTTACCACGGAAAACTACTTATCGTAATACCTTTGAAACCAGCGGCTTATCGTCCGCGAGCTCTCCTCATCCTTCAGTAGCAACGGTCTGCGGGCCCAGGCCAGAGGTAGGTGCCTGTGGCCTCCTTACACACCACAGGGCTTAACAGGGATCCAGTGACCAAAGGCAGGATAATTGCGGGACACAATTTTAAAAGAGCTTTTTTAGGAAAAAGCCTTTCTTCCAACATATGCTTTTATTCTCTCCCTTTCCCGCTTTGTTGGAAACGCTGGTGTAGGAAATCCTCTCAACCCCAAGCCTCTTTAAGTCCTGTATTACCGGTTCATCAGTTACTCCAGGTTACGCAGAACCCTCAGCACTGCCCTATTTGTAGGCCTCAGTAAAATGTCACCTTTTAACATGTACCAGTAAGTGGCCTCTTGGCTGGATATAATTCTGTTAATAAATTACTGAGTTCTTCTAATAAAAGGCAGTGAACAGTCACAAAGTATATTCACTGGTATTTTAAAGGGCAGATCTGAAGACCGACGAGCGGCTGCCAATCAAGAACTAGGTCAGGCATCCCTACACCTGGAAGTTTCTGACTACTGGTCACATATTGGGATTGAAAAAAAAGACGAAAATACATCATCATTTTTAAAATGGAGTCAGCAGACAATCTTCTAAACTAAAAACCCACAGGGGTGCCTGGGGGGCTCAGTCAGTTAGGCATCCAACTCTTGACTTCAGCTCAGGACATGATCTCACAGTTTGTGAGTTCGAACCCTACATCAGGCTCTGCACGGACAGTGCAAAGCCTGCTTGGAACTCTCTCTCCCTCTCTCTCTTGTCCCTCCCTGCTTGTGCGCGTGCACTCACTCTCTCTCTGAAAATAAATAAGCTTAAAAAAAAAAAATTAAAAGCCCACAGAATTAAGGGAACCGCTGAGACAGAATCCAGAATGTCCAGGATCCAACTGGGGATGTGATTCTCCACATGGACCCAAGGAGTAGTCATGAGCTCCCACCTACCTTTTGGCCGAGGCTGGAGATTTGGCCACGATCACTGCATTCCTGTAGTCCGGGATCTGTGACAGATTAAGAGGTCAGGGATTACTCCAGAGGCTGTTCACGCCAGCACCTGACAGTCAATAAAAAGGAATATTCCTAGACTCAAAACTGTCATCTGGTCACATGAAAAGTCTTCCAAAAAGAGAAAAAGTTCAAAGTAAATTTCCCCTTTGGAAAATGAAGAAACTCCTACTACCTAGGAAAAAAATAGGACAGAGGTAGGAGCCTCACAGACTTAAGACAAAAAGTAATGCTAATTGGTGATTAGCTGATATCCAGGGGCCAGTGAATACTGATAATGGGGTATAAAGACGTTTTTATAAAGTCAACAGGAATTCCTCTCATGAATCCCCGTTACGTGCAATTTCACAGTGCAAGGATGATATGCATCCAACCTGAATCCAAGGCAACTGTCACATTCCAAATTAGTACACTCCATACGAATGACTCCCATATCTGAGTCATGGCATTTTGAAGAAACCAATCTGTTAAAGGATAGTCAGGATGGTGGGGTTTTATAAAGATATGAAGAACCCTTAAGAAAATAACTAAAATATCAGTCTACTCTGCAGCTTTTTACTGTTGGAACATTTGAAGTGATTGTAATTGAAGATACACCCATTATCGACTTCTGAGAGTTTATAAGACAACACTCTTTTTAAGCTGTGCAGTGATTTATTTCTGACTTCATCCTGGCAATAGTTTCAAATTACGTTCTTGACATTCAGACACTTCGTTAAATGGTATTATTTCCTTCAATATACCCTCTTCACTTTTTTTCTCACAACTATGCTGTATCAATGAATTTCTATATAAGCATTAATAACATCTAACACCTTGTACGATGCCTAGTACACAGGAAGCACTGAGTAAATACTTAGTAAATAAACAGAACACTGATTTATTTGAAGAACGCTCTAATGCAAAAATACCCAGCATAACCACACAGATCGGGTATCTTTATAGGGCAGCCTAATTCGTCCAACACTACACCAAGGAGTAAGGGAGCAAAAAATACACATGGGCATTTTCCTTATTTTCACTGGAAGTCTTCCTAAACTGTTTTATGGACTTGTCTCTCACCAAATATCATCAAACAGCGCAAACCCAGCCAAGAGGGGAAGTGACAATGAAGGAAAACAGGTAATAAAGCAAATAAAAGGAGACTTTAAAGGAAAGGACTCTTTAATAAAAACAGGTCTATTTCGGGGGTACGTGGCTGGCTCAGTTGGTAGAGCATGAGACTCTTGATCTCAGGGTTATGAGTTCAAGCCCATGTTGGGAGTAAAGTTTGCTTAAAACAAAAAAAAAAAAAAAGAAAGAAAGAAAGAAACGAAAACACGTCTATTTTCTCCCCAGGAGCTACAACAGGAAACCATACACTTAAAGAACTGGCTGTTAAGAAAAAGAACCGGGGGCGCCTGGGTGGCTCAGTCAGTTAAGTGTCTGACTTCAGCTTAGGTCATGATCTCGCAGTTCATGAGTTCAAGCCCGGCGTTGGGCTCTGGGCTGATGGCTCACAGCCTGGAGCCTGCTTCAGATTCTGTGTCTCCCACTCTCTCTCTGCCCCTCCCCTGCCTGTGCTCTGTCTCTCTCTGTCTCTAAAGAATGAATAAACATTTTTAAAAAGTTAAAAAGAAAGAAAAAGAACCAAAAAGAAACCTAGGCAGTGGAAATAAGAAACTCACTAACGGGCTTTTACGGTGGCAGAATGGACACAGATAAACAAGCCTGGGTCTTCAAGCCAAGGGATTTTCCCACAACGCTATATATAACAATGCAAAACTTGAAAAAGACCAAATAACAAAAAGTGAAACAACAGAAACTAGATCCAAACTTTTCAACATCTAACAGTTCCCAAAGGAAAGAATGAGAAAACACAAGAGATGAGATACTCAAATAATAGGGGGGAAAAATGCCCAGAGAATGAAAGAGACCCAGGGAGTATCTAGTGACATGAAAGGAAAAAAGATCTACCCCAGACACATCATGCGGAAGTTTCAAAACCACAGCAGAAAAATGAGACACTGTGGGGGCAATTCCTGCCTGCCCCCAAAAACACACTACATGTACCCTCACACTAAAACTCAAGAAAGGGAAAAATTCAAATCATACAGCACTGTTTTGGTCATTAATCTTGCAAAACTAAGTGCACGGGGAAATAGACACTATCATATGTACTGTTAGTGAAAGTATCAATTAATACAGCCCCTTCCGAGAACTGCAAGTTTCATGATATCATATTAAAATATTAAATTTTCATGCTAGTCAAACATGAAATTTTCAGAAAATTGAGATTTTTGCAATATCTACTAAAGCATTAAAAATATAGATTACTTTTCTATCAAGCAATTCTACTCCCCAACATTTTTTCAAAAAAATACGTAAGTAATCAGAAAGGTAAGTACAAGAATTTCCAATACAGCATTATTTAATGATAAATTTTTAAGTAAAATATTTCATCTAAAAGAGTGAAAAATTGGGGCACCTGGGTGGCTCAGTTGGTTTAGTGTCCGACTTCAGCTCAGGTCATGATCTCGTGGTTGGTGGGCTCAAGCCCTGTGTCAGGCTCTGTGCTGACAGCACGGAGCCTGCTTTGGATTCTCTATCTCCATCTCTCTGACCCTCCCCCACTTATGCGCACGCGCGCGCGCTCTCTCTCTCAAAAATAAACATTAAAAAAAAAAAGATAAAACATTCACAGCCCTTTAAAAAAAAAAGGGTGAAAAATTAAAACAACCTAATATCCGATCAAGAGGAGGATGGTTGAAAAAACTGTGGCTCATTTAAACTTGTGCTTTAAATATTTAAACACGTAGCCATTTGATCTTAATTGAACTCAAAGAAAATGATTCAGTTCTCAGTCACACTAGCCACGTGCAACGACCAGTGGCGACCAAACTAGACAGCGGCTAGAACATTTTCACAATCACAGAAAGTTCTACTGGCCATCACTGATCTAAACTCAGAACTACGATGTAGCAATTATGAATCTTAGCATGGCAAGACCTCCAGACACCAGCGTAGCAATGAAAAGAACAAGTTGCGGAACAAGGCAAACAATATGTTAGCTGTTTTTTGTTCTTTGTTTTTTTCCAAAAAAGCACCCACAAATCAACATCTGTAACTATGTACATAGACAAGGAGGCGAATACAAACAGAGAAGTCTGAGAGGACACAGGGCGCAAAGCAAGCTGGCAACAAGGGCTACCCCTGCAGAGGGGCCAAGGACCAGGCTGGTGGCCCAGGGAAGCTAGGGGCTGACCAGTATTGTCAGAATTACTATATACACACACATGCGTGTCCCTGTCACTGCCACTGTCAACATAAAGTTTCATTTTTCACTTTAGAAGAAAATGACTCTATCAGGCGGAAGGGAAAACATACCCCATATCCAGTTTCCAGCTTCCAAACTCTGTAGTAATTTTCTCCTGAACCACTAAGGGAAAACAACATCAGGGCCACTGTGGAACCACAAAGAATCAAACTGCCCTACACCCCCATACTCCCTTGCTATACACCCCTACCCTGTCCCTGATTTCTCATCCCCTGCCATATCTCATTTCTGTAAAGAGAGTGGCTGGATTCAAAGACACTAAGAAGAACACTGGGGTCGGGTGGGAGGTCAGGGGGAGGAGGGATGCAACTCAAGAATCAGAAACAAGATAACTCCAGGGCACCTGGATGGCTCAGTCAGTTAAACGTCCAACTTGGGCTCAGGTCATGATCTCATGGTTTGTGCGTTCAAGCCCCGCATCAGGCCCTGTGCTGACAGCTGAGCCTGGAGCCTGCTTTGGATTCTGTGTCTCCCTCTCTCCCTGCCCCTTCCCCACTCTCACTCTGTCTCTTTCTTTCTCTCTCTCTCTCTCAAAAATAAACATTAAAAAATTAAAAAAAAAAAAAAAAGAAGATAACTCTAGAAGTTCCTATTTAAAAATTGATGAGATAGGATGGGATCTCTACATACACCAGAGAAATATACTTGTGGCCCTCCTCTTCATCATTTCCTTAAGAATCCTGGTGCAGACCAATGATCTCTAGAACTATCACCGTAATATCTTGTCATTTTTTAAAAATACGCATTGTATTTAATCAATACCCAAGCCAATTTCGGTCATATTTTAGTATCTCTCTGATTTAGATGTCCTAAACTCAGTAGTGTCTTACAGCTGCTGTCGGCCCCACAGCAGCTGTGATGTGCTTTTCCAACCCTTCACACATGTGAAGAAGGCCATGGCATTCATTTCAAACAAGCCACAGGCACTGCTGGTTCTATACGGGCCGGGTTTGACTGCCATTTAAAACGTCTCCAGCAAGAGTTCCCTATGGTTCGGCATTAAAACGAACAGCGACAGTGCACGCAGAAAGACACAGCACGTAGACAGCAGGGTGTAGATTTCACATTCGTGGCTCAAGCAGTCATCGCTGGAGGAATGACTGCAAGTGAGTATGTATCTTCCCATAAGGCGATAATGGAATGCTCTGTGGGACCTAACAAAGGAAGACCGTGCACTGCCAGTGAAGCTGGAAAGGACTGAATCTCAAAGGACACCTAACATGCACACCACAACGCGACTGAAGGAAGGAGAACCTGCCAAACTCCCAGGAGAGAGGCCCAAAGCTTCAAGGCAATGAGCATCCAATTATCAGGACTTTCCTTCCAACTCTGGCAGAAAGGGCTTCAATTCCAGTGACAGCTCAAGAGAGAAACATGTGAGCTGTCAGATCGGAAAATGTCAGCATCAGCCTTGCAGAACAGGATCACTGAGGGACACAAAGGCACTGTGTCACACAGCTAATCCACAGTGTTTCCTTCCTTCCTGATGACCTAAATAATGTAAACCTTAGCTAATGGCATCTTCGATGCGGTAAGATATGGTCAACTAAAACAAGTACGCTGTAAAAGGCAAAAAGAACAGAAGTCCTTTTAAACAGTGAGCTCCCGTAGAGTACTTCATTTTTTTTAAAGTTTATTTATTTTGAGAGAGAGAAAGAGCGAGCGAGTGAGCATGCATGTGCAATGTGTGAGCAGGGGAGAGGCAGAGAGAGAGGGAGAGACAAAATCCCAAGCAGGCTCTGAGCTATCAGCGCAGAACCCAACTTGGGGCTAGATCTCTCAAACTGAGAGATCATGACCTGAGCCAACATCAAGAGTCAGACCCTTGGGACGCCGCCTGGGTGGCTCAGTCAGTTAAACATCCGACTTGAGCTCAGGTCATGATCTCACAGTTCGTGAGTTCAAGCCCCGCACTGGGCTCTGTGCTGACAGCTCAGAGCCTGGAGCCTGCTTCCGAGTCTGTGTCTTTTTCTCTCTCTCTACCCCTCCCCCGCTCGTGTTCTGTCTCTCAAAAACAAATGATCGTAAAAAAAAAATTTTTTTTTTTTTTAAAAGTCACTTAACCGACTGAGCCACCCAGGTGCCCCTAAAGTGGTTAATTTTATGTTATGTGAATTTTACCTCAATGAAAAAAAAAAAACCTGAACATGTCTGCTTATGTAGACTCCCTTAAGAAAACTACAGGTTACAAACTGAGATATATGTGAAACAAATACTAACCAATGGCTACAATCAAGAATTAAAAAAGGATGCCTGTGGCACAGAAAGAAACACACAAAACCACTGAGGAAACACACAAACAAAAGGCATTAAGCACCTTTTCACAGAAAAGAAATCTACGAAGAGACGCTCGATTTCTTACATCATCAGAGATATATCCAACGACGTGACACCAACACACCAGGCCACAGCCATTCAACAGGCAAAAGTTTTAAATTCTGGTAACGTTAAGTACTGAAACAAAGATGGATCCACAGACTACCTGACTCACTGCTGGTGAGAACGGAAAGGTATAACTGCTTTGGGAAAAATTAAACACAGGCCATGCCATCTAGAGATGAATATAGAATCACGATACACTTGCTTGCACACCACAGGAGACACCTACAAGAGTGCTCACAGGACACAATCACAAGAGCAAAAACCTATGAGTAAACTGTGACAAGGCTGCACAGTGACTATTTCTCAACAGTCAAAATGGATGTACCGTGACACATAACATGGATGAGTCTTACTAACGCAGCAGCAAGTGAAAACTGCCCCCAAATCACACAATTTGACTCTTTATAAACTTAAGTGTATTGTTTTTGTCTTTGAATAATACCTGTATGTGTATGTATATAAGCGATAAGACCATCTACAAAGGAAGTCAAGAAAACGATGAAGCAAGACTCAGGATAGTGGCTCCCTTGGGCAGGAGGAGGCAGGGGGATGTGACAGAAAAGGACCACATGAGTGGATGTCAGTTATGATGGATCTAGTTTTCTTCCTACGTGGGAGGATCATGGCCGGTGACCACTACAGACAGAGGGACAGAGAGACAGGCAGAGTGATGGAAACACAAATGAGGGCCAGGTGCACGCGTGGACCAATGATGACAGTTATTTGACCATGATCACAACTAGTTCAATTCTAGGTACCTGAAGTCCAAAAGAAAACACAATTTAAAGAGCTTAACAAAAGAAACAAACTGCAGATTAAAAATTTGAAAACACAGGGGCACCTGGGTTGGCTCAGTCAGTGAAGCATCCAACTCTCAATTTTGGCTCTGGTCACGATCTCATGGTTCATGGGATCGAGCCCCGTGTCAGGCTCTGTGCGGACAGTGTTGAGCCTGCTTTGGATTCTCTCTCCCTCTCTCTCAAAAATAAATAAACTTTAACAACAAAAAAAAAAAAGAATTTTAAAATACACTGAATTACATTTATAAAGTAAATCGTGCTTTAAGCAGAATACACCAAGTTTTAATCCTTGACAGGTGGCCCAAGGAAATGGAAATGGATCTTTTCAACCTTAAACAGAATGTTAAAATACAGAAGTATGAGCTAGCCCACCTCTTCTTGAATATACTGCAGTAAAAAGGGAGATGCTCTTAAATTATCAACAGGAATGTTGAAAAAGCCTTGAATTTCCTTCTGGTGCAAATCCATGGTAATAAGATGAGTTAGACCTTTGGAAACAAAGACACAAACATATGAAGAGCTAAATAACCGGCTGTACTGCATGAAATGAGCATCTATAAATACTATATATAATAGCACTTAAAAAACTGCTCTCTAATCAAAAAGACTCAGAGTCTCTCTCTCTCAGATTTTTTAATTCAATGACACTGTGAGAGAACAGAAAACATATAGTGGTCTCTGACCCCTGTCCCTAACACAGAGCTCCTAAAACCCTGGTACATTCCTAAGAGATAAGAGCACTAGGAGCACCTTCTGTTCTAATGAGGTGACTTTTGGGTTTTTTTTCAAATTTTTTTTAATGTTTATTTTTGAGAGAGAGAGAGAGAGAGAGAGAGAGAGAGAGAGAGAGAGAGAAAGACAGAGTGTGAGTGGGTGAGGGGCAGAGAGGGAGGGAGACACAGAATCCAAAGCAGGCTCCGTCCAGGCTCTGAGCTGTCGGCACAGGGCCCGATGCGGGGCTCGAACCCACAAACCATTGAGATCGTGACCTGAGCTGAAGTCTCCCTACTGAGCTACGGAGGCGCCCCCTAATGAGGTGACTCTTGGTGGGCTCTTGGAGCTTGGAATTTTCAGCCTTCACCCCATCCCCACCTCCATTCTCCGGAGGCAGGGGGAGGGGCCGGAAATGGAGCAGGCACGAGGAAGCAGAGGTTTCGGGCAGCTGCCAGGTAGGTGAACAGGTGGAGGTGCTGGCAGAGGTCACGGGCTCCGCAGCCCTCCCCACATGTGGGGCCTCGCACCCCCTCCAGCAGGACGATCGCCCGTATTCTTTATCTTATGCTTTTCCAATCAAGTGGCAAACCGTAAGTGGGCAGTTTTCCCGAGTTCTGTAAGTTGCCCCCGCAAATAATCAAATCTGAGGATGGGTCCTGGGAGCTTCTGATTCACAGCAGATTGGTCAGAAGCACAGGTGTCTACCTCCAGGTAGACAGTGTCAGAATTTAGTTAAATTGTAGGATACCCAGAGGCGCCTGGGTGGCTCAGTCAGTTAAGCATCTGACTTCGGCTCAGGTCATGATCTCATGGTTTGTGAGTTCCAACCCCACACTGGGCTCTCTGCTGTCAGCATGGAGTCTGCTTCAGATCCTCTGTCCCCCTCTCTTTCTGCCCCTCCCCCGCTCACTCTCTCTCTTTCTCAAAAGTAATAAACATTAAAAACAAAAAACAAAAACCGTAGGATACCCAGCTGATGTCATGGAGAATTGCTAAGTGTAGGGAAAAACCTCTACACATCTGGTGACCAAAAGTGACATCTTCTGCGTGAGTAGTACAAGAGATACACAGGAGGGGAACTGGCTTTTTCCCCACTCAGAAGGGAAAGACTAGGTGGTTTTCTTACACAGAGATACATGATTTTCACATCAATTTATAGTCTTAAAACAGCAAAGGTAATAGTAACGAAGAAAGGTCTCTTATAATTGTATTAGAGCAAGTTACATCTCCTTGAAGTTTCCGTAATAGGTACAGCAAAGCCCTATTAAGACAAATATTGTCTTAAGATCTTAAGACAAACTGCACAGGCCTGTAACTAGAAGAAATGAAGAACCTTCACCTACACTGGCTCTTCAAAATGATCATCATACTTGAAATGATCATCAGAAAAGTATAAGGAGGGGCACCTGGGTGGCTCAGTCAGTTAAGCGTCCGATTTCAGCTCAGGTCATGATATAACGGTTTGTGAGTTCAAGCCCCGCGTCACGCTCTGTGCTGACAGCGCGGAGCCTGGAGCCTGCTTCGGATTCTGTGTCTCCCTCTCTCTGCCCCTCCCCTGCTTGCGCTCTGTCTCTCTCAAAAATTAACAAACATTTAAAAAATTAAAAAAAAAAAAAAAAGAAAGAAAAGAAAAGTAGAAGGAAAATCTAATTGGAAAAGTTTTAAAAGCCAAACTTGACCCCAAAACCAGGAAAGTCAACCTGGTGGCCCATCCAGGATCAAGGCCAGAAGAGAAGACCAGCATCTTTTTGGAAGGCTCAGTGAGCCAGCCTGCTCCCTTCAGCCAGCTTTGAAAACTCTGAAAATCGACCTTTCAGTAGGTTGTACCATTGAAGTTGCTGGGGTTCAAGTTTCACCAAGTTATGGTTTGTTTTGTTTGTTTCTTTGCCTTCTCTGGAATGCTACAGTAGAAAATTTATTCCACAGTAAGTGACTATGTTCAAACGCAGTGAGTGGGAATATTTTAATCCTTCCCTCTCTGTGCCAATGCTCCAGGATATGTGGCTTCTACAATCATACACACGCATGCACGTGCCCACACAGGCATGTGCACAACTCTGAAGGTTATTCAGAAACAAGGGGGAGACAATTAGGAGGTTACCTGAAAAGGCGCAACACGAATTACCACATATGGTTTACAAAATATGCCAATCTGTGCTGCGAAGAGGCTAAAGGAAGCTGTTGCTGTTAAAATGCTCGGTTCCAAATGCCTTTTCCCCTTCAAAAATGACTTAAATGTGAGTGTAACTTGTTGCTTCAATGTCATTTTTTAAACAAAGAAATTAGGAGAAAATAAGTCATTCTCCTTAATTCTGTGTTTCAGGGAGTTGGGAACAGGAGAGAATTCTCTGCACTGCTTTCTCGTTATACATAAGCTGTCTTTAAAAACGGTCTTCCTGGGGCGCTGGGTGGCTCAATCAGTTAAGCATCTGACTTCAGCTCAGCTCATGATCTCATGGTGCATGGGCTCAGGCCCCGCATGGGGCTCTGTACTGACAGCTAGAGCTTGGAGCCTACTTCAGGTTCTGCGTCTCCCTCTCCCTCTGCCCCTCCCCCACTTGTACTTGGTCTCTCTCAAAAATAAATAAAATACATTAAAAAACAAAAAAACAATAAAGAAAAAGGTCTTTCACTCTGTTTAGCATTCGCATTTAGTTAAAACAAGGCTTTACAATTTCTAAGGTAAAAATAAACTTCCCGGGCCCCGCTAAGTATCAAATATCCGCCATTCTTACCCGCTTTGCACATCATCGAAGCCAGCAGTTTAGAAACAATGGAGCCTCTTTTTCTCATCTTGCACTGTTTGCTGTAAGGAAAGTAGGGAATCACGCCGATGATGCTTTTGGCACAGGAGGTCTTACACGCGTACACCATAATCAGGAGCTCCATGATGGTGGTGTTTACATCCCTGTGTTCCGAGAGAGAGAGAGAGAGAGAGAGAGAGAGAGAGAGAGTCCCAGCAAGGAACGTGAGATGCCTGTTCCAACAAGATGTCAGCAGCGTGCTACTCCTGTCTCTACCAAGTCTCAAGGCTCGAGACGCAGAAGAGGAACTAACATGTCCCACATTCCCTCCCAGCCCATGACACTACTTCCTTTCTTCCTAAAAATAGCAGTCAGAAGAGCGAGCTTCCATGGGCTCCCACCGACACACGTATCTGCACCTACAAGTCTGCCTGCCCTCCGCCCTTAGTCAGAGACACACTTTCCACACCAAAGTTACTCTGAAATGAGCCCTCCAGATGGCCCACTAACCACCCCTACTCCACAGGACTCCAGTGATCCTCCCTCTCTTGCCTCCGTCATCAGTTTGGTATACCCCCCCCCCCCAACCAGACTGTACCCATCGGACTATAAACATTCTGTTGTCACATTAAAAACAACTAGTGGGGCGCCTGGGTGGCTCAGTTGGGTAAGCATCCGACTTCGGCTCAGGTGATGATCTCACGATTCGTGGGTTCGAGCCCCACATCGGGCTCTGTGCCGACAGCTCAGAGCCTGGAGCCTGTTTCGGATTCTGTATCTCCCTCTCTCTCTGCCCCTCCCCCACTCGCGCTCTGTCTCCCTCTATCTCAAAAATAAATAAACATTAAAAAAAAAAAATTAAAAAAAAACAACTAATGGCCATTTTTCCCACTGCCCCCGAACTTCTTTGCTCCCCTGTGTATATGTCTCAAGGGAGCTGTCTACACTGCTATCATCAGCTCATCTCCATTCACTCTCTCCCAACACGTTCCAATCCAGGTCATCAACGACCTCCACGCAGCCAGATCCAAGGTCAATTCTCCTCCTCCTCTCAACTCAACTCCCCGGGCTGCTCACCCTGCTTGACCCACTTGGCTTCTAGGACTTCCTCCTGTGCTGCCCCACTTGGCTTCCTGTGCCGCTTCTCCTCTCCCCACCTTCCTGCCTAATGCCCATTCATTTGCCCTCTCCTGCAACCTCGCCTCATCCGCTGGGCTCCTCATTGAGTTTCATGGCTTTCTAGATGCCGGACACTCAAGATCACACCCCCCCGCCCCGAACGTGAAAGAGTAGGAGGAGAGGACCCGACAGGGAGTACAGAGTTACATCAAGGGTCCCGAATCATGCGTGCGGGAGCACTTGTCTCCTGCGAGCTGCTGACAGGCTGGCCAGCGCTAACCTCTGATAATGAACCTGTCTGAGTGACCGCAGAAGTTGAGCTACTGGACAGCATCGCCTCCACTTAAAATTTTTCTAATACTTTACTGCCCACCATTAGCCTGTACTAAAATGAAACAGAAGATGTACTGACGACATCAGATCTCAACGTTAACTATCTGGCAAAGACCACAACGGCCAGGCTTCCGGCAACCTGGCAAGACTAAGAACCGCGGAGCTCGCACAAGCCTACGGCGCAGCTCGGGACGACGCAGGATGAGACGCGCAGGTGATTTTCACTACAGGAAGAAGAAACTAAAAAAAGGCGGGGTGCAAAATGATAGGAGTGCTGAAATAAACCAAAACACAGGAAAGGAATGCAAGGACCCGGAAACGGGAAGGATTACACGAGTCCCCCTCTGAAGCCCTGACTTCTAAGTCCGATTTGGCTTTCCATGCCCACTTCTCCCGTGTGACGCAAGCACCTCCGCGCACTTCTCCAAAATGGAGTCACATGTGTCTCTGAGGAGGTGACAGCACCCCACACACGCAGGAGCCAGAAGCGACGGAAGTCGTCCTGTGCTCTGCACTTTCCCCACCCCGGTGCTGGAAGGTGAAGGGCAAGGGGTGCCCACAGGGGAGTTCTCCACCAGCACCCTGGCCCTTCGGCATGCCAGGCAGAGAGGCCACAAGAACTCAGTGCCCCCAGCCCCGCCCAGGTCTGCCGAGGACGCCAAGTGGCAGAGGGATAGAAACAAGCGGCCCCCGCCCTTCTCCACGGCACACATGCTCCCAGGAAGGCATGGGACGTGACGACAAGTCCCCTTCAACTGTTCTTCCCACAGGAGCCAGGGGGCTACGAGACTTCATCCCGATGAACCAAGGACCAGGATAGATGTTCAACATTCGGTGGAAGTATGTGTGTTGCGAGGCTAAATTCTCCCGAGACCAGGCTTTCTTTGGTATTTTTTACACATATAAACACAAACCTAACATGCAGCAAAATTTAGCATCTCTAAGCTCAAAAACGGTACACCCTATATAAACTGATTTTCAGACATTATTAAAAGCCACTTTGAGGTGAAGAACTTTCATACACAGAGGCATTCGGGGGTGTCCGTGGACAGTGCGGCATTTGATCAAAAAACGATGCAGAGAACCTCGCCGCACAGACTCCTCCACACCCACCTTACACATCTGTGGCCTCGACAACTTTCCAAACACACACATACGTATGTCAAACGTCACACACCAGACAGGAATACATCCTTCAATACGTTATTTTACCTTCTCAGCTCATTTAATCTACATGATAATAAGTGGTGATCATTTTTCAATGACCTGCAGTCAAAGCTTTAAGAAGCCCAAGTAAGTAAGCCCCTCTCCCCCTGCCTTTTTTGGGGGGACCAGAAGAGCTTCCCTGCAAGTTGTATAAGATTCCCACTACTGAGAGGCAACGTCATAGGTCCTATTCTCGTTAAGAGCCTCTGCTCCAGTACCTGGTTACTTCCACCCTTCGAGAACCCTGAAAGAACACCTGAAAGTCAGCAGTTATGTCAGAAAAATTAGCAGAATAAGACATACCGATTTTAAAATGGTCATAATTCTTCCTGTCTAGTCAGCTCTTATGAGTCCAAGCACTCTTGCCCAGAAAGAAACCCAGAGAGACCCCCGTGTCTGTTGGCTAAGGACTCACTTTGAGACAGTCTGGATGATGAAAACATCCTTTCCCCTCACGGATTCTTGAATCTGTACTCTTGTTTCTGGCAGGAAAAGGAAAAAAAGAGGCGGTGGTGAAGATGGCATAGAATTTAAATTTTTGAAAATGCACAAAAAAGTCTGCCTCATCCCCAGTGTCACAAAATGTGGAGAATGGAACTGTTAAAAACATTCACAAGGCTTTTGGTGCTGTAAATGATAATAAACACACTGGCATCAATCACCCTTTTTATTTTATTTTTTTTCTTTTTTCTTTTTTTAATATATGAAATTTATTGGCAAATTGGTTTCCATACAACACCCAGTGCTCATCCTGAAAGGGGCCCTCCTCAATACCCATCACCCACCCTCCCCTCAATCACCCTTTTTAAACATGTCAACGTTACAGTTCGTGCTACTGAGAGAATTCCATTTCCCACTTGGACCAAGTAATCTACCCTTCTTACTTCCACACAGGCAGGGAGCACTGAGCCACGCTGAGCAGGGTATCTCTATGGGAAACTACATACTCATTCATAAAAGCAGCAACAATTAACTTATTTGGCAATAAGTGTTATAAAAACATTGTAAGAATAAAGACAAAGAAAGTTTAAGGTCTCTACTCTCAAAAAATCTTGTGAATGGCCACAAGGAAACAATTAGACAAATGAAGAATGGGGCATTCTTCAAAGTATCACACGAAGAAAAGAAATGTCCTAGATGAGAAGAAACTAAAGAGATACAGAAAACACATCCCTTGAGGGGCGCCTGGGTGACTCAGTCGGTTGAGCATCAGACTTTGAGCTCAGGTCATGATCTCACGTGAGTTCTCTCATGAGTTCTCACCCCACATCCGGTTGGCTGCTGTCAGCATGGAGCCCACTGTGGGTCCTTTGTCCCCTTCTCTCTGCCCCTCCCTGCTCATGTGCTCTCTCTCTCTCTCTCTCTCTCTCTCTCTCAAAAATAACAGTAAAAAAAAAAAAAAAAAAAAAACAGAAAAACAACAGTGAAAAAGAAAACACATTGCTTGAGCCAAGAATCCCGGTTTGGAAAAAAAAAAAAAAACCTAATAGCTGTAAAAGGCTCTCTAGGACAACAAGGGAAATCTGAATATTGGCGAGATATTACATAATTAGAGAATGGTCATTTATTTCTTGAAAGTAGACAACGTATTCATGCAGAACAAAGTCCTTTTCCTTGGGAGGGGCACAGCCAAGCATTCAGAGCTTAAGTGACCTGATGCCTGCAACTTACTTTCAAAAGGTTGCACGCATTCATATTCATGTCACAAAATGTAAGCTGTTGAGTCCACGGCAGACATACACGTGGGATATTCACAGCTCTAGTCTCTTAACCTTTTTACAGGTCCAAACATTTTTGTTAAAAACGTTGGGAAAAAACAGAATGTGTGTTTACAAAGGAATATACAGTACCAAGGAAAGAAAATGAACTTTAGGGTCGGGGAGAGCTGGGTTTGAATCCTGACTCTGTCACTTCGGGGACTTGGGGACTTTGTGGCTAACATCACCCCTGAACACAGTGCTTCAGTCCCTGGTAACAGCGAGGAATCCACAAACATCAGTTCCAGCCTTCCTTCCCGATAGACACCAAGTATTCTCCCCACCCTCAGGCAGGAACCCAGAGGGCAGACGAACTTTCCTCCTGGGACGAGACTCCCACCACCAGCTCTCCCTAGCCCTCCCTTCCAGGCTACACAAAGGGCATCACGCAATCTGCTTTAGCAGCAGACCCTTCTCCAAACTCTCCCTGCGTATTTTCTTCAATTACACATTTTTCCTACTGAAGCCACATGGGGGATCTTGGGAGACAGGAAAAAGGTGGCAGTGATGGTAGAAATAAATAGGGGGGAAACAAATTTGTGCCTTTTCATCAAAGCGTCTTGTAAGTTCTCCCAATATTTAGGTAACTGCCAAAATCCTACAGTGGAAAAGGACAGGGAACCAGTGTTTCCCGAGCACCTACTACGCACCCAGAAGTGCGAAGGCACACAAATTATCCCATTAAATCCTCAAAGCAGCACAAATCATTCGCAGTTTAGAAAAATTAAATAACTCGCCAAGGATAAGTCGTCTGACCCTCGGGTCCTGGTAAGCTGTCCATCATTCCTGCTAGGATAATTTCAAATATCCACCATTTCTACAGAAATTACAAAGAGTAAGTAACACGTGAACAAGTGCACAATGTGGGGTGTTTATGTAATGACGGAAATCAATTAACAAAAGCATTTCCTAACGGCAACTTATGGGGAATAAAGAATGGCAACAAGTTAACACTGTGTCCACACAGGGCTTTCTCATCCCACCTAAGGGGACACAAATTCACACAACTGCTGAGCTAGATTTCCATTCAGTGGGCCAGCTGCGTGCATGGCTGCAGTCTTTACTGAATGAGGTCTGAGAACTGGAGTTCAAGCCCCCAGATGGTCTACGTCCAGTTGGTATTCGCCACCTTGCCCGCTGGACTTCCCGCAGGCGGAAATAACTGGCCGCTGGGTCCAACTATTTTAAGAGCAGAGGATGAAGGACAGACCCAGAACGTCACATTCCACAAAAAGATCAACATCACACGCATGTCTGAGATAGCTCACCTCTGTTAGGTTCCTGGTAAACCTGCACTTTGCCCATCTCCACCCCCAGCCGCCTAGGGAAGAGAAAAGGGGGAAAAAGCTGAAAAGGTAATAGAAATAAAATCGACTCAACATCTTTACTATTTAAGGATGATTCATAAATTGATTAAAAATGAGACAAAGTGAAATAAAACAGAGGCACTCTTACCATAAAATTTAAAGTGGATACGATAATGTCTGTCGCTCCGTTACCTAACCCCCACCCCACGCTTCCCCAAGAAGGCCTCCGGAGGCCAGCTTAGCCTGATCGAGCCTGTCCCTGGGCTACAACCAACCCCTCCTGCCTTTGAACCTTCTGTTCCCTCTGCCTGGAGGGTTTCTCAATTCACATACCATCCCCTGGGCTTAAAAGGCACCTGAACTAAAATAGAACAACCTGCACAAACCTTTCCCTTCATCCCGTTTTCTTCACACTATCACCACCTGAAATTCTCGTTTGTTTTGTTGACTTTCTTCTCGTCTGGCTCCCCCACTACATAGAAGAAGAAAGGATCCTGACTGTTCGGTTCACTGTTAATCCCCAATATCTAGATCAAGGTCTAATACATAGTAGGGGGTTCAAACTTTATTTAATAACTAAAACTAGACTGAACTACAATCTATGTAAACTATGTTCATACAGAATACACTTCATTGCTCTTCATACGCAAGTAATTCTCCACGTATGCAGCACCTAACACAATCCCTGGCACTTATGAAGACTCGATAAATGTCTGCCGAACGAACGTGTAGGGAGTTACGACAGTTCACAAAAAAAGTTAGCCCTTAATATACAGACGATACACAGACCAACTACAAAACATCTGTTCTCAAGTTTAACAATCAGTGCTATTCCGATAGTCAAATTTAAAACATGACATAATGAGGGCGCCTGTGACTGGAAGAAATGAAGAACCTTCACCTCCATTGGCTCCTCGAAACGATCATCACACTTGAAGTGATCATCAGAAAAGTATAAGGAGGGGAGCCTGGGGGGCTCAGTCAGCTAAGCATCTGACTTCAGCTCAGGTCATGATCTCACGGGTTATGAGTTCGAGGCCGCATCAGGCTCTGTGCTGACAGCTCAGAGCCTGGAGCCTGCTTCGGATTCTGTGTCTGCCTCTGCCTCTCTCTCTCTCAAAAATAAACATAAAAAAATTTTTCTTACAACATGACATACTGAATATGGATTTTAATGGCATGAAGTACTCACTCAGCAATTTTCTTTGAAAGCTCCATACACGAGGAGTTAGAATTTGCTGAAAACAACACCAGACCTCCTTTCGTTATGTTCATCTTGGTTTCTAATTCAGGTGGCGCCACACAAAACATCAAAACCTTCTTGGTTTTCCAATTCTCAGAGCCTAGGAGGATTAAAAGTATATTAAGAACCACCACAGAATATGAAATTCACCTGAATGAACTTTTTTTTTTTTTTTTTTTACTAGCAAATGACTTAAGCTGAAGGAAATTAGTTTTCGCCATGATGGAGTCTTTTATATTAAATATATGTATGGACAAATAAAAAGTTCATTTGGGTTTCAGGGTTCTGGATTTATGGAAAAATGTTACTGCATGATTTAATTAGTTTTCATGACCACTGGGAACAAACGATAAACTTACAAGAAAGGCGGAGCTGAAGAGCTCAGTGTTTTACTGTTTGCTGCTTAAAGTCAATTATGGACAACCTCCTTTTATTCTCTGACAACAAAATTCCTCCTGGATTAACACACAGAAAAATGGCAGAGCCATTAGCAAGGACATGGACTGATCGATCCTTCAATGACGAATAAAATAGCCCATCTGTGCCCAGCTTTTCCTATAATAACTATTTACCCCCAAACCTCCCCCTTGGCTGCCAGCTGCCTCTCTGATGCCCTGAGTCATGTCTACGCTGGACCTTGGCATCTAAGTTTTTCTGAACTGGAACACAAGGCTGAGACCAAATAATAACCCCAAAGGGAAGGAAAGTAACCACCCAACTGACAGGCAGCAGGGCACAAACAGAAAAACCCCTGGCCCGAGAGTCATCAGAGCCGAGGTGGTAATCCCACGGGCCGTTCATGTGCTCCTCCACTCTCTGGGCTGCGTCCTTATCACCCAAGGAAGGTGCAAGACTAGATGCCGTAGCAATAACCTAGCAGGCCACGGGGCGGGGGGACCTTCCCGGCGAGCCCACTGCATTTCCTCGGTTGATGGCTCCAGGAAGATTACAAAGGGACCGAAGCCAAGCGGATCTTTCTTGTTACTCTTAAATTTTAATTCCACTGGTACACACACACATTCTCCTCGTGAGGAACTGAAACTTGATGTTTAGGCTAACATCACTAGCACCAATCCCAGGCTCCTTCCCACCCACGTCCCCAGGAACGGACAGTTCTTATCAGTTTGATACGGCCACCACCTGACCTGTACCCATTCACATGCGACCCCCGCCTCATAAAAAAAATATGTACAAAAATACTTTTCTAATGTAAAAAAAAAAAATCATTGTGCAAATTTATCTATAATCTTTTTTGTTAAACGAGGTATTTTGACAACCCGGGGGTTGTATATTTACAAAATATACTTTTGAGCTGCTTCGAGTACTCCATGGTGCGGAGATGGAACATGTTGCGGGTCACCATCCTAAACAGGGCTCCTAGCGCACGTGTGCGCGTCTCTGCTGTAATTGCAAGAACCGCTGGGTCCTTGGGGCAGGGCAATTTATAGGTACGGACGCACCAGCAGGCTAGGAGAGCACATTTCCCGAGAGTGCCTCTTACGGGGCATCCCGTGATGGGAAAAATGGAGCACTACAATGAAAACTGACCTACAGCCTATGAATTCCAAACACAAACACATGCACAAATGACCAAAGCCCTAAGGAGACCAACGAGGATACCTACGGTGGAAAGTGGCTCGGGAGCAGGGATCAGCCAACTACAGCCCACGGGCCAAACCAGATCCCTCCAAATGCTCGTTCTGTACATAAAATCGTATTGGAACACAGCCATGCTCACTGCCTACAAACTGTCTATGGATACAATGATAGAGTTGAGTACAGGCCATACAGCTGAAAACACTGATCATCTGGGCCTCCACAGAAAGTCTGCTGACACCTGCTTTAGGGCAGTGTGGGCCAGAGTGGCCGGTACAGATGAAAAAAAGAATGTATTTAGTCATCAACACTCAAAGTTGGAAGAGATCTTAAGTATCTTCCAACACCATCTCTCAACCAATGCTATGTCTGTCTTTAGGAACAGATGGCACAGGTCTGGAGACGGAAACAATAAAAACTCATTCTCCTGTAGTTATAAATACAGGCTTTGGAGTCAAATTCACGATTGCATCTGGGCTCAACTCACTGCGAGGTTCTGTATGAATGAGTCTCTCTTAGCCTTAGGGTAAAGTGACCTTACAGGGTTGCTGTAAAATTAATTTCTGTACAGCACTTAACACAGTGTGCCACACAGAGGATCTGCTTGGTAAATGGAAGCTGGCTACATTGGTATCCACTTTCAAGGTTTTCGTTTTCTACTGAACAAGTGCGGTTACATGCATATGTTGGCCATCTTGTTACGTTCCCCAAACCTCAAATAAGAAGCTTCTTAAGGTACCACAGTGTTCTTGAGAGGACATGGAACACTCAGAACGAAAGCATCTGAGGGTAGAAAGAGCTCTGAGAGATAACCAGGCCCATCTACAGGACTCCCGCCAAGGAGCCACTCCAGGTGCCTGAACAGCTCGAGCCCAAGGCCCATATCCTAGGGGCCCATCATTCCAAATTCTTCCTTAGAACATGCTAAACTTCCTCTCCCTGCCCTCAACACCTCCTGGTCTTTGCCCTTTCCTTGATAATTTACAGGAAACATCAAATTCCTTTTCCACTGGGCAGTGCTCAACCTATCTCAAGATGGCTCTCTTGCCTCTGTGCCTTCTCTTCCCCAGGATACTTCCTGCAGCCTTTCGTTACTGGTCACAGTTTGAACGCCCTTCACCACTGACTGTGGTCTCTTACGTCCTGAGTCTTCCGACATCAGGTTTCTATAACCAACACCCACCACCATCAAAATGGCACAGGTAGGGGCATCCATTCGGAAATGGTTATCGACAGTCATATTCTGCGCCTACTCACTGCACAAGATGTTCAAACTTAAGGGCTGTTGCTAGCTTGGGTTCTCCTTTTCCCTACTGGAAATTCAAGTTGTACTCCCTACCAAGCTTCAAAAAAGTGAGTTTTAGAGATTATCCTCAGAAACATAATCACCAGGATGGGGCCTGGCAGAAGGCTCATTACCACAAAGCTTTAGCATGAAATGGAAAGTGAAGAGAGCACTCTCATTCTCCCTGCTCCGCAACCCTGTAAACCACAGCTGCTTTTACATTTACCCTAAATTTACCCCACAATGTGTGAGAATTATTTATAACACAGATGAAAACACGTCCTTTTCCGAGGCGCTCAGTACCTTTCGAAAAGCAAACCCTACTCCTCTCTGAATGAGACTGGACAATCTATGAAGTCTCCTGAATGAATCCGCACTGAAAGACCACTCGCTTTGGATGGTGCCAGCAGTCCTTCCAAAACCACTTTTCCGCATTTCAGATGAGGAAGGCTTGCCTTAAAGTGTGATGCTTTCCCTCCAAAGCATCCGCTGCAAACACCTCCTATCTAAAGACACCGGAGTAAGCGTGAAATCCCGGGCTTGCCTTCCGTGGTTACTAGCAACCCGTTCTTGGGTAGGTGGCTTGGCCCTTCCCTTCCTGACAACAGAGATAGATGTTTGGGAAGATCAGCTTCCCCCACCGGTACCGAAGGTCCAGGACAGCAGAGATTTTTTTTTTTTTTTTCCCCACCATTACATTCCCTGCTGTATATCCAGTGCCTAGTACCTGGCACATGGGGGCGCAACGGTGTTTGCCAAAGTAACAAACAGTTGCTGAATAAAGCCTGACCTCACTGAGTCGCAACAATTAACAAATGGTACTCAAAGCAGTCTGCAAACTAAAAAGCATCATAAGATGCAAACAACTATTATTTTTATTGCTGACGTACCTCGCTCAAAAACAACTGCTTTTTATATCAGTACTGAAGAGAATTAGGGCAAAACCTAAGCCGAATTAATCTTCCGTGTCTCTGTGATCCCAGGCTCTTTGCCCGTCTCTCCAGCAGCACGTTTTCTTACAGCTAACGCTGTTTTCTAAGTGCTCTGAATTCTTACGGCAACTCAAGAAAGCAGGTACTCGAAGTGGACCCATTTTACACATGGGGAAATGAGGCCGGAGATTAAGAAACGTGCTCAAGGCTGCGCGGCTTCTAAGCAGCTGACGACAGCTGAGTTTCAGTCTGACTTGTAGCAGACAGTTGTATGCAACGGCACAGAAAATGATGATACTCCCATGCTGAATTCAGCATCACAGCAGAATCAGACAAACACCCAGATTTTTTTAAATGTCTAGACAGGCCTTGTTTGAAATACAATTTATACCAGGTGTTGAAGAAAGAACACAAACACATAACTTTTAGTGTTTCCCCTTTTGGTCATTTGTACCGGGAAAAGAAAAGAACAAGCCATATATGTTCAATGATGGTCACTGCAAGATTTCTTTTAAGAGCAACACTGGACAGATAGAAAGCATCCATAATGGGGTAATTAAGTAAAATTCGGAAATATATAGTCAACATAATAAAAACGGTAAATATCCAGGACTCTGTACAGTGTTTATGTTAAGTGAATAAGCGCAGAATTTCATCTCTGCTAATCAAAACTGGGTAATCATGGTATATAGACCGGGTCAGGGTAGGAAAACGGGCAGGAAGAAGGGTAGGATTTAGCGGAGTTCAATGATGTGGCTGAATTATTTTTATTTGCTCATTTAAATCTTCTAAACGTAAGAAATCACACTTCTTCATGCTCCAAATCCCCAGTCTGCATTTCCTTATTCTTTATAAAAGCTAAACACCCAAACTGCGCCAATATTAAAATAAAGGGGGAAAAACCCTATCATCAATGCAATATGCTGGGGAAAAAACATTTTAAAGTCAAATAGTATCTAAAAATCACATCGAGGTCCTCCCTCAACCTCTGCTGGGTGAGCTCTGGGTGGAAAAAAAAAAAAAACAACCGGCCAGAGAAGAACAGAAATGGTCCGCGACTAGCAAGGCCAGTCAACTTAGAATCAGGGGCTGTGTCAGACCAGGGGCTGTGTCAGACCAGGGGCCGGAGATGGCTGGGTTGGAGGCTCCTTTTCTGAGCCGCCGGTCCCGTAATTAGGGCTCGACTCCCAAAGGCGCCCGGAGCTGGGTCACCCGGGGCCGCGCGCCGGGCCCGAGCCCCGCGGGCCCCGCGAAGGAGGGGAGGGAGGAGGGGGCGGCTGCGGGCGCGAGCCCCGGGTCGCCCCGCCGTATCCCCCCGCCCAGCCACCGCCCCGGGACCGCGCGACCCGTCCGCCAGCCGGCGCCGCGGGGCTCCCCGCCCCTTGCACCTGCGCCCCGCACTGCCGGAGCCCGCCGGTCCGCGCCGCCACTCGTCGCTGGCTCCCGCCCGCCTACCTGGCCCCGACCCCAGCCCCGGCCCCGCCGCAGCCTCGGCTGCCGAAGGAAGAAAGCGCCGGCTCTCCAGGCGGCTTCTCTAGGAGCAAAATGGCGACTCCATGCGCAAGAACGGCGTCCACGGCGACTGCGAGGCCTGTGGGCGGGGCAGAGGGCGGGGCCGGGAGCCGGGATTGCGGAGGCACCTGGCTCGCGGGCCGTGGGCGGGGCCCACCCGAGGGGAGGAGCGGGGAGCGGGGGGCGGGGGAGGTGCAGGCTAGAGAGGTGGGGCCATGCTGGCAAGAGGGGCGGGGAGGTGGACGGGGCTGAGCCTCTTTGGACCCCTGGGATGCGGTGGCTGTGAAAGCAAAGGTGTGGAATTACAAATGTCTGGGTTCAAGTCTTTAGTGGCTTGTAACCTTGGGCAAAGTCACTTCACCTCTCTGAGCCTCAATTTCCTCATCCGAAAAATGAAAATGACAGTAACATCTATCTCATAGGGTTATGAGGATTAAGTGAGATAACACCTGCAGAGCTTTGTAGCTCAGTTCTTGCCATGCAGTAAACAATCAGTTGGTATCATTATTTCCTTTGTTGACCTGTCTTCTTTTTTATTTTGTATTTTTTTTAATTTTCATTTTTTTGAAGTTTATTTATTTTTGAGAGAGACAGAGACAGCATGCGAGTGGGTTACAGGCAGAGAGAGAGGGAGGCACAGAATCTGAAGCAGGCTGCAGGCTCCCAGCTGTCAGCACAGAGCCCGACGTGGGGCTCGAACTCATGGGCTGTGAGATCATGACCTGAGCTGAAGTCGGACGCCCAACCGACTGAGCCACCCAGGCACCCCTCTTTTATATTTTTTAAATGTTTGTTTTTATTTTGGAGAGAGAGAGACAGACAGAGGATCCGAAGCAGGCTCCTCGCTGACAGCAGAGAACCCGATGCAGGGCTCGTGAGATCATGACCTGAGCCAAAGTCAGTCACTTAACTGACTGAGCCACCCAGGCACCCCAACCTTTCTTCTTTTGTTTTGTAAAGGAATTGGTGCTTTTGGTATCCATTGCCTGAATTCTTTATAATCTAAATATAACCATACTTATATGGTTTATTTTAATTTTAAATATAATAATAGCCAATGCAGGGGCATCCGGGTGGTTCGGTCATGAAGTTCTGACTCTTGATCTCAGCTCAGGTCTTGATCTCAGCGTCCTGAATTCAAGCCCTGCATTGGTCTCTGCGCTGGGTAGGAAACCTACCTAAACAAACAAACAAACAAACAAACAAAGCAAATACATATGTAGCACTTACCCTGTATCAAAACAAGCCCTCTTAAGTCCTTACCATATATTAACCATAATGTATTTAGTCCTCACAAGGGCGTGAAGTAGACATTATTGTCTTCTCCGTTTTAATACCTATGGGAACTGAAACACCCACACCGAATGACTTGACAAATGACTAAGTGGACGAGAATTGTAATCCAGGAGGCCTGGCACCAAACTCTGCATTATGCTGATCCCTATACCACATTGCATCTCCAATTCTGCTTTGGGTTTTTCACAAGCGTGAGGCATGAAATCATTCATTAAAGGTTGGGCAGCTAGCCAGAAGCAGCCAGCCTCTTATTTCACAATTGGGGAATACAAGCATCTCGATTTATGAGTTATAAATTGTGTGATCCTTCATGAAATGGCGTTAAGACAGTTCCTTTGCCTGACAATTTTACAGGGACATACTTCTTGCAAAGGGCGCGACCCGTGAGTCCACTGATACATTCGCGGGACAAAACTGAATCCTCTTCCAGCAGCCCATCGTTGGGTTTTCGTCACTTCTCTTGCGCTGCAATCTAACCCTTGCCCAACCTCACCTGCCTGCTTCGACCAGCCGCAGGGGATCCACCTTTCACGTCACATGTCGCGGTACGAATGGATCGGACCAATCGGGACAGCTCATCCCTCTCAGCTCCAAGGATAGGCCGCTGAGCCAATGGGAGCCCAAGAGACACAAGCCAGAGCCGCGTGGGTAACTGTGGCGGGTGGCTCGCTCTCTTGCTCTGCTTGTCAGGATACCTAGAGGGGAACCACCGGGAAAAAATGCTGATAGAGGAACAGAGCAGGAGGGAGATAGACGGGCTCAGTCGAATTTAGGCTGAGCCTGAAGTCTGGAGTTCCCTGGATTTTCATTTATGGGAGCCAGTAAGTTTCTCCCCTCCACCCTCTTAAGCCAGCGTGAATTGGGTTTGTATCATTCTCAGGGGCCTGCGTGTTCTCCCCCTGCTTCTGTATTGTTATTTCTCACCAGCCTGGTCCACCCTCTCCGCACTATAGGGTCCTTGCACGTGCTGTTCCTGCCTTCCAGAAGGCACTTCCTCCTGCAGTCTTCTCCCCCTGCATCTCAACACGACTGTCATTTTCAAGCCTTCCCCAAACCGTCCCCTCCCCAACCAAAAAACCTATTTCGTGTACTTTTCCTTCACTAAGCCTATCATGATTGCCAATTATTGCTAATCATGCATTTACTTGGATGATTATTTCATAAATATCCCTATTCTAGGCCCCATAGCCTGTAAGCCCCACGCGGGCAGGCCGTTTGTGTCTTCTGCTGACCAGTATTTCCCAGTACCCAGAACAGTGTCGAACACAGGCATGGTACTCAAGAAATGTCTCTAAAATGGGTGACCTGAGACTTAGCCCCTTGGTAGAAAGGAGTTGGGCAATAGTACAGAATTATATAGTATTTGCACAACACAAAGAGAATGTTCTGGAAATTTTACAGATCCGCTTTCCTGAGCCAAGTATGGGCTGCTCCCGCATAGCATTGCTTCCAGGCTTCCAGTGAAATGGCTAGTTTCTCTTCAGCTCCCCTCACTGCAGGCACTTAGCTTCTAGTGTCCCTTGTCCATCTGCCTTCCATTCTCCAAAGACTCTTTTGAAAGCCCTGGGAGCTGATGTCTCATCTCCCATTCTCATTATCCTTGGGGTTTAGGTCATGGGAGTCAGCTGTGGTGGACATCCGGCCCAGATGACCTACCAGTCACTGCAGCCCCAGTCGCCACCTGACTGCAATTGTACGAGAGACCCTCGAGCGAGAATCACCCAGCTGAGCCCAATCAATCCACAGAACATTGAGCGATAACAATCAACTTTTGTATTAAGTCACTGAGTTTGGAGATGTCTTGTTACACAGCTATGGGTAATGAGAGAGAAAGGAGCAGAGCCAGAATTTGAAGACCGTTGTTGGGGGTGCCTGGGTGGCTCAATCGGTTAAGCAGCCGACTTCGGCTCAGGTCACAGATCTCACGGTCCGTGAGTTCGAGCCCCGCGTCGGGCTCTGTGCTGACAGCTCAGAGCCTGGAGCCTGTTTCAGATTCTGTGTTTCCCTCTCTCTGACCCTCCCCCCATTCATGCTCTGTCTCTCTCTGTCTCAAAAATAAATAAATGTTAAAAAAAAAATTTATGAAGACCGTAGTTGGGCTCCTGGTGGTTCAGTTGGTTAAGTCCCGGACTTTGGCTCAGGTCATGATCTCACAGTTTGTGGGTTCAAGCCCCGCATCGGGCTCTGTGCTGACAGCTCGGAGCCTGCTCCAGATTCTGTGTCTCCCTCTCATGCGCGTGGTCTCACTCTCTCTCAAAAATAAGCATTAAAAAAAAAAAAATTTAAAGGCCATGGTCATTTCCACCCTAATGCAGTTTTGGGCTAGTGTATTGCTAAGCCTTGATAATCCCTTGCACAGTTGGAGGTTTACTGAGTCTGTATGTATTACAGAAGTGATCACCTTGCCTGCATCACATTGTTGACCACCTTCAAGGGCTGAACTGTTGCACGTAAAATACGAATCAAGACACCCACACCTAAAACATTCCCCCTCAAACTTTTTTTTTAATGAAACTCTTTTTTAAAGGGAGAGGAAACTTGCTATCGTTTTGGAGAAGTTTTTCAGCAGAGTGGTATAGCAGAAAATACAGGCGTCTCCAAATACATGTTGAAATGAGAACTCAGGGACTTGACCATCAGTCACTAAAACCAGGGTCTGCCTCCTGCCCCCTCATTGCAGAAATGACCCCCAACGGAGAGGTGAGGGCACTTCTCTGAGCCTCAGTTTGCTCACCTGAAAAATGGATACTAAGATTAGTAGTCGTATGGGGATTCCGGGTAGGGAATGACTTCTCCGAGGGATCCAGGACTAAAAGGCCACCAGAGGAAGCTCTCTGGCAGCTGTCTCTCCACTCTTGCATCGCTGGCCATCAGTGGCTTTGTTTCTTCTCCAAGTGGAGGAGGAGGGCAGCTGGCCTGGCTGTGGAAGGCAGCAGGGACCAGGGGCCTGCTCGCTAGTCAAGGGAACTTTGTAAGTTTCCATCATTGAACCCTTTCCCTCATCCTCTGGATTTTCTCCTTTTTCTAGTCCCCCTCCCCCCCAAAAGGAAAAAAACGTCATTATCTTTCATGATTATTACTATTTACATGTAAAAAAAATCCAAACACACAAAGAGAAAAAAGTAAAAAGATATTTGCCATTATCTCACCATGGACAGATGGTCACTCCCGACATTTTTTTAATCTCCCGTTTCCACTTAACAATTTATTGCAGACATAGTTCACGTTAATGAACTTAAGTCAAGGTCATCATCATGTGTACCATGGACTAAACAGCACAGACTTGGCAGAGAAAGACAAATATCCTACGACTTCACTCACCTGAGGGCTTTAAGACACAAAACAGATGAACATAAGGGAAGGGAAGAAAAAGAATTTAAAAACAGGGAGGGGGACAAAACAGAAGAGACTCTTAAATATAGAGAACAAACTGAGGGTTACGGGAGGGGTTGTGGGAGGGGGGATGGGCTCAATGGGGGAGGGGCGCTAAGGAATCTACTCCTGAAATCACTGTTGCACTAGATGCTAACTAACTTGGATGTAAATTAAAAAATAATAATAAATTAAAAAAAAAAAAACAGCATAGACTTGGGACCCAGTCAGCCTATGTCTAAAGTCCTTCTCCTCTGCGATCTTCACCCTTCCATACCTGCTTCCTCAGCTGTAAGAGGGGAATGATCGCAGCGGCTGCCTCATAGGGTTGTCGTGGTGACCAAGTGAGTTATTACCTGGCATGCTGTTGCCAACCACTTTCTGTTCGCTGCACTTAACTCTGCACTACGGTGATACGGATGGACTGTGCCGGTCTTAACCCGTCTCTAAATCTGAGCACTTTTCATTAAGATACACAAGCTGTCTTTGCACCTCTGCCCGAGTGTTTTCTCACAGTCAATTACTCGAGGTAAACTTGTTGGTCCAAGGGTATGCAATTTTTCAAATTTTGTCCCCAAGAAACTTTGTGCGAATTTACATTCTCGCCAAAAACAGGAGGAGTGTCCATTTCTCCTCATCCCCGCTCACACCGAGCACTATCATTTTTGGGTTTGGTTTTTTACTTGGTCCAGTGGATTGTCAATGTTTCCTGGGCTTTTAAAATTACTCGTCCGCATCAAGCTGCCCATAGCTCCCCTGGCCACCTTGCTAGCTGACCTTCAGCTCCGTTCGTTCACTCCACAAATATTGATTGAGTACCTACCACGTGCCAGGCCCAGTTAGAGAGCTGGGCTGCAGCAGAGAATGACAAATCACCTACCTCATGAGATGGCCAAGGAGTAGGCGAGCCACTGCATGCTAAGTGTTTAGCAACTGCCTGCTTTAGCACCTGGGAAGCTAGACTATCTAAGTGAGACCTTTATAAATAAACACAGAATATACATTTTGTAAATGTATAAATGATATTGCATCACTGTATATATAACATTATCATTATACATAAAATGATAATATCAAGTATTATCATTATCATGTTTAGCCACAGGACCTAAGAAGTCACTTCTCTCTCTCCCTCAGTCTGCTCATCTATAAATGTCTGCCCAAGAGAATTTTAAAGGGTTGTTTTGGGGTTTTGGTTTATTTATTTTGAGCGAGAGAGGGGTGCAGGGTGCGCAGGGGAGAGGCAGAGAGAGAGAGACAGGGAAAGAGAGAATCCCAAACAGGCTCCACACTCTCAGCACAGAACCCGACTCACGAACCGTGAGATCAAGACCTGAGCTGGAATCAGGAGTTGGATGCTTAACTGACTGAGCCACCCAAGTGCCCCCAAAACAGTTGTTTAAACACATACTTGCATACAAATGTGAAACGCAGGGGTTCTTAAACTGGAATGCCTATCTTAATCAACGGGAGAGATTGTGAAAACACAGAATGCCGGGCCCAGCCCCAGAGTTGCTGATCCAATGAGGTCTGGTGGAACCTGAGCCTCTGCATTTCTAACAAGTGTCCATGGGCTCTCGATGTCTCCGTCCAGCAGTCATGCTCTGACGGCCACTCTCTGGGAGCTCTAAGGATGAAGGAGAGAGTGGATATTGATGAGCTAGTAGCCGTTCCCATCACAGATGGGAAGGGGCCCTGAACTGTGTCCCACGAAGGAGCGCTCACAGCATTAAGACCTTCCAAGGCTTTGCCTTTGCACACTTCCTCCACATCCCCTATATAAATATATGAAAATGCACCCGCATATCATGGAAAATTAAACTCTTTGCTATAAAATAAAATTTGGAAGGGTGTTTTATGATGGTGCTTCTGAAATCATTTGGCCATAGGTGAGTCCCTCAACCTCTGACTGACTGATTTCTAAGCAATCAGCGTTCATCTTACTTTATGGGAAATCCTTACAAAGTGAGAAAATCTAAGCCCCATGTTTTCCACTGTCCTGAAAATTGTGTGGACATTAGATTTAATGATGAAGAGGTTGAGTATAATGTTACACTTTGTGGACTTTTAATTAAACATTTATTGGGGCACCTGGATGGCTCAGTCAGTTGAGTGTCGACTTCGGCTCAGGTCATGATCTCATGGTTCGTGGCTTCGAGCCCCGCGTCGGGTTCTGTGCTGACAGCTTGCTCAGAGCCTGGGTCCTGCTTCGGATTCTGTGTCTCCTTCTCTCTCTGCCCCTCCCCTGCTAGTTCTCTGTCTCTCTCTGTCTCTCAAAAATAAATAAACATTTAAAAAAAATTTAATAAAAACACATTTATTAATATTGGTTTTGCAGGGCTTTAAAAAATGTTTTGGAGGCAATAAAAAAAAAAATTAGGTCTTGGGGCGCCTGGGTGGCTCAATCGGTTGAGCATCAGACTTCAGCTCAGGGCAGGATCCCGCAGTTCAGGGGTTCAAGCCCCACAAGGGACTCGCTGCTGTCAGCACAGAGTCTGCTTGGATCCTCTGTCCCCCGTCTCTCTGGCCCTCCCCTGCTCTCTCACTCTCTCTTAAAAATAAATAAACATAAAAAGATCTAGATCTCAAATATAAATGAAGGCCCTTGAAATAGTCCTAATCCCTAGGCTTGGTGCCAAAGACGTTTGCCAAACAAAGTGGAGGCTCTCCTGAAGATCCTGGACATGGACCCTGGAGAGGCTCCCCCACCTGGAAATCACTGCAGGGCTGTCACAGGGGAGGGAGCAGCTGGGCCCTGTTCCTCACCCAGGCTCCAAACGGAGTCAGGGCAGGAACGGCCAGGAAACCGGTTTCGTCTCAGCCTCAGGAAGCTGGTCAGAGCTGCCAGCACAGGGCCTGTCCTGACCGGGGAGGAGCCACTGGGAATGGCAACAGAGACACCTCTGTAGGTTAGGATGGGCTGGGTTCTGCTGCAGCAACAAATGAGCCCCAGATCATCATTGGTCATATCAACAAAGAGTTCTTTCTGACGCCATGTGTCCACCGTGGGTCATCTAGAAGCTCTAATCCATATGGCCCACGCTCCCGCCAGCCTGAAGCCATAACCCCCACGTGGGCCACTGTCCCCCTCCCAGCGGAGAGAAAAAAGAGATCTGTGGCTAATCGTGCATCAACCGTTACCGCTTCCGCTGGGAAATAGCATGGGTCACTTCTCCGCACGTTGGACAAAGGTACGCTCCTTGACCAAGTTCTCCTCAGGCTCCTCTGAGTTCTCTTTCGACCAGGGCATGACTGTTGGATTTCTGTGCTCCTCTTTGCATTGTCCAATTTGGGCAAGGATCTTGCTGAGTCAGTCTAGCCGGAATCCGCCCTCCGCCCATCACCTCCTTATCTTATGAGGTGGATTACCTCATCTTTCTTTGGGGGGCATGGAAAGAACAGATGAGTTCATTGGTGCTTATCAGAAAATTCCTGGGGCACCTGGGTGACTCAGCTGGTTAAGCGTCCAACTCTTTATTTCAGCTCAGGGCATGATCTCATGGTTCGTGAGTTCAAGCCCCACGTCAGGCTCTGTGCTGACAGTGCAGAGCCTGCTTGGGATTCTCTCGCTCTCCCTCTCTCTTTGCCCCTCCTCCACTTGCGCTCTCTCAAAATAAATAAACATTTAAAAATCTTAAGTTTTCTGGCATGTGGTATTATCTTTCGGTTACGTAAGATATTCTCCTTTAAAGAGGTACATGCTTAAGTATTTACAGGTGAAAAGTTACAAGACCACAGGAGTGGGTTTCAGGTGAGGGCTGACCATCAAACTCACTGCGCCCAACGGCTCACCCAGCCCCTTAGAAAAGATATGGAACAGGAAAAGTGGACTTCACAAACAGCTTTCTTTTGTCCTTAATTTTTGCAATGAACAATGTTCTAGCTGTAGGCAACATCAACAAAGGGAAGCCACTGGCTCTGGGGTCCCTTGCTAGTCAAGTTGCCCTGCAAAGGTTAAGAGGCTCCTTCCTATTCTTCCGTAAAGCTACAGTCAATTACACGTTATGCCAGGAATAACAAAACAATACACACACACACACACACACAAACTACCTTCAACCCGCCCCCTCCCTCCCAAAAGGGAAACTTTCCCACATAAGCAAATTGTCCTAGATTCCACTTCAGTCAAGTTTTGTGCCAGAGACCAGATGAATCCAGGCCCCCATTTTTCTCTCCCCACCACTCGCTTTTCATCCTTAGTGTTGCTTCCACTCGTAGACAGCTCATCAGACGGTGGTTAACAGCTTCTGGAGCTGTCTCCTTATTCAGCAGCCTCTGCCCTCGCATTCGCCGCAAAAGTCCCAGGCTCACTCTGATTGGACAGGCTCGGTCACAGTCCCACCCCTGAGCCAATCAGTTAAGCCAAGGAATATTAGCCCCGATTGGCCTACCCTGAGTCACATGCCCCACACCTGGATCTAGGGTGGAGTCAGCAGGGGCAAAGAGCCCTAGGAATGGAGGCGGGGGAGGGGACGACTGGGTGTGGCTGGATTCTGGAAGGTGGGGTTAGAGGCAGCTGTCGGAGATGAGAGCCGAGAGGGAGTTGTCTTGGTGACCAGGTCCCAACCCACTTCAGAGGGCATTTGGATCTTAGTTGGTTCTGAGTACTTCTTCAACCTGTAGGTCCCCACAGTGATTTTTTTGGACACGGTGTGCGCTTGGCTGGTTGGCCGGATTTTTTTTCTTCTCCCCCAAGTATTAATTAACCTGTTTTCCTCGCGCTCAGCCCAGCCCATGTCTGGAGCCAGCACTGGCTGGGTGTCGTAGTTCACAAAGTGACCACGAGGTGGAGATAGAGAGGCGAGAAACCTGTCGCTAGTCTTCGGTTTTTGTTTACTTCCTAGTGAAGTATAAAATACATATAGAAAAGTGCATCTTACAGATTCAGTTCAATGAATTCTCACAAACAGAGAAAATGAATGTAACCAGCATTCAATCATCTCAAGAGGCAGAATATGATCAACACCTCGGGAGCCTCCCTCTTGCCTTCTGCCAACCCACTCCTCCCTCCGCGTGCAAAGATCACCACTGTCCTGACTCAGAGCTCTCTGTTCATCAATCTTTGTTTTGTCATCTACACCCATACAGTCATACCGTATGTGCTCCTTTGGGTCTGGCCTTTTCATTCAACATTCGTTTGTGAGCTTTATCCATGTTGTCATGTGTAGTTGTATTTTTTTTAATGTTTATTTATTTTTGAGAGACAGAGTGTCAGTGGGGGAGGGCAGAAAGAGAGAGACACAGAATCGGAAGCAGGCTCCAGGCTCTGAGCTGTCAGCACAGAACCCGATCTGCGCTTGAACTCAAGAACTGTGAGATCGTGGCCTGAGCCAAAGTCAGGCACTTAACCGACTGAGCCACCCAGGCGCCCCAGTTTTATTTTATTTTTTTGTCAAGTAAATGCTACCCCCAAAGAGGGACTCCAAATCACAACCCCGAGATCAAGAGTCACATGCTCCACCGAGTGAGCCACCCAGACACCCCTGTAGTTGTATTTTTGAATGAACACAGTTCATTATGGTTCTGTAGTTCCCACATCGCTTGTCCTTGCTGTTGTTGATGGGCGTTTGGGTAATTTCCGGTTTGGGGCCATTACGCGTAGCGCTGTTATGAATCTTTCACTTCACGGAGATTATATGTATTTTTGTTGGGTGTATACCTGTGAATGAGATTGTTGGACCGTTGGTTATATAAATATTTGTTTAGCATTGGCAGCTACTGCCAAGCTGCCTCCAACACAGTTGAGCTGATTTACATGCCCATCGGTGGTGCAACAGTGTTCCAGTTGCACAGGTATTTTCTGTCTTTTCCACTGTGGCCATTCAAATCCGTTAGGCTTTTTTTTTTTTTTTTTTTTTTACTTTATTTGTTTATTTTAAGAGAAAGAGAGACCGCGGGGGAGGGGCAGACACAGAGGGAGACAGAGAGAATCCCAAGCAGGCTCTGCACTGTCAGCGCTGAACCCGGACATGGGGCTCGATTCCTCCAACCAGGAGATCAAGACCTAAGCCAAAATCAAGTCGGACATTTAACCGACTGAGCCAACCAAGGCGCCCCTTAACAGCTTTATTAGGTATAGCTGATATACTGTAACGTTCACAAGTCAATGATGTTTGGTAAATTTGTGGAGTTGTGTAATCACCATCGTGAACCAAGTATCGAAAATTTCCTTCACTCCAAAAAGATCTCTCATGTCCTTTTTAGCTTGGGTTTTAACCTCCTTGTTTTCAACAGCCTTTGGCATTTCCTTGGTTCCAGGCACTTGGCTAAGCATATCAGTGATTTTAAAAATCAGTAAGACCTGGTCCTTGCAGCCTAGGGAGAGACAGACATGGAATCCAATTACCGTGATTCAGGGCAAGCACAGAGCACCACGGCATGTGTAGTGACCCAGAAAAGGTTGAGGGATCCCGATTGCACCTGGTGGGGATGACAGGGAAGGAGAATCAGCTTGGCCACCACCTGGGGGAAAATGTCCCTCCAAAGAAGAGCTCAGCTTTCCGGGCCTTGCTTGGCGAACTTTCCCAACCAGGGGCTTGATTAGGGGACTCTGCCCTTTATACCCACAGCTTTCTGGGTTTCAGCTCAAGTCCGCCTCCCCCACTAGACTGAGAGCTCTTAAGGACGAGGGTCTCGGCTCACTCTTTCACTGTTGTGTTTAGGGCTTGACACAATGTCTAGCACATAGTAGGTGCTTGTATTAGCTTCGTGGGCTGCCATAAGAAAATACCATAAACTGGGGGGCCTGAAACAACAGAAATTTATTCTTTTATGGTTCTGGAGGCTCAAAGTCAGAAGTCAAGGTGTGGGCAGGGTCCCTCTCCCTCTGAAGTCTCTAAGGCAGGATCCTTCTTGGCCTTTTTTTTTTTTAACAACAATAACAACAACAAGAAAATGATTTATGTGTAACACAGCCCAGTCTCCATCACTTGAGCAAGCATAGAGGTAGAAAAGAGTCACACTGAAGCATCATGTGGCTTAAGGCAGAACTTTATGCCTCCCCAAACGGCAAGCCCGTCTCCTCCCAGAGAGCCATCTCAGAGCCGACCGAACACACAAACAGGCAAGCCCAGAATGAACTTGGGCCCAGGCCTCCGCACGTCTCGCCCTCCCCACCGCCCTCCGAGCTTCCTTGGCTGCAGCCTTCCACCCTTCCAGCCCAACCAGGCCAGCCCCCAGCTTCTGTGATTGCTGGCAGTCCTCGCCTTGTAATACATGTCTCCAACCTCCGCCTTGTCCTCACGTGAGAAACAAAGGCAAAAGAAAAAAAAATATGCGTACCATTTACAGCCCTTGAGACAGGCAGAGTGGCCTTCCTCTGGGAGCTCAGCTGCCTCGATGATGACACCTTGCTAAGGGCAAAAGGCAATGCTAGCTTAACATTACCCTGACCTCCAGGATCCTATAGGTCTACTTTAACACATAAAAATTCCTTTGGTGGGGGGTCCCTAGGTGGCCCGGTCGGTTGAGCCTCTGATTCTTGAATTTGGCTCAGGTCACGATCTCATGGTTTGTAGGATCCGGCCTCACACCCGGCTCTGCGTTAACGGCGTGGAGCCTGGGATTCACTCTCTCCCCCTCACTCTGCCTCCCCTCTACTTGTGCACATGCACTCCGTCTCCCGATCTCTCTCTCTAAATACGTAAATAAATAAGCATTTAAAAAATTCCTGTGGGGGGCAGCTGGGTGGCTCAGTACTTGAGCGTCTGACTTTGGCTCAGGTCACAATCTCAGTGTGTTCATGGGTCTCGACCCTGCGTCGGGCTCTGTGCCATCAGCACAGAGGATCCTCTGCTGGGGATCCTCTGTCTCCCTTTCTCTCTGCACCTACCCCACTTATGCTTTCTCTCTCTCAAAATAAATAAATAAACTTTAAACAATTTCATTTGGAAACTTCCTTTATCTCTACCCCCCGAGATATATGCTGGCAATCATCCGCCAAGCGTATGGCCCACTGATATCCGTCTGAAGGGTCTCATGACTAAGGCTGTATTAGACAGTAACGAACAACGTTTTCCTAACGACACCTAGGCCTCTCAAGGTCCCAGAAACCCTGCTTCAGAATTCCTTGGAGACTTAACGCTATCCCTAACCCCCTCCCAACTTAAAAGTGTATAATCAGTCTCTTCTCACAACCCCGGTGCAGCTCTTTCTGCCCACGGGTCCTGTCCCTGTTGCTTTAATAAAATCAGCTTTTTGTACTGAAGACCTTTCAAAAATTCTTTCTTTTCCATTTTCTCTGAACCCCAGCATTGCCACATCAGTCCTCACAAGGCATTTTCACGCTTGTGTCTTTGCATCCTTCTCCTCTTCTTCTGAGGACACCAGCAATATTGACTTTAGGGCTCCCACCATCCCAGTATGACTTCATCTTAACTTAGAACACCTGTATTCTGAGGTTCCGGTTGGACATGAATTTGTGTGCGTGTGTGTGTGTGTGTGTGTGTGTGTGTAGGAGGGAGCACTATTCAACCCAATACAGCACTCAACAGGACTCTGCTGGAAATCCCATTCTGCGTGCTCTGAGCTGATGCTCCCCCAGGAACTTGCTGCTGACTCTGGTGTGACGGTCACTTTAGTGGGGTTGGGGAGGGGACTGTTCCAGGAATCTGTCAGACCATATGTCCTGCTCACAATGGTTTTCTGGGTGTTCAGTCTGTTTTCTCCTAGAATCATTCCCCCAGTCCTGCTTCCACACCAGCTCCCCATGGATGGCCAGGCCCTGGACGCAGTAAGTTACTACATCCCGCCTTCTATCTCTCTCTCTTTTTTTTTTTTACTTCAAACATTAAAAAAAATATGCAAATAGTGCATGGTGATTTTTATAAACTAAAAAAAACAATTGTTTTCCTTTTAACTCAAACATTTCGTTACATATTAAATAATACATGATGATATTTTTTAAACGTTTAGAAGTTTTTCATTTCTTTCCCTTTTCATTTCAAACATTTAAAAAATACACAAATTATTCACGGTGATTTTTTTTAACTTTTTCAAAAATTTATAGAATGCAGACAAATAGCACAAAGAGTTAGCCAGCTGCTGACCTGGGTATCTGTCCTTCCCTTCTTTGTATTTAAAAAAATTTTTTTTTAATGTTGTTATTTATTTTTGAGAGAGAGAGAGAGAGAGAGAGAGAGAGAGAGACAGAGTGCCAGCAGGGGAGGGGCAGAGAGAGAGAGGGAGACACAGAATCTGAAGCAGGCTCCGGGCTCTGAGCTGTCAGCACAGACCCAACATAGGGCTCCAGCTCGCTAACTATGAACTGTGAACTGGGAGATCATGACCTGAGCTGAACTCAGACGCCTCACTGACTGAGCCACCCAGGCGCCCCTGTCTTCCCCTTCTTAAATCTCCTGATTTTCAGCTGGTCAGCTGGTCACCTGGAAGAGAGACTATATTTCCCACTTTTCTGCTTCCCTGTGGCTAGGGTGGCCATGTGGCTAACTTCTGGCCAATGGATGAGACATAAGTGTTACATGACAGTTTCTGGGAAGTTTTCTGAAAAGACAGCTCAAGGGTGCCCATCCTCACTACCCCCGCCCCCCCCCCCCCCCCCCCCCGCCCCAAACACACACTTAGAAATGGGATGTGGAGGCGCCTGGGTGGCTCAGTCAGTTACACATTTGACTTTGGCTCAGGTCATGATCTTACAGCCTGTGGGTTTGAGCCCACATCGTGCTCTGTGCTCAGAGCTTGGAGCCTGTTTCGGATTCAGTGACTCCCTCTCTCTCTGCTCCTCCCCCCCCCTCAAAAATAAAGCAACATAAAAAAAATAAAAATAAAAAAATAGGATGTGGTGCTGGAGTGCCTTCTTGGAGCATGAGGACAGGGACATACCCTAGGGATGGGAAAAACAGAAAGCTAAGTCAGCCTGAATCATCATTGTCTGTAGAGACACCATGGCAACCCTGGGCTGTCCACGCTCAGACTTACATGCATAAGAGAAACCAACTTCTTTCTTTCTTTTCTTTTTTTTTTTTTTAAGATTTTATTTTTAAGCAATCTCTCCACCCAACCTGGGGCTCGAACTCACAACCCCGAGATCAAGTCGCGTGCTCTACTGATGGAGCCAGCCAGGCACCCCACGGGTGTCATCTTCTATCCTGTTCAAGCGTTTGTGTTTATTTCCTGTGGCCGCTGTAACACATGGGTGGCTTAAAGCAACACGCATTTATCACCTCACAGTTTTGGAGGCTGGAAGTTTGAAATCAGTAGGGCTGGGCCAGAATCAAGGAGTCACCAGGGCCTCAGTCCCTCCAGAGGCTTTAAAGGAGAATTTGCTCCTCGCCTCTTCCGGGTTCCAGCCTTCCTCTGGTTGTGACTAGATCATTCCAATCTCTGCCTCCATCTACACTGCCTTCTCTGTGTGCGCCTCAACTCCCCCTCTGCTTCCTGGCCTACGAGGAGGAAACCCTTATCTCAAGCCCTTAACTTAATTACATTTGTGAAGACCCTTTCCCTGAATAAGGTAATACTTCCAAGGTTCCGGGGATTAAGAGTTGATAGCTAGCGTTTGGGGGCCGTGGTCCGGCCAACTATGCCACTGTTATTCATGTCCCTAGTATTTAGCAGTGAAACAAAATCCTAGTAAACCAAGAAGGAGGCCTGTGAAAGAGTGTTCTGGGCACCATTATTGGTTATAGCAAAAAGGATGGAAACGACTGCAGGGATCAGCTGATAACAGAGAATGGACAAAGAAACAGCGGCCTGATATCATGGGATCTTACGGAGCAGTGAAGTAGTGAAAGGCAGCTGCTGCTACATTTATCAACATGGGTAAATCAGTCGCAGAAGTGTAGACTGAGCTCTGTGCTGGAGGTTGAGGGTCAAGAGAAAACTGGACTGAGCCCTTCCCCATAGGAGTCTGCACTCCAGGGATGGACGGATCAAGAACTAATCACGGCAACGCAGTGATTACACAATAGCAGCGTGCCCTGGGACCTCTGGTTGTGCTGCAGAAGAGCCAGCCCCAACTGGGAACTCAGGGAAAGCTTCACTGAGAAGGCTATTGAAGGATACCTAGGTTCGCGCCAGGTGGGCATGAGGGAAGGGCATTCAAAGCAGAGGGAGGGCCAGGTGCAAAGGCTTGGTGTATGAGAAGAGTGAAGGGAGAGAAGCCGGTGCAGTCAGGGTGCTGTCAGACTCAGGAGATAGGAATCCTGAGGAGCTTCATGGGATCAAGTGAAATGAGCTTCAGGAGGGGTTTGATCAAGCTCTGCCGTTTTGTCTGCTCTGCCCTTCTGCCTTACAATGGCTTCCTCCCTGACTGCCAGCAGTCACCAGGGCGACAACCTTCCTCATGCAATCCGGGGTGCAAAGGTGTTTCTGCAACCATGGGTAACGGTTGCACAAATCATCCTGGTGAGCAACTAATCTTTGTGTGCTGTGCACTTCCCTTCCCGACCCGTTCATTCTCCACCCTTCTCTCCGCATTGTTCTGAATCCTGGTAACTACATAGGTAAACACAGAAGCCAATGTGATCACATTTTTAGTTTGAAGCTCCCCTTCTTTCCACATCTGATTTCTTTTATTATTTTTTAAATGTTTATTTATTTTTGAGAGAGGGAGAGAGACAGAGCACGAGTGGGGAGAGAGAGGGAGACACAGAATCGGAAGCAGGCTCCAGGCTCCGAGCTATCAGCCCAGAGCCCAACATGGGGCTCAAGCCCATGAACCATGAGATCATGACTGAGCGAAAGTCAGACGCTTAACCAACTCAGCCACCCTGATGCCCCTTCGTATCCAATTTAAAAGACAACTACACAGGGGCACCTGGCTGGCTCAGTCAGAAGAGTGTGGAACTCATGATCTCAAGGTTGTGAGTTTGAGCCCCACGTCGGGTATAGAGGTTAGTGAAAAAGAAATAAATATAAAAAAAGACAACCACATAAAGCAATACTTACAAATCTATGTGGATGGGCACACAATGTATATTTACGTTGTGACACTAACCGCGTAAAGAAGGGGAAGAATGGAGCTATATGGCAGCAAAGGTTTGGCAAACTATGTATTGAAATGGACATTAACCTTGAAAGCATTATGTTAAGTGAAAGAAAACAGGCGCGGAAGGCAACATCATCTGTGATTTTTTTTAAATTTTTTTTAATGTTTATTTTATTATTTTTGAGACAGAGAGAGACAGAGCATGAACGGGGGAGGGGCAGAGAGAGAGGGAGACACAGAATCGGAAGCAGGCTCCAGGCTCTGAGCCATCAGCCCAGAGCCCGATGCGGGGCTCGAACCCACGGACCGCGAGATCGTGACCTGAGCCAAAGTCGGACGCCCAACCGACTGAGCCACCCAGGCGCCCCCTTTTTTTTTTTTTTAATGTTTACTTTTGAGAAAGAGTGCCAGCAGGGGAGGGGCAGAGAGAGGGAGACAGAGGATCCGAAGCAGGCTCTGAGCTGATAGCAGCGATGTGGGGCTCGAACTCATGAACCGTGAGATCATGACCTGGACCTAAGTTGGGTGCTCAGCCGACTGAGCCACCCGGGTGCCCCTGTGATTTTCTTTAGGTCAAAAATCAGAGTAGGTGAATCTCTAGAAACAGCAAGTGGATCAGTGGTTGCCAGAGGCAGAAGGGTGAGGAGAAAGGGGCAGAGAGAGAAGGGGTGTGACTATTAATTCCTTTTGGGAGTGAAGAAAGTGCGCTGAAATTGGATGGGGGTGAGGGTGGCACAACCTTGTGAATTTATTAAATCCCACTGAACTGTACACATTAAAATAGTGAGCTTTAGGGGCCCCTGGGCGGCTCAGTCGGTTAAGCATCCGACTTCGGCTCAAGTCATGATCTCGCCCTTCGGGAGTTCGAACCCCACATTGGGCTCTGTGCTGACAGCTCAGAGCCTCGAGCACAGATGCCGTGTCTCCCCCTCCCTCTGCCCCCTCCCCACTCACGCTCTGCCTCTCTCTCTCTCTCTCTCTCTCAAAAATAACCATTTTAAAAATAAAAAGTAAAATAAATAACTACAATAAAATAAAATAGCGAGTTTTATGGCAGGTGGGCTATATCTCAATTGAAAAAAAAAAAAAACAAACCACCCTCCTGTGTGCAGGAGTAGGAACGTACTCAGGGCGAGTGACAGAAAAAAACACAGACATCCGGCGTGGCTCACGCAAGGGTTGACCGTGAGTGCCGCTCAGAGCAGCAGCAAGGCGGCACAAAGTGAACTGTGTGAACAACGGTTGGAGGGTCATGCTTTCTCGCAGATTCTGACTCTAAGGGTCTAGCCCAAGGAATCAGAATTTCTATCGAGCTCCTCCGGCTGCTGGAGGTCTGGCCTCTTGCTGCAAGGTACTTCTGGTTATCTGTGGTTTCATGACAAAACTTCATAAAACACAGAGGCATAAATTGATCTTTTAAACTGTCATGGTTCCGTGAGTTGATGGGGCTCAGCTGGGTGGTTTTCCTCTAGGATCTCGCCTATAGTTGCAGTCAGATGGTGGCTGGGGCTGGAATTTTCCAAAGGCTACTGGCTTTGGCTCACCTGTCCAGTATTTGGACCAGGATGGGCTCAACCCACCAGGGGCCGGTCAGGCCTTGACCTCTCTCCATGCGATCTTTCCTTGTGGCTAGCGTGGGCTTCCTTAGAGTAGCCTGACTTCTGATATTGGCGTGGGCTCAGGGTGGGTGGGACAGGAAGGGGGAACCACAAGATTCTTAAGGCCTGAGCCCAGAGACTGGCACATTATCATTTCTTGGTATTCTAGTGATCGAAGCAGCCACAGAGGCCACTCTAGTTCAAGGGAAGATAACATAACCCTAGTGAGACGGATTTTTAAAAGATCGGGGGCCATTTTTAATCCTCCAAAAATGTTCTGACAGATTCCCCAGGGAGGGCTCCCAGACAGCCTAGTGCGCCTTCGTGAGAGTTTGAGTCCTTGTCACCGGTTTTGTTGTGGATCTAGTCGGTGAGATTTGGGTGGGCTCTCCTAGTTGAACTGTTTTTATGTAGGAATTTGCGGATTTTGAAATACTATACCATCACCCCCACCGCCGTCATCCAAGACTCTTCCCTCTGGCTTTTAATTTGGATCTGTCTAATTTCTTCATTCCTGAGGTGATACAGGTCATGACCCAATGTGGGACCCGCAGGGCTCATAGAAACCGTAGGAATGTTCTGGCCAGTCAGCCTTTTTGCTGTATAACCTCAAGGGACTTGAACTTTCCAAGTTTCTTCCTTAGTGAACGCAAACACTCACTTTTGAGACGATGCATTAAGCAACAGCAGGGGCGCCTGGGCGGCTCAGTCAGTTGAGCGTCTGACTTGATTTCCACTCAGGTCGTGATCTTGTAGTTCCCGAGTTTGAGCCTGGGTCGGGCTTTGTGCTGACAGTGCAGAGCCTGCCTGGGATTCCCTCTCTCTGCCCCTCCTCCACATGAATGTGCTCTCTCTCTCTCTCAATCTCTCTCTCTCTCTCTCTCAAAATAAATAAACTTTTAAAAGAATAGGTATTTAAAAAAATAAGACAGTTGCTGACAGCTTCAAGAGAAAAACAAACATTGGAGGCGTGTGTGTGTGTGTGTGTGTGTGTGTGTGTGTGTGTTGCAAGTCAAGCCAATCTTTCTACAGTGGTTGGTAATATTTAACCAGAGTTGTACAACTGTTATTTTCTTTGGCCTGGAATTTCCCCCTCTGGGAATAAATTCCAAGGAAATCTATTCCCAAAGGGAAAACATGTAATTTCTCTGCAGCTGTTTTTAAGAGCACTACCCATGATAAGAAGTAACTAGGAAAAACAAACAAACAAACAAACCTGACTAATAAAAAAGAAAATCTTGAAAAAGGAGAGGAAGTGAGCAAGATAGCAACAGAAAATGCAAGTGTAGGAAGTCAAAGGGTCAGTCCCTCCACGGAAGCACTCATTCACCAAAAACTGACAGAATCAATTTTTTTTGGGGGGGGAGGGGAACTCTGGAATCCAATCAGGAGCTTACAGCAACCAGGAAGTTCTAGTGAAGGAAAAAAATTATTAAGTTTTAGTAAGAAAGGATTGTGCCCATTGGTAGATAGATGGATAAAGAAGTGTGGTATGCATATACAATGGAATATTATTCAGTGACAAAACAGAACAAAATCGTGCCATTTGCAACAACGTGGAGGCAGCTAGAGAATATTATGCTAAGTGGAATAAGTCAGTCAGAGACAAACACCATATGACTTTTATTTCATTCATATGCAGAATTTAAGAAACAAAACAAATGAACAAAGGGGAAAAAAGAGAGAGACAAACCAAGAAACACATCTTTAAAAAAATTTTTTTTAATGTTTATTCAATTTTGAGAAACAGAGACAAGTGAGGGAGGGGCAGGGAGGGATGTGTGTGTGTGTGGGCGGGGGGACACAGATTCCAAAGCAGGCTCCAGGCTCTGAGCTGTCAGCACAGAGCCCCACGTGAGGCTCGAACTCATGAACTGTGAGATCACGACCTGAGCCGAAGTCGGATGCTCAACTGACTGAGCCCCCCAGGCGCCCCCAGGCAGTGATTTTCAAAAGCATTTAAAGACTTAGGCTAACCTTAGCCATCTGGGCAAGGGACAGTAGTCAAGGATAGCAGGTGGACCCCAGGTCCTGGGAAGGAGGCTGAGAAGGAAGATACCGGGAGGAATAAGGGCTTTGAAGGACTGAAGCATATACCGGGCTATTTGGTCTACAAAGAGAATGCCCAGGGCCAGATGCACACATAGAAAAGATCTCAGAGGATTCTAGGCTTGCAACTTTAGCTGATCCTTGGTCTCTGCACAAGCAGGAGTTGAAGGCTAAGACAGGGTTGGCCTGGTTAAGCATTGTAGGAGCACCTGAGGTCAGATCCAATCTGTGAAGACTAGGAGGAAGGTTGTTGTTGTTGTTGTTTTTAACATTTCATTTTATTTTTTGAGAGACAGAAAGAGAGCAGAGGAGAGGTGGAGACAGAGGGAGACAGAATCCAAAGCAGGCTCCAGGCTCTGAGCTGCCAGCACAGAGCCCGATGCGGGACTTGAACCCATGAACCTGAGAACATGACCTGAGCTGAAGTCAGACACTCAACCGACTGAGCCACCCAGGGGCCCTGAGAAAGGTTTTTCTTCTTCTTTTTCTTGGCTCCAGGAAGTTACGGAAATCTTTGTCTACTGAGATAACAGAACACATTGTTCAGTGATGATACATGGCAAGGAATACAGTTTTGGCAAAATATTTTGAAAAAATCTCTGTCTCTCTGTCTCTCTCTGTCTCTCTCTGTCTCTCTCTCTCTCTAGCGCGCGCACACACACACACACACACACAGAAAATATCAGCCCTCGGCAATCAAGAACAACAAACCCTGGAGAAAGGGGAAAATCCGATATTCAGAGTTACCATATTATAATATTCAAAATATCCAGTTTTCAACAAAAAATGACAAGGAATGCAAAGAAACAAAAATTTGTGTCCCGTTCACAGGGAAAAAAATTAAGAGAAAACTGTCCTTGACAAAGCCCAGATATTGAACTTATTAGACAAATACTTTAAACCAATTTTCTTAAGTATGCTCAAAAAGCTAAAGAAATCGAGGAGAACAATATTTGAACCAATAGAGAATATTAAGAAAAAGGTAGAAATGATAAAAAGGAACCATATCAAATATTGGAACTAAAGAGTACAATAGTTGAAAAAAAAATATTCACTAGGGGTTTCAAAGGCAGAGTTGAGCAGGTAAAAGAAAGAATCCACAAACCTAAAGGTAGAACAATTCAAATTAGGGGCACCTGGGTGGCTCAGTTGGTTGAGCGTCTGACTTAGACTCAGGTCATGATCTCGCAGTTTGTGAGTTTGAGCCCCGCATCGGGCTCAGACAAGAATTGCACTGGCAGATTGACAAGATGTGTAACTCTTTTGGGACTTCAGAGTCTACGGAAGGCTTGTAACTTCTGACGAAAGGCTTGGACAGAAAAGAGTGATGGGGCGCCTGGGTGGCTCAGTTGGTTGAGCATCTGACTTCAGCTCAGGTCATGATTTCATAGTTCGTGAGTTCAAGCCCCACATGGGCTCGCTGCTGTTAGAACGGAGCCTGCTGTAGCTCTTGTGTTGCTCCCTCTTTCTGACCCTCCCCGATCATGTGCTCTCTCTCAAAAATAAATACAATATTTTAAAAAATTAAAAAATATATATACAAAAAGAAAAGAGTGATTATTAATCTCAGTCAAGTTTAGGTCTTAGCACATTAGTAGTACTCACTCCCTACCCATCAGCACCATGGCAGGCAGGATGCTGCAAGTCTGCTTTAATATATAAAAATTCACTTTGGGGGATGAGTGGATGGCTCAGTCAGTTAAGCATCTGACTCTTGATTTCGACTCAGGTCATAATCTCACAGCTGTGGGATCGAGCCCTGCGTCGGGCTCTGTGCAGAGCACGGAGCCTGCTTGGGATTCTCTCCCTCTCCCTTTACGCCTCACACTCTCTTTCTCTCTCCCAAAAAATAAATAAATAAACTTAAAAAAAAGAATACTGATGCAAAAATTCCCAATAGAATACAAATACTAAAAAAGCAAATTCAGCAGCGTATGAAAAGGATGATACACCGTGACCATCGGGATTTATTTCTGACATGCAACGCGATCGACATACAGAAATTTATCCGTGTGATACACCACATCAACAAAATGAAGGAAAACCCCACATGGTCATCTGAGTCGATGCAGAAAAAACATTTGACCAAACTAAGTACCTTTTCATCACAAAAAAGAAAACACACTAGGAAAACTAGGAAGAGAAGGAAACTCCCTCACCATAATAATAGGCATATTACGAAAAGAGAATCTTGAAATAGTAAGACAGGAGTGATGGATCCTATACAAGGGGTACCAATAAATTAACTGCTGATTTCTCCTAAGAAACATGCCAAAAGGCGGCGGGAGAATATACCTAAAGTACTGGAAGGGGAAAAAAAAACCTTTCAACTAAGAAAACAATATCTGGCAAAATCACTCCTTAAAAATGAAGGAGAGGGGCGCCTGGGTGGCGCAGTCGGTTAGGCGTCCGACTTCAGCCAGGTCACGATCTCGCGGTCCGTGAGTTAGAGCCCCGCGTCGGGCTCTGGGCTGATGGCTCGGAGCCTGGAGCCTGTTTCCGATTCTGTGTCTCCCTCTCTCTCTGCCCCTCCCCCGTTCATGCTCTGTCTCTCTCTGTCCCAAAAATAAATAAACGTTGAAAAAAAAAAAGGAGAAATTAAGACATTTCTGCATAAACAAAATACAGTACTTTCATAAATTAATAGGTAAGTATAAAAACCAGTATTATGTTTTTGGTTTGCAACTCTTCTTTGGGTATCTCATATTATTCAATTTTTTTTTTTTAACATTTCTTTATTTTTGAGACAGACAGAGCATGAACGGGGGAAGGGCAGAGAGAGAGAGAGAGAGAGAGGGAGACAGAGAATCTGAAACAGGCTCCAGGCTCTGAGCTGTCAGCACAGAGCCCGACACGGGGCTCAAACTCACGGACCAGGACATCATAACCTGAGCCGAAGTTGGACGCTTAACAGACTGAGCCACCCAGGAGTCCCAGGTATCTCGTATTATTTAAAGGGTAAATGCCTCTACGGGTCTGGGGGCTCAGTCAGTTGAGTGACTGACTTGATTTTGGCTCAGGTCATGATCCCGGGGTTGGGGGCGGGGGGGGGGGGGGGGGCGGGATCTAGCCCTGTGTCAGTCTCCACATTGGGCGTAGAGCCTACTTAAGATTCTCTCTCTCTCCCTCTGTCTCTGCCCCTCCCCACTCAAAAAAATCTTAAAAGGTAAAAATAATGACGAATCTATGTTAATGAGCATCTTGTAAAGATGCGACTTGTGGCAGTAACAACCTGAAAACGGTGAGACAGAGCTGTCTAGATCAGATGCAAAGCTTTTATATGCCACTGTTGCTAAGCTGATAACAATTCAAACTAGACTGTTATAAATTTAGGGTGTTACTGTAATGCCCAGGTAACCACGAAGCAAATAACTGCAAAGAAAATGAGGAGGGAATCAAAATGGTACATTAGGAAAAAAAATCAAATGCAAAAAAAAAAAAAAAAAAAGGCAGGATTTGAGGATTTGAGACTTAAATAAGACATAAGACAAACAGAAAATAGCATAGTGGCAAAAGTAAGTCCTTCTTGGGGTGCCTGGCTGGCTCAGTCAGTGGGACATGTGACTCTTGATCTTGGGGTTGTGAACTTGAGCCCCATGCTGGGTGTAGACATTACTTAAAAGAAAATCATTTTAAAAATATTTAAAGTAGATACTTCTTTAACAGTAATGTAAATGGATTAAATCTTTAAATGTAAATGGATTAACACAGCAATCAAAAAACAGGCTGGCAGAATAAATTTTTTATTCTTTATCTCATCTCATCTTATCTTTGACAGACAGAGAGATAGTGAGCAGGGGAGAGGGGCAGAGGGAGAAAGAGAGAATCTTGAGCAGGCTTCATGCTCAGCCTCAATCCCACGAACTGAGCTGAAATCAAGAGTTGAATGCTCAGCCAACTGAGCCACCCAGAATAAATTTTTTAAAACATAATTCAACTCAATACCACCTATAGGAGACTTACTTTAGGCTCAAAGACTCTAATAGGTTGAAAGTGGAAGGATAGAAAAAGAGATTCCATGTAAGTAGTAACTAAGAGAGAGCTGAAGTAGCTATAAAAATACCAAGTAAATAAAGTCTATGAAAAAATTACAAGAGACAAAAGGGAGTTATATAATAATAAAATGATTAATTCACTAGGAAGATATAACACCTACAAATATATACGCACCATCATGAGATCTTCAAAATATATGAACCAAACAATGAGAGAATCAAAGGGAGACACATACAGAGCTCTCCAGGGGTGCCTGGGTGGCTCAGTCGGTTAAGCATCCGACTTCGGTTCAGGTCATGATCTCACAGATCATGGGTTCGAGCCCCCCATTGGGCTCTGTGCTGACAGCTCAGAGCCTAGAGCCTTTTCGAATTCTGTGTCTTCCTCTCTCTCTGCCCCTCCCCTGCTTGTGCTCTGTCTCCCTCTCAAAAATAAATAAAACATTAAAAAATTAAAAAAAAAAAAAAAAGACAGCTCTCCAAAAATAGTTGGGTACTTGAACACACCCAACTTCCCGTGATGGATAGAAAACCAAGACATAAGATCAACAAGGAAGTGGAGGACTTGAACAACTTTATAAACCGACTGGACCTAACAGACATACACAGGACACTCCCTCAACAAAAGCAGCAAATGTGTTCCTCTCAAGTTCAAAAAAATGACATTTTCCAGGACAGACCATATGATAAGCCTCAATATAGTCCTCAGTAGATTTAAACAGACTGCAATCATACCAGGTATCTTTTCCAACCACAATACCAGAGCTAGAAATCAATCAGAGAAGAAAAACTGGAAAAGGCACAAATATGTAGAAATTCAGAAACACACTCTTAAACATGCAATGGACCAAAGAAGAAAGCACAATGACTAGAAAATAGGGGCGTCTATTTGAGAGGCACCTGGGTGGCTCAGGCAGTTGAGTGCTGGATTCTTGATTTCAGCTCAGGTCATGATCCCAGGGTCATGGGATTGAGCCCTGCCTCGGGCTCCGCACTGAGTATGGAGCCTACTTAGGATTCTCTCTCTCGCTCTCCCCACCACCCTCTCCCCCACTCTCCGTCTCCGTCTCTGTCTCTTTCTCTAAAAAAGAAAAAAAAAGAAAAGAAAAGAAAATACTTTGAGAGGAAAGATGAAAACACAACATAGCAAAACTTATGGCATGCAGTAAAGCCAGGAATCAGAGGGCTATTTGCATCCGTAAAAGTCTTTATTAAAAAAGGGAAAAAGGTGGGTCTCCTGGGTGGCTCAGTTGGTTAAGCTTCCAACTTTAGCTCAGATAAAGATCTCACTGTTCTTGAGTTCGAGCCCCGCATCAGGCTCTGTGCTGACAGCTCAGAGCCGGGAGCCTGCTTCGGATTCTGTGTCTCCTCCTCTCTTTGCCGCTCCCCCACTCATGCTCTCTCTCTCTATGTCTCTCTCTCTCTCTCTCTCTCTCTCTCTCTCTCTCAAAAATAAATAAATAATTCAAAGACTGGAAGCCTAAGTCTCACAGAAAGAAGAAAATACACATTAGGAACATAAATAAAAATTAAAAAATGGAAAAGCAAGTGGATCAGTGAAACCAAAAGTTGGTTCTTTGAAAAGAGCACCGAAATTAACAAACCTTTAGCAAGATTGACCAAAAGAAAAGATGCAAATAAGTAAAATCAGAAATAAAAGTGAGGACACTACAAACATCCGTCCATCAATACAGTCAGTAGGAGAATACCACAAATATTATTGCAGCCAATAAACTAGACAGCCTTGATGAATTGGGAAAAATTCCCAGAGACATATTAACAAAATTGACTGTAAAAATTGAAAATCTCAGTAGACCGATAACTACTAAAGAGATTGAATCAGTAATCAAAAACCTCCCAACAATGAAAAGTCTGGGACCAAATGGCTTCACGGGTGAATTGTGCCAAACAGTTAAAGAATTAGCATTAAACATTTCTCAAACTCTTCCAAAATATAGAGGCGGAGGAAACGTTACCTAACTGATTCTATGAGGCCAGCATTTCCCCATCAAATCCAGTCAGATATACCCACAAACAAAAAAACAAAAAAACCAAAAGAAAACAAAAACCCCCACAAAAACCGAAGCCAAAACCAAGACCAATCCCAAAAACAAAAAACCCTGAAAAAACTACAAACCAAAATCCTGTGGCTGTAGATGCAAAACTTCTTGACAGAAAACTGGCAAACTGAATCCAACATCATGTGAAAATGACTATACACTATGAACATGGGGGATTTAGCCCAAGAATACAACGGTGGTTCATCATAAGAAAATTAAGCGATGTGGGACACCGGGGTGGGGGGGGGTTCAGTCAGTTAAGCGTCCGACTTCAGCTCAGGTCATCATCTCACGGCTCGTGGGTTCGAGCCCCACGTCAGACTCTGTGCTGACAGCTCAAAGCCTGGAGCCCACTTGAGATTCTGTGTCTCCCTCTCTCTTTGCCCCTCTCCCGGTCCCGCTCTCTCTCTCTTTCTCTCTCTCTGTTAAAAATAAATAAACTTAGGGGAAAAAAGGACTGAGGGGTGCCTGGCTTGCTCAGTCAATAGAGTATGCGACTCTTGACCAATGAGTTGTGAGTTTGAGCCCCGCATTGGGTGTAGATTACTAAAAAAAAAAAAAAAAAAAAAAAAGGTGGAATAGTGATTACCAGAGTTGGGCAGAGAGCAGAATGGAGAGTGTATTTTTTTTTCTTTTTTTTTTTTCTTGAGAGAGACAGTGCATGTGCATGTGCACACATAAGTGAATAGGTGAGCAGAGGAGGGGACAGAAGGAGAGGGAGAGAGAAACCCTTAAGTAGGTACCACTCCCAGTGAGGAGCCTGACACAGGGCTCTATCTCAGGGCCATGAGATCATGACCTGATGAGCCACCCAGGCGACCCAGAGAGTGTATTTTATTTATTTATTTATTTATTTATTTATTTCCAATTTTTTTCAATGTTTTATTTATTTTTGAGAGAGCTCAAGCAGGGGAGGAGTAGAGAGAGGGGGACAGAGGATCTGAAGCAGGCTCTTCGCTAACAGCATCAGGGAGCCCGATGTGGGGCTTGAACTCACGAACCAAGAGGTCATGACCTGAGCCAAGGTCGCCGCTCGACCAACTGAGCCACCCAGGCGCCCCAAAGAGAGTGTATTTTATAGCTTAAAAAAAATGTATATTTGGTCCTTGTCTCCAGTTTCTGACGCAGGGTTCCTACCTCCCTTGGAATTTCCTGGTGGTAGGAGCATCTTCTGTCCTATCGAGGCCACACTTGGTGGGCTCCCTGACAGCATTGGAATGGAGGCCGGTTCCCTGAAAAACCGAGGCATGATTAGAGGAAGGCTTTCGGCCTCAACTCCCAATCTCCACAGAGGTGAGAAGGGCTGGAGACCGAAGGACTCACCAAGGCCGGTGATTTCATCAGCCACGCCTACGTAATGAAACCTCCATAGAAACCCGTAAACAACCCTCTTCGGAGAGTTGCTGAGGTGGTGACCACATAGATGTGCTGGAAGGGTGACATGGCCAGAGTGGGCACGGGAACTCCATGACGCCTCCCACTCTTTGACCTACGCATCTCTTCTACTTGGCTGTTCCCGAATTATATTCTTCATTGTAAACAGGTAACAGTAAGTAAAGAGGCTTCCTAAGTCCTGTGAATCATTCCATCAAATTACTGGACTTGAGGTAAGGGCTGTGGGAACTCCTGGTTTACAGCCGGTTGGTCAGAAGGACAAGTGGTATCCTGGAACTTGTGACTGGTGTCTCCAGTTGGGGGCAGTCTTCTAGGACAGAGCCCTCAACCTGTGGGGTCTGCACAAACTCCAGGCCGTGTCAGAATCGCAATAAATTGTAGGGTACCCAGTTGGTGGCTAGAGGGCTGGAGAATTGTTTGGTGTGGAGAAAACCCACACATTTGGTGTCAGAAGTGGAGGGAATGAAAACATTTCAGAGGGAGTTAAGAGCTGCACAGTTTCAGTCTGGGACGTCGCAGACGGCCTGGAAATCTATAGTGGGGACAGGTGCACAACAATATGAATGTATTTGATGGCACTAAATATACACTTAAAAAGGGTTAAAATGTTAATTTTGTGTTCTGCACATTTTACCACAAGAAAAAAAGTATTTAGAAAATCTGAGTGTGATCGCGTATGAATGTAAAGGAAGAAAATAGCGGCTGTGCAGTGAGGCAATCAGACGTCTCTGCACTGAGTCATCAAAATCAATGTCACTGATGAGAGACAGAAGGGCATCATTCCCCTCCTGATGTAATGCCCCAAGAAGCACTCAACATCACTTACACTAGGCATTCTGGCAGAGAATGCTTAACCAGAACCTAATAATGAAAAAACAGACAGACACAAAACAAGGACAATTCTATTGAAAAAAAGAAAGAAGCGGGGCACCTAGGTGGCTCGGTCGGTTGAGCATCCGACTTCGACTCAGGTCATGATCTCACTGCTCATCGGTTCCAGCCCCGTGTTGGGCTCTGTGCTGACAGCTGGGGGCCTGGAGCCTGCTTTGGATTCTGTGTCTTCCTCTTCTCTCTGCCCCTCCCCTGCCTACACTCTGTCTCTGTCTCTCTCTCAAAAATAAACATTAAAAATTAAAAAAAAAATCATAAGGAAGAGAAAATATATTTATAGTTCTGTACTGTATTTATTGAAAAAATATTTTTAATTATTTTTAATTAATTAAAAAAGCATGAGCCCATGCTGCTCAAACCCATATATTGTCAAGGGTCATATATATATATATATATATATATATATATATATATATATATATATTATCATATACTACAGTTCTATATTATTATAATTGTATTGTATATAATTATGTGGTTAAATTATAAAACTATATTTGGCTATAATACATAATATACAATTATATATATTATATACTAGATTATATTAAATTAGTACATGCATGTTATAGCTATATTATATATATTAAAGCTATAATATATAATTATATACATTATAATTATTTTATGTTATAATATGTTATTATTAAAGCTATAATTTTTAATTATATTATAATAATTATTAGATGTTATACTACATCAATATATATAATATTATATATTATAGTTGTATTATTATGTATTAAAGCTAATGGGGCAAAATGTTAGCAATTTGAAATTATGGGTAAAGGAAAGGACACACAAATGTCCTATTATTCTGACTCTTGGAAATTTTCTGTAAATTAGAAATTATTTACAAATAAAATATTTTTATTTTTATTATGTACTGATTCATTTATTTACTTTTAAGTAAACTCTACCCCCAACATGGGGCTCAAACTCACCACCCCAAGATCAACAGTCACATGCTCTGCCAATTGAGCCAGCCAGGTGCCCCTACAGATAAAATATTTGTAAATTATCTGTACACTGATACAGTTTTCATCACGGATTCATTCTGTCACTCCAACAGTAACTACTGAGTGTGTAGGCCCTGTGTCAGGCACTAAGAATTCCATTGAACAGTCCCAGCTCCTGCCTTGAGGAATGCCATATCTTAGCGGATATTAACAACACATTACATACCTAAGTATCTCAGTGGAATTATGGTACCCAGGCGGCTCCTAGTCTGTTTGATCTTTTTCTTGCTACATTTTTCCCATCCCAGGATGCAGCTGTAATATTTATTAGCTATTGACCTTGCCTAAGTTACTATCTCTCCATTTCGGTTTTCTCATCTGTAAATACTGAATAAAAAATAGGCCTACCTCATAGGGTTGTTATAAGTTTAAATGAGTTGATGCATGTACAGTCTTTAAATAGCTTCAGACACAGAGTCAACAGTATAAATGTGTTCTTTAAAAACAAAGGAAAAACTTAAAAAAAATTTTTTTAATATTTTTTCGTTTTGGAGAGAGAGAGCACAAGCAGGGCAGGGGCAGAGAGAGGGAGATGCAGAATCCGAAGCAGGCTCCAGGCTCTGAGCTGTCAGCCCAGAGCCTGATGCGGGGCTCAAACCCACAGACCATGAGATCATGACCTGAGCCAAGGTCGGACGCTCAACTGACCGAGGGGCCCCTGGATAATTTCTCTTAATAGCAATGATCTCCTAATTGGTCAGTTGTCACTTGCCCCTTCTCCCATCTGTCCTCCACAGCAGAGTGATTTATTTTCAAAATGCCAGGCAGCCGAGTTCCATCTCTGCTGAAAGTCCGATCATTGCCTTCTTGCTCTGACATGGAAGTCATTCATCGCCTCCTGGCCCCCACTGTGTAGCAGGAAGTTGGCTGGAGACAGACGCTGTCCGCAGCTCGCAGGATGAGCTCCGATTGGTCCACTTATAGACAACACATGAGATAAGCTGACTCGATCAAAATGAATCCAAGAATTCTGAGAGATTGTTGAGGGACCAGAAGTTCTCTCTCTTGCTTTTCATTGTGTGGTGTATGGATGGGGTTTCTGGATGAAGAAACTTTTGGAGATGATATTTATCTTCATTATTTTAATTGTGCTGATTGATTTATGGATGACATATATCAAAAGTTATCAAATTGTACACTGTGAATATGCACAGTTTATTATATGTCATTTATACCCCAGTTAAGGGTTGTTGTTTTTTTTTTAATGGTAGACGATCTCAACGGGCACTTCCCCAAAACAGATACATAGAAGGCAAGTAAACATATGAAAAGATGTTCAACGTCATGAGTCAGTAGGAAGACGAAAACAAGAATGACAGTAACATTTCTTTACTCTTGTAGAATGGCTTAAAAAAAAACACTGACAAAACCAAATCCAGTAGATTACCCCCCTTATCCATGATTTTACTTTCCGTGGTTTCAGTTACCCAGGGACTGGGTCAACCTCTGTCCAGAAGCATGACCCTCCTTCCATGACCCTCCTTCCTCTGTATCCTATCCTCCTGCTGACATATGGTAGCTAACACTGCATCACAATGCCCTGTGTCATCCACCTTACATCATCTCATCACATAGACATGTTATCATAAGCAGGGTGAATACAATACAGTGACATATTTTGAGAGAGAGAGAGACTACATTCACATAGTTTTATTATAGTGCATTATTATTCTATCAGTAGTAATTGTTAAAAAAAATTTTTTTAGTGTTTTATTTATTTTTGAGACAGAGACAGACAGAGCATGAGCAGGGGAGGGGCAGAGAGAGAGGGAGACACAGAATCCGAAGCGGGCTCCAGGCTCCGAGCTGTCAGCACAGAGCCCGACGCGGGGCTCAAGCTCACAAACCGCGAGATCGTGGCAGAGCCAAAGTCGGACGCTTAACTGACTGAGCCACCCAGGCACCCCGAGTAGTAATTGTTGTTAATCCGTTACCGTGCCTAGTTTATAAATTAAACTTTATCATAGGTATGTATGTTTAGGAAGAAACATAGGGGGTGGTACTGTCTGTGGCTTTAGGCATCCACGGGGTCTTGGAACAGATTCCCTGGGGACAAGGAGGAGACTTAGAGATGAGAATGTGGAATAATTATAACTCTCAGATGTTTTTGGTGGGAGTGCAAATTTATACAGCCACTTTGGAAACCATGTTGGCAGTTAACTATAAAGTTACACATACACTTACCGTAATAGGCGGCCATCCTGTTCCCATTTATATAAGTGAAATGAAAATATGGTCACCCAAAAACCTGCACATGGATGTTTATAGCAGTTTTGTTTGTAACAGTAAAAGATTGGGTGCTAGGGCGCCTGGGTGGCTCAGTCGGTTAAGCGGCCGACTTTGGCTCAGGTCACGATCTCACGGTCCCTGAGTTCGAGCCCCGCATCGGGCTCTGTGCTGACAGCTCGGAGCCCAGAGCCTGTTTCAGATTCTGTGTCTCCCTCTCTCTCTGACCCTCCCCCGTTCATGCTCTGTCTCCCTCTGTCTCAAAAATAAATAAACATTAAAAAAAAATTAAAAAAAAAAAAAAAAGATTGGGTGCTAATTCTGACCAATGCGTTTTCTGCACTTGTGATGATCATATTTTTTTCACCTTTATTCTATCAATATGGTAAATTGCATTGATTGATATTCAGATATTGCAATATACTTTGCATTTCTGGGATAAACCCCACTTGATGAAATATATGAGCATTTTTATATTTTTCTGGATTTAGTCTGTTAAGATTTCATTAAGGATTTTTGCATCTCTGTCCATGAGGGGTATTGGTCTGTAGTTTTGTTTTCTTCTAATGATTTTTGTCAGGTTTTTGTAATAAATAATGCTGGGCTCATAAAATGTGTTGAAAGGTGTTTACTACTTCTCTATTTTTCTGAAAGACTTTGTATAGAATTGGCATTATTTCTCTCTTAAATTTTTCATAGGTAGGAAAACTATTTGGGCCTGGAGTTTTATTTGTAGGAACTTCTTAAAAATATGAATTCAGATTCTTTACTTGATATAAGGTTATTCATAATTTCTATTTCTTCCAAGTCAGTTTTGATAATGTGTGCCTTTCAAGGAGTTTGTCCATTTTAATTCTCTTATTATGCTTTCAATGCTTTTATGATATGTAGGGATGTCTCTACTTTTTTCATCCTGATAGTAGTAATTTATATCTTCTCTCTTATTTTCTTGATTATTCCAGCTAGAGTCTCATCAAGTTTATTGATTTTTCTACAGCTTTTGATTTCATTGATTTCCCTTCTCACTATATTCATGTATTTCTTTAAACGGTTGAGCACAATTATGAAAGCTGTTTTAATATTCTTATCTGCTAGATTCAACACCTCTGTCATTTCTGCATCTGTTTCTATTCATTTATGGGTTTTCCTCGTTATGGGTCACATTTTTCTGCTTCTTGGCTTGTCCACTAACTTTTGATTGGATACAGGATGCTGTAGATGTTATTTGTTGAGTAGCTAGACTTTGTTGTCTTCTTTTAAAGGTGTGGACTTTGTTCCAGGGACGCCTGGGTAGCTCAGTTGGTTGAGCGTCCAACTTCAGCTCAGGTCATGATCTCATGGTTTGTGAGTTCGAGCTCCACATCAGGCTCTGTGTTGACAGCTCAGAGCCTGGAGCCTGCTTCGGTTTCTGTGTTTCCCTCTCTCTCTCTCTCTCTCTCTCTCTCTGCCCTGCCCTGTTAGTGCTCTGTCTCTCTCAAAAATAAACATTTAAAAAAATTAAAAAACAATTTAAAGGTGTTGGACTTTGTTCTGGAAGACAGTTAAGTTACTTCTGGATCTGTTTGATCTCCTTGAGACTTCTCCTGAAAGTTGTTTTTAGGGGTGCCTGGGTGGCTCAGTCGGTTAAGCATCTGACTCTTGCTTGCACCTCAGGTCATGATCTAATGGTTTGTGGGATCAAGTCCCACATTGGGCCCTGCACTGACAGCATGGAGCCTGCTTGGGATTCTCTCTCTCCTCTCTCTCCATCCCTACCCCCCCCTCACCTTCTCTCTCTCAAAATAAATAAGTAAACTTTTTAAAAGTTTTTTTTTTTTAATTTCAAAATAAGCAATTCACAGGAAATTTCAAAGGTAGTACAAAGAGGGCCTATGTACCCTTCACCAGGTTTCTCCCATGGCTTCATCTTCCATAACTACAGTACAATACCAAATCAGGACATTTACATTGATAAAATATGTGTGTATAGTTCAATGCCATTTTATCACGTGTATAGATTCATGTAATTACCATCACAATCAAAACAAAACCATTCCATAAAGTTCTGTCTCATTGTACCCCTTCATAGTTCATGCCCCAACCCCACTCTGGCAATGAGCAATTTGCTCTCCATTTCTCTACTTATGTCATTTCAAGAATGTCATATAAATGGAATCATACAGTATGTAACCTTTGGGACTATCTTTTTTCGTGTGGCATCGTGCCCTGGAGATCCGTCCAACAGCTCAGAACCGTATACGTCGCTGGCTAGTATTCCATGTTATGGATGTTTGTTTAACCATTTAAGCAAGCCGTAACTATATTTTTATTTACATTTTTTTAAATGTTACGTTTTGTTACAGTTCTTTTTGTTACAAGTCTACTGTTTAATCTCTCAGGATTAAAAGAAAAAAAGAAAAACCTATTATTAGGATTCTAAAGAATTACACAACAAAGGAATGTCAAGAGGAGGGCACAATTGCCCCATTCTCTGGGAATACATCAGCTATTTCAGCTTAACCCCTGAACAAAACGAAATACATTGTTTATTTTTTCTAAGTGACATAATGTGGCATCGCTATCTTCATCTGACCTTATAACTTCCAAACAAAAAGCTTCATCTTAAGCTTGGTAAAAAAACTTTTAACAGGATGATAGCCTGCCTCAATATGTAGCGTGTATCTTAGGGGACACATTTTTAAATGATTATAACACAGGAATAAAGCTATTAACAATGAAGTCGTCAATTCAGAATCTGGAATATTCAGTCCAAGGACTTTGCCTCAAAATCTTCATCCCTTGTTTGCCTCTATCTGTATTCTCTTTTTGGCAACTGAATCAGTGCCTTGAGACCAAAAGGATATTTCTTTTCATCACAGTAGATTACATGTTATTTAGTGTTTGCTCCTGTTGTCTTGCTTGAGTTTTCTTTCCTTTTTTCAAAATTTTATTTAACATTTATTCATTTTTGAGAGACAGAGTGTGTGGGGGAGGGGCAGAGAGAGAGGAAGATGCAGAATCTGAAGCAGGTTCCAGGCTCTGAGCTGTCAGCACAGAGCCTGGTGAGGGGCTCAAACTTAGGGACTATGAGATCATGACCTGAGCCGAAGTCCGAAGCTCAACCGACTGAGCCACCCGGGGCGGGGGGGGGGGGGGGGGGGGGCGGCAATTGCTTGTGATTTCTATTTGCTGCTTCTTTCTCATGTTGACCTTTCAAAACACTCCTTCTATGAGGAGTCTGAAAATTTTCTTCTACCTTTTCTCTTCTTTTCACCTCCTTGATCATCTCCTTGTTCAGAATCAGAGGCTCCACGTGACCCCCGTGTTAGCTGAAATTCCGCCTTTTGATTCAACTTTTGTGTTTCCCTCTGGGCTGTCCAGCTCTTTTCTTGGTTATCTTTTTCCTTCTGACCCTCTTCGTCCTTTTTAAGCTGCTTTTTAGGTTATCATATCGCTCTCTGAAGGACAAGGTTATGTTACCATTTTGGATCGGCCTCTTGGTTTTAGAATCTTGACTTGTGTAAATAGGGGATTGGAAAAAACGAACAGCTCATGTGACAGCTGGTTTAACCATTCACCTGATGAAGGTCATTTGAGTTGTTTCCGGTTTGGGTGTATAACAAATAAAGCTGCTATGAACGCATACATAGAGGTTATGTGGACTAAAGTTTTCATTTCTCTGGGTAAGTGCCCAGGAGTATGATTGCTAGGTGATATGGAATGTGTATGTTTACTTTGTTAAGACACTGACAAACTATTTTCCAGAGGGTACCATTTTACATCTCTACCAGTAACGTATGAGATCCAGTTCCTTAGCTTCTTCTCCAGCATTTGGCATTAGCCTTATTTTTATTTCTTTATTTGTTTTTAAGTAGGCTCCATGCTGGGAACGGAGCCCAACACAGGGCTTGAAATCACCACCCTGAGATCAAGACCTGAGCTGAAATCAAGAGTCAGATGCTGAACCAACTGAAACACCCAGGTGCCCCAGCACTGTTTTTTTTTATTTTTGGCCATTCACATTGCTATGGAACGAACTGTGTCATTCCTCCTTCCCCCACCCCAAATTCATAGCTTGGATGCCTAACCCACAATTTGACTGTATTTGGAGATAGGGTCCTTAGGAGGTAATTAAGGGTAAGTGAGGGCACAAAGGTGGGGCTTCGATCCAATAGGATTAGTGTCCTTATGAGAAAAGATACCAGAGATCTTGCTGTCTCTCCCTCTGTGCACACACACAAGGAAAAGCCATGGGAGGACACAGTAAGAAGGGAACCATATACAAGCCAGGAAGAGGGCCCTTACCAGAAACCAAAAGGGGGATTCTGGTTAAATTGACCAGGCCAGGGTGATCGGACATCATCAAGGACGGTGGATAAGGAATGCAACCAGATATGGGGGGGTGGGGAGAGGTTCTGTTTAAATTGCCCTAGCTGAATTCTTCCTAAAATTGGACAAATACAGAAGTCCAAAAAGAGTAGCTGAAAAGGTCAGGGAGTGTGACTGGAGTTTGGTCAGCGAGAACATATTTGTCAGTTCTTTTCCCTATACCGTGCAGCCCCTTGGTTTTTTTTTTGTTGAGCCCTTATAATGTGTCATGTACAGCTTTAAGTGTTTTAGATATGCTTATTAATCCTCTTGTCAGGCAGATATGATTATCTCCACTTCAAAGTTGCCGAAGATGAAACTCCCGGGAACTGACTGGTCTAGGACTCCAAACATGGAGAGTTGGAACCCTGGCGCGTCTGGGTGGCTCAGTGGGTTAAACGTGGGACTTTGGCTCAGGTCGGGACCTCCCCATTCTGAGTTTGAGACCCGCCTTGGGTTCTGTGCTGACAGTTCAGAGCCTGGAGCCTGCTTGGGATTCTGTGTCTCCTTCTCTCTCTGCCCCTTCCCCACTCACGCTCTGTCTCTCTCTCAAAATTAAACATAAAAAAAAAAAAATTCAAACCCACATTTGTACTAGTTAAATGATTAGTTAAATGAACACTGCTAAACTGTAAATAGGACAATGTAAATGTCAAATATAAGCCACAAAATTCACCCCTAATCCTATGGCCTACCCTAATTAACAATTAACAGGGAAAGGCCCTCCGCTGTCGCCCAGGAATCCACCCCCGCCCCTAGCCTGCAGCCAGAGACAAGGGGAACAGCTGCGCCCCGCAGCCTTTCCTGGCCGGGCGGGGACGGGAAGCCCCGCCCACCGCTCCGTTGCAGCCAATAGCGCCTGGGCCTTTGGGGGCGGGGCCGAAACTGTGATTGGGCACTTCTGGGGGCGGGGCCGGGCAGGGAGCTGAGGGCACCGACTGGTGTGCGAGTCGCGGCGCGCCAAGTTCTGGGTTCCGGACTCTCACGCAGGTGTCACGTGGCGGGCACACTGTCGGGCGCGGGTCGGCGGGTCTACGAGTGGCAGTGGCGGCAGCAGCGTGGGGCCTCGGGGTCGCCCGGCCGGTGTGCGGGACACTGCTCCGGTAGGTGGGCGGCTTTGGGTGCCAGGACCTTGGTGTGCCCAACGCTCTCGGGGCGCTTTGTTGTGTGCGCCTTTCCGCCCCGCTTCCCCCGGCGGCTCTGAGAAGCCGGAAAAGGTGAGGAGCGCTTTACTAGTGCCTGGCATGAGGGGTGGGACGGCGGCGAGCCCGGATGCCCGGTCTCTGGTCACTGGTGGGCTCGGCCTTTGACACAGATGCGACGGCTTATTGCTGTTAGAGGAGTCGCTCCCTGCTGAGCAGTTTTCTTGTAGAGCATTTTAAATTTAAGCGCAGCCCTTCACCTCGCTACAATATGCTCTCAACAGCGCTGCAAGTGGAGTGCTATCACGTGGCCCATTTTACAGATGAGGAAGGTGAGGCTCGAAGAGAAGAGCCGACTTAGGCGCGACCTTGCAGATAGCAAAATGGCAGAGCCCGGAATCAAACGGAAGCTCTCAAAGGCTGTGCGTTCAACCATTGCATATATGGCCTGCTCTGCTTTTGGAGTGTGAACAGATCCCCGCGGGGGAGAGGCTGCGCCTGTTGTCTGCAGTCTGTCACCCCCTGTTCTAGGAGACAAACGTTGCACTGTAGGATTCTTGGCCTGGTGCCCTGTGCTTCATGGTCCTGGAAGTGAAGTGACCCTTGGTCCGCTGAGACCAGCACAAACATGTGTCTTTAGGCAGTTGCTAGACTGGAAACACCAGTTCAGGTTCTTATGGAATCACATTTTAAATTTCTTACTTGAGGGAACACACACTGGAGGTGGGCAGCTTGTGCTTTCATTTAGTGTGCAGTGTTCTGGGAACATGTTTTGGAACTAAAGGTAAACCCGAGTTCAGATTCTGGCTCTTATCTCTGTAGGACTTTAGACCACTTAGCTCTCTTAGCCTCGGTTTCCTTCTCTATAAAGTAGGAAACACAGAATCTGTGTGTGGGACATCCAGATGGCATCCAACAGGGTAGTTCCCTCAGGAGACTTCTGGCTGGTTCCACTTGCAAAGGCCCAGGGAAGATTTGTAGGCGTGGGGAGGCTGAGGACCTTGGCAAGTAAATTCGCTTACCAGGTCTGTTTCCGTGAGGTTGAGGTGAGGCTCGTGCTACACGTGCAGAGTGCTATTTCCCCAACAGAAATATCCAGCACTTGATGATAGTAACGGCTGCAGTGGGCTGTGTTCTCCAGGGGTGCTCAGCCCAGGTTCCTGAGTGGTGACAGAGATGGCCCTAAGGACCCCAGGTTTCTTTAATAACCATAGTAGCTGGTAGGTTTCAGTGCCTGGCCTGTTCTACGTGCTCTACGTAGGTCTTGTAGCTCATTTAACTCTCCCTCCCAGTTCAGAACTGTCTTCCCTCCTGTGTTTTATATGAGGGGACTGAGAAACACAGGTGTCAGTAACTGGGGTTGCACATTAGGAAGAGGAGAGCAGGATTTGAACCCGGCAGGCTGCCTTCAGCACAGTTTCCTCGGGTGTGGGTGGGGAGTGGGAGAATTGGAGGGGCCTGGCTTGTGAGATGTCTGCCACCTGCTCTTACATACCCTTGATCTCCCCCAGATGGGTTTCTGTAGTTGTTACTTTCAGATTTCACAGATGGATTGAGGAAATGGCTTAAGACCAGATTTCTAGAACCCAGTTTGAAACTTGTACTGTCAAGGTGAAGAATCTGTTCTCCCGTCCCTGCTCTCACCCTTGGTCCTCAAGTCTCATCTCTTGAGCCCCTGCTTTGTTCCCCCAGCTTCAGCCACAAGGGCCTGATTTCTGGCCCTTCACAAGTCAAATTTCTTACCATTTTAGGGCTTTTGCACTAAAGGCTATAAGGGGAGGAACACTTTCAGAGGGGAAGGTGTTCTTATCCCAGATCTCATAAGCTTGGCTCCTTCGCACTTAAGATCTCAGCTCAGGCACCTTCCACGTCTGTTCTAAGTCCTCATAGCAGTCATCACCAGCTGAGATTATCTTGTGTATTTCTTGTTTCCACGTTTATTAGTCTGCTCCTCATAAGAGCAGGGCCCCTGTCTCATTGACCCGCGTATTCTTAGTTCCTAGCTCAGTGCCTGGGACACAGGAGTTGCTCTATAAATATTTGTTGCAGGAATGAATGAACTAATTGCAGGCTAATAACAGGAGTAGGGTAGATCTCTTCAGTATCAAAAGCTTGTTTTGAACTAAACATAGAATTAACCGGATGATCCAGCAATTCCACTTTGGGTCTAGACTCGAAAGGATTGAAAGCGGGGACTTGGTATTTGTTCATGTTCACGGCACATTAACAGCATCACTTATGGTAGCCAAAAGGTGGAAGCAACCCAAGTGTCACTGATGGATGAATGGATAAACTATATACTGTGTGGCATCTATATACAGTGGAATATTATCCAGACTTAAAAGGGAAGGAAATTCCAGCACGTGCCGCAACATGGGTGAACTTTGAAGACCTTGCACCACGTGAAATAAGCCAGACAGAAAAGGGCAGTGTGTGGTTTCGTTTACCGAGGTAATTGAAATAGTCAAATTCATAGAAATGGAATAATTGTGACCACCATCTTGGAGAGGTGTTCAGTGGGTACCCAGAATTGCAGTTTGGGATGATGAAAAAGTTCTGGAGATGGATGGTGGACGTGGTTGCACAACAAAGTCCGTGTATTTAAGGCCGCTGAATTGCACTTAAAAGTGGTTAAAATGGGGGCGTTTTGGTGGCTCAGTCGGTTGAGTGTGACTGTTGATTTTGGCGTCAGTCATGATCTCACCCCGAGTTGGGCTCCGTGCTAAAGGTGGAGCCTGCTTGGGATCCTCTCTCCCTCTCTCTGTCTGCCTCTCCCCTGCTTGCTTGCTCTCTCTTGCAAGCTCTCTCTCTCTAAAAAAAAAAAAAAAACATTAAAATAAATTTTTTTAGAGGGGCCCTTGGGTGGCTCAGTAGGTCAAGCATCTGAGTTCCACTCAGGTCATGATCTCGCAGCCCACAGGTTCAAGCCCCATGTTGCACCTTGTGCTGACACCTCAGAGCCTGGAGCCTGCTTCAGATTCTGTGTCTCCCTCTCTCTCTGACCCTCCCCGACTCGCAGTTTCTCTCTCTCAAAAATAAACATTAAAAAATATATTTTTAGAGAGAAAGCATGGGGGCGGGGTGGGGAGAAGGTGGGGCAGAGAGAGAGAGAGGGAGACACAGAATCCTGCTCCGGGCTCTGAGCTGTCAGCACGGAGCCCAACGGGGGGCTCAAATTCACAAGCAGTGAGATCATGACCTGAGCCCAAGTCGGCAGCTTAACCGACTGAGTCACTCAGGCACCCCAATAAACATTAAACACCCCATTAAAAATGGTTAAAATGGCATAGAAAGACAAATACCATTTTGGTTTCATTTATTTGTGGATTTTAAGAAACAAAACAACTGAACAAAGAAAAAAGAGAAATTAATAGACTCTTCAATATAGAACAAACTGATGGTTGCCAGAGGGGAGGTGGCTCGGCGGGGGGGGATGGGTGAAATAGAAAAAAAAATTTTTAAATAAAAATTTTAGGGGCGCCTGGGGGGCTCAGTCGGTTAAGCGTCCGACTTCAGCTCAGGTCATGATCTCGCGGTCCATGAGTTTGAGCCTTGCGTCAGGCTCTGTGCTGACAGCTCAGAGCCTGGAGCCTGTTTCAGATTCTGTGCCTCCCTCTCTCTGACCCTCCCCCATTCGTGCTCTGTCTCTCTCTGTCTCAAAAATAAATAAACGTTAAAAAAAATTTTAAATAAAAATTATTTTAATTAAAAAATGGTTAAAATGGTAAATCTTATGTATATTTTATCAGTTAAAAAAATGAGGAAAAAGTTCAAGGTATATTATTTTTCAGGCAACCTCCAAACCTCAAGAAAATATGCTCTTTTCTAAAATACGTGTCTTTTCTAAATATAATATTAGCTTAAAAAGGATGACCTTCCCTCTGCCTCTTAAAAGAGGGATCTCTTTCTTGTTTCATCAACTATCTGGTCCTCCCCGGTCAAGTTGACACATAAATTAGCTATTTACATTCAAGATCTTTGTCTTCCTTACTGTAATTCAGATTGCCCCAGGATATAGTAGGTCTAATTGACTTCAAAGATACCACAGATGAGATCTATAGTAGGTGTAATTGATTTAATTGAAACAAAACAAAGAATCTTGATCTCTGTGTTTGAATAAAGCATTCAAACTTCTTCATGGTTAAAAGAAAAAGGCTTAGCTTGGACTCAAGAGTATGGGTTTAAGAAGGATGTGGATTAAGTACCCCATGTGGGGGATGGCTTGATCCTGAGTGGTATGGGATACAGGTGGGTGGGCAGTGACAGCTGGAGGGCGGGGCCACACGTGCAGCCCCACCGCCCCCCACAGCTACGGAGGTAACTGACTTGGAATTAGCATCTTCCGGTAAGGAAAAGATTTGAAGTGAGGGCACGGGACTGCAGGTGGTCTGCTGAAGGGAAGCCAGTGAGAGCAGAGATGCTGGTGGGGACTTTTTGTTCTTTGTCCTGAGCACAATGGACCTGAACTCCTTTCCCAGAATGATTGTAGATCTGACCTGCCTGGGAGGAGGGGGGCCCCAAATGGACTTTAGTTATTTGGCGGTTGAGCAATAGTTTCTCTGTGTTGTTTGCCTGCCACCTTCGAGCCCCTTTTAACCTTGAGTAGTCAATATGTAAAAGAAGCTTTTCTCTTCCAGATTCTAGGACCAGAGGGCCTATTTTGACTCTTGTGCTGTTTTTGGTGGGTTTACCACCTGCCAAGGGCATGTGTGTTGACCCGAGGCAGAGGGTCTTGGGTTGCTGGCCGTGCTTGAGTGTGGGGATCAGCACGGAGAAGCCCTCCCTGGACACGGTGCCCTAAACCATCCCTTCACGTGGCTTATTTCTAATCTCCTGGTGCTTGGGTTAAAATAATGACTGATTTGAAAGCCCAGTTAAGGAATTTCCTGGTTAACAATTACTGGTAGTTTCTTCTTGCTGGCTCTACTGGAGGTTAGGGACGATCCCTGTGATTTGGGACTACTGTTTTATTTAGCGGGAATGCTTGTCTAGCAAGTGAGAGCGTGTGTGAGCTTGCATAGGAAAACTACACTCTTCTGCTAAATGCCCCCTTCCCTCTCCCCCTGCTACCACCCTCCTGACACCAGATGCATGCGTTTTCCACACATCAGCAATTCTGTGACACCAGCGGGTGGGGGGGGGGGGGTGTCCTACAGTTCAATTCAGTTCTGATGCTAATTGGAGTTAGTGCAGACCTCACAGGTTAAGGGCTCAGTCCCAGAAGACTGCCCCCCAGTCACAGATGTAGAAGGTCTCCAGGTTACCCACAACTTCTGTATGACTTGGCTACACATTGGAGGTTCCTGTGAATCACCCTCCTTGGATTCAGTCATTTGCTAAGCTCACAGAACTCGGAAACATTTGCTTACCTTTACCAGTTCATTCTATAATAAAAAATACCATAAAGGCAGGAAACAGATAAACAGCCAGATGAAGAGACACTTAGGGTAAGGTCTAGGAAGGTCCCAAGTGCAAGAACTTCCGTCCCCCTAGAGTTGGGGGTGCACCATCCTCCGGGTACATGGATGTGTTCACCAGCGTGGAAGCTCCTTGGGCCCCATACTTTTGGAATTTTCACCGAGGCTTCCTCACCTCTGCCTGATCAATCACTAGCTCACTTTCTAGCAACTCTCCCCTCTCTGGAGAATGGGGAGTGGGATGGAAAATTCCAAGCTTCTGCTCATGGCTTGGTCTTTCTGGTGACCCGTCAGGAGCCCACCCAGAGTCACCTAAGTAGGACAAAGGCACTCATCCACCGCCCCGCGCCCCCCCCTCCCCCATCACAAGGGTTTTAGGAGCAGAGATTAATTATCTATTTCTTATTATTTCACAGTACTCTCAGGAAACGGGCTCTCTCCTCCTGACTGGCTTTCCCCGTCTAGACGTCCTCTAGATTTATCTCCACCAATAGGTCCCTGACCCAGCGGTCAGCCTTGTCCTCTGTGCCATTTTCCTTGTTCTATCCAGCTGCACCCGTCTTGTCCGCTGCTGGGCTTCCCCACAAGGGGAGCCCCACGGAGGCAGGCCCAGTACCAACGCTGTGGTTGCCACAGGGAAGGTCCTCGAGAAATACTTGGCAAATGAATGAACTGAAATCAAAACTTACCAAATGAATGGCAAAGTGCTGAAAAGCCGCCAACTATTGATTAAGGGAGCTTAGTTCCTGTGAATATTTACACTTTAATACTGGAGGATATCCTACTGCTCACAAATTCTCGTTCTTTGCAGAAACATAGGTTAAGAAACTTGCGTTTTCCAGTCATTCATATATATATATTTTTTTAAGTTTATTTTTTTTAAACTTTTTTTTAATGTTTATTTTTGAGAGAGACTGAGTGTGAGTGGGGGAGGGAGGGAGGGAGAGAGAGAGAGGGAGACACAGAATCCAAAGCAGGTCCCAGGCTCTGAGCTGTCAGCACCGAGCCGACGCGGGGCTTGAACCTAGGAACTGCGAGATCATGGCCTGAGTTGAGGTCAGACACTTAACCGACTGAGCCACCCAGGCGCCCCTATTTATTTATCTTTCAGAGAGAGAGAGTATAAGTGAGGGAAGGGTAGAGAGAGAAGGAGAGAGAATCCCAAGCAGGCTCCGCACTGTCAGCACAGAACCCATTGCGGGACTCGAACTCACAAACCGTGAGATCATGACCTTAGCTGAAAGCAAAAGTCAGATGCTTAACTGACTGAGCCACCCAGGTGCCCCCTGGTCATCTATATTTTAATGGGATGCCATTTTTCTGCTGATTTTTCAGACGTGCAAATATGACCTGTAGTTTTTACAGGAGGGTTTATGTTTAAGCAAGCATGTGCCTCAACTCATAGCTGCTGTAGGAACTCTGTGGGGTACTTAGAATGTGTGTTTGGGGGTTTTGAGTCCGTCCTTCATGGCCAACCTGCTGTGTAGCCCTGGGCTGAAATCCTTTTCTAAGCCTCATTTTCATTACTTGAAAAATGGGAAGAAAAACCCCAAAGTCAGCAATTCATTTGTTCAGGCATTTGGCAAATCTTCCTTCTTGTATGGCTGTGCTGAGTTCTGGGTGGGGAATTAAAAAAAAAAAAAAAGGTTAACCCTTCTTGCCTTCAAGGCACCTACTTTAGGTGGGGAGATACCCTGTAACCAGGAAAAGTTTAGTTTTGAAGAGGGTCCTGGGCTCTCTCTAGGCTGGATCAGGCCTCATCCGGGAGGGCGGGGAGTTCTCTCTGCTCACGGGCTAAGAAGCTGATGTCCACAGTTCAGAAAGGAACCGCACAGTTGTTTTGCAATAGGATGTCGTCTTCATGTTTGCCAAGCAGTTCTGAGGGAAAGGCCATAGAGATGTCAGGACGTCGGCAACTCGGGAGAACCCACAGGTTGCCGTGAGCTTTGACTGAGTTTAATGCGGGCAGCGTTTCCATTTTTAGGCAACCTTGAACCGGTGCAATGACAACTCAAGTCAACGGGGCTCACAAGGATGCTGACCTGTGGTCCTCGCATGAGAAGATGCTGGCACAGCCCCTGAAAGACTGTGACACCGAGGTGAGATGTCTTCACTGATGCTCTGAAAGCGGAGGTGGGCGCCGGGCTGGCTCAGCAGGAAGAGCATGCGACTCTTGATCTCGGGGTCATGAGTTCAAGCCCCGTGTTGAGGGTAGAGATTACTTAAATAAATAAACCTTTAAACTTGTTTAAACAAATAAGCAGAGGCTCTTGTTTAATTCTCCAGCTCTACCCCTAAAGAAACCTTATTCGGGGACAGCTTTGCCGTTAGTAGAAGAATGCCAGATTTAGAGGCAGTGGCTGAGAAAGTGGCTAAGAGTCCTCCGCTGTGGGTAAATATGGAGATTTCTGAGTTTCTGCAGAGTGCAGAGCACTGTGCTGGCTGCCCTGGAGGAAAGGGTCCTGGGAGGGGTCATTGAGATTTGGCCCTTTCCTTCCAGGCCAGAGGAGTATATGTAGACACCGAGAAGCATCTTTTGTGTGTGTGTTTTTTTAACAGCTTTATACTCAAGAGATCATTCACTTCCCATACAAGTCACCCAGTGAAAGCACACACGTCAGTGATTTTTAGTACGTTCACAGCCAATTTTAGACCACTTTTATCCCCCCAAAGAGAAACCTCGACCCCATGAGCAGTCACCCCCGTGCCCCCTCCCCACAAACTCCCCAACCCTCGGCCACCAGTGGTCTCCTTTCTGTCCATGTGGATTTGCCAAAGCAACTTTTATTTTAAGGAAGGAGAGCAAGGAATATAGTTCAGGGAGGGAGAAACTTGGTGAAACATAGGGATAAAAATAATGAGATAGTGTAAAATTAAAAATCGGTGGGGTACTTATTTATTGATTTTTAAGGTGGGAGACTTATTTTTTTTAAGTTTTATTTATGTATTTTGAGAGAGAGAGAGAGCACACGCGCACAACTGGGGGAGGGACAGAGAGAGAGAAGGAGAGAGAGAGAATCTCAAGTGGGCTTCACACTCTTGGTGCAGAGCCCGAGGCGGGGCTTGAACTCATGAACCACGAGATCAAGACCTGAGCCAGAGTCAGCCACTTAACCAACTGAGCCCCCCAGGTGCCCCGGGATACTTATTTTAAAGATCATTTTCTCTCAATTTTGTTTCCCTTGATCCATTGTCTTCTAGTAATTCCTTCCTGAACGCTACAATCTGAGGAAGATCTCTCTATTCTTTAAGTTCTATGGGAGTCTCCTCAGTCGAGTTGTTAGGGTTTATGGTCCACTTTCGGGGGTAAAATGCGAATCTTTAATAGTGCGTCTTCGCGTTAATAGGCTATTGCTTTGATCAGAGCAAAATGCTAACCTGAAATGTCCAGACTTTCACTGTCTCTTCTGATCTTCTCAGGTTTACGACATCATCAAGAAGGAGAGTAACCGGCAGAGGGTTGGGCTGGAGCTGATCGCCTCAGAGAATTTCGCCAGCCGGGCAGTTCTGGAGGCTCTGGGCTCTTGCTTAAATAACAAGTACTCTGAAGGGTACCCAGGGCAGAGGTATGTGAATGTCACCGAAGGCCTGCTTCTGACACAGTGACGTGGGCTCCTGAGTCTGAACAGAGTCCAAACAATGTGGACCTGTCAGAAAACAGCAAAGCACTCAACTGTGGGGATTTCTATTCCGCGCTGGTCCTGTCGTAACTCGTTTGCGATTCCCAGCATGTTCTAGTGCTGATATTCTTAGAACAGCTAGCTATACTCAGGGTCCTTTACCAGTCCCTGTGGGGGCTTTCTAGAATAACAGGCCAGTCCATAAGGAGTCTGGAGCTGCTGGGCCACTGTCGAGCCTCTAGAAAAAAAGGTCAGTGCCCTGAGTGGCACTGTGGAAGGTTGCTGCTCTGTGAGTAATTAAATCTGTACCGGGAGTGACCTGGAAGTGACAACTCAACCTGTCTTCGCTGCATGGAATGTTGGGTTTACCTGCGCTGTGATCTGAGAACCACAGGAAGTTATATTCATTTTTGGTTTTTTTAAAGTTTATTTATTTTGTGTGAGAGAGAGAGAGCTCACCACATGAGCAAGGGAGAGACGGAGAGAGAGAGGGAGACAGAGAGTTCCAAGCAGGCTCTGTGCTGTTAGCACAGAGCCCAACATGGGGCTCGAAACCACAAACCGTGAGATCATGACCTGAGCCGAAACCAAGAGTCAGGTGCTGAACTGACTGAGCCACCCAGGTGCCCCTCAATAACCCCTTTTTGACCACACTTGAGTTTATGCCATCGAGGTGACTCAGGGTGGGGCCGCTAGATGCGGAAAGACCAAACGGGAGATTAGACAAAACAACATGAAGAACACAGCTTAGATCCCAGGCCCAGATCAGGCTTCTGAATCCCCTGCCCCGAGAGCTGAATTTCCATGCGGAGCTGGGGACAGCATCTGGGAACAGCTCTGACGTTAATCAGAGTACTTGCTGGGTTTCATCAACCCTGAGCACTCACTTTTTCACATTTTCACATCTCTGAAACTAGGATGAAACTGATTGATGGCAAGCCATCGTTTAATTGAAAATTCTCGGCGGTTAGTAAGATAGCAGTTGCCTCGTAACTGAGGGTGAAATGCAGTGCTGTGTTCTAGGCATTGGGCTGAGCATGGCCACGTTTGTGTTTGTGTGTCCTGCAGCCTGACTGCAAAGTCCGCACTCTCACCCCCCCCTCCAGATCAGGAGATGGACTCAGGTAGGTGAAGGAGGCTGCACCAAGGCCCGTGGTAAAGGGCACAATGAGGTTTGCATGCTCCAGATCTGGGATGCGTGTGGCTCATCTGTCTGAGGCAAGGCAGGAGGGGCGCCGGAGCCTCACCATGACCTTGAATGCCATCCTCATGGCTGCTCCCCTGGAAGATGGTTAATTGCCAAGTCCCTTTGCAGCCCTGACATTCCTGAAGGTCCTCAATGCTTCCCCAAGCATGGCCTGCTGTCCCTCAAGCTTGGGGAGACCGCACCCTTCTTTGGTGACAAAGCAGAGAATGTGGGGCTGGAAGGGACCTTCCAGATTATTCAGCAAAGCCCCTTTCTGTTTCAAGACTTGTTCATCACAGCATCATTCACAATAGCCAAGAGGGGGGAGCATCCCAAGTGTCGGCGGATGGATGAATGGATGGATGAATGTCGGTTAAGCGTCCGACTTCAACTCAGGTCATGATCTCGCGGTCCGTGGGTTCGAGCCCCGTGTCGGGCTCTGTGCTGACAGCTCAGACCCTGGAGCCTGTTTCAGATTCTGTGTCTCCCTCTTTCTCTGACCCTCCCGTGTTCATGGTCTCTCTCTCTTTCTGTCTCAAAAATAAATAAACGTTAAAAAAATATATATACAGATACATGGGCCACCTGGGTGGCTCAGTCAGTGGAGTATCCAACTCTTGATTTGAGCTCAGGTCATGATCTCAGGGTCATGGGATCCAGCCCTGCGTCGGGCTCTGCACTGAGTGTGAAGCCTGCTTGAGATTCTCTCTCTCTCTGCCCCTCTGCCCTCCGCCCCCCCCCCCCCACTTGTTTGCATGCTCTCCCTCTCTGTCTAAAAAATAAAAATATAGATACTACATGCTGCCACTGTGAGGTATCCAGAGTTGTCAAGATCACAGAGAAAAGGGAATGATGGTTACTAGCAGCTGCGGGGGTGGGGGGAGGGGAGTTGCTGCTCCTTGGGTATAGAGTTTCGGTTTTGCAAGATGAGAAAGTTCTAGAGATCTGTTACACAGAACGGGAATATACCTAGCCGTGTGAAGTACTTAAACACCAGTAAACTGTGTGCTTAAAAATGGTTCAGATTTAAATTCTGTTATATGTCCTTTACTGTGATGAAATTAGTATACATATTAAAAATTTTTAAGGTTTCTGTGACTGTCAGGTAGAGGTGTTACAAATGGTCTACTGAGTTATTATGATGAATATACAGATAAAAAAATATGTGGTAAATTTTCATATGTAATTATGAAACAAGTATAATTTTATTAGAACTGCAAAAACAAAAAATATTCCACACCCCCCCCCCCCAGCCCTTAGAAACCCCTTTCCACATTTCTGTCACTAGGACGCTGACTCCTCTTGGAACCTTCTATAAGGGAAAGCATACAGTTGTAACTGGCTTATTTCACTTAGCATAAGGGTAATGTCCTCAAGATTCATCCACGTAGCCTGCGTCAGAATTTCCTTCTAGAGGCACCTGGATTGAGCATCCGACTTCGGCTCAGGTCATGGTCTCGCAGTTCGTGAGTTGGAGCCCCGCCTTGGGCTCTCTGCTGTCAGTGCAGACTCCACTCTGGGTCCTCTGTCTCCCTCTCTCTGCCCCTCCCCCACTCTCAAAAATAAACATCAAAAAAACCCAAGGAATTTCCTTCTAGATGAGGTGATGCTTGCTCAGTCACACAGCCAGCTTGGCACGGAGAGGAGATGAGTGGTATGGGGGCTCGGGGTACGTGCTCTTACTGCTTCTCTGCTTTTATTCTTCTGTCGCAGCCTGAAGCGTCTTTGGCCTCTGTACTGTGCACAGAGGTTGGGGGCCTAACTCTGCTTTCTCCCGCAGGTATTATGGCGGGACCGAGTTCATCGATGAGCTGGAGATCCTCTGTCAGAAGCGGGCGCTACAGGTCTATGATCTGGACCCCCAATGCTGGGGGGTCAATGTCCAGCCCTACTCAGGTAATTGCCTGGGCAGACCCCTGCCTGCCAGTCTCCCAGGGCCGCCTTTCACCCAAAGGAGTCTTAACAAGGACTCTGCCCACAAACGAAGTAAAAAACAGGATAAGCCCCTCCTGGGTCGGCGCATCTCTCTCTCTCTCCCTCAACCTTGGTGTCCACCTGACTCACCCTTCCTCAACACCTGTCCCTTATTCTCGGGGGCTTTGCTGCAGGGGACGCTCCGTGGCGCTGTGGGGGGTGCACAGTGGTGGCCAGGCCTGTTCTGTCCACTCCTGGTTGATGGCCTGCCTGGTGGCCAAGCTCTGGGGCCCTGCTTGGGGCCTCGTGGGCAGAAGTCACCATACCGCGTCTGGTCTCGTGTTCCAGGCTCCCCGGCAAACTTCGCCGTGTATACCGCGCTGGTGGAACCCCACGGGCGCATCATGGGCCTTGACCTGCCCGACGGGGGCCACCTGACCCACGGGTTCATGACAGACAAGAAGAAAATCTCTGCTACGTCCATCTTTTTTGAATCCATGCCCTATAAGGTAAGAGGGGGGTCTCTCTCCATTAGCTCTGCTGTCCTTTGGCTCAGAAAGCCTCCAGTGTTTGGCTGCACCTGTAGGAACAGGTAGTCTGCTCGTCAGGCGCTAAAGGAAGTCCCCACCTCTTGCTGTCACCCCCCTCCCCGCCCCCACAGCCCCAGCGACTCCTCAGGCATCCAGGGGGCAGCTGAAGCACAGGGACACGGGTCAGGGAGGCGGCTAAAGAGAAGGCCCAGCTGCAGCCAGGGCCCCCGGGGACAGCCCTGCTCGGAACCCCCGGGGCAGCACCCCCCCCCCCCGCGCCCCAGCCCAGGACGGTGGCTATCCTGGAACAGGGGGCCTGTGCACCCTGCCGCCCCTCACACACCTGTCAGCTAGCCACAGCCTGCACGAGCCACGTGCCCCGCATGGGACTGGCGCGTATTCGAGGGGGGCCCTTGTCATTATAAATGGTTTGGTCGAACGATGCATGGCACGCTCATGGGCTCACGGTCAGTGATGGGGAGGAAAGCAGTAACCAGCACGCGTGCCTGTGGGGTGGTGGGGTGGTGCACGTGGTGACTCTTCCTCCTGTCCCGGAGCCAATTCCTCGTGGCGTCCGCTGCCCAGCGGGCCGCTCCAGGCGGGTTCACGTGTCCCACGGCGAGCGAAGGTCGTGGTGCCTCGTTATGCTCGGCTGAGTGTCAGACGCATGGAAGTCAAGCCAGTGTTTCATCTTGGCGTTTCGCGGTCTCTGTTGCTTGCCCTTGACTGTTCGCCGTGTGTTAGCCTTTGGCTCAGTCCTAGTCGTCGCACGGGTGCTTTTGGGGTGCAGGTGACGGTCCGCTTGTTTTCATGGAAAGCTGAGGTGTTTCGCACCAGGGGTGTCCTCATTGGCCAACAGTGGACAACCCCTCGAAGGTGGATTTTGAAACGTGACAGGAGGAAGACGGTGCTCCGCCTTTGCGCATGGAACTCAAAAGCCAGTTTCTACAGTTTCTCTCCCTACGGAAAGAGCGGTGGTGGAGCGGAACCCCGGGCTGGTGTTCTGGTCTCATGTGCGGCCTTAGGCAGCCTGACTCTTTAGCGTAATGTCCTCCATTACCCAAGAGGCTCTTCTGGGTGTTAGTGGGCTCAGCACCCCCGTCTCTGCGTCTTTGACACACACCGTGCAGGCTGTAGCCCCCTCTGTGGGTGGAGGGTAGAGGCTCCCCTGGTGGTGGGCCTGCAGGGGTGTAGAGAGGAGGGGCCTAGGGGCCTGGCCAGCCGTGGGCACCGGCCCTGTGCAGGGAGGAGGACACAGAGCTGACTGGGCTCCAGCAGCAGCTGCCACGCCCCTCCCCTGCCCACCAGGCTGCCTCCCTGCCCAGCCTTTCCCAGCCCTGCCCTCGCCATGGGGCTCTCTCCCTCACGCTGGGGCTCTCTCCCACCCTCTGGCAGCCGCCTCACACGGGCCCAGGCATTTCATCTCTCCAGGGGGAAACAGCACCTTGAACCTTCTGTCACCTCCTCTCTCCTCTGTGACCATTCCCCTCTCCAAACGTCCTAAGCTTCCTTCCTGTCCCTTTGCACCTCTCTGGCCCCTCAGAAGTTTCTTACAAATGCCTGTGAATTCTCCCTGGAGCTGTTTTATTGTCGAATGTTTAGAGTTTTGTTTTTTTTTTAAGTTTATTTATTTATTTTGAAAAGAAGAGGGTGCAGACGTGGGAGGGGCAGAGAGAAAGGGAGAGAGAGAATCCCAAGCAGGCTCCTCATTGTCAGCACAGAGTCCGATGCACGGCGCGAAGCCACGAACTGTGAGATCATGACCCGAGCTGAAGAGTTGGAATGATTAGGGTTTTTAAAAAAAGAGGAAAACCTGGAGCACCTGGGTGGCTCAGTCGTTAAATGTCCAACTTTGGCTCAGGTCATGGTCTCGCGGTTCGTGAGTTTGAGCCCCTCTCTGTGTCTCCTCTCTCTCTCTCCCCCTCCCCCACTTACGCTCTGTGTCTCTCTCAAAAAATGAATAAACATTAAAAAAATTAAAAAGAGAAAAATGTTCTAGGGTGCCTGGGTGGCTCAGTCAGTTAAGCATCTGGTCCCACATCAAGCTGTGTTCTGATAGTTTGGGATTCTCTCTCTCTCTCTCTCTCTCTCTCTGTCTCAAAAATAAACACTTAAAAAAAGAGAAAAACCTTGTTAAAAAATCCTGCAAGTTCAAAGAGGAAAACGTGGAAGAGAGAACAGCAACACACTTTGGGGGGGGTAATTCTCTTTTAAAATTTTTTTTAGAATTATGTCCTTTTTTTTTTTTTTTTTTTTTTTTTTTTTTTACTGTGGGTTGGCTGTTGATTTTCATCAAGGTAACAGTTTCTTTGCCAAGTTCAGGTAACAGATAGAACCGGTCCATTCCATTTGAAACAAAACCTTCAGCCCGCCTGTGCAGAGGATGTCTCAGCTGCACACAACTTGCTGTAATCCTGTCGGAATTAGAAGCGCTTTTTTCCTTTGGAAAGGGCGGCCGCCGTCCCGGAGTCTCTCCCCCCACGGGGTAGGGGTGCAGAACCCAAGGCTTCTCTTACCACCTCCTCCCCAGAGAGCTCCCATGCCCCCTCCCCTAAAATCTTTCCTTTTGACTTGTACTTTCCCCTTGGCACAAATGATGTAACACAACTTCAAGACACTGAATTTACTAAGAACTGTGTCGCAAGGGGGGGCCTGGGTGGCTCAGTCGGTTGAGCAACCGACTTTGATTCGGGTCTCGATCTCGCCATCCCGTCTGTGAGTTCGAGCTCCACATCGGGCTCCCTGCTGTCGGCACAGAGCCTGTTTTGGATCCTCTGTCCCCCTCTCTCCGCCCCTCCCCGACTTGCTCTCAAAAATAAATATAAAAAAAAAGTTTTATGTTTCACATCCAGATGGGTCCATGGTTTATCTCAAATCGATTTCTGTGGGGGACCATAGGGTGGGGGTCAGATAACACTCTTTTTTCCGGCTGACCTAGCGCCACTTACCGGAAGACCATTCTTTCCCTGCAATGTTGCTGTTGTCATGGATCGGATTGACCCCCTGTCACAGGGCTTCTGTTTCTGGCCTTCTTCTGTTCTGTCAAACTGTCCTTCCACAAGCTCGTGCTGCCTTAATCACTGTAATTTTTTGTGTTTTAAAATTTCTTTCAGTAACGTTTTGCATGGAAGTCTGGAATACCTTTTGGTAGATATTTTATGGGTTTTGAAACTAATGTGATATTATTTAAAAAAAATTTTTTTTTTTACATTTACTTAATTTTGAGAGACAGAGCATGAACAGGGGAGGGGCAGAGAGAAGGAGACACAGAATCCAAAGCAGGCTCCAGGCTCCAAGCTGTCAGCACAGAGCCCGATGCAGGGCTCGAACCCACGAACCGCGAGATCATGACCTGAGCTGAAGTCGGACGCTCAACTGACTGAGCCACCCAGGCGCCCCACTAATATTATTTTTTTAAATGTTTGTTTTTGGGGGGGGGGGGGCCAGGATGGGCAAAGAGAGAGGGAGCGAGAGGATCCCAAGCAGAATTCACGCTGTCAGTGCAGAGCCTGATTCGGGACTCCATCTCAGGAACTCTGAGGTCATGACCTGAGCTGAAATCAAGAGTCCAGGGGCTTAACCGACTGAGCCACCCAGGCGCCCTTAATATAATATTATTCTTATTAAATTTTCCTTTCCGATGTTTTGCTGCTTATATGGACGAATAGAACTGGTTTTTGGTTTTTGACCCCACATCCAGTGACCTTGCTAAATTCAATTACTAATTCTAATAGCTTGCCCCTAGAGGCTTGGATCTCCCAGGTAGGCGGTCATCGTGTCTGTGAGTAATGTCAGCTTTGTGCGTCTCCTAATCCTGGTGTCCTTATTTCTTCCTCTTGCCTCTGTGTACCTGGGACTAGAAGAGGTGTTAGCAGCATCTCGTCTCATTCCCGAAGGTAACAGTGTCTTAGCACCTGCCCTGTGCGGTGCATGTTTGTGGCTCCTGTTTCACTCTGCAGTGGCGTTTTGGTTCCTTCTCTTTCCCGGAAGAACCCCGAGGCGGGGGCTCACTTTTCCTCTCGGGACCCCTCAGGGCATCCTGCCTCCATAGGCGATACCTGGCTGTCCACGCCACGTGCACAGGCCAAATACACCGGTACCCCACCTTGCCCTCAAGTCACGCTCTGGGACGTCTTTCCTGTGTCCATGGTGGAGTGGAGCGAACAGCTTTGGGCAGGTGGAGGAAGTCATCTTACCCTTGATAGTTGGCACGAGGCCCGGTGGGAGGACAGGCCCGGTGTGGTGGACGCAGCCCGAGCCTGCTGTCTCTGTGACATTCCACAGGTGAACCCAGACACTGGCTACATCAACTATGACCAACTGGAGGAAAATGCCCGTCTCTTCCACCCAAAGCTGATTATTGCAGGTGATGAGCTGGGGGGGTAAAGGCACCGTATTCGTAGCAGCCCCCTTGCCTATTACAAAATGAAGATGTGATGTTCCCCAGCTCGCTGTCTCTGCCTCGAATAGCCGGGCTTCTTGGGTCTAAGTATATTCTGTTCTTTCAGGACAAAGATCTGTTTTGCCACCTTTAGTACTAGGTGGCAAAAGATCTGAGGCTGTTGTCAGAGAAGCATCCAGAAATGTTAACGCCTGGAGCACTTGGCTAGCTCAGTTAGAGTACGTGGCTCATGATCTCAGGGTCGTGAGTTCGAGCCCCGTGTTGGGTTGTAGAGATTACTTAAATGAATAAAAACTTTAGAAATGGGAATCCCTGACTAACTGATGGAGGAAATAATAATAGTTAGGGGCCATCCCAACCACCGTGAAGAGGCACATGACCTGAAGAGGCAGGTCAGAGTGGTTGCCTTCGGCACATAAGGATGTTTTTTGTTTTTATTTTTTTGTTAATGTTTATTTATTTTTGAGACAAACAGAGGGTGAGCAGGGGAGGGGCAGACAGAGAGGGAGACACAGAATACGAAAGAGGCTCCAGGCTCTGAGCTGTCAGCACCGAGGCGGACGCGGGGCTCGAACCCACGGACCGTGAGATCGTGACCTGGGCCGGAGTCGGATTCTTAACCGACTTGGCCACCCAGGCACCCCCACAAGGATGTTTTTGAGGGTGTTTTTCATTTCCGTTCTCGGGGTTTTGGAGGGAGAAATCTTTAAGCTTTCGAACATGCCCATGGCGAGGCCCACATGCAGGCTTGCGCTCCAGGATATCTGGCTTGGGTATCTGACTTGACTTTGTCACCTTTGCCGTCCCAGGGACCAGCTGCTACTCCCGAAACCTGGATTACGCTCGACTGAGGAGGATCGCAGACGACAACGGGGCCTATCTCATGGCCGACATGGCGCACATCAGCGGGCTGGTGGCTGCCGGCGTGGTGCCTTCCCCCTTTGAGCACTGCCACGTGGTGTCCACCACCACCCACAAAACCCTGCGAGGCTGCCGCGCCGGCATGATCTTCTACAGGAGAGGTGTGCTCCGGGGCGTGGGGTACTGGCGGGCTGCTGGCGTTGGCCTTTCTCCTCTGGGGTGCACGCTCGGTTCGGGAAGCTAGGAAAACCCAGGGTCCCTTGAAGGGTCCCTTAAAGAGCTAGTTAGGGGGCGCCTGGGTGGCTCAGTCGGTCAAGCGTCTGACTCTTGGTTCCAGCTTGGGTCACGATCCCACAGTTCGTGAGATCGAGCCCCACGTTGGGCTCTGCGCTTACCGCATAGAGCCTGCTTGGGATTCTCTCTCTCCCCCTTTCTCTTCCTGTCCGTCCCCACCTCTCTCTCTCAAAATAAATCAACTTAAACAAACAAACAAAAAAACCTACTTAAGGAGGGGGCGATCAGTCTGCAGAAAAGATCTGGAAAGAAGCCCTAAGCACGGCTCTTGCTTCGTTCCTTGGGCATCTGGGTCCTGGAAAAGGAGGAAAGGTATTGTGCCGTGGGTCGACTAGTCTTACCCACAAGGGGCAGGCGCCGTAGCAAAAACAAGATGTGCGAGGCTGGCCAGGGGCTACCAGAAGGCCTCGTGGTGCAGCGTTATTCTGGTGACCTCGCTGTGGTCCAGGACGCCTATCCCAGACAAGGACTCACAGTAATCAAAGCGCGAGACACTGATGTATAAACCATAGTTACCACTTTAGTCCTTTTAGTGAGGAATTTCTGTTGACTGCCTCCAACCCACATGTAAGCACTCCTTTTATTTGGCGATCCCCGCCCTTGGGAAAACCAGATCTGTGATCAGATCATCTGGCCCATGATGAGACCGCATCCTCACGCACCTCCAGAGAAACCAGCCCCTGGGTGACTGGGTCTCTCTCCCCTGCGGCCTCCTTGCCTAGCCCCCTGGCCAGGACTGGACACACCCATATGCCTGCTAGCGTTCTCAGGTCCTGCTGTCTCAGGATCTTCTTCGGTTGTACCCACGGTTCAAGGCAGGTGGCCAATCCCACCTGCCTAGAAACTGTTCCTTTCTTCCCACTGAGCACTGATGTGATTTGCTGCACCTTGAACAACTCCTGAATCTGCCACGGACGCCCTCTGTGATCCCGGGCTGCTTGTGCAGCCTCTCTGTGCCTCGTTTCCTCACCTCCAGAGAGGGGATCCTAATAATAGCACCCGTCCCTTCCGACCCTTTGGGAGGAGCACATGAATTAACCTTAATGTAAAGTGCCTCGCACGGTTCCTGGCTCACAAGCAGCTCTGTAGAGACAGTAGTTCCTACAACTGATGATTAACTTTGTTTCAGAAAGGAATCCTATTCCTCATTAGAGCCATTATCATATAATATATATCATTATATAAACGAGTCTTCTGTCCTTCAACATAGTCGTCTCGGAAGACTGCTCTCTTGGACACTTGAGGAAATACGCCCAAGGCACATTCTTCATTACGATCTCAGTGTAGGGAAATTTCCTTTTTTTTTTTTTTTTTAATGTTTATTTTTGAGAGACTGAGAAACAGAGCATGAGCCGGGGAGGGGCAGAGAAAGAGGGAGACACAGACTCAGAAGCAGGCTCCAGGCTCTGAGCTGTCAGCACAGAGACGGACGCGGGGCTAGAACTCACGAGCTGTGAGATCATGACCTGAGCTAAGTCAGACACTTAACCGACTGAGTCACCCAGATGCCAGAGGAATGATGGGCGTTCTATCCTTAACGGTTCTTTTTTTTTTTTTCCTTTTTTTTTTAAGTAAGTAAGCTCCACGCCCAACATGGGGCTTGAACTCAGGACCCTTAGATCGAGAGCCGTATGCTGTACTGGCTGAGCCAGCCTGGCCCCCCTTTGTGGAGGGAAATCTCTGTCCTTTGATTTCATGTACAGAGGGTGGTCTGCCCCCGCTCCGGAAGCAAGGGGCCCCTCTGCTCTGTACCATCCAGCACTCGAGGCCAGGCTTGTGCTTAGCACACTCTGGGTTTGAGTCCGGGTAGGGAGAAGACAGAGGGGACAGCCCGTCTCACGTTCCCATTGTGTTGTTTTTCTTCATCCAGGAGTGCGCAGCGTGGATCCCAAGACCGGCAAAGAGACGCTGTACAACCTGGAGTCGCTCATCAACTCTGCCGTGTTCCCGGGCCTGCAGGGAGGTCCCCACAACCACGCCATTGCTGGTAAAATGCCACCAAACCCCACCCGGAGCCCTTGGATGGCACCTGGGGCTGCGCCCTCATCCATGGCAGCCCCACGCAAGCTAGGGGTCCTCCTAACTTTGCTCTTCCGTGGCCCCTAGTTCCCACCTCACCTGTCCACCAAAAGTGTGTACCAGGACTTGCACATCGGGGAGAAACTAGAACATCTCTGTCCAGGAGATGCTAACGAGCGAGAAAAGGGAAACTGGCGACGGGTGTCAGTCAGGGACAAGGGGAGCGAGCGATGACCACTCCACACGCACGGCCACCCGTAGGCAGAACCGTGTTGGGTGAGCTTCTGTACAGTGGGTGCGGCCCGCTTTAAGAAATAACGGGGAGGGGCCCCTGGGTGGCTCGGTGGGTTGGGCGTCCGACTTCGGCTCAGGTCATGATCTCGCGGTCCGTGAGTTCGAGCCCCGCGTCGGGCTCTGTGCTGACAGCTCGGAGCCTGGAGCCTGCTTCGGATTCTGTGTCTCCCTCTCTCTCTCTGACCCTCCCCTGTTCATGCTCTGTCTCTCTCTGTCTCAAAAATAAATAAACGTTAAAAAAAATTAAAAACAACAACAACGGGGAGGGGATTTAGCAACGAGAAGAAGGCATGGCAAAAGGAGTGGGCGATTAGCACCCAAACCAGGCAAGGGCACGTTGCCTGTCCGCTGACATCCTGACCCTTGCACTGCTGGCCTTGAGGCCGCATGGGAAACGCCTGGGTCCTATGGCATGGTCACCCAGCAGGCTGTCATCGAGCCATTCCGTTCCTGTACAGACAGCTTAGGAAATGTGTGATGATCAGAGTTTTAGGCCCCTGGGAGTAGGGAGGGGGTGGGTCTCCACTGGTGTCTTCCCTTCTCCCTTTACACCTCTCCACGTCCGTGGTCTCTTCAACTCTTGGGTGATGGGATGACCCACCCTGCAGGCGTTCCGGGCCCCTTCCTGTCGTTTCCACCAACACCGATTAGAGGCTTCTGCGCCAGCGCTCAGGCACACGTCTTTTGCCTTCTTCACCTTCTGTGCCCCCTTGAACAGCCCTTGGGATTGACCAAGGTGCCGGAGGAGTCTGGACGTGCAGGCAAACAGGCCTGCACCTCTCACCGGGCCTCTGATCTTTCGGATCTGCGTGATCTGGCATCAGAGCAAAAGCTTTTTGGGGCAGCTGAGTTTTCATGTTCGCAAAGGACCGTAAAACCCATCTTGCTTAGGAGCTGCTTTCCTGTGGTGATCTTACTAGCACAAGACTCCCAGGCCTGGAGAAAGGCTACCTCAAAAGCACCTCCTCAAAGAGGAGAGGCCTGTGGGTTCAGCCAGGTAATTGTAGCATTAAAAAACTACGTACCATCTGGTGGAGGGGGACTGTGGACCCCCTCTTTGGTGATACTGAAAAGCAAGGAGGCCTGAGTGGAAGCGAGCGGTGTTCTTGGACTCCTGGTCGGTCTCTTGGTCCCCTCCTGCCTTCCTGACCCCTTCTCTCTTCCCGCCAGGGGTCGCTGTGGCCCTGAAACAAGCCATGACTCCGGAATTCCGGGTGTACCAGCGCCAGGTGGTGGCCAACTGCAGGGCTCTGGCTGAGACCTTGATGGAGCTGGGCTACAAAGTGGTAACAGGTACCAACAGAAAGTGCTGGATGGCCCCCCCACCGACCCCGGGACGGGGGTGCCCCTGCTCCTCGGGGTGGCACTTTAAACCTCGCACCTAGGCCTGGGCGCTGCAGCCACGGCTGTGCATCATCTGTCACTGGCATGTGATGCGACGGGTCCTCAGGAGACCTTTGTGAAAGGCCTACCTGAGGCTCGACTGAGAAAGGTTTGGTACCAGTGGTCACACGGCTGGTGGAAGGCACAGTCACAGCTTGGAACACAGCAGGCTCCCAGAGCAGTCTCCCCGGCGATGCCCCACGCCATCCCATGGGGGTGTCTCCACTCACCCCTGAGGGCCCGGGTACAACAGGCGTTCCCAGTAGGAGTTCATGGGAGTATTATATCCATGTCTGCTTGAATACAAAAGCTGGTGGTGCTGAGTAAACTCCCATGAGATGGACCTTCCGGGTGAGGGCCCGCTCGGGGGGGGGGGGGGGGGTGCGGTCGCTTCTGTCACCGCGGGTTTCACGGCTAGGACGGCATTTTTCTGGCAGACTTCTGCTCACAAGGCCGCTGTGGATGCTGCCAGTGGGGTGGTCTAGGGAAGCGGGTCCCGGTAGGCCACTGACTCAGGTGCCTACTCCCTGCCCGCGGCCCTTTACGGGGATTTCAGGCCCCGGCCTGAGGAGTGGGCTCCCCACCAGACTATTGGTGAGCAGCAGAGCTGGGACAAACGCTGTCTCCTCGGCAGGTCTCGGGAGCACCCGTTTTCCGTTTCACTTCACTTCCTCTTCCCTTTCTTTCTCCTTCATCCTCTGCCTCTTTCAGTTAGAAAGCCCTAGAAATCTCAGTGTGGGCTGTGAACTTCAGGGTCCCTTAGATCACTCTGTCAGACATGGATGTGCACACCAATACCGCAGGCACCCTGTTAACATGCAGGTTGTGAAGGGGCGCCTGGGTGGCTCAGTCGGTTAAGCGTCCGACTTCGGCTCAGGTCATGATCTCGCGGTTCGTGGGTTCGAGCCCCGTGTCGGGGCTCTGTGCTGACCTCTCAGAGCCTGGAGCCTGCTTCGGATGCTGTGTGTGTGTCTCTCTCTCTCTCTCTCTCTCTGCTCCTCCCCTGCTCCCTCTCTGTCTCTCAAAAATGAATAAACTTAAAAAAAATTTTTAAAAGATACAGGTTGTGACTCGGCAGGTCTAGGTTGGTTGGGGGGGGGGGGGTGTGTGTGTCCTGCATTTCCATCCAGTTGGCGTGGGACCCACACTTGGCACTACAAGGAGTTAGACCAACGTCCCTGTGGCTACAGACAGCAGACGGCAGCCCCTCAGCCCAGCGAGGCCCAAAGTCTCACGTCAATCTCGGGAGAGGTCTCCACTTTCCTGAGCTCCCAGGCCTGCCCTCACCCCCAGTTCACTCTCCTCTGAGGACACAGTGTAGATGGCCGAAGCAGATCGTGGCGACCGTAAGCCCAGGAGCCAGCGTTCGTGATAACCTGCTTTGTGCATGGTATGGGCGAAGTGCCATACGTGGCACCTTATTTAAACTTCGCGACAGCCTCGTGAATTATTGCTCTTATTTTGGAAATGGGCGTCTGAGGTCCCCAGATGTTGAGCTGCCTAAAGCCACAGCAAGCGTGGGGGCGTGGCTTAATCTCTGGACTGTGGGGTCCCGCACCTTTGAAGTCATTGCTGTTGTCCAAGTGAAGGGCCCGGGATTAATGAGATTTCAAAGTGGAAAGATCCAGGTGCTTGGAAGACCCCTGGTGGCCTTGGTCCAGTTCCAGAAAGTTCTCGTGGCCTCGATATCCTCATGTGTTGGGTCAGGGCGCTGGGCAGCCTAAGCTGGAAAAGCTACCGTTGGTTCCCCTCGGGCTCAAGGACCTGCTCCCAGTCACCAGGTACCCTTTGTAAACTATCACCTCTTAGGTCCTGGGGCATCTTTTGTTTAGCATGGGACTAAAGTCTCTCAGGACACGTGGTGGGGGTGCTCACCTTCCTCATCACATCTGCTTTAGCCTCCTTGATCCCTACCCTCATTTCTTAGGAAGAGAGATTCCTTCACTTGGGAGTCAGCTTTCCACATTCCTACATGTCCAACTTGGTTTCCAGGTGGTTCTGACAACCATTTGATCCTCGTGGATCTCCGTTCCAAAGGCACGGATGGTGGCAGGGCCGAGAAGGTACTAGAAGCCTGCTCTATAGCCTGCAACAAGAACACCTGTCCAGGTAAGAATCTTTGGTGGTCTTCTCTTCTGTACCACTCCTGTCTTAGATTTCTTTTGGCCAGAGTTGTAGCCGATGATAGTTTGGCTCTGGGGACAGACATCAAGGGATTCTCAAGGGGCACATACACCGTATGGCATGGGGCAAAATCCTGGCTCTCTTCTGGCCTGCTCCTTCTGACGCGGCTCTAACCCTGCCAGGCACAGAGGGGGAGGGACTGAGGTGGACTGCTCGGAGGGGCTACAGGCATTTGGAGAAGGGAAGCAGAGGCCTCTGGAACAGGCTGGGTTTCTCAGGGGGTTGTAAAAAGAATGTGGGTGATGCATCCCTGACTCACAAGGATGCTAGCCTCCCTTTTGGGAGGTCATGCCACTGAAGGCAACCTCCTTGCCGTTTCATCACAGTGGCCACAATGTGCGACCGTCTCCTGTGCCTTTGTGGCCGCCTCTGGCATTTAAATCAGCAGCGCTCTGCTTCCGAGATACAGTGGGCACCCACAGGCCAGTTTTTTGGCCAGCTGTCTTCTTAAATGCACAGGGGTCAGTGGGGAGTTGGGTGCAGCCAAAGGACAGAGCCCGTTTGTCTTGAAGGTGACAAAAGCGCACTGCGGCCCAGCGGACTGCGTCTGGGGACTCCGGCACTGACATCCCGCGGATTTTTGGAAAAAGAGTTCCAAAAAGTGGCCCAGTTTATTCACAGAGGTAAGGAGAAAGGGTTGGAGGTTTGCCGCTTTAGACTGTGTGTGTGTGTGTGTGTGTGTGTGTGTGTGTGTGTGTGTGTGTGTGTAGTTTCTGATTGTGGCTGAGCAGGGCTGAGCGCTGGGGACGAGAGACGGCAAAGATCACTTTAGCAGCCCATCTAGTCTGAGAGGCTTGTAACTTGTCCTGCCCAAGGAAGGGGGCCACATGAGAATCCTTTCCGAGGGGGATGTGAACACCTAAGGCTGTCACGCCCCCGGGCCTCGGGAGTGTCTCCCGGGCCCAGTGGGGCTGCCGCACTGGCACTGTGAGCCCACACGGGACCCATTCTGTCTCTTGCGGGCGCAGGGATAGAACTGACTCTGCAGATTCAGGACGACGTTGGTGCCAGAGCCACCCTGAAGGAGTTCAAGGAGAAACTGGCCGGGGACGAGAAGCATCAAAGGGCCATCAGGGCTCTCAGGGAGGAAGTGGAGAGCTTCGCGGCTCTCTTCCCTCTGCCTGGCCTGCCTGCCTTTTAGAGGAGCTGCCAGCCCCCACCTGCCCGTGGGCACCTGCCCGGCACCCGACTGTCGGGACTGCACAGGGACCGCTTGCTCGAGGACCTGGTGCCCTCGTGGGGAGACAGGAGAGCTGTGCCACACAGGACCAGGCTGGGTCAACTTCATGCCCTCGGAGGGGGTTTCTTTTGGACTTTCCTCACATTATCTCCAGAAATCAAAATTTGTTTAAGACCCATTGTTAGTAATTCTGGGACAGGTTATTAAGGAGTTTAAATTTGATCCTTTCTCTCAGTGCTTCTGGAAAATTGCAATTATTTAGCCTGGGTCCAGGGCAGATGAGTGGAAAGACCCCAGTAGTTGCACTCGCCCTTCTCTGAGTTCCCGGGCTTCCTCCAGACTCTGCAGTACAGAAACACCCAAGTTCAGAGCTTCTAAAAGCTGCCTCTTCTTAATGTCTTGTTACGCAGCGGGCTGCTGCAGCACCGACTGATGACCGTTACAAATGAGAAGGCGAATCCTGAAGCTAGGTCCGGACTACCAGTATGGTGGGAGTTCCTCCGTGGCACTCAGGGTGTCGTGGACACGGTCTCGTTCGCCCCCCACCCCCGGAGGGTACCAGGGCCCATCAGGTGTAAGCACCGGCTGAGGAGAGATGGCTTTCCTTCCCTGTGCCAGATAACCAACTCCCCCCTGTAATCAGGAGACCAAGCGTCACCTTCCCAGAGAAACTTTATTTTTCACAGAGCCAAAGTGCAAAACATAGATGACCATTTTTAATAAGCACAATCGAATGTGTAACCACAGAATGTCTACAAGAATCATAAGAGCTTTAAAAAATACAACCAATTTTTATATTTCAAAAATATCTGAACTCAAATAAATTAATTTCTTAAAAAGTACACTTCGCACACTATTTGTTTGGCATTTACTCCGGTTAAACTCTGGTGCGGCCAGACCCAAGAGCCGGCGTCACACGCGTGTTTGAAGTACTCGCGTGGTGACGACCACAGCTCACGTGGTGGTAGAGGACTCACGTTCACACGCGTGGACAGAGGGACATGCGGTAATAAAATAGCTTTCCCAAAATAACAAACACGAATTCATCACAGACTATGCTTTTCACCGTAGTCTTCAAAGGTGGCGCTTATATTAACCCAACCTGTGTAGCCAGCCAGTGTGGGGCAGTCGGTGGGTCCTGCCCGGAAGGCGCCCCTGGGGTCGAGGGTCCAGCACGTTACTGGCATCTATACCAGCACGGGCGGGGACAACGGCCGCAGACTCCCACAGGGTGTGGGTGACACAGCAGTCCCCATATCTCTGCCTCAGTTTGGGAGCCATCATGCTGCCGGGACAGTCTTCCGTTCGGGGGCCTGGCTCCTACCCCGGCCAGGGCATCTCCAAGACCCTCCTGTGTAGCCTCCACTTTGGAGCTAGATAAGGACTCCCAGGAGGCGTGGGCTCCACACCAGTGGCTTAATTCACTGCAAAGTGCTCGTTCCACCCCCCCCCCCCAATCCCTCCTCCTCCCCACTATGGTCATACCAAACCTGAACAGAGGAGGCTAGATTAGGTCAGTGCTCACAGCGTTCTCCTTTGGGAGCTCAGGAAAACTTGGTGTCTCAGGCCCTATCAGCTGAGACTGGTTTTATTTCCGGCCAGAAGTAGCAATTTGATGCTTTCTCCTTTTTGCAGTCTGCTAACACTGTACCTCTTTTAAAGATTCCAGTTTTGTCACTTTCTGTCACAATACTGGGGAAAAGCCAGAAAGCTAGTTGGTTTGCTTCTAAAGCACAAACCAAGGCACTTTCTTCCGAGCTTTCTAGGGAGATGGGAAGTAAAACCGGATTGCTGGCTTGGGAGATCAGCTCCTCGGAAGATCGTCCACACTCCCCGACGGGTTCCCTGCCGGCTGAGTGTTACCGCAGAGGAGAAGCTGACCTGCCTTGCAACAGCAGGTCCGGGGAGGTCGGGACATGCGTCTCGCACTGGCAGAAGTGGGTGGTCACCGTGCGTGCCGCTCCCAGCCTCCAGAAACATGTCGTTGAACTGTAGCAGCCCTGGCACTTGGGGTAGAAACTGTTGGACTTCCTAGGATTTGAGCTGGGATATGTCATTTGAGGTTGAAACCTACAATACCTTGACTATAGCAACGGAGAAGCAAAAAGCTAGATGGGAAATGACAGGTGGGCTGTCGCGGTTCATTTCCAAATTCCAGCGCAATCTGTGTAACTCCAGCCCTTGCAAGTTAATCATGGAAAAGTCACAATTTCTAACACCCCAAGATTCCACCGAATGGAGCAAGGTCCCTAGGGAAATGGTGAGGTGTGAGGCAACAGCTCAGGCTGGAGCGTCCCAAGGGCCACACGTGGGCCTCTAGAAACCACGACTGCGTAACTGCTAACCTTATCAGGCTGCTCTCAACCTGGACTGCTTGAGAAAGGGTGGCTGGGGGCAGGGGAGCGGTAACGGATTGGAAGTGAAGTTGAAATAAACTCAGTTTTGGTGCCTGGGCCTTCAAAATGAGTCAGGACTGACAAAGTCAAGGGGCACGGATGGCCTCTGTTCTCTGCAAAGTGTTTTCAAGATGTTTTATCTGAGGCAAACCTGAAACGAATATTTTTAAAGAGACAGCCCTGTCGCATAGAGCTCCCAGCCTTAAAATTTGCAGACGCGGGACTTCTAGTGGGTTCCGCTTCTCCAAAGTGGAGGGGATCTGAGAAGGGCAGTCCCACAGTCTCAAGTGTCTGCCCACACTGGCTCAGTCCCTCGGCCACTTTAAAATCCCTTTGGAAAGAAACATTCTTGGCATCAAGCAATCCTCGGAAACTGCCACACTGAAAAGCTAGGTTTTTACCAAAATTTAAAACTGGAGTCTAACTACTTGTCAGGGAAGCCAGCTTTCTTTCACGGAGGAACGACTCAAGGGAGACGCTCCTCACCCACTCTTTCTGAGGCTGGCCCCAGGACAGGGCACACCCGTTCTGTTCACACCCGACTGGTCTCTTGGCCTCAGAATCCTGGGGCCTCTGGAACCATCCTCGAGGCAGAGCTTCCAAGCAAACACCCTCCAAAGTGACTTCTACTTCAGACTACCGTGTTGCCTGGCCTTAGCTTCTAGAAGGCCAGATGTGACTGACCTTCTGCCTTAATCAGTTTCCCAGGTGACAGCAATGTTAACTGTAGAGTCCATGATGCTGTGGAACAGGATGAAAAGCAATGGTGGTGCCAACGATCGCTTTCAACTTTGTCAAACGGACCCCACAGACCCTTCTTTCCCTTGGAGATAAAGTGTCGTAAGGTCATGTCCCTGGAGGACTGAGTAGACAGCAGTGAGCCACCCAGTTAGAAAACAGAGCAGCATCTTGAACATGAGGGACACGGGAGGCGGCAACGAAGAGGGGAGCCCATGGAGAGAAACAGGCATCCTACGCAGCCTTCCCCACATGCAAACACACGCTTGACATTTAAAAGCTGCCAAAACATTCCTGGTGACTCTTCTGTGCGTGAACAAAGTAACGGGCACGGGTACAAAGAACACCTGTGAGATGTAGACAGACCGTCTACCTTAAAAGGTCCTCAGTCCCAGCCTCGGGAGCGAAATCACACACCCTCTGCCAGGAACGTGGACCCTGACCGGAAGCCGGCGGCCAGGAGCCAACGGGCCACATCCTTGTGTGGAAGACCCGGGCGAGGAAGGGGCCACGGGAGGGATGTGACGCAAACCCCCCCCTTGGGTTCCCGCCTCCGCTACCTGACCTCGACGGTAGGCCACAAAGCTGACAGACCAGTCTCGACAGCAAGACCCCAACTACCCGGAACACGGCACCGGCAGGTGCACACACGTGTGCTCAGGAGCAACCGCCCGTGGCTGGTTCGGGTCTGTTTTATCACAATTTTCTTGGAACGAATTAAAAAGCAGAAATATTAAGAGTTCTTCCTAGTTGGAGAAAAAAAAAAAGCAGCCATACAAAAAAAAAAAAAAGTGTAAAAACTTCAAGGTTGCAAGAAACTCTATCAAGAAACCAACAGCAACTGAGTAAGGAGCCTCAGGGGGGTCATGGTGGGTGAGTCGGGGATTGTCTCCTTCCCTGAAGGGAGGACTCACACGGGACGGGAGTGAGCTGCCGAGAGGTGAATGTACTTCCGGGGGCCCGCATAGGGGCGGGAGCGAGCCGCAGTGAGGAGCATGTACTTGGGGGACCCACATGGGGACGGGAGCGAGCTGTGGTGAGGTAAGCACACCTTGGGGACCCGCGCGGGACGGAGTGAACAGTGGTGAGGTGCGTGTATCTGGAGGGCCCGCGTAGGGGCAGGAGTGAACAGCGGTGAGGTGTGGGTATTCCAGGCCCGCGGGGGACAGATCCACGAAGACAGCCAGCCACACAAGGAGGCTCTCCTCCTTCCTGGGGGAGACCCTGCCCGTGGGTTCTCACCAGCTGGGCTGCCCGCCCGGACCAAGCAGCCGGGTGGAACCGCGCCGCCGTCACCGTGCCCACAAGACCTGCAAGAGGTAGTGAAGTGGTTGCAAAGGTTTGCTGTGGGTGGGGGACTGGGGTGTGACCTCGGCCGAGTGCCAGCATGTCTGCAGACCTTCCCCAAGAGGACAGCGTGGACTCGCTCCCAGAAAGGCTGGTGGGCTGGGCCCCAGAGGCCTGCCGGCTCTTGTCACTTGCACGGGGGCAATGGCACCGTGGCCCCGGGCTCTCCAGCTGCGAGAGCAGTTCTCACTCACAAGCAGGGACTAGCGACTAACGCTAGTCCCTCCTGCTGACCCGGGGGAGCAAGGTACGAGCCCCCCCCCCCCACTCCCCCAGGCACTTCTGTGCCTAGTGGGGAAGCGAGCACCAGACAGGGTGCTGCTCGCTCTGCCTGCAGCCTTGGGGCGCAGGTCACGCGTCTGCCGCCACGGCTGCCTCCCCTCCGTGTCACTCATTCAGGGGCTTTCTCTGGGATGATGGGCTCTAGGGGGCCGAGTAAAAGACCCTAGCCGGGGTCTGAATGGGGCAATGGATGTTCCGTTGTCCAGTTTCCCACCAAACCATTTCAGTTAACGGGGCGCTTCCCTTCATTTTGCTGCCCATGTGTCTGGGAGCTGAATGCGTAGCCTGCTCCTCCCGCGTGGGCTTCACCTTTCCACCCCTCACGCCCCCCACCCCCACCCCCCGCACCGCCAAAAGGGCGCTGGCTCTCTTCTGGCCTGGCTACCAGTCCTCAGGGAGCCAAGCAGCCCCCTCCTCGCCAGGGGGGCCGAGAAACCTAGTACTGTCCTTACTGACGCCTTCGGAGAGCCAGGCGCCCGCCTCTGCCAGAGTCCCGACTCCCAAACCGCCTGAAGCCACGTGGGAACCAGCGCCGCCACCTTGGTTTCCTTGCCACTCAGGTCACTAGCAGCCTAGACGGCTCAGAGGGCCGCCTGCTCGTGCCAACCCCTCCCCTCCCCGTACCCTGAGTCACAGGTCTTGGTCACAGTGGCTGGGACTGACCTCAGATTTTGTACAAAAAGCTGGGGACGTAGTCGAACCTGAGCGTGGGGTGGCCGGTCCCGGGAGGCTCCTGCACGTAGTGCAGCTTCAGCAGCTCAGCCAGGTACTGGACCACCTTCATGTCTTCGTTCACCAGACCCAGGTTCAGCTTCAGGAAGCTCGCCCGGCGGCTGGCCAGCAGTTCCTCGGTCTCCCTGTCGTGGGCAGGCAGGTGCAGGTGGTGGCAGAAGGTGTAGAGGAAGGCCTTGGAGCAGAGCTGGGTGAGCACGCTCTGGACGTGCAGGTAGTAGGTGCTGCCCCGCTTGATGTGAGTGCGGTGGTCGGCCAGCCGGGGCACCAGGGCGCCTCTGTAGAGGGGGCAGCGCAGGGTTTTGCTGTCCAGGTCCAGGATGCTCGTGTAGCGGCTGTAGCGGCTCAGGGTGTGGAGGGTGCCGGCGCCGGCTGGGGACGTCACTCTGAAACACACAGGCCAACGTCAGGAGGAAAGACTCGGGGCGGGGCGGGGGAGTCTTCCCGTTTCCAGGCCGGCTTCCGCCGGCCAATACTCACTAGCTCTTTCTGGAAGGCAAATCTGATCATGATGCTCTTCAAAGGGCTCCTCGCCACCCTCGTGACCGAGTTCAAGTGCCCTGGCATGGCCCACAGGCCCTGCTTCCTGTTGGCCTCTGAGGCCCCATCTGTTACATCCATGACTTCCTTGTGGCCACGCCAAGCTTTCAGAAGGGCCTCAAAATCACCGGCCTTCGTGCTCTGCCCAGAATGCCCTTCCCTTCCATTGGTACTTGGTTTATGGCAATTCAAGCCTTACTCAGCCATCCCTGATCCCTTCCTCTGCTTCCCTGCTTTTTTTGCTTTGTGACCCTGGCCAAGTTCCTTAGCCCTTCAGAGCCCCCTCTGTAAAACAGAGATCACTGGTCCTGCCTCAAGCGGTCACCGCAGAGACAAAGTGGGTTGTGCTTAGGAGAGTACCTGGCCCTCAGTATTACCAGCCCAGCAATGATCAGCGTGGGGACTGCCACTTAGCTCTAGTCTCTCCCACTGGACAAGGCTTCTGCAGACCCAGGACCATCTGATTTGGCCTCCTGCCCCACTGCCCACTACTGTGCCCATACATCAGAGGCAGGCAAGGCTTGTTCAGTGAGGGAAGGGGTCAGAGTGATCAACCCTAGTAGCTCTGTACAATCCTCTAGATCAGGGGCGCCTGGGGGGCTCAGTCAATTAAGCATTCGACTCTTGGTTTTGGCTCATGATCTCACGGTTTGTGAGTTCGAGCCCTGCGTCGGGCTCCGTGCTGACAGCTCGGAGTCTGGAACCTGCTTTGGATTCTGTGTCTCCTTCTCTCTCTGCCCCTCCCCAACTTGTGTTCTGTCTCTCTGTGTCTCAAAAAATAAATAAATGTAAAAAAAAAAAAAAAAAAAAAAAAATCCTCTAGTTGAATTTTCCCAGAGAGTCACCCTGCAGTCTGGCAAATATCTGGCTGACCAATAGGCGGACACAGTTCTGGAATTCAGGGCTTGTGCCAGACCTGAGATACTGTGGACAAAGGACTGACAATCACTCGGGACCAAGGTAACCTCCTATTTTTTCCTTCCTGGGTGCTGTCATCTTGTGTAGTTAACAGCATCTACTACATATCAGGCAGTGACCTAGGGGCTGAACAGGCAACGAAGAATGAGCCTGGTCAGGCTGGGAAGAAAGCACAGGCACATGGTAGGTACACTGAGTAGAGATGTGGTCTGGGTCTCCACGGGGAGGCCCGGGGCCAGGAAAATCCTGGAAGAACGGCCTCGGAGCTGGGCCTTACAAGAAAGGTGGGCTCCAAGAACCTCAGGGGGCATCCAGACCATACAAGAACAGGACCACAGAGACGGGAAAACAGAGCCACATGGGCCATGTGTCGTGAAAACCACGAGGAGAGCAGTGGGCTGGGGACCCCATCACATAGGCGATGAAGAAGCAGGGCTTGCAGGTGGCTCACTGGCTTCTCGGGGACACCGCCTTCTCAGTCCACTCCTGAGGCACCCTTACCTCCCCCGGAAGGGGGCCCAGGCCGCAGGCCAAATGCCTCCTCAGCCTTGGCACATCCGGCCCCCCGAGGTTCTGCCGCAGCAGAAAAGCCAGGCCTCACCCCGTCTTCCTGTCCCTCCATTCCAGCCACCTGTCCTGCTGGAACACCCTGCCTCGGCCCTGCCACTCCCAGGAGCTCTGACACCCCCACACCTACCCCTACCTACAGAGGCACCACTTTTTCAGAAGATGCTGCTCCTTCTAACTCTCCCTCCACCTGTTTGCCACGAAGCTCGTCAGGAGGCGAGCTAGCACGGAAAGAGGCAAGCCCCAGGCCTTTGGTCCTCTGCTCCTCCCACACCTGTCTTAGGTTCATTACCGCCCATCCCAACACCGGAGGCAGCCTCTGGACACATGTGGACACTGAAGCCCAGAGAGGGGCCGTGGCTCACGCAAGGTCCCCCAGCTAGAAAGTGGCTGAGTCAGGACGCAACCAGGGCCTCTACCCGCCCCTCCACGCCCCACAACTAGCACTCTCTCCCGTGAGAACTGAGCTCTGTTTTTCAAACAGTCCAGCGCTTGTTCCTGCTACCTGGAAGCAATACAATTATCCCTCATTTTGATTTCAAATGGGAAACCAACATGAGTTGGTACCCATGAGTATTTACCCATCTCTTATACCCACGTGTGATAGATCGGACAGATGAGCATTTCCAGGCAGAAAGCCTACTTCAGTGGAAAAAAAATCCAAGGGCAGTGAAACCGGCAGTTTTGGGGTGAGAGTCTTTAAAAACAGATTATCATCTGAGCTGATTTTGGCTGGAGTCAAAGCACCTGAGAGGGGACAGACCCTCCTGGGTCAGAGTTCTCGGATTCCAGATTAACCCAGCACGGGGGGGGGGGGGGGGGGGATCAACCCCTGCCATTGCTGAGCAACCCATCCCTGGGCAGGAACTTCATGGCCACTCTTCTACTACTCCTCTTGAATGCTGGCCCTCAGACGGGCCTCAATCTGCCTCGCAGTTTGAAGACTGCTTCTGCCTGCTGGGCTGACTCACCACCTCTCCACAACTCTGAGCGTGTCCAAGGACAGGCTCCACCCGGGGGCTCTGCGACATTCCGGATGTGCACCTTCCCCACAACTGCACACGGTAAGCATCTTAAGCCCCACTCACAGACGTGTCCAACAAGCTTTGCGAACGAACGAGAAGACTGGCCCAAATTCACACGGTGGATAGTGGCAGCGTCAGGACCTGAGCTCACAGCGCCCACTGTGTCCCTCCCTAACCACAAGGAACCACGACTCCTCGGGTTTTCATCTCAGAATGAGAATGAGAATTTCATGCTCGGAATTCATACTGGGTCGACTGCTCACCTCCCAGGATTTCTTTGGGTGAGCGGTGGCCAAACCAGTCCCCACTCCCGTCACGTGCCCCCTAGGGAACAAGGCCTCCGACCCCTGCCCACCGTATCTCGTTCCAGAGCGGGACCCTCTGGAGGCAGACACTGCCAATTCCCAGCGTGTGCGCACGCCCAGAAGGTCTGAGAAGCAGAGCAATGGGAGGCACTTCCCCCCTAGGGAATGTCTGCAAAGCTCTCGCCTGTCACTTCTGATGGGTCCCTCGCCTTCACAGAGGGATGCTGAAAGGCTCTAGAGCCTGGCCGGGGAGGGCCACGCTCAGCGGCCGCTGCCTTGGCCCGCCTGCCGTGAGTCGGTACGCGTCCCTGCGAGGTTATCCGAGAAAGGCTCACAGTGATCAGGTACAGACCAGATGCGATGGGCCCTTCCACACCTGCTCTCACGACGCAGGTCTCGTCAGCTCCGTGTGCAGATACAACAAACAGGCTCAGAGGTCAGGCTGACAGAGTGGGGACAGAGCTGGGGCTGGCGTGGGGGGCCCCATGAAGACAGCGCCTGTCCTATCACGGGGATGCACCATGGCTGACTCACAATTCTGGCAGCAGGCCGGGTGGCCGGCATTTAATAGCCGCCTATAAACTTTTGGCAAATGGTCATTCAGTGATCCAACCCTCTCATTTGCTCAGGAGGGAACAGAGCCTCGCGTGGAGGAGTGACCTGTGGCTAAATACTGGTAGGGCCGGCCCGGGACTCAGACCAACTCGAACCCTTTGCACCGCGGGGAGCCCGTCCGCCAGCTACTCTCTCGCACCCACAGACTTCATTACTGGATCATAGCAGGTGTTCCAAGGCAGACCAGCCTAGGCCTCAGAATCCTCAACACAGCACTCCAGCCAGGTACCCAAGAGAGCAGAGCTGGTGTAAGAGATGAACTTCTTTTGCCGTTCTGACACATTCTAAGGAGGGAATTTCAGGGAAAGCAGAAAGGGCGACACCGTCCTGAACCTGGCCCTGGATAAGCGGGCCGTCAACAGATTGATGTGCGTTTTAGATTCTCCATCTTTAGAGGTGAATAAGTGGAAAGGTCAAAGGTTGGGGTGAAGGAGTCAGTTGGAGAAGAGGTGTGTTTAAGGGACACCGACGCGTTATTCCACCAAGACAAGTAGCAAAGACAATCCATGAAAAGTCCTTCCCTTCCTGCAACAGATGGGTTAAACCCGAGCATAGGGCTGGCATCAGCCGAGGGACGGGATCCCGAGAGGAAGGACAAAGCCCACAAGGGCACCCAGTGCAGCCCTCTAACTCCTGATTCTGCATCCACAAGCAAGGACTCAACTCGGTGGCTTCCTTTGTGGCCCAAGGAGGGGACTGTTCCAGGTGTCTTGGCCATGTCATACCAAGTCCCCATGACATGCTGGCAAGCCCACCCTCCTGGTCACTCAAGCCAAACACCTCAAGCCTTCCCCAAGCACCTCTGTCCCTCATTTCCCACACTTCACTAACCTGCCCCGTTGGTTTTCTTATAACACACGATGCACCTGCTGTTGGAACTCTCCTCCCTGTTCAGCAAGGCTCTGGCCATCCGTCTCTGCTCCCGAACTACGAAGTCTTCCAGGGCAGCATCCTTGCTCAGGTACCCCCAGATGGTACCCCAGCACCCGCCAGCGTGGCCAACGAGCCAAGTCAAGACGGGGAAACAACACTTGCTTGAATCTCGGCACCACGACCCTGGGGAAAGCCTAACGCAGCAAGGGTTAGAGTGAGGGCCGGGTAACTTCTGCAAGAGGAGCAAACAGGGCAACTCGGGACACGGTGACCTCACTGATACCGAGGACCTCAGCAAAAGGCAAGACGGAAAATCAGAACAAACGGTTGCTGACTGCAGCGGGGCAGAAATTCCTTTTGCTCTTTCCATGTGACATGGGAGGTGCAGGCTGCCTGCGTCAGCGCCTCTGTTTTACAGATGTGCAAAGTGGGCCGCTGGGAAGAGGATGAGGGCACACCCTGAGGGAAAGAGACCCTTAAACCAGACAACTTGTCAAGCAGTATTTGGAAAAAAACAAAAGAGAGTCTGCTAAACCTCCAGTAACTTGGAGAGATGAAAGAGCATTCAAACAGAGAAAGTAGGAATTGGGCCTTGCATTTCCTTATTATTTAAAAAAAATATTTTTTTTAATGTTTATTCATTTTTGAGAGACAGAGAGAAAAAGAGAGAGAGAGAGAAAGCGCGCGCATGAGCAGGGGAGGGGCAGAGAGAGAGAGGGAGACACAGACTCCGAAGAAGGCTCCAGGCTCTGAGCTGTCAGCACAGAGCCCGAAGCAGGGCAGGAACTTTCGAACCACCATGAGATCATGACCTGAGGCAAAGTCAGACACTTAACCAACTGAGCCACCCAAGTGCCCCTTGCATTGCCTCATTAAGACAGACTTCTAAGTTGGGGGGTGGGGGGGAACAGCCTTCTAGGGTGAACAGGACAGTGGAGTAAAAGCCACTGGACCCCTCTGATGTCCCTGTCACCAGTGATGGCTGCCATCTTCTAGGAATACCACAGACCTTTCTCAGAAGCAGGTCTCTCAATCATTTATACCATAGTGTGAGTTTGAGGATCACCAAGAGCCTGAGATCTGGAAGTCAGCCGTCCCCCAACGCTTGCTGTATACCAGATGAACTCCATGTCCTACTGAGTCAGAATCTCTTGGGGGATAGGGCCCAGAAATTCACGGTCTAAACAAATTCCCCTAAAGAATTCTGACCCGACAGGTTGCAGACCTCAGTTGGCAACCACTTAGGAACTGCAACCCCTCATGGGAGGGACAAGGAAAGAGAACCAGAGAAACGGAAGGACGTGCCCAAAGTTACAGAGTGAGTGTTGGGGGTCCAGTCTGGAAGCCAGGTCTCCCGATTCTGGCCCCACCACGCGGACGTGTTAACCTCACCCAGAGGGATGGATGTTCAAAACCTCGTCTCTGACTGGACAGGGCCCTTCCCCACCCCCGGTAAACAGTTACCTCTGCAGGCCGATCAGCTTCCACTTCTGAAAATCTGTGATGTGCAAAGGAGAGGAGACCCAGTGCTTCACCGGTTTGGCGTGACGGCTGTGGTTGGGGACAAAGATGGACAGCGCCGTCACGAGCTTCCTCACTATGGCCTCATCCTCCCCCAGGACCACAAGGGTCCTCCCGCTGAGCAGGGAGTAGATGGCTGGATGGGCAAAGGGGTACTGACGGATGAATTTTAAGGCGTTCTGGCCAGCCCTCTTTTTATGCCTCTCAGAAGAGGGCCCGGTGGGATGAGCAGAGGAGGGAGTCCTGTCTGAGCTGGTGGAGGCTATACTGCTCATATTACTGGTAGTGTCCGAGTAGTTGTCCAGGCTGGTCTTACTGACATCCCGGCTAGCCAGCAGGCGGCTTGGGTCCAGCTCAAAAGCAGGGAAGCCTTCAGAACTGTTGTCTCGGGAAGGGCTGGCGTTTTCCCCCGCAAAGTCCACATGGAACCCCTGGTCTTTCTGCCTGTAGCGCTGCGGGGGGCTGCTCACTACTCCGTCCGGGTCAGAGTGTGTGGGGGCTGGGGTGGAGAGGGGCACCCGCAGACTGTCACTCTCCTTCCCAATGCAGCAGGAGGAGTCCGTTTGGGACAGGGTGTTTTCTAAGCTGCCCTCCTCTGCCTCACCCAGCTCTGGCGGGCTGATGCTCGCCTGGAAGTGGATGGCTCCCTCGCTGTCATCTGCGTACGACTCTTCTTCGTTAATGGCACTTGGGTAGCTGGCCTTAAAGTCATCAGGGATGAGGGCCTCAGAGGGGCAGGTGCTGAGGACTTCGATGCTGTCCTCGCTGATGGTCCTGTGGCTGACCGCTTTGCTCCGGACCACCTGGGGGCTCAATGGCACCGTGAGGCTGGCCTGGCTGTCAGACTTAGACAGCACAGAGGTGGACTTCTCCGTGCCCAGAACCTCGATGCTTTCGCCACTGCTGATGCTCCCTTTCATATCCATATCCAGGCAGTCCAAGTTTTCCTGGGGGTCAAAACTGCTCAATTCTGTCACCTCCACTTCCTTGTACTCCTCATCTCCAAGTTCCTGCTCCATCTTGATCGGCACAGACTCCACACTGGACTTGTAAGAACCAACGCTAATGAACACTTGAGGAATCGGACACTCGTCCAGAGACCTGGAAGGCGGCCTGCCTGGACTGGGCTTAGGGGGCGCGCTCTCTTGCTTCTCTACCATCCGGTCGTCCACCTCCACAAAATCTTCAAAGAGGAAGTTTGTTATGTGCTGTTGTTTCAGAAGCGCTCTGTCAATCTGGCTGGTCAGGAGGTAGCACAGGTCTCCTCTGAACATGTGCTCTATGTGGCTGAGCTGAGCCAGGGTCTGGGTGAAATACTCCGTGTCACAGAGCTCTTCCAAGGTCTTCAACTTCTTGTCAAAACACTTGGTGGACTTTGCTTTGATGAGCTTAGGGGTGTAGGCAGGTCTGCAGGTGTAAAGGTCCGCGTCAGCCGACTCATCAGGGTTAGAGGTAGTGGCTACCTGGTCGGCCTGATCCTGCGCGTGCTCTGTCTCCGCAGAACACAAGGCAGACCCCTTCGACTTCCGATGAGGGTATGAGAGGATCTGCTTCAGCAGATCTTGATGTTCAATTATGGACTTCTCCACACTGGCCAGCTCGTTGGCTTTCTCAATTGCCTGAGATGAGTAAAAGCCCTTGTCGTTGGCCTTCTTCTGGATCTCCGTTTCGGTGTGCAGCACTGTCCTGGTGTAATCCAAGTCTTTCAGCTTTTTTTCAAGTTCTCCCGCAAATGCCTTCCTGTTGCCCGTCTTCAAGCACTCCGAAGCTTTGGAAAACTCGGCTGAGAGCTCCTGAAACTGCTGCATGATTTTGTGCTGGTCCGCTGAGATATAAGCCATGCAAAAGGGCCTCACAAAGCCCCGGGCCTCCAGGTCGTACAGGGTAAGGTGGTGCACGTACGCAAAGGCTCCCTCCTTGGAGTCTCCCAGCACCACCTTGGAGTCCTCCACAAAGTTCAGCTTGGGGTAGGCAGAACCCGGGGGATGGCCCACAAAGGAGGCCTGGTAATCCACAGACATGATCCGCAAGGAGAAGTAATTGAGATCAAAAGTACCAAAAACTTTGGTGTCATTGGGGATGGTCAGCAAGGGTTGGGGTCCCACCTGCTCGGAGAACTCGGAAATAAGGATGAAGTCCCGAGAGAACTTGGCCCCGGACAGTTTGGACCATGGGTTGGCTCCTTGGCTGGCGAAGGGGAAGAGTGGCACCGAGTACTCCTCGGGCAAGGCGGGCTCATTGTAAGGCTCCTCCTCGTACTCCTCCTCTTTGGTGAAGGCCACCACGTCAGGGGCGCTGATCATATTTCCAGATGTACGGAGAGAACATTGAGAAGTGAGAAAGAATGCGGGGTAATCAATGCAGGGAAGCCATGCCTCTGGAAGAGGAAGCAAAGTCCTTGCGGTCTTCTTTGCGCCCTCAGGGGTACTAGGCTGTCTCTCGCACACTCGAACGCTCGAACTCCCACAATCCCGTCAGAGATACAGCTAACTCTTCCAGAGCCCCGAGGGGCCTCATGAACTCCGCAGGTCCAGAAGACCGGGTAGGCGGGTTACCCTCCTCCTCCTCCTCCTCCTCCTCCTCCTCCTCTGGCGAGGGCGTCCGGCGCAGGACACCTGCAGCGAGGTCACTCGCACACCCGAACCCACCGCGACAGCAACAGCCCAGCCCTGAACCGGTGCCTAACGCGGGACTACGGGCCGCCGCAGGGGCCAGTCAAGCCCTGCCGCCCCCACGGCCCGAGGGCAGAAACCGTCGCGGCTCCTTAGACGCCACAACCTGGAGCAGGCTACCGCGGCGCCGCCATCTTGGCATCACATGACTCGCGGTGTCTTGCGCCGCGTGACCCGGAAGCGTCCGCGTAGACTTCCGAGCGGGAGAGAAAAGGATTGTGAGCGAACGACAGCTCTGGGCGGAACTTTCCAGCGGCCTCTCCCAAGGACAATCGATTTACCAACCACTGTCGGGAAAGAAAGGAAGTGGGGCGGAGGAGCGGAAACGCACAAGGGGTCCCGAGCGCGGGGTCGTCTGGGAGTTGCAGTTCGCGGTCCCGTGGCGCTCGCACCGGGCGGATGTAGCCCGAGAAGGCGGGCGGAAGCCGGACGCCTAGGTGCGGGATTCCCTGTCGAGGCCGTGGGTCCGAAGCCCCGCGGGCTTAGGGGTGGTGGCCGGGACGCGGCAGGTGGCGCTGGCGGCTTTCGGGGGCCCCAGTTCCCTTACGGTGGACGCCAGGTGGGCGTCACCTCTGGCTTTTCCAGCATGCTTGGGCACCCGGCGGGCGGCAGCGGGCGCGGGGCCTAGGGATGATCTTCCCTGTCGCCCGCTGCGCTCTCCGCTGGCTGCAACGGCCGAGAGCCAGGACCTTGTCCCGCGCTGCCATGGAGGTGGCCTTGCGAGGCGTGCGGAAAATTCTCTGTGTGGCCGAGAAGAACGACGCGGCCAAGGGGATCGCCGACCTGCTGTCCAACGGTCGCATGAGGCGGGTAAGGCGGCGTATTTCCGATCAGCTGTGCGGGTGAGGGAGCTGTCCCGATCACCCAGCGAGACAGCGCGGCTAGCGCTGGGAATACAGACGGAGGCCGCTTCTCCCACTTCTGGGTCATTGCAGTGGCTTCCTGTCTTCTTTTCGGACTGGTAGGCATTTAAAAGCGAAGACGCTTCACCCATGTGCTTGAAAACCTTGGCTCCTCCTTGCGCACAGCCGCGGTTCCCAAACTAGTCTGATAATCGGTACTAGCTGGGACACTGGCTATTCTGTGGGTTTGGGGTGAGACCAGGGAAGGCTGTGTCTTAACAGTATTCCCTGTGATTTGAAATTTTAAGTTATTGGGAACCCCTGTTCACAGCACTTTAACTTGGCGGTCAAGCCCTGTCCCAGCATTCCCAGCTAACCTGGCTCTCCCCATCAACGGCGCATCCCCTGGGTTCTGCGGCCCCACTGGCTTTACAGTCTGTAAACGCGTATTAAGAGGGCGGTACTACCTAGGCTATGGGATTAGAGGGAACAGCTGCCCTATTCCTACTAGTACAAAGTCACTCCCGAGAGACAGGCAAGTAAGGGATGAAAATTTGTTCTGGACACACTGGAGGTGCAAAGGAAGGGAAAGGTAAAGAATTTGTAAAACAGGCAGCATGGAGATGATAAGAACTGATCAGGAAAATCTGTCAAATAAAAGTGGATTGCGAAATGGTTTTCTGGAGGCAGAAAGCAGAAGTTCCCTGCTCTTTTCTTCTTTCAAGATCTCAAGGTCCTTAGACCTCCATTTCTAGCTCGTGGAGAGTGGGAGCAAGAGCTGAGGTTGTGTCTGAAGAGTTCAGACCTCTGGCCCCTCACAGGGAGAACTCTGATAGCTTTCTCCCTAACCTTTCACTATTCAAATTCTGGGCAGCCAAAGTGACTTTATAAAACACAAGTGTGACTCCAGTAATCTCCCACTTAAAACCCACATTGCTTATCTCAATTGATGCAGAACAAACATTTGATAAAAATGTAATCCCCTTCGTGATCTTACAGAATAGAAATCCTAAAGGAGCCACAAAGAACCATTGGTGCTAATAAATATGTTCAGCCAAGTTATGGGATACAAGATCAACGTACACAAATCAGTAGCAATGAACAATCTGGAAAGAAAATTAAAAAAAAAAACAATTCCATTTACAATAGCGTTCAAAAGCACACTGGAAACTGCGACCTTCTTTATCTGGGTAGTTTTTTTCATGGTTTTATTTTTATATTCAGAAAGATGCATCTTAAAGAATTCTGTAGATTTAGTGGCAGCAGTATGGGAGTTCCTACAGATTACTTAGAGAAGGGACTTGTATTTTTTTTTTTTTTTTTTTAGAGTGGACAGCACTGCAAAAAAGATCACAAAAGCAGGGGCTCCTGGGTAACTCAGTTGATTGAGCATCTGACTCTTGATTTCTTTGGCTCAGGTCATGATCCCAGGGTCGTGGGATCGAGCCCCGCGTCAGGGTCCTGCGCTGAGCCTGGAGCTTGCTTGGGATTCTTTCTCTCTCCCTCTCTCTCTGCCCCTCTCCCCCGCTCACATGCTCTCTCTCTAAAATAAAAAGAGAAGGAGAGATCACAAAAGCTACATTCTTGATCTATCAACCGGGTGTTTTTTCTTTCCCCAGACTCCGAAACTGCTCTAAGTTTGGGGTATCCAGTTTCCCTGAGCACCTCGCCCACACATGGGAATCACACATAATTGTGTGCCACCCCAAAATGGGAATTACAGGGGGGCAAGTTTGAAATGTCAGGAAAGACATTTCACATCCTCGAGGCTACCACTGGTAGAGGAGACTGCCTGCTGGAGCTCTGGTTGTGGGATCACACACATGTTATCAGACAAGTTATTTACCTGGAGAGGATCAGAACGGTGGTTTTAGACTGTTCCCAAGAGACACAAGGGACAATGGATGTGCCCCTCAGGAGTCACTTGGGACTGGGCTGGGGAAACGTACCTGTAAAAGTACTTTTTTTTTTTTTTAACGTTTATTTATTTTTGAGACAGAAAGAGACAGAGCATGAACGGGGGAGGGTCAGAGAGAGGGAGACACAGAATCTGAAACAGGCTCCAGGCTCTGAGCTGTCAGCACAGAGCCCGACGCGGGGCTCGAACCCACGGACCGTGAGATCATGACCTGAGCTGAAGTCGGCCGCCCAACCACCTGAGCCACCCAGGCGCCCCCCTGTAAAAGTACTTTTAATGCTGCTGTGGAGGACGGTGGGATCTATTCAGAGAGGGTCTGATTCGTCCATGCTCGCAGCTAAAGAATTGCTTTATAGACTGGCTTCCAGTGCTGACTGGGGCTTGTAGTGTTACTGGATTTTAGAGCCAGAGGAGCACTTAGAGGTAACTTTATTCAAAAATAAATTGATGTTCAGAAAGGCGAATGATTTGCCTGTGCCCAGCAGTTTTACAGGTGCGGTTGTACAGCCAAAAAGTAGTAGAAGGATATGGGGAAGAGGGAGAAAGTGGGCAAGAGAATTCCGTCCTAATCCTTTCTCTGCCTCTAATTTGTGACGTGACCTTGGACTCGTCCAGGCTCATCTATTCGTCGTTATATTAGCTGACCTCAGGGTTACCTTCTGGCATAAAAACTCCATGGACTGTACCAAGCATGTGCTCGTAACTGTTTTGAGGATCCTCTTGATAACTGGCCTTAGTAATTTAGCCTAGTTTTTATCTTTAGGAAATACTGTTATTTTTCAGTATGACCACTTATCAAAGTTCTGCTTGATCTTTAGGCCGAGGAGTCATTTGTTTTCAATGTAACTTATTTATTCTTGTTTTGTGTTATAGAGGGAAGGATTGTCTAAATTCAACAAGATCTATGAATTTGATTATCATCTGTACGGCCAGGTAGGTGCTATAATATTTCTGTCCTGCAGCTGAAGTGTGCTGTTAGATCCATGGGCCATTTTGGTGTATGTTCCTCGAGTTTTTAGTTATGGCTGTAAAAATAGAAGCTGCTAACTACAGGTTGCCGCTGAACTGCTTGTACCTTAAGAGTTATTTCAAGGGGCGCTCGGGTAGCTCAGTCGATTAAACGTCCAACTTCAGCTCAGGTCATGATCTTGTGGTTGGTGGGTTTATGCCCCATGTCGGCCTCTGTGCTGACACCTCAGAGCCTGGAGCCTGCTTTGATTCTGTGTCTCCCTCTCTGCCCCTCCCCTACCCACACTGTGTGTGTGTGTGTGTGTGTGTGTGTGTGTGTGTGTGTCTCTCTCGAAAATAAACATTAAAAAAAAAAAGTTATTTGATCAAGAAGGACAAGCCTGGCCATCATAGAAGAAGTCACTATCTTTCAAGAATAATTGTTAAGACCTAAAGATCTCTGGTTACAAACGAATATTTTGTAATTTATAAGGAGGTCTCTTTTTAATGAAATATGGCCCCTTCTCTTTGTAACAAGAAAGAAACTAAAACACAGTAGTTTGAGGAAACTTTAAATCCTATAAAAGGCATCATGGTGCTAGAATTAGAACGGTCGTTAGTTTGGTATTTGGCTTCAAAGAGATGCATTTATGTTCATTTCTCCCCAACTAGGTTTTGTTTTGTTTTGTTTTGTTTTGTTTATAGACTTAATTTTTTTAGAGCCATTTTAGGTTTTTGGAGCAAAATTGAGAGGGGGGTACAGAGATTTCCAATAGACCCCTGCCCCCACACATCCACCACCCCCCCACCATGATCAACATCAGATCACCAGAGTAATGCATTCTTTACCATCACAATTGTACCTACACTGACACATCATAATCACCCAAAGTCCCTAGTTTACATTAGGGTTCTCTCTTGGTGTTGTGCGTACCATGGGTTCGGACAAAAGTAGAACGTACATCCGTCATTACAGTATCATGCAGACTATTCCCACTGCCCTTAAAGTCCTCTGCACTCCATCTCTTCCTTCCTCCTCACCTCCCCTCAACCCTCGGCAACCCCTTTTTTCTCTTTAACAGAAGTTCCTCCCTTTTATTTGAATGATGTGGCAAAATATAATTGCCGAAAGACTAACTCGAATTTTGTTATCCTTCAGAATGTTACCATGATAATGACTTCAGTTTCTGGACATTTGCTGGCTCATGATTTCCAGATGCAGTTCCGCAAATGGTCAGTACAATGCCTGGGGGAAGAACTTTCTGATTATTACAGTAAGTTGTGAAATGCTGCCGGGATTTTGAGGCATGTTGATCTTACTGTATAATTTCTAATACCCAGATGACTGTCTTTGTCCATTCGGGCTGGTATAACAAAATGTCATCAACCGTGGGGGGGCTAATAAACCATAGAAATTGATTTTGCCTGGTTCTGGAGGCTGGAAGCAGGAGATCAGGGTACACGTAGACTGCTGACCTCTCACCATGTCCTCAGCTGGTGGAAGGAGCGAGGGAGCTCTGTGCGTCTTCTTTTATCAGAGCATTAATCCCATTCATGAGGTACCACTCCCGTGACCTAATCGCCTCGCAGAGTCCCCACCTTCTAACACCATCACATTGGTATTAAGATTCCAGCATGTGAATTTTGAGGGGACAAACACCATGGAGACCACGGCAGTGACCTAAAATTTACTGAACCGTTGTGAATTTTTACCGTGTGTTGAGAACAAACAACCACTTTGAAGTGTTATTTTCCTTAGAATAGCCAGACCTATTTCATGTAGTCGCTGTGTTACATTTATCCTATCGCAGACGTGCGTGAAAGGGCTCCAGAATTTCTTCTTAGCAGCTGCTGCTGTCACAGAAAGCAGAAAGTGCTTTGTGCAGAGGGTCATAGCCTTGCTTTTAATTCTCTGGCATTTTCACGTGGGACTTCTGTTGGGGATCCATCCGTGAGCTCACTGAGCGATTTTTTTCTTGTAAAAATGGAGGACTTTCCATCCTGTGCTGAGGTTGGATGTTTTGTGTTTTCATCCTCTTTTCTAGGCACAGCTGCAATCCCCTTGTCCTCTTTGAAGCAGAAATTGAAAAGTACTGCCCAGAGAATTTTGTAGACATCAAGGTAGGATCTTTTGGAAGACATACAGCACTGGAGTTGAACAACTCCAGAGTGCAAAATAATTGAACAGTGATTTCTGTATTTTGAATGCATCAGAATTTAGAGATCACGTTTCCCACCAAACTTAGTGCCATGATTTTAAAAATTATTCCTACTCAGGGCACCTGGGTGGTGGCTCGGTCGGTTAAGCGTCTGACTCTTGATTTCAGCTCAGGTCGTGATCTCATGGTTGGTGAGATCAAGCCCCAAGTCAGGTTCTGCACGGACAGCCTGCCTAGGATTCTCTTTCTCCCTCTCTCCCTCTGTTTCTCCCCTCCCCTGCCCCCTCAAAATAAATAAATAAACATTTAAAAATTCTTCCCACTCATCGTATAAATGAGGCCACTTATTTTTTATTTGTTTATTTTCAAAGATTTTAGTTTTAAATAACGTCTCCACCGATGGAGAGGTCACAACCCCAAGATCAGGAGTCACAAGCTGTACTGACTAAAAATAAGCCTTTTTGGGGCGCCTGGGTGGCTCAGTCGGTTGAGCGTCTGACTTCGGCTCAGGTCACGATCTCACGGTCCGTGAGTTCGAGCCCCGTGTCAGGCTCTGGGCTGATGGCTCAGAGCCTGGAGCCTGTTTCCGATTCTGTGTCTCCCTCTCTCTCTGCCCCTCCCCCATTCATGCTCTGTCTCTCTCTGTCCCAAAAATAAATAAACATTAAAAAAAAAAAATTAAAAAAAAAAAAAATAAGCCTTTTTACTAGTAGTGGTTGTTTAAATAAATCCTAGGAATAACATTGTTAAATGATTTATTCTAACTGATGAATCACTAAATTCTATTCCCGAAACCAATACGACGCTATGTGTTAACTAATTAGAACCTAAGTAAAAAAAACTTGACACGTCGAACAAGTTAAAAAACATTAATCCTAGCTTCCATCCCAAATTAGCATGGAGAGACAACAAGGTGTAAATGGTCATGTGACAGGCGAGTTATGAGTGCTCAGGGCACCTGTAGCAGTGGTCTGCTAGCTGGGAAACCTTCTAGGGGTGAAACTCAATTAGGGATCAGTTTCGTTTTTGACCAGGACGTGATCAGAACCACGAGAGTTACAAGTGTGTGTCAGAGCTGAGGTTTAGGTCTTGTCACACTAGGGCAGGTGCATTAAACCCTCCACCTTCTAGAAGCTCACTTTCGGGTCCGTGATTCTAAGCTGGAGGGTTGTGGTAGCAGCCTCGGCATCCTTACAGGTAGTAGGAGCAGTTTCCTCAGATCGCTCCCTCTCACCAAGGCGGCGCATCCCGATAACATCACTGATGTTCGGTTTGGTCACACGTCCTTAGCGTAGAGGTGTCACCTCATGGCGACTGCGCTCTCACCGCTCTTCCCTGGCTGGGAATTTCAGAAAACTCTGGAACGAGAGACCCGGCAGTGCCAGGCCCTGGTGATCTGGACCGACTGCGATAGAGAAGGGGAAAATATCGGGTTCGAGATTATCCACGTGTGCAGGGCTGGTAAGTGACGTGGCTTCTGGGTTTCCACACCCTGGGGCCACAGAAGTAGATGGTTCCCCTGTGTGAGTGGGTCAAGGCTGAGTTCCTCCTTACAGACTCTCCCCGCTGGATCCGTCAGGTCTCACCAGCAGTGTGTCCAGAGCAAGTTACTGAACCCACGGGAGCCTCAGCCTTCTGGAAAGTCAGGCCAGTCTGACACAGTTCCTAGGGTGGCACGAGGACTAAAAGAGTTACCGAGTGGCACAGATCCCGCAGCCCAGGGCTTGTTTCGCGTCAGGTCCAAGTAGATTGCCAGCTGCTTGAGAGCAGGGACTTCTTATCATACCTTTTATAAGTATAGATTGAATATTTGCAAGAGAATGCATATGCCGTACGGACAGTACAAAGAGTAATTCTAGAATGTTGTTCATCTGCCGTATTCTTTGTATGCTGCCTGAATATTAATAAATACTTGCTGAGACGAATTTAAATGCCTTCAGCGGGGCTAATGATTGCAGGTAACTTAGCGGAAGTGATGCACAGGTCATTCTCAGGCTTCAGAGAGTGGACGGTTTCTATTTTCCCTGAGTGTTTTTGTGTCGAAAGCTGTAACGACTGCTGGGAATTTAAGTACGTTAACTTTCAGGGACAGTGTGTATGTCCTATGTTATTTCCGTGCCAGGACATGAAATTCCCTTGTAGGACCTTCTAATTGACAACATTTTATTTTCCCCAAACGTCTAAGAATGAGTGAGATTAGAATCTTGAGAGGCTCATAAGGAGAATAGCTAAAATTCACACACTGTTACTTCTGACAAAACTAAGCTTAGCGGTTACAGCAAAGTTTCCTTCTTAGGTGGCTAGCATACTGTTAATTTCACCTAATCAGAAAATTGGGTGCCTCACAACATCTCGAAATGGCTTATCTTTCATTCAAGGTGGTTTAAGAAAAGCGAGCCCTTTATGATGGGAAGGCAGTGTGGTTTGACTTTGATCTTGGTGACTCTGTTCCACAGTGAAGCCCAGTCTGCCAGTGCTGAGGGCCCGTTTCTCTGAGATCACCCCCCGAGCCGTCCAGACGGCCTGTGAGAACCTGACCGAGCCTGATCCGAGAGTGAGCGATGCTGTGGACGTGAGGCAGGAGCTGGACCTGAGGATCGGTGAGCCACTGGCAAACTCCCCTGGGGGTCTGCGTGGCACATTGGGGGTTGGGTTATGAACCAAGAATGAGGCTTGTGTGTAGATATGTGCAGCTGGCTTTGATCTTACGGTCCACCGCTTTCTCCTTCCTTCCTTCCTTCCGTCCTCACTTCCTAGGAGCTGCCTTCACTAGGTTCCAGACCCTGAGGCTGCAGAGGATTTTTCCCGAGGTGTTAGCGGAACAGCTGATCAGTTACGGCAGCTGCCAGTTCCCAACCCTGGGGTTCGTGGTAGAGAGGTTCAAAGCCATTCAGGCTTTTGTGCCAGAAATCTTCCACAAAATTAAAGGTATGGCCGGAGGAATTGTTTACGGTGTAGAACCTAAGGGCCTGGGAAGAACCAGGAGCAAAAATGGCACTAATTAAATGTGTGAGTTTTTTAGTCTTGCTGCCCTTCGTCCCACCCCATTATGATGCGCAGAATCTACTTAGTTACCTGAATGACCCATAATCCCAAAGCCATGTTTCCTATTCCTTTGGAATTTCAGTGCAATGTGCTTTCTTCTCTCTGTCCCATCATATGGCTTCTCTGAGTCCTGCCCTTCCTGTTTGTCCCCGATACAGTAACTCATGACCACAAAGATGGTGTCGTAGAATTCAACTGGAAAAGGCATCGCCTCTTTAACCACACAGCTTGTCTTGTCCTCTATCAGCTGTGCATGGAGGTAAGAGATATTTGGAATTTTAATGATCGAGGAAAACTGTTCTGGAAGTTCCCAGGCCACTCCTTCTGTGTTAGCAGAAGTGACCCTGTTCCCTTTTCCCACTGAACTGTAGCTTTCAGCTCGCATCTCAGGACCTCACTTTTAGGGAACCTGTAGGACGAACTCCATGAAAATGGTACTAAACGATGTGAAACCACAGGAGCTGCAGACCTTTTAGATAAAGGCAGAAATTTTAAGAAATACATAGCTGAAATCTCTCCCTAAAGTAGAATGCTGTTAGCAGAGGTCACTCAAGATCCTCTAGACCTGTCTGGAACAGTAGACTTCTAGAGCTGGAAGGGGTTTGGACAGCATCTGGTCCAGCTCCCTCTTCCCCTGGTTAGATGAGATCTAGAAAGATGAAAGTCACAAACGAGCAAGTTAACTTCATCCAGGGGCAAATGCCAGGAAGGAAAAGTAGGGGGAAGGAACAGAGACCAGCCTGGGGGCAGGGAGGGGACCGTTCTAGGCATGGTGGTCACGGAAGGCCTCTCAGGGCCACATCTGAGTGAAGGCCAGAGTGATTAGCAGGAGACAGCCAGCCACAAGGGGGCCGGGGGGGGGGGGGGGTAGAGAACACGTGTCAGTAGAGAAGTAGAGAGAGCGGCCCATCAGAGGACCACAGGCCAGTCGGTGGCCGAGTTGCGACCCTCATACTGATCGTCCACCTTGTGGTGCTGCTGCTTTTCAGCCAGTACCTGACTGCTGGCTCTAACCTGGAGGCTGCACACAGTGGTGCCTGAGAGAAACTCTGAGATCTCTACTTTGATGAGTCACATGTGCTCCCGGCTGTAGCGCCCTGGCAGGTTTATTAATTGATTTGGTGAAGGGGGAACAATGACCGGTGAGCACCGGCTGCAGTGCCAGACACGCTTTATGTTACACTATCCTGTTTCGTCCTGATAGCACCTGTGAGGGTGGCGATCCTGTCCCCGCCTCACAGATGAGGTGGGAGAGAGTGAAGTAATTTGTGCGTACTCTAGAGCCGGTAAGGGGCACAGCACAGCTGGCTTCTAGCGTACCTGACTCTCCAGCTCCTTCCGGAGACCACCCTGCGTCCAGGAGTCACTCTGTCCACGCCTCTGCCCTTTGACCCTAGAGGTCACGGAACTACCTGGCACGTCTCTGACACTGCACATTTACCTGTTCGAGAGAAGGAAACACCCCTGTTCGCTGGGGTGCGGTGAAGATGGTCACCACATTGGGCTTTCCAGCTTGTAGTGTACGATTTCTCCTATTTCTAACTTGGTACCATCCTGACGTTTTAAAATGTAACACCGTGCACGTGTAGGTAGGAAACAGTGCTTAGGAGATGCACAGGCTGTCGTGTTTCGCGGGCCCTGGAAGGCACCTTGGGGCTTGTAAAGTTACCCCTCAAAGTCTTGGTTTGGGCGGGAAGGTGGTGAGGTCTCCACCACACCGCAGGCTTCGAGCCCACCTCGCTCGAGGTGCTGTCGTGGCTGGAGCAGGGGCCTCTGCTCGTGGTGAGTGTCCTCCAGAATGGTGAGCAAAGGCTACCGCAGGACAGCTAGAGAAGGTGCGCAAAGAGGTTAACGTGGCCTCTGCTTTTTCTGGCTCTCTAGGATCCCAGGGCAACCGTGGTAGAGGTCAAGTCTAAGGCAAAGAGCAAGTGGAGGCCTCAAGCATTGGACACTGTGGTATGTTCCAGATGACTGCACCGGGCGCTCTGATTGCCTGGTGCTGGGACCAGGTTTCTACAGCAGACGGTGGCCGGTGGCACAAAGCATCACCCTTCACAAGGCCAAGCGGGAGAGCCCTTGGGGAGAACAGAAACCCCAAAACAGAGGCTGCTTAGTCTTTTCGTGCTTTTTTAAGTTAATAAATGCAACGTAGCTGCTTTGTGTGGGGTTTGGCAAACAAAAAGAGGAAGACACGTCCCCCGTCATCCTTACGTAATCTCTGATCCAATGTGAGCATCTCCTCTTCCTGTTTTTTCTCGTACACGTAATTTTTACAATGTTGTGATTAGGATAGCTTGTCTTTTTCCACCCGAGCATTTTTCTTTAACGTGTGCCTAATCTATGTAAACGTTTTTTAAAATCTGTATTAAGAGCCTACCTTAGGACAGGGTTTCTCAACTTTTTAGACCCACGAAGAGCCACCCTGCTGGACACGAGTTGGAGTTAACTACCTTAGGAGTTCCCCTTCCCAGTCACCACCAGTCAGGACAATTCAGGGTACAGTTGCCGTCAGGATTCACCCTGGAGGTTGAACATACAGAACAAACAGGCTAAGAAACACATGGGGATTGGTGGGCAGTGTGGTCTTTACCTTGGGCGTGGCCCAGTGTGTGTGTGTGTGTGTGTGTGTGTGTGTGTGTGTGTGCGCGCGCACACACGCACGTGGGAGTGATTTGTAGGAATGACAAGGGGAGAGTTACAGACCCATTGCATAGGACAGGCATAAGTGTATTGGTCCTCACTGGTTAAATAGGCTTTGACATAGAGCCGCTGACATTGGTGGAATGTGACCAAGGGGAAGGACAACCGATTATCTCCCAGGAGTTTTTGAAGAATGGTATTCATCATCCAGAAGTTAGTAGGGCTCCAGTGGTTTTCCCAAAGTGTGGTTCCCAGACTGCCTGTATTAGAATCTGTGTATTGGCTTGCTGGTTAAAAAAAAAAAAAAAAAAATGCAGATTTCTGGCCTCTGTCCCAGCCCTCTTCTATCAGAATCCCTAGTGCTCAGGGCCCAGGAATCTTTTCTCTTCCTAAGTGATTCTCGCTTCTGCCCATCAGAGCCTGAGAACCACTGGGTTGGAATCTGCCTCTGCCTGGCAGGCCCAGAAAGCTTTCTTTGCTACAGTCTTTCTCCCTCTGCGTGACAGCAGCTGGAGTGACAGTGGCCAGACATTTGTGAAGATGAGTTGTGTGGCTGTGTTGTGCCCTCTGACTCCCACACTGCACTCTAACTTGCCTGTTGACACATTTAACAGGAGCTTGAGAAGCTGGCTTCTCGAAAGTTGAGAATAAATGCTAAAGAAACCATGAGGATTGCCGAAAAGCTCTACACTCAAGGGTAAATATTTGGGAATAGAATTTGGTGCATCTTTGTCAGGGTGAAGTATTTTATTTTGCTTCATTTTCTTTTAAAGATACTATTTTTAAGTACTTTGTATACCCAACATGGGGCTCAAACTCACAATCTGAGATCAAGAGTTACATGCTCCACCCACTGAGCCAGGGTGAAAATATTTTAGAGCTTATGAGTAAATACAGACTGTCTAGATATCACCTGAGCTCTGAAGTAGAAGAATTTTGACATTGACTTTTCTGATAAGGAAAAGAGCCCGTTGAGTGAATTCACATCTCAGTGTTGACCTCTCAACAGTCCCCCCCCCACCCCCCGCCAGGGCCTTGGCAGGTGGCAGACCGCACCTTTAGTAGTCGTTTGCCATCATAAATCATCGCGCTTCAGGGGTTGTGACCATCCCAGCACCATCCAGTGACGGCGTGGTCCATGCTGTGGACCACTGTGGCAGCCACTCGCCACAGGTGACTATCAGGCACTTGAGATTTGGGTCGTGCGAATTGGGACATGCTGGAAGTGTAAAATATGCGCTGGGTTTCGAAGACTTGTATGAAACAAAAGGATGTAAATGATCTCGTTAATGCCGTTTAAGTGGCTAGTAAAAAATGGTAAATTACATGTAGGGTCCACATGATGGTTTGTTAGGCAGCATTACGCTTTCTATACCTGAAAAAAATTCGTAGAAGCACACTCTGTTGCTGCTCTCAAGGCCATGGGGGGGTCACTGGCAGACCATTCATAGATCAGGCCAGGGCTGTGTCCTGGCCACACAACGGCTGGCAGGCTGAGCCTACTGTGTTCCCCGCCTGTGCTTCCCCTGTCGTTTATCTTGTGGCTTCTTGGGGCATCTCAGCAAGAGAGCCTGCTGTCTCTCACCCCATCAGGGGGTCCCATCTGAGAACTTTTGTCAATGTAGGTAAGCTAGGTTGCCTTCAGTTGCGTTGGCTAGCTCAGATGGGACATTGCAGGTGCCACCAGGTGCTTTCAATCGAATTCGGTTGTTTCTAGAGCAATTCTAGCAATTTCTTTTTCTATTCGTTTGCCTTTGTTTTAGGTACATCAGCTATCCTCGAACTGAGACAAACATCTTCCCCAAAGACTTAAACCTGACGGTGCTCGTAGAGCAGCAGACCCCGGATCCACGTTGGGGGGCCTTTGCCCAGAGCATTCTAGAACGGGGCGGCCCTACTCCACGCAATGGGAACAAGTCTGACCAAGCTCACCCTCCCATCCACCCCACCAAATACACTAGCAGCTTGCAGGTTGGTTTCCCTAACTACTGCCTCCTAGAACCCAGGGGGAAGTGAAGGGTTAGCGGCACTTGAATTTACTCTGTGGGCTCTTACTTGAGGAACTGAGTGATTTTGAAATATCTCTCCATTTTAGCAAAGAGATGTCAGTGTCCGAATTCTGCTGCTTCAGTGTTCTGCTTGGTGTCCATGAATCCCCGCCCCCAGAGCAGGCTCTGCTGTCCAGCCCACTTCCCGCTCTGTCAGACCCCCTGCAGCTTTGCCAAGCCCCCCACACGTGGACTAGGAGGTTCGCCTGCCCTGTGCTCTTGCACAACCCCCACAGAGCCTCCCACAGAATCGCTTGGCCTTCTTGGCCCCTCGTTAACTGGAGGAATCCGGCCCCCATCCTCCCCAGACTCGATGGGTTTCCATTGCCATCCTGACACTTGGATACTGTGACACCGGCCTCTTGTCTTTGGTCCGGTGGCTGCAGGGCTCTCGGGCAGCCCTGCCCTGCCGTGTGTCTTGCCTATTGTCCTTCCTCAGCTGGAGAATGAGCTCCAGGAGGGCCCTGAGGGCCAAGCTGGTTAGGCTTGTTTGACAGATGCAGGCTCGTTGCAGAGCTGAGCCACATTTGGTCCTTGTTTCCTTTTTTTATTAACACACATTGTTCTCTGGCCCTAAATGTAATACAGGTCCATTTTAGTTTAGAAAATTCCAAAGAATATGAGGAAGGAAAATAATTTGCCATTTCCTCATATGCCGAATTTTTTTTTTTTTAATAGATGTTTGCTCATTTTTAAGAAGAGTGTCTGAGCGAGGGAGGGGCAGAGAGAGGGGGAACAGAGGATCTGAAGCCAGCTCTGTGCTGACAGCAGAGAGCCCAGTGGGGGGCTCGAACTCAAACTGTGAGATCATGACCTGAGCTGAAGTCAGACGCTCAATCAACTAAGCCACCCAGGTGCCCCTGAAATATTTTAAAGTATGATATTTAATGATTGCATAGATGTACCATAATTTCTTTTGCCAAATCTATTTTTTTGTTGTTTATTTTATTTTATTTTTTTTTTGAGAGAGAGAGGGCACACGTGCACAAGCAGGAGAGGGGCACAGAGAAAGAGAATCTGAAGTAGGTTTCAGGTTTCAAGCTGTTAGTGCAGAGCCCGACATGGGGCTTGAACCCACAAACCGCAAGGTCATGACCTGAGCCAAAGTCGGATTGCCAGCCAACTGAGCCACCCTGCTCATCTGCAGGGTGCAAAATCACCCCTGCAGAAAGCACCCCTGCAAAACCTGTTTTTTAAGATTGCTTTCAACTTTCTGAAACATAATAACCATTGACCTTTGTGTAAATATCTGTGTGGACCTTTCGTTTCCTTTGGATCCATTCTTAGAATTACTGGCTATGAGTATGAGCATCTTACGGGCTTTGACAGATTGAGCCTCGCTCAGTCCTTGATTACTTCACTGGTAGAAAGTCCCATGAACCTTGTGAACGTGATGGTGTAGGGCTGCTGGCTGTAACTTTACTGTGTCTTCTATGCAAGGGATCCCTTGTTAGTTTATTATGTTTTTACCTTGTCTCCTCCCTTGGTGGGGTTTATGTCAAAAGAAGCACCTCTCAGTCTGGAAGGTAGGATGCCTTCCTTGCTTATCCTCACCTGATTAGGGTTGTGTCTAAGTCCACAGCACACAGCGGGTATGCCCAGCGCTCCGTGCTGCTGCGGGGGCTACGGGAGCCACGTGCCCTGTTTCATGTGGAACTTTGGGCCGGAAGGTGGCCTCGGCCACATCAGACTACTGGTGGTGCTGCGATCCTTGAGAGGCTATCTTCTGGAGGGAGTTGCAGACCCTTTCTCTTTCTTCCTAGGGAGATGAGCAGCGACTGTATGAGTTCATCGTTCGTCATTTCCTGGCTTGCTGCTCCCAGGATGCTCAGGGGCAGGAGACCACTGTGGAGATCGACATCGCTCAGGAACGCTTCGTGGCCCACGGCCTCATGATTCTGGCCCGAAACTACCTGGATGTGTACCCATATGACCGCTGGAGTGACAAGGTACTAAAGCACAGGCCCGGTCAGAGGCCAGAGGCCACGTCTCACCCCGTGGGCCTCGGGGAAAGGGGAAGACAGCCGTGTTCCCGACCCCAGTGCTGTCTGATGGAACGGGGCCACGTTCTTTGAAATGGAAGTTGTCTTTTGCCTAAGTGCCACGCAGAATGATCTGACGCTTCTTCTGCTCTCTGTAGACCCTCCCCGTCTACGAGAGAGGCTCCCGCTTTCAGCCCAGCACTGTGGAGATGGTGGACGGAGAGACCAGTCCCCCCCAGCTGCTCACCGAAGCCGACCTCATCTCCCTCATGGAAAAGCACGGCATTGGTCAGTAGCTTGCTGTCCTGGTAGCTGGCGGCTCCGGCACACTCTGTATGGGCCAGGCACCGTGTCTCTTCTGGTCTTTGCCACAGCTCTAACGTGGCCATTATATTCTTCACCCCCTTTGTAGCTGAAGTGAGGCTTAGAGAGGTTAAGAACCTTGGTCTGAGTAAGTCCGCACATGGTGCTCTTAACCACTGCTTTACAGCAGCCGAATGAGGACATCGATGTGTCCTAGGACTCGGGGGCGGTGCTCTGGGAGCACCCTGGCCAGGTCCTGTCCGTGGACTCAGGATATTTGGCCGACACAGGGATTTGCTTCTATTTTGAATAAGTTACCAACATTTAAGGCCTGAGAGATTCCACATAAAAAATCCGTGTCTTCGTCTTGCGAGGCGTCGGGTCTGGCAGCCCGCCCCTTCGCGCCCAGAAATGGAATTGGAGTTGAATTGGAGTGGTGGCTGTCCCTTCCCCATCGCTCACACTTGGCTCCGCTCTCCGCTCGTTACCTGCCAGGCCCCTGCGGAGTCTGAGTTTGCTGCCCTGCGGCTAGCCACACGCGGCCGTGCCCTTGGTGTTCCTTAAAGCATTCCTCGTAACAGTATGGGAACTGGAAATTAGGTTAAAAGGAAACTGGGCCAGAATCGGCTTTCCCGGTAAGCCCCGTGGCCCAAGGTTTACAGGTGGGTCCCTCGGGACAGATCTGCCACCCCTCGTCAGTTTTCGTCACGGCTCTGTGGATGGTCTCCGGCAAACCTAGTTCAGAGGGGCAGCAGCACGATGGAGAGGGAAGTGGATGGAGGGGAAGTGGGAGTTCCCTGGGCGTATTCCTGGGGCACAGCTGCCCGCCCTGGGGCACAGCCGCCTCACTACACAGTGGGTTTTGTAGTCCTGGGACTTAGGAAGGAGTGCCCTCCTGGAGTCCTCTGGCCATTGCTGTACTGTCCGCAAAGTTGCAGGGTTCGCTAAAATTAAAGTTAGTTCACCCATCAGGATTCACTCATTAAAAATCTGAGGCTTCCACAGCTAGATGTTGGTCTAGGCCCCGGAGACACAGACAGGAATCAAGCCTGGTCATTCCATTCCCCCAAGGGCTCATCCAGCGGGAGAAAGAAATCAAAGCAACACTTAAGTCCAGCCTGATGGGCTCTGGCAGGGAGCGGGCAGGGGCCTTAAACCTCATAGGAAGGATTCCTGGCGAGTGAAGGCAAGCCAGGCACCGGCCGAGTCTGTAGGAGGACAGAGGCACAGGGAAGCACATGGCACTGTGGCCGGGGGTGTGCGTGGAAGGTGAGGCTGGGAAGATGACTTGAGCCTCACTGCGGGGCCGGCATGCCTGCCTAACGAGCTTGGGTGTTGGCCTGTGGCTAGCAGAGCGCAGTTTAAGATTTCTGAGGAAAAGAGCAAAGACTTATTTTTTTATTTTTATTTCTTTTGAGAGAGAGTGAAGGAGGGGCAGAGAGAGAGAGGGAGGGAAAGAATCTCAAGCAGGCTCCACACTGTCAGTAGGGAGCCTGATGCGGGGCTCGATCTCACAAACTGAGACCACAACCTGAGCCGAAACCAAAAGTCAGCCACCCAGGCGCTCAAGAGAGCTACGTTTTTTCATATGTTACCAGCTTTAAAAAAAAAAAAAAAATGTTACCAGCTTTATTGAGGTATAATTCACATACCACACACGTGACTGATGTAAGATGTACAAATCAGCGTCTAGTATATTCACAAAAGTGTGCAACCCTCCCCACAATTAAACGTAGAACGTTTTCATTGTCTCAGAAAGAAACCCCGTGCCCATTAGCAGTCACACCCCATCCCCCCTTCTCTCCAGTCCCTCCAGTCCTGTGCAACCACTCATCTTTCTGACTAGAACGATACAGCGTGTGGCCTTTTGTGACCGGCTTCTTCCACTTAGCGTGTTCTCAGGGGTCATCCACACTGTGGCGGGAATCAGTACTTCTTTCCCTCTTGGCTGGTGCTGTCCCGTTGTGCAGGTACACCATGGTTTGTTTATCCATTCCTCAGTCGATGGACTTTTGGGTCCTTCCCATTTGTCCCGGTGCACATTTGTGTCCAGGTTTGTGTGTGGACAGTTTTCGGTTCTCTAGGGTAGATAACCTAGCAGTAGAATGTCTGGGTCCTATGGTAACTCTGTGTTTACCTCTTAAGGAAGTTCTGGACTGTTTGCCGTGGCGGCTGCACCGTTTTACGCTCTGGGAGCAACGCTTGAGGCTTGAGGTTTCTCCGTGCCCTCGCCAACATTTGTGGTTATCGGTGCTTTTTGGTTATACCCGTTCAAGTGGGCGTGCAGTGGTACCTCTGTGGTTTTGATTTGCATTTCTCTGATGCCAGAGCTACATTTGCAGAGAACCCTTTGGCCACAGCATAAAGAAGGGGTGGGTGGAGGAAGCAGCCAGAAAGGAGGAGACCGAGCACATCGCACTGGTGCAGATGACATGACGTGGGCTCCAGCCGTGGCTCTGCCACATGGAGCAGAGGACAGAGACGCAGGAGTTATGAACCTGACATTGACAGCTTAAGTGAGGAAGTGGATGCGAGGGAGAAGTGTGGTTTCTGCGTGGGCCGGATGCGAAGGGAGGTGTCTTACCGAGAATAAGAAGTCCAGGCAGAGGAAGGTGCCCACAGGACACCAGGGCGGGGGGACGGTCTGCATCACCCCGAGTAACCAGGACTGGCTTTCAGGTACTGATGCCACTCATGCGGAGCACATCGAGACCATCAAAGCCCGGATGTACGTCGGGCTCACCCCGGACAAGCGGTTTCTGCCCGGGCATCTAGGCATGGGGCTTGTGGAAGGTAAGGAGGAGGAGCTTGCGGGGGTTTTGGCGGAGCCGCGTAACTAAAGTCCCCGAAGGTGTCTCCCGGGGCCACGTAGAACACCGCTCTTGCCCCTGCAGGCTATGACTCCATGGGCTATGAGATGTCTAAGCCCAACCTCCGGGCTGAGCTGGAAGCTGATCTGAAGCTGATCTGTGAGGGGAAGAAGGACAAGTTGGTGGTTCTGAGGCAGCAAGTCCAGAAATACAAACAGGTTTTCACTGAAGCAGTGGCCAAAGCAAAGAAGTGAGTCCGGATCCTACTTGTGTGCGCATGCGGTCATTTAGCTCTGCTTCCTGGGCCGTAACCTCTCCTTGGGCAGCGGGAGCGGGTGGGGGTGATTCAGCAGAAACCGGGCGGCGCGGCTCCTCGCGCCTCGTGAAGTGTGCGCCGCGGGTGGTTAGGTGTCCTCCGGCCAGTTCATCACAGCCGGCGGTGTGCCTGGCAGGGCCGTCCCCATGCAGCTCCTTCCCCTTCGGGCTTTCCTCCCGAGGGTTCCCCTTCCCCTTAGAGCTTCGCCAGCATACAAACGGTAATCGGAAAGATCTGGTCCGGTCATGCCAGGCTATTGGCGCCAGATAGAGATGCCATTCTCTTGATTTTAATTGTCCTGAGTTAACAGGCAGCACAGCCGTGGGGCAGGAAACCTAGTCCTGGTGTAGGACACGTTTGCTCTGTGGAGTATTTTTTGGAGGTGGCCACGCAGCAAGCGGCACGTGTGCATGTTGTTAGACGCAACCCTGTTTTCTACCCCATGCCAGTTTGGCAAAGAAGCGGATGAGCCGGGGCACCCGGCGGGCTCTGTCGGTAGACCATGTGACTCTTGATCTCAGGGTCGAGTTTGAGCCCCGTGTTAGGTGTAGAGATTACTTAAAAATAAAATCATAAAAAAAGAGAAATGGATGAGCTAGTTTATTTATTTTTATTTTTGGTTATTCTTGACAGAGAAAGAGAGACAGGGCATGCGTGGGGGAGGGGCAGAGAGAGAGGGAGACACAGAATCCGAAGCAGGCTCCGGGCTCCGAGCTGTCAGCCCAGAGCCCGACGCGGGGCTTGAACTCAAGGACCGCGAGATGATGACCTGAGCTGAAGTCAGACGCTCAACCAACTCAGCCACCCAGGGGCCCCAGGATGAGCTCATTTAAATGTCAATCCAGACAGACAGACACTTCTGGAGTGCATGCTAGGACCCTGTGCAGTTTTGTTTGGTGCGGGGCTGGTGACAAGGCAAAAAGTACCTGCCTCTAGCTGGATCACTCCCGGGAGCTGCCAGGAGCCAGAGAGGAGCCAGGGTCGCTTGGCCAACACAGCTCCGTCTGCCTCCGTTCTCCACATCAGGCCTGCGGTGAGCAGCCCGCCGGTTCCCCTGGTCACACTCGTGCTGTGCGCACGTAAGAATATCGTAAATGTTTTGCTCTTCCTTCAGATTGGACGAGGCCTTATCCCAGTACTTTGGGGAAGGGGCAGAGGTGGCCCAGCAAGAAGCCATCTACCCAGCCATGCCAGAGCCCATCAAGAAGTGCCCGCAGTGCAACAAGGACATGGTCCTCAAGACCAAGAAGAGTGGCGGGTCAGTGCCAGACTTGTCCCCGCCGGTGCTCACCCAGCACTTGCTGGGTTGGCCATACAGCCCCCTGCAGGGCCCTGTCGTTTCACTTCTGTGTCTGTCTTTGTTTGTTTGTTTGTGTATTTATTTATTTATTTATTTATTTATTTATTTATTTACTTTTTAATGTTTATTTTTGAGAGAGAGAGAGAGAGAGAGACCGAGTACTAGTGAGGGAGGGGCAGAGAGAGATGGAGATACAGAATCCAAAGCAGGCTCCAGGCTCTGAGCTGTCAGCACAGAGCCCGACACGGGGCTCGAACCCACAGGCCGCGAGATCATGACCCAAGCCGGAAGTCGGCCACTTAACCGACTGAGGCACCCAGGCGCCCCTCTGTGTCATTATTTAAAGGCAGGCCTGCTGCTGCTGGCCCCTGCACTAGGTATTGGAGGTAGAAGGCTAGCTGACAGGGACCCAGCCTTGGAGTCATGACATGACCTGGGATCCAGAGGAGGTGGGGGATGACGGCAGATTTGCGTCCCTTGTGGATCAGACGCCGCCCACTCACCGTGTGGAGGATGGTGGAGAAGCATGAGCTGAGGACCCCATTGGGTCTGAGTTCAAATCTCACTTCTGCCACACACAAGTTTTGTGCCCCAGAGCAGGTTACTTAACTACTAAGCGCCAATTTCCATAAACCTGGGGCGGTGGGGTCTACTCTGGGAAGGGTGAGGGTTTGGCGTCATGGGTCAGAAGTCTAGTAGCGCAGGGCCTGACGTGTTAGAGATACTCAGCGGCACTGCTTGTCTTCTTCCGGTTTTGGCGCTGATTTGGACCTGGACGAGCCACATCCCTTCTCACTCTTAGTGCAGCAGTCGGTAGGCAGTTTGTTGCGAGGCTCCCCAAGCCGGCCCCTGGCCGCTGGCAGGTGTTCACAGCAGGAGTGGGGAATGGAGATGGTGGCCATCATTTATCACGTGCCATCCCTATGGGGGGCACGATGCACGGTCCTCGACGTACATTCTGGACTCCATAACCACACAGCAGGGTGGTGTTTTTACCTCAGTTTCGTACGGAGTGGAGGCTGAGGCTTCGTGGGCCGAAGCGACTTGTCTACAGCAGGCAGCCCTGGGGAGCGGGAAAGGCAGAATTTCATCCCAGGTCTTCGCGGCCCTTCATTCCTTTGCCCCCTTTGGGCTGCAGCCGTGTGCTGCCACGGGAGCAGGTGGCATCCCCGACTACTGACCCGTCACTGGCCTGGGCAAAGAGAAGGCCAGGCCGGCTCTCAGAAACCAGAGGTTAATGGGCCCAACTTGGCAGTGGGCAGCAGGTGCACACATACAAGCCGGTGCTGGTACAGGCTTCGCCCAGTGCGGACTGCCACATGCGAGGGCTTAGTAAGTCCTGTGCTGTGAACTCTGAAGTTCTCCGAGTGCTTGAGTCACCGGGGGGAGTCAGGGAGTTCTGGGGATTGTCTTGTGGAATTTACCACTCCAGGGCTTATCTGATAGTTGCCGTTTCTCAGTGGATTAGCTGGTCTGGTCATACCCAGGCATGCTCAAAGGACATCGTAAACTGTGTTCATGTTGGCTAGTCCAGCCCTAAAGTTCCGTGGCTGGAAGCTGTAGGGAATTGTTGGCCAAGGGGCACCTGGCTGGCTCAGTCGGAAGAGCACACAACTCTTGATGTCCGGGTCGCGAGTTTGAACCTGACGTTGGGTGTAGAGATTACTTAAATAGATAAAAACCTCAGAATGATGTGGTGCAGGTGTCCTGAGTAAAAGCTCTTTCATCAGACAGACAGGGTTCTATTCCCAGCTCTCTTACTCACCGCATGTGCATCCTTGGGCAGGTTTCCAGACTGTTCCCCACCTCAGTTTGCCCCATTGTAAACTGAGAGTATCAACGGTTTCCATCAGAATTGTCATGTGGAGAAGCTGGGGAAGGTCTGAGAGCACACAGCCCGGAACCTGAGCAGAACCTGAGCAGAACCCTCAGGTCGTGGCCTTGCTATGGCCCGGGTTGGTCAGTGGGTTGTTTTTTGGTTTTGTTTTATTTATTTGTTTTGAGAGAGAGAGCGCGGGCATGTGTGCAAGAGCATGGGTTGGCGGGGAGGGGGGGGGGGGCGGAGAGAATCCCAAGCAGGCTCTGTACTGACAGTGCAGAGCTCAACTCGGGGCTCGACCCCCCCTGAACTGGGAGATCAAGACCTGAGCTGAAACCAAGTCGGAAGCTTAACTGACGGAGCTCCCCAGGCACCCCGGTTTGGTGCTTCTAAAGAAAGCAGAGTCAGCAATACGTATTCCTTTTTTTCAGGAAGGTGGGAGATAAACGCAGGCTAGTTTTTCTCATTCAGTACCAGCGACTGTGTATCCATTTACGTGTCCTTCAGAAAAATCAAGATCTCCCTTAATCAACTGAGGAAAAGTCTCCCTGCCAGATGGGTGACAGTCTAGGAGTGTTTATTTCCTGCATGCAGTCTGGTGGCTCCTGCCTGACCCCGCTCCCTCTGCCCTCCAGGTTCTACCTCAGCTGCACAGGTTTCCCAGAATGCCGATCGGCCATGTGGTTCCCTGACTCTGTGCTGGAGGCAAGCAGGGATGGGACTGTGTGTCCTGTTTGTCAGCCGCACCCTGTTTACAGGTGAGCTGGCCCCTGAGTCGGCTGCAGGAAGAGCACAGGTGGGAGGGAATCTCCCGGGACTTTCATTCCTAGACCGCTGCGTGGCCGGGGGCGAATCGGTGCTCTCAGCAGCAGCTGGGTTGGCAGTCCTAAATCGGTCTGTGTCCCTTCCCTTTCCAGCTAGATTGCTGCCAAGTAGGGCATGGGGAAGAGAATATTTGTGTGTCGGCCGTGGCTTCCAGGCTCCTCCCAAAGGCCCAGAGCCCTCGTGTAGAACCGGTCCTCAGACCTTTTGGCCATAGGACCCCTTACACTGGTAAAAATCATTGAGGAGCCCAAAGAGCTTTCGCTGTGGGTTAAGCTCATCAATAAGCTTATCAATTTAGATTAACTTATCTAATTAATCAACTTACCTAATTAACTTAGGTTAAGGTTATCGATAAGCTTATCAATTTAGATTAACCATCTAAATTGAAGTGGAGGCATTTAAAGACATATGTATTAATTTTATAATGCATACACTGCATACTGACATAAATGGCATGTTTTTACTTACTTCCAAAGCAGACCAAACCAAACAAAACAATGCATCGTTTCCCATTTCTCTAAGTCTAATGTCTGGCTTTAGATAGGAGACTGTTGGACTCCGGCCTCTGCTCCCAGGCAGTGTGCTGGGCCCGTGGCATGGGCTGTGGCCTTTGGCAGAGTCGCATGCCTACAGCAGGGAAGAATGACCACTGTAACTTCCTAGCCTTGTAACAAAATACCTTGAAAGGGCCCGGGAGCCTCCAGGAGCCTGAGAGCCGCTGGTGTTACAGGAAGTGAACCTTTCAGAGATTTCTGTATTTTGGTGATTAATTGGGATCTTAGATTTCCCCTGCCTCCCCCTCTGCCCTCGTGACAGCTGGACGGGCTAGCGGTTGGCAGGTGGCTGACGTGGGCTCCTGGGGTACCGAGGGGAGGCCCAGGGTGGGCGCAGCCCTTTTCGGACCAGAAGACTTCCAGCTGGTGGTTCATGCTTTCACTCACCTTCTGGCCTCACTAGGTTGAAGTTCAAGTTTAAACGTGGCAGCCTTCCCCCAACCATGCCTCTGGAGTTTGTGGGCTGCGTCGGAGGATGTGATGAGACCCTGATGGAGCTCCTGGACCTAAGACTCTCACAGGGTGCCCCCAGAGCCAGCCAGCCAGCCAGCCAGCCCTCTAACCACCTGCAGGCTAGCCAGTCCCTGAACAGAATCGACAGCGCCCCCCGGGCCCTGCCACCACCCGCCGCCACTGGTGAAAGTGACTCTGTGACCTGCAACTGTGGCCAGGAGGCCGTGCTGCTCACCGTCCGGAAAGAGGGTCCCAACCAGGGCCGGCAATTTTATAAGTGCAACGGTGGCAGCTGCAACTTCTTCCTGTGGGCCGACAGCAGCCCCCCGGATGCAGGGGGGCCCCCCCCCTCGGCACCAAGACCCTCAGGTGGCTCGGCAGGACGCCCGCCTGGCCCGGGGCATCGCCGGGGTGGGTTTGGCAGACCTGGCGATGACAGCGGAGGGGGCACGTCGTGCCTATGCAGCCAGCCCACCGTCACCCGGACGGTGCAGAAGGACGGGCCCAACAAGGGGCGCCAGTTCCACACATGCGCCAAGCCAAGAGAGCAGCAGTGCGGCTTCTTCCAGTGGGCGGACGAGAACGTGGCCCCAGGTGAGACGGGACGTGTGTAGCCGGCTCTGCTGCGGTTCGCACGGCGTCCACCTCCTAGAGCAAGGGCGGCCCCTGAAGGGAGGGCGGGGCAGCGGTGGGGCCGGCAGGTGCGCGCGTGGTCTTCATGCCAAATTCAAGGCCCACAGAGCTGCCCACTGCGCACCCGGCACTACGCTAGACACGCTATCTGTGCGTCTTCCACCCCCATCAGCTCAGCACGTGCTCACAGTTGTACAAACGGGGCAGCTGAGTCCCAGCGAACTGCCTCCGCCGGGGGTCGCACCGCAGCACAGCCCGAGGTCAGCCGGACCGCTCGGCTCTGCGCTCCTCTAGCCTTGGTAGGCTCGCAAGGTCCTTGTCTTCAGCGGCGGAGCCTGGCCCTGGGGATGTCTAGGAACCTGCCCAGAGTTACATGGTTTGGGCCTGGTAACTGGGTCTGGTGAGAACCACCACCCAGACGTTGGGGCAAGGCAGATCACGCGCCCGGAGGCACTTGGAAGCGGTCCCCGCCCACCCCAGTGTGCAGCAGAAGCTTAGTTGGTACCTGAGAATAGCCAAAAGGCCTGTTGTCGGACAGAGCTGGTCCCAAAGCCTAGCTATAGAACCTTGAACAAAGGGCCCGGCCTCACCGCCTCAGTTTCCTCGGTGAGCTGGGCACTTGCCTACCTTCCTTAGGGTTCCTGTCTCAGAAGAGTTTAGTTAAGTCTCAGACGGTGATTCTAACACACATTGCCCGCTCTGCTTGTACAGGAAGAACCCAGAAGGCTGGGGAAGGCACAGGGCTGGCTACCAGTGCCCGAGGGGGCTGGAGGCAGCCACTGCCACGACAGACTCGGTTTGCAGTGTGTGAGAGGTGGTCCAGGAAGTGGTGTCTGACGTCCAGGCCAGCTGATCAGTTGTCCCGGGTGACACAGGGCGGTCCAAACTAAGAGGGCCATTTGAGGGCTGGAGGAATCCAGAACTCCCGTTTCCTGGCACGGACAGTGGGGAGCAGGTTGTTGGTCACAGGCCTGCTGGGTTTTGCTGCTTCTCCATGTGGCCTCAGGCCAGTTGGCAGGATGTTGCTTCTGTAAAGAAGGCCTGTGTGAAGTGACAATAGTGCCCTCGTCAGGATAGTGATGGTGGGCTAAGGCCTTCAAGGACACAGGGTCCTTTAGGGAGTGGTGTCGGGGCAACGGAAGGGGGGGACACACCATGTGCGGCGAGGAGGGAAGGGAGCCTGGCCTGTGGGCGGACGTGACCATACAAAGGCCGGAGGGACGCCCCCCGCCCAGTGCTGGGACCTGTATTTCTGGCCACTTCTGTGTGTCTGTTCCAAAGTCAGCCTTCCCCTGACTCTTCCCACAGGGAGTCTCGGAGTCCAGACCTGGCCAAGAGGCAGGGGCAGAATCCAGGGACCAGAGGCCAGAAGCAAAAGAGCCCGGGCCACTTCCTCAGACACGGGCTCCACGGCCAAGAAGCCCCGGAAATGCAGCGTTTGCCACCAGCCTGGACACACCCGTCCCTTCTGTCCTCAGAACACATGAGGCAGGGGAGGGGAGAGAGGGCCACGTCCTCACACCTGCCCCTGCCCCTTCCGTCTCAGGAATAAGCTGTTTTCACCGGGACCAGGCTGCCCTTCGCTGCCCTGGAGGCTTTGCGGAAAGTGGCGGCTTTTGGAGTCTCACCGCCTGTCGTGCTCGGGAGTCCGGATCCGGACCGCTGTCTCGAGAAGTCCGTCTCTGGTGGACGGTGGCTCCCCGCCTGGGCTTCTTGCTGCTGGCGCCGCAAAGCATTTACCAGCGGGGTTGGTGCGTCCCGTGCTGTGGCTCCAGGCAGCCTGGAAGGGGCTTCGCCCACAGACATTCTGAGAAGGGGATGGGAGCGGCTCTTGTTCTAGGATTGTGTCCGTGGGAGCGACTCCCACAGCTTGTGTGCCTTAATAAAGAATTCCGTCCCTCTCTTCTGGTGGGTGTAGTGCAGTGTCCGGTGAACGGTGGCGGGCACGACGGCCACAGATGCCAGCCAGTGCTCGGGGGGACCTCTCGCCTGTCTCTGGCCCCCTGCGCCTCTCTTCCCGGCCCCTGCCCGTCCTCCCTGTCCACACGGCAGGCAGCGAGCCTAAGCGCTCCCACAAACGGCTTGCCCCACAGAGCAGAGACACGATACGAGATTCCGGATGCTTCCACGCTTCGCAGAGGTGGCCGTGTCCCTGGTCTGTCTTTGCAAAACCCTCTGAATGATACATAACCGTGTGGTTTCTTTCACTGGTTAGAAGAGAAGCAGAAACAGGGTGTGAGTTGCCCGGAGTTGCAATGCTAGTAGGTGACGAAGTGAACTGCCCTTGGGTTTTGGACTCCTGGCCCTGTACCGTTCGGTTTGACTGACAGCTCCGTTCCCTGCCTGGATGGCAGCGGGCAGCGTTTTTTAAGAGCAGCGGGTGGCCCAGAGTTGCTCGTGGCGCGTCCGGGCGGCGGGGTGGGTCACGGCCCTGCTGTTGTGTTTTATTCCCCTCCCCCCAGCCCTCGGCAACAGCAGTCTACTTTCCGTCTTGACGGTTTTCCCTGTCCTGAACATTTCTTATAAACGGAATCACAGACATTGCGACTTTCTGTGGCTTCTTCCGACTTAGCGCGTCGTCTTCCAGGTTCATCCGCAAGCGCGCGTCAGTACTCGTGACCGAGTGATATTCCGTCATGTGGGTGAACCACACTACGTCCCTCCGGGCAGAAGTTGACGGACATTTGATCCGTTTCCACATTTTGGCTCTCATCAATGGCGTTACTATACGCTCAGGTACAAGATTTGAACATCGTGGGGCGGGTGCCTGGGTGGCTCCGTTGGTTAAGCATCCAACTCTGGATGTCAGGTCAGGTCCTGATCTCGGGGTCACGAGTTTGAGCCCCACTTTAGGCTCCGCTCCGCGCATGAAGCCTACCTAAAAAAAAAAAAAAAAAAAAAAAAAAGACGCGACCCCCGTTCTCAATTCTTTGGTGTGCACACCTGGACTGGACCTGCCGGCTCTCCGGGTAATTCTGTGCGACCGCCAAGTGGTTTTCCACAGCAGCTGCCCCGTTTTACGTTCCCGCCAACAGCGCACAAGGGGGTTCTCTGCATCCTCGCCAGCACGTATTTTCCTCCTTTGGATAATTATTTTATTACCCATCCTAATGGGTGTGAAGTGTTCCTGTGGCTTTGACGCGCATTCTCCGAACGGCCGTCGACGTAGCGCATCTTTTCATGTGCTGTGTCTTGTTGTTGCGTAAGAGCTCTTTATAGGTTCTAGATTTTACGTGCGTATCTGCGGATTTTACTCTTCCCACAGGTATCTCCCGTGTGTGCCACTACCGGGTTGGACTGTCCCCGGGTCAGACCTGGCTGGGGTGCCTCCCCGGACTTGTGCCCTAACTGCTGAGCCGGAGAGGCCTCGTCCGTAACAGGGTGATGGTACGCACCTGGGGGCTCTTTGGCGGGAGGTCAGAGCCAGGCCTGACTGGCTGCAGTGAGAACGTCACCGACAGAACCCGCGGGGGAGTTTTCCAGGTCCCTTGATGGCCTGCTCAGGCTGGCAGCGTTCAGGCAACAAGAAATCGATCTGTCCCCCTCTAATGGTGACTGGAAAGGTGTGGACCCCCGTGTGGACCCCCACGCACAGCTTGTGCGGTGCAGGGCCGAGGCGAAGACCACCCCAGCTCGCTGAGTCCCAGTTGCAGCTGAGCACTAGGCCAGGCGGATCACGCGCCGTGTTAATCGGCTTCCCAGCCTCCCTGCAAGGCAGCGCCTGCTGCCCGGCTGATGGTGGAGATCGCAGCCCGGATGGGGACCTGCTTACCCCTAGAAGCTGTCAAGCAGGAGTTGAAGTCGGCTGCCATGCCTGCACCTCGGAGCTCTGGGAGAGTCCACACTGTTCTCCACGCTGCGGGGCGAGCCGCCTGCCGCCCCTCGGAGGAGAGGAAGCCTGGCTGATGCCGCGCACACCTCCCCGTCAGCTGGTCTGCCTGCCCCGGGCTCACAGAATCCATCTCTGAAGCTTCCTGGTCTTAGAGCAGCTGGAAACTACACACAAGCCCCCTTCCCCGCCCCCCGCTGCTCCACGCGTGCCGGGCACACTGGACACCAGCTCCTGGGACAGCGGCAGGAGACGCTGCAGCCCTTTGGGGTGAATCACAGCCCACGCTCCTCCCAGGAACACGTCAGCTGCTCAGACCCCGGGATCGCGCGTGGTGTTCGAGTTCCCGGGACTAGAATACAAAGTGGTGCAGGTTCAGCGAGCGCGCCAGGTGGTACCACTCTTCCCCCACCCCGGCCGTCCCTTCCGGGGTCAGATGTGTGCGCCCCGTCCCCGCCTCAGACTGCCGTGTTCATGGTGGGGGAGCGGGGCTCCGGGTTGCGAGGTCACGACTGAAGGAGCTGGAGAGTCTGGCCTTCCCACCGGCCTGAAGGCGCGGCCCGATGGACTGTGCTGTCCCAGGAAATTGGCAGGAGGGCAGAAAGGACGCAGAACAGCGTCCCGGGAGCCCGCCTTTGGGGTACAATCTGGGCTTCGTCCGCTACAGCCTTAGCGTCCTCAACAAAGCGAGTGCAATCAAATGGTCGTGTTGCTGGGGTTTGCTTGCTTTTTTTTTTTTTTTAAATAACTTTTTCTGATCACAAAAGAAAAACTGACTTCTGAAAAATGTAAATGCGTAAGACATATGCGATGTGCCAGGTTGAAGGCCTCCGTTTTAGGGGGAACAGGCCGGAGGTGGAGCAGTGGCCTTGGCCTACAGGCTGCTGGGTGGGCAGCTCCAGCCCCCACCCCTGGGCCCCAGTGCCCTTTTCGTCCCCGCCAGCCACATAAATCTGAAGGGGAAGGGCCCTTTGCCACCAAACTTGAGAAGTGCCTTCCTCGCGTGCCTCGTGAGCTAGCTCAGAGGCAATTCTCGAGGTAGATTCTGGCTCGTGAAGGAACCAGGTGGCCCCTCAGCTGACACTGAAGTGACAGCTTCTCGGCGCGGTCCAGGTAGGTGTGGAGAGCCACAGACAGCCGGCACGGCTGGTGGGAGCGTGAATCTCCCAAGTCGTGAAGTCTGCTGGAAGGAGGTTGGGAGGCGCCGAGATGGGGCAGAGGCGTGGGCGTGGGCCCCGGGCTTCCGCCTCCCCGACGCAGACACTTGCCCTTCCTGCCTGGCCGGCCGGTGTCAGCTCGGTGCTCTGGGCCAGTTTTACGGTCTGCTGACCCACGTCCTTCCAGAATGCAGTTTGGCTAGATCCTTCAGGGTCTGAACACTGAATGCTTTGCACTCCCAGGAATGTCCTGTGCCACAGCTTGTGTGCACAGAGGCTTTCTTCAGGGTTTGTTGTTGTTGTTGTTTAATGTTTTTTGTTTATTTTTGAGAGACAGAGCGAGAGAGCAAGCAGGGGAGGGACAGAGGGAAACACAGAATCCGAAGCAGGCTCCAGGCTCTGAGCTGTCAGCACAGAGCCTGACACGGGGCTCGAACCCACGAACCGTGACATCATGACCCGAGCTGAAGGACGCTTAACTGACTGAGCCACTCAGGCACCCCAGCGTTTATTGTTTTTTAAGTACAATTATCCACCCGCTTAGGGGTGGGGGATACATCCCAAGACCCCCCCGCAGTGGGTGCCTAAAACTGCGGATAGTACCAAACCCTGTATACTCTGAGTTTTACTATGCCTTTTCCCAGAATACATGAGAAAGTCCAATTTATAAATTAGGCACAGTAGGAAATTCACAATAACTTATAATAGAACAACTATAACAATATATTGTAATAAAAGAGATGTGAATGTGTCCTCTCTCTCCCTCTCAAAATACCGTATGGCACTGTACCCACCCTTCCTGTGAGGATATGAGATGATAAAATGCGTGATGAAGGGAGGTGAATGGCGTGGACCTTGTGACGTAGCGCTAGGCTGCTATTGACACGACGATACATCAGGAGGGTCATCTGCTTCTGGTCCGCAGTCGACCAGGCAGAACTGAAACCGCGGAAAGCGAAACCATGGGTAAGGGGGATCTACCGTCATCGCGAAGATTGGAACAACTGGACAGGCCGGCTCTAGGGAATGAAAGGTAGCCCCACTTCGTAGACTGTTCTTCAGCTAAGCGTTTCCTGAAGATAAGTGCAGACAAGTGGATTTACAAAAAGGATACGTTTTATGGACAGTCAGATTTATTCTGGACTCAGGGTGGAAGGGGTGTCGGTGACATGTTTTAAATCAGTAAGTTTCTATTTGCTGTTTTGGGGGGGGGGGCTATTTTTTGTTCTTTATCTGCATCGGCGATGCTCTCTGAGCAGGTAGCATCTCTGCTGTGCCACAGTCATCAGAGCTCCTGGCTTTGGGTCGCATGGTAAAGCTAAGTCAAGGACACAGATTGCCTGCTTTTGCCACCGTGGCCAGAGTCTAAATATTAAGACATTTAGACCCTGGGCTGAGCCCACAAGTGGCTCAGACAGACTTGGAGTGGCCCTTGCGTTAAAGGGGGGGTGCGTGAAACTGATCAGCAACCGCTCTGGGCTGGCCCGGCACACGAGGTCCTGAAAAGGCTCTTAGCAAAATGATGATTTGTTTCCAGTTCTCTGGCCAGCAGCTGAAAGTCCCAGACACTAACCTTGGGTAAGTGATGTTAACCACGAGCACCTCCTTTCTCTCTTTTTTTTTAATTCATCCTGGGTTTTTCTTACTGAAATCATAGCGGGAGAATTTCTCAGAGCTACCTGAAGCATGGGGCTTCCACGGAGGGCACCACGTGGTGGGGTTTGATCATCTACGAAGAGGGGCTCTGGACTCAGCTGGCTTCCAGACTGCTGCCCCCGGCTGTGCCCAGCCAGCCCTCCATGGGGGTCCTGAGGAGCACGGCTTGGTCAGACACAGGCCTGGCGCCGGGAGCCCCTTGCTGTGTCGGTGGGGAGGCGGCAGGGGCCAACAGTCTGGTTCCTATGTCAGCCAGGCCCCACGCGAACACCACTCGAGCAGTTACTCCGGACACCTGCCTGAGAAGTTGGTATTACGTAATTTACTTTACCAACAAGAATACCAAGGCCCAGCCTCTGTCTGCCTCCAGGCTGCTCCCTTGCCAACACCCGGCTGCCATTACAGTGGCTCAAAGCTCCCTGTGCACCGGTTCCCAAGCCAAGTGACCCGAATGGACCTTGGCTAAGCCAGTCTCCCGCCCTCTGACCCTCACCACCGCCTCTCCGTGGAGCCATCCAGCTGTCTGAAGGCCTGTGGCAGGGCCCTCATGACCTTCAGAGGCAGCCCACGGTCCCACATCCAGAGGTCCAGGCATCTCGTCTATTCCATGTGCAGGCTCTCAGACGAGAGGGGACATTGATCCTGCTCCTTGTCCTGTACTCCCGGTTCAAAGGGGTGGGTTCGCCTCAGGAAACACACCAAGATGGGAAAGAAAAGCAGGACGGGAACAGTGGCGGTGGTGGCCACACCCTGAGCACTCATGGCCCAAAGCACACGGAGGGGAGGTGGGAACCTCACATTTCTCTGAACACTGACGAGCTGGCTGGGGGGCAGTCCTGGCTTGCCACAGAAGACATGGGGGCTTGAGGAGTTTAGGCTTTGGGGGCAAAAAAGCGTCCCTAACTAGTTGGTTCCCACTGCTAGTTCCCATTGCTAAAGTGAAATGTCACACCAGGAATCCTGTAGTATCATCCCTCCACGTAACCTACTTTTCCAGTTCGGTCCTGACACCTATCACAGGCTGATCCCGAGACCTGTGGCCAAGCTTCCAGGACTCCAAAGACCAGTGTATAAGGGCCCAGCACAAATCACACAGACGTTTGAATTTTTCCTTTTATTGTCATTCACATTCTTTGAGGCATAGCTTTGCTTCAGCAAGAAGGATACCAAAGACGGGAGGGATGCCTGGGAGGTGGGGCGGCCCTCCCTCCCCACCTCTGCCAGGCTTCAGTGAGGACACAGGCGTCAGCGGGGAGCAGTTCAGGTTGGCACTGTGGAGGTCAGGCCCGCTCAGCCGGCTTCCCTGGGGAGGCACGGCCTCCGCTCTCCGGCCAGACCCAGCAGCAGCTGGTCGGACGGCCCTGCCTCTAGGCAAGGTGGGCAGCACAGGGAACCTTGGCTCCCCCAGCAGCGGAAGGGGGCTCTCCCAGGGGCCTCTCTGCCCAAAGAGAAAAATGGCCCGGTTGGAGGGAGAGGGGCCTTCCCCTGAGGTACGAGGTGGGCAGCACGCCAGACTGAGCTCCTGTTCCAGGCTAGAGGGGAGAGCTCGACAAGCCAACTAGACACGCAGGTGACGTCGGGAGACGCGGCCTTTAGATCAGCCCCAAAGCTGCAATCCGGGGGTACCAGGTGACTCCGGCCCCTGGGGGACAAAACAAACATGTCGTATTTACCATCCAGCACCAGAAGCCTCGAGATGCCTGCAGCTGGCACCCGAGGAAAGCGCTAACTCACCCTCTCGACAGAAAAACGGAGCTGCCTTTATCCCCTGCCTAGGACAGCAGAAGCCGTGTTCTGTCAGTGCGTTCACTGCTGGTGACGACGGGCCGAGCCCAAGGTCCTAGGGTCGGCCCGAGGGGCGGGCTTGGGGCTCCCCGGACTGCTGCCCGGGACATGCTAACCCCGCGGACTTAGAGCACCCTCCTCTATTCTGGCTAAAGCGAGAGAAAAAGTGCTCTCCAAATTCCTGGAGGGGAGGCGCACACAGCTCACCAGCATCAGCACGAGTGCCGGCCGCCCTGTCCCCACCCATCTAGAGCAGACGCTCGGGGGCCTGCAGGCCGCTGTAGAGCGCGAAGCCGATGTCGTCAATCTCCTCCTCACGCAGGCCGCTCAAGAGGTTCACACCGGGGTTGAAGTGGCAGGGCAGGCTGGCCCGCTCCAGGCTGTCGAGGAGCGACTCCAGGGCCTGCAGGAAGCGCTCCCCCAGGGCCGCCTCGGCCCAGCCCACCTCCTCCTCCCCCAGGCGCAGAACCACCTGGGTCAGATGGCAGCGGTCCAGCCGCCCCAGGGCCGGGTGGCCGCGGCAGACCCCGCACAGCAGCCGCAGCAGCCGTCGGCGGGTCCCGGCATCACGCTCGTCCAGGGCCCGCAGCCTGGCGGCCTCTGCAGGGTACAGGTCCTGCAGCCAGAGGTTCCCGGCCAGCCCCTCCAGGGGCCAGGCCAGAAGGAGGCGGTCTTCGGCGTCAGCACCAGTGACCGCCAGGAGCACGGCAACGGTGAGCTCGAGGCGCTCGTGCTGCACGTCGAGCAGCAGCTCCTCCGAGGCTACGCTGGGCCGGATCAGGCACCCGAGGAGGCCACCGATGGCCGGCCAGTTGACGGAGGAGGCCAGGGCCTTGCGGAGCAGCTCCAGCAGGGCCCGGGAAGAGAGGTAGCCGCCCACCAGGAAGCGGTCCCAGGGGCTGCTCCCGCGGGGACGGAACTCAAGCTGAGTCCTGCGCACGGCCCAGCAGCGAGGGTCCCTGGCCACGGTGTCCACGCCGGGCACCAGGCCCCACAGGCCCACCTCCAGCACCAGGGGAACCAGGAGGCGCACGCGGCTGGCGGCCCCCCCCTGGAGCCCGTCATAGAGCGGCCCGCCGGGCACAAGGGCCCCGAAGGGCAGTTCTGGGAATTTGTTCCGCAAGTAGGCCTGCAGCTCAAGGGCGATGTCACCGGCCAGCTGCTTGGCCAGAGCCACGTGGGCCTCTGGGATGGTCACGTGGTCCCGCTCGAACGCCAGCAGCTTCTCCTGAAACGTCAGGCACAGCGGTGCTGGGGAGCTCGGCTGAGGCAACGGCTGAGGCTCGGTGTCTGAGGGCCCCTCTGCAGAATGAAGGGGTCAGGGACTGTGTCAGAAGACCCCGCGAAGAGCCAAGAGAACTCTACCCAGTTACTAGCCGTGTGACATCCTGGGTCTCGTCTTCTTTGCCTGTGAAACAGTCACCTGAGAGGGCACTTAAGCTCAAGTCCTCACGCACAGGGAGCACGTGGTGACAAATTCTCACTGCCTCAGATCCCCCACACCCTAAAACAGCTTCATGTAGAAAGGGAAAACAGGTTACTGGCATCAGTCTCCCCACCTGGGGCCCCTCGCTGTCATAACGCTGCTGCCATGCTCTGGTACCACCCTCCCAGTCGCGTCTGGGTGGCCGGAGCCTTGACGCCACCCAGGAGGTTAGCAGGGCAGAGAAATACGCCACCATTAATCATGCAGGGAGACGGCACCCTGGAGGAGCAGGGACTTGCACGGGTCACACAGGGCAGTCAAGGCAGAGTCTGGGTTGCATCTCCCAAATCTGACCACAAGAGGGGGACCTACCCAGGTTTGGGGGGAAGGGGTGCCGCTCACCGGGGGCAGATGGCAAGGGGGTGGGGAGCGATGCTGGCTGGCTGAGGGCAGCAGGTGGGGTCCGGGGCTGCAGGCATGGTGTGGTCTTGAGTAGGGTCAGTTCCTTCCAGCTCTCCTCCAGGCATGTGGTGTCCCCTTTGGCATCATCCTCGTCTCGAGGGCTGGTGGCCCTGTCGATGAGCTGCAGGCCGAGTGACAAGGATCAGAGCATCTGAAGCCTGGGCAGCCGTGCCAAAGCCGGCGGCAAAGCCGAGGTAGCCGGGGTAGAGAAGCAGGTCCCAGCTGTGGGCTGTCCCCACCACCCTCTGGGGCCCCGCTGCAGGGAGGACAGCGGTCCCCAGCTATGAGTGGCTCAGTCTGGCCTTACCCGCTTCACAGCCAAGGTAGCAATTCCCAGCACAGCGGCCCCACCGACGCCCAGCACCAGGCGGGCATTGGCCAGGAGGAAATCCACAGTACTGCCCAGGACCTCGTCACGCTGCCTCCCCCGTTTCTGGGAGAACTCTGCCATGGTCTGTCTGCCTGTAAAAGAGCAGGGTGCAGGGATAGCTAGATGGGGGCGGCCAGGCTGGCAGTGGGACAGACCCCATCCTGCTGGGGTCGCTGACAGTAGAGCCCATGAGAGGCGATCCTGGGAACTTCTCAGCAGAAAGGGTTTCTTGGGAGGAGATGGGGAGCTGCCCAAACCCTCCTCCCCCAAACCTGCAAACAGCTCACCCATCCTCTGGACAGGGAAGGTCACATAGGCCTGAAACTTGTAGCAGGTCAGAGAAGGAGGCCCGTCTTCTCCATCCCACCCTCAAGGACCCCCTGCATCACCTCAGACCGTGAGGTGGGTCTTATCATCACGACTGCCATCTTAGAGAGAAACAGGCTGCCAGACCACACAGGGAGCGGTGTGGACTCGGACCCACGACTGCAAAGCTTCCTGACTCCTGCCCACCCCCAGCGTCCAATCGGTCTCCAGGGGCCTATGGCCAGGTCCTAGAGGCTGCTTCATCCTGGTTCTTAACAAGGGCTGGGCAGAGCAGGAGAAAACTGAGGCCTAAAGACACAGCTGGGGTCCCAGGCAGGCTGCTCTGGAGGGCCCCTCAGGCCTTTGAGGGAACCTCAGTGAAGCTCAGGGGGCCTCAGTTACCCACCCCCCCTCCCCAGATCTCAACAGGGTAATAGAGGTATCAACTCAAAGGATGGGAGGACTGAGATGGCCCAGGACGCCCAGGGAGAGCAGGAGACACTCGTCAACAGGTAGGTGCCATCAAGGTTGAAGACCCAGTTGTGGGGACAAGCAAGCAAGGTTTCTCTAAAGACCCCAAACAGAACTGGCTCAGTGCATCTCTGGGCCCCTCAGGTTTAGAATAATAACGGGGGGTGGGGGGAGGCGGTGGCCGTTGTCCTCAGAGGCTGGGAGCCCAAGCAACAGAGAGAGAGGAGGGTCCGAAGCCCCAGCTTTGTTCACCTGTAAAATGGCACAGGCAGTGGTGAGGAAGGATTCACAAGCGAGGAGCCCAGAACTGTAGCGTGGGTTAGAGCCGGGCACTTGGGAAGCAGAGGCAGAGATCCTTCCCAGACCCAGGCCACCAAGCTCCAGCCTCAGGTTCTTCCAGGGGAAATCCTGCCCTCAGGCCCTGAGAGCTGAGGGGGTGTGTGACCAAAGCACAAGCTCACATACCAGGCAGTACCTGACCAGGCAGAACCGTCTTCTGTGCAGACGCCTGAGCAGATGACCAATGGGCCCAGAGCCATCTTGGGCACCAAGGACTTCTGCCCTCCCTGCTCAGCTGTGGGTGCCCACGGCTCAGTTGCCAGGTGACCAGATGCCTAGAGCAGCTAAAGCCTGAATCACTGCCAGACTCAGCCCCAACACCTCCCCCAATTTGGCCAGACTAAAAATAGGACAAGAGGGCTCTGGGGCCTGGGTTGGTCAAAGGCTAGGGTGATGACCCACCAAGGCCCTGAAGCCATTTTTAGTCTCCTTATCGGTGATCAATATTGTCACCCGTTTCCAGAGGAACCAAGAATACCTCCTATCTAAATACCTCCTATCTAAAGTGGACTCGGAGCAATCCTTGGCGGGGTCGCACAGGCCCCAGACAGAAGCCTTCCAACTCCCCGAAGGGGGAGGGGGCGCGGGTGGTTAAAAATAACCGGACTCTGGGCTTCCGGGCCCCACAGCGCTCTGAGATGCCTCCCGTCTTGCCCTTCCTCCGCCACACCTGCTACCCAGGGCAGGGGCTGAGCGGGCCGCGCAGCAGACCCTAGTGGGCCTGCCAGGGCCCCTTTCACCGGGATGGCACCCAGGCCCTGAGAAATGCTGAGCGGTACGCTAGACGTGATGGGGCGGAGTCGACATTCGAACCCCAGCCTGGGGCCCAAAGCCCTTCCCTCGTTCCCGGTCCTCGACCAGGGGCCCCGGCGGAGACCACGCCCCCGACCTGCGTCCGACGCACGCTCCACGCCCGGGACTGGGTGACCGGGGCCGCCCCGTCACACTCCGGCTGTACGTGCGTCGCGGCTTCAGCACAGCGACCGGAGGACACAGCGAGTCTGCTCGGGCCCCTGAGCCCGGACCCGCCTGGGAATGGAACTTGGAGGACCCGGGGACCGAACACCGAGGCCCCGGGGACTGCCGCTGACCTCCAACGCTTGCAGACAAGCAAGCCCTGCCTCCAATCGGAGCGCCCGAGGCCCCGCCCACGTTCGAAAATACTGCGCAGCTTAGCCAATGATACGTAGGCCACGCCCCCGCTCCGGCAATCGCCCTCCCTCTTGGGCGGGACTCTTGGACGCACTCCGGATTTAAAGGCGCAGGGCCGAGTTTCCCCCCCCCCCCCGCCCCCCGCCCCCACTCGAGACCCGGTGGTGTGGTGGTGGTCATTAGAGTTCAGAATGTTCATTAGAGTTCATTAGAGGCAGTCCCAAAGGCCCGTTGTGAAGGCGTGTGTGCTTGCATGTGAGGCAGCGGTGTGGAGAAAGATATCTGAGCTTACGTTCTTTCCCGGGCCTGCAAACAGGTGTTACCTGGTCCCAAGGCCCGCTTGCCTGACCCTTTAAGTCACCTCTGAGGGCGCCTCGGTGGCTTCGTTATTTTATCTGTTGGTCTGCTGGGCACACAGCGTGACTCAGGAGGCTACCCATGCCACTTGTTCCGTGTGACCTTGTGCGGGCCACTTTTCCATTCTGGCCTCAGTTTGCTCTCCTGTAAAATGGGTATTCAAGGCCGCCTCCTCTCCTGCAAAGGATGATTATGCATATAACCTGTGGCTCCCTCGGCATTTATTTATTGGGGACCCACTATGTGCCGGCTGGTGGGGGAGCAAGGAAATAGATAAGGGTGGGTGTTGACTCTAAGTGGGAATAATAATAATGTGCCACTTACTGAGTGCCTGCTGTATGCTCCGAGCTACAGTTTATTTGTTCCTGGAGACAACCTTAGGAAGCATTTCACAGGTGAGAAAACTGAGGCCAGGAGCAGGCCTGGGGTTTTCCTTGAGTCCTAGGTCCCAAGGACCCAGGCGTCATGCTACCATTGGTCGCCATGCAGGGCCCAGTGCGGGGATAGACGCTCCCAGGTCTCTGCGTCCCTGGGGCCTCGGTCTATAATCTCTCCAGAGGTCATGGCCAACACCAGCTGATGCAGCAGCCCATGGGGACAGTGCCTGGGACCTGCAGGGCCTGTGACACCCCTCCCCCCCACCATAGGTCACTGGAATTTAGCCTGGGGGTTATGAAGCCTTCGGGAGCACAGGGGGAGCCCGGACTTTTCGAGGCCTCTCGGGTCAGCGAACAGACGGGGAAACTGAGGCCCAGAGAGGTCTAACGCAGAGTGGGCGGGCCCGGCGCTTCCCCGCGGCGCGCCGCGTGCGCGGGCAGGCGAGGGGCGCGGCCCGGGCTCCGCCTGCCCGCGGGCCCGGGCGGGGGCGGGTTAAAAGGGCGGAGCCAGCGTTGGCCCAGCCCGCGGCTCGCCCCGCTGCCCCCCGCGCCCGGTACGGCCCCGCAGCAAGAGCGGCGCCATGGAGGCCACCGGGGTGCTGCCGTTCGTGCGCGGCGTGGACCTCAGCGGCAACGACTTCAAGGTGAGCTGGCCGGGCGTGGGGCCGGGCCTCCCTCCAGGCCGTCTCTTCCGCCCGGGCCCGCGCCGGTCTCTGCTTCCTGTCCCGCCCGCCTCCGGGCCCCGCGCCGCCCAGGACTGAGGACGGCCCGGGGTGGGGCTCCCCCCGGGGCTCGGGACCTTGCCGGGAACGGACCCCCGACGCCTCAGCTTAGGGCCCGCATGGGAAGAGCGAGGCCGGCCTGGGCCTGACGGACGCTTGGGGGCGGAGTCACGCCGGGGAGTGGTCTGGGGGCCCCCACCCCGCGTCCCAGACCGGGCGTCTGGGCCCCGCCAGGGCCGGAGAGTGGCCTGGGGGGCCGCGAGCCTCCGCTCCCGCCTCCCCGGCCCTCCTTCCCCGCCCCTCTGAGGTCATACGCCCAAGCCAGGCCCTGACTCATGGCCGGCTACCGGCTGTCGGCTGGCTGTCGGGGGCGGGTCTGGAGCACACTCATCACTGCCCTGTCCCTGCCACCGCCACCCCATCCTGTGTGGTCTTGGGCAAGTCACTTCCCCTCTCAGAGTCTGGGTTTTGTCATCCGGTGAAGGGACTGTAATGTAGAGGCATGGATTGGTTGGTGTGGAGACTGTCAGGCTGATGTGCAAGGCCTTGGGGTGGCTGCTGTCTGAGCAGCTGCTGGACCGGTAGACTACGGCCTCAAGGAACTGGAGCCCAGCCTTCCAGCCAGTTGGTGGGTGAGGGGGTTCTAGAGGGTCAAGAATGAGGTGGGCAGTGCTGGTAACCAGAGGAGTGGAAGGAAGAGCTGGCCCAGCACAGGAGGGGTCAGTGAGCAAGCAGCTGAGGCTGGGGGTCAGTGTCGTGTCAGCCTGGGTCTTCAGCATTGGGGGGGGGGCCCAGGCTTTGACTAAGGTTGGGTTAGACCAGGGCTGAGGAGGCTGGCAGGTCCTTCCTGCATTTACCCACGTGTGCACACACCTTTGACCCAGGGCCCAGGCGGCCACACCACTTTCCTCCGTCCCCATCCCTACCATCCTCACCTGAGGTCTCCATTGTCCTCTCCGGACTGGGAGAGTCTGAGTCACCAACTGAGAATGTGGCTCTAGGGGAATGGGGACACCAGCCGAGGGCGCTGAAGGCACGTGATGCCTCAGACTGCCTGCCATAAAGGCTAGGGGTACTGAGGCAGGCATTCGAATGTGGGGAACGAAGACATGAACAAGGCCTTGCACAGGGGGTTGGACCTTGGCAATGGCTTGTATGCCGATGGCAGGTTGGGGCACAGTCAGGGCCTTGTTGGAGCCTTAGGAGTCCCCCCATCTCTGGAGGCCCAGGTAGGGCCTGGAATGGCAGGCACAGGCATTTGAGCCAAGTTAACCACACAACTGAGCACTGGGATGTCCCCTGGAACAAGCCAGTTCCGTCCTGGCCCTTTGAGGGCTCAGAATCCAACAAGAGATCTTACACCAATAGCCATCCTGATAATTAGTCGGTCCTAACACTTTTATCATGAGGAGCTCTTATTAGCCCTGTTACATTGATGAGGAAGTTGAGGCACAGAGTGGCAAAGTGACTTGTCCAGGGTCACACAGCTGGTGAGAGGTAGCTCTGTTGCTCTCCCCAGGCTCCCATGCAAACGGGGGGACACAGAGGGTGGTGGAGCAGGGGCGCCCATCATCCCAATCAGTCTCACCATGACACATACCCCCAGGGCGGCTACTTCCCTGAGAATGTCAAGGCCATGACCAGTCTGCGATGGCTGAAGCTGAACCGCACGGGCCTCTGCTACCTCCCAGAGGAGTTGGCAGCCCTGCAGAAGCTGGTAAGGGGCTCTGGGCAGTCAGGGAGGGTCCCTGTGGATCGGGCTGGGCCAGGTGGGCAAGCCTGCACAGAAGGCAGTCGACATAGAGGAAGATGCTGACAGCCATGAGATGGAGTGAGCACCCTGTCCTGGGAGGTATGCAAGAAAAAGGCCACCGTGGGAGGGAGGGAGGGTGGGAGGCTGCAAGAGGTGGGCTGAGCGTGTGTGGCTGAGGGCCCCCTGGATGGTACAAGGTTCTGGTGGCAGTAGGGGACTCTGTAGACACCTTACCCACACTGCTGAGCCTCTGCTTCCCTGTCCTGGCCCAGGAGCACTTGTCTGTGAGTCACAACAACCTGACCACGCTTCACGGGGAGCTGTCCAGCCTGCCGTCACTGAGGGTGAGTGCTGCCAGAGGCCATTGAGCTTGGGGGCTGGGGCCAGAGTCCAGCCAGTGGCGTGAGGGCAGGGCCAGACCCCAGGCTGGACCAGCACCTCTGGCCATCCTGTGTCAGACTCGGGGACCTGTTCCTAAAGGGGAAAGGACGTCGTAATCCGCTGCATTAAGTAATGCGTGGGGGGAGGGGGAATGTAAAAAACCCAAACTCCCACCCATTTTAGACAAATACAGTGAGAACAGTTGACAGCAGCCAAGCACTGTTCCAACTCTTCCCTGTGGGTTTTTTTTTCATATCGTCCTGACCTTCGCCAAGTTCACAGATGCAGACACTTGGCCACGGAGCCAGGTCACTTGCCCGAGGCTGAGGTCACTTGGCCAGGCAGGGGGAGAGCTGGGGTAGAGTGCGGTTTGGTCAGAGCGGTCCTCTCGCCCCTCTGCTCTCCATGGAGCCTCTGACGTCCCAGAACATCAGGTCCCCATCCAGACCCTTCGGGCCTCGGTGAGGGTTTTTTCTGTCCAAGGCCAGAGCCCTGAGCTGTTAAGAGCACAGCCTCTGGACTTGGGCTGCCTGAGTTCTAATCTGGGCCCTGCCACTTCCTGGCTGCATGACCTTGGACGAGGCCCCTTCCATGTTCTGGGGAGGGTTCCGTGGGTGACGCTGGGAAGGGGCAGTGTGGTGCTGCACAGACACGAAGGCTGAAGGAGAATTGGCCGCAGCCGGGTTGTGGTGTCGCGGCACAGTTCTCTGGCCCGTTCTCTCTGCCCCTCAGACTTTCTGCATGTCTGTAGATGAGGTTTCAGCCCCGAGAGGAGGAAAACAGACTCGCTCTCAGTCCACACTCTGATTTCTCTTTGGTCCAGCCCCCTTCCTCTGCCCTAGACCCGCTGCCTCAGAGCTACGCATTTATCTCGCCCTCTGGACTTGGGAAGAAGAGGGATTGTTCATTCAGAAAGGGCTCCCCGAGCATGCTGTACTGGGCCCTAGGGCACATTTGAGCTGGGCTTTGAGGCGTGCATAGGAGCTCATCAAGGGGGGCTAGGAAGAGCTCTCCAGGTAGAGGGACTATGAGCAAAAGTCAGGGTGGGACGGTGCTTGAGCCTGCCCTCGGGTGGGTTTCCTGGGGAGGTGTCCTTCCCTGATCTCTCTGCTGCTTCCTGGGGGTGGAAGCCAGGAATCATGGACTCTCATGGTGTGTCCCCAGGCCATCGTGGCTCGAGCCAACAGCCTGAAGAATTCCGGAGTCCCCGATGACATCTTCAAGCTGGATGATCTCTCGGTTCTGGTCAGTGGCTGCCCACCCACCTGGCGCCTGTGTTGGCCCACCAGTCAGTTCTCCTCTATTAGAGTGGTCTCCTCAGCCGCTGTTACACCGTTTTATAGACGGAGAAACTGAGGCTTTAGAGTCCCTTGCCCGAGCTCATTCACGGAGTCAGATCCCTAACCTGGGCACCCTTCCTCTCGGGGTTCTGACTGTCTGCTTTTGGCCCCGAAAGCTCCTCAGCCACTCCTTCCTCAGTCCCCCACCTGACCCCCAAGGCTGGCCCTAACACCCCTGACCTGGCCTCGCCCGTTCTACACAGGACTTGAGCTACAACCAGCTGACGGAATGCCCACGGGAGCTGGAGAATGCCAAGAACATGCTGGTGCTGAACCTCAGCCATAACAGGTGCCTGTCGGCTGGGGTGGGGGGCAGAGTCTGGGGGGGACTGCAACACGGGGTTGCATCCATCCAGGAGGGGCACATCTGGCCCTGACGGCCCCTGCCTGCCCCACCCCCACCCACCCGCAGCATCGACACCATCCCCAACCAGCTCTTCATCAACCTCACCGACCTGCTGTACCTGGACCTCAGTGAGAACCGTCTAGAAAGCTTGCCCCCACAGATGCGCCGCCTGGTGCACCTGCAGACGCTGGTGCTCAACGGGAACCCGCTGCTGCACGCACAGCTCCGGTGGGTGCCTCCTCAGACCACGCCCCACCCCCGAACCCTGGGGAATCTGGCCTTGTCCTTCAACTCCCCAGTAGCCCTGGCCCTTCCTGCTTTGGGCCCCCACCACATCCCTGCCCCTCCTGTGTGGGCTGGGCCCCTCAGGCCCCATCTTTCCTAAGTATCAGGTCCTACCTCAGTCCTGAGTCCTGTCTACCCCACCCTACAGCCGCCCTCGACCTTGTCTTCTGAGACCCTCTCAGCCCCCCCGTGCGCTTGGGCCTGCCCCCGGCCTGACCACCCACGTCTCCCTGCAGGCAGCTCCCAGCTCTGACGGCCCTGCAGACCCTGCACCTGAGGAACACCCAGCGCACCCAGAGCAACCTCCCCACCAGCCTGGAGGGCCTGAGCAACCTCGCAGGTTGGCAGTCCCTGGGTGATCTCGGGCTCTGGTCCCCTCGGGTCCCTTGCTTCCTTACTCCCTTATGGAGGAAGGGATAGATCCTGCTTGTCTGCCCACCTGCCGGAGGGCAAAGGACGTGGTTATGTTAATGAGTAGTTCTTTCCTTACCATGACAGCTAGTGGTAACACCAAATTATGAGCACTGGCTTTTTTTTTTTTCTTTTAATTTACATCCAAGTTAACTAGCTTATAGTGCAACAGTGATTTCAGGAGTAGATTCCTTAGTGCCCCTTACCCATTTAGCCCATCCCCCTCCCGCAACCTCTCCAGTAACCCTCTGTTCTCTGTATGTAAGAGTCTCTTATGTTTTGTTCCCCTCCCTGTTTTTATATTATTTTTCCTTCCCTTTCCTTATGTTCATCTGTTTTGTTTCTTAAAAGTCCTCATATGAGCGAAGTCGTATGATATTTGTCTTTCTCCGACTAATTTCGCTTAGCAAAATACCCTCTAGTTCCATCCACATCGTTGCAAATGGCAGGATTTCATTCTTTTTGACTGCCGAGTAATACTCCATTCTATATATATACCATGTCTTCTTTATCCATTCATCCATCGATGGACATTTGGGCTCTTTCCATACTTTGGCTATTGTCGATAGCGCTGCTGTAAACATCGGGGTGCATGTGTCCCTTTGAATCAGCATTTTTGTACCCTTTGGATAAATACCTAGTAGTGCAATTGCTGGGTCACAGGTAGTTCTGTTTTTGGTTTTTTGACAAACCTCCATACTGTTTTCCAGAGTGGCCCCACCAATTCTCATTCCCACCAGCAATGCAAAAGAGATCCTCTCTCTCCCCGCATCCTCGCCAACATCTGTTGTTGCCTGAGTTGTTAATGTTTGCCATTCTGACAGGTGTGAGGTGGTATCTCAGTGTGGTTTTGATTTGTATTTCCCTGATGATGAGTGATGTTGAGCATTTTTTCATGTGTCGGTTGGCCATCTGGATGTCTTCTTTGGAGAAGTGTCTATTCATGTCTTTTGCCCAATTCTTTGCTGGGCTATTTGTTTTTTGGGTGTTGAGTTTGATAAGTTCTTTATAGATTTTGGATACTAACCCTTTATCTGATAAGCCATTTGCAAATATCTTCTCCCATCCCGTCAGTTGCCTTTTAGTTTTGCTGATTGTTTCCTTCTCTGTGCAGAAGCTTTTTATCTTGATGTGGTCCCAATAGTTCAGTTTTGCTTTTGTTTCCCTTGCCTCCGGAGATGTGTTGAGTAAGAAGTTGCTGCGGCCAAGGTCAAAGAGGTTGTTGCCTGTTTTCTCCTCGAGCATTTCGATGGCTTCCTGTCTTACGTTTAGGTCTCTCATCCATTTTGAGTTTATTTTTGTGTGTGGTGTTAAGAAAGTGGTCCAGGTTCATCCTCCTGCATGTTGCTGTCCAGTTTTCCTGACGCCACTTGCTGAAGAGACTGTCTTTATTCCGTTGGATATTCTTTCCTGCTTTGTCAACTATCCATTGGATATTAGTTGGCCATACATTTGTGGGTCCGTTTTTGGGTTCTCTGTTCTGTTCCATTGATCTGAGTGTCTGTTTTTGTGCCAGTAACAAGCACTGGCTTTATGGCTAGACTCAGCAGTATGAGGAAGTCTTTCCAAATGGAGAAACTGAGGCTCAGAGAGATTAAGTCACTGGCTTCAGGCCACGGAGCCTGGAGGCCAGTGGAGGTGGGGCTCACATTAGGGCTGGCTGCCCCTGGAGCGGGCTGCGGGGGCCCCAGCTGATGCACCCCACTCCACACCCCAGACGTGGACCTCTCCTGCAACGACCTGACGCGGGTGCCCGAGTGCCTGTACACCCTCCCCAGCCTGCGCCGCCTCAACCTCAGCAGCAACCAGATCTCGGAGCTGTCCCTGTGCATTGACCAGTGGGTGCACGTGGAGACCTTGAACCTGTCCCGCAATCAGCTGACCTCACTGCCCGTACGTCCGGGCCTAGGGTGGGGAGAGGGAAGGCTGCCGAGCCGCCCTGGCTCCTGCCCCTGACTCCCGCCCCCCGCCCGTGTCTCCCCTCTAGTCAGCCATCTGCAAACTGACCAAGCTGAAGAAGCTGTACCTGAACTCCAACAAGCTGGATTTCGATGGGCTGCCCTCGGGCATCGGCAAGCTGGCCAACCTAGAGGAGTTCATGGCTGCCAACAACAACCTGGAGCTGATCCCTGAAAGCCTCTGCAGGTGCCGGGGCGAGTGGGGGCGGAGAGACTTATGGCATAGAAAACCCCAGGTTCGTAGTCAGAACCCCCCCTGCAATCTCTGCCCATCATGCAACATGGATGGGTTAACTTGGCTTTGTGGGTCAAGACGCACGTCCTGTGCCAGCATGAGTTTGGGACACAGCGCCATGTCTGTCTCCTTCTGGAGGTCACTGTGTCCACTGGCATGGCCTCCTCAACACTCTGAGAAGTCCTTCAGGCAGAGAACAGAGGACCCCTCAGCAGCTTCCAAGCTAATTTGAGGACAGAGTATGGTTTGGGTTGTTTTTTTTAAAGTATATTTGTTTATTTTTCTTTCTTCTTTTTTTTTTTTAAATGGTCAGAAATTTTTTTTTTAAAGTTTATTTATTTTGAGAGACAGCACAAGAGGGGCAGAGAGAGAGGGAGAGAGAGAGAGAGAGAGAGAGAGAGAGAGAGAGAATCCCAAGCAGGCTCCTCACTGCCAGCATGGAGCCTGATGTGGGGCTTGAACCCACAAACCGTGAGATCATGACCTGAGCCGAAATCGAGAGTCAGATGCTTAACTGACTGAGCCACCCAAGTGCCCCTATTTGTTTATTTTTCAAGAGAGAGGAAGAGAGCACAAGTAGGGGAGAGGGCAGAGAGGGAGAGAGAATCCCAAACAGGTCCCGTGCTGTCAGTGTGGAGCCTGATGTGGGGCTCCGTCTCACAAACCGTGAGGTCATGGCCTGAGCTAAAATCAAGAGCCAGACGCTTCACCGACTGAGCCACCCACGCGTCCCCGAGAATGATTTTTAGTGTCCTGTTGGTCACGTGCAGGAGCCTTTAACTCGGCAGAGGGCCTCTTTGAAAACTGCTGTTGCGTAGAAGCCACTAGAAGATCTTCCCAGTCACGTAGCTTGAGGAGACTCCAGTCCCACTTGCGTTAGCCTTTCCTGCCTCTCTCGGCCTGTTTAAACCCGGTGGTTTCGTAACTAGCTGGGCTACTCAGTTCTTCTGGTCTTACCCGGCTCCCCGTCTCTGGGTCCTGGAAGTTTCCCTGCCTCCCCCACAGCCGCCTCTGTCACCTCCCTGAGGCTCCGGCTCTGTCCTCACAGGTGCACAAAGCTGAGGAAACTCGTCCTGAACAAGAACCGCCTGGTGACCCTCCCAGAGGCCATCCACTTCTTGACGGAGATCGAGGTCTGGGCAGGCCGGGGCCAGTGCCAAGAGGGGCCTGATGGGGAGGGCGGAGGTGCAGACAGACACCCCCTCAGGAAAGAGCGCACAAAGCAGTGTCACTGGGGTGGGGACACCCAGCAGAGGCCCCCTGGAGCGGCGGCAGGGCCACAGTTGGGAGAAGGTGAACCACATCCCGTGTCCGTCCCATGCTTGATGGCATCGTTTTAGCCCCGTGACCAGCCTGCAAGGTCCCGTCTCACAGATGGGAAAGCCAAAGCCCACGAGGGGCGGCCGCAGAGCTGGGATGAGAAAGAACCCAGCCCCCGCCCTGGACCTCTCAGCACTAGCGGCTGCCGAGAGCGACAGACGGGGGTGGGCGTGACGGGGCGGTGGATCTCAGGCCCACCACCTCTGCTCACCCCGCGAGGCAGGTCCTGGACGTGCGGGAGAACCCCAGCCTGGTCATGCCTCCCAAGCCCGCTGACCGTGCTGCCGAGTGGTACAACATCGACTTCTCGCTGCAGAACCAGCTGCGGCTGGCAGGCGCCTCCCCTGCCACGGTGGCTGCGGCAGCAGCTGGTAAGCAGAGGAGGTCGGGCTGGTCTGGGAGCCGGGGGCATGCCTCTGCCGGCCTCAGCTTATCCATCTGTACATTGGGTGGGACACACATAGCTTCTGGATCCTGGGAGATGGGGTTGGCCCCTGGTTGGCTCGTGCCCGAGGGCCCAGCTATTTACTCCTCCCCTAAGCAGTAAGTGGGCCCAAGGACCCCCTGGCTCGCAAGATGCGGCTGCGGAGGCGCAAGGACTCAGCCCAGGATGACCAGGCTAAGCAGGTGCTGAAGGGCATGTCGGATGTGGCCCAGGAGAAGAACAAAAAGCAGGAGGTAAGCCAGGTCAGGGGCTGGGAGGGGACAGGTGTCCCTGGGCTCTTCTTAAGACAGACTGTGTGACCCAGGCCAAGAGGGAGAGTGGGTCCTGGGTAGAGAGGACAGCCCATGCAAAGGCCCTGAGGTGGGTAGCAAATAGAGATCTGCCTGAGTGACTGTGACGAGGCAAGCCATGCCTTGTGACCGTGACCCCAGGAAAGTACTGATGCGCGAGCCCCTGGGGGCAAGGCACGGCGCTGGGACCAGAGCCTGGAGAAGCCGCGCCTTGACTACTCTGAGTTCTTCACGGAGGACGTGGGCCAGCTGCCTGGCCTGACCATCTGGCAGATCGAGAACTTCGTGCCTGTGCTGGTGGAGGAAGCCTTCCATGGCAAGTTCTATGAGGCTGACTGCTACATTGTACTCAAGGTGAGAGTTGGGTGTGTTGTTGGGGGCTAGGACCCCCCAGTAACCTTATCTTAGATGGCTCAGGGCCCCCAGCTCCACAGTTTTGTTCCTTGAGGCAAGGTGGGAGGGGGAGGGCTTTGCAGAGGAGGTGGGGTGGGGATGTCCTAGGCAGAGGTGTGACAGCCTAGCCCACCGTGAGACTGGGGAGTCTGTGGCCGTTAGAGTGGCCTTTGGGGGGTGAGCTGGGAAGCCAGGACGCCTTGGCCAGGGCTGACACGGCCTATGCTGCCCGCCACCCCCCACCAGACCTTTCTGGATGACAGTGGCTCACTGAACTGGGAGATCTACTACTGGATAGGCGGGGAGTCCACGCTGGACAAGAAGGCCTGCTCTGCCATCCATGCCGTGAACCTGCGTAACTATCTTGGTGCCGAGTGTCGCACCGTGCGGGAGGAGATGGGCGATGAGAGCGAGGAGTTCCTGCAGGTGCCAGCCAGCCAGAGGGCGGGGCCTTGGGCGGGGTGGGGCCGGGGAAGTGGGCGTGGCCAAAGGCTGGGGGCGGGCCAAGACCTCTGGCTCACACTGCCCACCGAGAGGTGTTAGGGGTGGAGACCTAAGGCAGTCAGGGAACTGGGTGAGGCCAGTGGTGGGGAGCCTGGGCCGGTGGCCAAGAGAGAGCTGGGGAGCTGGGACCAATAGCGCCAAGGAGGCAGGGCCATGCTCAGGACCCTGAGTCAGAGAGCAGGGTTAGCAAGCTGTGCTGTCCTTTCGGCCAGCTGGCTACGTGGAGATGCCCATACACACGACGCTTTACTCCGCTCTCTTCCATGAACCTGCTTGGTCCTGTGCCCTGACACGCGCGTATCTAGACATGCTGTGTGCGGCTAAACCTTAACAAGAGTGAACGCACCATGAACACATAGTTTTGTAGCTGGTAACGTTGAAATAACGAGTTTACGTTTATAGACACAGATCTTGTTCTTCTTTGTTGTTGTTTTGTTGAACTTCATCACGGATCTGTGGCACTTGATGCAGGGACAGGCAACTCTGCCCCCCCTGACAGGAGGTATTTGAAGGGGGGCTGGGGGGGGGGGTAGCTCCGTGACAAGGGACCACACCCTCTCACACACACAGGTGTTTGACAACGACATCTCCTACATTGAGGGAGGAACAGCCAGTGGCTTCTACACTGTGGAGGACACACACTACGTCACCAGGTGAGGGGGTGTGTGGGTAGGTGGCACTAACCTGGACTCAGCTGGGAAGGGTTGGGGGAGAGGGTGTTAGGGCTAAATCGGCCCCTTCGTGTCCCTACCTCCCACCCCCTGGTCACTCTCGCTCTGCTGCCAGGATGTACCGTGTGTATGGGAAAAAGAACATCAAGTTGGAACCTGTACCTCTCAAGGGGGCCTCCCTGGACCCAAGGTAGGCCCCCACGACCTGAGGTGGGAGTGCTTGAGCCCAGACCTCCTCCCCACTAGTGGGGGGCAGATTTGGGTTTTAGAAGAAGAGGCCTTCCAGCAATCCTTTTGACCCCTGTCTTACCGAGTTTCGTGGTACCCACAAGGGGGATAAACCCCATAAGGAGGGATTGGGGCCGGGTCTAGGGCATGAGGGCAGTTGCTGCCCACGTCTAGCACCGCCCCTTCTGCCCCTCCCATCCAGGTTTGTTTTCCTGCTGGATCGAGGGCTGGACATTTACGTGTGGCGGGGGGCCCAGGCCACACTGAGTAGCACCACCAAGGCCAGGTACGAGGAGTACGCCCTGCTGGGACATGGTGGGGTGTCTTCTGCAAAGACCGACTGCCACCTCTAAGAAGGGGCACAGGACTCACCAAGGGCTTTGCACGCCACTCCCCCTCCAGGCTCTTTGCAGAGAAAATTAACAAGAACGAGCGAAAAGGGAAGGCAGAGATCACACTGCTGGTACAAGGTCAGGAGTCCCCAGAGTTCTGGGAGGCGCTGGGCGGGGAGCCCTCTGAGATCAAGAAGCATGTGCCTGATGACTTCTGGCCACCTCAGCCCAAGCTGTATAAGGTGAGCTGTGGTGCTGGGTGCAGGGCTGGCCTGACTTCCTGAGCCTCGCACCACTGTGGTGGCTGTGGACTTGGGTGGGGAGAGGGTGCCACCTTCTGGACAGGAAATAGCCAAAGGTCTAGAGGCTCTGAGTGAGGCTGTGAGAGACAGTGTTAGGGTGTGTGTTTCCAGGAAGGTGGGGCTAGAGAGAGAGGCTGCAAAGTGCCTGGCTTCCAGGGCTGAGAACCTGGCCTTAATTCTGCAGGTGACGGGAAGCCCATGGGGGTTTTGCAAGCAAGAAAAGGACAAGTTAGAAGATTAGAAAAGACAGTAAGGACCTGGAGAGGGTTGGCAGGGAAAGCGCCATTTAAAAGCCCTTCCACTGATAGAATGCCCTTAAAACACTGGTGGAGGGAGGAAACTAATGTCCAAAGAGGAGCAGGCGATGGTCCTGAGCACCCACAACAGGGCAGAGGCCACACTCCAAAGCAGGGGGCTGCTGGTGGGTTGGGCTCCTTCCCCCAGACCCTTCCCTGTTACACCCGCCTCTTCATCCTGCCAGGTGGGCTTGGGCCTGGGCTATCTGGAGCTGCCACAGATCAACTACAAGCTCTCTGTGGAACATAAGACACGTCCCAAGGTGGAACTGATGCCGAGGATGCGGCTGGTAAGACACACAGAGGGAGGAGGGCGAGGGAGCCAGGACCCCTCCGTGGTGGTGGGGCATCAGCATTGACCTCCAGCCTTTGCCCCGCAGCTGCAGAGCCTGCTGGACACGCGTTGCGTGTACATCCTGGACTGTTGGTCCGACGTGTTCATCTGGCTGGGCCGCAAGTCCCCGCGCCTGGTGCGCGCCGCCGCCCTCAAGCTGGGCCAGGAGCTGTGCGGGATGTTGCACAGGCCGCGGCACGCCACCGTCAGCCGCAGCCTGGAGGGCACGGAGGCGCAGGTGCGTGTGTGCCTCTCGGGCGGCCTCTTTACCGTCTATCCTGCCGGGCCCCGCCCCTCCGGCCACCAGGCCCCGCCTTCATTTCTAGACCACACCCCGCTTTTCCGGACCCCGCCCCCGAGCCACCCGACCTCTGCCTTAACCGCATCAGACCCCCACTCCAGCTGGTGTTGTCATCCCTTTGGCAGGTGTTCAAGGCCAAGTTCAAGAACTGGGACGACGTGTTGACAGTGGACTACACGCGCAACGCAGAGGCCGTGCTGCAGGGCCCGGGACTCACCGGGAAAGTGAAGCGCGACGCGGAGAAGAAAGAGCAGATGAAGGCTGACCTCACCGCGCTCTTCCTGCCCAGGCAGCCGCCCATGGCACTGGCGGAGGTGCGGGCGGGGCCCCGGGGGCGGGGCGGGGGAGGACTTGGCCCAGGACCTGCCCTGCCCGGTGGTGACTGGCGGCCGTGGCCTGCAGGCCGAGCAGCTGATGGAGGAGTGGAACGAGGACCTGGACGGCATGGAGGGTTTTGTGCTCGAGGGCAAGAAGTTCGCGAGGCTGCCGGAGGAGGAGTTTGGCCACTTCTACACGCAGGACTGCTACGTCTTCCTCTGCAGGTGCCAACGCGGCGCGCCTCCGTCGCCCGGCCCCTCCCCTGGGGCTAGGGGCCTCGAGCCCCCGCTCACCGCTCTCTGACCCCCCCACCCCCCAGGTACTGGGTCCCCGTGGAGTACGAGGAGGAGGAGGAGAAGAAGGAAGAGAAGGAGGAGGAGAAAGCAGGGGCGGAGGGCAAAGAAGGCGAGGAAGCAGCGGCTGAGGCAGAGGAGAAGCAGCCGGAGGAGGACTTCCAGTGCATCGTGTACTTCTGGCAGGGCCGGGAAGCCTCCAACATGGGCTGGCTCACCTTCACCTTCAGCCTGCAGAAGAAGTTCGAGAGCCTCTTCCCCGGCAAGCTAGAGGTAGGTCTGTCACGCCCACCCCAGCTCCCGCCACCCCCCCCCCCCCCCCGCCCCACCTCCTGAGAGGGACTCAGACCCAGGGGAGGCTTGGCCTGAGGGGCAGGGTGGGGGTCCAAGGAGCTGTCCTTAACATCTCCACACCCCCAGGTGGTCCGCATGACACAGCAGCAGGAGAACCCCAAGTTCCTGTCCCATTTCAAGAGAAAGTTCATTATCCACCGTGGCAAGAGGAAGGCGGCTCAGGGTGCCCTGCAGCCCAGCCTCTACCAGATTCGCACGAATGGCAGCGCGCTCTGCACCCGGTGCCTGGCCTGGGCAGGGGGAGGGGGGCGCACGGGGTGGGGCTGGGAGCATATGGTGGGCAGACGGGGGTCAGTGGCCAGCAGCACCTCCCTGCTGACCCCTCCCACTCCCCAGGTGCATCCAGATCAACACAGACTCCAGCCTCCTCAACTCCGAGTTCTGCTTTATCCTCAAGGTGGGCTGTGGGTGCGGCCAGCACTGTGGCTCAGGGTGGTGGGTTGTAGGGGGGACCTGACTTGAACCCCCTGCACGCTCCCCAGGTTCCCTTTGAGAGTGAGGACAACCAGGGCATCGTGTACGCGTGGGTGGGCCGGGCTGCGGACCCGGACGAGGCCAAGCTTGCGGAAGATATCCTGAACACCATGTTTGATGCCTCCTATAGCAAGCAGGTGACCAGGGCGGGTGGCAGGTGGGCAGGCAGTCGTGTGAGGGCCGACAGGGGACCTGGGCCAGACAGACGCTTTCCCCACAGGTCATCAACGAAGGTGAGGAGCCCGAGAACTTTTTTTGGGTGGGCATCGGGGCACAGAAGCCTTATGATGGCGACGCCGAATACATGAAGCACACTCGGCTCTTCCGGTGAGGCCAGAGCCCATACCTCTCCCCGCGCTCCCTCCTCAGTCCTGGCAGGCTCCTGCGACCCTCAGCCTCTCCCTGACCCTTGACTTCCAGGTGCTCCAATGAGAAGGGCTACTTCGCCGTGACCGAGAAGTGCTCTGATTTCTGCCAAGATGACCTGGCGGATGATGATATCATGCTGCTAGACAATGGCCAAGAAGTGAGCCCCCTGCCCCCCCGCCCATTCAAGGGGCCTACCCGCTGGTAGATGGGAACCCGGGGCTGGAATGGGGGTACTCTCAGGTCCCGTGAGACCACCTGTCCTGCTGTCCCCACAGGTCTACATGTGGGTGGGGACCCAGACGAGCCAGGTGGAGATCAAGCTGAGTCTGAAGGCCTGCCAGGTGAGTCGGTGGTGGGGGGAGGGCCGGGGCCGGGCCTGGCGGTCCCGGTGCACCGCCCAAGACTCACGCCTTCTCCTGTCGGTCAGGTGTACATCCAGCACATGCGATCCAAGGAGCACGAGAAGACCCGCCGCCTGCGCCTGGTCCGTAAGGGCAACGAGCAGCACGCCTTCACTCGCTGCTTCCACGCCTGGAGCACCTTCCGCGAGGCCCTGGCCTAGGGTGGCCATCACCCGCCTGCAGTGCCCCCGCTGCGACCCCACGCCAGGGCGAGGAAGGGCCTCTGTCCGTCCACTGCCTGCCAGCAGAGGCAGCCCCCGCTCCAGCCACCACCCCCAGCGCCACAGTCCCAGCAGCACCAACGGGGAGACCCTGACCGGTGCCCTCAGGCGTCTGGGCACCTGGAGTCCCTCCCTCCTGAGCTCCTGTGTGACGCCTCCTCCCCACCAGGGATAAAGCAGATGTGGCTGCCTTTTAAGAGATATTAAATGCTTTTATTTTCAATATTAAAAATCAGTATTTTTAATATTAAAACAGCGCTAATTTTAACAAAATGACAGGAAAAAAACCCCAAGGTACAATCTACAGGGAAATCCATCCTGACCGACCTCCCCGCCCCCCACCCTCGTACACACGCACACGCACGCTCGCACACGCACGCTCGCACACGCACACACACACCCTGACTGGGCCCCCAGTCCTGGGTGCCCGGCAGAACTCCCAGTCGTATATATGCGCACATCACAGACTTGGGGGGGGGGGGGTGGGATGGGTGCTGGCCCAGGAGCAAGTACCAAAATAGTTTTAGAAATGCCTGTCCAGCCCGGCACAGGCGTTAGAAAAATATTCTTTGCAAAGGCAGTAGGGAAGGACGGTGTGCTGAGTGGGAGGTGGCATGGGGCTTGCCAGGCCCAGCAGTCCTCGCCCTGTAGCGCCTGGCTTCCAGATGGCCAAATGCCTACTGGAGCGGCCAAGGTGAATCTACCCCAGAGGCTCTGGGCTGAGTCCCGGGCCCACACCCCCCCCATACCGCACTGGGGCAGAGGTGGGCAGGTCCCTCTGGAGGCTGTAGGTTAGCAGGTGTGGGTCTATGCGGAGGGGCCAGGGGTCCTGGATCCCAGCTCCCAGAAGGGCAGTGGGTAGCCAAGCAGTTCTGGCCTTCCTGGTAAAGGAAGAGAAGAGGGGTCAGAGAAAGCCAGGGAGCCGAAAAGTGCAAACGGCCTGGCTGCAGAAGTGCCACCGTGCCCCCTCTAGGGCAGGCAAAAGGGCCACCCCACCCATATTAGGAGCAAAGGTCTTGCAGGGACAGCCAGAGGTGGGCTTGCTGACTCTGACCACTGACCACGCTGGGCACACTGAGGCCCAGGGCGTGGCCAGGGAGGAGGCAGCAGTAACCCCGGCAGCAGATGAAGAGGGAGCTTGGGGGTGGGGGGGGTCTCTGCCCGGCGTAGGGCCAGGCTGCGTGGGTAGGGGCACCGGGCAGCGAATAGGTTGGGCAGACTTCTGGGCTCCAGATCCAGGCCCCACTCACCAGGCTCACCTGGCAGGACCCCACCACAAGAGCCTGAGTGATCATCTCTGCAAAATGGGCTGGCCACACCGGCCCCTGAGCCCCGAGCTGCCACCACCTCTAAATGGTTTGCTCTGGCCTGGTTCCAAACACTACCCATGCCATCCAGGAGCTGACAGGCCGGCCTAGCCTTTCTAGTACCGAACCATGAAAATCAGGGCTGTCAGACAGTAAGGACCAGGCAGACCCAGGGCCCCTAAACCCGCAGCACCTCATTTGATCAGGATGGCACAGGCTCGAGCCTCGTCTTCGGCCAGGTTCCTCAGATTCTTCTCAGATTCCTCTGAAGAGCTGCGGGGAGGGGAGCGGAGATCAGAGGGTCCTGGGACCTGGCCCTTCCTCGGGCCTCTGTGCCTAACTCGGACAGAAGGCAGGCAGAGGGTAACAGAGGGAGGCTGGGGAGGACCCAGGGCAGCCCCTCTGCGGACCCGCCCACCCGCCTCACCCCAGGAAATCCTTCACGTCCTCCACCGTGACGTCCCCTGTCGTGTCCAGCGTGGTGTCAGCACTGGTGGCCGAGTCAATGGACATGGGCGAGAGCGTGGCCTCGGGTGGCTCTGGGGTGTCTGCAGGAAGGAAATGATCGGGACCCCACCTGGCCATCTGGGCACCCTCTGCACTCTACCTTCCATCCCCTGGGGACCTGACTCGGACCCAAACCCAGCCCACAGTGAGACTTGGGACTGAAGGCAGACCGCCACCTCCCTCCCCGACTCCTGCCTGGCCTGGCCCCCCCACCCAGGCTTCCAGCCTCTGTCAGGTTGCTGCCACCTACGGAGGCTTGCCCCCTGTCCTGCCTCAGCTGCGTGGATATCCTGCCACTTTCACTTCACATCCAGCGTCCTTACCAGCTCCCTTGCTGCGGGCAGGACCAGGGCTTCCATCGCGGCTCCCTGGGGCCAGGACCATGCCTGGGGTCCCATTAGCCTGGCTCAGCTTGGGCGACTCTCGGAGCCTGTGGCTGTAGAGATGAGGCCACAATGGGTGCCACAAGCAGGCGCCTCAAGTCCCAAGTGCCAGACCCTACCCTCCCTCTCCTGGGGCCCAGGACCAGAGAGGGGTGACACGAGGGAGGGCCACCCTTGTTCCACGCAGGATCCGAGCATGAGGATGAGACCAGCCTTAGTGAAGGCCCCCTGGGCTGCCCCTTCCACGCACCTGGTGCGGGTGGTATCTCGGGGCCAGCTAATGTCCAGAGAGCACAGCGGCTCTGTGATGTTCCGAGCACTCAGAGAGAAGCGTTCAAACTCCGATGGAGAAATCAGGTAAAAACCTGGGTGGGCGGGTGAATAGTGGGGTGCAGTTAGGGGGTGTGACTGCAACCACAATCCCTCAGTGGCCTCCTCCTGGCCTGTGCCGGCCAGTCCCGAGCCCGCCCTGGGGCCCCTCTGCTGACGCTCCCCAGCAACTCTTCCAGCCCCGCTCAGGCCCCTTCTGCCCCAAGAAGCCTTCCCCTCACCCTGGCCGTGGCGCGTGAAGACACAGGAGGCGATGCCGCTGATGTCCTCCTTCCGGATACAGGAGTAGTGTACCTGGGGCCGCAGGCCAGGCACCGAGAAGACGTGCACGTCGCCCAAGTTGGTGAGGCAGGCCAGGCAGGTTTCAGCGTAGTCCTCACAGGCCACGCTGGCAAACGTGGCAAGGGCCACCTTGCGCACCCGACAGCCCTCGTGGGCCGTGAGCTTGAACTTGGTCTTGGCGCTCACCTTGGGTAGTGTGAACACCTGGCGGCAGGCGGGCGGCCGGTGAAAGGGGCTGGCCCTGTCCACACCCGCAGGGCCCACCCTCCCAGATGCGGGCACCAGCCCCCGCCCCGAACCCGGCCTGCCAGTTGGGCCTGCAGCCCCGGCCGCCCGGCGGCCTCCCGCCTGGGCACCCTCTCCTCAGACTTCACCTAGGAAACCTCCCAGGGTACCCCCATCTGTGGCCAAACCAGTCACACTGGGTTGTAAGGGTAAGGTGGCTGGTATCCACTCAGGTCACGAGTTCCTGCCAGACAGAGCCCTGAGGAGTCTTCAGAGGGTCCTGGCAGGGACTCGGTGAGGCAGGAGGGTCCTGGGGGGATGTGGCTGGCTGAGGGAGCATCTGGGTTCTCCAGGGGCCATCTCTGCTAGTCCAGGGGCATGTGTCTCAGGCAGACAGGGGGTCTCAGCAGATGGGGAGCACAGTGAGGACAGAGTTCCTGGAAGGTCTAACGGTGTCAGGTGGGAGCCAGGAGGGTCGCCACGGTGGTTTACCTTGAACTGCTCCTCAGACGCGATGAGCACAGCGTGGCCGCCCTGCATGTCAGGTGCCTGTGCCAGATCCCGAGAGGCCTCATAGGGCTCGGGCAGCGGGCGGCCGCGCCCATCCAACACGGCAATCGCCACCACGGGTGCACGGTGCATCAGCTGCACCTCCTTGCCCAGCACGGCCTCCACCGCCCGCTCGGGTCGCTTCTCACCACCTGCCGTGGCCGCCGGCACCTCCAGCGCGTAGGCAAACACGGACCCCGAGTTGGTGCCTGCCCACATGGTGGGTCCATGATGGGCCGCTGCGGGACGACGGGGGCTGGTGAGGCGGGGTGTTGGCCGCATGATACAGGTTCCTCCCCTCCTCTCCGGATACCCCGGAATCAGTTCTCTCGTGTCCCACGCCTCCCCAGGGACGTCAGAGGGCCTCAGGCCCGAGGCACCTTCTCTATATTACTGACGAAATTTGGGGCCTCAGATACAGCCCTCCTGCAGAAGTGGGAATGGCCTCCAGGACATCTCGAGGATGTCAACAGGCACCCAAACTAGACCCTGATCTCCCCAACCCCATCCCACTGTACCCTCAGCCCCCATTTCAGGAACAGAGTCCCCCCCCGCCCCATGCAGCCCTGACACCCCCTCACCATATGCCATCACTAGTCTTACTGACAGACTTGGAACCAGCCCACACCCTGCAGATGCGTTCCAGCTGGCCACAGCCCACCCCCCCGCCGTGTGCTTTCGGCCCAACAGCCAGACGCGGAGTCCTCGGGGCCGGGCTGGAAAGAAATGAGGCCTGCGGGACGTTGTCTAGCCAGCTTTCCCTGTGTGGGCTGAACCTCTGGGGAAGGTCCTTGGTGGAGAATCACAGCTCAATGTCCAGGAGCCAGCAGGAGCCAGAAGAAGCCAGCAGGAGCCAGCAGGAGCCAGCAGCCACTGCTGTGTGCCCTTGATGAATCGGTGGCCTCAGCAACAACCACCAGGGGGAGCCAAACCCCAGGAAAAATAAGCAACTCAAAATGTTGCCCAGACCTAGGACACCCAGCCAGCTGGGAACCTGAACGCCATAAGCCTTCTCATGGTGACAGCGGAACAAGGTAAAGAGCCTGGGGCTACCATGTCCAGACTCTGAGAAAATCCACTAGATAAAAGATCCTCAACAAATACATGACATTGGAAGGCGGGGGGGGGGGGGGGGGGGGAGGGGGGGTGGTCCCCTGCTCGGATTCAAGAGCCTGTAAGTCACATCAGTGAAACACCAAGTGCAGAATGACTAGATGCTGACCCAACATCAACCATAAAAAGGCATTTTGGAGATGAAAGGAGAAAGCCACCACAGCCCGAGTGTGACAAGAGACTGGATCAGCACCAGTTCCGCGGGGTGCGATGCAGGCACCATGGCTGCCAGTTATGTCTGTTAGACACACACTCAAGTCCTGATGTACAGATATTCATTGAAAATGCTCCAGCAAGATAAAAGCCACTGTGGGGGGGGGGGGGGGGCTGAGTGGCTTCGTCAGTTAAGCGGCTGCCTTCAGCTCAGGTCATGATCTCATGCTTCATGGGTTCAAGCCCCACAGTGGGCTTTCTGCTTGGGCTTTCTGCTGTCTGTGCAGAGCCAACTGTCCCTCTTTTTCTCTGCCCCTCCCCCACTTGTTCTCTCTCTCTCTCTCTCTCTCTCTCTCTCTGTCTCTCTCAAAAATAAATAAAAATTTATTAAAAGCCACCGTGTGGGGCGGGGACGGTGCAGCAGCAGATGGCTGGCTGTCTTTGTGGGGCGACTGCACTCCTGTTGTTGTGTATGGTTAAAATTCTCCATGATACGAGGTAAAAATCCATCAGTGAATCAGTCAATAAACCAGACCACATCGGTCTGCAGAGGACCGTCCCGGGGCTCCCACCACTCAGGGCACTCGCCACTGCAGAGTGAGGTGGCCAGCACCCAGCGTCTCCCCAGCCTCCCCATCCTCTGCAGCCACCACGCCCGGGTCATCTCCCCAACACATACCCACCTCAGCCACTGGCACTGGCTGACCCCCACACTCTCCTCCCCCAGATCTTGGGCTCCCTTCTCCCTCTTCAGGTCTCAGAGGCCCGGCTCACTCACCAACCCCTCACAGTTGGGAGTTCCAGGGGGGACCACTTGGGGTGGCCGGGGCACTGTCACCAGCTCAGTCCGGCGCATAGGGTGTGCCTTCCAACCTCCCAGATGGCGCGCGGTCCCACCCTTCCCTGTTTCCTAGATGGCCGGCTCAGGCCCATCCCCCCAGCCCGTCCCCCTGGCCTCACCATCTCGAAGGAACGTGTCAGCGAAGTAGAGGCAGCGAACAACACCCGAGAGGGAGTCGTCGGCAGAGCGGGGCTCAATGCGGCGCTGCACGGGGGTCATCTCCACGTCATGGGGGCAGGCCTGCTCGGCCAGCTGCGCATTGGCCTCCTGCAACTGGAGGGGCACAGCCTCCAGAACTCCGCCTCCCCAACCCCCTCTGCTCCCATACAGCCTGGTGCCGACATCCCAGCACCTTCCCCGGCTCATCCTGATCAGCAGGGCGGGCGGGGGTGGGGGTGGGGTGGGGGGTGGGAGGGGGACGGGGGATGGGAGGGGGGCCCAGGGGCCGGGGCTACTGAAGGGAACAGACACTTGGCTCTCGGAGCTGAGGCTCCACTGCTGTGCCTGGCCCCAGCAGGCAGAGAGGTGGCATCCGGGCAGCGCAGCCCCGCCTCACCTTGCTGTTGGCATTAGCGGCCCGCTTCTTGCCCGAGACTCGGCTTTTGCGGATGCGCCGGAAAGACTGGCGCAGAGACTTCTTGAGCGACTTCACCCGGGACAGCGGCCCTTCCATGGCCAGGGAGTCGTTGGGGTGCAGGGTGCACCTGGGGGCAGGCAGGTGCCAGCTGTGCCACGGAGCGGACTCCTGGAGAAGCCGCCGCGCTCCTGCCGGCCCCGTGGCTCAGGAAGCCGGAGCCCCTCTGCCCCTCGAACCCAGCAGCCGGGGGCGCTTAACACTCTACCAGCAGCACTTTTCATAAGGACAGAGCTGCCAGCGGGGAAGGCGGCTTTAAGGTCGCCCTACCTGCACCATGTCAGATCTCAGACGGGGAAACTGAGGCCCAGACAGGTGTGGGGAGACACCAAAGGTCTCACAGGAGGCTGGGGCCAGGTGCAAGTACAGCACCGGGCCCGCCCGCTCACCGGGCCCGCCACACACACACCTGGCCAGCACAGGGCTCTTGCGCTGGTAGTCGAAGAGGCCAAAGCCATGACTGGTACCGAAGGCCACGAGGCTCCACTCGGCATGGAGCGTGACAGCGGTGACAGCAGCTGGTGGCAGGCACTGAACCAGCACTCGGGGCTGGAAGCCAGCGGGCCACGGCAGTGGCCCTGTGCGCGGACTCAGCCGCTCGTGGCCCTTCCACGTGAAGCCCTCTCGGTCCTGGAGGAGGTCCACACTGGCCACGCTGACCGCCTGTTCTGATGGCACATCACTTAGCTCCAGCACCAGCACCTGAAAACACAGCCATGGCAGGGTGGGGGAGGGGTCAGTGTGGAGGACAGGACTACCCGGGCCCCACCTGAGCCTGCAAAGCCACCGTTAGGCCAGTCCCAGTACTGTCTCTCGTTTATCTGCTTAACAAGCACTCACTGAAAGCCTAGTGTATACCAGGGCCTTCACTGAGCACTGGGGAACACAATGGTGACCAAGACCAGCTGGTCCTTGCCTTCCAGGAGCACAATATCCCACCCCTGCAAGTCTCTCTCCCTTTAGCAATGAGCATACATTGAGCACCTTCTGCATACTGCACGAGTGACAGGGGAACAGCAGTCACCAAGACCCACTGGCCTTTGGAGCAAAGCACCCCCCACTAGCCGGTCTCTCATTTAACGGTAATTACCCACTGAGCCCCATATACCGTGTTGAGTGCTGGGGCACGGCAGCGACCCAGACCTGCTGGTCCCCACTCTCAGTGCCCACCGAACACCCGTGCTCCCGCCCCTGGTGTGGTTCCCGGTGGCCAGAGCTTGGACTCCAGGCCTCCTAGAGGTTCCACCTCCCTGGCTGGCCTCACTGCAGCCAGCCCCACCTGCAGCCCCATTCCCATCTCCGGGCTTTTGCCCATGTGCGTCCCCCACCACTCCACTAGACCCTCTAGGTCAGGCCCACCTCCTCCAGAAAGCCCTCTGAGACCCCAAGCCTGGGGCACCTCCGCCTTACCTGGCCTGCAGTGCCAGCCACCACCATCTGGGCTGTGTACTTGCAGAGCGCCACCTTCTGCACGCCGAGCCGAGGATCGTCGCTGTAGGGGTCAAAGCAGCCCACCTGCGGGGCGGGATGGAGCGATGACATGGGGCAGAGCTGGGACCCGGCTCCCCAGGGCCGGGGCAGGGCCTACCTTGCGAAAGGGCGGCCAGTCATCCTCAGTGGCCTGGGCCAGGCTGTCAGCGTGCTCGCAGTCTGTCTGGAAGAGGCCAGCTGTGCTGAGCTTGTAGAGCGGCCGCAAGGCCACACCAGATGCATCCCAGAAGCGCACGGTGCCGTCCTCGTGGCTGTAGGGAAGGCAACATCAGGCCCACCCCGGGTCCCCGTGCACCACCCCCATCCTGCTCATCCAGTGACCACGCGCTAACCACCTACTACATATGCCAAGCACTGACCAGACTCCCACTGCACACAGCAAACAGGAGGCATCTACTATATAGAGCAAACACATCTTGAGTGCCTACAGTATGCCAGACCACACGCACCGGGGCCCCTCAAACTGAGTGAGAAGGTATGGAAATAATCACCAGTGTGACGAGCAGGAGATGACAGAGGAGATAATGCAGGGAACAGAGGACTACGGGCGCATCCAGAAAAAGCGATCGGGAGTTAGCCACAGAGCAGAAGGATCATGAGGCATGAGGCAGCCATATAGGCAGAGCAGCAGGAAGCCTGGGGAGGCTGGGAGGAAGCAGGGAGGGGAAGCGGGGGGGGGGGGGGGGGCAGGAGCAGACAAATCTGGGGTGCAGCCTCAGGACACAGCTGCAGAGCCCACGTCAGGGACCTTTGGGCGGTGGTGGGAGCCCAGAGCCAGGGCGAGAAAAGGTGTGTGAGTCTCTGGGGCTGGTTGGGATACCTCCAAAAGCTCTGAAAGCCATGATTAGGAGCTCTCAAGCAGGATAGGGGACACTGGAGTCAGAGGCCTGAGGGTCCCAGCACAGGCAGGGGCAGGGCAGGAAGTTGGGGCCTGAGTCACTGGGCACGTCAGCGCCCGCCAGGCCCAGACTGGGCTCTCTAGCACCTGCCCTGGGCAGATGAGCGTGGGCCAGCCCAGATTTTCCGGTCCCAGGGCAGGCCGGGTGGGTGGAGCTCAATTCTAGACCAAAAGGCAGGGCAGGGCGGGGCCTTTAACCAGGGCCTAGGGAGGCTTCATCCCAATCCACCCTGCAGGAGAGGGGAATGGCCTGGTCCCACCAGGGCTGGGGCCTGAGTCACCAGGCAGGTCAGTACCCACCAGCCCAGGATGGGCTCTCCTGAACCTGCATGGGCCGCACCACGCTCCATTTGCCCAAATACACACGCGTACACACACACATACACACACGCACACGTCACACCTGTGCTTGGCCATGGAACACATGTGTCTGCCTACCCAGTCAGCAGTAGCCCCCGCTGTGATGGCTCCTGGGCCAGGTTCCGGCCCCCGGTGATGGGCCAGCTCTGGGAGAGGGAGGCAGAGATGTGGAAGCGGAAGGTCAGGACAAACACCTTCTCTCCTCACCTTCAGCATGGCACCCGGGGCCCAAGCTGCCTGAATTCCCCGTGTACACCTGCCACATCCCCACCTCCGGGCCTATGCCTGCAACACCCTCCCTCCCCATGTCCCCGCCCCTGCAGGAGGCCCTGGGCACACACCGAGGCGCTGGAGGCAGGCTGGGGGCTCTGCTGCTCGCCGGCGCTCACAATGCGGGCCCACAGCTTGGCGGGGACGTTGGCGACGTGTGCCGAGCAGGTGATAGCAGATGAGTGCAGCGGGGCCAGGTAGGGGGCAGGCACAGCAGGCCAGCCAGGCGTTTGCAGGTCGAGCACCACCAGCTCCTCTTCGAGCAACACAGCCAGGGCCTGGGGCTCGTCGAACTCTGCGGGGCGAGGGCTGGGTGAGCAGAGCCACAGGGCGGGGGGGGGGCACAGGGCATGGGGTGGGGAGGGCAGGGCACACACCGTCCTCGGGCCGTGTGCTGTGCACCGTGAAGAAGTCGATGATGCGGGAGGTGAAGTCCAGCGTCACCAGAGTCTCAGCCCGGAGCACACTCACACAGTGGCGGTCACCGTAGCTGGCGCGGGGCATGCCTCCACTAAAGATGATAAAGTGGTCCCTGCACGGCAGGCGGGGAGCCACGTGAGCCACCCAGACCCCAAGTGCACACTGCCCGACCCAGGGAGAGCGCTGCAGGACATCCCTGTGCCCCAGAGCCCACCCTCCTCCCCCCTGCAGACACAGCCCCCAACCCACATCTGAGAACCAGCTCCCCACCTACCCAGATGCACAGTTTCGCCACAGAATCTTGTTAATGGCTTTGCAGGGGAAGGGGCCTGGAGGGGTGGGACAGTGTCGGGCTCATTCGCTCACAGGGACCAGAAGGGCCCCAGGTCACATTTCTCCAAGCTTCTCCCGTTCCTGCTCTGCCTCCATCATCCTGGCCTCACAGCTGCTTCCTGACCCCGAAGGGAAGGCCCACTGCCCAACCGTGCCCCCCAGCAACCTCACCTTCGAGGACGTGGCTCGGCATGGCATCTCACACAAGGCCTCCTGGGTACCCCCACCAAGGCCGGGCAGCCCCAAGTGCCTGAGCTCGGGGTCCCCAGTCAACCCCATGCTCAGGTGGCAGGGCTGCCCTCAGCCTCCCCGGCACTCACCGTAGGGCGTGGTGGCTACCGTGGGCTGTGTCACGGGGGAGCCGCCGGCACCCGCAGACCAGACAGCGTAGCTGCCGTCACTGTGCGAGCTGACCAGCGTGTTGCCGCTGCGCTCCCAGCACAGGCTCTCCAGCTGCTGCAGGGGGGTCGGGGGGGGGCAGTGTGAGCAGGGCCCTAAGCAGAGGGCCCCGGCTGCAGGTGCCGGCCTCCCTCACACACCTGGTTCCCCAGGAAGACACGGTCCGCGCACTGCGCCGCCCTGTTCCAGATGACCAGCAGGCCCCGGCTGTAGCCGATGAGGATCTTGGTGGGGTCCCGCAGGTGTCCTTGGAGTGACTCCACGGGGCCCAGCGCCTTCCCACACCGGTAGTCATCTGGCACGCTGCAGAGGGGCGCAGGTGAGCCGGCAGGAGCACCACCCGGGCGTGGAGAGGCTGCTGGGAGGTCCGCCTGCCTCTTACCTTCGAAGAACGTCGTCCGGGGCAAGAGTCTGCCCCTCGAGCAGCGTCAAGGTGGGCACGTCCAGGAAGAAGACGCTGCCACCCTCGGTGCCCAGGGCCGCCAGGTCACCGGCTGCCAACAGCAAGACCACCGTGACACGGGCGAGGCTGAGCGGGCCACTGCAAGGGATGAGGGGAGTGGGTGAGGGCGCAAACCCGTCCGCCCGCGGAGGAGTGGTGTGGAGGGGGCTGGGCTGCTACCGGCAGCTCATTATGGACCCTCTGCGCTCATAGAGGCCGGATTATCGAGTGGGCTGGCTGGCGCACTGGGAAGGCGAAGGTGGTGGCTGCGGGCATCACAATTAGCTCACTCAATTATTCATCAGGATGTTGGGAAGGAGAGGGATAAAAATAGGCTCCTCAGGTCTTGGAGACGGGCTCCCGACCCCTCCCCCTCACTAGGAAGGAAGGTAGGAACCAGGCCAGTGCCTGGGCCAGGACCAAGGGCTCTAGGACACACACAACCCTCCTGAGCCTCACCCAGGAACCCTGTCGCCAGCCTCAAGATGTCTCCCTGACTTTGCAGGAGGGCCCCAGATTGGACCTGGCCTGCAGAGGATGGGAGACCCCAGAAGTCCACCCCCGTGTGAGGGTGTCACCCAGCCCCCAGAAGGAGTAGGACAACTCTGTTTCAGCAGAGCCAGACCGAGAGGCCCCTTACACTCTCACTGGGGGTCTAGGCCCACTCCACTGACCCCTGGAGCATCCCGCTGGCACCTCATACAGCCTGGGACAATGCTCCTTGCCCCCCAACTGCCCTTTCACCCATGTACATTATCACCCATTGCCCCCTCCAAACTGTTAAAGGCCCCAGCGGTCCCCAGAGCATGGACACTACCTGCTCACCTCAGACTTGGCCAGAGCCCCCTATTTCACACCTGCAAAATCCACAGGGCACATCTCTCCGGGCCCCGGGCCCAGCCCCAGGTACCCTGCCACCCCGTACCCTAGCTTGAGGGAGGCTTCCTACCCCCACAGCACCTTTGCAAGGCTGGCTTCCACAACCTTCCCCGGGCTCCCCCTCCCACCCCCTGCGCCCGGCAGCTGGTCCCCAGCCAAGTCCTCCGGTACCTGGCACAGTCAAAGCCCGGCCGACTGGGTGGCTGGAAGCTGAGTGCTTCCTCCAGGTGGGCGCAGCCATTGTGGTGGACGATCTCCCAGAGATGCAGGCTGCTGTCGTCCAACAGGGTCAGGAGGCGGCCCTGGTGGATGAGCAGAGACCAAGACTGGGCTGGCCTGGGATGGGGAGGGCATGGGGGCCACGGGAGCCAGTGAGGGTGGAGGCTCACCTGGCCAGGCAGGAAGTGCATCTGGGTAACAGTGGCCGTGTCTCGGTGTAGGCCGGTAAACTCCACGCCAGGTGCACCGTAGCTGAGAGCACAGGTCAAGGGCAGAAGCAGATACGGGAGATCCTCCTTTCTGAGAACGATTCCAACGGGCCCCAACCAGGCCTGCCTATCCAGAAGCCCTCCAAGGTCCAGATGGGACCCCTCCCTGAAGAAGCACTGTCCTATCCCCCCAAGATATCCCCAGGCTCAGCGTGCAGGCTCCACTCTGCTCCTGCAAGTCAGTTACTTCCTCATCCGTAAAAGGGGCTAGTGAGTCCCACTCCCACCTTGTAGGGCTGATGCAGGGCAAGTGAGAATAAAGACATACCCAACACAATTGGCCCAGGCCCGGCAGGCAGCCAGGGTTCTGCCCTGTGTTAGCCGTGTGCGTGTGTCTGTGTACATAAGAGCTGGGCCCCCCAGGTTTGGATCATACAGGCAGAGACGCCAGGCCAAGCCTGGGCACGGAAGTCTGGAGCAGAGGAGAGTCCAGGCTGCCTCTTCCCACAGCTCCAGGCCAACCTCCGGCTATGGGCAAGGAAACCAACCTCCCTCTGGGGCACGCAGCCAGCAGCCCCCACTGTGACCAGGGAGAGGCCTCAGCCTGCCCATTTCACAGACAATCCGCAGAGGCTTAGACTGGGTGACCCGCTTCAAGTGTCTGGTGTCAGTGCCAGAGTCACAGCGACACCAGTCGGGCAGGGCCCAGGGGGCCCCAGGAGGGAGGGTTAGGGAGGGGTCAGCGTTGCCCAGCAACAACGCAGGAGCCGGTTGCTTTGGAGCTAGAGTTGGGATTCCCTGCAGGAGCCAGGAGAACACAGAAGAGGGGACAAAAGAGAGGGCAGGAGCGCTGGGCGGGAACCAGGGTTGCCAAGGAGACGGGCCACCCTTGAGGGGGAGGGGTGGCTTCTGTGGCCAGCCTCAGTTTCCCGACCCAGGGCTGGGAGCTAGGGTAGACTGGGGGAAGGACTGAGGGGACAGAGGAGGGCCCCAGCTTCCTCCGGGGATGTCTCCTCGCCAGTACATCAGGTTCTTTGTGAGCGGGAGGAGCCTGTGCGTGAGACCACGGAGAGACAGCTCAAGTGGCCAACAGAGTCGCGTGGAGCAGGGCACTGAGAAGAAGAAAGGGCTTCGGGACCACAATATACCTGTGAGGCAGGCCAGCACCACAAGGAGTGGGAGCTGGCCAGGAAGTGCATGCCCCCTCCAGGGCAGGTGGGGACTTGGGGGCACGGGGTCCAGGCACTGCCCCCTCCCCACCCCCTTCCCTGCCCCACCAGTGCCTCGGGGGCCCACGGGAGAGGAGGGGCATCCTGGCCCAGCCACACTCCCTGGAGAAGGCAAACTCACAGACCACAGGCCCAGACGCCCACCCCTGTCTGGCCACCCAGCCCTGGGGTGGGAAGACCCCCATCCCCCACCCTGCCTCCTTCCAGGCACTGACTCATCTTCTGCCAACCAGTGTCCCCAACGAGGGTACTGAGAGCCAGAGGGTCCCAAGAGGAAGGGTGAGGGTGGGCACCCCTCACCGAGCCGCCTCCAGCCAGACCCCACACCTCTGTCTCCCCACCCAAGGGGCTTCCCCGAGGGCAGTGGGGGTGGGGTTCTCCATGGCAGGCAAGGAGCATTCAGCTGCCTGCTTGCCCCCACCCCACCCCCACCCTGCGCTTGCAGGAAAATGCCCGCTTTGTGCGGCTCACACGGCCCATTGTGCAGCCGCCAGCATCCAGGTGGGGGCCGCGCCGCGCTCACCATGCTGAGCCTGGCACTGCCCCCAGCCCCTTGGCCGAACACACGTGTCTTCACATTGGCATACGTGTGTGCCCAGTCACCAGGGCAAGGCCCACTGTGTAACCCTGGCCCACTCAACACCTTTGCTGGGTACCGTGCGTGGTTAGCCTCCTGGCCTGGTGTCCCCAGTCAATTAATTGCTGGAACGACGCTAGGGTCGCCTAGGTAACTGGCTGGCTGAAATGCAGCGATGGACAGCTGTGACCACTGCAAGCAGACCCCATCCCCACCCCCCCCCCCCCAACCATCTCCGCAAGGAAGAGTCTCAGGGCAGAAGCCACACCACCAACCTCCGCCAGGATCGAGGTGCCTACTGCGGCCTCCCAGGCCAGCCCCCCTGCCCCCCCACCCGGCCCAAGGAGCCCACATACAGGGAGCTGCAATCAGGAGCTTCCGAAGGGCCCTGAAGGCCTCAGTTCCCAAAGGATACATCTTGACGGCCCCAGACCTGGTGCCGATGGCCATGATGCGAAGCTCCGGGTCAAAGGCCAGGGCGCTGGGCTGGTTGGGGAAGCCATGCTCCACGGTCTGCGGGGGAGGGGAGGGCAGTGGCATTGGCACAGGCACAGGCACGGTCGCCCCTGGCCCACCTGAGTCCCACCCCAAGGCAGCCTCCAGACTATGGCAGCTGCAGAGCAGGACTGGAGCTGGTCCGTCTGAGCTCTGTGCCTCAGTGTCCTCAACTCTGAAACAGGTGTTCGCGTGTCCCGTCCACACCGCAGAGGCCCTCCCCCTGCCAAGCCCCTGTCTTTCTCAATACCCGTGTCCGGCCCGCTGTGTGCAGGGCTCTGGCAACAGAGAGAAACAGGACCAACGGGGTGCAGGCACAAAAGTCAACCCTACCTGTCCCCCAGAGCAGGGTTCTGCATCCCACTTTTAGCGGTGAGCCGCCATGCTGTCCGTAGTCTCATATGATGTCCCTGGCACTCCCCACAGGCCCCACATGGAGATCGGAGGGCAACACCCAAGATCAGCTAGGTGGAGGCTCTTGACCCTCCCCCTCCCCCAGGGCCACTCCTCTTGGCAGGGCCAGTCCCCCCCCCCCCCCCCCCCCCCCCCGCACAGACCCCTGCCCACCAGGTTCTCGATCCTTCCTTCCACCCACTCGTGCTTTCCTCGGTTTTCCCACATCCACCAAGGAGCTCCTACTCATCCCCAGAGGCCCGGCTGGAGGGGCCCCCACCCACTGTCCTCAACACCCATGTGGGACACCGCATGTGGGTCCAGGTATCTCCTGACCACTGCCTCAGCAAGACACACATTTCAGAAGAAACCCTGGTCCCCAGGCCTGTAGCCCCGGCCTCCACCAATCCAGACAGGGACTGAGCCCTTTATGCAGCCTGCATGGGCTCAGGCTAGTCACAGTCCTCCCCAAGCCTCAGTTTCCCATCTGGGCACGAGGGGCAGTGCGCCCAACCTGAGGACAGAACAGTCCGTTTAGCTGGGGGGTAGAGGGGAGTGCTTCCCTTCCCGCCCCCACGCTAGCATCACCACACGTTTGCTAGATCTGACCATCTGACCGTGTCTAGCCAGTCCCCACCCTCTGCTCAGGACCCTCTCCAAGCTCCCACCTCACCACCTGACCCCTCCCTGTCCTCTTCTTCCCACTCTCCCCCAGCTCACTTGACTCCAGGCCCAATGGCTTTCTGCTCTCCTCCAATTTACTAGGCAGACTCCTGCCTCAGGACCTTTGCATCTACTGTCCCTCTGCCTGGAACGTGCTTCACCCAGCACTGCCCAAAGAGGGGTCCTTCCCACCATTCAGGTCTCAGATCGGGAGTCAACTCCTCAGAGCCCTCCCTAAGCCACCCTGCTCTAGCAGCCTCCCTGTCCCCACACTCCACACCCTCAGCCTACTTTATCTACAGCACTGGCTGTTATCCAAGCTACTGCACGTTTTACTCTTTTGCTTTGGCTTTTCACTGTCTCCCCCACAAGTACATGAGCATCCTGAGTGAAGAGGCACTTGTCCCTTCTGGTCACTGTGGTGTCCCCCATACCTAGAAGGGGGCCCTGCACACAGTAGGAGCTCAGTATCTGTTAAACTGACATAGAGTGGACATCCCACAGGCACCTTGTGGGCAGGGCGGGGATTTGGAGGTGAGACTGAGTCCAAAGTCCAGGCTTGCTTCTGACTCCCCTGCCATCGCTTGGGAATGTGGGACCTATTTATTCTCTAGTGATCACCTACCACCTCCTCTTGTGACCAAGCCCCTTGCCCCAAACCACACCCCTCCCGCCAATGCTGCCCACTCAGAATGGGGCCTCACTCTCCTTAGCAGGGAGCCCTCGGCTTCCACCAACCCAGGGCCAGCCAAGCGGAGCCAAGCCTCTCCACCACCTCTCCTCTTCACACCCGACTCAAGGAAGTGACACCTTAACACGTTCTCTCGCCTCCCAGGGCTTCGCCCTCATAGCCACCCAGCATAGGAAGGGGGCCATCTGGGAGACCCTGGGCACCAGCCTCCCCTCTGGGCCCCTCAGGCCCCTGGCAAGTGCTCAGCTGCCAAGTCTGAAGGTCCTGGCAGCCTCCCCATCACCAGGAAACCTTGCCTGCCCTGAGAGACATTCCCACCTCAGCCACTGCAGGTCCAGTCACCCCAGAGCGTTCTCCTGGACGAGAGTGTCCTTGAGTCTGGCCCAGGACCACAGCAGTCCCTCCAAAAATCCCTGCCCCTCAAGGCTAAAGTCAAATCCTGTCGACAAGGGGACACAAGGACAAAGTGCCCCAACTCGCTCTGTGACTTTGACAAGTCAGACGTCACCCCTCTCTGAACCTCGATTTTCTCACCTGTGTGACGGGGATAACAACTCTAATCCCCAAGAGCAGTGAAGGGCTGTGCATCAGAGGTTTGGAGTAAAACTGAGGCCAGAAGCAACACCCCAGGAGAAATTAACAAGGCAAAGGTTGGGGCCTGGATCTACCACACATCAGAACAAGGGTGGGAGGAGGTGGGGGCTCCAGGCAGCCCCTTTCCCATGGCCCCTCTTGCCCTACCTGGGAAAAGAAAGGAAGGAGCAACCTTCCACCCCCTCACCTCCACCTTGGCTCAAAGGCAGGTCAGCTGGCCCATGTGATACAGGGAGCCAGAGCCCACAACCAGGTGGCTCCATTTCACAGCAAGGGAAACTGAGGCCCCACACACTGAAGGGTAGTTGAGTACAAAGCCAGGCATCTTCCTTGGAGTCCCCAGCAGCACAGGGCAGGTCAGAGCCCCACAAGGCAGAGCCTAGGGCCTTGGGGGAAGGAAGGAGAGGAACATGGAAGGGATTTCCCAGCCCCACCCCCAACATCTGCCTCTCCTCCTCACCCCTCCCCACTGGCCTGGGTGCAAAAGAAAAACAAACTGGGGCCCTGGGCTGCCCTCAGGGCTAAGCAGGGGCTCCGAGAGCCCCCAAAGGAAGAGAAATAAAGAGACAGAGGGTGAGAGTCGGAGTGAGAGTTCTAGCAACTGCACAGGGACATATGCAGGCAGAGACACACGCAAGAAAAGACCGGCAAAGACTCACAGATGCAGAGACAGAGAGATGAAGGGAGACAGAGAAGAGGTACCCAGAGATACACAGGGACAGAGGTAGAGACACCCCCCACTCCCCGGACACACAGGCATAGGCTGAGGATAGGGAGGTGATCACAGGCAGAGACAGGGACAGAGACCCAGAGACAGGCAAAGAATCGTACAGAGACAGAGACACACAGACCCAGGTAGACAGAGACCTACAGAGACCTGCAGAGCCAGGGCCAGTGAGGCCCACAGAGACCCGGACAAGCTGACTCGGAAAGTCAGCGAGAGACCCAGACCCACCCAGAGTCCGAGAGTGGAGCAGGGAAAGAGGCGAGAAGCGGGGCCCGAAGAGGGGCGCGCGTCCCGGCCCCCGCGCCCCGCCCCAGCTGGGCGCCCCCTCCCCCCGAGCCCGACGTGGCTCCGGCCCCCGGGCCCCCGGCTTGGGCCCCCGGCCCGCCCCCTCCTGCCCAGCCCGAACCGCCGCCACCGCCGCCGCACCTTGTTGAAGGCGAAGAGCTCCTGCTTGAGCTTCTCGCGCTGCGGGTCGGCGCCCTGCCGCCGGAACCGAAACTTCATCATCTTGCGTCCGGCTGCCGGCGCCGCGCCCGCCGCCGCCGCCGCCGCCGCCGCCCGCAGGATGCGCCGCGCGGCCCCGCCGGTCCTGAGGCGCGGGCGGGGCGCCAGGCGGCCCGGGCGCGGGCGCGCGGGGCGGGGCCTGCACGGAGGCGGGCGCAGAGCGCAACCGATGTGCTGCCCGACCAATAGGTGTGCCCATACGCCGCCCGCCCCGCCCCTGCGGGCTAGACAATGGGGGAAGACTGGGCCCCCGGGTTCGGCAGGGCTCGCGAAGGTACTCTCGCCGAGCATGCGCTGCGGTGTGGGGCCTGCCGGGACTTGTAGTCCTTGAGCCAGGCCTCCTGCGTGGGCGGCTGGGGACGAGCTTTGGAGGGGGCCGGCTAGTGTTCCCGAACTTGGAGGAGGCGTTTTCCTTCCTCCAACGAGGAGCGACGTGTTTACTCGGGGTGATGAGGCAGACCCGTCCCGAAAGCCAGGAGAGTTCTGACTGGGGCAATTCCCTGACCCCCGCAGCCTCAGTTTCCCCATCTACGCTATGGTCTAGTGATTGCCAAGTTATATTTACAGTTTCACGGGACACCGCTTTGTACCCCAGTGGGCCAGAACACCTCCCCCACCATGCTTTTACCCTGGCTGGGTGGTCAGTCAGGAATGCCCTCCTCAGCGCCTAGCCCCTGGGGAACTCCTACACATCCTTCAGCATCCAAACTCCAAGGCTACGTGTGGCAGCACCGGATCCTTAGGAGGGCCATCAGGTAAAGACAGGGGCAGGTAAGTAAGAGGCCCTTCCTCAGGAAGTGACATTTGGGACGATCCTGAGATTGGATTTGGGCTGTTCCGAGATGGGGGAAGGGCCTCCCCTGCTCAGGGAACAGTGTATAAACAAAGCTGCACCCCGCCTCCACTCTCAGAGGGACAATCGGCCTGTCCCCACCCACCTTCCAGGCCGCCTTTTCTCATCTGGACGATGGCCTCAAGGCTGAACCTTTCCTTCCAAGGCTGAGGATCATAGGCTGCCCGGGGCTCAGGGCTGGGCAGAACGGAGGAGTTCCCAGAAGCCCCGGTGGGGCAGGTGGACCCGGCCCCAACCCCAGCAGCCTGACTTTTGACCCTGAGGTAGCTGCCAAGCAACAGGGGCCTGGCCATCTCCCCGCCCCCCCCCCCCCCCCCGCACCGCTCCCCCGCCCGCCCACGCCCTTGGGGCTGCATCTGGAAGAGGAGCTGGTGGGGGAGCAGCGAGGTGATCAGAACAACCAATCTTAGGAGCACCTACTCTGGTAGGCACTATTCCCAAGCCTTTCCTAGTTTCAAATGACTTCATACTCTCAACTTACGGGTGAGGGCGGAGGAAGCCGTATCCCCCACTTTACAGTTGAGGAAGCTAAGATAGATGGGCAAAGGCCAGGGGAGAGCTTTGACCCGAGCTGTGGGCAGAGCTGGCTGGACAGAAGGGTCAGATCCCTCTGGCCACTGCCCATCCCACCCCCAACACAGGCAGCTCAGGCAACTCAGAGGCCTGGGTTCTGGTCCCTGCCACCCTGCCACTGGCTGAGTGATAAGCCCTGAGCCCCAGTTGCCTCCTCTGCAAAACGAGAGCCTCACAAAGGGAAGCGTTGTCAATTTACAACCCCGGCATCAGCACTTACAAGCTGTGTGGCCTGGAGCCAGTTACTTAAGCTCTCTGTGCCTGTTTCCTCACCTGTGAAAATGTGGAGACTATTAGTACCTACCTCAAAGGGTTGTTGTGAAGATGAATTGAATTAGGACTTGTAAAGCCCTTAGAAAGCTCCAGGCAGACAGGAAGAGCCATGTTGAGTGTTAGCAGTTCAGAGAGTTCTTGCTAATTGCTATCTGAGCTCTTCCCCTCTATCACCCTGGGCAAGTCCCTGCCCTCCTCAGTCTCCATCTGTCTGTCTTTGAAAGGGGACTTAGTCATCAGGCAGTAAGCAGCCCTGCCTCCCCACCACACCCCCAGCTCACAATTGCAGGGGGTGGGGGACCGGGCTGAGTGGAAACCGTGACCACCTTGTACCATGATGGGAGACGCACGGGGGCTGTGGGAGCCCAGAAGTGGCATCTGACCCAAGGAGGTGTCCTGGAGGGAGGGGGAAATTCAAGCTTACCTGTAATGCATGAGGAGTTTCACAGGAAGAGAGACCTGGGGGTGGACAGAGAAGGGTCCCATGGCAAGGAGGCGTTCGTGGTATCAGAACTCACCCCCATGCTTGTTAACAATGCAGATTCTAGGTCCCCCAGATGTGAATGCCCCTGGAGTGAGCCCCCAGAATGTGGATTTTAAAACAGCCCTTTCTCGGGTGACTCAAGCCCAGCTTGGCCTCATCTGATCAGTTTGAAGGGGGTTAAATGGGTACACGGAAGTACAAACGGGTAAACCGAGACTTGGGCAGACTTGCCCAGCCCCTGAATGGCACCGGAGAAGGTACCATCCCAGGCTGGGAGGGTCTGGGGCACTAATGACTCTGTCTCTCCCCTCCCCCAAGAGCCTGGTTGGGAACAGGCCTGTGATTACTACAATAGCCCTAGGGCAATAGGGCCAGGCCACTAGGCTCATCACTTGATGCAGGAAACAGGCTCAGGGGAGCCCAGGCAAGGGCTTGAGCACAGGATCTTCAATGATCTCAGGCACCCCCATACCTTCCTGGGAGCACTGAAGGGAAAGCAGTTTCCTCCTTTGGATCTCCCAGCTTCGGGTCAACCTCAGGCCAGGGGTGGATTGCTCCCTTCTAGGCATTTCCTGGGTGGGGTGGCCTCTCCCTTCTCCCGCCTCCTCCTAGGGCACTCCAGGGCCCTGGCCCAGCTCTAAAATGAGACTCCGGTCTGGCTTCAAACCCCAAGACATCTTGCTAACTGGATGACCCCAGGTAAGACACTTGTCCACCTTGGGCCTCAGTTTCCTCCTCTGTAAAATAGACTGTGGACTAAATGAGATGATTCAAAGTAGAAGTCAAGCGTGGGGCAGGTTCTATACCTAGTGAGCCACCTGTTTTTAGGACTCTCCCTAGGACCCGCTGGCTGCCTCACTGTTCTTCAAATGTGCTGGGTGTGCTTCTGCCTCAGGACCTTTGCAGTTACTGATTCCTTGCCTGGAACACTTTGCCCCCAGGTTTTCACTTAGCCAAACCCCTCACAAACAAGCCAGAAGTAAGTTGCTTTTAACTTAAATTGTATTTGCTCAAAGGAGCCTATTTCCCTTACTCCTGATGCCCTTCTCTGCCTGATTCTTCTGATGACCTCTTCCCACTCAGTACCTATTTGACTTCTTTATGTGGATATTGTCTCCCCAGCTTGAGAATGAGCTCCCTAATACGGTCTTGGTGGTTTTTAATGCCATTGTTCATTGCTGTGTCCCCAGTACCCATAACAGTGCCTGGCACACAGTAGGTATTTAACACATTAAAACATACATATTTAAAAAGATCTGAAGCCATTAAGACAAAATGTTAATATGTGTGGTAGGTGCTCTTGTGGCTTCTCTGTTAGCTTAAGTATTTTTCAGTGTGTTTGAAATATTTTATTAAAAATATAAAACACAATGGGGCACCTGGGTGGCTCAGTCGGTTGAGTGTCTGACTTTGGCTCAGGTCATGATCTCGCAGTCGTGAGTTCAAGCCCCTCATCAGGTTCTGTGCTGATAGCTCAACTTAGAGCCTCCTTCTCTCTTTGCCTCTCCCCTGCTTGTGCTCTCTCTCTCTCTCTCAAAAATAAACATTAAAAAAATGTTTTTTAATATAAAACACAAATAATCATCATCCACATTGTTTAGGAGTCAAGTTCATAGGAAATGGTGGTGGACGGCATGTGGAGAAGCGGGTGGGTAACAGGGGTATCCCCGAGCCAGGCTGGCGTGCATCAAGGAGTTCCTCAGAGGCAGACGCCCCAATAAATGCCATATCTGTGTTTTATCTGCTTGTATCTTTGCAGCCACGCTGGAGGGAGGTACAAAGGAAGATCCCACTTTACAGACAGTAAATGGAAGCTAAGGGTAGAGAAGTGACTTGCCCAAGGCCACCTAAGAAGGGAAGGAGGGAAGGGTGACATGGGAAAGCCCCAAAGGGAGGCAGAGTAGGGGCAGCGAGGGGGTGGGAGGAAAACCTGACTGAGGGAGGCAGGCCCTGCCTTCCAGGAGCTGGCCCAGATCCCGGCCGAGGCCACGACCCTCCTCTGCTGCCCAAACCACACACGCAGCTTCTTCCTGGCTGCTTCCCCCGGGGGGCCAGGCAGCCCTAGGATTCCTGGAGTGGAGTGTGGGCTGGGGGTGGGCAGGGCCTGGGGTGGAAGGAAATGAGGGAGAAAAGCGGGTGGGGAGTCGACTGGGAGGTCACTGGGGAGTCTGGGCCCAGGGGTAGGAGAGGAGTGAGCACCTCATCCTTCATGGTGAATGAAGCTGGCTCTCAGGGTGTTCTTAGGGTTTAGATAGGCCAGAGGCCGGTGGATGTGGGGGCCCTCAGTCCCCAGAAGGTGAACAGTGTGCTGGGCCTCAGTGAAAGAAAGGCCAGATAGGAACAATGGTGGAGCAGACCCGGCCTATCCTCATTTTACAAGGGAAGATGCGGGCTCAAAGAGAAGTGACTGGTCTCTAGACCTCCAGCCAGTGGTCCTTCTCTGGATACAGGACTCAGCCCTGATGCTCCTGACACTCCCCCTGAGCCTAGATCCTGAGTTGTGCTTTTTTTTTCCAGCTCCTACTGGGCCATAGGACCTGGTGATTCAGGTGCACCCACCCCCTGCAGGGACTGTCAGGTTTGATGCTCCAGGTTGACACTGTCATAGGCCTATCTGTGCTTCATTCCTGTCTGTGGCCCCAAATACTAATCCTGCCTCTGCTACTTCATTTTTCTAGGCCTCGGTTTACTCATCTGCAGAATGGGGGAAAATATTAATTGCTACCATTTATTAACACTGAGCATTTAGTCTGTGCCAGGCCCTGTAGTCGTTCATTTAGTCCTATGTCCGTTGTACAAAGGAAGAAACCAAGATCAGAGAGGTTAAGTAATTTTCCCAAAATCACATAGCTAGTACGTAGCAGAGTTGATTTGGGCCCTGGCCCCAAGTAAGGTATTAAAGGTTGTGGTGAGAATAAATTGGGACAGCTTGTAAAGGGCTGCACTCACAATGAGAGTCCAGGAAGAGGGAGGAGTTGGGTCCTAGTGTCCCAGCCTGGAGTGGAAGTGCTGGGACCACACAGCACACTCTGGGCTGTGCTGAAGGAAGCCAGGGGTCTGGGGAGCCCAGAGGCAGCCCTGAGGAGACTGGGTAGGGGGCCAGAGAAGGTAGCCTCCAGTGGAAGTTGCCCAAAGCAAAGGGTATTGGCACGAGCAAAGGTTCATGGGAACATACCCTGGTGGGTTGGGTCTCTCCTCCTCCACACACCAATTAACCCTGCCAAACAGGGCAGAAGCACTGAGGAACCGAAGTTCTTGCCGCTGGGGCCTTAGCTCCCCATCCAAGCCAAGGGACAGCGGTCCCCTGCTCCGCTCTGAAGCACTGTCACCTACATTGTGCTGCCACATCGTGGGCACAGGGAGAACTGCACCGGTGAGCACCCAGACACGTAGCTGGAGGACCCCTCACACCACCCAGTGGCTTCAACCCTGCCAGTAGGCCACAGCTCTTCAGTTTGGAGCCCCTTAATCTCTTGCTAATGCCAATGCCAATCTCTTAATGATTTCGACTTGTCCTCAACAACAGCAGCCTGAGGGATCCTAAGTCTGATCACGTCCTCTGCTCAAAACCCTCCCTTGGGAAGCCACTCACAAGAGCCAATTTTAAGTAAAATAAAATTTTTGGAATTTTTGTGATTCAGTTGTTAAGGTCATTATTGAGAATTACATAAAATCGTGTTAAAAACAAAGGTAATATCCAGAACTAAGCACTTCCTATTTTACAACATTCTGCTCATCTCTCCACACTTTCTTTTCCTTGCATCTGTTGTCTCTGTCTGGGGGAGATACTGTGCAATAAATAGTGTGCTTCTTCTGTCCACCTCTTCACAACTCCATGTTCAACGACTTTATGTTGACAGCTTGCAATCAGCCACTACAGGAGTGTTTACACCATGGAAACTGGCAAACACCACAGATCAGGCTGGATTTGAGGACTTTCTAGACCAGTGCCATCCAATAGGGAGAGAATGCAAACCACATATGTAATTTCACATCTATGAGTAGCCAGATTTAAAACAGTAACAGGAAACAGGTGAAATTAAAGTGTATTTTATTTAACCCAGTATGTCCAAAATATTGTCATTTCAACATGTAATTAATATAAAGTAACTCAGGATTTATTTTACATTCTTTATTTTCATACTAACTTCAAATTCTGGTGTGTATTTGACACTTAAAGTACATCTCAGTTCAAACCAGCCACATTTCAAGTGTTCAACAAATTGTCCAGTGGCTGCTGTATTGGAGAGCACAGGTCTGGATTTAAGAAATCAATGGAGAAAATATTGATGATGGGGATTAAATTTTAATAGTGCTGAGGCTGAGAAATTTCAATCCAATTAATGTAATTTGTTCAAGGATGAGGAACCAGTAGGCCACGTTACCAAATTTAATGACAAACTTACTGGGAAGAGAGTGGTATAGTAGGCTGAACAGTGACCCCCAAAGATTTCGGGTCCTAATCCTTGGAACTTGCAAATTTTTGTACTTCACAGATGTGACTAAAGATTGCTACGTGGACAGGTTAATTTTGATTATCCAGGTGGGCCCCAAATCCAGTCATTAGTGTCCTAATGAGGGATAGGCAGAAGGGGATTTGGTACACACGGAAGGGGCAGCCACGTGACCACGGAGGCAGAGGCAGGAGTCCTGTGGCCACAATCATGCAATGTCGACAGCCACCAGAAACTGTTAGACGCAAGGACTAGAGTCTCCACCAGAAGGAGCATGGTTTGAATTGTGATCTCAGCCCAGTGACAGGGATTTTGGCTTTCAGACATTCAAACTGTGAGAAAATAAATTTCTGATGTTTTAGCCACCAAGTCTGGTAATTCGTTACAGGAGCCCTGGGAAACTAGTATCAGCAGATGGGCTACAACTCCATTCGCCATGTATCATGGTTGAATTACAACCACAAGTAGGCTACAAATACAAGAATTCAAAAAGATCAACAAAAGCATTCTGTGAAGAACACTTGGCTATGCAGAACTTATAGTGTACTGTATATCTTACTATTTGTATTTTCTATGCTATACCTCTTTTAGGCCAGCACAATTTAGAATAGCCCTGTGTGTGTGTGAGAGAGAGAGAGAGAGAGATACCAGATCTGTCTTGTATCCTCAGCACCCAACACAGAACCTTGCACATAGTAGGACACTCAAATGTTCTGAATGAATGAAGGAGACTTTGGGCCTCAATTTCCCCCCAGTTCAGTAGGGTTAGGGGAATGGAATGGGCTCCTCAGGAAGGCAGGGCTGGTGCCAGATGCTGTTAGAGCACCTACCATGGGCAAGATTGGGCTGGAGGCAGTCTGATTCATGGAGTCAGGTACGGGGGACCCCCAAGGGCTTGGGGACTACTCAGAAAAATAGCTTAGTCCAGAGACAGGGTGTCTTGGAACTGCTGTGCAGAGACTGAAGCCAATGATACAGCAGGACCTGTTAGGGCTAGAGCCCCTTCCTGCCCCTCATTCCTGCACAGCAAAGGGCCTTTTTCCTTCAGGGACTAGAAAGAGCCCGAGTGTGGTTTTGTCACAGTTACCGTAGAGTCCCAGCTCCCCAGCCCTCCACATAAGCCCCCCATTTTTTGCCTGAGTCAGGGGCCTGGGCAGAAAGTGGAAGATGCCCCGCTTTGCCACGTAGTCTGGAGGACTTTGAGCAAGTCCTTCTCCCTCTCAGCTCCACTGCCTCCTCTCTGGGGCAACCACGGCCCCGCCCACCCTGCCCAGTGGCTACCCCTGCAGGTCCAACTAGTCACAGACCATACGGAGGCTCTACCTCACTGCCCTTCATATCCTTTCACCAATTTGTAGGACTAAGCCCTAGCTGGTCACTTACTCCCTCTAGATTCTCTCTTCTGCTCTCTTAAATGGATAGTTAAGGGACTTGCCAGGTTTCTATTGCAAGAATTTGGCCAGACTGGTTTGGGCCCTGGAAGTGCATGAGGGAGACTCCAGACTAAAGCGGACCAGAATCTGGCAGCCAGGACCGGGATCTGGAGGGACTAAAAACCCTCTGGGCCGAACCCCAGTCCACCTAAACACGTCAGCCTCATGCCTGTATCTGTATCCCACAATTCTGTAGTACATCTTGAAAGCAGGGACCAGAAGCGTTTTTGCTTACTGTTGCGGCCACAGGGAGAGCTTGGCCAAAATACAGAAGAACCCAAGAACTGTTTAATGAGCAAAACCACTTGCCTACCTTTTACAAAGGCCAGGCTCTCCCCATGCTCACGTTGTCCCTCCTTCACTGGCACACAGCCTGTCTGATCACGCCCAGGAGGAAGGGCTTCAGAACTCAGCAAGGTGTGATCCTGGTTCCCGTAGGCCCACGGCGTCCTGGGCACCTGGACACACGGTCCATCCTCCTTGGAGTAGGAGAGAGGGCAGCAGGCAGAGGGCAAAACCACCTGCAGCCCTCAGCCCTACTGTCTCCTGTGGGGCCCTCCCTGGTAGGCAATGAACGCTGGCCTCCCCAGCCCAGGTTCAGAGTTAAGGAGAAAATAAAGGGATTAAGGAAGCACCAAGTCCTCTCTTATGACAGTATCAGACAACTGTTTCAAAATATATTAGATTTGGTTTTTATTGTAGAGCACACATATCAGGGCAAAGTGCTGCACACACAACTACAAATCATTTTTGGGAAAAAAGCTGTAAAAAAAATAAAACTGCAACTGCTTTAGTTATGCAGTCCCGACTTGAATCCACGCTGGCAAAGGAGTTCTGGCCCCTGAGAAGGGCTTCTCGATGGTGGCTGCCCCAGATTTCTGCAGCCTCAGGCCTGGGCCTCTGTAAGACAGGGCACAGGGCCCCTGGGGTGGTGGCAACCTGGGTACTGGGAGGGCCTCTGCTCTCAGCAGGCCTGGGGCTTGGCCCTGGCTGGCAAGGAGACATTCCTAATGAATCTACATCATCAGAACCTTGCAGCCTTTGAGGATCTGAGTAGGTAGAAACTGCCAAAGACTTTATTTTTTCCTTTTATTATTTCTTAAAAGCCCCTTCCCAGCTCCCACGCCCCTGAGGCAGAGGAGGCACCAACCCAGTCTGCAGTCCTGAGCTCTGGCCTTGGATGCATGCTACAGGCAGACGGGGGGTGGGGGGGGGGGGGTGGGCGCCTTCCTATGGGGATGACACGGAGAGAAGGCCCAAGCTGGCCAATGTAGGAGAATGGAAAGGGTTAGGAAAAAGCCAGGAGACCAAAGGAAAAAATAAAAACTCAAAAACAAAAGAAAACAAAAACCCTACCACACACCACAACAATTTTCCATACCCCAAATGCTAGACTTGGAAGGACACCAGTCCCTCTAGCTAGAAACAATTCCTAAAACTGCCCCGACATGGGAAGTCTAACTGTTCCGTACAATCACACGCATATGCTTGAAAGGAGCAACCCACCAAAGAGGCGTGCCCTCAGCAAGAAAGGTCAGGACCACTGTAGCCAGCCCCTTGGCAGCCCAGGGACCTGTGGGCAGAGCAGGCCAATGGGCGTGGAGGAAGCCCGGGGTCTCAGCCAATAACTTTGGGGTGGCACATGACTGCTGAAACCTCCACCCAGTCATTCTGAACAACTCTGCCGCAGGAGGAAGAGGGGGGTTTGCGTGAGCTTCCAGGGCCTGGAGAGCGGGTGAGAGGTGGGAGGACAGCAGGCCTCCCGCAGAACCAGCAAGGAGCACGAGACCTCAACCCAGCACGCAGACATCAGTGGGAGGAGAAGGGGCAGAAGACTGAATTTCATTTACAACACTGAGAAGATTTACATTTAAAGCAAAACAAGAATTTTCTTAACCAAAACATTTTGTTGTTTTTAAATAAACCCAGCCTGACACAGCCCCACTTGAGGACAGCTGCCCCTCACACCTCTACTGGCCACTCCAGCGTGAGCTTCTGTCCTCTACAGATGCCAACAGCCTTTCCATTTTGGAGGAAAACCAAGAACATGAGAATCAGGTCCCAACCAATTCTGTTCTTCAGCCTTAACAGGCAGCAAACCCAAGGAAAAAAATGTAAGGATCAAAAAACAAAAAATGAAAAATAAAAACAAAAACCAAAAAACCGAAACGAAACAAAAGGAGAGGGCAGCTACGTGAGGATGAACCAGAGTTCCCAGGAGGGCGCGGCAGGCTTCAGTGCCTCCGCATCTTCACCTTTCGGGCGGGGCTGCCTGCTGCCTCCGAGCAGTCCTCCCCAGACTCATAGGACTTGCGCCAGTAGTTCTCAGAGCTGAAGCTACTCCTCCGACGGTGTGTGGGCAGCAGCACCGAGCGCCGGTTCTCTTCCTTGTCCATTTCCAGGATCCGAGGCCTGCGAGGAAAGGGGTGGATGCAAGCGTTACCTCACACCCACCTCTGTGTCTGGGTGGAGCCCTCACCATCTGTGGGACGGCTCACCCAGCTGGGTGGTTCTGTGTGAGGGGCAGTACTGGCAGAAGTACTGGCACTGTCTCTGTGCCCAAGAAGTGCAGTGGCCACACCTAGTCTTTGAAACACCTTTCAATCACCCCGTGGGGCCTCTGTCCAGTACCCTAGGACACCACCATGGCTGAGACGCCAGATGCCAGAGAGGTGGCGGCCTTCCCTACCACAGCCTCTTAGACCCTGCACAGTCCTGCCATCACCTCCACTTCTCAGTCCCCGTTTGCATCACCACGTAGCTCCTGCCCACCCCTCCTCTGCTCACTGACTCCACTAGGCCCTGAAACCATCAAGCTCCTTCTGCCTCACCGTTTCAGCCCAGTACTTCTGGTCTAGACCGGCCTTTGCACACGGCTTTCTCATTCTTCTCATCTCAAACACTTCCCCAGAAACCTTCCTGAATCGTTCTGAAATGGGTCCCTGTCCCTGGTCTACTATCTTTCAAGTCCCAAGCTTTCCTTCTAACATTTAAATACAACCACAAAAGCATTTGGGCAGACTGAATAAGGGAAGTCATGGGAAGGCCACGAAGCATTCCCACTTCTCGGAATTTCGGCCCAATCCCTTCTCTCTGTGGGGTACACGTAGTTGGTCACAGGTTAGGTGGGAATGCCACCAATGCCACTGACCTAGAGGAGGCAGACATAAATCTCAGAAAGGTGAACAATGCCAGACTCCTAAGCAGCTGACCCAGGCTTCCCCACCCATCTCACTCTGCAGCCAGGCCAGGGGGCTGCTTTGCTGGCCTTTGTGGAAGGTTTTAGGCTGAGTACCTGTGGGCAGCATCGGGGTCTGCCTTGCGATGGGACCGCTTAGGCTTCAGAGCAAGGTCTCTGTTATTTCCTGATAGACGATCTGAAGCATAGCTGGGTGGTAACACGGAGCTGCTCAGGGACTTTGTTTCCAACCGGGGTGCGTCTAATCTCGTCCTGCAAAGGAAACACGCATGGGGTTATCAGTAGGCCTCTGGGGAGGGTATGGGCCCCATCAAACCAATTCTCTCTCCGGCCAGAGAGGGGGGGGGGCCAGCAGTCTCTACTCTGTGCCTCTGTCTCCTCGTGGTTCAACTAGGTCTGGCTGACTTGCAAAGACCCTCCATCTTAAGTTCGGGCTTAGGAATAGAACAGGAACACTTTTATGTGAAAACCTCTAATGATAGGGATCTGCTGCCCCAGGGGAAAGATCCAGGGCTCTCTCTCAGATGCACAAGGCAGCCCCGCTCACCCTACTCAGGCCCAGAGGGTTCTCTAGGGGCATCATCTACTCCACCTGCCAGAGTACTGAGGACCCTAAAATACTCTAGCAGATGTCTTCATCCTTCCTGGAAATACCAAGACAGGAAGGAAAGTTCCCCTGGTCTGAGCCTATGGAAGGAAAAAGAGACTCTCCTACACTCTCACACAGGAACACTAAGACTGTGGCAGAGCCAAGAGAGCCCAGGCCCAACTTAACATTCACACACTTGGCTCTGGTCCTACCACAGCCACCTGGCAGCTTTTGCTGGTTACAGAATGCTGACCAATCCAAGGCCAGGGGGCTTTTGAAGGCAAAGTCCCCACCTAGCACAGAGTGTGAGTTTCAAGAAACACACTGTCCAATACAAGGAGAACATGCACATATGGATGGGGAAGACAGTGATGGGGGAGAGAGATGAGGAAGAGAGATATGGGGAAGAAGGAGATGGAGAAGGTGGGCAGGGAGGTAGTCCAGGGCAGTGACCTGAGTCCTTTACGAAGCCACGCTAGGAGGAAGCTAGCCTGGGAAACTTCAAAGAAGCCCTGAGGCTTCTTGGGTGATACAGAGAAGGCTGGCAAGTCAGGCTGGTGGCAGCAACGGACAGGAGGAAGCCTGGGGTAGGGAGTGATGGGGACACATGTGGTAGAAGGCCCTGAGGCACCATTCCCAGAGGCAGCTGTGCACAACGTAGTCACCTGGTTCTGAGGAACGTGCTGTGGTCAGGGCAGAGCATCCTCACAATAACACTGCAGGCAAGACAGCAGGAGGGAAACCCAAGAGCTGCCCTGGCCTAAGCCACATGGTGTTCTTGGTAACAATTGTACCCAAACCCCACAGGTCCCCCTACCTACTCCCACTGGCTGGCCTGCTGTAAATAGATGAGGAAAACTAGGTCGGAAAGGTGATGGGTCACAGGTCCTGGAAATCATGGGGAAAAGGTTTAAGCCCAGGTGAGACGCCAAGCCTGGCAAGCCCGAACCATAGGGCTTTGACCCTAGGCAGGGGCCTTTCTCTTGAGGCCAGCAGGGGGCGCCTTCTAGCTGGGAACCAATGTTCTAACACCCTTAGGCCCAAAGTGGTAGGCAGGCAGGACTACTTTCCCTGCCCCTTTGCTTTGGCCTCATGGACCGGGAAGCCAGAGTGGTCCATCTGTACTGACAGGCTCACCAGTCTCAGCCTCTACTCTGGGCACTCCAGGCTCAGGGAAGCAGGACCTACCTAGAAACAAAAGGAAGAAGATGCAGCACTAATGGTGCCTCCTAGAATCCAGGCTAGTAGTCACCCCTTTCTGGGCCTACTTCTCCATCTAAGCAAAAGAGGGAGAAATGCGGCTGGCCTTAGGAACTCTTTCAGTTCTTAAGGCTCTAGAAACCAAGTGGCCTCCTTCAAGGCTAAGATTCTTGAGAGGAGTACCAGGAAGAGGTGGTGCTAGGCAACACCCAGACATGAGGGTGGGAATTAAAATCACCAGAGTCCCCAAGGACCTCTTCTTTACCAGGTCAGGCCTCCCCCCACCTTCCCCCCCCCCCCCCACCTCAACCCTCCCCGCTGAGAGGTCCAGGTGGCAGAGATCAGACCAAATGAGACACTGGCCATTAAACTTGGCTTAGAGTATTCTAAGCATGTGAAGCTTTATGGAGTAAAGTCCCCCTCTGGCCGTGTGGAGCTACTTCCAACACTAAGACCCCTCAGGGACCAGGAGCACATGCTCAGGACAGGAAAACCCCTGCAGGATGAAAAAGCCCCAACAAAGCTCTGGTGGGCAAGGTTTAGCACCCTGCAGTTGATTCCTCAGGTAAGTGAGGGATGGCAAGGAAACCAAGAGCAGGGCCACCAAAGAGAGCCTGGCCTGCACACCTCTGAGGTTGGAAAACACGAGCACATCCTGCCACGCAGGCACAGCTGGCACACACCGGTCCCTGGAGGGGCCTCCACCCTTCCTGAGCTGCCTTCTTGGGCGGCCTGTCTGCGCAGCCAGGGACAGTGGTGGTGGCCTCTCACCATGGCTGCAGGACCACTGGAGAGGCTAGGGAGACAGGTGGGACCAGATGAGACTAGAAAGGCCAAGGACATGGACAGGCTCTGCTTCTAACTGCCTGAAGGAGGGGAAGAGAGTTGTTCCTTGTACATGATAGTTCCGCTGCCGTCAGGAGGCACCCTCGAAGAAGGGTTAGTAAGAGGTGACCCTACCAAAAACCTTGCCTCCTGGACCCACCTGGGGACATAAAAGTGTCCGGGGCCCTAAAGTGCTCCTGACACATCCCCTGGGGCTGTTACAAGTACATTTCAGAACAGCTGGAGAAGTTCTCGCCTTCCTTCCACTCCCAAAGAGCTACCCTCCTGCAGGAAGCCAGGATAGAATAATATCCCAAATGCAGAGCCCACTGGTAGCTTCATTTCTGAGCACATCCCTCTTAAAAGGCAGCTAACTTCCAAGAAGCACCCTAGGTCCCTCAGGATTCAGCAAACAGATCCATAAACTTGAAGTCAGGAAGCCCAATTCTAGCAGTAAGGGCTAGGCCTGGGCCTCCTCAGGTGGCAAGAGGAATAGAGACTTGCCTTGTAGATCTGAGTCGATATCCAGGGGTTACAGTTACAGCAAGGCACCCCAGGTAAATGAGGTCACCCACGTGTCGGGACAGCCCTCAGGACAAAACAGGGATTGGGTCCAGGTACAGATAAAGCCAAAACAAAGGGAGGATGACAGCATTAATGTTAACACATTAACACGTGACCTAAAGGGAAGGAGGGAGTTGACTGTCCCAGGAGCTCCCCTCCTATTCCTTTATCAATCACTGAATGAATACTCCAGAGAAGCCACTGAGGAGGATTATTTCCACTGTGGGGATGGGGAAGCAATGCTAAATCAGAGACCAAATCACTGGCCTAAGTCACACAGCTACCATCCCATTATGGCCTCTGAAGCCCAGGTGGGCTCTCTGTACTACGGCAGAGAGCAGAGAGCTGGCCAGGCTGACCACCATTTCTGGGAGAACAGCAACCAGTCTGCACCTCAGGCCTGGATGCCAACCATCCCACAACTTCTGGCTCCACCCTCACGCCAAGCACCCCTGTGCTTTGTACAAAGTGGGACTTTCCCATGGGAGTGAAGAGGCAGGCAGCAGGCCTGAGTGCCCCCTTGTCTACTAAGTGATCGGGGGCCTCTAGGTCTAAGCTCTAGCACCTCTGAGAATCAGATTCCCACACAACCCCAACCTGTACCATTGTCTCTCTGGCAACAGTGCCCACCCTCCATCTTCCACCAACCTCCCTCCAACATCACACTTCACTCCCCACAAAGCAGCTCTGAGACAGGTGTAGAAGCCTGCTATGGTCAGGAGGGCCTAAAAGGCACATGAGGCGTATATCCTGAAGAAAGGGGTTCCATAACCAGGCCTGCAAGATAACCAGGTCCCAAAGACCTCTCCAAATCATTCAGTCTAATGACCAACATGTCACACCACATACTTGCAACCCAGAGCTCCAGGAGCCAGGGCCCCCCAGATGACAGACAGACAAAGGGGCCAGCATCATGGGTGATTAGGAATCCCCTTGTTCAAGCCTGGTAAGCCTTGATATCATCCTCTAGGACACCAGATAGCCAGACAACAAGCTTGCTTTCCCAGCCTGGGCCAGTGAATGACGTATTTCCAGGTTTCCCTCTCCTCCCACTCTCTGGGCCTCTGCTCACACCTTACTTCGAATAAACAGTCTTCTTCATCCCCTACCCTTGCTTCATCAAAATCAGAGGGGAAGTATGGTGAGAAAGGGGCTAGAAGAAGCAGACACAGCATTCTTGAATTTAACCATCCCTAGCACCACTGCTGCCCCAATTTACAGGTGAGAACACAGAACTCAGATATAACCAACCTGTATTCAGTGAGGAAGGGGTAGAGCCAGGCCAGGAGCCTAAGCCAGTTTCATGCCCAGGTGGTCTTAGCGCCCCCTCTCCCCCTCCCCACTGTTCCTTGTGCAGGATATACACACATAGACACACACACACTCACTGGACCAGGAAACAAAAGTGGGTTAACCCTTGGACCAGGGGACATGAATCATGGAGATAGAAGCCACGGCTTGGGTCTTGGTGGGGGCAATGTCCCAGGCCTAGTCAGGGAAACCTAGAGCTAGCCACCCCTCCCCATGCCCAGAGGGACAAAGCCCAGAACGAACCCTCCATTCTCACCCTCCACTCACACACACAGACTCTCACATTTGGACCACTCTGTTTTCCGGGAGAGTCTCCCCCTGACCCCTGGACCCCTTGGCCTGAATGACCAAATAAACCGTTTAGCTCACTCAACCTCCTACAAACAGTCTCTCTCATGCAAACCCCACACTCCACTGCTTACTGGCACACACCAGCCTTGGTTAACATTTGGCAAATAAACCTCTAGATGTTCTTCCCAGCTTCAACCCACTCTGAGCCGAGCTCACTTGACCAAAAGCAAAGAAGTGGGTTATTTACAGTCTTGAGCCACTTTATCTGATTGACTGGAGAACCATGCAGGAATACAAGTCTTGTAGGCAGATTTGGGACAGCTGTGGGTACCTTCTGTAGACCAAGGGACTGGGTGCCCTGGCCACCAAGTGGAAAGCCCTGAAGGCCCACAAGCCATCTCCTGATGATCAAGAGTTGATCTAAGAACTCCTTCCCACACTACCCCTCAACTACAGAGAGCCTCTATACTTCCTGCCTTCTAGCCGTTTTTGCCTGCCCAGCAATTTCTAGCTTAGGAGCCAGATCTACCAATCCTGTCCCAACCCACCCCCGCATCCCACTAAGCTGGATTTAATTTTTTAATTAAAATTTTTTTTTTTTTTTTTTTTTTGCTGGGTCCCAGCAGACCTACTTTGTGCTTTTAAGACCATGCTTCCTTTGCTTGTGGTGTAATGGCATGCAAAATGCCAGCCTATTATATATCAGCAGACCCAAGTTCAAGGCCTTACTCAGCCATTTATGGTTGTGACCCCAGCAGACTATAACACTAAGCTGCAGCCCATGGATTCCACTCGTGTGGAAGCTCTCAGGTGGTCACTCCCAGCCTCCAAGTCCTCCCCGTGAGAAACGACAGTACCACTCACATAAAGACTTGGCACCAATCCCATTCAAAGGTGCTGCATTTTGTTGAACCAAAAAGCACCTGGTGGCCAACCACCCATTTCCCACCATGAGGCCTTTAAAAGGACTGTCCCAGCTCTGACTCACCTGAGCTGGTGACAGAGCCCTCCCCACCCCCCCCCCCCCCACCAGGCTCTCCCACAACAGCCTGTGCAATTGTTATCCAAACTGAAGAGAAGGCAGGACTGGCTCCATCCCCCGTGCTTCCGAGAAGCAGGGCCAGGATGCTCCCCTTTTCATCTTGTCACCTACTTGTCCTTTTCCAAGACAAGCCTATACAGCTACTCTGGAGCTGCTCCTCATTCACCTGAATTGTCCTCCTCTGATACTTCCTCTGGGCCAGGCCTCAATGCTGGGCCTGGATGACAGGGATCTCCAACCCCCACAGAACACAGATTTTGGAAAATCACAACAGCAAGCATATGGGCTATAACAGTCTACAGCGGCGGGGAGGTGCACTGAGAGAGCTACAGGTATGTGTATGAGGCTTCCTGCATGTCAAAACAGTTAATACCTGAGCCTCGAAAGATGGCTAGGTTAACCAACTTTTAGCATACGCACATGGGTCATTTGCAGGGTAGGAGGAGGACGACAGATGAACATGTTAGATGGGATCAAACTGCTGCAAGAGCCCAGGATGCAAGTCCGTGGGCCATACTAAGAACTGCAAGTACGTTAATATAAGCGAAAACTCCAAGAAATTAGGCTGGGTGGATAGGCAAAGCCCAACAAGGATTTTACCCTGGGCCTCTCATCTGGTCACCTGAGTTGGCTCCCTAAAGTTGGGCACTACTCTAGCTCAGCTGCCCTGGGGGAGCTGGGGGCTACCCTCCCACTCCTCTCCAGCCCCCTCATACCAAAGCTCTGTGCTTCTGCTCTCTAGCCCAGTCTATGGCGGACTCCTGGGCCCATTCAAGTCAAAAGGTCAAAGAGTACCAGTCACCCACAACAGTCATTCTCCAAGGTCAGACCACTGCCAGGGGCCCCACTGGCCAAAGAGCTTCCAGGAGGACCTGTTAACTCCGTAGGCTCCCTAGCTCCCCTGAGACACATCTGACTCAGCCAACCTGGGATGGCAGCCTGGGAAGTCAAGCATGGAAGCCATCATTCAAAAGGAAAGAAACAGCTGGAAGAATGACCTCCAGCTATGGCTACTTCCATGTGCACCTCTGGTGAAGATTTCCTGGGGATAAGCTACTATGAGGCTTGGAGGAGCACCTGGCAAGTTGCTGCTCTGGTTTTACATCACTCTGGGAGTTCCTCTCCAAGTGCCTGGCCTAGGTGGATCACTTGTCCCAGCCTAAGAAGAAATGAATGCATAGAAGAGGCCAGAAGAGAGCTACACTCTGGGCTCCATCACTTCTGTGTTCTGGGTTTTGGCCTATGCTGGGAACCACAGGAAAAGAAAGCAAAAAGGCAGATTAAAAACCCTTTTTCTAACGAATTCCCGGAATATTCTTAGGCTAGAGGGGAGATGCTGCCAGCTCCCAAACAGACCCATGTCTGGAGCTGTCACATGTGCCTGGTGCTCTGCAGGCACCATAGGCTTGTCAGTTTTGATTTGACAAAATGGCAGAGCCATGCCAAAGAGACTTCATCACCACATTATTCTGGAGTTCTGAACCCAAAAGGCCAAGATGCTCAAGTTATAGACTGAAGTTAAAAAGATGGCTCAGTCTGTTAAGCATTCAACTTCAGTTCAGGGGAGATCCACAGTTCAGAGGTTCGAGTCCCGCGTTGGGCTCTGCGTAAAAAGCTCGGGGCCTGGGGCCTGCTTCGGATTCTGTCTCCCTCTCTCTCTGCCCCTCCCCCACTTGCATGCTCTGTCTCTCAAAAATAAAAATAAAACAAAACAAAAAGATGGCAAGCCAGAAAGTAAAGACATAGTTCAAAACAAAATAAAACAAAACAAAATGTGGGGCACCTGGGGGGCACAGTTGGTTAAGCATCCAACTCTATCTCAGCTCAGGTCATGGGTTCATGAGTTCTACCCATACATCAGGCTCTGTACTGATGGAGTGGAGACTACTTGGGAGTCTGTCTCTCCTTCTCTCTGCCCCTCCCGTGCTTGTGCGTGTGCTCTCTCAAAATAAATAAACTCAAAAAAAAAAAAAAAAAAAAAAAAAGGAACACAACTCCTAAAGCCCCAAGCTGGACTAATTTGAGCATAAAACAAATACCCGTAAATCCATATGGGTATAAGTAAACGAATAAAGAAAAAGAAATATACAAATGAGAGAGAAGAAACAAAATCTTCCTGCAGAAGAATTCCAAATAACTTGTGTAGCGATTCCCCCCCAAGGGAGGTGGAGCTAACTCCTCACTCCTTATTCATGGGCTGCAGGTGGCGACTTCCCTCCTGAGACAGGGGAAATACTGACTTTAGAGTGCAGAGAATCGGCGAACACAGCCTCAGCCAGATGTGCGAGGTCAACATCAACAGCGATTAAGTCCTATGCCCTCAATAGAACATGAAGAGAACGGGGCTTTACCTCTGTAGATTCCCTCCCCCAAAACCCTAACCCCAATCTAACCATGAGAAAATGGTTAAATTCTAATTGAGAGATATTCTACAAAATACCTGGCCAGTCTGTTATCACGAATAAGTTTAAGAAACAGTCATAGCCAAGAGGAGCCTAAGGTGACATGACAACTAAACGTAATGTGGCACCCTGGAACAGAAAAGTTATACTACGAAAAAACTAAGGAAATCTGAATAAAGTAGGATTTTATTAAAGTATCAATACTGCTTTTTTGACTGCAATGAACACATCGTACTAATGTAAGATGGTAACGACAGAAACAGTAGTATGAGGAGACTCGCAAAAAGACTCTACTACCTTTACAATTTTCTGTAAATCTAAAGCTATTCTAAAAAATTGTACTTAAAAAAAAAAAAAAGACAGTAAGCTATAAGACATCGTGTTCCAGCTGGGGGGGGGGGGGGGGGGTCCAAGCATTGGTGCTGCTTTCCTCACTGATGTCTGTACAACCCTGGACAATCATCTAGCCTCTCAGGACCCCGCTCTAAAGACAGACTTGTCTTGACCCAGCATCTGCTTAGCTCAGTCCATTCACATACCTCACGAGCAGAGAAAAAGAAGCACTGAAGAGGCCAGGTCAGTACATCCCTGACTCCCTGGCCAGAGAGGAGGGACAGTCACAAGCTATGTGAAGGCTGAACACTACAGCCTAATGCCCCACCTTTGTTTTCTCTTCTCACTCCCTGCTCCTCCTAGAAGTGAAAACCCAGGCATTTTTAAATCAGGCTGCTAAGGCGCAGTCTAAAAATAACCAGCAAGAGCACATGTGACAAATCAGAACCAAGGAGATGGGGAAAAAAGAGGCGGAGGGAAGGTCTGGAAGAGGGGTCCCCAAATAAGACTATGCCTATAAACACTGGGAGCATGTGCTTTTGCTCAATCCCCGACTCCCAAGTTAAGCAGCCACAGAGCTTAATTTTCCAATGAAAAAAACCAAAACAGCTTTTTCCTCACGGAATTAAAAAAGTATGAAACCTTATAGCCTTTTCCTCTCCCAGGCTTCATGCTGCCATGCTACTGATAAAGAGGAGCCAAGTTCTAAGGGAAACCAGACCCACATCTCCAGACAGGCCTGCAGGTGCCAGACAACGGGGCACTTACTTCCTGAGGATGATGACCGCTCTGCGCTCCTTGATGTCCTGAGGCCGTATGCAGTGAGTGATTTCATCAGCAGCATATCCACTGAAAATAAACACAGAGCATATGAGCTTGGAAATTGAACAGACAACCAAAGTTCCTACAGGGTAAAGAGACAGAAATATGGTCCAGGTCTTAATAGACACCTCTACCCTATTATTTTGAGAGGTTCAAGGATCTACATGGAAAGGGAAATAACCTCATAGGCTCTAGCATGATCCACTCAAGAACAAAACCTGGGATGAGGCAAAGGCAGGCTTTGAGGCAGACACCAAAGCAGGAATCTCCCCACACAAGCCAGGAGCCCTTCTTTTAAAGGACCCCCAAGACGGTACACCTTTAGTCACTTCGGAGGCAGCGAGAGTGACTCAGGCCAGACCGTGGTGAAAAGACAAAGTGCATCTCCTCTGCTTTCTTCCCTCCCTTCCCCCTACCTTTAGGCATGAAGAGGAAGCCAAGGAAGACACTGACAGCCCTGAGTCACCAAAGAGAACTAAGGCTGCAATGTTCAAAAAGAGAATTTGTGTACTTGAAAACAAGCTTTCAAAAACCTCCATTTGGGGGGATCCAAAATCTTGAAGACAGCTGTGTTTGGGATATTTTAAGAATTCCCATCACACTCAAATATCTATTTATTTTCACCAAGTTACACAATTTTTAAAACTGCTTAGACCAATGAATGTGGGTAGATGACTGTCCTCTTCACAGCTAACATCTTTCCGATTTGAAACCCTGGAAGCAAACTCAGCATCCTGAGCCTCCTCACATGCCCTCACCCAGAGGCACTCCCACCCCAAGTTCGTCTGCCGAGCTGAGGCAGCTCTACACAGCCAGACACATGCTCAGGCACAGGCCTAGTGGGAGGTGAACACCTTCTTAGCCTGCTCTTGCTCAGCATCCCCCGGGGCCCCCCAGACCACAAATTTTCCTCTCCATGGTTGTAACCAGCTCTCTTAAGGGCAGCTATAAAGACACCTGTATAGCTGTCAGAAACACTGCAGGCCAGGAAAGAACTCCTCAAAATGGCCAGACTGCCGCAATGTGGGCAAGAACTAGAAGACAAAAAAAAAAAAAAAAAAAGAAGAAGAAGAGGGAAAGCCCTCTGATTTGAGGCCATGCTGGGAAGAGACACAGAATCTTTATCTTAAATATTTCCCCTTCAAGCTCCTCCTAGGCCAGAGGTTTTGAGGGTTTTTGTTTTTTTTTTGTGAACACCAGTCCTAGGAGAGACTATGGACAAACATCCACAGTCAAATCAGTTTGAAAAATATTGAAGAGTTTAGTATGTTAAAGAATCTGAGAATTACTACAGCAAAAGAATCTGCTGACTTTGTTTAACTGAGCACTGACCAAGAAACTTCTCTCAAATAACACCTATTAATATCTGCAGGCCTACAGAAATGCCACAGGGAGGAGCTGAAGAGACCCGAGTTAAAACCTGAGTTTTGTCACCTTCTAGGCTTTGTGACCTTAGTGAAGTCACTTGCTGGGCCTAAACCTGTTTCTTCATCTGTAATAAGGACAGCAGGTTTCGGGTGTTCACTTTGTTATGCTTTAATACTTAGGTATTCTTTTATGACTACTACTAACAACAAGATTTATTTTTTTTAATTTTTTGAGAGAAAGAGAGTGTGTGCAAGCAAGGAGAGGGGAAGAGGAACAGAAGGAGAGGGAGAATTCCAAGCAGACTCCAAGTTCAGCACAGAACCCGTTGTGGGGTTCGATCTCATGACTGTGGGATCAGGACCTGAGCCGAAATCAAGAACTGATTGCTTAACCAACTGAGCCACCTAGGTGCCCCAACAATAACAAGATTTTAAAGGGGTGGACAGAATTAGATTTCCCTTCCAGGCAGAATTAGAGTTGTAGGACCACGTGGTTGGCACCCCTGGAAGCTATAGGGCTGCTGTGAGAATTAAGTTGGATAATGCAGTGTGCCTGGCACTGCACTCCCATTTACCAAGCACACGACCCAAGACAGAGGGCCCTGGACCACCCTGGGGCAAGCTAAAGACTTGGGCTCAGCACCTGCCAAGGAAATGTGATCTGGGTTCCTTTTGCAGGGATATGCCAGCAGAAGAGGCCTCATGGGTCCCATTCCAGGGCTAGGAGTTCCAGAGCTTGTCCTAGGCTCCTGTCACTCCACATTGGAAGAATGCAACTGTGGGCTGCAAGACTGTTCTGTATAAACACAGGACATCCCCAGAAAGAACTAAGTCCAATTCTCCAAAGGTAATCCAAGGCACATTTTTTTAAGTTTGTTTATTTACAGAATGAATGAATGAATGAATGAATGAATGAATGAATATGGAGCAGGTTCTGCACTGTCAATGCTGAGCCCAACATGGGGCTTGAACTCCCGGAACTGTGAGATCATGACCTGAGCTGAAATCAAGAGTTGGACACTCAATCAATCGACTGAGTCACCCAGCTGCCCTCAAGGCACATTTCTAAGGCCTGAGCCTACAGTACTGGCCACAGGCAACCTACTGTTAACAAGTATCAATCAGTCCATTTGACGTGGTTATAGGCACCTGGGGTCCTCACCTCCCATCTTCAACAAAGAACCATTTCCCTTAATGCAAAAGGAGCAAAGCCAGACATTTGTCACACCTTAACTGCCCCCAACCTCCCAAAGGGCTCCAGGGTGAAGAATAAGCCATGCCAGAATTCTGCCACTGAGTTCAGGCCTCAGAGGAACGAGTATGGAAGGAGGACTATACAGGCCCCCAGAAATGACCAGGGCACTGAACGCACCTGAATGGCTCATTAGCACCGGTCTTCTAGAACTTCCTGGCAGCTGTGACATAGCCCACTGACCCATCCTCAGCACCTCAGGCTCCTCTAGGAGCAGGAGGCTCTAAGTCCTGGCCAAGAGAAGCTCTTCTGGTTAAACTTCAGCAGAAAGTGTCCAACAAAGACCACAGAAGATTATTCACTGCTAAGGAACCTACAAGAGAAACTGTCTGAAAGTCCCAATCTGCCAACTTGAAACTTAATATGCTCTGGGTCCAGCCCTACCCTTGGCATGAAGAAAAGTTCCAGTGCCTCCTGCTCTTTTGTTTTCACAGGGAAGGGAGAAGAGGAAATACTTCATGCTGGTCAGCCTCCTGCTCCCTCCTGAGCCCTTTCAAGATCTCCCCACCCCATGTAGCAGTGACCACATGCCACAAGCATCAAGAGTGACAGAACCTGGCTCTGCCACCCACTAGCACTATGCCTTACAGGAACTCTTGAAGAGTCGCCCCCATCCCCCGCCCCAGGAAGCTTTCCTCAAATCTCCCAGACTGAGTTCCCCCCACACCATCCACCTACACCCCTCTACTATGTTTGGCCTCATGGAAATGGTGTTTTCTCTACAAGACAAAGCGCTGCAAAGGTCTTATTTATCTCTGCACTCAGTTGTCCCTAAATAAAATGTATGTTAAGCTCAACTATTCTCAGTTTCTACATCTAAAAAACAGATCTCACAGGAGATCCTTCCTTAGAAGATTAGATGGAGGTTAAATGAGGAGTCTGAAAAACTCTAAGGGACTGTGCAGGACTGTACACCTCTCTTCTAGGAGACAGTTTTGGAGACTGTTAAGTTTTGGTTGTTAAGGCACATTTCCAAGATGGCCACCAATGCCCATCTACTCTGTGCCCTGCCCAGGACAGAACAGAACCAGAGATGGAGGGACTGGCCAACATCACCAGGACTGCCTAGTGACTGCCTCCCTCCAACTACAGCTACCTGCTCTGGGCAGCCCCCAGAGGTCATGCCACTGATAGGCCTGCAGGACTAAGAAACTCAGGTTTTTGGGGACAGCATGCCAGCCATATGGGCACAAGGGTGGGATTATGAGCTCACACTCATTAGAACCAGACCCAAACTTCTAAAAAGACATATGACCTAACTTTATGAGAAGTCCTAGGACTTTCTGATACATAAGGAAGGTTGGCCTGCTTCAGACCCCAATTCTCTACACATCAAGGTATAAATAGATAGTACCTGAGCACAGAAAGCATCTCGTCTCCAGAGACACTTTACCTAAACTTCAAGCATTCAATAATGTAGGAAGAAATTCAATCTTCGGTAACAACTCTATGGCATCAACAGCCCCATTTTGCAGAGGAAAACTAAGGCCCAGAGAGGTTAAGAAACTTACCAAACGTCAAACAGCTAAAGTGGGGACACTGGAACTCTAAATCCAACTCTGATTTCAGGATCTATCTATACTGATTTTTGGTTTTTTGGTTGGGGGGAGGAAGTAGGTAATGAGGAGTAGAGAGAAAAGCCCATCTGCGTTTTCTGATCACAAGATCCAATCTGCCCTGAGGGCCGCACTGGCCTCAACAAATGACATTCACATACCCACCATCCCCAAAGAAGAAATCTCCAAAGATGAGCCCATGCCCCCAGACAGCTAGCACCTACCACAGCGATGGATGCACACTGATTGCCCACGCCAGAAAATGGCCAGCTAGCCCTGAAATTTTTATGGCCTATTTACTTTATGCTTGCTCTGAGTTTCATGATTAAGCCCATGGTTCACCTGCTAGCTTCCTTTCCTTTGCTGCCTTCTGCCTTCTTGTTAGGCTTGGCAGAACGAAGGCCAGTCAACCCCCCTGGCCCAGGGGTCCTCCTGGGAATGCACAGCCCTGACTTCATCCTAAGGTTCCTCCCCCTCCTGTGGAATCAGAAGATCGCACACAAGAGATGTGGCCCAGGACCTATCTGCCCTACTTTCCCAACTATTTTAAGCCAGAAAGCTAAATTCTGCTTTCAAACAGCTGAACAACATCAGCCCTTGGCCCAGAACGGACAGGGGTGCCCACTCCACCCGATATCAGTTATTACCTGGAAGTCACAGGCTTTGCTCACCTCTGCATGTGCCATGGTTGGATGGTAACAGTCATTTCCAGGCAGGTGGCTAAGGCCTAGGTCTCTAGGCACGTGACCACCACAACCACAGACCATGCAATAGTGATTAAAAGTAGCAGCAAGCAAGCAAGCAATTAGGCTTGAGGAAATTATTCTAATTAATCCAACTGAAATCTGTTTTAATCTGCCCATTCACCCTACAGAGAACAGGAGAAGGAACACAAGAAAAGGTGATATGAAAAAAAGATAAAAAGAGACTTAAGTCCCCAGAGAATAGCACTAAGAGGTGACCCAACTAGGCCCAACATGGAAAGGTCACAAAACAAGCAAACAAAAAACAACTGGGCTTGGAAAGAAGTTTGAAGCACTTCCAGAAGGGTCTGTGAGGCCTTGCTCTAAATGTCCACATTTGGACACTGCTGAGTCAATGTTTGTCACACGCTAACATCTACACCGACAACTATTAAATATAAAACTGTATCCCTGCCATGTTGCCTTGGACGAGTGCAGACTCCACTGCCACCAATAACCAATGTCTGTGAGGAGAATTACTAGAACCCCTCTCTACCTACAGAGAACCACTACTTTCATCAGTCCCTCCCTTCCAATCTGCAGACTTAGGGCTCATCACTCTGGGCTGGGATACATACCAGAAAGTGACAGAAAGCATCCCCTCTTACCAGTTTGGGGAAGAGACCAAGCAGCATTTAAAGAGAATCACTAACAGACAGGTGTTCACCCACCTGCATACCAAGTAAACTAGAGTGTTAAGTGAGCAGGTGCTGAAAGATTAAAATTAGCAGGGCATCCAGAAGCCTGAAGCAGAGGCTCTCAACTGGGATGATTTTGCCACCCCTGGGACATCTGTGGTCATCATGAAGGTGATACTGGTATTTAGTGGACAAAGACCAGGAATGCTGCTAAACATTCTACAATGCACAGGAGAGCCCCCACAAAACAAAGACTCGGCCAGTCCAAAATGCCAACAGTACTGCTACTGAAAAGATCTGACCTAGAGCTTTCCCATGGCATGCCTCACCAGAATCTCTACTTCAGGTCCTGGTTGAATCTGAGGACTAAAGACAAATTCCATCAGCCTCAAGTCAGCATCCACCTGCCCCTCATCTTACCGATGGCCACCCTCTGGTACTACCACCAAAGATGCCAAGCTCTCCCTGCTTCTTTGCTTGGTTAACTTCTAGTCACCTTAGTGCCTTACTGCCCTCAAGTTCTATCTTTCTGCTTCTGAAAACTTCTAACACTACAAAATGGCTTAAAAGGTTCTCTGCCCTCCCACCTTCAAAGTACTTCTGCAGCTACCTTCCTGGGCTTCCATTAAGCTGTGCACTCCATGAAGAGAAGAGCCCTGTGATAGGGTCCACCAAATCTCTAGCCCCTTCCCCCAAGAAGGGAGCGAGGAATCATTACATGGTTGTATATGAAAGTAAACACCCATTTAAGTGTCTACCCTGTGCCAGGCTCTGTATGAAACACCAAATCACCACACAGGCTTTGGAAGCTGGCATTAACCCCACTTTACAGATGGGAAAACCAGCTCAGAAAACGCCCACAAGATCCCAAAGCAAATGAGAGCTGAGCTGGATTCAAAGCCTGGGGCAGCACTTTTCAGGACATGACTGAACCTCCCACATTAACTCCACAGCCAAGTCAGAATCCAGGAAGGGACTGGGAAAGCTTTAGGACTTTACTATTCCAAGGAAAAGATGAAGAGAATTTTCCTGATGATGCAATCCTGCTGATCACTAACAGACCTGCATTTTAAGAACTTGAAACTTCTGCTCTTCAATACAAGGGTGTGCATGTGCGGGGAGGGCGGGGGGGGGGGGGGGGGAAGGTCTCAGTCACAAACCGCCTCTTATGATCTCCCCATTACATACCCAACCACTGCTAGACCTCCTTGAGGATCCATGACTATGCAGAAAATTAATATCCCCTTAAGAGACTAAATGGCCTTTATGTGAGGTCCTTTTAGCATCAAGAGCCATTCTATGAAGTCAGACACCAAACTGCCCTACACAGCAAGCCACTTGTGAAGGTCTGCTCTGGAAATCCCATCTTAAAAGGCTCTGCTAAGACATCAATCTGGGAGCGCCACTTAGATCTGAGGACAAGCTTGGAAGCTCAAATGACAAAGGGGCACCTGACAGATAAGTGGCCCTCTAAGTTTCAGATGCCTAAGGAAGCCAGAGTAGTGTTTCTGCTACCACTGACTTCCCAAACTTTCCCATCAGAAGACCTGGAGTATCGCAAAGCTCCGCTGCCACCCCCAGATAGAGAAGCAGCCTCAGCTGTTCAACTGAAATGAGATAGATGACCTGCCTCACGTTAAGAGGTCTCCAAAGACCTGCTTCTCCCCATGACCAGGGCCTATAGCACTGACTTCAAAGGTTAAGCTGCTCACAAAAATTTGGTGTGTCCTGATCCTGTACTAGAATTCAGTGGTCAACCAAGCTGCTTTGAGCAGCTGCAGTCTCGATCCCCTAAGAGGTTTTGGGGATTACTGAAGTACCATGCTAGATTACTCGTTTTAAGGCTGGAAGGGCTCTGCTTCAAAACACATTTTCTGCCTCATATAAACAACAAAGGTGTCCCAGCAGGCAATCATTTTGGGGGGCCAGACTACGTAATTCTCAGCAGGATCTGGGGCCCAAAACAGGCCAAGAACCTAAGTTCTGTGTCTGACACAACTATAAGGCCAAATACCAGGTAGAGAGATCCACTTTTGTTTCATATGGCCCCGGTAGCAGGTAACACATTCTTACAAAAGGCCAACGGGCTCTTCTGCAGCCGACGGGGGCGGAATTTTCAGTCTGCTTGCTGCACTCTATTTATGCCCCAACCACTAATCTGTTCAACTCCAGGGAAGTCACTCCCCATACTGGAAATAGAGAACGTGTACCAGTTCAACACTTTTGAGAACGTTCCTCTGTATTTTCTGTTAAGGAATCCTTAAACATTTCCTCTGTTTAAAAAAAAACAAAAACAACAGAATGGCGGAGTTGGAAAAACTTTTAAATAGAAATTCAACTCATTTTCTTAAAAACAGATTTGAAAACGGAGGCCGAGAAAGGAAAAGTGACTTGCTAAAATCACACATAGAAAAACACTCCTAAAATCCTAGCCTTCTAGAAATATGCCTTTGTATTAATTCTTGATCAAGTGTGCGATCACTCCAAACCTGCCCTCGGGATACAAAATTCTGATTGGTTCCCTGACCCCTCCCTGCTTTCTTACTAGCGGTTTTAAACGCAGACCCCTTTCCTCCTCACCCCAAAAAGCAGAAGAATGGGTCAGACTGTAACGTGAGGGCCATTTGCTGCTGCCTCCTGGGTGAGGGTGGGCAGCTAAGGCAGCAGGATTGCAGGGCCGCCCCCTCCTCCCAGGTGGGTTACCTGAGCACAGTCACGCTTCCCCTGCGCACCGGCAGAGAAAGCACAGGTTCCGACACTCGGATAGGCTTGAACTGGAACTTGCAGCCGAAGCAGAGCGCAGAGTCGCTAAAGAAGGACACGGACACGATGGGGCGCTCGAAGATGTGGATGGGGTCCACGTGAGACACAATGCAGCCGCCGGGCTGATAGTCGTTGATGACGGCGCTGTTGACGAAGCCCTCGGGGATGACGCGGTGCTCCACCAGCTTCTGGATCACCAGCTGGTGCACCCACTCGGGGATCTCGTCCACATCGCCCGGCGGGTAGAGGCGCTCCTGGCCGGGCCCGCGCTTCTGCAGCTGGGCGCCGTACGTGTAGCCCTCGCCGAAGAAGTACTTGTTGCGCAGCGGGGCGCGGTCCACCGTGTGCTCGTTGTACAGGCCCTTCTCGGCGCGGGACACCACCTCGTCGATGCGGGCCTCGATCTTGGCGCACTCGTCCTGGCTGAAGAGGCGCATCTGGCGAATGCCGCTCTTCACCTTGCGCGCCTCCTCCTCCTTCTGCAGCTGCTGCTCCTCGTAGTCGCTGCGCTCGGGGTCCGAGTCCTCCTGGTATTTGCGCTTGGCCCCGGACACCGGGTAAGGCTCGGCGGCGGCGGCGGCGGCGGCAGCGGCGGCTACGGCGGCGGCGGCGGCGGCCGCTGCCTCCCGGCTGCCCGCCTTATAGTTGTCCCGGGACGTCATGGACTTGAGCTTCTCACGCAGGTCCGTGTAACCGCTGGCGGCCGCCATGGCCCCCGCGACGCTGCTCTAGGGTCCGCCGGGGCGGGAGGGGCGGCCGGGCATGGCTCTCGGAGGACGCGCCCCGACGCCCCCGGAGGAAAGGGGTTCCTCAGCGCCAGGCCCCCATGCGAGGCCGGAGGGCCCGGCGGGGGGCGTCAAGGGGCCGGGCGCGGGGTCGGGCCTCAGGGGCGGAGGGTCATGCAGCGGTGGCGGCAACGGGGCTTCCTCCTCCTCCACCTCCTCCACGTCCCAAGGAGCAAGGGCGCCGGCAGCGCCTCATGCCGCGGAGGGCCGCTGCGGAGAACCGACCCGACTCCCAGCCAGACCCTCGGACGCCCGGCCCAGCCCGCACTTTAAAGCGCTCCTCACGACGTCACGGGCCGTCCGCCCGACGTCCGCCAGCGCCGCTCCTCAGCGGGCTTCTCAGTGCGCACGCGCAATGCCGCCGGCCACCGCGGCTCTGCGCGCAGCAAGCATGCGCGCGCGTGTAGGCCGGGTCACCAGGGGTGCCGGGCGCAAGCGCAGATGGGGACCGCTCGGCGTCCGCCGCCCCTCCCCCACTCACTGAGGCGCTCCAAGGGAGCACCCTCAAATAGCAACCTGCCTTCTTGTCGTGCCACCTCCGCGACCGAAGGGCTCCCTCCACAGGGGTGCGCTCACGCTGTCAACGCTGTCGCTGTGCTGCGTCACGGCATTGTCTAAATGCTCGAAAACGCCTCAGCCCTAAACGCGCAACCACCGGGGAACCGCCACAACCTAGGCTGCCCGGTCACCGCCCCCTTTGGCGTTTCCTGTTCTTTCATTGGGTCACGGGCCACGCGCTGGGCGGGCCCAGACGGTAGCTTCCGGAAGTTGGTTCGCGTTCATGCCTGTCAATCAGGCGGTCGCCTTGGCTACTGCGTCCGTCACTTAATTAGGTGCGTGGAGGGCGTCGAGGACCCCCTGAAGGATGAATAGGTGGCTATGTAAGTGCCTGAATGGGTACGCCAACGGAGAAAAGCCCTCAGACGCTTTAGGAAACTTCTGAAACCAGCGGAAACTTCTCAAACTACGGGCCCGAGAGCACCAGGCCCCAGCTCTGAGCCCGGACGGCCGACAGCCCCAGAAACTGCACGCACTGAGGGCGCACCTCCCTGCCCCCCCCCCGCCCCCAGCCCCGCCGCCCCACAGTCCCGGCGCCCCACCGCCCCCGCCGCCGGGAGTGGACGTTCCACGAGTCACGTCCCGGTGATGGCGGGCGCGTGCGCAGCCGCGGGACGCGCGGGGATTCGGCGTAGGTCTTGCTTCGGGCTCGAGATGGGTGTAGGGGCACCTCTTCGGGAACGACCGAAGGAAACTCACGGAGACTAGTAGGCTCACGGTGAAGGCAAAACTATAGAGAATTACTATAGACGATTCAAAAGTTTCGCAGCAGTGCGGTTGGATAGGGTGCAGGGCGTGAGCAAAGGGGTGGCAATTCCGCGCAGCGGGGCGGGGGGGGGTGTCTCCAGATAGGAGTTTCTTCTCGAAAACCTCCCGTGACTCCCAAGATCGCGTTCCTCTGTTTTGCTTGGCGTTCAAGGCCTTTGTTCAAGACCTTTCCGGCCTTGCCTCCTCTCCCCTCTCCGCTAACTCTGAGCCCCAGCCTTGCTCTGACGCTGCCTGGGCTTGCAGACATACTCCGTCACACCTCCTGGCCTTTGCCCAAGCTGTTTCTTCCTCCTGAAATGCCTGTTCCCTTCTCCCCATCTCCTTCATTTTGATTTTTTGAGACTCACCTCACATCCCTAGCTGACTTCCCAGATTCTCATTGAAATAAAATGCATCCTTGGTTTCATGATTTGGCTTCCGCATCTGCCTTCAACCTCACCGCCCCAGCCATTTTGCTCCCAGCCAGCGTCCGCACCCTCTCCACCACCGACCCCACACCCCGATATGGCAAGCAACAGACTGACAGGCATGGGTTTGAATCTTGACCTCCTCTGACAGGCTGTATGAACCTGGGCAAGTGACTCCTCGTCTCTAAATCCGACTTCTGGTCTGTAAAGTGGAACATTAGTACCCATCTCAAATGGTAGTTGTGAGAACGAAACACAGTCGTGTGTGTGTTAAGGAGACTGCACATCCGTAGTCGGGGTCTCAGTTTCCAAGCTGAAGGGCCTACTGGTCCGTGTCGGGAGATGGGGCATGTGTAGTTACTCAGGCAAGGCCAGGCCATCAGGGCCTGTGAGATAGGGAATCCTGGACACCTGGTGCCATCCCCAGGCTCCCTGCTGGGCCACCTTCCAAGAAATAGCAGGTGCAGGGGAAAATGGGGCAGCCTCTAGTAAGTCCGTTTCTGGCTCTTTTCTGACACAGCCTAGTGGGGCGCTGGTGCTGGTGCTGGTGGTAGGAAGGCAACTACAGGTGGTGAGAAAGTGGCCAGTGGGCAAGGCTGTGGTCAGGTGGCCTGGGCTCCTGCTCCAGTCCTGCCTGGGCCATACTGTGTGAACGCCTGCGCAGGGCCTCCTTTCCTGCATGATGAGCAATTAGCCTGTGAAGGCTTGGGCTCTTACAAAGCCCAGCACCCACCCCTAAACTGCCCTCTAACAGGGCATTGGACTCTCGCACACCTGCTTGACAGAGAGGTTACCATCTCAATAAGGAGAAAAACTCCCAGCGTCTCCTCTGTGGAGCCCAGCTCCCCTCACCCAGGCAAAAATGAGGCTCATCTCTTCTCTAGGTCTCAACAACCCCTCCCATCCCAGGCACCTCATCCAAAACTTCCATGTGCTCCTTCCTGACTTCTAGAGCCAGAGCCCTCACCTCTCCGAGCCTCACAAGAGAAAGCAGACTCTGGAGCCAGCGTGCCTGTGTTTGAATCTTGGCTAGGCTTAGTGGTCACCTGCTTCATTTCTGTGGGCCTCAGTTTTCCCATATATGAGATGGCAAAAATAGTACCAACTAACTGGGGGTACTTGGAGGGTTAAATGCGTCAGTATATGTACAATGCCTGGTGCAGAGTAAAAACTTGGTAAGAATGAGCTTTTTAAAGAAAAAAATTACTCCCCACCCCAGACATCTATTTGTATCTTATGCTGGCCCCAACGATGACCACTTAGAAGGTATTTGCTCTAACACTTCTGTCAGTGTTTCCAGTTTCCAAAGAAGGGAGTAGAGGCTCACAGAGGGCAAGGAGCTTGCAAAAGGCCACACAGCTAATCAGCAAACGTGGACTTTGAACACAGGCCTCTCTGGCTGTACAGCCTGGGTCTTCAACTACCAAGCCAAGATTCTCTCAATAGGCTTGTGGGTTCTGGGCAGCGGAGGCACCCCGAGGCAGGGAGGGGAGTATCTGGACACCAGAACCTTACCAAGTCTAGCCTATTGTTGCACACAGGGGTAGCAATGAAGTCCTTCTGGTTACTTTTTGGTGCCCAAATAAGGCACATCCTGTCACACCCATCTGGGACCTCAAGCCTTTACCAGTTGACTGTCTCAGACTCCCATGCCACCTAGACATTTCTCCTTTATTGTTCTCACCACACACTAGTCTGGGAACCCTGAGGCTTGGTCCCTTCGCTCTGGATCTCCCCACACTTACCTGGAGTTCCTGTCTTTCTGGGTCCTGGCCCAGACAGAGGGGCCTAGGACGCCTGGGGAACACAGCAGGGGCTGACTCTTCTGTCACCCCCAACTCTCTCCACTCTGCCTTGTGGGGATTGTTACCTCCTTTTACAAGGGCCTGAATTGCTGATGCTATCATGAGTCTCCAGAACAGCTATTAAAAGCATGAGCCATGGGGCACCTGGATGGCTCAGTTGGTTAAGCATCCAACTTCGGCTCCGGTCATGATCTTGCGGTTCGTGAGTTTCTGCCTTGCATCGGGCTCTCTGCTGTCAGCGCAGAGCCTGTTTCAGATCGTCTCTCTCCCTCTCTGCCCCTCCCCTGTTCTCTCTCTCTCTCTCTCAAAAATAAATAAACATTAAAAAAAAAAAAAAAAAAAAAAAAAAAACCACGAGCCTTATGTCTTAAGCCCCAGGTCCTGAAATCCAAAAGCTCTGGTGTTCTGGTTATCCAGTGCCATGTACCAGGCCACCCCCAAAACTCAGACTTCAGTCACCTGTCCAGCTCACCAACCTGCAGTCTGGCCAGGGCTGGGCTGAGAGGCTCCTCTCTGTCCCATGCGTACCAGCAGGACATCTCAACCTCAAGGAGCCACTTCCAAAGGGCCTCACTCACATGGCCCACCTGTATTCTGAAGCCCACAAGGCCTCTCGCCTCTCACCTGGGCAGAGTGACTGTGGCAGGGGCAGCCCGATGGATAACTCACTCTTTCTGCCTCCTCTTTTCCACTTGCCCCATGTTCCCAATCAGCTATATGCACTGGACTCCTCACGTCGGGGCCAGGCTGCTTTCTGGGGAAGCCAGCCTGCCGGGTGAAGGTGGGACAGTCCTGCGGTATGGGCGTGAAGGGCTGTTCCTTGACCTTTCCTGTCTCGGGACAGCCGGATCGATCCCCCAGAGATAACAACTCCTCCGCACTTGTCATCACCAGCAGTGTCTGCACCACAGAGTTTCCCAGCTGATGCTACAGTAGCTTCCCCCCTACTTTGGTCTCCCTGTCCCCTACATTCACTCTGCTCTGTGGCCGGGATGATCTTTTCAAAGTATGATCTGAGCAGATTCCCCCGTCTCCCACTGAAAAACCTTTGAAGGCTCCTCGTGACTCTTGGGATGAAATCGCACATCCCTAGTGTAGTCTGCAAGCCTTACTCGGTACCCCCTGCCGGCCTCTTCAGCCTCAAGTCCTCCACTGGTGATGTCCCCTCCAGGGTTTCTGCACATGCTGTTCCCTCCCCTCATCAGCTAGCTAGCTCCCACTCCCAGATTTTGTCGTGGCGTATGGTTCTTTAACTGTGAGCAACTCCCAGGGCTTGGCAGCTGTCTAGGACACAGTAGGTGCTTAATAGGTACTGATAGAGAGGCACCTGGGTGGCTCCGTCGGTTAAACGGCCGACTTCGGCTCAGATCATGATCTTGTGGTTTGTGAGTTAGAGCCCCGCATCGGGCTCTGTGCTGCCAGCTTGGAGCCTGGAGGCTGTTGCGGATTCTGTGTCTTCTTCCCTCTCTCTCTGCCCCTCCCCTGCTCATGCTCTGTCTCTCTCTCTCTCTCTCTCTCCAAAATAAAATAAACATTAAAAAAAATTAAGGGGCGCCTGGGTGGCTCAGTTGGTTAAGAGTATGACTTCAGCTCAGGTCAAGATCTCACGGTCCATGGGTTCAAGCCCCGTGTCGGGCTCTGTGCTGACAGCTCAGAGCCTGGAGCCTGCCTCAGATTCTGTGTCTCCCTCTCTCTCTCTGCCCCTCCCCCCTACTCACATTCTGTCTCGCAAAAATGAATAAATGTTAAAAACATTTTTTTAAATTAAAAAAATAGGTATTGATGGAATAAATAAATCCTTCCTCGGGCACCGTGGCTCCAGCTACTTATGCCCTCACATACTTACCAGGCCTTCTTCTCCCGAGACTAGTGCTTCCCTCCTTCACAAGTTCCCCAAAGCACCAACACTTTCCATCAACATTTATTTATTCTTTCATTCATGTAACAAGCATTTTTCAAGTGCCTACTCTGTGATAGGCATTGTCCTAGGCTCTGGGGGATACAGTAGAGAACAAACACTGTTTTTGCCGTTTGGAATGTTCATTCCCCTCCCCTCCATCTATTCTTAAACTCCTACCCATCCTTCAAAACCCAACCCCAATGTCCCATTCTTTGGGAAGCCTTTCCCAGACTTCTTCCTCCCCAACCCTGACATAAAACTTCTCTCTCCCTCCACTACACCACTCTCAAAACTTGTGTGACCCATCCAATGACGGGGGACTGGGCTGGGGCTACCTAAGGAGTATGGAGTTGGGGGACAGGGCTCTGAAGGGAGAGGAAAGGACAGAGGTCTCTGCAGGAAGCTCTGTTCAGGGGCAGTGAGCCAGGGGCACAGCTGGGCCTCCAATTCCTGCCTCCTTCCTTAGGCTTCTTTTCCAGCTCCTCAGCCAACTGGCTGGAGAGAGGAATGGCCGCCAGGCACACGTTTTTGCATAGAAATGACCAAGGGTCACAAATCCCAGCTGAGCGGCTGCGTGGGGAGCATTCAAGGAGAACGCACGAGGGGCTGAGACGTGGACGTGGTGCAGATTTGAGCATCAGAACGTGGGTAAGCCACACACGAAGTCCAATTTGACTGGGCCATTGGTGTGGGGCTCCTCTAGCACAGGTGGGAGTCAGGGGCGGGGCCCACAGTGGGTATGTGACAGAGGGCCCCACAGCCCCGCCTTTGGAAGTTCCTCCTGTTATCTGACCCAAGTTTGCACACTGCAATTCCATCCCAACTCTGCATCTGTCATTTCAGGTGCCCGGGGACTTGGGTCATTCCTGCTACCACCTCTTGGTCTCTCCTCCACCAAGGGTCTGGCCCCTTACAGGGGTCACTGGCCCAGAGAGGCCCGGTAACTCCCCTGGGGCCACACAGCAAGCCTTCTGGCAGAGGGCAGCTGGAGGGCTGGGGGCCGGGTCAGAGTAGCGTAATCTCGCTGGGGGGCAGCGTAAGCCGCTTCTCCCGGGCACTGAGCAGGTTCTCCACGTGCACAGCCACCACTCGACACAGCTCCAGGCCCTGCAGGAGAGACCGTGAGAGTCCACGCACCCGCCGACGCTTCCCCGGCTCTCGCCTCGGGGTGAGGACCAGTGGCTCCCACCTTTGTCCCCACCTCCCCCAGGGTCCCGGGAGGCGTGTGGGGAGCCGGAAGGGAGAATTGTTGGGTTAATAGGCTGGAAGCGGTAAGGAAGCAGGAGATCAAGTGCCTCTGGTTTGCTTCTGGCCTTGCCGAGTGTGATCTGTGTGACCTGGGGCCAGTAGGGTCCCAGTTTACCAGGGCTTGCTTGCCTCACAGGTTGTGGTGAGGATTCCGTGAGATTTTATTACGTGTAAAGCCTTTAAAAATTAAAAAATCTTACTCTAGTCAATGAGTGGTAAGTTTCTAACTATGCGTTGCCACGGTCAACACGGGCACCCACAGCCTAGAATAAGCGGTGGCCCAGCCTCAGGGCTCCTGGATGGGGTACGGAGTAAGAGGCAGAAGAAAATTATGGCAAATCCACCCGCGTGTGGTTTTCAGACCCAGGTGGGGGTGGGATCCCCGCAGGGACTTCCGGGGGCAGGGGGCACAGGGGCTGCTCAGAGAGAAGGTAAGCATAAAGGGCAGCACTCACTGAGCTGTAACTGTCCTGACAGCTTCTGGGATCTTACCCCTTCTAGTCCGCACCGTGTCCCTATGAGGCAGACACTTTTAGACTCCATTCCACCGGCGAGGAAACTGAGGACACGGCCATGAAGCCACTTGCCCCAGACCTCACATCTGGTAGCTGATGGGGACCTGAACCCAGGTAGCAGGAGGCCCAAGGCCACACTCCCAAGTGCTCCGTGCTGACTTCAGCGGTGTCTGCCCCACCCCGGAGGGGCCACCTCTCGTAATGAGATCAGAGTACGTATGATGGGCGTCCTCTGCTCCAGTCAGTCCTCCAGCCAACCCTGCCACCCACGTGCTACGATGCCAGGCCTTACTGGGATTGTTGCACATTTGACAGGGGTGCAAGCTGAAGCTCAAGAAGAAGTGGGGCGGGTGGACCTCAGATCCCTTGGGATCCCTTCAAGGGGTAGCCTGTCAGAGGTGGGCCACACGGGGACCTAGGACTGTCGGCTGCACTGCTGCTATACTCAGACATCACCTCCTCTTAGAAGCCCTCGCTGATTACATGCCAGATAGCTCAGCTATACCTTTCTCAGCACTGACCACGGTTTACTGAAGAGATTCTTTGACCTGGGGCTCCATGAGGGTCAGGGCTGAGGGGGTCTCAGTCACTTCGGTATCCCTACAGCCAGTGCAGGGCCTGCTATGTAGAGATGTTCAATGGTTATGTGTTGAAGGAATGTGTCCCCCCCCCAACCTCGAACATGCCAAAGGCAGGGGCAGAAGTGGCAGCAGTGGGGTCTGCAAGGAAGTAGAAAAGCCAAAAAGGCCTCCTCCAACCATCCATCCAACTATCCACTTACTAAGCATTTACTACAGGCTCATTGCTGTGCTATGGACACAACACGGACAAAACAGACACAGCTCTGGCCTCTTGGGGCTGGCGTTCTGGTGGGGGAGACATAATATGTAAGCAAATAACTGATCTGCAAGCCATAATGAGGTCTACCAAGGTGGAGATAGTGATATATCAGGGAGGAGGCTCAGGAAAGCTTCTGGAAAGAGTGATGTCTGTGCTGAAACTCAAATAAAGGGAAGGAGGGAGGGAGCCCTGTAACGAGCCAGGGAAGAGCACTCGGGTGGAGGGAACAGTGAGTAGAAAGGGTCTGGGGCAGAGAGGGGAGGGCAAGCTTGGCAACAGGGAGCTGGAAGAGGCTATGGCTGTGAGCAGAGGGGAGGGGGTGAGAGCAGAGGCCAGAGAGGTGAGGAGAGGAGGGGACAGGGATGGAAAGGACCTCTAGGGCAGGGCCTGAGTCCCTGGGAAGGTTCCAAGGTAAGGTGGAGAGGCCTGTTGGTCTCCGCGGGGAGAGGACGAGGGGTCAGAGCAGGAGACAGACAGATGAGGGCTGTCACGGCAGATGCGGTTTTCTCAGGGCCAGAAAGGGTGCCGGAGGGAGGGCTCAGACTCAGCAACATTTAGAGGTCATCCAGGAGAGGGGGCAGCAGAAAAAGGAGCCCAAGAAAGAGCAGAAGGTAGGTCTGCTGTGCCGGGAGCTCAGAGAGGAGGGTTCTGGGATGCAGGCTAGGCCAGAACGTAAGGCCAGGGTGGGTGGTGAGCTTGGCAGAAGTGGGATTGGGGCGTGGCAGGAAGCAGACCGGGGAGCTCGGTCCTGAGCTGCAGGCTCTCCAAGGGGCACAGGGAGCCAAAAGGGCTCTGTTGTGTCCCTCAGAGGCAGGGCTGGGGCGGTGGGAGTTCCTCCCTCTTGCCCTGAGAAGTCAGCCCCTCCAAGGCAGGCCCTCGCGTGGGGGCTGATCCTAGGCCCAGGTCTTGAGGGGGTGTGGGAGGCTGGCAAGGGCAGCTGTGCATAGGCCCTAGCCCTGATCCCACCTGTCCCTCGGCTTCAGTCTTCTCTCTCAATGGGGTGCGAACTCTCACTCCAGGGGTATGAGACTTGGAAAGGAGCCTGTCAGTCATGCTTTTTAAGGAGCAGCCATTAATTGCTGCGAATATGGGAAGGTACAGGGCAGGTGGACCTGAGTTTCCTTGTCTATCACACGGGGACTCCCCCTCCCTCCCTTCAAACCCAGACCCCACCATCCATCTTCCAAGCCTCAGTCCATGTGAACTTCCTCAAACTTCCCGTGTCTCTGCCTCTCAACAACCCTCTATGGCTGGCTCTCTAGTGCCCTCAGGAGAATGCCCCAGATTCTTAGCTTGGCATTTAAGGACTTTCAAGACCTCCGCTGCCCTGCCCGTGTCTCCCCTGCTCCCCATCAAACTCCTCAATATACTGCAAATAACCTAGGCCCTTCCTTCCCTGCCAAGACGCCTCACTGGGAGACCACCCTAATGACCTGCAGTTCTGTGCTCAGTTGGGTTAGATCTGTCCCCAGCACTGGGCTGGACGCTGTCTGGGGCACGGTCAGGACCTGACCTACTATAGAGCCAGGCCCAGCGGAGAGCCTGGTGAGTGGAATGAAGGGAGGGGCCGGGTGACAAGGCCTGGGTGCCGGGGCTGGGTCACCTGCTCCAGCTGTAGCTGCATGGTGCGCTGGGCTGTCACATCCCCCAGGGCGATCTCCACATACGGGTAGCTGGAGCTGGCCGTGGGTCGCTGGGTCCGCGTGGACTGGATCTCCTTTAGGGGGAATTTCACCATCAGCTCCTGGAGGGGGAGGGAAGGAGACAGGCTTGTGGGTGGGACAGTCTCACCCCTGCTTGCCTCTCCCCTGAGATCACATCAGCAGGAGGCAAGTCTCGGCTGGAGTAGCAGTTCCCCAGCAACTTGCTGGGTGACCTGGGGCAAGTCGCTTTACCTCTCTGGACTTCAACAAACACTAACAGCGTGCCAGGCACTGTCCTGAATGCTTGGGATCTGAGGGTGAGTAAATGCCAGTGGTGCCCTGACCCTCACATCAAAGCTGCTTCTTAGCACCTGCCTCTCTTTGTCTGGAGCTTTCTTTCTGCCCCCAGGAGCAAACTCGGAGCACACGCAGGGAAAGCCAGAGCGATGAGAGTTAATGCCTTGATTAATGACAGAGGGCGACACGGCAGGGAGATACCCCAGCTGCCTCGCCCCCAGAACAGAGAGCATCCTCCAAGGGCGCGTTCCATGCTATCTCCTAGGCCCCCAGCTCAACTGAGCGCCAGTCCCCACAGGGGCCACTTGCTGCTAACACATTCTTCCAGACAGTGCGTTCCCAAGGTGTGGGAGGGGTCCCTTCCTGGTCTCACTTCCTCACTCCAGCATCTCCTAGAATCACCTCCAAATAAAGTCCTAACCCCCAGCCCCTCAGAATGTGACTGTGTTTGGAGGCAGGGCCTTTCAAGAGGAAATGAAGTTGAAATGGGGGCGGTCAGGGTGGGCTCAATTCAAACCTGACCGGTGTCCTTACGAGAAGAGGAAGACATCAAGGGTATGCACATAGAGAAAGGGCCACGTGAGGACACAGGGAGAAGGCGGCCATCTACGGGCCAAGGAAAGAGGCCTCAGAGGAAACCATCCCTGTCAGCACCTTGGTCCCCCACTTCCGGCCTCCAGACCAGTGAGAAATGAATGTCTGCTGCTGGAGCCCCCGGTCTGCGGACCTTGGTCACAGCAGCCTGAGCAGATTGTGCGCCGTTGGAGCGCTTTTCACGGTTGACCTTTCACCTTCACCACAGCCCCGTGGGGCGGGCACCACTATCCCCATGTTCCAGATGGACAAGTGAGGCTCGTGGTGGGGAAGAGATGTTGCCTGAGGTCACGCAGCCACACAGCTCGCCCGCCCCCCGGAAGGCAGTGCGGCTCAGAGGAGAGGGGGACGAGGGGCAGGGCCAGGCTCAGGCCACTCACATGGGTCTCGGTGCTGAGGAAGTTGAGGCCGTTCTGGTTGACGGCAAGGATGCAGGGGGCCGGCACGGCCACGTTGCTGCAGCTCTGGACGAAGAAGAAGGAGGAGCCGAACATGGGTAAGGCGCTGAGGAGGCCTGGTGTGGGGAGAGGGGGGTGGTCGGTCAGGGCAGCGGCCAGGGCCAGACTGCAGTCTGAGTTTCCCCCGGCTGTGTCCAGCGTATGGGTCCTCGCCCCGGGGCTCCCCCCACCTCTCCAGCCGCCCCAGCTGCCCAGGGCCACCCAGAGCCTAGGTGCTGCCTTGATGGCAATTTTAGAAAAATGTTCTGTCCAGGCAGGCGCTCAGCTTGGCTGGCACCGAAAATGCCTTGGTGCGAAGAAAAAGGTGCCTCCGTCCCCACCCTCCGGGCCCCCTCATCAGTAGAGCACCCCGTGATGATCTCCCCCGGCCCCAGACTCTTACCCAGAAACTGGGCACGGGCCTGGTGGGGGCTGAGCGCCTGCGTCTGCTGCCGGTGCTGACCGACCAGGTTGAGCCAGGCCGAGCCAGCCATGGTGCGGTAGAGCTGGGCCGGGATGTAGTCCTGGACCTCTCGCCTGCACGTGGAGGGAAAAGCGATCCTGAGTGGCCACCACCACGCGTGCTCCGTGCAGGGCCTCAGCCCATCCTCACCGCGGGGCAGGGTTAGGCCAAATGGATGTGATCTTTGCACCCTCCCTGGAAGGCTAAATGCTGGCTGTCTAGTGCTCGCTCAGCATCTTGGGACACAGCAGGCGCTCCATAACCCTGGCTGGTACCACTAGGCTCCCTGTTTGGAGAAGAGGGAACTGAGGTTCTGAGAAGGTCCCCGACTAGTCCTCGGTCACACAGTGACTCGGTGAACTGGGGGGCCGAAGCTTGGACCCAAGGTGCGTCAGTCCTTTGTAGCCCCGATTCCCGAAGAGAAGCCCAGGCCACAGGGGTGAGACGCACAAGGGTGGGGGAAATAGCAGGGTAGGCAGAGCAACCACCAGCAGCTGGTCAGAGATGGGGCAGAGAAGCACTGGGTCCCAGGCTGGACCCCTAGGGCCATCAGACCCCCTACTCCAGTCCCTTCTCTCGGACACACGCTGGCTCTCTCGGGGAAGCCCCCTTTTGCCTCTTGGGGCATCTGAGAAACACCAACAGCAATGCCAGCCCATCCCAGCTGCCCTGGGCTACAGACTGGGGAAAGGTTGGGAGAAAGTCTGGGGAGCCTCCTTCCCCCAAGAGACCCCTGGGGCAACAGCTTTCCTTCTTTATACTGCTCGGGTAAAGGCCTGGCATCTGGACCTGGCCTCCCTAGGTTTGGATTCCAGTTCCCCACGATTTACTGGGTAAGCTTCAGTGAGCCCGATAACCTCTGTGAGCCTCAGTCTTCCCATCTGTAAAGGGGGAAAATACAGTGTAGTTGGGAAGATTACCTGAGGTAACGCAGGCAGAGTGCCTTCCAAAAAGGAAAACTCAGTGAGATTTTTGTTTTCCAGGACTGGGGTTATAGCTTTATGTGCTCCCTTGGCCTTTTGCTTAAAATTATAATAAAAAAAGAGCTTTACATATTGAGCACTTACTGTACTACGAGCTCCTGGACAGACACCGTACCTACGTCACCTTTACTATTATTCATCCCAGGGCTTCTCGAGGTGTGGCTGAGGGTCTGGGAGGTCAGAGCCACCTGCCTAATAATGCTAAGACATTATTTGGCCTTTTCCTCTCCCGTTCTCTCACAAATGTGCAGGAGAATTTGCCAGAGGCCACATGACATGTGAGATCCCTGCAGACTGAGTGCAAAAGCACATCTGAGAATCCAACGGCCTTCCGTTAAGCCAGCTGGTAAAGCGATCTGCAAAATGTAAAACCGTGCCACTCTTCTCACTGAATTCTTTTTGGAAAACACAGCTTTTTATAAGTTGGTTGCATTAATGCGTAATATGAATTTACGCTACTTGAGTTATCCTTACTGCTCACGTTATTACAACATACAATTATTTATGTTCGAGCATAATACATTAGACTTATACTTCAAATAAGAAATCAATATTTAAATAAATCAATTTCAACTTTGACGCGGGTAAGTATATTGATACCGCAGCCCACGTACATGAAAGCTCTTTGGGGTCCTATTTTTAAGGGAGTAAAAACATTCTGAGACCAAAAGTCTTAGGATGACCGATTCATCACCTCTTTGGGGACGTCGGCTTAAAGGCTGCCTGACGCCCCAGAATTTATTTAAGGAACCTCCTGTTGTCAGGGGTTGGGGTTGCTGTTGCAGGGGACACTGAGGTGAACGCTTCTGTGGCCACAGGGTGCGTGTATCTCAAAAGCTTTTTGATCATCCCGTTTTCTCTGAGCTATGAATACCAGCCAGAAGCAACCTATTGTGGAAGGAGGCCGAGTCCCAGCTCACGCTGCGAGGCTAAAGATTTCAGCCCCAGACCCAGGCCAGCCGCTCCTTCCCAGCCAGCTTCCCAGACACCGGTGCAAGAGTAGGGCCCAGGGCCTGAAGGATGGTGGGGGGCTGCGGGGGGAGGAGGCTGACAGCTGGGCAGGTGCTCACACGCTGGGCAGGTACGAGTGGTCCTTGGCCCGGTGCTGCAGCAAAGCCAGCTTGGACACTTGCTGCAACTGTTGGTCGCTGGGCCGGCTGGCCGGCACGCTGCTGAAGAGGCCCTTCAGATAGTCGGGCAGGACCTGTGGGGGAGAATTCCACAAGGGCCTGCAGGCAGGTATGCGCTCCTGCCTTCGTGAGGGGAAGGTGGGGACACGTGCAAGTTTAATAGTTCCAGTCCCACTGGCTTCGGGGCTGGGGCAGCCTGCCCCCTCCCTGGGCTTTGGGGAATAGGCACGTGAGGGTGAGCTGTGGGGGCCATGGCATTGAGGTCCCTGTGGGAGTCCCCACAGTGGCCAGGAAAGAGTGTCGTGGACACTCTTGAATGCATGCAGCATTCAGGAATGGCCAGGGGTCCGGGGTTTCTGAAAACGGGGCACGCACCAGTTGTGCATGCTGGGGAGCACCGCGAGACCCCGATACACTAGATCTGGGGCAGGACTAGAGGATCTGCATCCTCCCAAGTTCCCAAGGGATGCTGCTGGCCCGTAGGCCGCAGCTTCACTAACCCCGTGCCCGGCTGCACAGGGCTGGTCGTCCACAGCCACAGCATGAGGCCGTGAAGGCTGAGTGGCAGTATTCTGTACCTGGAATAGCGGAAGCTTTGGCACCAGCTCGACAAAAACGTGAGCCCTCTGTCCGATCCCTCCCACCAATGTGAGCACAGGAGGGGAGAACCCAGGTTTTGGAAACTCCATGGTCCTGCCTTACCTGAATCTCAAAAGGGAATAACACGAAGACAAAAATAACAATGCCAGCAAGAGCTGGTCAGGCGTTTAGACAAGGGACAGATCGTGCATTCAGAGGAGGAAGTCAGGAGGAAAGGGGAAGTCAGAGCCGCCTCGTGGAAGAGGTGCTGTTTGGGGCGGCCCTGGCAGCGAGGACTTAGGTGAGCACAAGTGCAGGAATCACAGGGCAGATGGAGCGATGGCAGGTGGAAAGGCCCACGAATTAGGTAGTGAGGGCGACATGGTCAGACCGCACCCAAGAGTCCATGCAAGGGAGCCTGGGCATCAGGCCTAGAAATGGGGCTGGAAACATGAAGGCACCAGATGCCAAGGCTGTGCAGTCTGACTTCACACGGGGGCGCCTGGGAGGTTCCAGAGCAGCACAGTGGACCACAGGCGCTGACCTGGTTGTAGTGCATGGTCACATATAGCTCATTCTCGAACTTGAGTGGCTGATCCCAGAGCACACGCCGGAACCAGAGCATGTAGCCACCGTCCACCTGCTCCATCTCCGAGGCCACGTCCAGGATGTAGGCACAGCGGCTGAGCGGGCACACGTGCTGGCCTGTGGAGAGCCGGGGGCGGGTGGACAGCCTATGTGCAGACCCCCGGCGAGGCCGCGGCCCCACTCCAGGACACGGAGTCCTCCCTAAAGCAGAGCGTGTTTGTGGAACAGGGTGCCCAGTGTTTGTGGAACGTCGATGACCAGGGACGGGAATAACTCCAGTCAAAGCTGCAGCCCACCGAGGTCTTGGAAAGTGCCCTGGGTTCTGCTCAAAGGAAGCCCGGCCCCCTCCCAGAGGACACTGGGGACAAGGAGAAGCACAACAGACTTCAGGTCATGAGACCAATGGGTGCCTTTCTCCAGAACTCCTTCAGGAGAGACCTCTCGCCGGGTTCCTGGAACGGGCGGAGGGTGGGGAGGACTGGGGCCTGCCAGTGAGGGGGATCTGAGTCTGTGAGGGACGTTTCAGTTTTTCCTTCTTGCGTTGACATTTCTGCTCCCCATTCCGTATCTTCAGTAACATCGTACTGAAGAAGGGACGTGTCATGACGATAAAGCCCAGACCCTTGAGGCCAATCTGCTGGGGTTTAAATCCCGACTGTGTGTGGGGCTCCCGGGTGGCTCAGTCGGTTGAGCGTCCGACTTCGGCTCAGGTCACAATCTCACAGTTAGTGAGTTCAAGCTCCGTGTGGGGCTCTGTGCTGACGGCTCGGAGCCTGGACCCTGCTTCAGATTCTGTGTCTCCCTTTCTCTCTGCCTCTCCCCTGCTCACACTCTCTCTCTTTCAAATTTAAAAAAAAAAAAAAAAAAGGAAAAAAAAAATAGGATATAAGCTCCCTGAGGGCAGGGCACACATGCTCCCGGCTGAACAGGCCCGAAAGGGCAGAGGCAGGAGTCAGGGAGGGCACAGTCCTCCATGAACTTCGGGTCTGGTAGGCAAGACAAACATACAGAGCTGGGGGTGCTTGGCGCACAGGAAATTTCTTACCCAAGGCAGCAAGGGCTTCCTGGAGGAAGTGGCATCTGACCTGGGCCTTACAAGGCCGGGCCCAGTGTGCTCAGTCCTCCTGACCGCTCACCTCGGTTGGTGACAACGAAGATGACGTACTCGCTGAAGGCCTCGGGGCGAGTCAGAGCCATCTCAGCACAGATTTCTTCCACCACGTCCAGGGCCACCTGCAGGAAGGAAGGTGAGGCTGTGCCAGCCAAGCTGATCTCTGTCCTCCTAGTCCACCCAGGCCCCGGGAGCCCAAGCACAGAGTTCCTCAGGCCCTCTGCAGGGACACAAAGGATCCTCTGAGGACTGCCAATCAGCCTCATGCAGGGAAGGAGCACCGTTTTTGGAGTCTGAGAGACTCAGGGTTCAAATTCTGCCTCTACAGTACGACTCTGAGCCAGGTCCACCCCAGAGGCTGAGGTGCCCCGACCCCTCCAGCACCTGCCTGCCAGAAACATTCCCTCACTTACGGTGCATGTTTTAATTTTGAGGTGGCGTTCAAGGCCTCCGGGGAGAAGAAAGAGCTGCCTCTTGGAACTGCGGCCCGCCTGGGACAAAGAGAAGGGAGGAGATGAGAGAGGCTAGGACTTGGGACCTGGGCCAGCAATTGTCCCCTGCCATGTTAGTCCCTGAGCCAAGGGGCTCTGGACAGGCTTGTGCAGGAACACTTGTGCACCTGGACCTGATAGGGCCTGACGGCACATCTCTGAGCAGTGAGTGCACACGGGGTCTCTGGACAGGGCTCATGTCTCACACTCATCCTGACGTGCCCCCACCCCCCACCCCCCACTCCACGCTCACCAGCATGGCCCGAAGCTCCATGCTGCTGGGGAGCTCCACGCGGCCACCGAAGCGCAAGGTTTTCTGCACGTTCTGCTCACAGGCCTTGGCAATCCCTACAGAAACAGGGAGTCAAGGCCTTGGCCGGGGTAGGCAGCGGGGCAAAGAGGCTCTTCTGGCCACCAGCCATGAGCCCACTGGCTTCTCTCCACAGCCTATGGGGCATTTACTCTCCTGTTTGGTAGCTGAGGAAGCAGCTCAGGGAGGGACGGTGATTTGCCCAAGGTTGGAGCTGGAGAGCTGGTTGAGGTTAAGAGCTGCATTCGAACCCACAGCTCACGTGGTTAAAGCCTTTTGGCTAGCCCACAGTCCCCTTGGCTGCCTAGGAGCCTTGGAAATAGCCGTCACCTGCAGCTGTTGACTGGCGGGGTATGTCCCCAACAGGCTGCGTGGCTATGGTAATGTGGTTGTGCCCCTGCCGGCTGAGACCCCCTTGCCAACCGCCCTCCCTCACTCAAGAGTCCAGGGCAGAAGATTCCACCAAGTTTCTCTGTTTCTCTGTATTAAATGTGCCCTCACCCTGCTCTGGGGAGGTCGAGGCAAGAGTTCTAGGGCACATTCTGCTGTCTTCATGGGTCTGGGAGCCCTGCCTCATGGAGCTGGGTCTATTCATCTTAGACTCTGGGAATGTTAACCAAATCAAAGAGGATGATTCATGGATTGCCTGGGTGGCTCTTTCAGGTAAGCGTCCGACTCTTGGTTTTGGCTCAGGTCGTGATCTCATGGGATTCATGGGATCGAGCTACACATAGGGCTCTGTGCTGACAGCACGGAGACTGCTTAGGATTCTTTCTCTCTCTCTTTCTCTCTCTCTCTGTGCCCCTCCCTTGCTGGTGTGCACGCTCTCAAAATAAATAAACTGAAAAAAAAAAAAAAAAGAGAGAGAAGGATTCAGAGGCAGACAAATTGAGGTTTCCTATCTTCTTCATGACTGCCATGAGGATCACAGAGCCCTAAACATTTTTAAGGGGAAATCCAGGGGTTGCTTCGGAAACAAGGGTGGGGGTAAGGCCGAGGACCGGCCCCTTCCCTCCATACTTTTAGAGTAGAGAGGCTGAGACCCTGCCACCAGCTGGGCCTCACCCCTGCCCAGACCCACCCAAGACCCTTGTTGATTTGCAATGGCCAGAGAAGCAGGGCCTCAGCCCATACTCCAGGCCCTGCCGCCTCCTTCCTTCTCCCACATGCCACACATTCCCACCTCTAGGCCTTTGCTCCTGCCACTCAGTCCACCTAGAAATCCCTTCCATGTGCTCACTACCCAGGGCCACACCTCCTCCAGGAAGCCTTCCCTGACATGCCACTCTCTGCGTTAGATCGGATAACCCATCACATCAGCCCCTGTGGGACCCCTGCAAATGTTTGGGGACAGAATTAATACTAGTAAACATGTGCATGTGAGGGACCAAGCCCTCTACGTTTCTGCGCGCTGCTGGCTTCCCAGCCAATCCCCATGAAGACAGGCCCCTCACCCTGGAAGGGCAGGCCCGGAGTCCGGCTCACATCTTGGAGGAAGCGAACAAGGTGTGGCTGGAGGACCTCGGAGCAGCTGTGGTAGGCAGCCACGATATACAGCAGCCTCCAGCCTCGCTGGCAGCTGTCCCTGCAGGAACACACACACAGGGACACACTGCGGGTGGCCACAGCCCTGGAGGGCCATGCCAGGAGTCTCCAGGACGGGGCTGGAGTTCTTTGGCTCTCGGGCAGCTCCTGTCTTGTGAGGATGCTCCTCCTTGGCCAGTGAGAGGAGGGCGGGTGGGCCCCAAAGCCATGCAGGAGGTACGATCTGCTCGGGAAGCCAGGGTGGGAGATAGGGAGAGTAGGAGATGAGGCCCTTGACGTGACACGCCGGACATGTACGCATGCGCGCGCGCGCACACACACACACACACACACACACACACACCCCACGAGGATTCCCCGGTAGAATCCCTCTGTGGAGGCTCCTGGGTGAAGGTCCTTGAAGGAGGGCAAGGGGGTGCCTGCTGGGACTGTGCAGAGTAGAGGTAGGGGAGGCCTGGGCATGTGAAGGGACAGGGGGATGTGCTGAGTGCTTCCAGAATTCCTGGGGGGATAGAGAGCAAGTGGGGGAGGTAGAGTAGACGGGGACAGGAGGATGGTTCTGGCGGTAACAAGAACATCACACACTGGGCACTTGCTGGGTGCTCATCCCGCAAGACACGGTAATTCACCTTCACACTGCCCTGGATGTGAGGCTTTCATCTGTGGGGACCTGCTGGTGTCTGGGGACGGCATTTGGGCTCCTTTAAGAAAACACTCACGCCTCCCTAGGTCACTGTGGTTGGGGGATGGGCATGGGAGCCAGGTCTGACCAACTAGAACCCTGCAGTCCGCTGGCCTCGATGATGTTTGGTTTAGGGATGGTTATCTGGTCCAGGTCTGGCCAATTAAGGGTTCGGTCTTCCTTTGGATATGGTGATTGGTTTAGGGACAAATATGTGGCCCAGTACTAGCCAGTCAAATCTCTGTGTCCTCCAGCCATTGTGGTTGACTCAGGGATGGCCACGGGACCAAGTAAGCCAATAAGACTGGATTGGGTCATTTTTTGCTACAAATATTGGGTCAATCTTGCTTTCCCTAGGATTACTGAGCTGGAAAATGTGTCTCCAGAGCTGGTATCTTACCAGCATATTGGAGATACTACTTAAGAACGCTATCAACACAGAGAGAAGCAGATCCAGAATATAGAGAAAGACGGCTTCCTAATGACACTTGGATCCAGCTATGCCTGAATCCACGTTTGGACTTTTTAGTCACCTGAACTCTTTTGCTTAAACCAGCTTGAACTGGGCTTCTGTCGCGTGCAACCAGGAACCTGGGCATACACATTACTGCTGCCGTTTTACAAAGGAGGAAACTGAAGCTCAGAGGACAACGGCTTGTCCCAGACCCGGCAATTCCAAGTACATGTACTCTGCCTACTGAGTGAAGGAGAGAATGAGGGGGGAGAATCAGGAGGGAAGGCCTGGGGAGGTGAGAGACTGAACTGGCCCCTCCTACAGTGAGGACACAGAGTGGGGACAAGAGGGCAGAGGTAAAGGCCCAGCTCACTCACTGCTTGGTGCTGGTGTTGTCTGTGATCTGCTTCACAACCTGGCAGTAACACTCGTCCCGCATGACTTCATGGTCCCCACACAGCTGAAGGAGGGCAGGCCAGGTCACATGCCGAGGCCATGCCAGGGCCCACACCATACACATCAGGCACACGAGAACAGGGTGAGCACCTGGAGAGAAGCCTGGGGTCCCTTCCCCAGCCCCCACCCCACCTGCAGGATGTACTCCTCTCTGGGCTTCCCACCCCCGTGTCCTGAAACTTTGACAGATGGGGAAACTGAGCCACACAGCAGGAAAGGAAGCATCTGACAAAATCGGCTGGACTGACCTTCAGGAGGGTGTAAAGCACGTCCAGTTCGCTCTGGCCCTTCAGCGGGGCATCGCCCATGAACCTCATCACAGCTGTAGGAAAGACCTGTCCCACTCAGGCCACCAGACACCCAGCTGCCCACTCACCCCAGGGCATCCCAAGGTTGGGTCTATCTCTGGGAGGCCATGGCCAAAGGCCGCTGGGAGGCTCCTCTTCCCTTAAAGGGTCCCCAGGTCTGAGTTGAGGAGAGGGGAAGACTCTGAGGGCCAGAGAAGTGGGATGAGCAGGGTCACACAGTGCTGGATCCCCCCTGACCCAAGGCCCTGGCCACAGTCCCAACCCCACACCTAGGAACATGTCGGTGGCCATCTTGTTGAGGCTGCTGTCGCTGAGCTCGATGAGAGATTCCTGGAGCGGGGTCTGTGGGGGGAGGGAGGGTCCGTGTCATGATGGCGGACGGACAAGTCAGAAAGAGGAGGGCCACACGAGACAGGAGAGTCCCCCTCACAAAAAAGGACACAGGTTTGACAGTGGGACGGATGCTGCTCCTGGGAGGAATCCAGGCCCTTGGGCTGCTGAGGGCTGGGAGGGGTCCCACTGAGGACAAGACTGTTTGCCCGAGGGGCCTGGGAGGGGGCTCTGGCGTCATCATTTTACAGATGGGGAAACAGGCCTGGGGCTGGACACCTTGGTGAAGCAAAGCATGTCTTCCAAGGTTCTAGACTCCCGACCCTCCTTGGATTTCAGCCTGAGGCCATCCCTGCAACAGGAAACAGGTGCTACTGACAAGTCTTGTCTCCGAGCCTTTGGCTACATCCTTTTGCCACACAGAATGTTCTTGACCCAACGTCAGTCAACCAGGCACGAAGGCTCCCATGGCCCCCAGAAGCGGAGGCCGCAGGCGACCTCACATCGGGGTGGTTTCTCATCCCCCTGCCAGAAGTGGGGTCTCCCCGCCTTGGATGGCTGGGAGAAGCCCCAGAAAGACCCTCCCCTCCTCACAGTGAGGATAAGGGGTGGGGCCGCCACTCACTGGGGTCTCCTCCGAGGGTCTCGGAAATACTTCTGGGCAAACTCAAGCATCGTGTACGGTGGGAGAGTCAGGCCGTCCTCCGCACGGTCAGGGGAGCCAGCCCTGACTGGGGGACCCTGCGGGGAGGGCCAGAGCTAAGAGGGCCTGCCCTGCCACACCCGGTCACACCTGGTCACACTCAAGGATGACTCTGGCCAGACCCTCTCAGGCTGCCCGCCACCCCACCTGATCCGGCCCCACCGCCATTCACTTGTCCTGACACCCTCTGCCTGGTCACACCTACCACATGTCCAGCTGCCCCCCTGCCCCCCAGCCCTGCCACATCTGCCCCCACCCCCACCATACACATCCCATCCTGGGGTTGGCCTCCCCAACTGCTTAGTCCTAGCTGACCCTGCCCCTCACTTCTTAGTTTTACCTCACTCCACCCCTCACTGGTTCCATTCCACAAGGCTGACCCTGCCCCATTTGGCTGGCCCCACCCCCTCCCAGGTCGACCACCTGCTGGCCCCCAGGCTGGTCCTGCCCCACGGGCCTCATCACAACCCTTCTGCTGACCCCCACCATCTTTACCCCATTTGGCCACACCTCCAACCACCTCTGGTCAGATGCCATGGGTCACACATCTGGCTAGCCCTACCAAGTTCGCCCTGTCCCGGCCAGGACGACCTTGCTCCTGTCCACCTCCACAGTCGGGCTGACCACCACCCACCCACCCCCGCTGTCTCAGCCCCATCACCTGGCCCTGCCGGTCTCACCTCTCTCCTGCGGCCCACCTCCCGTGCGGCAGCCGTGGAGGCCACCGCAGCGGCCACCGCAGCAGCACGGCCCCGGCCAGGCTCAGCTGGCAACTGCAGGAAGTCAGGGGCGGCCGCAGGCTGCACCAGCTCAGAAGGGAAGCGGCCCACACGCCCGTGGATGGTCCCAAACCTCCAGCCTGGGGGGGGGAGGGGAGGTAAAGGGTCTGAGACAAACAGGAGGGTCTCGTCTTGGGACTCAGGGGACCCTCTAGGTATACTCGAGCACCTTCTTGACCCTGCCTCAGTGCTCTGTGAGGGAGGCATGTCACGGAGCCTATCTGCAGACGAGGAAACAGGGGAAGGGGAAGACATTCCCTCATCGGGAGATGGAGCAGAAAACACGGTGCTTGTAGACTCCCAGGCAGAGAGAGAGAGACCTGGGCCACATAGGTGGGAACACGAATACTCATGGAGACCCCACATCCAGATATGGAGGCAGAGAGCTGGGCTAGGTGGCCACCAGGAGGACCTGGCTGGCCAGAGCAGGCACCCGAGGAGACCTGGCCGGGCGAGACCCCCCTGGGGCACCGAGAAACCCCCACGGAGCATCTGCAGTGTGAATGCATGAAACCGGGGCAGACTGTTTAGCTTTTCCAGGTTTGGGAGCATTGGAGACCGGACCGGGGGGATCGGGGATATCCACCAAAGTCAGGGCCTCTGCGCCGCAGCTCCTCCAAGTACACGACCTTCTTGCGGACCACGCATCCGGCACTGTAGCCTGGGGGTGAAGTCTGTATCAGCACCTGGAGGGAGGCCCCCTTGCCCAGCCTCCCCCTCCCGTACCCGCTCTGTCCCACGGCCCTGACCCATTCGAGGTGGCTCCAGGGGCTGCAGATGAATGATGTCGCCCTTGTGGAAGGCCAGCAGGGCCGGGTCCTCGGGCAGGAAGTTCCTCACTGCGACCACGTAGTCTGAGTCCTGCGTCAGCCAGGGGCAGGGTGAGGGGCTGCAGTCCCATCCCCCTCCTCCCAGAAGCCTGGGGCCACTCCCCTGCTCCTCTCCTCCATAGGTATTCCTTCCTGATTCATCAGGGAAGGGAACATTCCCCAGGTGAGAGAGGAAAGGGCGTTGGACAAGTAGAAGGGGGGCCATGTAAAGCACTGGAGACCTGAATCAGATGAACCCAGGCACCAGAGTCCACGCACAGGGCTTACCCATTCCATCCCTCACCTGAGCTTCCCCACTGGGGCCAGGGACCCAGCACCTGAGGAGGGGGGCATCTGTAGGGCGATCCTGACCTTCTTCAGCTCCAGGATGAAGTCATCCACCAGGGTCTTGACCTGGTGGGCTCGGGCTGAGAAGAGGATGACCTTCTCGCTGGCCAAGTTGAACTCCAGCATGTTCTGGGAGGGGATGGTCACAAACAGGATATCCGCAAAGCTGGAGAACGGGAAAGTGGCATGAAGGCAGGGCTCCCTGGCCAGAGGTGCCCTCCTCCCCACCCATCCTTCTCATTCTGCCCTGTACCATTCCCAAAGCCCAGCCCCGCCTCAGCCCCCCTGCCCCTGCCACCGGGGGACCTGACAACTTGCCCAGCCTCCCCTCCCCGTCCTGCCTGTGGCTCCAGCTCACTTCTCATCACCCTTTGAACTGACACTCCAGCCCTCACTACCCTTTGCCTTTCTCTCTTTTTTTTGTTTTTGCCTCTTGATCCAACCCCCCTGGTTTTGCCCACACACGTATCTCTTTCACCCACTGACCAAGTTCTCTGCATCTGTCACGCGACCGATGAACAAGGCTCTACTCCTGTCCTTGTGTGACAGAGAACAAAAGGGGCTGCTGGCAGGGGAGGGGGCCCAAGGACTCAGTGAGGTCTTATGTCAGAACACCCTTCCCTTCCCGGCTGCACTAAAATTTGGCTGTTCACAACACAGACACCGTTCGCTGCACAGTGAGCTCTGTGAGGGCAGGGCTGAGGTGTGGTCTGAAAGGCAGGAGAGGGTAGTAATGGGCTCCCAGCTCATCCGCTTCCTGGCTGACCTGAGAGCAACTTTTCTCACTGAGCCTCGGTTTCCCCATCTCTAAAATGGGCTTGCTTATAGGGCTTGGCACAGAGCCTGGCACATCACAGGCACTCGGTAACTGGCTGGGAAAGAGTCAGTGAGGAAATGCTAATGCCAGTCCGCTAACCCCGTCTCCAGCTGACCCCATTCTCGCCTGCCTGCCTCCCGGTCACCTGTACGTGCGCAGAACCTGCAGCTGCCCACCAGCCTCCCGGCTGCCCTTGACCATCCGCAGGAGTTTGATGCCCACGTGGGACACAGCTAGGATCTGCACGCCAGTGCCCACGCTGCCCTGGGGTGGGGATAAGGGACATGTGAGAGTCTCCTAGCCTCATCCCTGAAGCCTCTGGGTGAGCAGGGGCTGGCAGGGGGCTCGCACCGTGGCTGGGAAGAGGCGGGAGAAGTAGACCTCCCAGCTGTCGCGTGCGGTGCTGACCACGGCCCGCTTCACACTCTCTGTTGCCAGCGGCCGCTGCGTGTCCAGCTGGTTCTGGGCTGAGGGATGCCAGGTCAGGTCAGGGATGGGTCTCTCCCCTCCCCCGCCAGCCCACATTGCAGGGAGGGAGGCTGACACCCAGCAAGAACGTATTGGAAAAGTGTGTCCTCACTGGCTACACTGGGAAACTAAGATCCACGGACAGACAGGATGACTAGGGCCACACGCTGTGTTAGGCAAAACTGAACTCAGAGTGGCAGCCTGGCCATGGAAGAGGCCAGGGGTGTCTGGGAGGCAAATGGGGCTGGGTTCGTCCTCTGGAAAGGGCCGGCTTGGCTTTGGCCGGCTGTGCCAGCAACGTCCCTTCCCTCCCCCTGTGGTACCAAACAGGGCCTTCATCTTGAGCCTCTCGTCCTCGGAGATGCGCACGCAGGCCTCGGACAGCGTGTCGTGGACGATCTGTGGGAAGGGGCCAAACGCAGGGAGCTCGTGGGACCCCCCCCCCCCAACCCCAGCTGGGAACTCAGGCTGGACGGTTCCAGGGTGAGTGGGAATGTAGAGGGTCCTATTGGCAGAGCAGTGGGGTCATCTGTGTGAATCAGATCTCATTTACTGAGGACCCTCCCCTTTCTCCTTCCTCTTTTCCACAACCAGGGCTGCCCTTCCTAGGCCTCAGTCTCCTCATCCACATGGTAGGGCTCGGATTTGACTTCTGAGTCCCATCTAACGCAGACAATCTGTGTGTCTGGTTAAATCGAACCGTGGGCTTGCTGACCTTGTCCATGAGGGTGGGAAATTCACTAGAACAACCTCCCATCCTCACTGTGGTCAAGGACCCCAAATCTAAGAGTACAAAAGTGAAATCAGCAGACGGCTAGTCTATGTACCCATTGCCCTGATGAGTACACCAAGCCAGAAAGGGAAGAGAAGTCCTCACCTGCCGGAACAAGAGGTCTAGCTGCACAGGGTGGCTGTAGCTGTCCTTGGGGTAAAACACCTGCGGGATCGGGGCTCCCGTGAGGCCCTCTGGATAGTCCCCTCACTGTGCCTCACACTCGGCCCCACCCCCAGCCAGATACGGCTGGCTCCATACCACCAGAGCCCCTGGCTCTGACTCTGCCCTCTGGCTCAGACCAGGCTCCTGTGCCCCCACTCCCGCCCCTCCTCCCCGCTCTCTGCCAGGGAGGGGGCCCTGCCCCCATCAGCCCCTGCTTTGGCTCCACCCTGGCCGGGTACCTCTTTGCGCAAGAAGATCCGCCAGGGGGCATCCTGGTAGCCGTAGTAGTTGGGGTTGACTAGGCGGTGCAGACGCGTCTGCAGGGGTTCCTCGGGGGGCTCCAGTGACCGCGAAGGTGCCACTGGGGAGCACAGTGAGTGGGACAGGCATGAGTGAGAGAGGCAGGGCTGATGAGGAAGGGGACAAAGGGGCGACCTCTTGTCGGGGAAGGGGCAGGGGCTGGGTGCTCTCCCACACCCCAGGCTGTACACATACCAATCCTGAGGGCACACCTGTACAATCCTACCACTCAACCCTGGCTCAGTCCTTCATTTGACACATACATGCAACACCCTCGTATATGCAGCAGGTCTGTGCTAAAGGCTGGGGGTACCACGGTGAACATTATAGACAAAGAGCCTGCCCTTGTGTTTAGAGTCTCGTGGTTAAGTGTAGGTAGAACAGACAATTAAGAAACAACAAAGCTCTCAATTCTAGGAGCTGGGCTGGAAATAAATGTGGGCTAGCCGGGAAAGAGTCTAGGGGCTGGCCTGTGAGGGTCCTTTGGTCTCGGTGATCTGGCGTACCTCTCTGGGAAGACACTGAGCCAAGACTTGAATGATGAGAAGGCATGCAACGATCTTTTGAGGAAGAGCATTTTAAGCAGAGCAAGTGCAAAGGCCCTGAGGTAGGAGTGGGCTTGCTGTGTTCCAGGAACTGTGTGTGCCAAGGGGATAGTGGGAAGGGATGAGGTTGGGAAGGTGGGCAGATCATGCAGGGTCTCATAGGCCATAGTGAGGAGTCTGGAGTTCATCCTTAGAGTCACGGGAGAATTTCTGGCACGGACATGATGCGAGCTGATTTACATCCGTTAAGATTCACTGTAGTTACCATAGGCAGAGAACGTAAAATTAGGGTTCCAATGGTGATGCTAGGAGGGCTGGTTTAGACACTTGATCTGACACTTTTGAACTGTGTGATCATGGTCAAGTCACTAACCTCCCTGCGTCCGTTTTCCATCTGTAACATATAGACAAGAGTAGTACTTCCTTGAAAGATTTTAGTGAGGATTCAGTGAGGCCAGAGTGGGCCTGGCCTGAAGTCAGTGTTATTTAAGTGCTGGCACACTTACACAAGTGTCCACCTGGTACTTCCACGTGGGCTCGGGGACACAGACACACGCACGCCACTGACATGTAGCCCAGGACGCACCTGTGCTCACACAGCCTTCCTCATAAACTCGGACAGCAGCCCTTTTGCCCCTCCTCCCCTCCTGGCCCCTCACCTGGAGTGGGTCCTATGGATGGCCGTGGTGTGCTGGTCACTGGCTTCACCAAGGCCACGGCCTCTCTAGGCACCTGTCCCCACCACAAAGAGAGCGCTCAGGGGGCAACAGGTCTTAGCTCACGGGGGCAGCTGGTGGCTGAAGCTCTCCAAGGCCCCGCTTTGTCTTTTGCTCTGCTTGGGCCCAGCCAGAAACTGCCCCTCACCTGGCTGCCAGAGGCTGCCGCCGGGTGGCCCATCTGCCCCTTGAGGATCATCAGCGCCTCCTCGTGGGGGTCTGGCCGCTTCACGAACACCTTTCCGCCATCCTTCCTGGTGGATTGGACATGAGTTTCTTCTTCCCAGCCACAAATTCCTATGACAGGGAACTTCTTCCTCCGCCCCCCTCCCCCGACCCCCATCATTACACATGAGAACCCAGAGAGGATCAGAGACTGGCCTGAGATCACACAGCACAACCTAGAGAGCAGCAGTCTGGGCCTTCCCCTCTGCCTAAAGGGCTCATCTAGATCATAAACAAACTCACTCCCTAAAGGTTGCTGCTAACTGGGTAGATGGCCACACTGCTAATGGGCACTCAGGCACGGTGAGGAGGCCACTCGTCCAGAGGGCTGGAGGGCTGGGGTCGGGGCACAGCTGACCTGAGGGCCTCGGGCCGGCCTCCCCGGGGAGGATGCTGGTACTGCCTCACGATGTTCTTGATCTGCTGTGTGGGCTGCGGGAAGTGCTCCGAGTTGAGTGTTGAATACCGGACCAGCTCCGGGCAGGGCGAAGCTGTGGGCAAGGGGCGGGGACAGGATAAGGCCACAAGGAGCACAACCACACCCCCAGTCCTGTCCTGGGAAGCCCCCACTGCTGGGATAGGACACTCACAGGTTTCTGGACAAGCCCGGTCCTGAGCTAGAATGGGGGCAGCCACGGGCTTGGTGGGGGCCCTTGGGGCCTTGGCCAGAGGGGCCGGGGCCAAGGGCTTTGGAGTGGAGCGCAGGAGCACGGGTTTGGCTGGGGGTCCCGTGCCTACAAACTTCGGCCGCGCCTCTGGCGCTAGGGCTTTCTGCAGAGAACAGGGAAGAAGGTGCGCTTCCTGGGACACATCAGCCCGTTCTCAGGGACCCCGTGCTTGCCCAGGATGGGCTCAGAGAGGCACCATGATGCCCTGGAGCAGCGCAGTGCTCACCTGGGCAAGCCGGGCTCACCTCTGGGAGCAAGGGCCTTGGGGCGGGACTCAGGGGCTGCTGCTGGAGTGCCATGGCCTGCAGGGTCATCTCCCGGGCCTGGGAAGAGGTGGTGGTGGTGACCAGGCGGGCCCGTGCTCAGGGCACCTCCCGCAGCCCAGCCAGCACTCACCAGTAGCACGGCCTGCTTGTGGATGAAGGCCTGCTGCAGAGCCAGCGTGGAGGCATCCAGGCCTGGGACTGGGGGAGCCAAGTCGGAGGGCGTAGATCCCAAGGGGTGAGAGATGGAGGGAAGTGGAATTCCCTATCTAACCCCCACCCTGCCGTTGACTCGCCCCCACCACACCCATGGCTGCCCCCATTGTCGCCTGTGAAGGAGCCCCGAGAACCAGCGGTGGGGGGGCCTCCTCTTTGCCCAACCCTGGAACCACCCTGGCGGTAGGCACTGACTTGGCTTTGGCTTTGGCTTTGGCTCTGGGGGTCTCCTGGGGGGGTCTTCAGTGCTGCTGCTGCCACTTTCACCAGGCCGGCCTCCCCCTTTCATGCGGTAGGCAATGGCTGTTGGCTTCTCCAGGTCCTGGGGACAGCAGATGGCTCAAGTGTCTGCCTCAATGCCATACTCCCGAGGTTCCAAGGCAACGGGCACCTGACACCGGCCACCTCCTCTGTCCCGGGGGCCTCCCGCCAGCCCAGTGTCTGCTCCACGCCCAGCCCCTGCCCCTGCAGCATCCCAGGCAGTACCCCCACAGCCTTGCAAACCCCCAACCCATTCTGCCCTCCACGGAGGAGTAAACAGGTTCAAAAAGGAGCTGTACCCTGCTCAGGGCCACATATCATGCCACGCAGGGGCTCCTGGGAGTTCCCAGAATGAGTAAGGGTGCCGGTTCTCACCAGAGGAGGGGGCTGAACCTTCAGCCGTGGGTCCTTCTGGGGTCCCAGCCAGGAGCCTCCCTAGTCATGAGGACACCCTCGTTTGGCCCCCAGGAGACCCAGATGAGACAAACCACTCCCAGGCCCTGGCTGGGAGAGGCTCCTGTGTCACCCTGTGGGTGTGTGACTTGATGTGTACATGCGGTCCCAGCTGTCTGCAAACATCCCATCCCAAGCCTACCGCATCCCCGTAGGACAGCACGGGGTCGAAGAGGCTGTCCAGGTAGCAGTCCAGTCCCTTGTGGGGCACAGAGGGTTCTCCAAGGCTGTCTGAGCCTGGTGTGTGAGGGAGATAGAAAAGTCAAGTTATTTTCTCCTGCTGATCACCCTGTACAGCCCCCAGGATCCCTCCCCACCAGAGACAGTGGCCACTGCTGGTTGACCTTGGTGGGTCGCTGTCCCTCTCCGGGCCCCAGTCTCCCCATTTGTACCGTCCTCGTTGTGGCTGCAGTACCCATCGGAGTCAGCCACTTTGGGTACATGTCCCTGGGGCTCCGGTCTGGTGGGAGTGTCCGAGTCTGAGTCCCAGCTGTTCCCAAACACCCTGTAGGGAAGGGGGACAAGGAGCAGCTGACCTCCCGCGAGATCATGGCCCTCCCAGAATCACCACCCCCCACCCCCTCCACCACCATGTTCTCCTCTGGGCCCTGGAAACAGCTGACTCTCCTCCTTTAAGAATGGGGTGCCTGGCTGGCTCAGGCAGTAGAGCATCTGACTCTCGGGCTCAGGGTTGTGAGTTTGAGCCCCACATTGGGTGCAGAGATTACTTAAAGCCTAGGTTTAGAACTCAGCTCCTAGCCAGCAGTTGGGAGGGGAGCACTGCGCTGGGAGAGGCCATCTGCACGAAGGGTTCAGGTAGCCACCTACGCTCTGGGGCCGCCCCTGCCGGCCACGGGCCCTTCTGCACCCACAATGAAGTAAGACTTCTGTCTCGGGAAATCCCTGAGCAGCTCTAGATCCGCCACCAGGTCCAGCACGTAGTCATGGCCTGCCAGCTCTGCCCACTGGACCCCATTCTTCATGGCCACTGTCCAGCCACGCCAGCCATCTGTCAGCCCCCTGGTGACAGCACATGGAGGGACAGAAATGAGGGATGCAGCCAACAGGTACTGCCTAGGAAAACCCTGGGACATAAGCCAGACCCCAAGCATGACCACAGCGGACCCCACGGGGGATCTGGTGTTCTGCCCCTCCCTCCCCTCCTTCCCAGGTTCACAAGCATGTGCTGGGTGGGGTATTCCAGGTGCCGACCTGTGCCTCAGAATGTCTCCAGCCACTTCCTCCCCCGTGCTCCAGGAGTGCACCGGGCAGGAGAACTGGTCACCTGGGGGAGCAGCAGGTGCTGGGCTCAGCCAGGATGCATCTGAGGTCCAGGCCTACTGCTTCCCCACCTGCACCCTGCTCTTAGGCCTCCCCACTCTTGTCCTGGACCCTGGATCCGCATCCTCGAAGCCCCAGCTCCCTTCCCCCATTCTAGGTCCAGCCCCCACACCCACATGCTGACCTCTTTCCAGAGCCACACCCAGAGGGCTCCTCCCCACTCCAGAACACCCCACGGCTTCTGCTGGGGCCCGTGGACTCCAGGTGCCCCTTTGTGCAGGATACAGGGAGAAGGGAAGGCAGCACAAGGTGTGGAGAGGACAGCTCAGCTCACCGTTGAAGCAGCCCACATCCAACGCCATGTTGGCCTTCTCCTGGGTTGCTATCCACTCGAGCTGGGTCGGGGGAAAGGTGCGGGCTGCCCCAGAACCCTGCTGTTGGGCCCGGCCCATGGCCTGCATGAGGCGGTGTTGACACACAGCCTGGAAGCCATTCCGCCCGTAATCAGACACAAACCTGATGGGTAAGAGTTGGAACCAGGATGAAGAGGGATCTGTGGCTAGGCCAGGATAGACAGGGATTCTAAGTCTAGTCTGACGGAGGCCCAGGCTAGTCCAGAGCTCTAAGGTGAAGCTGAGAAGGCCCCAGCTCTGAGGCTAGATCAGAAGGGTCCCGGGCTATGGTCCAGAGCTCTGGGATGATACTGAAGGGGTCCCAGGACAGCCCTGAGGTCCAGGACTAGGCTGAAAGGGCCTCTGGTCAGTCTCAGAGTTCTGGGGCTAGACTAAAAAAGATCTCAGGCTATCCCAGAGTTCTAGGACTAAGCTGAAAGGGTCCCAGGCTAACCAGAAGTATCTTAAGCCGGCACAGAGATCCAAAGGATAGGCCAAAGAGGTTCCAGAAAGGCCCACCAAAATTTGTTGGAGCAAAATGTCATTGACAGGCTGGGGGCTACAGCAGGGTATGGGCAAGAACTTGGACTCTGGAAGACTCTGCCTTCCATTCCTTCACCAAGCATCCCTGTGCGGTCATCTGCCCTCTCTGAGCCTGCCTCCAAGTTCCCACCTATACAGGAGATGACCGTGAGGGTTCAGCTTGGCCCAGGACCAACAAGCCTGATCCCTGCCAGGGCAGGTGATCCACATACCTGGCTTCCTGTCCCCCTTCCTGATGCTGTCGGGCCTGGCCAGGAGCAGCAGGGAGTAGGCCCAGAGTGGCCGAAAGAAGGAACCTAGAACCGTGCCCACAGGAAGCCCCGCACAGCAAGGCAGTGGTCCCAACCTGGCAGCAAGACTGACCAAGTGAGCTGCCCACCTACTGCACACAGCCCAGGTGAAGCTCTGCATGCTCTTAGGCTCACACCCACCCCGTAAGGTGGATCCTGTTACCATTCCTAATTTACAGGCGAGGAAAGAGACTCGGAGAAGGGCAGGGAGTTGCCCCAGGACACACAGCAGATAGGTGTCAGAGCTAGGGTTTACACCCAGGGCCTGCCTGAGCTCTTTCTCTTGCAAATCATCCTTCTCACCCAACAGGGTGACGACATCCTCATCCTCATCATCATCATCATCATCGGCCTCATCATCATTATCAATACCATCAGGATGCTGACAATAACCTCGCTCACATAGCACTTACAACGCTTTATAGGTTGAGTTGGGATTTGAACCCAGACTCTCTCGAGTCCAGACACGCTCTACTCCCATGACATGAGATCAGTGCCTTTTTCCCAAACTCCCCACACCCCGGTCTTGCCACCCTCTGAGCTCTGCAAATCCTTTATCCAGTTTTACCTGAGCCCGACTCTCCATAGTGAAGACCTGCCCTTCTTTCTTCCTCTGAGCCCAAGAGAGAAAGAGGACAGCCCCTGACCGGCCCCCCATGCCTCAGCTTCCAAGCACAGAGACCTCACTCCTGGCCAGCCCTTTAACATCCCAGCCCAGGGTCTCATGCCAGCGTCACCGTCCCCATGCCCTGGCCCTGCCCAGTTCCACTCACTTGAGCAGGTACTTGTTGAGGCGCGATGAAGGTGCAAAGCCACTGAGGCAGGTAGCCAGTAAGAGCCAGCCCCGCTCGGCATTGTGGGTGCTGGGGTTGCGCCACACCTGGTTGGCCAGCTGTGCCAAGATCTCATCCCGAAGTTCGGGCACCGCTAGACCCTTCTGCACAATGTAGTTCCCGAAGACATTTTCCTGGGCGCCATACAGGTGGGGGTCGCCCATGAAGCGCAGGATCTGGGCCACAAACAGATTCTCCTGGGCCTCTTGGAAGGTTGTTCCTGCCAGGGCCCCACCCCCGACGGGCACCCCTCTCACGTGCTTCCCATGCGTCCCAGGAAAGCCCACGTAACGGCCCCCTGTGTTACAATATAATTGCCACATCCTATGCCAAATGACCAGGTGGCCCATCCCGACTATGAGAAAAGTCAAGACCCAAAGCACATACTGACCTTCTCACCTGTTCATGAATGTCCCACTACAGCTGCCCATACAGCCCCAGCCCTCCCTGCATCCCTGGCCTCCAGCCAGCCCCTCACCTCCTACTCCATCCAGGCCCCGGAGAGTACTTTCTAACATTCATATCTGACCACACCACCTCCCACGGAAGCACCTTCCTTGGCTCCCTAGGGCCCTTAGAATGAAATCCCAAGTTCCAGATCTGTCAGCCAAGACCTCCTGACCCCTTCTTGCCCCTGCTCTTCTCACTCTCATCCACTGATGTGTCCTGACTACATCAAGTCCCTCTTCCCTCTGTGCCTTCTCCATTTGTCCTGACTGGTGAATTCTGACCCCTTCCACCCTAGCTCACATGCCCCCTCTTTGATTCTGTCCAGGACTGGATTAGGGGCCCAGTCTGGACTCCCCGGCCGCCATGCCTAATCTCTGTCCATGTTTGTAGTCACTGGTCAGGCCTACTCTACCTCCCCCCTCGGACTAGGCCTACTCTACCTCCCCCCTCAGACTAGGAAGTCCTCGAGGAGAGGGCCTGATCTATTCTTGCTGTTCCTGGGAAGCTCCACAAAGGCCCTGGGGCAGCCTCTTTGCCAGGAAGATGGCTGGGAGAAGAAAGACTCCCAATCCTCAAAGCCTAGCCCAGAGTGGAGCCCAGATTTTATCTCCTGGCCCCACCCCCACCCCCACCCCCAGAAGTCTTTCCTCCAAAGAAGAGGGCTGGGCTTAAGGGCTTGGGCTAGTGGAGCATCCAGGGGAGACAGACAAGGGGCCTCAAGGCCTGTGAATTCAGGGGTGACCTGGGCAGACCCATACCAACTTGAAGACGCTCACGGCTTCTGCATGGCACTCTACTGGCAACCTCATGAGGGGTGTCTTCAGGGGCACGGTCAGCATCCCGAAGGCAGGTTCCTGGGGGCACGGGGCAGGGGCGTGGGGACAGACCTGGGACTCACGGGCACATCTGGATCCACTGCCCTATGCCAGGTGGGGGCACAGGAGCCTGTGAGGTAAGGGCTCCTTTCCCCAGTGTATGGATGGAGAAACTGAGGCTTGAAGAGGGGCAGACTCTGGCCCTCAGCAAGCTGGCGGTGGAGACTATCTGCGCCCCTTGGAGAGCCCCCCTTCCTGGAGAGCCAGAAGTGAGAGTAGGGATGACTGTGGCCCTACCGGTTGTTAAATTTCTGGAATATTTCCAACTGGTTGGCAAATAGCTGCTTCCTAAGCCCCCGAGGGCCCACTGCTTCTGTCCAGCGCTTCCCCGGGAGCCCCCAGACTCCTCATGATCCACAACTCAAGGGCTCATTACCCCATGCCACAGGGCACGGCCAGGAGCCGGCCCCCCGGACAAGTACAGTGTTAGCTTTAATTGGTCAGCGCCCACTGGCCAGAGCCACTTGGGCCTATGCCAGCCATTACCTTAAAGTGGCATCGAACAAACTTGGCCATGGGGTAGTTGTTGATATCCAGGGGCAGTGTGACACGGGGCTCGGCCTGGAGCCGGGGAGTCCGCACGGGGACCACCCGGGACACCCGGGCTGGCCTGAGGCCTGTGGAGAGAGGAGGGTATGAGGTGCCAGGCTCCTGTGCCTGCCCACGCCCACCCCCACCCCACCGTCCGGCACAGAAGTACCTGCCACGGCTTGTAAGAGTCCCGCCAACTCAGCGGGTACCTCCAGGTGCCCCACGGCCACCACCTCCCGCTTGCTCAGCTCCTGGAGGGACAGCGCCTAGTGAGGGCCAGGCCCACCACAACTCTACCCGCAAGCCTCCCTTCTTGTCCTGGCTGCCGCCCGGCCCCCACACCCACCTCCTGCTCCCGAAGCCGCGCCTCCTCCGCCCGGAGCCTCCGCTCTGCCCTCAGCTGCAGGAGAGCAGATGGTCAAGGCGGGGAACGGTGGGCAGAGGCGACAGCAGGCCTCGGGCCCGGGGGCGGCCCCAGCCGGCCCGGCACGAGGCAGTGGGCGAGAGAAGCAAAGGGGGCATCTGCCCCGCCTCGCAGATGGCAGAGGGAAGGCAAAAGCGTGGCCAGAGAAACAGGAAAGGAAGGGACAAAGAGAAAGAGGTAAGGGGCAGAGGGAGTAATAATTTGGGGAAAGGGAAAGACCCACAGGGGGCTTTCTGGGAAGAAGCCGAGAGATGTGCGATGGAATCCTCTCTGAGCTCCACAAAACCTTCAGTAGAAGCCAGGTGGTTCTTCGGGGCCTTGGGGATTGCAATTGTCTTTCTGGTGGTTGGTTTAGATGACAGTAAGCCAAGACCGGCATTAAGGTAAGAGCAAGACCATATCCAGTGCTGCTCAGGTCGACAAATTCTATCATACCCAACTGCTCAAGGCCCCACCGTGAACCCGGCACAGGCCAATTCCTTCCCGCGCAACAGCTCATTGAGCTCATTGAACCCGCCCCCCTCCAAGACCCCAGGGGGTAAACGGGTAAAGTGAGGATACAGGAGGCCAAGGTCACAGCTAGGAAGTGGCAGAGCGGGGATTCGAACCCAAGACTGTCTGAGGCCAACAGTCTCCTCCTGGGTGCTAAGTGCCTCCTCCCTCTCCCTGCCGCCTGGCTCCCGGGAGGAGGGTGAGGGGTGGGACTGTACCTTGAGGTAATGCCGGTGGTTCACGTATGTGTGTACCAGGGACCGGAACTTCACCAGGCTCCTCCTCATCTGCTGATACCGCTGCCTGGGGGGTGGGGAGGAAAGAAGTGTCTGGGGGGGGGGGGCGGGAACGGAGGGGCAGGGGTTGGGATCACAAGGTGACAGAGATACAGAGATGCCCATGCCAGCCTGGCCTGGGTATCACTGCCCACGGTCAGTGTGGCAGCCCTGTGCTACAAAGAGAAGCTGGAGCTCAGAGAGGGGCAGTGACTTAGCCGAGATCACACAGCACATTAAGTGGCAGGGCCTGGATTAACCTGTCTCCAGCATGTACATCCTACTGGGGCTCCTAGGATGTAGGCTGGGACCCCTCTTGGCTGGAAAGATTCCCGCCCATCAATCACAAGCGCCAGGGGGTAGGTGGGTGGGACGTCCAAAAGCAGAGACCTAGAGAATCCCAACATCCTTCCCGCAGAGGCCCCGACTCTCAGCTTGCACGCCGCCAGGCCAGGGGGCTTACTGCCCAAGTTCAGGTATGGCCTCTCCCAAGCCTCGCCTAGCCCTGGGCCTCCGGGGAGGCCTGCCGTGTCTGGGCTGTACCTGGCCAGGTAGCCACGGGCCCGACTTTGCAGCAGGATGATCTTGCGGCGCAGGGAGCGGAAACGCCGCCGGATGAAGAAGCCGCGGAGGCAGCTCTGCAGCGTGACGGCTGCCAGGTTCAGGACGTGCTCGCGCATGCTCTCCAGCAGCTGGTGTAGGTGTTCCTTCAGGAACAGCTGAGGAGAGGAGCCAGGCATTGAGGCACATAAGGGCCTGGGGAGTGGACTGGGGCCCCTCCCCTCCAGAAGGCGGTGGAGACAGACTAGATGGGGCAGCAGCGCAGGCTGAGTTTGGAGAGGGAGAACAAAGAGGGACGGTGCGTTAGACCGTGGGAGCTACCCGAGCAAAGGTCCAGAGGCAGAGTGAGCATTCCATCGACCAAACTCAACTGCGCGGCCTCCGGGCCAGGGATCTTTAGTTTGGGCATTTCTGCCTCCAGAGGCTCCGGTTCTAAAACCCCTGAACGCGGGGCTTCAGGGACCGCGTGTGGGGTGGCACTCACCTTGCTGACACCGACGCGGTACATATTTGGCGTGACCGTGCACAGCCGGCTCAGCACCGACACACACATGTCCCCACTGGCTGGCAGGTTGTGTTTGAGGGCCACTAGACAGCGGTACCTGCAGGGGCGCACACTCAGCCTGGGGCTAAGGGACCTACCCCCAGCTGCCCGCTAGACCACGGAGTCTCTAGCAGAGGCTCTAGTCATAGTGTCTTCTAATCAGAAATAGGCACTCCATCCCCAGACTCCACTTCTGACTGTCAGAAAATCCCAACAGAGTTTCAGTCGAATAAGACGCTTTACCGCCATCTGCTGGAAACTTGTCATAATAACCTAGAATTATTCCCTCGGAATCTCCACACGTTAACAATAAAAGCATGAGAAAAGGCAAAATAAGAAACGTACCTGCCACGTGGCAGCTAGCAGGTAATAATCTTGTGTGGCACACAACCTGAGCAACTGTGCACAGCAAGCTCTGTCCTGCCTTGGGTTCTGTATTCCTGGGGCCATGGGGGAGCTGCATAAGGATCTGGGCAGCTCAGGACCCACCCTGGCTGAGGTACCTGTCGATGAACACCTGGAAGGGCAGGCGCACTGGAAAGCCCTCCTTGCGGATCCGCACGGTCTCCAGCACCCCCGAATAGCGTAACTGTGCCATTACCACATCTGGCTCAAAGAGGCCTGGCTCCTGTAAGGAAAGCCCAGATGAGGAGTTGGCATACTAGCCCACCCGCGTGCAAATGGCACTATCGATGACAAATAGCTCCCACAGTGGGCTGGGAAGATGGAGGTCCAGAGAGGCACAGCCACTTGCCCAAGGTCACACAGCATGGGGAAGAGGATATGGCTCTCCCAGGGACCTCAGCCATCACATACCTTCTTGTGGTTGGGCTTCAGGCAACGTACGAACAAGGGGTTACACCTGGACGGAGGTGGGAGGAGGGTAGTATGAGGTCCCAGGGAAGGGAGGTGCTTACCCGAGGGTCACGGGGTGGGTCAGAGGTGAGGCTGGGTGCCCACCCGCCCGCCATGCTCACCTCTCCATCTTCTCCACCAGATCCAGGAGCGACTGTTGGAACTTAGCGGCCACTGTGTGCGCCTTGTAGAGCCGGGTGACAGAGCTGCTCTTGCCCAGGCGCTGAGGGGCAGCCTGTGGCGCGTGGCTGGAGAAGAGGTGTGCCACCACCTGAGCAGGGGCGGGCAGCAGGCCGGGACAGTGGTCAAGGCGCCGAGAGACAGGGAAACGGGGAGAGATGGGGGCCAAGAGACAGAAATGAGGAAATAGAGGTTGAGGGGGCGGACAAAAGGAGTTAAGAACAAAAGGAGTCAAATCTCCAAACCGAAGTGATCAGCAAACTAACCCACTGGGCCCCTGCCCTCTCTGCAAGGCTGCTGTCCTCCCAGATCACACACCTCCCGAGTCAGGGTGAGATCAGGGTCCTCGCAGAGGACCTATGCCACGGTTGGGCTGACTTTTTTTTTTCTTCAGTCTGGGGAGCACACAGGCACTGACTGTGCACCTGAGCTGGCCTGTTACACACATGGTCATGAACTCTGGCAATGACCTCAGGAGGAGGGTTCCCATTTGGAAGAGAGAAGGTGGAGGTCCAGCGAGTGGGGTGGGTGGCTGAGCACAACAGGCCGTTTGGGAGAACTGCTCAGCGAGGGGATAAGGCAGGGCACAGCTGGGTGGGCAGGGCCGCGATGGGCCAGAGGACAGACAAGGCAATCCAGTGGGGCCGGCCAGGGGCACAGACCTTCAGGAGACAGGATCAAGAATGGAAGAAAAGACAGAGCAAGGCAAGACTCTGGGTTAGGGTTGGGGTCAAGGTCAGAACCTGGCCGGGGCCAGGACGCGTCAGAGGCGAGACCAGCGCCAGGGGACTTCCCCATTTCCTGGACTAAGAGAGGGGCCTGATGGTAGGCTGTGTGCTCTGGGGCAGGGCCAGAGGGCAGGAGGCGAGGCTTGCTCACCCGGGTCCGGCTCCGCACAAAGAGATCGAGCACATCCTGGCGCACCTGGTCATGGTTCTTGTCTAGGAACTTGTGCACCTGCAAAGGGGGAACAACAGGGCAGTTTGGGGTGGACCCACTGGTAGGCAGGGGGGACAGCCTACCCCTACCCCCATGTGCATCAGCCTGTCTGCTCCCCTCCTCCTCCCTGCCTCCCTCCAGCAGGTCAGGGGCTCACAGCCCCTGGGGGACCCTGGCCCTGCCCCTCCAGGCCTCCCATCTCCCTATCTGTCCTGGGAGGTGCTGGATTCTTCCCCCTGCTATGGTCCCCTCCCCTTCTGCCTCCACTACCCTTCCCATCCTCCAGGGAGGGGAGTCCTAGCCAAAGCTTCACATGACCAGTGTGGCTCTTAGCCCTCTCTTCGGTGGAGGACACTGTCCTGTGTCTGTCCTACAGATGAGGAAAATGAGGCCCAGGTGGGGACAAAAGCTGGAATGTGTCAGATAACAGTGATGAGAGTGACCACATCACTACTGATAACAGTTACTCTTTATCACCCACCCCCAGCCCCAGGCTTCTCACACTCAGCACGTGAGATGGGCACTATCGTTATCCCCATCTTCCAGATAAGGAGATGGGCTCAGAGAGGTGAAGCAATTTGCCCAGGGTCACACAGCTGAGGATCGGCAGGGCCAGAACTAGAACCAGGTGGGAGCATTCGCAGCCCACGTTGCCCTTCCATCTTCAGCTGCGGGGAACAGCGGCACTGGGGGCCGTGCGTGCTGTCTCGGGTCTCACCTGATAGGTGACTTTGCCTGCGTAGTGCTTGATGGTGAACTCGGGCAGTGGCATCTTGGGTTTGGAGTAGAGTGGGTTGGCGCCGTGGTGGTAATGGCACTTCTGCAGGAATGTGTGGTCTGTGGCCTGGGGGCAGGTGAGGGTCAGCGGGTGTGTGGGGAACCTGGGTACCCTGCTCCTGGGCCAGTGACAAGTTCACCATGGAGAACCGGTTCCCAGGGAGCACTGGGGAGAAGCAAGTCACAGCTTCCTCTGGCTATCCATTGCCCTGGGTGGGGAGGCTTAAGTGGACCCCCCTCCCAGACAGGAGTGTCCCATTAGCTCCCAGCTGCCTCACCCTCCAGCCCAGCCTTCTTTGTACTCTTTAGTCCCACTGCCCAGAGCGCCCACCCTACCCTCGTGTCTTCTAATCAAGAGTTTGAGGCCCAACCTCAAGGTCACCTCCTCCAGGAAGGCTTCTATAACTTCCCAGGCTAGTACCCTCCTCTGGACACCCGCAGCCCCCTCTCCAGCCTCAATCACCCACCCCCAGGTTGTGAATGGCCGGCTGGGTGTCCTGATCTCCTGTCCCCAGGCCAGAGCACAGAAGAATGCAGGACTCAGGCCTGATGAGGACATGAGGCCCAGAGATGTTGAGCAACCTGACCAGGCTCACAGGGCACCCCCGTGGCTCACCTGGGGAAAGCAACACTGGTCATCGAGGATGCGCAGGATGCCATAGGGCTTCAGTGAGATGAGATTGATGCACGGCTGGTTGTCAGCAAAGGTGATCTCCCGCCAGTCGATCTGTTCCCGGATGTACTCCTCCTGCAGACGTCAGGGGCTCAGCCTCCTCACCCTGCCCAGCTCCCATCCACCCACCTCCCGGGCTGGATCCACCTGAAGGGGCCTGACCAGGGGCCCCTCTGCTTGCACAGGAAGCTCCCTCCCCAGAAGGGCAACACGAACCCCCTCTGAGCCCGGCTTCTCCCTCCACCTGGGCCCGCCCGGTACGGGGTGAGAAGGATCCCCTAAGAGGGCTTTTCTCTGGGCTCAGCACCAAGCGTCTTCCCCTCCAGAGCACAGGCCTTCACATGTGCTGGCCCTTGGCTTAGAATGCCTTTCCCTCTATTTCACCTGACACCCTCCGGTTTGCCCCTAAAGGACCAGCATATCCTGTCAGGCTCCGAGGAGGCCCACTGCCCAGTCAGGAGGGGACAAGAGTGCTAAGCGAGGCCCCGCCCACCTGCTCCTCCTGGAAGACGATCTTGTTGAACAGGTACTGAAGGTTCTCGTTTGCATAGTTGATGCACAGCTGCTCGAAGCTGTTGAAGCTCAGGTCCTGCCAGGTGGGTGGTGAGGCTGGGCCTGCTCCCTCCTTGGCCAGTAGCCCATGTGTGCCCCTCACCAGGGCCCCGCTCACCCCCGTCTGGAGGCCCAGTGCCCTCCCTGCCTTCCGTGGCCTCAGGGAGTGCTTGCGGGTGAGGGAAGGTGATGGCAGGAGACTGAGGACAGATAACGGTGTGGGCTATAGGCAGAGACGTGAGAGAGATGACGTTTTATGTCCCCTGTCCCTCACCCACCCGTGCAGCCCTACCTCAAAGCCATAGATATCCAGGATGGCAATGGACAGCGTGTCCTGCCGTGGGGACACCAGCGCGTTGACCCGGGCAATGAGCCAGCCGAAGAGCAGTGCATACAACACCTTGGCGATGGCATCTCTGAGCAGAGAAGGTGTGGGGCAGGTGGGCCTAGTGCGGGGGGGGGGGGGGGTCTCGGATCTGGGGGCTCAGGCGTGGAGGACCAGGACTCACCTGGCATCCACGGCACTCTCCACTGTCAGGGGGGTGAAGATCTTCTCTCGCATTGTCTCCTGGGGAGGGATGAGACCCCTGAATGACAGCAGGCTGGCCACCACCTCCAGGAAGCCCCCAGAGGATTGGAGGCGGGACATGGGGAAGGGAGCAGGAACGATGATCTGACTGGTCCTGGGCACGCAGTTGGCCAGCGGCGGAACAGGACACCCTCATCCCCCCTCTGCCTGCCTACACTGGCAGGGACGGGGCTGCTGGTCTAAGGGGGGAGACACAGGCATGAGCAGACAGACACAGTGAGATCAGCCTTGGGATGGGACAAAGGGCCAGCGGTTGTGGGAGCCTGGAGGAAGTAATGACCCAGACAGGGGTCAGGGGTGGCCCACTGGAGGTGGGGGAATGCCTGTATCAGGTCTTAAAGGAAGAGTAGGCGTGGAAAAGGGAAGAACGAGCCAGGCAGAGGGAGGAGCCCATGCTGTCTAAGGGCCGGCAGGAGGCTTGGTAGATCCGGGTCCCCAGGGACTCACGGTCACTTTGAAAGTGATGGCCTTCTGCAGGCCCTCGGGGGAGATCTGCAGCAGCTCCGCCACGGCCTGGATCTCCCGGGCACTCACCACCGAGGCCGTCTCCTGTGCATCTGTCTATGCAAAATACCAATAGGACTGCGTTTCAAACTGGGTTTAAAGTTCATATAAAAAACACAAGCAAGGTAGGGGCGCCTGGGTGGCTCAGGTGGTTAAGTGTCGACCCTTGGTTTCAGCTCAGGTCATCATCTCAGCTCAGGTCATGATCTCAGCTCAGGTCATCATCTCAGCTCAGGTCATCATCTAACGGTTAATGAGTTCAAGCCCCTAGCCAGGCTCTGAGCTGACAGCACAGAGCCTGCTTGGAATTCTCTCTCTTCCTTGGTCTCTGCCCCCTCCCTCTCCCACTCTCCCCTCCCCCCCCCAAAAAAAACACACATTAAAGAAAATAAAAATTAAAAACATAAGCTAGAATAACCAGGAAAATTCCGAAAGAGTGAAGGAGGCCCTACGAGATAGTCTGACGCTATAAAGCTACGATAATTAAAACAGTCTGGGAATAGACACATAATACATTGGTTAACGAAGCACAACAGAAAATTGGGAATTAGGCAAAAATGTACATAAGAACTTAATACATGGTGAGTAGGTATTTCTCAAATTACAGGATTAGTAAAACTGAGGAATCATGTGGAAAAAAAAGGAATTGAATTCCTACCTCAAACTTTACTGGGATAAATTCCTGATAAGCCAAAGATTAAATATTAACACACACACACACACACACACACACACACACACACACCATAAAAGGGTTTGAAAAAATTATGGGAGAAATCTGTTGTAATTTTAAAGAGATGAGTCTCTCTAAAAGTGATAAGAAAAAAAACCTAAAATTTATACAAGATTGATAAACCAAATGCCTGAGAATAATTCTACAAATCTACATGGCAAAACCCAAACCAAACCAACCACCAAGTAAAACATCAAAAAAACCTGGATACAAATCAAAATATTGGGGTGCCTGGGTGGCTCAGTCCGTTGAGCGTCCAACTTCAGCTCAGGTCATGATCTCATGGTTCATGAGTTCGAGCCCCTCATTGGGTTCTGTGCTGACAGCTCGGAGCCTGGAGCCTGCTTTGGATTCTGTGTCTCCCTCTCTCTCTGCCCCTCCCCAACTTGCACCCTGTGTGTGTGTGTGTGTGTGTGTGTGTGTGTGTGTGTGTGTGCCTCTCAAAAATAGAAAATTTTTGAGATTAAAAAAATTTTTGTAAACAAAATATAAATGGTAATCCAGGAAATATATTCATAATTCATATCTGAGGCAAAGGGCCAATTTCCTTCACATATACAAAGAGCTCTCATACATCCATAAAAAGATGAGCAACCCCACTGGCGGTAGGGGCCGGAGAGGGAACAAATGATATGTGCGTGGTGGAACCTGAAAGGCAAATACACATGGCCCGCAAGCCTCTGAGAAGATGACCTGTGTCCCGAGGGTGCCAGGGCCCCACGGCAAGCTGTGGGCTCTCTCACCTCGTACTTCTCAAAGTAGACGTTGCCCAGGTGCAGGATGGACGCCAGGATGCGGAAGATGCTGTCCTGGTCCTCGCCACTGAAGCCCAGCACCTCCATGGCAGCCAGGAGCCGGCGGAAGTCGTCCGAGTCACTCTTCCCTGAGATCTCACAGTTCCCACCCTGGGCGAGGGCAGGGGCCGGGGGACCTTGAGAGCCCCCGGCCCCTGCCCAGGGTCCCTGAGGGCCCTGGGGGCTGGGGGCTCTCAAGGTCCCTGACCTGGCTCCCTGGCAGTGTGGCCCAAGGTGGGCACTCCCATTCCCACGGGCCAGGAGGCTCTGAGCAGGTGCTGCCCGCCAGGCCCTGTGCCCTTGGTGTAGCTTTCCTCATCTCCTCCTCACCGCATCCCTAACGAGTGGTATTATGCTGTCCCCACTTTACAGATGAGGAAGCTGAGGCCCGAAAAGGGAAGTGCAGTAGCTCCAAGCTGCTTAGTGCTGTTCTAAGCTATAGAGAAATGAAGAGTCAGGTAGGCCTCTCTTACCCCCACCGTGGACCCTAAAGATGCCTGTCACCCTTGCCGTGATGAGACACTTTCAATCCAAACTCATGCCCCCAGACCCCATCGCCTACGCTGGCTGGCTATTAGGACACCATGAGTTGGTTCCCTCAGCCCCCCTGGGTGATGGGGCAGGGGTGCCAGGCCGGGGGGCCCTTGGACACCTGCGGGTACTCACCTGGTTCAGGTAGTAGTAGGTCTCGGCCTCCTGCAGACTGAAGGCCTGTCGGAGCTGGGCGGGCAGCCCGGCCAGCAGCTCGTAGAAGATGTGGTAGTTCCTTTCATTTTTGGCCTACAGGGCGGATAGGTGGGTGCAGAAAAGGGAGCCACGACCTAGGTGACCCCCAGACACACACACGACGCCAGGGCCCACAGTTGAGACCGGGCACCTCTGTGATGAGTAAGCTCCCGGCCTGGCACTGGGTGGGGGACTGGTATGGTGGTAGGGAGGGGGCTCTGGTCAAGATTTAATTCCGTTTGGAGAAACACGAGAAAGACAGCCTTTCTTCGCTTGTGCACGCTGGGCACACACACCTGCCTATGCTGCGTCCACAGCCCAGATGTGCACACACGGGACCTTCTGATGGTTTACTCAGCTGGGGTGGCTGAGGGACAACTGTATTCCAGGCCCTGCTGTAGGCCCCTGAGACCCAGCGGGGAACAAGGGAGACAGAAGCCTCGACCTCACGGAGCCCACCTGATAGCTGGGGAGATAGACACTCAACAAATCACTGGTTAAAACCTGTCAGACAGAGACAAGAGCTCTGGAGAGAAATAAAGCAGGGGAGGGGGTGGGGGGGTTCCAGGGGGGTGGAGAGGGACTTCATTCTAAATGGGGTGGCTTCCCTGAGCAGATGACATTTCAGGGAAGGCTTGGAGGAGGTGAGGGGTTTGGTCATGTAGGTGTCTGGGGGGGGGGGGGGGGGGTTAAGAGTGCTCAGATAGAAGAAATCGTAGGTACAAAGGTCCTGAGGCAGGATCATGGCTGATGTGCTTCAGGGACAAGAAAAGAGTCAATGTGGCTGTAGGAGAGGGAGAGAGGGGAGCAGATCACATGGTCACACGGACACGTCTTTGTTCATTAATTCAACATTTACCCAGCCCTGCCACGTGTCAGGCTCTGAGTATCTGCATACCCCCAGCCCGTCCCAACACACAAGGGTCTGGAAGGGCCTGGCCCACCTGAAACACAATCCTGGATTTCTCGAGCAGGTACTGGGAGGTTATGGCACCAGAAATCACGCCCCTGGAGTGGGGGAGCACAGTCAGCTCGTGCAGGGTAGCTGGGTGGGTGGAGTCGCTGGTGTGGGCTCTCAGGGGCTGCACCAGGACGCGGAATGCCCTGCAAGGCCTTTGGGGGTCCCTCCACCGTCCCACTCACCCTTCCAGAAAGACCTCCACAAACTTCCCGAAGCGGCTGGAGTTGTCATTCCTGACAGTTTTGGCGTTACCGAAGGACTCCAAGAGGGGTGTTGCCTCCAGGATCTGGACCCCAGAAGATGTGGGAATTGTTCTGGGGGCCTAGAGTAGGGAGCATAGCTAGGGCCACCCCTAGGTTTTCCCAGACACAGACCTCCCCAAGGACCCCCTGTGTGAGGGGCAACCGCAGGTGGGCTCCCTGTAGAACCCTTGGGTCTCCCCAGTGTCCCCCAATGCCTGCCTCATGCTGCCAACCCCCACACTCAGGCCGCAGCTACCCTCTCCCAGCCCCGCCCCTCCCACCACAGCCCCCAGCCAGGACGGGCCTTTGGATGCCTCTTCCTGCGCATCCTGCCTTCGCACACGAGCGTGTGTACCACGTACACACACACAGGCACACGTGCACACTCCAAGTACCTTTATCTTCAGGAGTCCCCAGGATGGAGGAGGAGGAGAGAGGCACAAGAACAGAAGCAGGTCACCTGTAGGACTGACCCCCTCTCCCGCCAGGTCACCAGGGGCCTTAGACCATGGAGGGACCACCGACCCCTCTGGGCCTCCGGGGTGGGCAAACCCACGAATCTCAGAGACCCCAGCTGTCCCGGCCTGGGGCCTGCAGCGTGGCCCCAGGGTGTGGGAGTCTGCTGGGCCCACGTGCCAAAAGGCTCTGGGGATGTCCCCTTTACCCCATCCCCATCCCCATGACCACCTCAGGCTCAAAGCCAAGCCTTTGCCTTGACCGCACGCCCTGCACAGTCCAGCCCCCGGCTGGCCTCTCTTCTTCCCTCCCCCTCTCTGCAGGGCACCTCAGCCCTTCTGACTGGCCCCTCAATACCCAGGCCCCAGCCAGCCTCTGGACCAGAGTCCGCTCCCTCTGCACCACTGGCAAATCCCCTCACTTCTTTTTTTTCTTTTTAATGTTTTTTAATGCTTATTTATTTTTGAGAAACAGAAAGAGATAGGGTGGGAGCAGGGGAGGCGCAGAGAGAGAGGGGGACACAGAATCCGGAGCAGGCTCCAGGCTCCAGGCTCCGAGCTGTCAGCACAGAGCCCGACGCGGGGCTTGAACCCACGAACCGTGAGATCATGACCCGAGCCGAAGTCAGACGCTCAACCGACAGGGCCACCCAGGCGCCCCTCCCCTCACTTCTTTGTATCACGTCTCCCTCACTAGAATGTCAGCCCCCACAGCAGGAATGTTTGTCTGTTTGCAACCTCTGGGACCCCAGCGTCTACACGGGAGCAGGGGCGTGGGAGGCCCTCATAAAATACCTGCTCCACAGATCTCAAGAGGACTAGCATTTCACGACAGCAGAACTGCCCAAGGCGTAGCCAATCACCGTTGCCATTTATTAAGCACCTACCATGTGCCAGACTCTCTGCCCTAATTACACGGGTGTCAACAATCTCAGGAGGTAGGTGCTGATGTCACCCATTTTACGGATCAGGAAACGGACATGGAAAGGCGAGGTAACGTTCCCGGGGACTCCAGAGTCTATACGAGTGAGATCACAACACCGTGACAAGCATGTGTGTGTCGGGTGTACAGCATTTTCTGGCTGAGTCATTTCCTCACGATAAATTCTCAGGGAAGAGGCAGGGAAGGCCCAGCGTCTGCAGAAATGTTACTTTGGGGAAGGTGCCAGCCCCCTCCATCTGTTCACTCTCCTGGTCCCGTTCAGTCCAGGAAATACCACGTCTACCATGTGAAGGAGCAGAATGAGGCCCAGACGAGAGGGGGAACTGGCCTAGGGTGGTTCAGTAAAGTTGAGATCCGCCTGGGCCTGAGCGTGGGTCAGCCGTTTCTCTGTTCCTAGCACCCAGCCTGGGGCTGGGGAGAGGACTGGTGTTCTGGACGGGTGAACATCTGGCCCTGTGGGGGCCCCTAGCTCAACCCGCAGGTGGGGTGACAGCCTGCGGTTTGGGCTGGGCGGCATCCAGCCACCCTCCTCCCCGCGGAATGCTGCTCACGTTCCCGGCCCAGACGCAGAGCCCGTGGCCGGGGCCTCGGCCAATCAAGACACAACCGGATCCAGTGAGGACACATGGCCAGAGCTAGTCCAACAAAAGGGAACCCTGAGACTTTCCCCAGCACGTTGGAAGGTTTGGGTGGTACCCCGTGGCACTACCCTGCTGACTGATGACAGAGAGGTTGACGATGACGCCCATAGATGGGTAAGGTGGAGCCAAAGCAAGAGACGTTGTTTAAAACCCTGGATTGTCGGGGCGCCTGGGTGGCTCAGTCGGTTAAGCGGCCGACTTCGGCTCAGGTCATGATCTCGCGGTCCGTGAGTTCGAGCCCCGCATCGGGCTCTGTGCTGACCGCTCAGAGCCTGGAGCCTGTTTCAGATTCTGTGTCTCCCTCTCTCTCTGACCCTCCCCCGTTCATGCTCTGTCTCTCTCTGTCTCAAAAATAAATAAACGTTAAAAAAAAATTTAAAAATAAATAAATAAATAAATAAAACCCTGGATTGTTTAAGAGTGTGCCTGAAACTGACCCTGGGTAAGGACTGTCGGATTACACGAGCAGGGCAGAGTGGTGGCTGGGAAATGAGGTGGTGACCATCCCAGCTGGCGGGCCCATCCTTACCTCTACAGAATGCCTGGCACGTCCCACGACCACGACTGTCCTCCCTGACCCCTGCTAAGACAGCTCTCTGCCTTGGGCTTCAAATCCCAGCTCCTCCACCCTCTCACCTGGGGACACTGGGTAAGTCATCTCCCTTCCCAGGCCCCAATCTCCGCATCCATAAACGGACACAAACATACCTGCCTCCCAGGGCTGCCGTGAGGCTCTCGCGCGACAACATAATGAAAGCCCCGAGCAAACAGGAGGGGCTCAATGCACACATTTCCCTGCTACCCGGCCAGTCCTTCCAGAAGTCTGAACTTAGATTTTGAAAACCCTGGCTGAAGCAAAGGGAGGGCCCCAGAGGCCCAGGCTGGGATAGGAGAGGCTGGTAGGCCAAGGAAGGTGTCAGGGGGGACCGGGGGAAGTAACCTCTCTTGACTCCTAAGCCTGGGCTGACCCAATTCCCACTGAGGGCCACGTGGCCCCCACCTGATGCCCCTGGATCCCCTGCCAAGATTGCCATTGGCTGGGACGCTGTGGCCACTTGCAAATCTTCATAGTCTGGGGCAGGGAGTCTGAGAGTCAGGTTCTGGAGTCTCAGTTGGTGGGGCTTCACCTCCATCCAGCCTCACCGTCCCTGAGCTCTAGGCTCATGGTACATCTGCCACCTTCCTAACATCTCTGGATGCCCAGCAGACACTTCAGAGTACCTGTGTCTTTCTCCACAGCCCTACCCATGTAGTTGATGGCACCTCCACATTGCCTATGGCTCAATCCAAATGCCTGGGGTTGTCCCCGGACCGACCCACTCTGTCACACGCCAATCTGGCCTTCAGCAAGTCTCTGGCTGACCTTTAAACTGCACCCGGGTCTAGCTGTGCTCACCATCTCCATCACCACTTCCCTGGCCCAAGCCACTGTCCTCCCTTGCCTGGACTCCATGATGCCACATTGCCATCCCCTGAGCACACCAGACCTCCTTGCACCCCAGGGCCTTTGCACTTGCTCTTCCCGCTCCCTGTCTGCTCTTCCCCCAGATGTCCTAGGGCCCACTCTCACCCCTTCTCAGTGGAGCCTACCCTGACCACCATGCTTTGAATTACAACCCCCCCAAACTCCCCATCTCCCTCCCTGCTTTTTTTTCCCTCCACAAATTCCCACCCTTTCACAGAAACACGATTTACTTGTATATTTTTTTTCTTCCATTTCTACTATAACGAAATTCCCATGAGGGCGGGAACACTTGTCCACATTGCTGCTGCCATCACCTAGCCCGGACTGTGAGGGACACACAGTATGCCCTCGGGAAAGCTTTATGAGGGTCTAACACTCTCAGGTTTGCAGGACCTAGCACTCTCCACAATGCACAATGTTCCAATCCTGTGCTTACCCTGGTCCCGTGTCCTCAGCACCCCAGCGTCTACTGCACCCCACCCCCTTGACTAGGCCTGTCCTTTCTCTTTCACCACCAAGAAAGTGAGGCCAGGCAGCAGAAATGGAGTGACTCCCCTTGCCCATGGGGCTTCCTCTCTGGCCAGGCCCAGCACAGCTGGAACCAGAGCTGCCCTGGAGCACAGGCAGGAGGGAGCTCCCTGCAGGCATGGCCAGGGCGGGCAGGGGTGTGGCTGAAAGAGCCAGAGTCCTAGGAGCCCCACCCCCCCCCCCCCCAGGGCAACCCTGGCCTCAGCCTCGCCATCCTCCAAATGTCTCTCGGGGAGCACTGAGCTTGGGAGTCCTGGGGAGTCAGACAGACCATGTAACGGACACACTCACCTGCTGCATGATGCCTCGTTTCTGGTTCATGGCGGCCAGGTAGCGTAGAATCAACTTTGTGGCCTCGGTTTTTCCAGAACCACTCTCTCCACTGACCGGGAAAAGGACCAGAAGGAGACTTAACCAGTTCACTGCCTGTTCTGGGCTCCCCCTACCCCTACCCTTCTTCGACCTCCTATGACACCAGAGGACATGGGCTGGCTGGCCCAGAGATGTCACGTGATCTTTCCCAGGTCCCATAGCAGGTCTGGCCTGATACAGACCCATCATCTGAGACTCCTCCCATACATACCCCCCCGCCCACCCTGTACACAGAGATCCCCGGCCTGACCCGCTGCTCACCTGATAATTATGCACTGGTTCTGTTTGGCATCAAGCATTTTGGCAAAAGCAAGATTTGCGATTGCAAAGAGGTGCCTAGAGAGACAGGCCACAGGTATCACTGGGACAGGACCCTGCCTCTCAAAACCCTCGGGTAGGAGAACATCTCTGTCCACCTCGGCAGCCAGTTCTGCTCCACCCTTCACCCTGGGGAAATGCTCCCTGCCCCCATTCTGGTCAGAGCCACAGAAATTTGGGGAGAGACCACTCAGCCGAATAGGTGGACGACCCACCACCAGCTGGCCCCACCCTTGGCTCAGGGGCAGGCAGGGACCCAGGGGACCCCGGGACAGCCCCCTCCCCATCCCCAGAGATACTCACGGGGGGTTTTCTCCTAGGGCCCGCCCGCTGTACTGCTGCACCTGCTCCTGCCCATAGATTCCAAACATTCGGTACGGGTTCACCGACACCAGGATGCTGCCGATGTAGGTCTGCTGGGCACACGGTGGTCTCAGTTTCTCTGCCTCCTCATGGCCCTTCTCCCTGCTCCCAGGAGCCCGGAGCCCCGTTCTCACGGGGCCAGATGTGTGGCTGCCTGGCCTCCGTGTTCGCACCTCGGGCCCTCTCATAGTTTGATGGGTCACGTACTCTGGTAGTGGAATTTCAGGCACCGTACCAGGCTGAGGCTGGGAGAAGGCTAAGTGAGCAAAACCGCCCTGCCACAACTGTGCAAAGGTGGCTGTGTCAGCTGCTGCATCCTTCATTTATTCATAGTCAGCACCAGGCCCCAGAAGCTTCTGCCTCGCAGTGAGGTCAAACCTCCACTGCCTGGAGTTGGGAGGGAGTCAGAAGCCCAGGGCATTCTGAGGTGGCCAGAGCCCTTGTGGGTGGCCTTCCTTCCTTCACTGTGGTTCTGGGCCTCTGGCCCTCCATTCCACTGTTCTGGGGCCAGAGATTTCCTTCCACCTCTCTGGCCAACCCCTTCCTGGGATCCAGGTCTACAGATTCTAGGACCCTGGAAGCTTTATCCATCAGGTCCCCAGTGAATAGCCACTCATTTCTGGGTTTCCTGTCTCCAGGTCTCTCTCCCTGGCATCCACCAGTCTAAGACTCTGTATTTTAGGGTTTTGGATTTGAGAACCCCAGGCTCTAGTATGTCATACTCAAATGGTAGAAACCCCAGAGTTCAAACCAGAAGCCACAAACTTGGCTTCTGTGGCTCAGCAGAAGAAATCTGTGCTTCCCACTGTGGCCCCGAGAGACAGCTACCTCCTGATCTGAGCCCAGGGCAGACCCAGTCCCAGAACTTACATAGATGAGGTTCCGTTCAAATCTGGTCTTGAGGTTAGACAGCACGGTGGTCTCCTGGAGGTCTCTGAAAGGGCACGAAGAGGGGACATCAGGGCCCACCTTCCCCCTCAGTGCAGGGCCTTGGTCAGAAAGCCCTGAGTTCAAGTCACCAACCAATCGTGAGGCCTTGAGCAAGTTCCTTAACTTCTCTGTGCCTCCATTTCTTCATCCGTCCAATGGATATATATACTACCTCGTGGGGTTGGGGGATTCTCTGGCAAAGCAAACGTGAGAGCTGAGTCACCGTGACTGGATAATGATCTTGACCAGCATAGCCCTCACGTTTTGGGCACCTCCAACGTGCCAGCACCCTCCCACCCAATAACACCCAATAACAGCCTCCCACCCAATAACAGCCACCCACCCCCATCTTGCAGATGAGAAACCGAGGCACAGAGAGGCAAAGTAATGCGTCCAAGGTCTCCCAGCCAGTAGGTGGTGAGGCTGGGGTTTGAACTCAGGCCCGTCCAACTCAGAGCTTAGACACGCACACACCGGCTCCAGGACACTTCACAACTCCCACTTTGCAGATGAGGAAACAGAGGCTCTGGAGATGTTCTAGGAGGTGACGGGCACCCCTCGTAGGAGGAGGTGCTCGGGCCAGGAGCGTGCAGCCCCGTGGTGACCCCTTGCCGGCCCCACCCCACTCACTCCAGCTGTGTCATGTCCTCCACACCATCCTCCCGGCACTGGTCACGGAACCGTGTGGTAGGCAGGTTGCGGATGGAGTGCATCTGGGAGAGAGAGTCTGTGGTCGGCCTGGCTAGAGAGCGCCCGTGGGTGGCCCCCTAGCTTGGACACGCCTGGGACCTGCTCTTGTTCTGGAGAAGAGAACCCCGAGGCCAGGGCCCGGCCAGGTCCTGAGGCCTCCCTGCCGTGGAATACTGTGGCCCACGGAGCCTGCGTGCAGCCCTTACTCGGGGGACACATGCCGGCCTCCTGCCCGTGCGTTCCCTGTGGCAGGTGCTCCCAGGGGCTCCCGAGTATCCTGACCCCGGGGGGGGAAGCACACGCACACACACAGTGTTCTCTCTGACTGCCTAGAAGGCCTCCCAACCTCAGGCTCTCCCAGCCGCTCTTTCCCTGGGTGGACCCCAAATCCTTGCTTCTGCAACGACCTGATGCACGTCCGGGTCCTGGTGCGTGGGGCCTCTGGGAGGGCTGACACTGAACCGCCCTGCTCAGTACCGTACCCCTGCTTCCAGCCCGGGGTGAGCAAGAGACCCCTACACGCAGCTCCGTATGCAACAGCTCATGCAGCCCCCACGCACACCCGTGGTCTTGCAGAATGCCTGAGGGCATGCACGCAGGCCTGGGAGGCCTGGCCGGAGGCACACATGCTTGTAATACATACTCTCAACGCCCATTTGACACACTCTCGTGTGCACAGAGAGCTGGGGCTGTCTCAACCACGCCTGGGGGTCTCAAGACAAAAGTCCCGATGCCACCCGTGGCCTGCGGGATCTCCATCCTGCCCACTGATGTGCACATTCGTGACACCCAGGATGCCACATACGCGCGGGCCCTGGCACACACACATTACACACACACGCTTTCCTTGTCGGGCCACGGTACGCCTCAGAACGTGTCCCGGGCACAAAGGCCTGCATGTGACCTGCGTGTCTGCAAGCACACGTGTGCTTCCTGCCTCTCCAGCCTCTCAGCTCCAGCCCGCACCCTTCTCTGAGCAGGCAAGGAAAGGGGACACCAGGACAGAGCCCTGCATGCCGCCTGCCTGTCAGCAGGCTGCTAAGTAGGGCACGGCAAGTATCACCCTTAGGCCCTGGCCTCCCGCCCACCCGTCTGGCCATGTGCGCCAGTGGCCACAAACCCTGAATAATTCAGCCACTCACGTATTCCAGGGTGAGGAGGGCCCAGGCATCCTTGCCCCTCACCCCCGGGCGCCCCGCGCCCCGCTCCCACAATGCTGCCGCCCACACAGCACGGGGCACCCGCCGCCGGGGCCAGGGCCCCCCTAGCAGCCAGGCCGCCCCGGTCGCCATCGCCGGGCCGGCTAGCTGCCCGCTCCACGGGGCACCGTCTGCAGAGGCTGAGAAACGCCCGCCACCCCCTGCGTGCCCCGCCCACCCCAGGCGTCCCGGGGGAGTCTCCGGTGACCACCCCCCTCCTCAGAGGGCCACCCAGCATCAGGCTCGCGTTCCTCCCTGAGCAGGGTAGCCACGCACGAGCTCGGCACCCTTCAGTTAAGCCACCTGCCCTGCACCCTACAGAGGGCCCAGACAGACTCCTGGCTCAGCCCCTGGTCCCCCGTGTGATCTTCTGGTCCTCATTTTCCTCACCATGCAGAGGACCCAGAAGTTTGGGTCCTAAGCCCCTCACCCTTGGGCAGTGCAGAGTCCTGCAGCCCAGGGGACCACCCTTAAGCAGGAATGCAGAAGAGAAAAAAAGACTCCAGTCTGGGGGAGGGTCAGCAGGAGACAGGAGGAACAGCATGGACGTGGATGTGGGGATGGGACAGGGTGGACAGGCAAGTCCTAAAGTTGGGTGCTCAGCCAAAATCTCTGGGGGGCTGCTGGGGACAGATGCGCCATTCAGCCTGGCCCGGGACAGGGCTGCCCAGAGCACAGGCTGGGACAAGATCCCTTCTCTGAAGTGACTGGGAAGAATTTCAGGAGTCTCTGTACTGTGCCTGCCTGTGCTGGGCATCCTCTTGTTCAATCTTCCAGAGGCTCTGGGAGCCCAAGGCTGTTCTCCTCAGGTTACAGATGGGAAGACTGAGGCCCAAGCAGGCGGCAGCTGACCAAGATCCCGAGGCCGTTCCTGTTTCCCAGCACAGAAGCCCCAAACCCTCCCTCTGCCCTCTGCCCTCGTACCTTGTTCCACCAGCTTTTGGGACCAGCTTCTTCCCAGGGGCCCCCATGGCGCAGGCAATTGGCTCCACGGCCCAGGCGGCAGGACTGGGGGCGGGCGAGCACTCGTGGCCAGGGTCGAGGGGCTTCTGCCGGCAGCCAGAAACAGGACCAGAGCAAATTCCAGGCTCTTGGCTTGGGGCTGGGCTCCGGGTCCCGGCTTATCTGGACAGGGGCCTGCAGAGGGGCAGGACCAACTCGCTGGAAAGCGCTGAGTTTTTGCACCTGTGGCATGACCACTGCAAAACGCCCAGGGCCTGCCTGGCGCCACTCGCCCACCCTGGGCAGGGGCCCTGGGGCCCCAGTGGGTGCCAAGGGGGCTGGGGCGCTGGGCACTGTCCCCCAGCGGCGCCATGGCGGCCACGTGGCTCTCATCTTATCACATGTGGCCAGCGGGTAGGAGAGGCTGAGCCTTAGCGTCTTCCGCTCTGGCGCGGAATCCTTGGGAGGGGTGGGGGTGGAGGGCTCAGGCTCTGCTGGTGACTGAGGGCCCTCCGGAGTGGTCTCCTCTTCTGGCTTCTCAGGAATCGGGCTGGCTGATTTTACCAATTGTCCAGGCCCTGGGTGGTGGTGCCTACCCAGGAAGACACTGGTCAGGTCGGCGGAGGCTGGGTCCTCAGACTGGGAAGCAGGAGGTGGCACAGGGCCCACGTGCTGGAGGAAGGGGTTTTCGGGCACAGGGGGTGGCCTGGAAAAGCCCCGGCGGCTGCCTGCACCTCCCGGCCAGGGCGACGGTGGGCGCTGGGCGGGAGGCAGGTCCACGTCCCAGCTGGGGGCCAATGGGGGCACCGTCCAGGGTGTCTCTGAGTCCTCAGGCTCACGCTGGCTCTCCCGGCGCTCAGGGGCAGCTGCAGCCACCGGCCAGGACCCTGCGTTGGGAGGCCGCTGAAAGGGTTGGCGCACCCGGGGCTTCACGGCCCTGGTGGGCGGCTCGCTGAGTCGCCGCCATGTGTTCGGGAGGTGAGAAGGCAGGTTGAGGGAGCGACACCGCGAGCTGTGGCCCAACAGAGGGGGTGGGGAGGGCGGCTGCGGGGAGCCCAGCACGGGCGAGCGGGGTGGGCCCAGGCGCCCAGAGCGGCGGTGCGGGGACGGGGGCTCCCGCAGCGAGCGGGGCCGGCGCGTCGGGGGCGAGAAGGGAGGCTGGAAGGGCCGAGGGCGGAGCGATGGCTGAGGGGACGGGGGCCCCACGGGCGAGCGGTAGCCTAAGCCGGGCAGGCTCCTCAGCGAGGGCTGGGGCGAGGGCAGCGGGGGCCAGGGGAGGCCGAAGGCCGCCCTTCGCCGGCGGGAGCCTCTGAAGGAGGGCCGGGGGCCGGGGAAGGCCAGCAGGTCCGGGGGCACCTCCGGGCTCACGGGAGGTGGCTCCACGAAGGCCCACCAGCTGGCGGGGGGCGTGAGGGGCACGTGGGCCGGGGCAGCCCAGGGCGGCGGGTGCCGGCGGAGGGAGCCGTAGGGCGACGCGGGCCGGGGCAGGCCCGAGAGGGCGGGGGCGAAGGGCGCGGCGGGCGGGGGCCCTGGGCCCGGGCTGGGGGGCCGTCGGGCCGCGGGCGGGGAGAGGAGCGCGCTCCAGTGGGAGGGCGGCCGAGGCGCGGGCGCGGGCGAGGGCGGTCGGTGGGAGTTGTTGTTGTTGCGCGTCCGCGCCTCGGCCCTCCTCAGCACGATGGGCGTGCCGGGGCGCTCGGAGTCCATGCCGGCCAGCTTGTAGCCGAAGCGCTTGTAGGCCGCCTCCCGGACTGCCGGGCCTCCCAGCTGCGCCTTCTGGCTACTCCTGAGCCTCGGGATGGGCTTCTTTTCGGACAGCGTCTTTTTGAGGAACCGCGCTAGCGAGGTGGCCGGGCGAGGTGGGGGGCGGCCAAAGTCGGTGCCGAAGCCCAGGCCCCGGTGGGCGCCGAAGGCGGACAGGGCGCGCTGGAGGTTGCGCTGGCGCGGCGTGAGGAAGCCCCAAAAGGGGTGGGCGTAGGGCACCGGAGGCACAGGGGGCATCTCCTCCTCGTCGTCTTCGTCCGCATCCCCCAAGGGCAGAGGGATGTCCAGGGAGGGGGGCAAGGACACGTCCAGCTTCTCCTTCCCGAACAGCTTCACCTGGGGCCGCGGGAAGAGGCGGAACCTGCGGATAAGGGATAGCTTGGACCTGGCGGGCTTGTCCATGCCTTGCTGCTCGAAGAAGGCGGCGCTGGGCAGGCGGAAGGAGGTGGTCTGCCGTTCGGCGCCCGCCTCCTCCGGCTCCTCCAGCTCCGCGATGTCATCCATGGGGTGGGCGTACGGGTTGTGGGGCGACGGGATGGGCGGCGGCACCCACGGGTACGCGAAGGCCGGCTCCTCCGGGTAAAGATAGGGCACTTCGGGCGGATAGATGGCCTGGTCTCCGCCGCCACAGATGCCTTCGTCGTACGGGATGCCATAGGGGGCGCCATAGGGCCCCCCGTATGGATCAAAATAGGGCACGTCGTACGGGAGGTCGTACGGGCGGTCGTAGGGCGGGTATGGCGCCTCGTAAGGTGCGTAGGGATCCAGGTAGTAGCCGTGTGGGTACGCCTCGCCCTGGTACGCATCGTAGTAGCTGTAGGGAGACGCGTACCCCGATGGGGGCGCGTATGGGGGCTCGTAATCGTCGTAGCCGTAGCTGTAGGGGTACGTGGGGTAATAGGGGCCGCCATAATAATCCGGGTGGTAGTAGTCGTAGGGGTCCTCGGGCGGGTACCCGTGGGCGTGGTCTCCGTCGGGTGGCCAGGCCGGGCCGTAGGGGCCGTAGGGGCCGTAGCCCATGTAGGGCTCCTGCTCCTCCTCGTACTGGTAGAGCGACTGCCGATCGTAGTAGTCATCGCCCTCGCGGTGGTAGTCATAATACTCGCCCAGGTCCTGGAAGCCCTCGAGCCCGTACAGCGACTTGCGGGAGCCCGAGGGCCGGAAGGGGACCTCGTCCTCGAAGGGCAGGAAGCCCACGGGCTCGCCCGACTCGTAGATGCTGCGGCTGCGGGGGAACCTCCGGAGGTGGCCTCCGTGCCGCAGGATCTCTGCGCCCGACGGGAAGGGCAGCTTGCGGGAACCGACGCGGGAGCTCGAGCGGTTGAGCCAGGCGTCCAGCGTGGCCTGCTCGCTGCCGGACTCCTCGGCCTTCTTGATGAGGAACTTCTTGGTGAGCCAGTTGATGGCCGTGGATGCCTTGCTGAGGGACCGGGCACGCGGCCGCAGGCGGCCGTAGCCGCGCCGGCCCGGGAAGCGGATGACCATGAAGGACGGCTTCTTGCCCTTCATTGCCCGCTTCTTCTTGCCCATGCGCATTTGCGTCATGAGCTTCGACGTGGACTTGAGCACGGTGCGTGCCTTCTTCTTGCGTTTGGTTTTCTGCGGGCCGGTGTGCAGGCCCCAAAAGAAAGCCGACGCGCTCCGGAACTGGCCCTTCTTGGAGATCTTGGGCGTGCGATCGCGGAAGCCCATGAACAGCCGCGATGTCCCCTTCAGGCTCCGTTTGGGCTTCTCCGGCTCCGGCGCCTTCTTCCCCTTTTTCCCTTTCTTAGCTTTCTTCTCATCCTCTTCCTCCTTCGCCATGGTGGCTGCCTGCTCCCCACCGGGCCGCGGCCCGTGTCACCAGCTCTGGGACTTGGAGACAAGGGGACACACCGCGTTTCCTGCCCGCAGCTGGACACTCGGCCTCTTCGGGCTGGGAGCAGCTGAGACTGGTCTGGGTGGCCTGGGGAGGGACAGCCAAGCTTCTTCTGGCTGGGACCAGATTACGGGAGGGCGGATCCATAATTCATCTCCTCCAGAGCCGCCTTGGGTTTCACCCCAGTGGTGGTGGAAAGTGCATGGGTGTTGTTTACCAGGGAGCAGGGGAAGCCTGGCTCAGACCTGTGCTGGGGGCGACCATCTTGGCGTTAAAATCTCCAGGAGGGGGGCTGTTTTGACAAGTCAAGCTCTCCCTGTGCCTTAGCTGCCTCAGGTAGCTCCCAGGTAAATGCTGGGGTCACGGCTGCTTCACAGAGGGAGACTCTGAGTCCCAGAACAGGGAAGCCACTTGCCCTAAATCACCTAGCATATCTGTACTGGGCCAGAGTGGAGCCACATGCCCTGAGCCGCAGTGGGATGTTCAAAGCCCACTAAGTTACCTTGGAGGGGAAACTTGGACCCACCAGGTCCTGGGCAAGGGAGGAGGGGAGTGGGCAGAGCACATGTCCAGCGCTGCGGTCAGTGTAACCAGAGCTGGCCAGCTCTCAGGAGCATGAATAATGCATTGGGGACAACTGGGCTGCCAGCTCAGAAAGCAGGACAAGGTGGGGGGCATCTTGGTGGAACTCCCGCAGGGCCCCGTGAAACCACACGCCAGGGGGCTGGGGTAGCAAAAACAGAGGATGGGCCAGTCCCGGCTCTGACTTCCAGCTCTGCCAGCAGCTGGCTGTATGCCCTCAAGAAAGCCTTTTACCCTCTCTGGGCCTCAGTTTCTTCATCTGTAGGATGGGAGTGATAAGCCATGCCCTGTCTCCTTTATGAGGAAGCAAGACTTGATGGAGCTCCTGGGTAGCATAAGTGGCTGGAGAGGCCACATGCATGGCTCACATCTGGGATGCCTACCCAGCCCTGGCCTCTCCTCCCAGTTTCTGCCCTTGCTGAGAAGGTAGTGATCGTGTAGCTCCTGCCTTCTGTGGGTGCAGCTGATTGCTCCAGGGTGGACATCTGACCCAAGGCCATGCGCCCAGTCTCTGGCCAGTGACCAGTCCACTTTTGAGAATCTGCACTTTAAGTGGTAGGGGTTGTGGCATGTTAGACAAAGGGTGTGTGTGGAAGGTGGGGGGTGGTGGGGGGCCTCAGGGGCAGCAGGTCTGCAACCTGAGGCCTCAGCACTATCCCTCTTTTCCTCCTCCTCCCTCTGCCCAAGGATCAAGGATCAGGGCATGCTCTGAATGACTGAAAACAGATCTTCAATTCGCATAAGGTGGAGGCAGGGGCTTAACTGAGCCGACTCCAGCCGACTCCTGGAGCTCTGGGGCTGAAGGCCCTGCTTAAACCACTGGGTAAGCCAGAGACCCAGCCAGGCCTCCATCCATCAGGCACCAAGGCCTCCACGGTGCTTATCTCTGACATACCACTGGAGGCCATGTCCGTGTTCAGGGCTCCCGCCTGGATTCCTCTGTCAGCCCGGCCCCTGCCCCTCCGGGGGTGCTGGAGGCAGCACACATTCGCTGGTCCATTCATTCATCCATTCAGTAGTATTTGTTGAAAGCCTGCTGTGGGCCAGGCACTGTCAGAGCACAGGGGATACAGCTGAGAAGGAAACCGAGGAAAACCCTGCCCTTGTGGCGTTGACATTACAGGGCTGGGGGGGATTGTCAACAAACAAGGAAAATGAGATCTAATCGGTCAGTTGGTGGGTAAGTGCTGTGGGTTAAAATAAAGCGGGGAAGGGGCGTTTGTGCAGCGTTGAGTAGGGGTTGGGGAAGGTGACACCAGGAAGTAACACTGGGGCCAAGAGCTGCAGGAGGTGAGGGCGAGAGCAGGAGACTGGCATAGAAGCTGCCGCGTGGTGGTCCGGGTGACCGGCGCCGGGGATCTGGCCCGGGCTGGAGGCAGCAGAGGCGGAGGCCGGTGGTGGGATGCTGGCGTATTCTGTTGGTAGAGCCCACAGGATTTACAGAGAAGTCATGAGTACCTCTGAGGTTTCCTTACTGAACAAGGGGAAGGATGGAGAGGCCAGTGGCTGAGAGGAGGAAGAGCGTGGGCGGAGCAGGTAGAGGACAAATGGCCAGATGTCAGCGTTGCACATGTTGGCCTTGCCAGGGAGTTGGGGGGGGGGTGGGCGGCACTCTGCAGAGGTCAGGGCTGATGACATCAGTTCGGGAGCCAGTGGTATCCAGCCGGTGTTGAAGCCACAGCTCTGGAGGATGGCACCAGGGAATGAGTGCAGATGGAGGAGAAGGGATGAACCCCGGGGGCTGCACCGTCTGGGGACAAGGAGGCAGTGAGTGGCCGTGGAGGGGGGCAGGGCGCTGCGGCAAATGGGCACACGGGTCAGGTAAGTTGAGGACGCGCTGGATGTGGCTACGCGGAGCCATAAGGGTGGCCCCAGTGGAGCAGTGGGGGTGAGGGTAGTTACAGCCCGACGGGAGAAGGTTCTAGCTAGAAGGGAATGTGGTGGTCACAGGGGTGTCCGTGCCTGTGAACGTGTCAGACGCCACTGCACCACACACGATTTAGTTGGTAAATCATAAGGTGTGTGAATTACACGTCAATAAAGCTGTTACTGAAAAAGGAAGAGGGAGGGAAAGGGGTCCGTTGCAGGGAATCCATCCTGCGGAGCCCGTTGTGCACAGGGGAATGGCGTGCACACCAAGCTACGCATTGCACGGAGACGCATTCCATGATGGACTGTCCAACAGTGCGTGGCGGATAATACACACCTAGGCCTTTCTTTCTGTCATAGGTGCATGTGTTGAGGGGAAGAATGTAAGTTAATTTGCTTTGACTTACATGTAGAGATACTAGGAAAGATATTCACGAAGTTCATGAAAGTGGCTATCTTGCTGTCGACTTTCCCGTTATCGGTTGGATTTCTGAAGCATGTAAGTGTATTTCGGATCCAGATGAACACACCAAAAAGGAACATTTAAAAAGAAAAAAAGTAGGGGCGCCTGGGTGGCTCCGTCAATCAAGCGTCCAACTCTTCATTTTGGCTCAGGTCATGATCTCGCGGTTCGTGAGACCAAGTCCGGCGTCGGGCTCTGCGCTGAGAGTGGGGGGCCGGCTTGGGATTCTCCCTCCCCTTCTCTCTCCCTGTCCCCTGCTCTCATGCTTGCACGCTGTCTCCCTCTCTCAAAATAAACATTTAACAAAATAATAATAATAATAATAAAAAACGTGGAAGTGGAAAAAAGGAATTGGAAACAGTGAGTGGAAACATCCCTTTCGAGGAGCTCTTGGAAGAACGTCAGGGCCTGGAACCACAAAATCCAACCCCGTTCTCTGACCGTATGTGCCGTTTGAGGAAACCGAGGCCACGGCAAAGTCATGTAGCCTCTGCCCCTGGGTCTCCTCGTGTTAATAGTACCTCCCGCTCCCAGGGCTGACGCGGCATTAAATGAACGCGAGAGCTTGGCACAGTGACTAGCCTGGAGTAAATTGCCGTTATTATTAGTAATATTATTAGTATTCGTATTTTATCATCGTCGTTATTATTTTATTATTATTATTTTATTATTGCTGGCATCGTTATTACAGCCGGCTGCTCCCGTCCACTCTGGGAAGGTGGTCTGGGTAAGGGCCAGCAGCAGGGCCTGCTCCCATGACCCTTTCTGGTCTCTGGGGCCCAGGCTTGCCCCAGGCTATAGGGATAGTGTCCCCAGTCGACCAGGGCTACCCTTTGTCTGGTGGGCCTGGGTCCCACCTCCTTCTCGGTGTCCCCAGCCTGCCTCTGCAGCAGGCACAGAAGGGCTATCGGGGATCACGTTTCTCATTCGTCCATTCATTCCTTGACATTGATTGTGTGTCTACTGTGTGCCAGCCACTATGTTGGGTGCCGGGGGGGGAGGGGGGGGTCACAGGGTTGAGTGGCACCAGACATGGTCTCTGTGCTGGTGGAGCTCCCAGTGTCACAGGGACACAGACTTGAAGCAAAAAGCCATACCGAGGGGAAACTGCAGCCATGAGAAGAGCTCTGAAGGCCAGGCCACAGCCCAGTGCATTGGAAGACCAGGATGGTGCCCCTGAGTAGGTGACCCTGAGCCAAGATCTGAAGAATGAGAAAGAGCTAATCACATGAAAGAGGGAGCAGTGTTCCAGGCAGATGGAACAGCATGTGCAAAGGCCAAGTGGTGAGAGGGGCAAAGTGATGCAGAGCATGTAAAGCGAGAAGCAGCCAGGATGGCAGGAGGGACCTGCCCCTTGAGACATGGAGGCTGGAGTGGGACCTTGGTCTCCATCCCTAAGGTAGTAGGGAGCCTTGGCACAATTTCAGGCTGCCAGGATGCTATGACCAGATATGCATTTTGAGAGTAAAAATAACCAACACTGACAAGTTTTACTCTGTGCCAGGCTTGGTCCTGAGTGCTTTGCTATTACCACTGAATTCACACGATGTGTAAGGTGGGAACTGCTATTCCCGTCTTATAGACGAAGGGTGCTCTATTAGGTTACATCACTCAGCAGAGAATCCCCGGCGAGGAAGTGAGAACTACTGGGCCACACAGCGTTCATTCAACCCTCACTACAACCTCGGGAAGTAGGTACTGTTATTCTTTCCACGTTACAGGTGGGGAAACAGGCCCAGAGAGGTCTAGTAAGTTGCCCGAGGCCACACAGCTTGAAACCAGATTCGAGCTCGGGGAGTCCGGCTCCAGAGTGTCCATGCCCTCAACCACTGCCTCTCACTGCTTCTTGGAAAGTGGTGCGGGAAAAGCTCTTGGGCCACCGTGTGGCGAAGGATGAGGAGGGGACGCACAGTGGAGGCCGGGAGAGAGAGGACAGCGGCTCGATCTGGGACAGCTGTGATGGAGCGCACTCAACACAGCCAGTGAGGGGCTGTGCGGGGGCTGGGGTGAAGGTGGAGCCTGGGGGACCCTTGGGTTGGCTTGGTGCAGCTGCGTGAACGGGGGAATCGTTCGCTAAGATGAGCGGAGAGAGGCGGGAATACGACGGGGTTGGTCTAGGACATGGAGGGTTGGGGAGACAGAGGGAAGTCGGGGAAATTTAGACCCGCAGGGCAGATGAAACAGAGGCAGGGGGTGGGATGAGCCTGTGAAGGAGGACAGAGCAAGAAGTCGGGGGCTTCCCACACCAGCCCTTAACGACTGTGTGGGGTAGAGGTGAGGCACTGACTGTGCCAACCTTGCTGGGCCTGGTAAACGTGGTTAGAATGGTCGCCGTTGGGCGCCTGGGTGGCTCAGTCAATCAAGTGTCCGACCTTGACTCAGGTCATGATCTCATGGTTCGTGAGTTTGAGCCCCACATCTGGCTCTTTGCTGTCAGTGAGGAGCCTGCTTCGGATCCTCTGTCCATCATCTCTGCCCCCCTTCCCCACTGGTTCTCTCTCTCTCTCTCTCAGAATAAATAAATAGACTTACAAAAAAAAAAAAAAAAAAAAAGATGGTCACTGCTCAGCAATGTGCAGCATCGGGCTGGGGCAGGGCTGCTCGGGCAGCATGTTGGGGAGGGCTGGTGAGTGAGGAGACTGATGCAGGGGAGGGGTGCTCCGAGCATCTATGCCAGGAAAAAGAGGTGGCCACGGGGAATGACACGTCCAGGGGCTCGTAATTGTTTCCGTGGAGGAGCTGTGGGCCTGTGAGCCGGGGAGAGAGGCCTCAGGAGAAACCATCCCCGTTGACATTTTGATCTCAAGCTTCCTGCCTCCAGAAATTGTGAGAAAATAAATTTCTGTTGCTTAGGACCTCCGGTCTGTGACACTTTGGTTACGGCCGCAGGAGCAAACGAATAGACTCGTTGGCAGGTCAATGGGACAGATTCAGGAAGACAGAGGGAGAGAGATTGAGAGAACAGAGGGAGGTTGAATTATCCACGCAGTGTGAAAGCCCTGAGAAGGTGGCCCGGACTTGGCCTCTCCAGCATGGAGAAGTGGGTGCAGATGAACACAAGCGTTTGGGGGTGAGGAGTTTCCTAGCTGGGATCCGAGGGGAGCAGGGGGCGGTTAGAAGAGTTGCTGAGGGGGTGCCCGAAGCAGTCGGAGACCCTCCCCCACAGGTGGTTCGAGCTTCCCAGCACTGCTTCCGGGGCCAAGCCAGAGGGCACCTGGAGGGCGGCTGAGAAGGATTTTTGCCAAAGGGGGTTGGGGACAGAGGCAGCGTGGAATCTCAGCGAAGCTGAGGGACAGGGAGGCAGACAGACAGGGGTGAAAATTCTCGCCCTGGGCTCCTTTGCACCTGAGTCTTGTAAAGCTGCAGGCTGGGCCCTCTGGGAAAGCAGCCCTGTAGTCTGCGGACGGGCCTGAGAGAGGGCTTGGGTATTGTTGACCTTCACAAAGACAATCAGGTTGTCTGAGCAGGAAGGGACTTCTATCAGCCCGGCCAGAGCCTCCCTAGCACAGAAGGCCCAGGGAGGGTGAGAGGTGGCAACAGGGGGGCCCAAACCTTGGAGCTCACCCTGGTGGGGTGGGAACCTTCTCCAGCCCTGGGGGTACCTCCTCTAGCATCGGGCACTGCAAGCTGCCAGTTCACACCGACCTGGGGGTGCATAGCATGCGGTTCCTTTGGCTCTCACGCAGGCCCATGCCAGCCACCGACCCCGGAAAGCCAAAAATTCAACACAGAGTACCAGTTGCCCTGATCTAGGAACACACAGACCTGGCCCAGGAAATAGTCCGTCCATGGTGAGGAACACGGTGGCCCAGTGGCTGGAGACTCTGACAATGCCTGCCCTGAGCCCGTAGCCCGGGGACGCCCAGACCTCTGGCCTCATCTCCCACCCTTTCGCAGCCAGCTTGGCAGACAGAATGGGCCTGGATCTGATGCTCTGCAAACACAGGCCCCTTCCCTAACTGTAAGGCAAGAAGTGGCGGTGACCATCACCCAGGCAGAAATGCTTACTTGGGACCTCATGGCCAGGCCTTGTGGCAGTCGGGAGAAGGGCTGAAGTCAGCCACTGAGTACTCACCTGTCTTGGCATACCACCATCACTAAGAGGGGAGCTGTATGGGCATCATGCCCGCTTTATGGATGAAGAAACTGAGGCCCAGGGAAGCACCTCACAGTGAGTTAGGGGCAAGGCCCAGCTCTCCCACTGCCCCCCTCCCTTCTTCCCCTCGCTGCAACCTGTGGGGAGGTACTTGGGGCAGACCCCAAGGGCCCTGGGCCGGGGTCTTCTTACCTGAGTCCTGTGGCCTGCTCCCTGCCTGCATGCCGCCTAACGGGGGTCCTGTGGCTGGCCCCAGGAGCATGGCCAGCCTAACAGAGCAGCTCAGTGTTGCGGGGAAGGGAGGCCCAGCCCACCACGCCGACCGCCTGGGGCCCCATGTATATTTAATGATGTCTATTATTCCTGTTTTGTCTCCGGAAAGGAGCCTGAGCAGCTGACAGAGGAGCCAAGAACAGCCTGGAAAGCTGGGCAGTGGGCCTGCTCCACACTCCAGCTGGATCTGAAGACCCCAGGGGAGCCCTCTATGCCTCCTGCCAGCCCGGTGCCAGGTAGCCCCACAAAACCTGTTACCATTCACTCCCAAGAGGCACACCTCCTCCAGGAAGCCTCCCCTATGGCCCAGAAGACCCAGCTGGGGTCCAGATCCCAGCTCTGCACTTAGAAGCTGTATGAGCCCAGGGCAAGGTGCTGCCCCTAGAGAACAGGCTGCTGTGGAGACAGCTCCACACCGACTGTGGCACGTAGCGAGGACTCTCCAGGCCAAGGCCTGTCGACCTCTGCCTTCCGAGGCAACGGGTCTTCTACCCAGCCGCCTTGCTCTCCCCTGTGAGTGCTCAAGGACCTTCTGGGGATGCAGCTTACCTTGGCAGCCAGGCCCGGCCTCAGGAGGTGCCACACGGACAGCCCACAGCCCCCGGCCAACCTTCTAGGGCAGAGACCGCCCTGGAAGACCCCACATTTTCCTATGCACCCCGGACTTGGGCCTGCTCTTCCCCAAACCAGGCACCACCCCCCTCTGGTCATCACGCTCGTTGCTGGCCCTGACCCAGCCTGGCCACAGACTTCACCAAACCGACAGAATTGTCCTCAGTCTGAACAGGAATTGTTTTCACTCTTTATTTCAGAAAGGAGCACGGAGACCAGGGGCTTAGAGAAAAAAATACAGAAACCAAAAGCCAAAGCCTCTGCTCCAGGTGTCCCTGCAGGCTCTGGGTCCTGGGGTCCGTGCTGGGCAGGGGCTGCCCTCGGAGGGCAATATTTAGGACTCCTCAGGCTGAGGAAGGCATGAGCTGGGGCTTACAGCCACCATGAAGCAGCCTGGGGTGGGGCCGAGGGTCTGTCCTGGGAGGCGCCCTCCCCAGGTGCCAGCAGGCTCTAAAGGGCCAAGGTGCAACAACAGTAACTACGGCTTCCAGGGACCCGGGCAGGGTCAGCTCCTAGCCCCAGCACTAAGCAAGCCATCGATGTCAGGCCCCGGCTGTGGGGCAGCGGGCAACTTGCTCCTCCCGTGCCTGAAGGGGGCCAGGGGGAGGGTTCCAAACACAAGGGGCCAGTCTCATGGGAAATGCCACCAGACCAGCCCAGGTCCCCCAGCCATGTCCCTTTGCCCCAACACTCTTCATCATCTGCCTACGGAAGAAACTTCTGGAGACAGCAGAGACTTGAGAGACCCCTTCCTGGGGTGTATGTATCTGTATTTTTCCTGTTTGGGCTTTGGTGCGCCCTGCTGGGGCCGACTCCCCAGGGAGGCAGGGCGGGCAGGCAGGGCGCCCAGCAAGAGGCACTACTTCTTGACAATCTGGATGACATCTTCGTGCTCCATGGTGTGGGTCAGGCCCACCCGCTGCGGGCTGTACTTGGTGCTGGTGCCCTAGGTGGGGAACAAGGCAGAGGGGCCCTGTCAGCCTCTGCACTGAGCAAGGCCAAGGCTGATAGCTATTACGGGAGGAAGGTGGGTGGGTGTACACGTTACGGGATAGATGAATGCCAGAGGCTGAAGTGGGGGCCCCATCACTGGCCACACCCCCCCCTCCAGACAGGAAGATGTCCCCAGTGGACTGACCATCCCCGGATCCCAAGATGGGAGAGGCCCAAGTCCAGTACGGGTCAGCACGCACACCCTGTAAACTGGGACACCACGCGGAGTGGCGTGAACGCCTTGCTTCTGCCTTACCCGGAGGCTATGCTGGGCATGACCCCGGCCCTCCTCCTTCCCAGAGACTCACCCACACCAGCGCGTACTTGAACTGGCTGGCAAGTGACCGGTGGATGCGGTGGCACTGGGGGACGGGAGAGGGTAACAGTGAGATAAGTACCAAGCCCACCGAGCCTAGCCACACACCCAAGCCCAAGGCCTCCGCCAAGTAGCAATCCCCAAGGCAGGTGCTCACACAGCACTGGCCTTGTGAACACCACAGGCTCAATCCACAGGCGGTCTCGTGCATGGCTGCAGGCTCTTCTGATACTCCCACTTCCAGGTTGGCCCAAAGGCCATGGAGCTCACTAGAAACGTTCTCGAAGCCATCAGAAGAAGGTCTGGACCTGGCTGTCGGCAGGCTTCCGCTGGCCTTGCCTGAATGCCAACCCTGACAGATGCTCCTTCAGATGGGTGACGGTAGTGTTCAGGTCACCCCACCTCAGCCTGGAGTCACCATGCCTGGCCATTGTCCCCTGTGACCTGGAGCTTCCCACCCATGACATCATCCGCCTCCACCTCAGGAATCCCAGAGCTCTTAAAGGAAGCTGGAAGGAGGGGAACTTGCAAGGGCGGCCAGCTCTTTCCCAGAGGCTGGGGGCCCTGGGTTGCACAGGGGAGGGGGGCTGGGGAGACAGCTTCTGTGGGGACGCTGAGCCTGTAAGAACATTTCCTGAGCACATATGGGCAGCCGACCTGACGGGGCCTCCTCTAGGTGGCCGTGGTGGCCAGGACACTGCTGCCAGTAATGAGCACAGAGACCCACACAAGTGGTTCCAACGCTATTTTCTAGAGCAGAGAATGAAATCCACTGGCCCAGGGGTCGTCTCCGGGTTTTACGTCTTCCTCAGCTTGACCCACAACAATGGAGCAGGGCCGCACCCCCGCAAGGACTCCCCTGGGACCCTGACAGCTTTGGGAGCACGGAGCGGGTGCTCCTGCCCTCGAGGCAGACAGGGTGTGCGCCCTCCAGCCTGCACCGCACCCTAGTGTCTGTGACACTAGGAGCCATTTACCACGGGGCTCGGAGAAGTTTCTCTGCACTCGCATCTCTAGCAATGGGGGACAATGGCAGGTCATGGACGGCCGTCTTTTCTACTATGGGAAAGAACGTGTCGTTCGACGACAGGAAGACCACTGCTGCTCAGTGCCCACTGTACCCCCCCTTCTTGAGAGCCCTGCAAGGTCCTCTCTGCCTTGGGGGCTTACGGCCCATGACCCTTTTGGAAGCGAGGCCTTTGTCAGCTCTCACTGAATCCGTACCGGGGCCTAGGCTGGGTGCATCGCAAAGGCCCTGGGGGTGGGGATTCAGTTACCCCCAGATGAGGAAACTGAGGCACAGGGAGGCTGACACAGGATGGGGGAGAACCAGAATATGACCCTCGGTCTGCCTGGCTCCACTGTCTACCTGGGTCCCTGCTGCCAGCATCCAGGCAGGCCTGTACTATACTCTGCGGCATCTGGGACAGTTGGGTGTCCCAGGAGGGAAGCACCTGTGGGGAGGGTGAGCAGGGAGGAGGCCAGTCCAGGCTCCGGAGCAAGGCCCCCAGAGCCCCTCCCCTACCCCACTGGACCCTTGTCACCTCCTACCCCCGTGCAGCTGATGACAAACACCCAGCATTCCCCACACTCACCCCTGCCTCTGGGCCTTTGTACCTATTAGTCCCACCGCCTGGAAAACCCTCTCCTACTGCTATCTCCCGCTTTTCTTCCCGGGAGTGGCTGAAGTCCTACATCCTCTTGGGCAAGCAGCCAGGGCCTGAGAGGGTTGAGGAAAGTACCCACAGAAGGTGCAGGGTAACTCCACAGAGGGCCAGCACATGGAGGCACCCGTATCGACAGCTGCCGGGTCCCCAAGAGACACCGCAGCAGTCACAGGTTCCCCAAGAGACACCTCAGCAGTCACAGGTTCCGAAATAGGCCTGCAGCGGCAGGGACGCCCCCCGTCATGAGGAGTGATCTGAGGGATGCGGCTCCTGCTGGGCGTGCTAGCGTTCAAGGCCGAGCCCTGCCCTTTTGTATCAGGAACCTCTAGCTGGCAGAGGCCTCGGGCTGGGCTTGCTGACTGAATGCACGCATGAGCCCAGACCGCAGGCTGGCCCACCACCTGTCCACAGTACACATCCTGAGAAGAAATGAGCTAGATGGAAAACAAACCCCCAAAAAACCTAAGAAGTTGCCTGTGTCGACCTGGAGTATTGTTCCAGGCGCTTGAGCCATCATTTGCTCCCGTAGGGCCCAATACACCTCTGAAAAAGATGGTGCAGGGTCACATTGAAGGGACAGGTGACAGCTGTGCCTGCAACAAAACTCTAGACACAGAAATGCACCCTCCTCTCCCTGAGCCCACAGGCTCAGCCCAGAGCCCCTCTGCCTCAGGACCTTTGCATACCTTGCACCCCTGCCTTAGGAGGGCTTCCACCACCCCTAAACCTTCACTGTCAGGTCCTACTTGGTCTACAGGCCCCCATGAGGACACCTCCCCCCAAGACCACCTGGCCTCTCTGTGTAGACTCAGGGTCACTCCCCATTCCCTTACTTTGTTCCACTCCCCGTTATGTGTGACTGCTTAGCTCTGGGATTGGGTATTTGGCATCTTTGACCCCGATGGACCCTGTTCTGGCAGGAACCGGGGCTGCTTTATCGTTGGTGCTCGATAAATGTGTGTTGAGTGTAAAAAGCAATCAAAGCCATCCTGGGCTGGGGGGCAGGATGTGGGAGCAGGGAGGGCTGCTGGGGGCTGACTGAGAGACAGGAAGCCAGGAGGGGCCGAGGGCATGGAGGCAGTAGCTCTGAGCCGTAGGCACCGGGGAAACACAATGTGGAGTGACAGCACAGAAACGCCCCAGGGCAGTGGCTCTACCTGACGAACACCTGCACAGCTGTGGCTCTGAGCCTGCAACACCCAGACGTGACAGGACAGTGACGACCACCGCTTCCTGGACAGCTTCCAAGTGCCAGGCGGCACGCTGACTATTCACACGCTGGACCTCCTTCAACCCCGCCCTCTAACCACCACTGGGGTAGAAAGTGCCAGCCCTGCCGGCGGGAAAGGCCTGGCGGCTTCATACGCAGCAAGGAAGGGGGGCCGGGATGCAACCCCAGGTCTAACTCCAGAGCCCGCGCTGGGCCACTCTGCTATTGAGCCGGCGGCATCTAAGAGTCAACGGGAGAACCTCAGCAAAACCCCGCAGCAGGGACAGAGAGCTCCCTGACCCCACTGTCCCAACAGGTCTCGGCAACTCACCACGTGCTCCACGGAGGCCCCTTTCCGGAGGATGATGGCATCTGTGAAGTCTGGCCTCTCTGCAAAGGTAGAGGGAGGCAACCACAGTTACGGCCCCAAGCTGCTCTGTGCCCTTCCATCAGGGGACAGAGGCCCTTCCAGCCCCCAGCCTTGGCTCAACCTTCCCCTCACTATTTGGCACACTTGCCCTACAGGTCCTCTTGCAGGGTTCTACAACCTTGACTTTAACACAGAAAATAAAAATAAACCCACATCCAGGAGGGCCGGCCACCCGGTCAGCCATGAGAATAAGTCCAGCCACGTGAAGCATCTGGATGGAACTGGTAAGACATGGCAGCCAGCTGCCGGGGACCGGTCAGAGCTGCTACATCTCCTCCCTTGCCGACAAGGTCAAGGCTGATGCAAAGTGCCAGAACTCAACTACAAGGTCACAGGGTGTGTGAGGTGTGCAACCAGGGGGAGGGGACAGAATGAAGGTTCCTGTGTATTCACTGGCCTGACCCAGGGGGCGCGCTCCTGCTCGAGGAGGCTGGGAGGGGGGTTACTGCTGTAGCCAGTGGGGAACCACAGGACAGCCTCTATCCCACTGCCCCTCCCCGCCTCAGCTCCCAAGGAATTCATCAAGACCAGCAGTCCCAGGAAGTGGCCCTCTGTACTGTAAAGGCTCAGCCGAGGTCTCTAGCAGCCTGGGGTAGAGGGCGGTGACAATTCCGAGATGGGGGAAAAGCTGAGATCTGTACGGGACAGGCTGAGCCAGGGGCACAGGGTCCGCACGCAGAGCGTGGCCGCCCTATGGGAGGGTGAGGCTCAGCCTGTTTCCTGGGCCACACGCCATCTAACTCACGTCCTCTCTTCTTGGTGTAGATGCAGGTCAGGGCCAAGTACTCCCAAAGCATCTCAAGCAAGTAGTCCAGATTCAGCTTCATGCCGCAGCTGCCAGGGAGGAAAGCGGCCGGTCAGAGTAGCCCCATGGGCTCTGTTCTCGACAGTGAGAACTGCTTTCTCACTGTTGCAGGGGACAGCCTCCATCTGGCTGGCCCGGGGAGAGAGGCCGGCGTGGCCCATCTGGGGCCCGTGGGGAACTGAGCCTGTAGTTCTGATGAAGGCTCGACACTTCAGCTGCCAGCACCTCCGGCCACCACCACGGTCACGCCCAGCAGAGCTCAGCGGTCTCTCCTGGGGGTCCCGGTGGCATCTGTGGAGGGCACGTGGCATCTCTGAGGGACACAGAGCGCCAGGAGGTGGGGCTTCCCTCCTGACACCTGCTGGAAGGAGAATGCCGAGCACAGCTCAGCCCAGGGGGGGTTTTGTTGACGGGTGGCTCCTGGCTTGATCGCTTGTAGAGGCATGAGCCTGAGCAGGCACCTTGACCTCCACTGACATGCTGTTGGCATAGCAAATGAAGGTGTGGTGAGGAGGTGACCTCATGCCCTGAGAACCGGCACATCGTTGGGCAGCCCCTGAAGGCAGCCTGGGATATAGCGACAGGAGAGGAACTGAGGCGGTCTTTCAGGAGGGATGCCAGCGCTCTCCTGCTCTTGGCGGTAGCTGGCAACGCCTGGGAGGGGGTCCGGGACCCTCACCCATCATTTGCACCAGTCACCCCGCCCCCTTGGCCGCTCAGCATCTGGTTCCCTGTAAGCCCTGCCTCAGTGTGAAGCTACAGAATGCCTTGTGATAGCCGGGAAGCCAGAGAGCGGAGCACACAGGTCGGGCTGCTCCCAAGAAGGAACTTGCAAGGACACTGAAAAATGAACTACAGGGGTGTCTGGGTGGCTCAGTCGGTTGAGCGTCCGACTTCGGCTCACATCATGATCTCGGGGTTCGTGAGTTCGAGCCCCGCGTGGGGCTCCGTGCTGACAGCTAGGAACCTGGAGCCTGCTTTGGATTCTGTGTCTCCCTCTCTCTGCCCCTTCCCCGCTCACGCTCTGTCTCTGTCTCACAAAAATGAATATAACGTTAAAAAAAAAAAATGAACTACAGTCCCCAGGACCCACCGCTCCAAGGAGGGCAAGGATGCCCCCCACCCCCCCACCCGAGGACTTAACTTCCCTCTTCCCTCCGCCATGCAGTGGTAGCCGCATCTTCTGGAGGATTAAGAGCAGCTGGCTCACAGCCTAGGGATCTCTTAAAAATTTTTTTTTTAATGTTTGTTTATTTTGGGGAGACAGAGAGCACAAGCAGGGGAGAGACAGAGAGAGAGGAAGACGCAGAATCTGAGGCAGGCTCCAGGCTCCGAGCTGCCAGCACAGAGCCTGATGCAGGGCTTGAACTCACGAACTGTGAGATCATGACCTGAGCTGAAGTCGGACGCTTAACCGACTGAGCCACCCAGGCGCCCCTTGGGATTTCTGAGGTCTGCGGTTACCTACTAAGCTACGAAGCCTGTTAACAATTCTTATCCATTTACCTTGGTGGATGAAATCCTTCTGTTATCTTCACCAGAGCCCATCCCACACCATCCACTCTGCCCAGGCCGATCCAGGGTAGGACCAGGCCAAGGTCAAAGCCGTTACTAAGATGGTCTACTCTGGCCTGGGTGCGTGTGGGGGCTCTGCCTGGCCAACGTGGTGGGGAGGCCTGACGGGCTCACACACACAAGAAGGTGTTGGGACCCTCACCTGATGACCACACTGTTGGGCTTCCGGGCCAGGCGGTCCACTTCTTCCATGGAGATCTGGTCAATTTTGTTATAAACCTGGGGTTGAGAAGATGGAGGTGGGTGTCGGGGAAGGAAAAGAATACAGTAGCGCAGGAACCGGGTCCCCAAATGCCACGGCCCTGCCCACAGTGCCTCCCTCTGCGTGCCGGAACACAACAGGGGCAGGGGCCGATGCCAGCGTCGTCCCTCCCCTGCTGCCTCAAGGGTGGGGAAACGGTGCAGGGTCCTGGGACCGCTGTCCCTCCCCAGAAGGGAAGGCTGGGATAGAACCCGGTGTCAAGCTAGGGAGGTCTGCAAAACTCATGCAGCCGCCAGGGAAGAGGGGCAGGGGGGTGAAGGCAGCTCCATGCTCTTCTTGCCCCTCTGGGAAGCTTGTCTCCCATCTGGGTCACCCCGGGGCGAGCTCCGCTCCCACATGTGCGCCCTAGGGCCCAGTGCCACTTACATACAAGCAGGGCATGTACACCCGGTTGCCCACGATCACATCGATGAACTCATCCGGGGAGCAGTCTTCTCGGAAGAGCACCTCTGCGTTGAAGATCTCTGAGGGGCTCGGATTAAGGGCCACCTGAGCACCAGCAGCCACCAGCACCCCCGCAGGAGAGGGGCCTGGATAGCCAGTTAGGAAACACAGTGCCGAAAGGGACCTCGGAGGTCATCTGCTTTGGAGGTTTTACAAGCTTTTGAAGTTTGGGGACTGCCCTCGTTGTTTTTCAAAAGGTGCCACGATACATAAAGTTTCAATCAGTGGTTTCAATCTTCTCCATTAGGCAAGAAGAAAAATGGACTTGCCAGAATCCCCAAAGCACCTCAGTGGAACCCCAGGCTTCGGTGCCAGGAGCACTGTCTGCAAGCATTGGTCTAACCCAGCTTGCCTCACGCAAAGCTCTCCTCTGGAGGCTTGCATACCTGCAGTGACAGGGGCCTCATCACCCTGCACACAGCCTGTCCCAAGGTGACTTCTTCACATGCTGAGCTGCTCTGCCTCTGGGGCCCTGCCCTGTCCTCCAGCACCCCCGACAAGCAGCCAGGCCCCTGGTTCTTCCTGAGGCTTCCCCAGGCCAGGAACCCCCAGTCCTTGGGCGCTGTTTCCCCTCACCATCTCATCTTCCTTCCAGATGTGACTGGCTGCCAGTGCCTAGTACTTGCCAGGGAGTTAGGAAGCCACTGCTGAGTTCACGGCTCTGGCCCAGCCGGCCTGCAGCTTGGTGAGTATGGAGGCAGGGGGGACAGGAAGTGTCCCATGTCACTACCGCTTTCCTGGCAGTCGCTCGGATGGAGCCGGGGTGGCTTGGGGTGGTCTGTGATCATCCTGGGCCGCAAGGCCTCCCTCCTGTCTCGGGTGGCCCCTCCCCTGCCCTGAGGGCTCTGGGCCCTCCCTTGCTGCTTTTGGGAGGATACTGTACTCATGCAGAATCAGCTGCACCAGCTTTTCCGAGCACTGGGTCAGTGTGACTGTGGAGTTAAAGGAGATGCCACCACCTTTCTTGGGCTGGGGGAGAGAGGAAAGGAGAGCGGCTCACAAAGGGGCAGCTGCAATCATCCCAAACCCGCCCGTGCCTGGCCTCCTGGTGAGGGGGGCCTCACCTTGAAGTAGATGTTGGGCTTGTGCTTGTTGAGGCGGATACCCACTGATTCCAGTTCCTTTTCCAGCAGAGACCTGGGAAGAACCCCCACGAGCCTTCACAGGTGTCCAGAGGCAGGCCAAATGGCTTCCCTGTTACACAGGAAGCCCCTGCCCTTCCAGAGGGAGGCCAATGCCGTCCTACCCACCACTGGGAACCCAGAACGTTCCTTCTCAACAACCCAAAGCCGCTGAGGAGCCTCTGGACCTTCTGCCCAGTTCGAGGGAGACTGGCTGGGCCTGCGACTGGCACGCAGAGGCAGGCCCGCTGTGCCCCTTAGCCAGCAGGTCAGGGCATGAATAAGGCTTCTGTTGTTTGGGCCTGGGCTCCCACTGGGTTCTGGGCAGCAACTGAGGCACCTTGGCCTCTGCAGGCAGGAGCCAGAGCCAGCATGGGGCTCACGGGTGACACAGGCTTCAGTCGGTGCAGCGTACCACAGTCCCCAGCCTCCAGACATCTCCGTGCCAGATGTAAGCCACTCAGAGAGGACGCTCCAGGCTGACTGCACGGGTTTAGCCTGTGGACAGTCCTGCTGCTGCTCCCACGCGTGAGAGGCCCAAGCGCCCCGTGGATCACCCATCATGATCAGGGACACAGCAGCTGGAGCCACAGTGTCCTACCAGCATGCCCAGGGATCCCACCGCCCCCCAGACATGTTAGCCTGCCCCACCCCCACACTCCCCTGCAGACCTCTGTACTTCTCCCTTAGTGGCATCCAGCATCATGATGACGACGTCAGCCGTGCGTGCCACAGCAATCACCTGCCGGCCACGACCTTTCCCTGGACAGGTGGAAGGGACACGGTCACACAGTGACATAGGCACAACCCGTGTGACCCCCACCCAGGCCACGGAGCCCCAGACTCCTGTCCTCGACAGACCCATCATGGTCTCTGCCCTATGCCAGCCCCTGGCTGTGATTTCCTTGCCATTTTTCACTAATCCGTGTGCTGTTTTACTCATGAAGACTTGTTTTAGAAGGCAATCTGACATCACCACCTCAGGAGAAGTAACATTCTCCTCCTGTCCCTACCCTGCAATAGGCCACACGCTAAGCGCTTCGTGAACACTTCCTCACAACCACCCTATATAGTCCGTGTTATCAAGCCCATTTTATAGATGAGAAAACTGAGGCTTGGTTTGGAGCTCATCACTTGCCCAAGATTACAAAGCTAGTGTGCTATCAGGATTTGAACATGTCTGCCCTTTCTGGAAATGGGGCGATATAATCCACCCCCAATCCAAGGGCTGCAGAAAGGATCACATGAGACACCACAGGAAGAGGTACTTTAGGAACTGCCACACAAAGGTCAGACCATGTGGTTATTGCACCACCAGAGAAGTCAAGCGCCTTGCCAAGGTCACAGCACTAGGATCCAGGTAGTGTAGATTTCAACCATGATCTGCCTCCCTCTTTGGAGAATGGGGGGCTGGGTCCAGTGATCTTCACAAGCCAGGGGCCTCCTGTCACTACCAAACGTACTTCCCCCACAGTGGCCAGACCACACCAGGCCCCATGATGCTGCTGGGACAGCAGGTTCCTGGGGGACCATCACCATTTCCACCAGCCCAATTCAAGTAGGCAGGACTCTGCCGTGATGGGGGCAGTGGGGTCCGGAAACGTGCAGAGGAGATGGCAACTGGACCCCCGGGGAGAGGTCCCGCTGCCCAGCCTGGACAGGGTTACTAAACCAGAGAGGTGGGCACCAACCCTGGCCCTGCCACTTGATGGGTGAAGAGTCGTTTAGGGCAGACCCTTTACCTGTCTGTCCCTGCGGTTCCTCCTGGCTATGAAAGGGAAATAATGACAGTTCCTAAGTCACAGGACTATGTGAGGATTAAGTGAGATAATGGTCAGCGCAGAGCCCGGCACTTAGCCGTGCTGGATAACCATCAGCTGGTTACTGTGTCCGCAATGCTGCAGGAAGCCACCAGGAGCCACAGGCATGTTCCTATCTCAGAAAACAAAGACAAGGGGCGCCTGGGTGGCTCAGTCAGTTGAGTGTCCGGCTCTCAGTTTCGGCTCAGGTCATGATCTCACAATTTCATGGGTTCAAGCCCCACATCGGTCTCTGTGCTGACAGCGCGGAGCCTGCTTGGGATTCTCTGTCTCTCCCTCTCTCTCTGCCCTTCCCCCAGTCACACTGTCTCTGTCTCTCTCAAAATAAGTAAATAAACTTAAAAACTTAATAAGTAAAAAAACTTAAAAAAAACTTAAAAAAAAAGCTTAAAAAAATAAACTTAAAAAAAGTTAGTAAATAAACTTAACACATAAACTTAAAAATAAACGTAAAAAAAAAAACCTTTTCTTAAAAATAAAACAAAACAATGACAAAACAAAGGACAGGGCCCCAGGACTAGGAGCACGGCCTGAGCTAGCCAGCTGCTAAGGGGCCAGTCCTTGCAGGGGTCTGTCCAGGGACACACCATGGAAGTGGGAACTCAAACCTGCCAGGTAAGCTACACGACCTTGTACAGGTCCCTTCACCTTGCCGGGCCTCAGTCTCCTCGGCTTTAATACGGGGCCTGCCAGGACCGTATGAGGCCAGAGTCCCTGAAGCACAGGGCATTGAACCCACCCCTACCCATTGAGCCCTGCAGCCATGTCCAATTTTAACGGTGAGGCCAGTACAGCAAATCCCTACAGAAGAGGACGGGCTGGGGTACAGAGATCCACCCTGTTTCCCACCCGCCTGTTCCCACTCCCTACCTTGTGCTGCACCTTCAATGATCCCAGGAAGGTCCAGGAGCTGGATATTGGCTCCTTTGTACTAGGATGCAGAGGAGAAGGTAAGGTGAAGAGGGGTGACCGTGGGAAGGGCTTGCCTGAACCCAGGACCCCCACTCTGGCCTGCAGCTCAGGGGTCTGGGAATCCCAGGGCTCAGCCTCGGGGGCCAGGTCCAAGCCTGCTCAGCCTGGCACAGCTCCAGCTCCAGATCCTGCAAGCTGAGGAGCCCCCAGGCACAGACTCTGGAGTTTTTGTAATCCTACCCACCCATCACTGATGGTAACAGCACCTTACAAAAATATCACTTCACCGCGGAGGCTCTGGGCCATAGGACCCCAGCTACCCGAGGCGTTGAAGCTTCACAGAAAACAGAGGGATACAGCCAACCACCACCAAGTGACCCAAGCCGGGGTGGCGCGGGCCAGTGGAGCACAAAGGGGCACCAGCAAGAGCGGCCAGGTGCTGGCCGGACTCCCAGAACCAGTCAGGGTTCCAGGCAGGCATCTCTGGGGTCCCAGCAGCCAGAATCCTCAGAGGTACCACTGCTTGAGAGCAAAGAAGCTCAGTTCAGAACTGAGCTTCCGCCCCCCGCCCCCCGCCCCCCCAGGGACACCTCCACTCATGACTTACAAATATATAATCGCAAACCCAAGCATGTACCCTTTCCCCTTCTGGAATCCAGCACACCTCGACTTACTTCAATGACTCCAGGGATACATGTCAGGGTTGTGAATTCGTAGGACGCAGCTTCGCTGGCTGTGGAGGTCATTAGACTCAAGAAGGTAGACTAGGAGGAAAAAGAGGTCATTGCAGTGAGGAGTCTTGTCCCAGCCTCCTTCGAGAATCCCCACAGGCCAGGAGCCTGCTGGATGCAGGCATCACAGAGACTCCCTCCTCCGCCTCAGGGTGGGGACCTGGGTAGCTAGAAAGAAAACAACAGCTGGAAAGGTCGCCTCTGGCTCTGCCCAGGGCAGGTAGGGCGCCAGAAGGACACTCTATTCCTCGGAGGCGTCAAGGCCCATCTCAGGTGGACACAGGGACCTGGTTTCTAAGTGGGATCCCCAACTAAATCAGGGGCCCCTCTCTAGCTCCACCAAACCCTCCAGCCTTTCCTGGGCCCCGGAGAACTTCAAGCAGGCAACAGCCTGTGGCACTCAAAGTGGCTGCTCACCCAGGGAGGGGTGAGATACGCAAGGAGGCAGATGAGGTCTGAGACAGAGCCAGATGGCAGAAGAGGGGGCTGCCAGGCAGGGTCTTGATGGGAACATTTATGCCACGGTTCACTGTGGGACCAGAGCCATGGCCTGGTGGGGAGTTAGAAATGTGGCTCCCCTGGGCAAGAAACTTCATGCTCTGAGCTTCAGAGTCCTCACGCATAGGCTGGCCATCTGCTCACTCCCTACCGCATGGGGCCACGTGGGGTTAAAGATGATGAGGCACCCGAGGCACCAAGCCCCGAGCATGGCGAGACCACGGCGATGGATGCAGTGGCCCAGAGGGCCAGCAAAGCAGTGGGCAGAGCCAGAAGGGGAAGAAAGCCAGCCCTGGCCTCCTGCCCCCATCCTAGTCGCAGGACACCTGGAATAAAAAGTCTGAGACGCAGTTGTGACGGGGCCGCCTGGACCGTGCCCCTCGCTGGCAACCGGAATGGCTGGGGGCACATCTCACTCACATATCTTCAGACCTTGAAGGAAACACTGCCCTCGAATCCAGAAACTCTCCACCCTGGGGACCTCTTAGAAACTCGAGGAAAGATAAAAACCCGGTGGGGTAGACAGGTAGGGACAGGTGGGGCAGCCCGAGAGCAACGGCTGCCGAGACACTGAGTGATGGCGACTGGACGCTAACGGAAGGCTCTCTGGCCTCTGCAGTGGGGAGGCTGGGCCCTCCCGTGGCTGGAGAGCCCAGATCCCCAACAGGACGGTGGCATCTGGCCACAGGGCAGACCCTCAAGGGCATAGCCCTTGGTAAACAAGGTGGCTTCTCCCAGCCTGGGCTTCTCATCTGGAAAAGAAGTCCTCGGCAGGTTGGAAAGTAAACTCAAAATAAAAGGTGAAAACGGATAGAGTCCATGATAAACACCTGAAGAATTAAAGCCTGAAAATACTTACCTGTCACTCTGTGGGACAGCTATGACCCAACACCTTACTGGTCATGTATAGGCAACACATAAGCATTTGTCCCGCCTTTCCAGGAACTTTTTCAGGCTAACCAGACAGCAACACTGATGACAGAAAGTGCTACTCTCTTGAGGAACATCAGCTAATTAGTGAGGAAGGAAGAAGAGAACTAGAAAGTCGACATCTGCAACCACTAACAAAACTCACAGGCAAGGACAATTCACTGGTGTCAAGGACACCAAGGGGATGTCAACGGGGCCTGACTTCTGCACACTACTGTAGGCACACCTTGCAGGGCACTTTGCAGTCCCCTGGCGGGGGGGGGGGGGATGGGGAGGCTAATGCAACTATGCGGAAGGGAGACAGGGTATCCCTCCCCTTAACCCAGTGGTTCTGGAAATGCAACCAGCTATCAGGGGCTTTCCGGCATGGTGCAAAACGAGGTCTACCCTGTCTCCTATGTGGAACCAGGCCCCAAGTCCCAGGTGTCTACCTGACTTCCGGCTCACAGGAAGAACAATGAACAGACGAAAAGGTTAAGGGACACCACAAGGAAGCAAGCAGACAACTGCAGAGCATGGGCTTTCTGTAGGACCACTGTCCGGTCTCTTGAGAGCTAGGGTCTTGACAAAAGGGACTGTTCTAGATTAAAGCAGATGGAGGAATAATACATACAGGGGCCCCATGTGGTCCTAGAACAGACCTCCATTTGGACGGATCAGCCGCAGAGGTCATTTTGGGGCGAGTGTTGAAATCAGGATATGGTCCAGGCATTAGATGGTTACTATGTTACTGTTAATCTTGTCTAGTGTGATAGATAGTTTGTGGCTCAGCAGGAAAATATCCTTATCCTTTAGAGATAAAGCTTAAATACTGGGGTCAAAGGTCACAAAGCATGAGGTCTGTAACCGAGTCTCAAATGGTTCAGTCAAAACAACAAAAGCCCACTCGCACACGCACACAAATACACACAAACACAAGGAGATGGAGCAATATGGCAAACTGGTGGACCCAGATGGCGGGGACACTGCATTTGTTCTTTCATCTCTCCTGCAAGTTTGGAAATTTCTATTACACAAAATTGGGAAAAACGAGAAAGAGACAAAAAGACAGGGATCTGGAAACCACACCAGGACTGAAGACTGTGCGGGTGGCCAGCTGGCAGAGGGCACGGCTGGGGACAGTCCCACCTCTCCAGAGAGGCTCCTGCAGCGCCGGCTCCTCCTGAGGGGCTGAGGCGGGAGGCCCCTGCGCTGCTCGGCGTCCAGTTGAGGAGTCATAAGCACCATCACTACAGGTTTCTGAGCGCTGGCCAGGTAGCCGCACGCCAAACAGGTGCTCAGGTTTGGCACGAGGGTTGAAAGGGGCAGGCTGGATGGACGGCAAGCGGCCTGGGGGGAGGGGGGGGGGTCACAGTGGCTCCCTTCCAGGGTATTCATCACCCTCGGCTACAGCAACCTTCCCGTCCTCATCCTACCTGCACGGATGATAACGAAAACGACGTTGTTTCCCGAGCCCGCACAGATGGAGGGCAGGGGGCAGTGCACCCAACTGGGTACTGATAATAAGGTCCAACTGGGGTAAGAGCGTTCCCAAAGATTAAGAAGCACCTGCCTGTCATAGGGAAGGAACCCTTCTGCAGAACTTGAGGCAGAGATTGGGCCAGCTCACAGCCCAGCGCTGATGCAGCATCACGTGTAGGGGTACGTGAGCAGACACTAGAGACATTCCTACTGTCCCCACATGGCGTTGGCTACAGCTCCTTTGGGGGGTAAATGGCAGTGTGCTGACGGCCATTTCTAAAACCCACATCCTAGAGCTGCTGTGCTCACTTGGCCAAATGCGTCCTCCACAAATACCGGCTCCAGTTCATAAAGATCCATGCACAAGGATAGTGACTACAGCACCGTGTGGGCAAACAAAAGCCTGGGGGTGACCTAGCTACCACGGCAGAGGAGGGAAGGAGCAGACTATTGATGACACTATGACCACAGTGAGGGATTCTAGGCAGCTGCTAAGAGAGGAGGTAACTCTGGGGCGCCTGGGTGGCTCAGTTGCCTAAGCGTCCAACTTTGGCCGCTCAGGTCATGATCTCACGGTTCGCGAGTTCAAGCCCCGCATCAGGCTCTGTGCTGACAGCTCAGAACCTGGAGCCTGCTTCAGATTCCGTGTCTCCCTCTCTCTCTGCCCCTGCCCTGCTCACACTCTGTCTCTGTCTCTCAAAAAGGGAATAAACGTTAAAAATATATATATATTAAAAAAAAAGAGAGAGGAGGTAACTCTAATGTATGAATGAGACGGATACCCACGGGGCAGTGAAAATGCCAGGGCCCAATGTAGCCATAATCCCATTTTCAGAGAGTGTGTGTGTGTTGTGTGTAGACAGAGCGCAAGATCAATTCCCACCTCCTGTGATACACACACCCATCATATAGGCCAAGGGGAAAACAAAACCAAACCCGTACAAAGCATAGCGCTCAGCCTGTAGTTAGCACTCGGGAAGCGAGAGCTGTTACCAACTTCCCCTGATGCTATTCCACCAGCGTCTGTCCAAGCCACCTGGTCATTGTTCCCTTGGCCTATATCTGAGCCGGGGTCCCCGCTTCCGACCTATCATCTGCGCAACAGCCAGAACGATTCTGCTACAAAGTGAGTTAACACCCAGATCTTGGTTTCTAAACAGCATTCTCAGAAGAAGAAAAGGAACCAGGGCTCCCTGGAAATAACGGCCGATTCTAGGGCTGGGGCAGGGAACATACATGATGAGCCTGAAGTATCTCGGTGGTACCAGAAGGTAAGGAAGTGGTTCAGAGCAGCCTTCCTGAACTCCCTGACATAAACTCCACCCCTGCCCTGCATATTCCTCCACAACAGTCCTCACCAGTCTTCCACTGTTTGCTTACTGTCTTTTCTCCCCTAAGAAGGGGAGCTCCGTGTGGGCAGGGACAGAACTATCTTGTTCCCTATCATATTACCAGTGCCTCACAGAGCCTGGCACAGGGTGTGCACTCAATAAACGTTTGTGCATGATGGATGGGTCAGAGACTGAGCGGAGACAGGAAACAATGGTCACCAGGCAGGATGATAAAGGGGTGGGACCTGATCCTGGGGGAGGCTGGGTCTTCTTGGTCCCTGGAGCGAATTCAGAAAGGCAGCGCGAGGAGGCGCAGGCAGTCGTGTTCGGAAGACAGGCTGCTTCCTCCCCAAGGCCCACGCTGACCATCACTGACCTTACCCACAGAGGGAAATCCAATCAGCGCCACACGGGCGTCACCCGACTTCATGACATCGAAACCCTCTCCTTTGGATGAGGCCGATTTGGACGGTTCCAGCAGCTGGGCCCGATACTTGGCGAGTTTTGCTTTCAGCAGGCCCAGATGATACTCAGTGGCTGAAGGACGGAAAGCAAGACAGAAGGTAAGTATCCAGGGTATCCAAGCCCCGTGGGTCAGGGGCAACCCCACATACAACCAAATGCTGGCTGGAAACATCAGAACCGGATGGCAATCGTCGAGGAGATCAGCAAAGAAAACACTCCTTGTCTCAAAATGCCACCTTAGCCTCTCACTTCATTTAGGATACAAGCCAGTGTCCTTATTAAGACCGCATGACCCCATGTCAGCACCAGGGGACAGCACCACCCCCTGGGGTGTGCCAGAGGATGTTTTCTGTGGTCAGTGTGATGGTGAGGTCCCCATCACCATTTACCAGACAGGGGCCAGGGACGCCAGTGGCCCTACAAAGTGTGAGTCAGTCTGGCACAGCCAAGAATTGTCCCGTGTCCCATAGGATTTTTTTTCACAGCCCTAAGACATCTGTGGAGGGAAAACCTGGGTTAGGAGCACCGGGGCCTAGAGCCTAACTCTCTTTCACAAAAAGAAACCCCCAGGACATTTTCTTACAGTGTTAATAAACACTGAAATTTCCAGGAATGCGACTGCTGTGTACGTCAAGGAAAGAGTCTAGCATGTTGTGTTTCAAACTTTACCCAGAGGTGCTCACCATCTTGGGATCCCAGGCTGCTCACAGTGATGCCTCTTGCAGGGTACCTGAGTCACCAACATAACACACTGTGCGCTGGTGTAGATCGTGGCTAAGCCCACATACCCAGTGATTCTGCCCAGAGGTGCAAATATCTCACTTCATTATAACGTCGCTGTACCTTGGCTGTGCCCCAACATTTAAATATTGAAATAAACGCTATTTTAATTATAAATTACTTTCCTTTCGCTCTGCCTTTGTATTAGGATTAGAGCACGATACTGATTTTTCTCAAATTCGGTGTGTACAAAAGTTGCACAGTGATGGGGAGTGGTATTTCACGACAGTAAAGGTGTTACAAAATCTTCACTAGAAAAGTGGGCTGTGGCTTAGTAACCTGGTCCCTCACTACTGCTCCAACATCTCTTTCCACTCTCTCTTATTTACTATACTCCAGCCACAGTGGCTTTCTTTTTGCTTCTTCGGGACATGCTGACACCCTTCGTGCCTCAGGATCTTTGCATTTGCTATCCCTTCCATTTCAACCTTGTCTTCACGGGGCCGGCTCCTTCTCGACATCTGAGGCTCAGTTCGGATGTCACCTCTTCGAAGAGGCCTCCCCTACTCAGCCAGAGGGGGCGGTGGGCAGTGTCCCGCAAAGGTAAGTAACCTGTGCTAGAATCCCACCCTATCATTCCTGGCCATTTAACTTTGGGAAAGTTCCTTAATCTTCTTGCCTATCAGTTTCTCAATTTGCAAAGCGGGGACGTTATCAGTAGTAACCACTCCACTGGATTTCTGTAAGGCTTAAAGCACTAAGAATAATGCCTAGCACCATTAAGCACCCAGGAAAAATTGGTTAGTATCATGATCCACAGTAACCCCTGCCCTTCCTCAGGCCCCGGCTCTGCTTCATGACCCTGGGTATGGTGTTCATGGCTCTTACCACCATTTGAAACTATCTTGTTTCTTTACTTCCCTCACTCAAGTGGGGCAGGATCCCCAGTCTCCCGTGGCGCAGGGCAGGCACTCAGGAAACGTCTAACAAGTGAATGAGTGAATGGATGGCAGGGAGAAGTGGTCAAGAATGGGTTTGGCAACCGTCAGGTTCATCTGGACCTTCCTGTCACCCTAGATCGTTGAGATTCTAAGCACCTCTTGAAGGGAAGGACTAAGTCTTAATCCTTAAATCACCTTTCCATCCCCTTTTCTACCACTGACAAAATGGCAGCACGCCTAGCCTCCCTGCTACTTTCCTTGATCCTGTGGAGTATCATCCACAGGGCAGCTGGTGGGAGCTTTTAAAACAGCAATCAGACTACGTCTGTCCCGTTTAACACCCTCCACTAGCTCCCGCTGCCCTGAGAACACAATTCAGACTCTTTCCCATGACCTACGGGGCCCTACATGACTGGCCCTTTCCTTTCCCATCACTGCACTCCAGCCCCAGACCTTCAGATCCTTGAACAAGCCAAGTCCGTTCCTGCCTCAGAGATGTTCGTTCCTCTGCTGGGAACAGTCTTGCCCCAGATCTTTGCATGGCTGGTACCTTCTCATTTTGGCCTCAACTCAAAATGCCCCCGCCTCATGGAGGTTTTCTCTGATCATTCACCTTAGCAGGCCCAGCCCCCACCTCCACCCTTGCTGTGTCACCCTGGTCTGCCTTCACAGCATGTATTGCTGGATGAAACAATCTTATTTATTTGGTTGTTAGTTTACAGACTACCCACTGGAAGGTCAGCTCCATGAGGGCAAGGATATGCCTGCTGTGCTGATGGCCTTAACCAGAGTGCCTAGCACACGGTAAGGGCTCTGTTAAGATTTACATCGTGAGGGGCACCTGGGTGGCTCAGTTGTTAAGCGTCTGACTCTTGATTTCAGCTCAGGTCATGATCTCAATGTTTGTGAGTTCGAGCCCCTCGTTGGAGTCTATGCTGACAGTGCAGAGCCTGCTTAGAATTCTCTCTCTCCCCCTCTCTCTGCCCCTACCCTGCTCATGCTCTCTGTCTCAAATAAACTTAAAAAAAAAAAAAGACTTACATAATGAATGAATGAAAGATGCCCCCAACTTCTCAGCCTCCAGAACTAAATGGAGCCAAGGAAGGACAGACACTGAGATTAGCCACCTAATATCCCCTGCTTCCTGCTCCTGCAACCCCAAAGCAGGACTGGCTAGGCACTGGGCTTCACTCGCCCTGGCCAGTCGTATCCCCCATCACTCCAGATCCTCCTTCTGTTCTAGAATGTTTTAGACCTAGAAGTCCCATGAACACACCACGCTCACCAGGACTCCCATGCTTTTGCCTCCACAGTGCCCCTCACCTGCAGTATCCTCCCCTTAAGCAGCTCAAGCCCCACCTCCTCCTGGAAGCCTTCTTGGGTGTCATCATTTGTTTCTCCCCACTGCTCTTCTCCGGTGAGCTCTTCCAGCCCTTACAATCTGAAGCCTAGATTTGATCCTTCATTATGTGCTACCTCTGTCGGGGGTTTACTCTAAATACTGAGTGCTTCCCATGTGCCTAGTACTTTGCACATGCTATCTAGTTTAACCTAGATGTGGGCTAAGATGAGACAGGGACAAATGAGGACATTGAGGCGCAAAGAGGTGAAGTGACTTTCCAAGCTTTCACGCAGGTACTGGTGGCGCTGGAGTTCAAATCCAGGTCCGCCAGACTCGAGTCTTGATGGTCTCTGTTCCCGAGGTGCTGGGTGAAGCTGTAAAAGGGGTACCTCCTGGTGCTGGGTACCTGTAAAAGGGGTCCTCCTGGACTTGCCAGCACAAAGCGGGGCGAGCGCCAACTCCCCCAGGCCCGACCACCGGGAGACCCGGGTTTGAACCCAGACCATGCCTCTCTGGGTCAGATGCTGGCTGCGCGCTGGGATTTCTCTACTCGGTCACCTGGTCTGGCACCAAGCAGATCTCACAGGGATCGTCTGCACTTAGCCCAGCGCGTTGGGACCCGGATCCTGCCTGGTCCTGCCTGCCTCGGCGCGCTGGGAGACGAGGTCACGTCTCTGGCACTTTTCTGCGGCCTTCGAGCCCGCTTCAGCTCTATCGCTGGAGTTGTTCCCCCATTTTACAGACAGGAAAACTGAGGCGGGCAGAAAGGAAGGCCCCGCCAGGCCGGCCCTCACCCTTGTTCTTCTGCGTCCGAGCGATCTCCTTCTCGATCTCGGAGATCTTCTCCAGGATCCCCATGGTGGCGGCTGAACCGGGCGCACCGACAGAGACGGCAGCGGCACCGGGAATTCCGCCCTCTCGGCGGCGGCCGAACTGCGTGCGCCCGGAAGCGCACGGAGAACAGCGTCCTCGTGCGCCCGGCGCTCCGGCATTCAGAGTCCGTGCGGCCACGTCGAGCGGAGTGCTAGACACAATTGGTTCCGCCCGCTGGGCCGGCGGGGCTGGCCTCCCCACCGTCGCCAACTAAGAACCGGGGCGGGGCCAGGATGGGCTGGGGCGGGGCCGGGGCGGGGCGGGGCCATTTTGTACTGGGCCAGGCGCGAGCTGGGCGGGATGCGAGCTTGGGAGACAAAGAGGGAATGTTGGGTGAGGAACCCCGAACTTTGGGTTCCAAGCGCACCTGGCTCTGCTGGTGTCAGGAATCGCTGAGCTGAAAGCTTGATGGCTCTTGTTTTGTGTAGAGGTTGAAAGCGGGTCCCCCTTACCACGTTAACGAAATGTTCCAACTTAGCCTTAACCACCTGCCATCAGATGCCTCCTGATGTGGTGCGTTATAAAGTAGCACCTCCTACGTGGCATTCTTGCCAAAAAATACCGTATCTGAGTTTAGACACGAGGAACCATCAGACAAATGTAGAACGTGGTACGTTTTGTAAGACAAGTGACCAGGGCTCTTCAAAATTGTCAATGACTAAAGGTGCGATAGGGAGACTGTTCCAGATAAAAAAAGATACTAAATACGATGTGTGGACCTTGCCTAGAATCTGGTTTAACATTTCAAAAGCAGCTATAAAAAGACATTCTTAATCCAATTGAAATTTCGACTTTGGATTGGATATTAGATATTATGGAATCATTGCTACTGTTCATGGGTATGATTATGTAGGAGAATGTCTTTATTCTTTAAAATCTTTCTTAATGTTTATTTTTGAGAGAGAGACAGAGTGCGAGCGGGAAGGGGCAGAGAGAGGGAGATACAGAATCTGAAGCAGGCTCCAGGCTCTGAGCTGTCAGTACAGAGTCTGACGTGGAGCTCGAACCCACAAACTGCGAGATTATGACCTGAGCCAAAGTTGGACCCTTAACTGAGCCACCCAGGCGCCCCGAGAATGTCTTTATTCTTTTTTTTTTTTTTTTATGTTCATTTTTGACAGAGAGAGAGAGAGACAGAGCATGAGCAGGGGAGGGGCAGAGAGAGAGGGAGACACAGGCTACGGGCTCTGAGCTGTCAGCACAGAGCCCGACGCGGGGCCCGAACTCACAGACGGCGAGATCATGACCGGAGCTGAAGTCAGACGCTCATCCGACTGAGCCACCCAGGTGCCCCGAGAATGTCTTTATTCTTAACAGATGTACCCAGTGGCATTTAGGGATTGTCTTAGTCTGCTCAGGCTGCCATAACACAATACCACACACTGGGTGGTTTAAACAACAGAATTTATTTTTCTCACAGCTCTGGAGGCTGGAAGTCTGAGATCAGGGAGCCAGTATGGTTGGGTTCTGGTGAGAGCCCTATTCCTGGGTTGTAGACGGTCACCTTCTTGCTGTGTCCTTACATGGCCTTTACTAGGTGCGTGCACACAAGGAAAGAAGGGGGAGCTCTCTGGTGTGTGTTCTTACAAGAGCGTGGATCCCATTATGACCTCATCTGACCCTTCCAAAGGGTCAGATTCCAAAACACGAATCTCCAAATACCAACACATCGGGGGGTTAGGGCTTCAACATATGAATTTCGAGGGATACAAACATTCAGTCTATATCAGAGTTAAAGAACATGATGTTTGTACCTTACTTTAAATAGTTCCAAATATGTATACATTTAAAGAAAGGATGCTGAAGTAAATGGGGCCATATGTTAACAGTGTGTAGGTGTGTATTGAATTATTCTTTCAACTTTTCTGTATGTTTTTCATAAAAAGTTGGGGGTGGAAAGTGGGTCCTTGGAAATGACTCTGTGTTCAGATCTGAGGTTCATAACAGCGCGAGCTTGGTTAAATGTCTTAATCCCTCCGAATCTCTTTCTGTATCTTAAAAATGGGAATAACACGGTTGTTATGAAAATGTGCACCGGGCACATTGTTTGCCCCTAAGTTTTTCTTGAATGTCAGGGCCACTGTAAGTGATGTCTCCCCTGTGGGTCTCACATCCTCCTCAGATTCCACCCACATTTATTGAATGTTTATCATGGGCCAGGCTCTAGGCTCGAGGGGGGCTTCTGGGAGGTTTGAGCTTGCAATTCTCACCCACCTTTTACAAAGTGCGATTACTAAGCCATGCAGAGTGCCTGGTCTGGTGGCTCAAGCTATTCAGTAGCAGGGCTGAGATTTGAGAGCAGGGCCTCCAATTCCAAGTCCAGTGACCCCAAGGGAACATAACAAAGTAGACTGTGGTTGAGAATACCTGCGTGTGAGGGTTTGGGTAAGCTTTCAAGAAGGTTCTGTGAAAGCCCTCTGAGACCTAGGGAGGCCCATGCCAACGTGGAGGTCTGTAAGAGCCCTTACTCAGGAGTAGGTCTCCAACACTCCTCCGCCTCCAAATTGGACATGACGTGGCTCACTGGGCTGCTTTTCCAACTATGCTTGTGCCTACAAAGTTTCCATTTGGGGAAACAGAAGCGTTCTGAAATATGACTCACCTTCCAAGAGTCCTGGCATCTCTGCTGTTGTGTCTGCTTCGGTCACAGTCCCCGTGGGCCTCAGTGGCTTCGTAAATTACATGAGACTCATTCCTCCTTCAAGGGTCGAGAGAGATAAGCTGAATATGAAGCATTGTCTAGGTAACTGGCCCTTTCTGCTCAGAAGGTCTGGGTTCTCCAAACCCAAACCTGGGAAGCCTTGTTTGTTCATCTCACTTGAGGAATCTTTGAAACAGAGTTTACAGACTTTCTGGAGACGCTGCTACCGTGACTGTAGAAATATTTTTTTTAATGTTTGTTTTTGAGAGAGAGACAGAGCGTGAGCAGGGGAAGGGCAGAGAGACAGAGGAAGACACAGAATCCGAAACAGGCTCCAGGCTCTGAGCTGTCGGCACAGAGCCCGACAAAGGGCTTGAACTCACAAACTGCGAGATCGTGACCTGAGCTGAAGTTGGACACTTAACCGACTGAGCCACCCAGGCGCCCCTGGAAACATACTTTTTGAATTTTTTAATGTTAATTAAAAAAAATTTTTTTAATGTTTTATTTTTGAGAGAGACAGAGACAGACAGAGCATAAATGGGGGAGAGGCAGAGAGACAGAGGGAGACACAGAATCCGCAGCAGGTTCTGGGGCTCTGAGCCGTCAGCACAGAGCCCAACGTGGAGCTTGAACCCACGGATCACAAGATCAATACCTGAGCTGAAGTCGGATGCTTAACTGACTGAGTCACCCAGGCGCCCCTTACATTTTTGCTCCAGTCCAGACATTGTCCTGAGGTTCAGAGCCACACATGATCACCCCTTGGAAATCTAATGCATATTTATCTAGACTTAGCGCATCCAAAGCTGACCTTCTGCTCTTCCTCCAGACCTCTTCCACCTGCAGCTGTTGTACCTCAGACTGACCAGTTGGTCCCCAGATCGATTCCCCTGTCCCCCTGGAAAGCTAGGCCACCTTTCCACCCTTGTAGTTGGGTGCGGCCGCTGATTAGGGAAAAGCGATGCCCACCCTTCCAGACCCGGCGCATGGAAGCCTGAAGCTTGATCCTCTGCCTCCCCCGGGACGGTTGCGGAAGGCAGGGGTTAAAGATGGCACAGCCTCGTCCCTGATGACTGGTGATGACTGGTGGGGAAGAACCCACACCCACCTTGTGCCAACTGGATTTGGTGGGAACGACCAACAGACGTCCATTAGCTCAAGTCCTGAGAGTTCAGGGTGTCTCTTTCTAGCAGCTGGAATACACAACTGTTCTGTTTTCTTTATTTTTCAAAGTTGACTTATTTATTTATTGAGAGAGAGAGAGAGAGAATGAGCTGGGGAGGGGTAGACAGAGAAGGGGACAGAGGATCCCTGACAGCAGAGAGCCTGATGTGGGACTTGAACTCCCAAGCCGAGCCATGAGATCATGACCTTAGTCGAAGTCGGACGTTTAACTGACTGGGCCACCCAGATGCCCCAACTGTTGTTTTCTTAGATTTATCCCTTTAGCATTACAGGACCCATACTTTTAACTATGTATTTTCCTCTTTTCTTTATTCTTGATGCTCTGGCATTTGTGGCCTTGCTGACTGAGGAGACACCGCCCCTCCCAGGGTCAGCCAATTCTTAAAGATAGCTAAGGGCTCCCCGCTTCCCAGTATGCCATTCATGTGCAAACCACCGATCTCCACCCCAGGCCTCCAGCCACCTCCTAATGAAATGCTCACACACCAAGCCAATATCCCTAGCCCTGATCGCCCCAGAGCCAGGTTCCAGACAACTAAGGACAGCCACATGCCCCAAGGCCCACTGGAATTATTAAAACTAGTCAATTCTAGATTCTTTTTTTATTTTTTTTAATGTTTATTTATTTTTGAGACAGAGAGAGACGGAGCATGAGCGGGGGAGGAGCAGAGAGAGAGGGAGACACAGAATCTAAAGCAGGCTCCAGGCTCCAAGCCGTCAGCACAGAGCCTGACACGGGGATGGAACCCACAAACCGTGAGATCATGACCTGAGCCGAAGTCAGACGCTCAACCGACTGAGCCACCCAGACGCCCCCATCAGCAAATCCTTTTGGCTCTACCTTCGAAACACATGCAGATGAGGACCTCTCCTCTCTTCTCTGCTGTGGCACCACCACGTCGCCCAGGTGCACGGTGGCCTCCTGATCGCTGTCTCTGCACGCTTGCTGCTTCAGGCTGCCCACCATCCACCAAAATCCTTTACAACCTGCGTCAGGTCACGTCTCTCCTCTGCTCACATCCTCCAGCAACTCCTGAGTGCAAGCCCGAATCGTTATCATGACAACGATCAGTGAGGTCCCGCAGGGGCTGACTCTCCTATGTGTCTCCCCCACTGCCCCCCCCACGGCCATGTTCTTGTCACCTCTGCCCTCACCTCCTCCTCCTCCTCCTCCTCCTCCTCCTCTTCCTCCTCCTCAGCTCCTTGTTGTTCCTCTAGCACAGCTGGCTCACTGTCTTGGGAACTCTGCCCGGACTGTCCTTGTGCCTGGAGTGCTCATCCTAACACATCTGCTTGGCTCACCCCCCACCTCCAGGTCTTGGCTCAAACGTCACCTGCTCAGTGAGGCCCAGTGAGGCCCGGCAACCCACACCCCTCCCCCAGCTGGCGCTCCCAGTCTGCTTTTACTCTTCCTGTAAGGCTTATCATTTAACAACACATCTGATATTACGGGAGTTTTTTATGCTATTGTTATGTAGCCCTCCCCTTAAGAACACAGGCCATTCTTGGGATTTGTTGTGCAAGGACGCATCCCAGGCACACCGAACCCACACAGTAAGTGCTCAGAAGCATTGGCCAAGGGGCGCCTGGAGGGCTCAGTCGGTTAAGCATCTGACTCTTGATTTTGGCTCAAGTCATGATCTTGCAGTTCGTGGGCTCGAGTCCTGTGTCAGGCTCTGTGCTGTTGGCTTAGGATCCTTTCTCTTGGCCCCTCCCCTGCTCGTGCTCTCTCTTGCTCTCTCTCTCAAAATCAATTTTTTTTATTTTTTATTTTTTTTTATTATATGAAATTTATTGTCAAATTAGTTTCCATACAATATCCAGTGCTCATCCCAAAAGATGCCCTCTTCAATGCGCATCAACTACCCTCCCCTCCCTCCCATCCCACATCAACCCTGTTTGTTCTGTTTTTAATAATCAAATTTTTTAAAAAGCATTTGCCAAATGAGTGAAAGCCCTGATGAACATAAGCACTGACACAAGAAATGAAGTTCTAGATGGGGGTGAAATGTTCACTGGCTCTGTCCACACATGAGTCAACAAGATCAGGCTGGCATTTGCTATTCTGACAGATACTAACAAACTATGTTGCCTCCACACTCCAACCAGCATCCCAAGCCTGAAAGCCCTTCTCTTCATTTCTGTGGGAAGCTCAACCCTTCCCTGCACACTGGAATCATCTGGGAACTTCAAGGCACTGGAGAGGTTGTGATAGAACTGGTCTGGGGTGCTGCTGGACAAAAGCATTTTAAATGAGTTAGGTGATTCTGATGTTCAACGGAGTTTGAGAAGCACTGCTCCAAGTCAGTGCCAGTTCAAGAAGGTGTGGAGGGAGGGAGCTATTCATTGAGCAAATAGGGAGAGGAATGAGGACCAGTGGGTGAAGCAAGCTGAAAAATCAGAAGGGAAAAAAAAAATGGCAAAATGAACTTGAATTTCAGCCTCTGCTCCTCTACAAATGAAAAGCCTTGCACGTTTTGCTTGCTGTGTGCAAGTAGGGAGTTTCAATCTTTAGATATTTTGGAAGAAAAATCTAGAAGAAAGAGCTGCTCAATTGCAATCCAACTTTCGGGCACTTTTCTGTGTCAAAGCCAGCTGCCTGTTTCATTACCGAGCAATTTTAATGCTTTCCTCCTCAGGTGCAGTTGAGGTCGATGCAGGCAGCGTTGATATTTATAATTTCTTTGTCCTGTCCTGCAGTGGGTCTCACGCCTACTACAATCCACACATTTTCCGCCATGCCCAAGGATGACTTAAAAGCAAAGTGAAGGAAAGGTTAAAAGTGGGAACCTAGCACTGAGAAAGAGGGTCTTGACTCCTGGTGGGGATCAGAAAAATGTCAATTTCCACTCTATTCCTGTTAGTTCCCTGAGGCCCCAGAGCGTGGGCTTGGAATGCTCCTGCATTGCCTCAATGCTTAGAATGGCACCTTGCACATGGCAAGCCTCAGCAAATACTTTGTGTCATTATCCAAGCAAGAATGACATGTTACATGGGTGGAGCATTTCTACGGTTTAACAGGTGCTTCCAGGAGCACCTCCTCCAGCCCCTCAACTCTCTGACCTATGTGGAGATTGTTCCTCCCGCTTTCCAGGCTCAGAGGGTTTAGCTGGTACATGGGAGGTCCCTCTAGGCCTTAAAGGTAGATCTGGGAGGGAGAGCCCAGGTATCCCACACCTTACTCCCCCAAAACCACCAGTAAATGGTGTCTTCAACCGTAGGGCTTCAGCCTTGTGAACCGCCGACGATTCCTTTCTTGACCCATCTTGGGAGGAAGTTTATTATCACTGTTGTTGGAACAACAGGAGATCAGATGATACTTTATGTCCACATAGGAACTGTGCCCTGACATGGATGTAAGTTCCCTTAGTGTTTCAACTTGCTCAACCTTAAACCTTTTCAACATTATTAACGTTTTCTCAGAATTCACAGGGAGTTTCCGCGGCCTTCCTTGGCGCTGCCTAAGGAGGTGGTACCAGAAACCTAACACTAGAGCAAGGGAGCCAAGGTGTCCTGGCAACGCCCGTCGGGGTGGTTTGTAAAAATCGGAGTCAGGCCTTACTGGCTGGGCTACGGCCCTCGGCCACAGGGTGCAGAGAACTCAAGGGCCTGAACTTGCCGCTGACATCTGGCTTCAGGACGTTGCTGGTGCAGCCATCTGGGAGCCCGAGTGCGTTGGGGCTCAGGCATTTCCTCTGAGGACCAGTCCCCGTCCGCTTTGCGGGTGCCCGCGCGGGTCTGAGAAGCAGCCAGTGAACAAATACCTCTGTTAATTTTCTGTGTGTTAAGTAAAAGCATACATCCTAAACACATGCAAAAAAAAAAAAAAAAAAATTGTTCCCACATGTTTAAAGAAGTGTGGAGATTAACAAAACGGAGCTCAAACATCAGTGGTGAGCAGCAGTTGACAACACCGACACGAGGAGGGACAAGGACACGGACTGCATCCGTCCCCCAGAGGGGGCCTCGGCCCGGAAACCTCCACAGACACAGGGCCAGAAAGGGGGCTGGGTTCTTCTACCAGAACGGTTTTGATTTAGAAATAGGACAAGGAGCGCCTGGGTGGCTCAGTCGGTTATGCGTCCGACTCTTGATTTTGGCCCAGGTTGTGATCTCGCGGTCCGTGAGACTGAGCCCCGAGTGAGGCTCTGCACGGACAGCGTGGAGCCTGCTTGGGATTCTCTCTGCCCCCCCCCCCCCACTCGTTCTTTCTCCCTCTCTCTCAAAATAAATAAACTAAAAAAAAAAAAAAATAGAAATAGGACAAAGTCACTGCTTAAATACCTTTATTATTTTTTAAAAATTATTTGGACATTGATAGCTCTGCAAAATACTTCTCCCATCCCAGACCCTCAAACCCTTTCCACATGTCCTCCCTAAAGAAACAAAATACTCATACTTTGTGCCCATTCAAATCTAATTTTTAAAAACATGTAAGATTCAAAATCAAATACTTTTCTTTCCCAGAACTTGTTAGTAATTTTAAACCACAATGCAACATACTTAATGGCATTTCTTTTTAAAAATTAGCTTATCAGACTATTTTATGAGGAAAAAAAAAAATCAATTCAAGGCCTTAGAATATAAATTCCCTGTTTCTGAAAGCAAAAGACGTTGAAAAGCCCCTTTGCTCCCCTGGAGTTTGTGATTTCCACGTTATCAACAGAACCAGCACACAGATGGGACTTTCTACTTCATGTGAAGGCTTGCTTAGTTACTTTGGGGCTGCAGCTGAAATGCTGTAAAGTTTGAGAGGATGGGTGGGTGGGGAGGGATAATTCCAGCACAGAGGAGAGATGAGGCTGGGGGTACAGAATGGAAGCTTTCTGAGCAGTGGAAAGAACAGCCAAATCCCTAGGATCCTACCTCATGGCAGGTTTGTTTGGGGTGGAGGGAGACGGTAGAAAATCTGCATCCTGCACTGATTTCTTAATGATGGACACAAGCGTCAGCCAAAACTATTGCACAGAGTACCAGAGGCACGTAAACCACGGAGGAGGTTCAGGAAAGAATAACCACAGAGGGGGGTGATCCCCAACATTCCTTGGGGAACTGAGAGAAAGAGAAGGAGCTGACGTGGATTCTTTGGGAATTACTAAGAGGAGGTGGGCAGGTAATCCCTTCCCTGTCCTCAATGGGCAGATGTTTACGCAAGCAAACCTTCATCTCGGATGTGCCCGAAAGATCTAGCAAAGGTATCGCTTGATTTTCCCCAGTACAACTTCATTACCTAGCTAAGCGAGGGAGGGAGGAAGAAATCCGCCAACAGGACCTGGCCCATTTGGCTAGCTGAACAATAGCAGCGTTTCCAAATGGCCTTCCCGGCCCGCTGACTGCCCGGCTGACCTCTGAGCCACACATACAGGGCCCCGATGAGCTCACCCCTCGTTGGGTTCTGAGCGGGGCCTAGATCCTTCAAGGAGCTTGCAAAACTCAGGCAAGATTTAGGAGCCTGCCGTGAGAGGGGATCTGGGGTGAAATGGCCGGCCCGTGTGGCCAGGGAAAGCCAGCACGGCCCCACAGTCTCCTTTTACTGTCAAGCGACGCCTGCCAGCTAACCTGAGGCCACGCGAGTGCGGTCTCCTCGGTACTCTGCCATCAGCTGGTGTGACCAGAGCCAGCCGTGCTGATGCCTTCTGGAGTTTCAGAATCAAGAAAACATTTGACTCGTCTCTGGGAACGGACGTGAATCATTTTTCCACTGCAGTCGCCGGGGCAACGTTTTGGGGCTCTAAAACCCTGGCCTCACCAGATGGGTTGGTCTCACCGCCTTAGGACTACGCTTCCTAGGTGTCCCGATGCCCACTGACTAGAATCCCAAGTACTTCTCCTCTAAGGTTTCCCCGACATTCAGTCTCAGTAACATACAGTACATGTGTCGTCAAAAGGAAAGTCACTTGTTCAGAGTAAAGCGTTTCCCTACACCGCTCGTCTAGACCGAAGGGCCTTGTGTTTCCCTACACCGCCCGTGGATCTGCAGCTCGCAGCTGGTTGTGCTCCCGTGGGCTGTAGCTTTCTGTCTCGTGTTCTGAGTGAGTCGTGTAAACCGCCAGCAAATGCGATGCCCCCCAAAGCCCGGCCTGTCTCTGCGGTCTACAACTGATGCCAACCTATTAAGCTTTTTAAACATTAAAAAACAGAAACAAAAAACAAAAAAACCACTCCCCCGCCCCCCCGCCCCCCCAAAACCACACCCCCCCCAACCCCACACCCCCCCCCCACACTTTGGCACGTGAGCCTTGAGTTCTTCGAGCGTGTTCGTGTTCCCGCCCCTCCCCCACCCCAACATTTTAGAGTTGCTGTTTTAGGAGAATGACGGCCCCTTCTGCTTGACGGAAAAGGTCGCCACGAAGCACTGCTGTTCTGAGTAGCAAAAGGAGGAGGTACAAATGCTAAACTGGCCCCAAAAAACAGCTCTCAAGTTTAGCACTAGAATTTATGCAATGCTGCAAAACTTTTGTACCAGGATGACTAGTTTTAAACTGCTGGTTGATTAAATATACATTTACATATAGATATAGGTATAAAAATTACTAAGTCAACATTTGCTGTTTTCAATGTGAAAACGATAAAAATGTAATTCTGAATAATTGTGCATTTGCCATAGGGTCCTTGTTAAAGGGACCATAAAAATAATTTTGTAATAAAAAAACTCTTTTTTTTTTTTCTTTTTTCTTTTTTTTTTTTTTAAGTTTAGTATTGCCCTCAAGTTCAAAAGTTTGGAGCAAACGTGCTGAGTAAGCAGGACTGGAATCCGTTCCTGCCAGGGATCTGGAAGCCTGAAACTTAGTGATCCCCGATGGCAGGCCCAGAGAACCTGGCAGCCACTGACTAGCTTAGCGTGACCGCTGCAGGGCTGGGCAGTGCCAGCGGACCCCGTTAAGCAATCGGCCTCCGCCTCGCGTTTCACTGGCGGGTGCTGCTGGTCACCGATTCCCTGCGCAGAGCTCTGGGGGGGGGGGGGTGGGGGGGGGCGGCACACGTGTGCTGGGGCTCTGCCTTCTCTTGAGCTACCGGACTGAGCAACTGGGGGTGGGGGGCGCAGGGCTGGGGCCTGGGCCGAGACCACTGAGCACCAAGGCTGACGGTGACTTGGGGGGCTGACCTTCTGCTCGGCTGGAGGTGGGGACGGAGGAAGGAATGGGCCTTTCAGTGATACAGAAGTTAGCTGTGCAGGAAGGAAAAGTGCATTTAAGGTAGCTTACAACAGATTAAGACCAAACTGCCACAGAGAGGGAGGAAGCACAGAGCACACTCCCTCCACCTGCCGTTGGTTGGCCATGCTCCTTGGATTCTGTGGGTTAACATTCATGCTTTCTGATGCGAGTCTGCTCGTGAAGAAACAGGAACACACGTTCTCCTGGTTCTGGCAGGTACACGATTTTCTTGGCAGAGTTCTTTTTTTGCCAAGTTCAGTTTTGTTTGGTTCCTGCTCTGAACCGCTGTCACCGGAACTCGTAGATGGGTGCGCTGTGTTCGGGAACGTGAGTTAGATTGAGTGACTGATACCTGCAATGTGGGAAAAGAGAGAAACGGGAGGCAGTCTGAGCATCCTGAAAACCAAACAAAGGATGTCCAAAACTCCCTCCCTGCCACCGGAGCGCCTGACGGGCCACCTTCTCGGACCGGAACGCAAATTCATCTCAGATCTCGTCAGCTGAACCGACTCTGGTTTTATTTGCTTCTTTGGTTAATCCTCCCGAATGGGGGTAAGAGGAGCTGTTTTTAGGCCTTTCCCTTTTGCTCTGACCATGAAGCAACCGTGGTACGTCTTGTAAAAGGAGAGGCGGAGTACGCTGTGGGAGAGATGCAGACCGAGGCCCCGGGCCTCATCCTCACCTGCCACGCTGCCCGGCCTCCCAACGGCCAGCACCTCAGCTCCCCCGTGTGTCAGGCCTTCGTGGGTAACACAGGCACACCCCACTTCTCATGCAATGCAAACAGGCCATGGAAGAGAGGACTTCCTCGCTAACCGTAAATCTTATTTGACCCTTTGGCTTCCTTTTCTCGCCTCCCTAGACACGGCTATTAGGCTTTGAGAACATCAGAGCTCTGACGTGTATGTTTCTGCCCCGTCGGCAGGCTGCTCCGAGGAGCTAAGCAGACGAAAGGGAAACGGCGGCCGGGACAATCCACACAAGGGGATGATAACCCCCAGGGACGATCAGAGCTGATGGGGTAGACGTCAGCTCTCCTCTTACTTGTTTCACAGAGGAGTGAGGAGCAGCACAGGAACAAGCAGTTTATTTCTCAACAACAATAGCAAAGAACAAAACGAAACAAAAAATCAAGAAAAGATTATGCCTCAGCCATCGGAATATGTGAATCAAAACCACACGACACCGGCAGACGTCGTACGCGCTAGGAGAGCTGTAATTATAAAGACATCATAACAAGCGCTGGGAATGATGTGGAGAAACTGGAGCCCTCGGGCCCTGGTGGGAACGTACCAGGGTGCAGCTGCTCTGGAAAACAGGGAGGCGGTTCCTTACAAAGTTACAGAATTCCCATATGACCCAGCAATTCCACTCTTAGTATCTGCCCAAAGGAACTGAAAGCCGGGGCTCGGATGCTTACACACCCTCACTCACAACAGCATTATTCACAACAGGCAAAAGGTGAAGACGACCCACGTGCCCAGCAACTGATGAACAGAGAAGGAAAATGTGGTACAGTGGTCCCCCCCTCTTATCTGTGGGGGATACGCTCCGGTACCCCCAGCAGATGCCGAAAACCGCGGATGGTACCGAGCCCCGTACATATGGTATGGTTTTTCCTGCACATACATACCCGTGACAGAGTACAACTTATAAATTAGGCACCATAAGGGGTTAGCAACAATAACTAGTCAGCAAATAGAACAACTATAACAATATACTGCAGTAAAAGTTACGGGAACGTGGGCTCTCTCTCAAAATACCTTATTGTACCGTGAGGACGTGAGATGACGAAATGGGTGCGGGAGGAGACGAAACACGGAATGACAGAGGCGCTGTGACGGGCTGTTAGGCTACCACTGACCTTCTGACACTGTCAGGAGGACGATCGTCTGCTTCTGGGCTACAGCTGACCGCGGGTAACCGAAACCCCGGAAAGCAAAACCGCAGATAAGGAGGGGCTACTGTGGACCCAGACCATGGAAAGTTATTCAGCAATAAAAATGGGGAGTGCTGACACCTGCTGTAACAAGGCTGAAGCTTCAAAGGACAGACACAAAGGCCACATAGTGTATGGTCCCATTTATATAAAATATCCAGAACGGGCAGATCCACACAGCGAGAAAGTAGATTAGTGGTTGCCTAGGGCCAGGAGGGGATGGGGAGTCGGGTTGATGGTCAAGGGGTACGAGGGTTTCTCCCTGTGGCGATGAGAACGTTTTATTTATTTATTTATTTTTAAACTTTTTATTTTTTTTCAACGTTTATTTATTTTTGGGACAGAGAGAGACAGAGCATGAACGGGGAGGGGCAGAGAGAGAGGGAGACACAGAATCGGAAACAGGCTCCAGGCTCCGAGCCATCAGCCCAGAGCCCGACGCGGGGCTCGAACTCCCGGACCGCGAGATCGTGACCTGGCTGAAGTCGGACGCTTAACTGACTGCGCCACCCAGGCGCCCCGAGAACGTTTTAAAATTGACTGCAGTCATGGCTGCACAGACCACTGACTTGTACAGCTTCAATGAGCAAACCAAATAGTGTGTGAATTAGCTCAATAAAGCTGTCATTTAAAACAGGATACAACATGTTTTGAAAACTCATTTGAAAACCGAACAACTACTGAAACCCTGAGAGTTGTGGCTCTCAGAGGCGCTGAGACTGCACTGAGCCACGGGCACGTATTTGCAGATATCACTGTGCTGCCACTGAACAAGGAATTTGAGTCAAGCTGGGGTGGCATCACTTACAAGTCACCGAAGTGTGAAAAATTTGGAAGGGAATGAGGGGTCTCTACATCCAGAGAGGAAATCAGGTATTTTATGATGCGGTTCCTTCTTCAGGTACAGCCAGGTGCTTTGAGAAGCAGCGAGGAGGCAGGAGATTCCCCCCAAGAGGTGACAGAAGCTAGCACCTGAGGTGGCATTCAGTCCTTCACCTCAGGTGAGACACAGGGCAGGACCGCCAGCTCCACGGGGGGACCCGAGGTCACCAGACTGAGATCAAGTGCATGTGGGGCCAGCATCTGAGGAATGTGACCACAAAATCAAAAAGGCTGCTGACAGCAAAATTCACCCCAGCAAAATTCATAGTTGGATTTTACATTTTAGTTACTGATTAAATTTGGGAGGAAATACAAGAGCAGCAAGATTGGGAGAAACATTGCTGATAATACAGAACTGCTTGAAAGCTGTCAGCAATGAGTTCCTTTATCTAGCACTTCACTTTCATCTTGTTTACTCTGCTCCGTGTAGAGGGACAGGAGCCCCTATACCAGCAACTGAGATCGCTTGGAGAGGCCCTCTGCATGCAGACAGAGCATGAAAGCTATGCAGAGACAGGGGAGAGGTCTTCTTTTGGTTTGGCAAGCCAAGGAAGAGCCAGCGGGACAGCAGCAAGCCGCCCCCTGCGCCTCTGGGGTTCCTTACCATTCTGAACTCCTATGGTAATAGTAGCCCTCTATGGAGGCTGCCGACTTCTGGAAGCAGATGTAATAGAACCCAGCAAAGGAAGCACCGCTGATGTCTTTGATCGTGTGGTCTGGGACCAGGAACTGTTCCTGCACACAGACGGAGGAGGTTAGTAACAGACGGTGTGGCCCGGCCACCTCTGGTGTTCCTCGTTAGCCTCCAGGTGCTTCTAAGGTTCCACTGTCACACGGCCTTGCCCAGACTTGCTGGACAATGGCCAACATGTGCGTTTCAACCCAACCTGCCAATAGCATCCGTGTGTTGCTCGAGTATTCTAGATGCTAACACAGGAGCCTGTGTCTTGAGCTCACTGAGGTCAGCAGTGAAGAGAAGGTCCTATGGTCTACATATCTCGTAACTGAATCGATACCTACCTACCTTTCAGAGCCCACAGACAGAACCACCCAGGGAGAGAAATTCTCTGCTCCACCCCAGGAACTGGTGCTAGGTTCCTGATCACCTCTAGAACAGCAAGTCACTTCACTCTGAGGGCAGATCACACCCCATAACACCCCCTGAAAAAGCTCTACGCCTCGGCGACAGCCATCAGAACAGCACCTTGGGAAGAGGCAAGCTTGTTATCTCTGGCTAGAGCCAAGCTGAAAGGACCTACTGTCCCAGTAAGATGAAGTCGGTGCCCCCAAGGCCCCAGGAGGTCTCCTGAAGGCCCACAGTGAGTCACCCTGAGAAGTTCTTTTTTTAAGTTTATTTTGAAAGAGAGAGTGGGGGAGGGGAAGAGAGCGAGGGAGAGAGAGAATCCCAATCAGGCTCTGCACTGGCCGTGCACAGCCCGATGTGGGGCATGAACTCACAAACCTCGAGATCATAATCTGAGCCAAAATCAAGCCACCCAGGTGCTCAACTCTTTTTTTCTTCCAAAACATTCTCATCTTTTCCTTTCCTAAACCTCTGAATGGTAGTTTTTAAAATTAATTTTTTTTTCAATGTTTATTTATTTTTGGGACAGAGAGAGACAGAGCATGAATGGGGGAGGGGCAGACAGAGAGGGAGATGCAGAATCGGAAACAGGCTCCAGGCTCTGAGCCATCAGCCCAGAGCCTGACGCGGGGCTCGAACTCACGGACCGCGAGATCGTGACCTGGCTGAAGTCGGACGCTTAACCGACTGCGCCACCCAGGCGCCCCTAAAATTAATTTTAAAATCAGAACTTTGGAGGATACTTCTTCCAACATGTTATTTCACTGGCACACTTCCCACTAATGGCAAGCTTACAGGGCAGGACCCCGCTCTGACTCTCCACGCCTGGCAAGCGTCCACTCAGAAAGTGATGATCCCCCCCACCCCCCAAAAAAATTAGCTATACAGGCTAAAGATTGGGAATCACTGGGGCGCCCGGGTGGATCAGTCAGTTAAGCGACCGACTTTGGCTGAGGTCATGATCTCATGGTCCATGAGTTCGAGCCCTATGTCGGGCTCTGTGTTGACAGCTCAGAGCCTGGAGCCTGCTTTGGATTCTGCGTCTCACTCTCTCTCTGCCCCTTCCCCGCTCGCTCGCATGCTCTCTCTCTCAAAAATAAATACTAAAAAAAAAAAAAAAAAAAAAAAAAAAAAAGATTGGGAATCACTACTCTAAATGATTGGCTTTTCGGAAAGCTGGCGAGATTTCAAGACAAAACGGCTTTTCCCCGCAGATTGGGGACCAGGGGTTGGAAGTGGGTGTCCGTTCACACAGTGATTTCACAAACTGGCTTCATGATTGTGCTATCCTGGAGCTGGAACACAGTAAATACCATGCTATCAAAACAGGGAACACAAAAGCCTTGTCAGCCCCAAAGCCAATCTATCGAGTCCAGCCAGATGCAGTTCTCTGAGGGCTGGTGAGTGGAAAACCCAAATTCCATTCCTGGTCCCTCATTTCCTGAGCTGGAGGGAACCAGACAAGCTGAGACGGCACCGAGCCTTCAGCAAGGACGTGGTGAGGGAGCGGTCCCTTAAGGGGGTGTTGCAGCCTGTGGCTGAGAACCGGAGGTGGTGGGTGACTGACTTTGGTTCTCCCCTGAATCCACAGGACACTTGGGAGGACTCCACCTGGACGGTCAAAGGTACCGAGGGGGACCACCCCCTAGCCACGAATTCGTCAGCTGACCACCAAACAGTTTAACCAAAGAGAAACCATCTGGGAGGGCAGCAGTCTGCCAGAGTGGCCTGGAGCTGTGCCCGCTTTCCGTGAGCGTTAAAGGCACCGCATGAGGACAGGGCAGACGGGGCAGTGGGTCCAATGCAGGCACTGGCACAGCCAGAAGACCGCCTGGGGTGGGGCCTTACCTTCCACCTCATGAAGACATAATCTCCATTCTTCAGCTCTTCGTAATCAAAGTCATCTGAATTAAATGATTTTGCATACTGATAAAAAGCCAGAAACTTGCCCTGAAAGCAAAAGACACAGCATGAGAACTGATCTACGGAGGGAGAGGCTGGTGTCAGAACGACCCTTCTGTGTCCGGCGGCGACCACCTTTGCAAACGCGTGCCAGTTGCTGGAGGTGGCCTGACCAGAGCAGCAAAGGCCGAGGCCTGGAAGGGGAGCCCAAGGTCCCCACCAGTGACCTCAGAGCTGGACTCCAGCTGAGGCATCATGGGACTACGCCTGCCTAGTTCATGTTGTCCGAGAAAAGGCCCCGGGTTGGGAATGGATGCTATTCTGGGGGCCCGTTCTCAGGACACTTTTGCACAAAGCCAGGGATGACTAGTGACATCTCTGTAAGGGAGTCAACAGTAGCAACAAGAGTCATGCAGAACAACTGAGAGCCAGCATGTCTCACTGAAGGGGGAGACAGGGCTTACTACAGTGGGGTTCTCTGACAGAGTAGAGTGGCTTGGGGCCAGCTAGTGAAGAAGAAACAGGAAGTGGGTAATATACGATTAATTTCTTTTAAAAAAAGGAGACCAGATGGACTTCAAGATGTATACAAAGCGGTTATCATCAAGGCAGTATGGGACTGGCACAAACACAGACACTCAGATCAAAGGAACAGAATAGAGAACCCAGAAACGGACCCACAAACCTATGGCCAACTCATCTTTGACAAAGCAGGAAAGAATATCCAATGGAACAAAGACAGTTTCTTCAGCAAGTGTTGCTGGGAAAACTGGAAAGTGACATGCAGGAGAATGAACCTGGACCACCATACACAAAAATAAACTCAAAATGGTTGAAAGACCTAAATGTAAGGCAGGAAGCCATCAAAATCCTCAAGGAGAAAGCAGGCAAAAACCTCTCTGATCTTGGCCGCAGCAACTTCTTACTCAACATGTCTCCGGAGGCAAGGGAAACAAAAGCAAAAATGAACTATTGGGACCTCATCAAAATAAAAAGCACAGCGAAGGAAACAATCAGCAAAACTAAAAGGCAACCGACGGAATGGGAGAAGATATTCGCAAATGACATATCAGATAAAGGGTTAACTCAACACTCAAAAAACAAATAACCCAGCAAAGAAATGGGCAAAAGACATGAACAGACACTTCTCCAAAGATATCCGGATGGCCAACCGACACATGAAAAAATGCTTAAAATCACTCGTCATCAGGAAAATACAAATGAAAACCACAATGAGATACCACCTCACACCTATAAGAATGGCTAACATTAACAACTCAGGCAACAACAGATGTTGGCAAGGATGCAGAGCAAGAGGATCTCTTTTGCACTGCTGGTGGGAATGCAAACTGGTGCAGCCACACTGGAAAACAGTACGGAGGTTCCTCAAAAATTTAAAAACAGAGCTACTCTATGACCCAGCAATTGCACTACTAGGCATTTATCCAAGGGATACAGGTATGCTGTTTCGAAGGGACACATGCACCCCAATGTTTACAGCAGCACTATCAACGATAGCCAAAGTATGGAAAGAGCCCAAATGTCCGTTGATGGATGAATGGATAAAGAAGATGTGGTATGTATATACAATGGAGTATTACTGGGCAATCAGAAAGAATGAAATCTTGCCATTTGCAACCACATGGAGGGAACTAGAGAGTATTACGCTAAGCGAAATTAGAGAAAGACAAATATATGACTTCACTCATATGAGGGCTATAAGATACAAAACAGACGAACGTAAGGAAAGGGAGGCAAAAATAATATGAAAACAGGGAGGCGGACAAAACAGAAGAGACTCTTTTTTTTTTTTTTTAATTTTTTTTTTAACGTTTTATTTATTTTTGAGACAGGGAGAGACAGAGCATGAACAGGGGAGGGTCAGAGAGAGGGAGACACAGAATCTGAAACAGGCTCCAGGCTCTGAGCTGTCAGCACAGAGCCCGACGCGGGGCTCGAACTCACGGAACGTGAGATCATGACCTGAGCCGAAGTCGGCAGCTCAACCGACTGAGCCACCCAGGCGCCCCCAGAAGAGACTCTTAAATATGGAGAACAAGCAGCGGGTTACTGGAGCGGTTGTGGGAGGGGGGAATGGGCTCAATGGGTAAGGGGCACTAAGGCATCTACTCCTGAAATCATTGTTGCACTATATGCTAACTTGGATGTAAATTTAAAAAATAAATTAAATATATTTAAAAAAAAAGGGACACCAGAAATAGATTACAAAATTGTGTCTCATGATCCTATTTTTATTTAAAAAAAAAAAAAAGGTCAATACTTGTTTTAGCTTTGGTATTATTATTATAGATGATTTTTTTCCTTTTGTTTTTCTACTTATTCAAATGCTTAAAAACAAGCATGTAATAATTTTATAAGAATTACACCTTAAATAAAATTTAAGATACAGAATTATTAACCCATAGAATTTGTCACACATGTATTTCTATCCTCAGTAGATTAAGTTTATGGAATCTGGACTTTATGGTACCACCATGATACCAACTTTATTATCACTCAGGAAAACCTGAGCATGAAATAATACAGTGCCTCTAGTTTACAGGGAGTCCAGTTTTATTTTGTTTTGTTTTGTTTTTTTTATGTTTATTTAGAAAAAGAGAGAGAGCCAGAGCATGAGAGGAGAAGGGGAGAGAGGGAGGGAGACATAGAATCTGAAGCAGGCTCCAGGCTCTGAGCTGTCAGCACAGAGCCCGATGCAGGCTTGTACTCATGAACCACAAGATTGTGACCTGAGCTGAAGTCGGACGCTAAACTGACTGAGCCACCCGGGTGCCCTGGCAGTCCTGGTTTTATTGCACTTCACTTTATTGCTGTTTGCAAATGTTGCATTTTTTTTTACAAACTGCCAGGGTTCCTGGCAACCCTGATCGAGCAAGGCTATTGGTGCCATTTTCCCAACAGCATTTGTGTCTCTGTGTCACATTTTGGTGATTCTTGCAATATTTGAAGCTTTTTCATTACTATTTTATTTGTTATGGTAATCTGTGATCAGTGATTTTTTTTTTAATGTTTATTTTTGAGAGTGCAAGCACAGGAGGGGTGAGAGAGAAGGGGGACAGAGGATCCAAAGTGGGCTCTGTGCTGACAGCAGTGAGCCCGACATGGGGCTCAAACTCACGAACTGTGAGATCATGACCTGAAGTCAGCTGTTCAACCAACTGAGCCAACCAGGCACTCCTGTGATCAGAGATCTTTTTTTTTTTTTTTAACGTTTATTTATTTTTGAGACAGAGAGAGAGAGAGAGAGAGCATGAACGGGGGAGGGTCAGAGAAAGAGGGAGACACAGAATCTGAAACAGGCTCCAGGCTCCGAACTGTCAGCACAGAGCCCGACGCGGGGCTCGAACTCACGGACTGCAAGATCATGACCTGGGCCGAAGTCGGACGCTTAACCGACTGAGCCACCCAGGTGCCCCACAGAGATCTTTGATATTACTATTGCAATTGTTTGGGGGCCGATATAAGTCAGCAAACTTAACTGATAAATGTTGTGTGTGTTCTGACTGCTCCACTCACTGGCTGTTCCCCCATCCATCTCCCTCTCCTCAGGCCTCCTCCCTCTTCCTTGAGACGTAGTAATACTGAAATGAGGCCGATTAAAAAGCCTGCAATGGCCTCGAAGTGTTCCAGGGAAAGAAAGAGTTGCACGTGTCTCACTTGAAATCAAAAGCTAGAAACAATTAAGCTTAGTTGAGGAAGGCATGTCGAAATCCAAGAGAGGCTGAAAGCTTGGCCCCTTGCACCAAACAGCCGTGTTGTAAATGCAAAGGAAAAGTTCTTGAAGGAAAGGAAAAGTTCACTCCAGTGAACATATGGATAAGAAAGCGAAACAGCCTTATTACTCGTTTATTTTTAAATGTTTATTTATTTATTTTGAGAGGAGAGAGAGAGAGTGCACAAACAGGGGAAGGGCAGAGAGAGGGCGAGAGAATCCCAAGCAGGCTCCATGCAGAGCCCATTGCAGGGCTCGATCTCATGAACCATGAGATCATGACCTGAGTTGAAGTCAGGAGTCAGGAGCTTAACCAACAGAGCCACCCAGGCGCCCCCTCAAAACTGCCTTTTTGCTAATGGGCAGAAAGGGTTAATGGTCTGGCTAGAAGGTCAAACCGGTCCCAATGTTCCCTGAAGTCAAAGCCTAATCCAGAGCAAGGCTGATTCTTTTCAATTCTGTAAAGGTCGAGAGAGGTGAGGAAGTGCAGAAGGAGAGTCTGAAGCTAGCAGGGGTTGGTTTGGGAGGTTTAAGGAAAGAAGTCATCTCCATAACATAAATGTGAGAGGTGAAATGTCAAGTGTTGATGCAGAAGCTGTGGCAGGTTATCCAGAAGATCGAGCTAAGATAACTCATGATGATGGCCACACTCGATGAAACAGCCTTCTATTGGGTGAAGACGCCATCGAGGGTTTTCATGGCCAGAGAGGAGAAGTCAATGCTTGGCTTCGAAGCTTCACAGGACAGGCTGACTCTCTTGCTAGGGGCTAATTCAGTGGGTGACCTGAAGTTGAAACCAATGTTCACTTACCATTCTGAAAATCCTCGGGCCCTTAAAATTTTATGCAAAATCTACTCTGCCTGTGCTCTACTGATAGAAAAAAGCCTGGATGACAGCACATCTGTTTACAACATGGTTTACTGAATATTTAAAGCCCACCGTTAAGACCTACTGCTCAGAAAAAAAGATTCCTGCTTACTGACAATGCACCTGGTCACCCAAGCACTCTGGTGGAGACATACAGTGAGATTAATGTTGTTTTCATGCCTGCCAACACAACACCCGTTCTGCAGTCCATGGGTCAAGGGGTAGTTTAAACTTTCAAGCGTTCTTATTTAAGAAGTATAGTTCCTAAGACTATAACTGCCATAGATAGTGATCTCTCTGATGGATGTGGGCAAAGTAGACTGAAAACCTTCTGGAAAGGGTTCACCATTCTAGGTGATTTAAAAAAAAGAACATTTGTGATTTAAAAAAAAAAAGAAAGAACATTTGTGATTCATGGGAAGAGGTCAAACAATCAATATCAATGGGAGTTTGGAAGAAGTTGATTCCAACTCTATAGATGACTTTGAGGGATTCAAGACTCCAGTGGAGGCAGACGGGGTAGAGATGATGGCAAGACAGCCAGGGTCAGAAGTGGAGCCTGAACGCGTGACCGATGGCTGCAATCTCGGGATGAAACTTGAATGAATGAGGAGTTGCTTCTGATGGGTGAGCAAAGGAAGTGGTTTCCTGAGATAAGATCTACTCCTGGTGAAGATGCCATGAAGATTGTTGAAACGACAACAAAGGATTTAGAATATTACATGAATTCAGTTGATAAAGCCGCAGCAGGGTTTGCGAGGACTGACTCCAATTTTGAAAGAAGTTCTACTGAGGGTCAGATGCTATCAAACAGCATCCCGCACCACAGAGAGATTGTTTGTGAAAGGAAGAGTCGGCCAATCAATGAGGCACACTTCACTGTTCTCTTATTTTAAGAAATTGCTACAGCCATCCGACCTTTGGCAACCATCACCCTCATGAGTCAGCAGCCATCAACATCAGGTAAGACCCTCTACCAGTGGGGCGCCTGGGTGGCTCAGTTGGTTAGGCATCTGACTCTTGATTTCAGTTCAGGTCACGACCTCACCATTCGTAGGATTGAGCCCTACATCAGGTTTGGCTCTAGCAGCGTGGAGCCTGCTTGGGATGCTTCTTGCTTCTCTCTCTGCCCCTTCCCTCCCCCACACTCTCTCTCAAAATAAATAAACGAAAAAAAAAAAAAAAAGACCCTCTACCAGCAAGATTGGGACTTGCTGAAAGCTCAGAGGATGGTTAGCATTTTTTAGTAATAAAATACTTTATTTATTTTTTAATTAAAAAAAAATTTTTTTAATGTTTTATTTATTTTTGAGACAGAGAGAGACAGAGCATGAGCAGGGGAGAGGCAGAGAAAGAGAGGGAGACACAGAATCTGAAGCAGGCTCCAGGCTCCAAGCTGTCAGCACAGAGCCTGACACGGGGCTCAAACTCACGAACTGTGAGATCATGATTTGAGCTGAAGTCGGACGCTCAACCAACCGACTGAGCCACCCAGGCGCCCCAGTAATAAAGTACTTTAAAATTAAGGTATGTACATTGTTTTAGACACAATGCTATTGCATACTTAACAGAGTACAGTGTAGCATAAATGTAAGTTTTCCATGCACTGGGAAACCAACAAAATTCACTTGACTTGCTTTATGGCAATGTTTGCTTTGTTGCAGTGTTCCGGAATGGACCCTGCAATAGCTCTGAGGCAGGCCTGCATCAGGTGCTGCAAATCCCTGACAGACAGAGGTGCAGTACAGAGCTCCAGGAGCCCCACATGGGCATCGGGGACTCCTGCATGGGCTGGGAGAGTTATGGGAGACTCTGAGTCCTGCACAGGTCACCAGACTGCTGGGTGAAGAAGAGCCCTTAGGCCCAGCTCCTGGTCCTCCCCCATCTAGCATGCCGGGAAGGACCCAGGGAGGCCTTCTTAGACGCTCTTTCACTCAAAATATTTCAATTTAGCCTAACAGAGGTAGGAACAGATATTTCCCAGTATTCTTTTTTTTTTTTTTAATTTTTTTTTTCAACATTTTTATTTATTTTTGGGACAGAGAGAGACAGAGCATGAACAGGGGAGGGGCAGAGAGAGAGGGAGACACAGAATTGGAAACAGGCTCCAGGCTCCGAGCCATCAGCCCAGAGCCTGACGCGGGGCTCGAACTCACGGACCACAAGATCGTGACCTGGCTGAAGTCGGACGCTTAACCGACTGCGCCACCCAGGCGCCCCTATTTCCCAGTATTCTAATGGAAGTCTGGAAAATTAAGAGTTGCTTTCTATGTATTTAATTCGTAGCCAACCTAACTTAAAACTGACTTTTCATAGTCTCAAAAGACCTTGCTTTTTTGCAGAACCAATTTGAGCTGGAAAACAAAGCAGGATGGGAGACAGGCTGTCATTCGGTACAAGAAAGATCAGGAAGATCGTTCTCACGGGGACTGTCTGGGAGAGGAAGGAGCCACCTCAGGAGGTGTCGAGCTGTGCAGGAAGAGCCGGCCTTGGGCAGGGTGGGGTCAGATGGCACCGAGGAGCCCTCCACCACTTTCTGATGCCCGCATGACCGTGTGCCTCTTGGGCTCCCCAACTGAGTATTTTTTTTTCAAGTTTATTTATTTTAAGAGAAAAAGAGAGAGCGAGCGAGCAGGGGAGGGGCAGGGAGAGAGGGAGAGGGAGAGAGAATCCCAAGCGGGCTCCGAGCTGCCAGCACAGAGCCCGACGCGGGGCTCCAACTCATGAACCATGAGGTCATGACCGGAGCCGAAGCCCAGAGTCGGACACTTCACTGAGCCACTGAGTGATCCCCCGACTGAGAATCCCCAGAGACTTGGCTCTTGTTCATTCTCTAGTATTACAGTATTCTCTAGTATCCTCTAGAGTATTTCGCAGTATTACGCAGTATTCTACAGTATTCTCTAGTATCACGCAAATGACTGACTTTTCAGTTCTATTTCCTACAATAGTCAAAACATGTAGCTCACCAAAAAATGGTTTTAAAAGCTTAAATTTAACTGAAACTCAACATTTGAAAGATGTTCCTTTCCCATCTCAAGTAGGAAACATTAATAAGCAAAGCAGCTAATCTATAGTGATGTTAACCCAGACGAGGGTCTGCGGTCAGGAGTTTTCTCCAAGGAGTATCGTGCCAGAATCAAGAGAGACTTGAACAGCCGGGTGTGAGTGGCAGTGGGAAGCACGAAGAGTTCTAGAATCTTCATTACTGACACAAGAATTTCTGGTGGGTTTAGAGGGTGAGCACATTGGACTTCCCTATTTAGTGTTAAACCAAAATTCATCATCGCCCTGGTCAGCTAAACCGGAAGGCTATTTTGACAGGTAGAGAAATGGATTTTTGAAGACACAACAACTCGTGTGAAAGCCAATGAAAAGACTTGAGGGCAGTGACGATGAGTTGTCTCCAAGTGCTCCCTACTGGTGAGCTAGAACATACTCCACTTTTGACACTGAAAAGCAGGGGCGCTGGCATTTCCGGTGACATCCTGATGGTACTTCAGCTGAGCCTGGGTGTGTCTGTCAGGAGCTGGGGTGAGAAGCCCAGTGGACAGGTGGGCAGGACGGGGCACAGTGATAAGACCCCGAGAGCTAAGTCTCTTGGCTTCCCGGCAGCGCGTGGGCGGCCCAGCGTGGACCAAACACCTACTCACCCAGTGTTTCCGATCAACGTCTTCATCTGCGTCCCACTTCCGCGTTAAGAAAGGGTGTTTTTTGCTGATTATTTCTCCTTCGAAGAAGGTCGTGAGAGTTGGATACTCCTATGGTAAAAGCCCAAATACCAAAACAAGATGTTGAACAGCAGTTTTAACTTTTCCCAAAGGAAAAATCAACCTTGCTCTTTAACTTCTTCCTAGGACTTTGAAAAAATGGTCACACTGGCTAAGCAACAACCCAGAGTTAGGTCCAGAGATTTGCCGATGGCTGTGGAATCAGCTTGAATTGGAGGTGCCCACAAAGTCTCTTGGACGTTATGAACTTTGCCAGAAGCAGAGAACCCTTCCCTGACTTCGTTTGTTATGTACTAATCACTCGAAAAGAACCTGAACAAGTAAATTCTGAGTATTCTAGGATGCAAAGCAGATGGTAACTAAGTTGATTTTACTTTCCAAGAAAAACACCCCAGGAGGCTCCACAATTCACAATGAGCATTCACAGCTCAGTCTCCCTGATGCCATGCCCACTGGTTCTCAAACTAGTTCAGTCATTTGTCTCCTGTGCCCGTCCGGGGAGTGAGTTTTTGTGGGTTTTTTTTTGGTTGTCGTTGTGGTTGTTTTGTTTTCTTTTATAAATTTTTTTTTCAACGTTTTTATTTATTTTTGGGACAGAGAGAGACAGAGCATGAACGGGGAGGGGCAGAGAGAGAGGGAGACACAGAATCAGAAACAGGCTCCAGGCTCCGAGCCATCAGCCCAGAGCCTGACGCGGGGCTTGAACTCACGGACCTCGAGATCGTGACCTGGCTGAAGTCGGATGCTTAACCGACTGCGCCACCCAGGCGCCCCTTGTGTTCTTTTTTTAAAGAATACCTCGATGTGTTAGAGTAACATTTAATTTTATCATAGGAACTAAGGCAATTTATACTAGGGAAAATATGCGTAAATCACGTCTGCAATGGAAAATCACAACAACGGGAAAAAAAACCCACAAAAACGGGAAAAAATAAGCTGTCATCCTAACTGGGTGCTTAGAATGCTCTTGTCAATTTTATTTGATATTTGTTCATCTGCTAAGAAGAAGGCACCAAAGATTCTGAAAAATACTAATGGAAGAAAAAGTTAACAATTTAATAAGTCCACCATTTCTCTGCATTTGTAAAACCCAATCAACTGACTGACCAACTAACCAACCCTTCAGCCCAGCCTGCCAGCCTCTGGTGCTTCTTGGAAGCATGATAATGGTGGTCAGTGGCCTGGCAAACCACGGATTACAGTCTTAATGTCCTTGGGACTAGAGGTCCCACTTTCTTCTTCAGACACTATGTATGCCCCTCTTATTCTGCATCAAACATCTACGTGTGTTTAAAATCATTCTGTTCTGGGGCGCCTGGGTGGCTCAGCCAGTTAAATGTCTGACTTCGGCTCAGGTCATGATCTCGCGGTTCATGAGTTTGAGCTCCGCACCAAGCTCACTGTGGTCGGCGTGGAGCCCACTTTGGATCCTCTGTCTTCCTCCCTCTCTCTCTCCTCTCTCTCTCTCTCTCTCTCTCTCTGTCTCTCTCTCTCTGCCCATTCCCAGCTCATCCTCTCCCTCTCTCAAAAATAAATATTAAAAAAAATTTTTATATAAAAAATAAAGTAAAATAAAATAAAATAAAATAAAATAAAATAAAATAAAATAAAATAAAATAAATCTGTTCCGATGGCTTTGCTACTTCTCTTGGCTTGGCCTGCCGTGATGTAGCTGGGGACGTCGCTAAGAGATAGCAGTTCCCAGGAAACAGTATGGCCGCCCGCCCGCACAGGAGCAGACTGAAGGGGCCTGCTTCACTACCCACCACCGAGGCTGGCGGCTGTCTTCACAGTGAACTCTGAGATATATAACACCCCCACCCCCCACCAAACCTCAACCCTTTACTCCCGACACGGTGGCCGGGTTCCTCGTTCAGGTATTTATATATACGGAGTGAAGAAATTAAAGAGGAGATTTCCTAAAAGGAAACCTGATTTTAAAGGTATAAATAAATTGTCCTCATCTGTTTTAGGAAGAACTGCTAAGGGAGAAAGTTCTGTATCAGTACCTGACTTGAGATTTTAAATTATTTTATTTTAATGTTTCTTCTTTTTTGAGAGACAAAGAGAGACAGAGCATGAGCGGGGTAGGGGCGGAAAGGGGGAGACACAGAATCCGAAGCAGGCTCCAGGCTCTGAGCTGTCAGCACAGGGCCCGACGCAGGGCTGGAACCCACGAATCGTGAGATTATGACCTCAGCCGGAGTCGGACGCCTAACCACCTAAGCAAGCCATCCAGGCTTGAGATTTTACATGAAAAGCTATACATATTGATTTTCTGAGGTTTTAACTTTTTTTAGCTTCCACAAGAGAGAAAAGAAGGAAATGATAAATGGGCCCTCTTACAATACGAAGAAAATACTTATGGTTCAAATAGAAAGTCTTCCTAGTGAGCTGATTCTGCACTGACATGTCTCTAAAAATATCTCAGGCAGTTAGGTAAGGGTGACTGCAAGGTACCCCGAACTCTGAGAATTAAAATAAAATAAATACTGCCTAATGAGTGCGAGTCAATATGTACAGAAGTTACCAAAACCACGAACTATCTCTCAGGGCAGGACCAGGAAATTTAAGCACTTGACTACAGCCAAAGTGGCGGTAACGTATAAACTCAAAGGAAAAACTCTGTCTGCGGGAAGGTCGTCAAAAAAACGAGTCGGAGAGAAGAGACACGGCTAGCACCCCCCACTCTCACCCCCGGAACAGGCGTGGGCTTACTACAGTGGGCCTAGCAGTCGTGCATTTGAGTCGTCCAATCCACTCCCCGCACGGTTAACAGGCCCACCAAAAACTCTCCAGTAATGGGTCTGGCTTTCCGTGTAGACCTGCCTTCTGGGGGGATTAACACCCACTGGCTACTAAGTCAGAGAGGACTTCTGGAACGTGCATGTACCTCATTTTAGAAATGAGTAAATGAGCATTCTTGTTTATACATCAGTCCTGCTGAGTTTGATTAGCGTGACCTATCTCCCTGGCCTGGCTCAGAGCAAGTCTAGCACAAGCTCAGCAGAAGCTTTCAAACCTGTCTAGTGAGTGAGTGGAGGGCCTGGCCGTGACTCTCCCAAGGCTGGGCTCCTAGGCCCTGTGCCAGCTTCTGGGCCTCCCTAGAAATGTCCCTTCTTTCTGCTGGTGGCGGGCTCAGAATTGCAAAGAAAATGCTACCTGACGCCCATTCTTCACAATTCTGGCATTCCATTTCCACAAGGCACACGGACTTTGTAATAACTGTGCTTGTTCGTGAACGTGAGGCAGCCAAGAGACCAATGATCTCCAACTTAACAGTTCATTTTCCATGTGGTGTACACGAGGAAGACTATGGCTAAAACTCAACCATTTAAATGGTTTTATTAAAATCAATTACATATTCAATATCCTAACAACTATAAACGTTAAAGCAAACAAACACGAACAGCTGTATTTTAGAATACGGGTATAAAGTCATTCAGAGAATCCTCACCCTTTCTGGCATTTCAGTGATCGTGTCCAGTGACCACGTACTGGATTTAGAATTTCAAAGGTGAGTCCATAGTTGTACCACATCATGACTATCCTAGAAGCCAATGAACTGTACATTTTATTATTGTTTTTTTTAAGTGGGCTCCATGCCCAACGTGGGACTTGAACTCACGTCCCTGAGACCAGGAGTCACATGTTCTTCTGACGGAGCCAGCCAGGCACCCCCTGCATCTTACACGGGTGACCTGTGTGGTATGTGAACTGTATGTCAGTAAAGCAACTAAAAAGGTTCTTAAAAGAGATGAAATCCAAAGAACCCTGACGTCCTAGGAGCCTCGGAAACACAGCCGCCTTTCTCTAATTCAATGCCACTTGAGGGCCACACCGGAGTCCACGGCTCAACCCGGCGCAGACCAGTCTGGGGGGCCATGTGCTTGTGAGGCCGCTCGTGCGCAGGAGGGAAGAACTGGCCCGGGGGATGGTCTCCTCATCCCTGTCATGAGCCTAAGTCCCCTTCCCGAACTGGCCCCAGCGAAGGGCCGAGCTAGCAGCTCCTCAGGGAGCCTGCTGCTCATGACTCAGAGCTTCCCCCACCTTGTTAGGGTTACCTGCTCCTGATGGAAACGTCACAGAGGTTCTGTACACGGTTTGGGGATTTTTAATGCTACCTGCCATTTCCGTGCAGCTTCCTATGACCAGAGTGGCTGGTTTTAGAATCAGTGCTAACATTCCAGGTGACAGATGTTGCTGGCTTCCTTATGAAGTTAAGTGTTCGTGTTCTGTGCTCAGTGAATGCATCTGGCTGCCTGTTGTACGAGTTGGGTATACTCTATTCACTTTGTTTCCTACTACCGCAAACTCAAAGGCTGGAATCCTTCATTTTGCCCTCATTTTCTACCCCTACTAGCTTGGGTAGCGTTCTAGAAGGGAGGAGTAGTTATCTTTTCATGTCAACACCAGACTTCATAGAAAAGTCTCAAACTTCCAATAGAGAAGCAGAACCAGATGGAATCAAAGAGATGGAAACAATGGTTTCAAGACAGAGGATGGTCTGTGCCTTAGTTAGCACCCCCCCCCCCCATTTGTATTATACTCTAGTCTATACCTCTTACTCTTACATTCGTTCTTCCCACTAGGATAAGCCCCTTGAGGAGACAGAGCGGGTATTTTTCATTCTTATTAAGGCCATGGCACCAGTAAAGGGCAAAGCAACAAGGTCACTCTGACCTTTCTATGGCTCTGTGGAGCATTTCTCAACACTGCTGGGCCACGGAGACAGTGAGGACTGATCAGGCCACAGGGCTCTGCAGCCAGGTCGGGCTGGAGTCAGGCGGCCAGTCCAGTCCCCTCCTTCTTCTTCCTGTTTACTCACCAGCAGGAAAACAAAGGATGCTCTTTCTTGTTTTCTATATTCCCAGGAGTTCTGAGATTTAAAAAGTTGGTTCAAGGAAAGGAAAACAGTCTACATTTCCATAGCAGCTACTCCTGTTAGAAACTGGATGATGACTTTTTCATTGTTCCAGTGAACTAAAAGGTTTAAGGAATTCCAAAGACCTTGGCTCTGGAAGGATTAATGCTTGCCTTAGAAACCTTAAAACTTCCGACGGCAGGTGAGGAGGGTGGTAGCCATGTTCTTGCCACATTTTTTTTTTCCCCACAAAAGGATTAAAAATGAAATCAACAGTGTTGGTAACAACACGATGTATTTATAAACTTCTACAGATTTGTGACTCTGTATACTTTCCGACAGGGCACATGAAAACCACATGCTTTGAGCTCACTGTATGAGAACGACACTTAACAGGGCACTTTAATCAGGCCTCAGAGTTGACTGCTGGTCCTTCACACTCTGAGCACGAGGAGCACGCGGTCCACCTTCCAGTTCTAGTTCGTCTGAGTGAGTGCTTACCTCAGTAAGGCCTTTAATCTTCAGGTACCCACAAAGGTAAGAGTTCCCCGTGTCCACATGCTGGAAAGAAAGGACACACAGCCTCATTACAAACGGAGGAACCACTGGGAGACCAGCTGGGGCTGCTGCGGAAAACCATGTGCCCGGCCGTCAGAGGCCAGGTGGGCTGAGGGAGGCCCGGAGGGTTGGTGGGCACCTAGCACGGCCAGGGCTCACCTGCCTTTGAGACCTTTGTGAGCCCCCCCACCCCCTGCCCCGCCCCGCCCCCGTGCCTGTTCAGAAGCTACCTGATCTCAGGACCCTCTCGACCTCCTTCAGCTGAGTATCTTGAGACCAAAGTGCCTTTCTGGAACAGTGGGCCCGCTCAACACAGGTCTCCGACTGGTCTAAAAAATGTACTCCTCGCCCACATTTATACTCAGCACAATCCCGCATTATTTCTTTACAAAATGGGCAGCATATCCCGGCAAGGCATCTTAGGAAGACTTCTCTGGCAAAAATTGCAGTTGTGAACCAAGACGCTGACCCCAGAATGGAAAATACAGGGAGGGGCCACGCTGCCCATTTCATATATGAATGCTTGTGTCTCCTGATGAAAAGTTAGGAGCCTAAAATAAACAGGGGTAACAGGCAACATAGATCTTGAGGTGTAGTATGTACCAATTACGGGTTGCTGCGACATGGCCCGGTACCTACCCTACAACCAAATTCCTCCTTTTCCGTGCTGGCAGGGCCCAGATCCCGTTCTGACACCTACCCTGCCCCCACAAGACCCGATCAGCCTGACGGGTGCAAGGCAAACCCGTGCCCCTGTCCCCTTGTGAGTCATCAGTTTGGGGGTGAGTGACCCGATTCTGACCAATCAGGTATGTGTGTAAGTCTCCTGGGTGCTGCTGGGAAAGACTGGGGCTTCCAAAGAGGCTCTCTTTCTTCCCGTGACGGCGGCAGAACCTGCACGCGGTGCCCAGGGCAGCCACGTAAAGACCCTGAGGGGAAACAGGCCGGGAAAAGCCAAGGATGGCGGCACGGAAACGTGGAAGGAAATGGGCCCCCCGCATGAGCCAGTCTGGAGCCAAGCCACCTCCAGGCTTCTTGTAACCTGAGACGGCAGGTTCACCCCTTCTTTTAACTATTCCGAAAAGGGTATGGCTACCTACAGCTGAGTGCGCCCTAAATGAGCCATTTCACCCAAATCCGGATGGACTGATCCCCAACAGGCAGATTTTCAGATTTCATGCTGGTTGGGCTCACGGACAAAGCAAACCCCCGGAATTAAAGCAAGACAAAGCACCCCAGTGCTGCAGCACGCTGAGATTTTCGTGTCAAGCGAGGTCTCATTTTAAGCAACTTGGAGAGTCTTGTGGTGTTTATCAGGTCTGGGGACTTAACGACTTCCAATTACACCAGAAATCAAATACTAAGGCCATCTTTAACAACTGTAATGAATGCAGTCAGCCAGATGAGGTCAGCACCAAAGCAAATGGGCTTCGATAAAGCTAAAACGCTCCCACAGTTCGGTGCTGGTGACAAAGGTATTCCATGTGAAAACCGCCCAAGCATTTAAAATATCCTCATCTCCGGGCCTCGGCGCTGGACGTCATCCAAAGTGGCTGATCTGCACTCACACGGTTCAGCAAAGAACTTTCATTAAAAGACACACAGCTCTAACCTGAGGCCTTAAATTTCACGTATGCAATTCTCACTGAATTCAATATAGTTTGGGGCTTCACAGCTGCTGGAAAGGGTATCAGGTGGCCAGGATACCTGCTAATGAGATTAAAAACTGAACTGTAAATTGGCTAACATTTTGCGTGGATTATCACGTGCCTGAGAATCAGAATTGCAGTTTGGCCTCCGTTCAACCACGGGTCTCTCCCATTCTGCCCCAATTGATCTTGGTGATGGTGGGTGAACTCAAATACATTACGACGCAGAGAACTTTCACCAAACGACGGACCAGCATCTCCATGGGAAGGATGACAAGGCAAACGTTAGGCAAGGAAGTCTGACAGCACAGCTGTGTCCAACAGCTGCTCTTTTTAATATGCTGTCACGGTGACCCTGGCCTTCACGTTACTCTTGGCTCTTTGGATGGCAGAGGAGGAACAGAGTCGTCAAAGTAACAACGGCAACAACAAAAACCTAGTCAGAATCTCACGAAGGTCTGGGGGAGCTCTTTAAACCGGAATTTCAAGAAAAGAAAGTGCTCCAAAAAAGCACAGGAAAAGATGTGCAACATCGTTAGCCAGTAAGGAGATTCCAATCAAAACCACAATGAGATAACCACCTCACACCCACTAGCATGACTACAATCAAAAAGATGACAAATACATAGCAAGTGTTGACAAGGCTGTGGAGAAACTGGAACCCTCATCGCCCGGTGGGGGGAGTGCAAAATGACGTAGGCACTTTGGACGTCGGTCTGGCAGTTCCTTAAAATGTTAAACATGGAGTTACCATAGGACCCCGCATTCCACTCCTAGGTTTCTACCCAGGAGAAATGAGGACGCGCCTACATAAAAACTCGTACAGGAATGTTCACAGCATCACTACTCACAAGAGCCAAAAAGTGGAAACAACCCAAATATCCATCTACTGCTCCAAGGATAAACAAAATGTTGTACATCCGTACAATGGATTATTATGCACCCCCCCCCCAGAAATAATAAAGCACTGACATGCTATGACATGGGTGAACGCTGAAAACATTATACTTGGTGAAAGAAGCTAGACACAAAAGGTCACATAGCATACGACTCTGTTTAGTACAAAGTGGCCAGAATAAGCAGATCTTAGGGAAAATAAAATTAGTGGCTGCCTAGAGTTGAGAAGGGGTGATGGCTAAGGGGTGGTGTTTCTTTTGGGGGTGATGGAAGTGTTCTAAAGTTAGACTGCAGTAATGCTTACCCAAGTGCGTGACTCTACTAGAAACTACTGAAATTGTACGCCTTAAATTGGGTGGACTGTATGATATGTGAATTGTATCTCAATAAAGCTCTTATGAAAAAAAGAAAGAAAGAAAGAAAGAAGGCAGGAAGGAGGCTCAGGTATGAAAGGCAGAAGTATTCTAAGAAGGCTGAGTCTAAGAAACTAGTCCTGGCTGTAAAACCAGATGATGGAATAAGTCACATGTCACTGACTGTCTCAATGATGGACAAACAGGTCACCAGCTCAGAAGTAGGGCAGCATTCCTGGGCATGACCACCGCTCCCACCATCAAGACATCCTACTGGAGTGGCTTCCAGCCATCAGCCAGGTTTCCGCTCTGGGCTACCCTGAGACCAGTCACGCGCCAACTCAATCACCACGTACACTGGTTCGCGAGGAAACGGGCATCTGACAAGACTTCAGAAACAACACACCCATGACAGAAGGGGGTGGCTGCTGTAAGAACCAAAGACAAATTCTCTTTGACACTTAGCTACCCTGCCAAGTCGTCCCCTACCACCCCGGAAACCATCAAATGAAACAATGGGTACAAATTCAAGATCATTCCAAACATGACCCACAACCAAGGATCTCTTCCAGAATTTTATGATTTGTTGCAGGAAAAAAAAAAAAAAAAAAAAAGCCTTTACTTCATAGTAAATTCTCACATTTTAAGCAGAAGGGAAGAGGGATCACCCTATCATAGATCTAATTATGGAGAACGAATGGCTCAGTCATAATAGTTTTCCAGTTATAATAAATATCATGGCTCATGATAGCAACTTAAGTTTACAGACCAAAGATACGATTAACGTAATGTTTTCCCAATCGAAAAAAGAGGAAACTGTTGATTCCCACAAAACAGTAAGAAAAAAAGAGGTTAAGGATGCCCTGCAGTTACCAAAAAGAAAATGTATCCCCACTGACTTTTGGGTGGGAGACCCACTTGCTCAGAGGAGAGGCTGTGTAAGATTTAACATTTTTAAAGAGCCAAGGACACGTAAGGAAAAGACACGGCTTACGTTCTGTCCTCATGCATGGGGGCAGTAAGGTGGCACACTTAGGTCCTCAGAGCTCTTGTGAGGCCTTTCAAGGGGCCAGACGTTTGGAGAGGCTTTGGGGAACAGCCTAGGAGGTGGGGCGTCAGGCTAAGGAAAAAAGGGGGCAAAGGGAGGAGGAAAGTGGGTCCTGAGGCAGGCAGGGGTAGCTATGAAGGAACAGTTTTGCAGGGAAGGGGGAGAGAAAGGAGTAATAACTACTGTTGACCTCCTCCGGCTGGGAAAAAATATCAAGTGTGTTACCACTTGCATGAGAGGGGTGAGGTGCGGAAAAGGGCCAGAGTGGGTAAAGCTGAGCTCCAAAGCTATCAGGGGCTGGCAGCAGGTACTTAGAAATTCAGGTCAGACGGGGGGGAGGTAGAGAGACAGCAAGGAAATACTGTGTGAGAGATAATGCTGGGTGAGTTCGATTTCCCAGCACATGGGTATCAGACACCGGGAGGAAGCCCTGGCTGTGTAGATAAAAGTTAAGACCATAGAAAGAGGGTCCCCTGGAGCCAAGGAGAAGGAAGATGAAGGTAGGGGTTGGGGAGGTATGAGGAGACAGGTCAGGGAGACTGGGAGGGGACTGGAGGTGGCCAGAGAACGGAGATAGGGAGCAAGAGAAGAAGCCTAGAGCAGGAGGCCTGGGGCTGCCGGCAGCTGGTTGCCTGCGCCAGTTAGAGACCGGGGGGCAGTGGGGGGCCCCAGGAGGCAAGATCCTAACAGACTGGGAGGAGCTCCACCCAGCAGCACCCAGGATGTGAGTGCCTGGTCTTGAGGGGGTACCAGAAGCGAGGAATCAGTTGTGGATTGGGGGCTCTCAGGTTCAGGGGCTAAGGGAGGGAGGATGCTCCCAGGTCTGAGGGGGCACTAGGCTCTCCCAAGGAAGAAATCCCGGGAGGAGGGCCCCAAGGTTTGAGGATCCCTGGAACTGAGGAAAGGGGAGGGGTGGAGGATTGTCTCAAGTCTGGGATAATTTGACACGGGCCCAGCCATGGCTAGGGTTCCCAGGCAGGAGAAACCAACGGAGAGTTCTTCAGGTTCTGGGAGGGATTGGAGGGAGAGCTGATCTTGGGGCGACAGGTCCTGGGGAGGAAGGACTCAGGTCTGAGGGTGGCCAGTCACAGGGGGCTTCCGGATCCCAGGCAGGCCGGTCACGGGCTTCGAGTCTGGGAGAGTGTTCAGGGTCGGCCAGGAGCTGCCCACGACAGGCTCCGGTGTGAGGGGCAGGTCAGGGTTGGGGCTTGGAAAGTGTGAGACACCAGCTGGGCAGGTCCCGGGGGTGAAGCGCCTGGTGCAGGAGGCCCGGCGGCGAGGGCCTGGTCCGCGGCTGCGGGCTCGAGGAGCCGGGGGCGGGCACGGCCAGTGAGCGCCGCGAGGAGGCCCTCGGGCCCCGGCCCGGCGCGGCCCGGCGCTCACCTGCAGCACCACCTCTACGTCGTACGAGTTCCCCTTGCTCTTCTGGTGGCCGCGGAACTTGGAGCCGCTGTAGAGCAGGCTGGTGGCCACGCCGGGCTGCTGGGTGTTGATGGGCGGCGGCGGGATGAGCGAGGCCGCGGAGGCGGCCGAGGCACCGGCCGGCGGGGGACACTCGGTGCGGACCGGCATCGCGGGGTCCCCCGGAGCCAGGGCTGGGGGGAGGGGGAGAGGAACCGCCGCCGCCGCGCGGGAGCCGAGGGGGGTGGCAGGGAGGGAGGGGCCGGGGCGCGCACGCGCAGGGTGGGGGCGGAGGGGGGACCACCCGCCCGCTGCCTGCGGACCAAGCGCTCCGGCTGCCACCGGGACCCCGGGACCTGCGAGCAGGGCCTCCCTGTCCTGAGCTGAGTCCCCCTCCCCACTTGCCCTCGCACACACACCACCCTTCCGATTGGCTCGGGCGCGCCCGGGGGGCGGGAACAGGCTCACGCGGCGCTTCCACCCATTGGCGGGCGAAGAAAACACGTGGCGGGGTGCGCGAGCGGCCCTCTGGGACTTGTAGTCTTCATCCGGAGGCGCGGCGTGGAGGGGGCGGGGCGAGGTGCGTTTGTGATGCTGATTGACTGGGGGTGTGCGCAGGAGGCGCGCCGGAGCGACGGCGCGCCGCTGGTGTCAAGCGGAAGATGGCGGCGTCCAGGGGAGGCTGAGGGCTCTGGGGAGGTGGTGAGCGGTTTCCGTACAGCCTGAGCGTGCGGCTTGGGGATCCCTTCACTCTGCTTCCTGCTCTCAGGTCTCGCGCGGGTCGTCCTCCCAGGCTCTCGGGCGCGATGTGGAGGAGCTGCCTCCGGCTGCGGGACGCGGGGCGCCGCCTCCTGAACCAGCCTCGGGGTGCCCTCACCGCCTCCGTGGGGCCGGGGCCAAACCCCCTGTCCCCTGCCCGGGCCTATGCCCCCCCAACAGGTGAGGGAGGTCAGAGCAGATTCACTTTTGGCCACGGATCGAGCCGGGCTAAGGTGGGCTGAGGGGTTCGGCTGTGCAGGGCAGGGTAACCGAGGAAGGGTGCAGGCTCATGAAGTTACGCAGTGCTTTCGGGTCCTGCTACAGATGGGGGTGGGGGGAGGGCGAATAGAAGCGCAGGCAAGGGCAGACCGCTTGAGGGTCATTTGGCACGTGCAGCTTTTCTCAGCGCTTATGGTTTTCCTTTCCAGTAAGGAAAGCAGATGGCATTCTTGTTTTCAGACAGGGAAATTTGGGTTCTGGATCAGGATTACACCAAGGTCACAGAGCAGACTCTGTGAGAAGTTTGTGGAGGGCAAAGATCGGCCTGTTTTCTGTGTCCCGATGGCTGGGCACAGAAGGACCCTGGAACCGGGGCATTCGGTCGGCATTCATCTTCCATCCTGGCCAGTTTCTCTGCAGGTTTCCTGGCCCTCCCTCCCACTGGCCTACCACGATCCCTGCCATTTCTGCTAAGGAGTTGACCCTGATGCCTCCTTCCTCTACTTCTGACTGATAAGGCCTAGAAGAAGGTAGTGGCTTTGTCACTGCTTCTGGGGACAATTTTTAGGGAAAGAGTGGGAGTGACTGCCTTAAATGACTGAAGAGTAGTAACACTCTCTTTTCATTCAGTTAGTTTTTCTGTGCTGAGAGCTGGAGGCACGGTGGCCTTCCAGGCAGTCGTGGTCTCCCTCTAATGATGTTCACTGCCAACTGCAGGTTATAATAGTCTGATTAAGCAATAGTGTGTAGTATTTTGTGATAAGGGAAATACAAGGAAGCTGGGAGAACATAAAGAAGCACCTGTTTCCACCTCGGGGGTTTTGAGGCTCTAGAAAGGGTCTTGGATGGAAAGGACGTTTCAGCTGAATCTTGACAGATGCATGAGTAGAAGTTCAGTGGAGAGGAGGAGGAAGAGTGTTGGTGGCTAGAACAAGTTCAGAGATGACAGCAGAGGTTGAGGAACCTTGCTGTAATGCTGCCTGCTTTAGAAAATCTAGAACTCTAAGATAGTTTCGCATTGTGGCCGAAGTACAGGTCTGGGGTTTAATGCTGGCTGAACCTGTGAGGTACCGTGTGATATTGGGCACGAGACTGCTTCCTTTGGGCCTCATTTTCCTCTGTGAGTTGAAGGACTAGGTTGCCTTCGAGGATCCTTCTGTTAAGTTTCATAATTTTATGCAAATGGAGAGAGTTGGATGCAGCAAGGAGCTGAGCTTTTTTACCTGTCAGGGTCCAAGTTGAAAGGCCTGGACGTGGGCCATGAAGAGCCAGTAAAGAGGGAAGGGCATCTGTGATATTGTGAGCTATAAGGAGAAATATACAGTTGGCCATTGAACAACATAAGGGTTACGGGGGCACCAGCACAACCCCCACCAGCAAAAATTCACATGTAACTTTGATTCCCCCAAAACTGAACTGCTAATAACCTACTGTTGACCAGAAACCTTAGCCATAACATGAACAGTAGATGAACGCCCATTTGGTATGTTATATATATTATATTCAGTATCCTTAAAGTAAGCTGGATTAAAGAATGTTATTAGGAAAATTATAATAGAATCATAAGAGAAAATAACATGTACAGTACTGTACTGTAAAAAAAAAATCTAGGTATAAGTGGATCTGCGCGGTTCAAACCCATGTTGTTCAAAGATCAACTGTATGTACTTGGTTTTCCTGCAGTTCCTGGCACGCATCTCTTAAAACCCTTGTAATTACTAAGCAGTAAGACCTACGGAAGAAGCTTTTGTTACGCTATTTGGTCTCTTGTCCTAAAATAGCTTCAGAGATACAAAATCCGGAAGGAGTGTTTTATTCTTAAGGCCCTTTCAACCACACCTGAGGTTATGTTAATGAGGTGGCTTTTGGAAAGCACCTGAGGAGGGTGGGGGGGCTGGTTGCCAGGGGAACCGACCACAAGATTAGAGTTTCCATACTCTCAGTTCCACCCCCGGACCTCTGGGGAGGGGAGAAGGGCGGGAGATTGATTTGATCACTAATGGCCTGTGATTTAATTAATCATGCCCATATAATGAAGCCTCCATAAAATCCCTGAACTGTGGGGTTCATAGAGCCTCTGGGTTGGTGAACATGTAGCGATGCTGGAAGAGTAGCATGCCCCGAGAAGGCACGGAAGCCCCATACCCTTTCCCCCATAGCTTGCCCTGTGCATCTCTTTGTGTGGCTGTTCCCGAGCTGTATCCTTTTATAATAAGCTAGTAATCTAGTAAGTAAAATCTTTTTTTCTGAGTGCTATGAGCTACTCTGGCAAATTGGAGGGGTCCTGGGAACCTCTGATTTATAGCCAGTAGGTTAGAAGCATAGGAGACCGACCATCTGGGCTTGCATTTGCCATCTGCAGGGAGCCGGGGAATGCAGTCTTGTGGGACTGAGCCCTTGTGGGATCCGATGCTATCCCCAGGCGGATACCGTCAGAACTGAATTGAATTGTAGGACACCCACTGGTGTCACAGAGTTGATGGGTGGCAAAACCCCCACACATTTGGAGTATAGGGTGTCTGTGTGAATGTGTAAAGGAAAACGAGAGTTTCCTTTACAATATCCCAGGAAGATAATGACACAAGCAAAGGGACACATTCAGGAGTTCACTTAAATTGGCACAGGCAAAGGGTTAATTTAGACTCGTGGATGCCACCTCCCACTATGGTGGCCCACGACCCACCATCTCTGCTTCCTTTCTACTGCATACTTTACTAGTTTAGGCTCTTGGAAGTATCTGGCTCGTGGTAGTTAGTCAAACATGAAAGAAAACAGGAATGAAAGAATGAAGCCCGGTGGGAGGGAGGTACCTGAAACCAGGCCAATGAGTGCACTGCAAAGACATTACCAGTTTGAGATTCTGTGAGTCTCTGGGATGGCGGAATAGTAAACCCAGGTGGGGGACTTCTCCATGAAGACTTGGTTGGCAAGCAGATTGAACTTGGCTCCTTAGGAATGGCAGTGCCGCTGAAGGGTGTCAGAAGGAGAGGAGGGGTTTGGGAAAGGGTCCCTGGGGTGTTGGAGGAGATTTTGCAGCAAGGAGAGCTGTGTGAGGGTGTGGGGTGGTCCAGCTCTATACTGCTTGTCTGCGATCCACCAGCTCTTTATAGAGGGGGAAGGTGTTCCGGAGAGGCTGCTTGTCTGGCTGAGTGCCATGCCCAGCAAAAGTCCAGGCTGGTGTCCTCTGTTTAAATTGTCACCTGGATGGGGCGCCTGCGTGGCTCAGTCGGTTGAGCGTCCGACTTCGGCTCAGGTCGTGATCTCGCGGTCTGTGAGTTCGAGCCCCGCGTCGGGCTCTGTGCTGACAGCTCGGAGCCTGGAGCCTGCTTTGGATTCTGTGTCTCCCTCTCTCTCTCTCTCTCTCTCTCTCTCTCTCTGCCCCTCCCCCGCTCACGCTCTATCTCTCTCTCTCTCTGTCAAAAATAAGTAAACATTAAAAAAAAATTTTTAATTGTCACCTGGACAAGTCATTTAGCTTCTCAGAATCTCTACCACCTCAGAGGCATTACTTGCCCTGCCTTTATAGAGCGGCTGTGTTGGGTTGCGGGAGATTCTGTAGACAGAGCCCCCAGCCTGCCACCTGTTTTTGTAAATAAAGTTTTATTGGAACACCGCCATCCTCATTCATTTTCGTATAATCTAAGGCTACTTTCACTGCAGAGCTGACTAATTGCAACAGAGACCATATGGCCTGCCAAGCCTAAAATATTTACTCTGGCTCTTTATGGGAAAAGTTGGCCAACCCCTCCTCAGGATGCTAGAGCAATTGGGAAAAAAACGTGTTTAGTGATTTAGCTTATTTACATTAATTGCTATGGCAGATGTATTTGCCCCGAAGAGTTTTTAAAGTTTATTTATTTGGGGGGGGGGGGCCAGAGAGAGAGAGAGAGAGAGAGAGAACCCCAAGCAGGCTCTGTGCTGCCAGTGCAGACCCCGGCGTGGGGCTCAATCCCACGAACCATGAGATCATGCCCTGAGCCGAAATCGAGAGCCAGATGCCCAACTCACTAAGCTACCCAGGCACCCCAACCCTGAGGAAATGTTTTTTAACAGCTTTATGGAGAGACAATTCACTTACAATTCACTCATTTAAAAGGTAGAATGCAGTGGTTTCTAGTATCCTCACAGAGTTGTACAGCCATCGCCATGGTTCTCGAACATTTTTATCACCCCCAAAAGAAGCCCTGTGCCCTTTAGCCATCACCTTTTCCTTCCCTCCCTATCCCTCTAGCCCTAGATAACCACTATACTACTTCCTGTCTTTGTAGATTTCCCTAGTTTGGACATTTCATAAATGGAATGCAGTCTTTTTGGGGCAGGCTCTTTTTTCATTTAGACTGTTTTCAAGGTTTATCCAAGTTGTAGCATGTATCAGTACCCTCGTGTTTTTCATAGCTGAGTAATATTCAGTTGTATGGCCATATCACATCTTATTTCTCCATCCATCTCCTGATGAATGTCTGGGTTGTTAACATCGTTTGGCTATTCCAAATGCTGCTCTAAACATTTGTGTACAAGTGGTGTGTGTGTTTTCTTTTTTTTTTTTTAATTTTTTTTTTCAACGTTTATTTATTTTTGGGACAGAGAGAGACAGAGCATGAACGGGGGAGGGGCAGAGAGAGAGGGAGACACAGAATCGGAAGCAGGCTCCGGGCTCCGAGCCGTCAGCCCAGAGCCCGACGCGGGGCTCAAACTCACGAACCGCGAGATCCTGACCTGAGCTGAAGTCAGACGCTTAACCGACTGAGCCACCCAGGCGCCCCGTGGGTGTATGTTTTCATTTCTCATAGACACATATCTGAGAGTAGAATTGTTGGTCAACTGGTAACTGACTTTTTGAGGAACTGCTACACTCTCCCAAGGTGGCCGTACCAGCTTACGTTTCCACCAGCCCTGCGTGAAGGTCCGAATTTGGCCACATCCTTGTCAACGTTTGTCATTACCTGTTTTTAATTATAGCCATCCCAGTGGTTACAAAGTGGTTTCTCCCGCTTTTGTTTTGCGTTTTCCTGATGGTGATGAAGTCCAGCATCTTTTTCACGTGCTGATTTTTGTACATTTTCTTTGGTGGAGAGATGTCTATTCAGATCCTTTGACCATTTTTGAGTTGCTTGTCTTTTCTATTTTCAGGCTGTCAGTTCTGAAATAGATGGTCTGGAGCCGCCCTAGGATTATGGATGGAGTCATGCCCGAAGTCAGAATCTAGCTTTAAGGCTTCAGGCCCACCAGATGGCACTGTTTAAAAAGATAAAGGTGTTGAGACCTTCCAGAGGGCACTTTCTCTGTTCTTGCTGCTGCACTGTGGGAGTTGCAGTTCTGAAGCTTTGAGTCTTTCCAAAGCAAAGGCCTGGCGAAAATTGAGGCTGGTAGAAAGATTGCTCACTGGTCCATGAAGCCTAGGACAGGAGGAAGAATGTAGAAGGGACACAGAAAACAGCCTGTTTCTTTCTTTCTTTCTTTTTTTAAGTTTATTTATTTTGAGAGTGTGTGTACGTGCGTGCATGTGGGGGAGGAGCAGAGAGAGAGAATCCCAAGCAGGCTCAGTACTGTCAGCATGTAGCCCGACACGGGGCTCGAACCCAGGAACTGTGAGATCATGACCTGAGCTGAAATCAAGAGCCGGGCACTTAACCGACTGAGCCCCAACAGGCCTGTTTCTTTTTATGGATTGAAATGACCTCATAGGAGAAGGACCTGATGGTCATTAATTTCCAAGTCACTCATCACACGAGCAGGTTTTTAAAGTCGCTCACTGCTTCTCTGTGTATATAGCCTATTTTCTTGGGGCTAGCTTTTAAAATTCAATACTTGTTCACATACCTATGTCTTTATACCTACATAGTCCACGTGTAAAAGGCACCGACCGTGTTTTTGCCACTGAAACAGATGTTCTGTAAAGAGAGCGATTCATACTGAGAACAGACCCAAGTTCTGTGTGATCCTACAAGGCTTAGGTGTTAATTTCGTCTTTAAAGATGAGGTCCCTGTTGCTGACAGCTAGTCCTGTGTTCACTGAGAATATGGGTGCTTCCGAGGTTCCTGGTCTCACGATTTATTTTACGTGACCCAAGACCTTTGAGGGTTCAGGTGAAGAACCTCCATCTTTTGACATTGTTGGGGGGCATGGATTCCACCAAATTAGTTTTCCAGATCCTGGCTTTGTTTTCCTATGTGAACCTCTAACTTGGTTCCCTCTGCCTCCGTACTGTGACCTACCCAGCCCCCTCCCCCAGATCTGGCCCTCACCCCCCCTCTCTGGGCATCTCGAACCATCCTCTGCAGGATAGCTACGTTCTTGTCCTTCTGACCATCTTTTTAGTTCTCCAAACTCTCATGCTCTCATGAGGCCAAAGACCTTCCTGTAAGCAGTTTCTTCTGCTGGAAATTCCTTCCACACACACCCCCACCCCCCCCCCCCTCCAAAAAAAGAATCCATCAGTGCAGACTGGCCAACTCCTGCCTCTCCATCAGGTCTCAGATGAAATCTGACTGCCTGGAGGTCTTCCTTTAGCCCGCGATGAGATGAGATTAGGCTCTCCTGGTGTGTGTGCGTGTGTTTGTGTGTGTTTCCAGTGTTCCTTGTACTTGGGCCTTCAAAATCACTTTACTGTTTGGCTGGATTCGCGTTCAGCTTCCCAGTAGACAGGAAGTGCCTTGAGAGCAGGGGTGAGCTTTGATTCTGACTCCCAGGTCTTATTCCCCTTCCTGGAACAGGGTTGGTACTCACTGGAAGTTTGTTCTAAGCCTGAAGTTTGCCCCTCCACGTGTCCACTGCGCTCAGGTGAGCACGTGTTTAAAACACGCCGCACGTGGGCCTGCCCTGTCCTGAAGCCCGGCAGACTTTGTGCCCCTTTCGCCCAGGGCTGTCGTCTCTTTCTGCATGGCTTACTGCTGTTTTGAGCAATTTGGGTTAACCCATCCTTGCCCTTCTAGCCTTCCCACTCCCTTCCAGTTTTCTGAATCAGATATAGAGGGGGACCTGGCCAGGACAGAGGAACCAAAGCCTGACCAGCAAAGCAGAGAAAAAAAGACTTCCCTCGTGGGAAACCTCACTGTCCTGCCAGCTTTGGAAGGTTCAGCCTGTGCTGTCAGTTTCTGCCCCAAGTCCAGGTTCTTGGGCCCACTTCCCGGGGCTGTGTCGCGCTGTGTGCTAGAATGCTCTCTGGTGGCGCTTCCTGCCGATGGGGGCAGATCCTTCCCCCACTGGTGATGAGTCAGCTTTCAGATGTCTTCCCACTTCCTGTCTGGCCTGGCTTTAGACACGTTGCCCAGCTCAGGCATTGGAGAACATACTGGATGTGGTCCGGGTGCCTCCGGACCTATGCAAGGAGGCCTCCAGGTTCGTGTTTCATCCGCTACCCGAACGTGACGGGATGGCACGTGAAGTAGGGGCATTTGAAAGCACCAGGATGGTGCAGACTTTCTATCTTGGAGTCAAATGTGTGAGAGAATCACTGTTATCGTTTCAGGGAAAGGTGGTAACTTGTGCCATAATAATGCAGGAGCATCTCGGTGGCCAGTCCCTGCCACTTTATTTATTTTTTTAAGTGTTTAGACTCCATAAAGACAGGGATTTTTGTCATTTTTATTCATGGTTTTATCCCACATACCTAGAATAGTACCTGGCACCTGGTAGGCATACGGTTTTTGGAAGTGGGAAACCCGTTGGGCTTTAGTAAAAGCGTGACTGTGGACATGCAGTTTGGACTTGAAGCATCAATGATAGAACACGAAATTTGGGAAAAACTGATGGGTCGTGGAAAACCTGAAAATACCACGTTTGGAGGAAGACCAGATACTCTGCCTCCGTTTTACCTCCCCCCCTCCCCGCGCCATGCACAAACGAAGCTCTCCTGATTTTCATAGTCTATTTGAATTAATTCTTTTTAATGTGTATTTATTTTTGAGAGAGAGAGAGACAGAGTGTGAACCGCGGAGGGGCAGAGGGAGAGGGAGACACAGAATCCAAAGAAGGCTCCAGGCTCAGCTGACAGCACAGAGCCTGACAGGGGGCTTGAACTCACGAACTGCGAGATCACGACCTGAGCCAAAGTCAGATGCTTAACTGACTGAGCCACCCAGGCACCCCTGAATTCATTTTAACTTATGTTTGGTTTGCTTTTTTTTTTTTTTAAGCACTAAAAGAAGTTAAAAAGCATTAAAAACTAATGAGTTCCCTCCTCCGCATGCTGCATTGTTATTTCCAACAAGTAACTTCACTAATGGACTCTGAAGGCTTTTAGCACCCAGTGAATATGGAACAGCAGGAATGAATGAAAGAGTCAAGGTTTTGTGCTAACAAAGGTTAAGACTGGGTTATGGTTTTTAGCTCCCAAAATGTGACCTACTTGTTCCTTATTAGCTGAAGGAATCTGCATAATTCCTATGAGGCCCTCTTGGTTTTTAAGCCCTCCAAGCAGAAGAGGGGGGATTTGTTTACATTTTCATACAAGGTTTTATTCAAGTTATTTTCACATATCATAGGACATATATTCCTCTCTCCCCCCACCCCACTTTTTTAAAGTTTATTTTGAGCTAGACGGCACATGAGAGGGGAAGGGGCAGAGAATCCAGAGCAGGCTCTGTGCTGTCAGCGCAGAACTCAATATGGGGCTTGAACTCATGAAACTGTGAGATCACGGCCTGGGCCAAAATCAAGAGTCAGATGCTTAACCAACCGAGCTACCCAGGCACTCCTGTTTCCCCATTCTTAAAGGAAATGCTTGGAGGGGCACCTGGGTGGCTCAGTCAGTTAAGCATCCGACTTCAGTTCAGGTCATGATCTCGCGGTTCATGGGCTCGAGCCCCACATCAGGCTCTGTGCTGACAACTCGGATCCTGTGTCTCCCTCTCTCTCTACCCCTCCCCTGCTCATAGTCTGTCTCTCTCTCTCAAAAATGAATAAACATTAAAAAAAATTAAGTAAAAAAAAAAAAAAAAAAGGAATTGCCTGGAGTTCTTGTTGAATACACAGGCAAGCTGGTTAATTAGGTTAATTAATTGGATAGAGAGGATGAGAAATGCTCCTGGGATCTCCCCTTACCACACACGTGTACACGTACGTCCACACTGGCTTTCCTCTCTTGCCTACTTAGAGGCATTAGACCCTTGCCCAAAATGGATCTCGGACTTTATCACATTCAGATACGATCTTTGGATGGGAGTACGTTGTTCTGGCATGGGGGCAGTGCTGGTGGGGGTGGTGTTGGGGGAGGAGCATGCTTAGACGTTAAAGCACAAAGTGCTGGAAAAATCTGTCACGTCAGACAGTCTGCAGCTTTGCAATGATTCGTGATCAGACTATTCCTGGGCTCGGGGGCTGGCGGGGGCATGACCAGTATGTCCTGTTCCTCCCTCATCCCTGGAGAGTGCATGCCCTCCTCCTTCCAACTTTAATCAGAAGCTGTTGATTATGCCGCGTAGAGTAGGGCAGACCTTGAATAGTGATATGAAAATCAAGCCAATCAATCAGCATTAGCAGTAATGACACTAGCTGGTCTTGTCACTTCCTGAGCCGTCTCGACGTTATTTTAAACTGCCTTTTTGAAAAATCTTTTTTTACAGAAAGGAAGAGGTTTTATCAGAATGTCAGCATCACACAGGGTGAAGGTGAGTGTCTGAAGTTTTGACTGCCTCTCTTTCTTTCTTTCTTTTTTTTTTTTTTTCTGTGAATGGGTAGAAACATTTTTCATCTCTAGCTGGTTTTAGCAGTGAGATTACCCTTCGCGCTTTTGTTGGATAGGTTTCTGTAAGCCCTCCGTGGAGGGACTCAGAGTTGTCTTTGTCTGCACCAATTCAAGTAGCTAAATATAGGAATGGTCACTCGATTCCACTTAACAATCCCTGAGAGGTTTTCATTTGATCTTTCAAGGTGGCTTTGAGATAAACCTGGACCACAGGAAGCTGAAAACTCCCCAAGCCAAGCTCTTTACCGTCCCCAGCGAGGCCCTGGCCATCGCAGTGGCCACTGAATGGGACTCCCAGCAGGACACCATCAAGTTCTACACCATGCACCTGGTAACAAGTTCATGAACGTATACCCCGACTGCTGGCTTCCTAGGGTACCTGGCAAAAATTGAGAGTCTTTTCCAAATTCAGATGAGGCCCTCAGGGGTGGACTCCAGCCACACTCGCCTCCTTGAGCGGGCTGACCCTTCCCCTGCTGGTCTGGCCCGCTGCAGTCCCCCTGCTCAGAACAAGGATGTCATAAGGATTCAATTACATAGAGCAGAGCCTGGTAGTGGAGAGCACGAGACCTGGGCAGCTTCATTACTCCCAGGGCTGCTGTGAGAAGCCCACGGGCCCACGGGCTGTCACACACAGCGTGTGGCACGGAGCTCTCAGTAGATGTGCTACAGCTGGAGTTGTGGAGACACGTGGGGCCGGGGGCTTCGCTTTGGCTCCAGCACTTCCTGGGCGGTGCTGTCTGGTTCTCCGTGTTGCTGTGGTTGGAGGCAGTGTCCCCTGGGACGCAGTGCTTTTTGCCTGGGCCCAGTGGTGGTGACGGGGCTTTTTGCCTCCTGATTCAGACCACATTGTGCAACACGTCTCTAGACAACCCTACCCAGCGAAACAAGGACCAGCTGATCCAGGCGGCTGTGAAGTTTCTGGACACCGACACCATCTGGTAATTGACATTTAGATGGGCATTCCCCTTGGACTGAGTGGGTCCCTTGGGCTGTTTGCCTCATTTGCCCAGACAGTTATCAGCGGAAGACGCAGACCCTTTTCCTTTATCTCAGAGGGCAGGGAGGCAGTCTGCTTGACATCACCGCTTAGCCGCCCGCCCTGCGCGTCCCTGGGAGGGAGGGCTCCTCGCGGTACACCAGTGTCAGAGCCCCGGGCGTTCCTTTCTGCAGCCCGGCAGCTGTCCTTTTGTCCGGGCCGGGGTAGGGTAGCATATGTAGCTCTCACGGGCTCCAGGACCAAGGGGGTCACTGGCCAACTCCCGGTGGGGCGTTCGAGGCTGGACCTGTGGCCACCGGCACATTCTCACGTAGGCATCGTTGTTCTCACTCGTCAGCTTGGACCCGGAGACGGTCACTCGTTCTCAGGAGCTGGCTGCTTCCACTTCTGAATCCTCCCTCCCGTGCCAGTGTTCTCCAGCTAACTGGGCGGTGGTGTTGAAGGCAAGCTGGGGAAGGACAGAAGTGCTTGAGCGGCACGTGTCGGCCAGCCCAAATGCTCTAGAATCCTGAGCTGTCCCACAGCCTGATCATCGCAGCGGCCCATTTTCCTGCGCACTCACGGTGTCTCTTCTCCCTTCTGCTCACGCCGCACGGTGGCCTTCCGGGGTGTCCCCTCGTCTTCCCGCCCCGTGAGGCCTTGCCGCGCAGCTCCCCTCAGCCGACTCCCATTTCTGGGTCTCTTTGTCACAATAAGTGGCACCACGTGGCGTCAGGCATCCGAGCCAGCAGCTGCATGTGTAGCCAGGAGCATGTGGGCTCACGAGGTGCCCACGGGCAATTTGTGGCCAGGGGCACGGTCTCTCGGAAGGGTTAGGGTAGGTAGGGACGCAGTGACTGAGCTTCTGGCACAGCATCCCAGGATCCTGATCATCGTAGGATCAGCATCCTGTGGATCTGGGGGTGCAGTGTTAGTGTTCAGAATGGCATTGACCGCGTTGCAAGCCTTGGCCTGTCAGATGACTGGGGACATTTAGGACAGTGGTTCTCAAACCCTAGGTTACATTAGAATCCCCTAGAGGGCTTGTTAAAACACAGATTGCTGGTCTCCACCCCTCAAGCTTCTGCTTTCCATAGATGGGGGGTGGGGCCAGAGAACTGGCATTTCTATCGGGTTCTGAGGTGACGCTCTGCTGCTGGCCCCAAGGCTACACTTTGAGAACTACTGCTTTCAGGAAGGACTGGTAGGGCTGGGTGGGGGGAATTGAGTGGAGAGGTTTTTTGCGGTGGCCTTTTGTGTTTTTCCATCGTCTGTCACTGAGTGAAAGAATTGTACTTTTTTAGTAACGAAGGTGACTTTTGCAATGAATTAGCTACAGGGTGGATGAGCCAGCGACATTAGTGGAACTTCAAAGGAACGAGTGGGACCCGATCATCGAATGGGCCGAAGAAAGGTAAGAGGCGCGGCCCCACAGTGTTGGGCAGGCTGGTGCAGTCAGGGGGCACGCTGGACCACCAAAGCCCTTGGCTAACTGACCCGTGGAATTCAGCACCTCTCGCATGTTTAGGGACGGGACTGGGCACCTTGGGAAAAAATGCTCCTCAAGTCAGTATCAGCCACCACGCACCAAGCACCTGCCGTCTGTTCGCGCTGTGCTGAACGTAGGGATGGAGCCCCAGCTCTGCCACGGTTGGCTGCGTGACCCCACGGCTAGTGCCGTGAGCTCTCTGAGCTTCCTTGTCTGTGAGTGGTCCTCATAATCCCCACTTCTTAGTGTATTGTGAGGAGCAAACAAAGTGATGCCCAGTATCCCGCTTGGTACACGGTAAATACTCAGATCTGGGCAGTTACCGTCTTTATCATGGCCACGAGTGCTGTACCATTAAACTAAATCCGAAAACGGCGTATGTGATACGTACGCACGTGAGGACGAGTCTGGTAACGTTTATCCTGTGAATGTAAGGCTTCTAGGAATTGACGATACCCAGCATGTTTCCTTAGCAGAAAGGTCCTTTTGTGCAAAGTTGAACAAACTGTTGATGGGGTGGCAACATGAATTCAATTTCATTTCACTCCGGGGGAGTTTGGAAGGGCTCCTACCATGGTACTGCTCTGACCGTAGTATTTTGTAAGCGTACACAGAGTTGTTTTTGGCAAACCATTTTTCACCGAAGTGATATCGGTCAGTCTCATTTGTACGCGTTTCCTGAATGCCTACAGTGTGCCGGGTATCCTTGGGTTTTATAGTAAAAGGCACAGCCACTGCACTAAAGGATCCCATAAAATGTAACCACTACAGCATTGTGTAAGAGCTCTGAAGGCACGGTGTCACCGCAGAGTTTAATGAAATATAACGATAGCGTAGGTGCCTGGAGATCTTTGCTCTGGTACAAAATTATCTGCTTTTTGTGGCACTTGAGATTCTCATCCTTAATGGTTTACAAAACAACCTGGCCATTCATGGTGTTACTATTAGAAATTTCAGCAAGAATATTTCTAAACCAACAGGAAAAATGAGTTACATACGAAAGAAAATGACAAAAATTGCCTTTACTCCGTTATGTTTCTCCTGTGCCTTGTATAGTTAGGACCGTTCTTGAAAATGTGTCATTGTCGAAGCCAGCTTCAACGCAATAGGACACAGCGAAGCGTTTTCCTTGCAGATACGGTGTGGAGATCGGCTCCTCCACCAGCATAATGGGGCCCAGCATCCCAGCCAGGACTCGGGAAGTGCTCACCAGCCACCTGGCCTCTTACAACATGTGGGCCCTACAAGGTATTTGTGGCGCTTCCTACAGGCCTGGGAGGGCGGCCTGATGGGCATAGGCATCCGAAGCCCAGAGTGTCACAGGGGCACTCTAGGGGGTGGCCCCGATGCTAACCCTTCTACTCAGTCCAAGGGGGACAGCAGGCTCCCCTCCCTCCCAGGAGAAGGTTGGCTTTCTCCTCTTCAGGCATCTCAACTTCAGATCTCATTGGCCTGGCTCCAGTCACGTGGCCATCCGCAAACCAGTCACTGGGCAGAGGGTGGAGCTCTCTTGACAGCGTAGGTTCAGGTCCCGTGCCCACCCTGGGCAGGAGCGGAAGTGGGATCACACCCCCAAGGGAAACCAGAGGGCTGTCTGAGAAGAGTGGGGAAAGAATACAGAGCCGACCACAAAGCGCATGTCCCCTGTGACCTTTCTCCCCCAGGTCGCGCTTTTGTACCTCTCTAGGGCTGCAGGGACTCGACAAAGTGTAGGTCCAGTGACTGCCCTGTTTTGGGGTGGGGTGGGCCCTGGATCCTGACCTGGCTTGTATCCCCGCAGGGATTGAGTTTGTGGTGACCCAGCTCAAGTCCATGGTGTTGACCTTGGGCCTGATTGACCGGCGCCTGACAGTGGAGCAGGCCGTGCTGCTGTCACGCCTGGAGGAGGAGTACCAGGTGAGGCAGCCAGCGGCCCGAGGTGGGGTACCTCAGGGCCTTACCTCTCCTCTCCCTGACTCAGATTAACTGGGGGTGGGAGCTAGCCCATCTAAAATGTTCTTATGTAGATTTGGCCTTCGGCTACTTTCATGTACATCCAGAAATCAAAACTAAGGGCCGATGAGAGTATTGTCAAGAAATAACAACACAAAATAAGGGCAGGGAGGGCTCCCACTGTGTTCTAACACTATGCTTAGCTCTCCCCTCACGCCTCACCTCTTCTGAACAACCTGGCCAGGTGGGGGCTGCTGTTATCCCTTTTTTACACAGGAGGAAACTGAGGCATGGGTCCCACCCCCGGAAAATGCTGGAGCCAGGGTTTGGAGCCAGGTCTGGGTGACTCCAGGCCTTCCCCACTATCTACAGATAGAGGTTCACAGGCAGATCAAGGTCGTCTGCCTGGGCCCCGAAGAACGGGCCCCGCTAACAGGACTAGGAGCCACGTTCGTGCTCACACAGAGGCTAAGCTGAGCCTTGGCGCCCTGACTCACACGGTGGGTCATCTGGCTGGCAGAGCAAACACGGGTGGCTGCTGTTTGTACATAAGTTTTCATTTAGTGGGTTTGAAATTAATATGGTTTCGCTACACTGTCATTTGCATTTTTTAACTCTGAGAATTATGGCGTTCTCTGCAGTCTTTTTACTGCTTTCTTTCCAACCTCAGAAGGTTAATTGCTATTACAAATCGGCTCCTAGCATGATGAAAACCCTTTTGTAATGACATTATTTCCCAAGTCCGTCTAGTCATCTGCTCAGAAAAATGCCAGGGGTAAAAACTGTTTCTCTGTCGCAAAAGAGGCCAGCTAGGAACAATTAAACAGGCAGGGAGTGATGTGTGGGGGTGTGAGGGCTTTGGGGGGGGGGGGGCACGGCCAGGAAACCTGCCCTCTATTCTGGGCTCTGCATTTGATGGTGGCACCCGAGCCAGGCCATCAGTCTCTGAACTAGGTTCGATCTGCCACAAAACAGGGGGTTACCTGGGTTACGTGTGGAGGCCTCTCCAAAGCTGTAAAGTGCTCTTCAGACGACAGATCACAGTTGTCCACATTGACCGGACTGCCCAAAGATCCCAGTAGCTCGTGTGGTGTGGCAGATCCCGAGTTCCTGGATGGGCTGGGGCAGCTGGGCCTCTGGCCAGGGAGGAGCCAGCAGGGCCTGGCTGGAGTCCCGCTGACATCTGGATGGCCACACTGCGTGTCTGGGCTTCTCCCCTGCCGTTGTTAGAGCCCTGGAGACAATCCACAAGTCGGCTCCAGCGTGCAGAGCACAGGTTTCTGCAGCACCCCCGGGGAGTCGGAACCGAAGGACCATGTGGCCTTGGTTGATTTATTTATCCCACCCACACTGGGGGGGGGGGGGGGGAGTGGGGAGGGGGGGCAGGGGGGCACTTGCAGCCCAGCCCAGCGAGGCAGCTTGCAGAGGATGACATTTTCCAGGCTGCCTCCCACCAGCCTCCTTGTGGGAGGAGGATGGCATTCGGGTTGGGCCCCCTTGGGGGGAGATGCACGTGGCATTTGTGGCAGTGGGTGCCTCTGGGCCCTGGACCTGGACGGCACCCCTCCCAAACTGTCCGCACCCCGTCAGCATGGCTGCCTGCTCTGCCCACCTGCGTGTTCTCACCTGCCGCCTCCCCCGTGGGGGTCTTGTGTTTTGGCAAGATGGGGGCCCAGTCCGGTCCCCCCACCCCAGCTATTGGGGTGGAATGTGGCTCTGGCCGGTCGGCAGGCGGACACTTGGCCAGTCACCCAGCGGCATGTCACGTCCTCCCCTCAGATCCAGAAGTGGGGCAACATCGAGTGGGCCCACGACTACGAGCTGCGGGAGCTGCGGGCACGCACGGCCGCCGGCACCCTCTTCGTCCACCTCTGTTCCGAGAGCGCCACGGTGAAACACAAGCTCCTGCAGCAGTGAGGCGGGGCGGGCAGCCCCAGCGGGACAGAGGCTGCACGCACGGCCACAGACGCCCCAGCTCGGCGCTGCCCCGAGATGCCCCCAGGACCCAGAGCGGCTGTCGAGGTCAGCTCGAGTCCAAGCTGGGTGCCCCCGCCCCGGCCGGCAGCCAGCGAGCCGGCCAAGCAAACCAGTGACTTCCTCCCAACCTGATTTTATTAAATATTTCTCTGCCCTGGAAATGTGGAGCCCTGTTTTCATTTGCACCTCCACTTTTCTCCGTCCCTCTTGTCGTGTCTGGGTTTCACCAAGGTCAAACAGCTTACCTCCCACGGCACGTTCTGCTATTTGCCGCCCGTGGCCGGGAGCCTCACGCAATGGGGAAATCACGTCAACACACAACTCTGTGCAGCCCTCGGCCTGAAGACTCCCCCCCCACCCCCAACCCCGGTTTTTAATCAAACCATCTTTTGAAACTGAGTCCTTTTTGTTCTAAGCTGGTTATTTCTGTTCCTGGTATTTTAGAAGAAATAATTTACTCTCGAAAATAGAAAATAGGCGTTGTTTGTGGGTTAAAAGCCCAGGCAGGCAGGGCAAGGCCACCTGACTTGTGTCCTGCTTCCAGGAGCCCTCCGTGTCCTCCCGACGTGGCCACTTGCTCTGCCCTGGGTGGCAGGTGCGGTCTCCTGGTGCCAGGACCCAGTGCAAGGGAAGCAGGAAGAATCCGAGAGTTTGGGCAGCAAAAGAGTCTGAGCCGCCTGTCCTGGTACCCGAGTAATAAAATGGCATCACCCCCCTCATGGAGGGGGTGCTTCTCCACACTTTCCACGTGCCCTCCCTGACCCCCTTGACCGTGCTCAGAGGAGGCACTGTTGTCGCACCCCCACCTCATAGACGAAGCTCAGGCTGCAGAGGTGATGGGGGAGGTCCAGCCCGTGCCCTTAACCTCCAGAGGGTACTCTGGTCCCCGCAGCCAACCTTAGAGCCACAGGGAGCCACGGCCTCTGCCTTGGGGGGCTGGCCCAGGCCCCAGGGCTATGCTGGGGTCTGCGACCTCGGGCGTCACTCCTCAGCACGAGAAGAGAAGGGCTCAGACCATGTCCGCCTCCTCCGCCTACTGCCGGCAGCCTGCCCTGGGCGCGTCAGAAACGGTGGGCGCACAGCTGTCACCGGGCCCTGGCCAAGAGTCTCCTGGCTCACTGGCAGCCCCCTCAAGAGGTCGCTCTCAGTAGGCTGGCCAGTTGTTTGTCTTGGACTGTTTCTCCTGCTCAGGAACGAACGGGAATTCTGATTATTTTTTTAAAGACCGGAGAAAAGATGACATGACATAATTCTTTATTTTTCTCTACCCTTCCCAGGGGTGGGGGAAGAATGGGGTTAGGAGGGTTCTGGGTTGAGAAATTCCCAGAAACGCTTCTGAGGCTGTCGGTCGCGTGAGTGTGCTCTTGGGCTGAGGGTTGCATCGGGAAGGACCGTCTGGGCTGGCGCGGCCCTAATCTATGATCTCGCTGCATTCCAGGTTGTCCAGCTCGTTCTGTACGTGGTCGACGTACTGATGGATCTCCTTCACGCGCCTGCGGTTCCTCATGATCTCATCCTTGTGGATCTGAGGGGTGAAACCAAAGCCCGAGGTCCTTAAGTCAGAGAACTCGCTTATGTTCTCTGAGTCCGATTTGGGGGAAAGGAAATCGTTCTTTGAAATGTGCATAGTTCCATCCGCATTTACTTTAAAGCCTCCTCGATCCACTTATCCGTGTCTTTGAGGCAGGAGTTAGGACGGGTTAGCACGGGGGGTTTTTAAAGTCTGTGGGGGCAAACGCTGTCTTCAGTGTGGAATTCTGCCATCCTTAATCCTACTTTATTTCTTATTGCAAAGAGTCTATGCTACCGGGGAAAGAGTTCCCCTTTCTCTCCGGCCGGTAGCTAGAGACCTGGGCACAGTGCGTACGTGACGCGCGTTCACTCACCGCGTCCACTAAGTGTGAGCACCAAGAGTTGGTCCGCGTCACCAGCTCATCTTCTCGATTGTCGATCTTCAGGAGGTGGAGGTCATGCGACGTCCCAACAGCATTAACAATCGTGTCTTTGTCGACAAAAAGCTGGTGAGTGAGAAAGGTCAAGGGAGCGTGTGTCTCGTTACCACGCCCCCTCCCCCCCCCCCCCCCCCCCCCCGCCCCGGCACAAAGAGGGCCAGAGAGAAAACCAGCTGAGTGTCCCCTGGCTAGTGGAGGCAGCTGCTCAGCGCCCAGTGGAAAACCCACCTTTGTGTCACAGCCCACCTTCCAGGGACAATGCCTCCTAGACCCGAGCAGCGGCAAATGTTATGGGGAAAGGGCCCACCATGGCGTTGACTTTGCAATGCTAGTTGGGAGTGTGTTTTCTTCAGGGAACCTCACTCAGGACGTCTGCTCTCACAGTGGTTCTCTCTTGCTTGCCCCCAAGTCTGACTCGCCTGAAACCGGCTAGTCAGGTGGGAAGCGTGAGTCTGGCTGAGGGGTCTCCAGGCTGCTCTGAGGACAGAGGGCCCTGTAAATTGATGCCTCTGCGCCCCATGTTGTCTCTCCATTGCCCCTCATGTTAGCCAGATTGAACCTTGGAGTACACTTGGGGTCTCCTGCCTTCTTGTTCCCGACCTTGTTTTCTGCCTTCTAAAAAGTCGTCGAAAAACGGTGTGCCTGGGTGGCTCAGTCGGTTAAGCGTCCAACTTCGGCTCAGGTCATGGTCTCGCGGTTCATGGGTCCGAGCCCCGTATCGGGCTCTGTGCTGACAACTTGGAGCCCCGAGCCTGCTTCGAATTCTGTGTCTCCCTCTCTCTCTCTGCCCCGACCCCACTTGTGCTGTCTCTCATAAAAAGTGTTTAAAAAAAATGTTTTAAAAGTTGTTGAAAATGACCACCCCTTACCAGGCCTGGCCGGTTTTAGGTGTCCACTCTATAGCTCTTGTTGAAAATCAGGTGGAATCATTTCCCAGAGTAGGGCAAGGCTTCCAAAGCCTTAGCCAACAGTTGCCTCCACTTTGAAGGAAGGTACTTTGTGTAAGGCAGGGGACCTGAATGTTCTACGTTGTAGAGCAGATAAATACTTGCTTTGTTTTCTGTAATCTAGTAGTGGTTAACTTAATAGTCTCCAAAAATATGTTCTATGGAATCTTGAGATAAAAAACTTTTTCTTTGGTCTAATACATTTGGGAAAGCCTTGCACACCCTAGGCCCCTCCTGAATTTCACAGGGCGCACAACATTTTTCCAGAGAAGGCTCTGGAAAGTATAAACCCTTTTAACTTTGTTTGTCTTGGTTTGCCAGTTTATTTGGCCACAGGCTTCTTTTCAGAGTAATGCCTGTGAACACCTTGTGGGTTGGTGGTTTTCCATAGAATCCCATGTAGAAAAGCCTGGCTAGCTGGGGCAGGGAATGGGCACCTGGGGGACCGGCTAGCACAGCTACATGGGACAAATGACAAGAAGTTATCAAGATCTTCCTCTGTGCATAGAGGCTCCCAGGCCAGACTCTGGGAAGGGCTCAAAGATGTGTACGCCCTTCCAGCCTGTCAGCTTGAGGCAGCCTGTCCTGGAGCATGTCCTGATGACCTAGAAGTAGCTACAGCCACACTCACTCATCACAAGATGTTCCTGGTGGTTTTGAAAAATGGGTCAGGGGCCCCTGGGTGGCTCAGCCTGTTAAGCTTCCAACTTTGGCCCGGGTCGTGATCTCACGGCTCATGAGTTTGAACCCCTCATTGGGCTCTCTGATGTCTGCACAGATCCCGCTTTGGATCCTCTGTCTGCCCCCCCCCCGCCCCCACCTCCGCCTCTCCCCCTGCTTGCTCTCTCTCAAAAATAAACAAACCTTATACAAAAATGGGCCGTAGCAGGTCTCTAAGCCAAGGGGAGACGTCGTCCCCCCACCCTCTGAGTTTGGATATGTAGAATACGCTTTGGGAACTGTGGAAGTAAAAGTCTGCTTAGAAACTGATGAAGTTAGAACTGGTCGTGAAGAACTGTGGCATTTGTAGAATACAAACCAAAGGAATCTGGTTTAAAGAAAGGATTTTGAAATGCAAGTGGCAGGACACCTGAGTGGCTCAGTCAGTTGAGCATCCGACTTGATTTCAGCTCAGGTCATGGCCTTGCAGTTCGTGCGTTTGAGCCCGTGTCGGGCTGTGTGCTGACAGCGTGGAGCCTGCTTGGGATTCTCTCTCTCCCTCTCTCTGCTCCTCCCCTGCTTGTGCTCTTCTGTGTGCACACGTGCGCGCGTGCTCTCTCTCTCAAAATAAATAGGCAAACATTTTCAAAAATTAAAATGCAAGTTGTTTCTGGACCTCAGGTGTCCTGGAGTAACTGGGGTGATGGCTGTATCAGTTTGCCCTCTCAGAATACTTCTTAGGGATAGAGTATTCCAGATTCCCCTCGCGGCCCCTCGTAGCTAGACGCCACACCACACAGCTGTTCAGAGCCCCGGAGCAAGTCTGACCTCCTTCTGCCCCCTAAACGTGGCAGTGGCTCATCGCAGCACGAGGCTGAGTGCCCTCGGCCCCGGTGGAGGGGAGCAGCGGCATGTGCTTGCTGCCACGCTGACCTCGCCACGGGCAGCTGTGCCTCCAGCGCCCCTCCGGCCCCCTCCCTCCAGGCTTGCTCCTGGAGCACGCACGCGCCTTCTGCCTTTCCTTCCAAAGCGGTGAAGGACTTCAAAAGACAGATTTGGCCCGAACTTCGGCAAGAGCTGATCACAATCACTCAACTGGATGAGAGGAGTTTTAAAGAGATAACGTCATCGGTGGGACTTTGAACCGGTGGGACTTTGAACCGTGATATGCTCACTGATAATTAGATAAGAGAAGCCAGATCCTTTCTTGGGTACGTCCCTGTCTTGCTACAGGCTCTGAATCACACTGCCTGTGTTCAGATCAACTCTACCACTTCTACGCTGCGTGTCCTTGGGCAGGTTACTCTCCTCTCGATGCCTCAGTTTTTTCATCTGTAAAAGGGAACCGTAATGGTACCCATTTTACCGTGTTGATGTGGAGATTGAAAGAGCAAATACGTTGCGTGGGGCTTCTCAGACAGCTGGCCCCCAGGAGGGCCTCGGTAAATGTCAGCTGTTTGTTGTTATTGTTACCTTTTACAGTCAGGGCATCCCTTTTTCCCCCCTGCCGACAGTCCAGCCTGCTCGTCTGCCACTGAGTTTCGGGGCCGTTCTTTTTCTGTGCGTCTCAGTTATTGGGGAGGGATTTTTCGTTCCTGCACCCACGAGGTGTCACGGACCTGGGAGCCATGCCGTGAGGGAACGGCATGACCCCTCCCTCGGTGGTCCATCCGGGGGAGAGCAGAGTGGGCTCTTGGGGGCAGCGTTATTTCAGGGCTCAGGGAAAATGCCATCTTCTTGTGTCTGGTCAACAACAGCAGTTGGCAGGTGTTTGGGGAGGCCCCGCCCCTGTGCCACTGAGCTAGGTGTTTGTCTCTGCCCTGGACAGAGGCTGTGGGCGTCGGGACTGCCGGGCTCTGTCTGCGGGACTCGGCCAGCACCGACAGAGCGGGGCTTGGAGAACTCCCGGCACTTGGGCTGAGCTGCGGCAGCTGTGCCGGGCGCCCTCGCTGGCACCGGGGAGGTACATGCTGGAGAAGATGCCACCCCTGCCTTCCCTGCGAGCCTGTATCTGCTGTGAATGGTCACAGAAGCGAATCAACACAAGCGCGAGAGCCTGAAATTGTGATAAGTGCTCTGACAACGACGGATGGGGTGTGTGATAGAGAGACGGAGATTCTCCAGGGAAGTGACGAGGGAAGGCCCCTCCAAGGAGCTGCCATTTGAGCGGAGAGCTGAACAAGGATGAGCCAGACACCTGGAGACCCGAGGGAAGGGCATGTCTGCTGGGTGGAATATCAAACGAAAGGAGCGAGCCGGGGAGCAAGGGCGCGAGGGGAGGAGGCCGCTGAGGCAGGCGGGCCAGGCGTGAGGGTCTGGTGCACTACAGCGAAGTGCTTACTCCAAGGGTCACGGGAGGCCGTTAGAGCGTGTTGTGCAAAGGCACAAAATGATGTGGTTTTCCAAGGCTCTCTGGCTGCCGCCTGGAGAACAGCCTGTAGGAGGGCAGTGAGGAGGCCAGTGGTCCCCGCAAAGGACAATGTGGCTTGACTGGGTGGTAAATGCAGATGAGACAAGCGCCACCACTGGACCCCAACGCAGGGGACCCAGGGAGCGCCCTAGGTGAGCAGACCCACGAGCTCTGGCTGACGGCTGATCTGGGACTACGCATCACCAAAAGTGCTGGTAGAGGGTGGGAGGGGCGACATGCCGGATCAGAAACGGTGCTGCCCATCGCAGATACTCAAGGGTTAGGAAAACCTGCGGGAGAAATCTCAGAACTTAACCTCTATTTGCAACTGCCTCTCTTGGAAACTGCCAGAAGCCCCGCAGAAACGACCTTTTGGAAACCAACCTGTCGGTAAGTTGAAACCACTTCATTATCATGAGCTCCTCTTTAGTCGGGCCCCACTGAGCACCCAAGGTTGTTCTATTTGTTGGCCTATTTCATCTGCCAACCACCCTGCAAAGGGCATCATTGTCCCTTCTGCAGGCGGGGAAGCTGAGGCTCTGGGAGGCTTTCAGGCTTACCAGAGCCACAGAGCCGGCCCCACCGCATCTGTCTGGCTTCGGTGCCAGTCAGCCTGGGGGGAGCGGTGGGGGCGGGGGAGGGGGGGTGTCAGCCCCGCCCACCACCTTCTGCGGGCCCACTGTGCCCGAGCCCCGCCCACCGCAGCCACAGCCCCGCCCACAGTGCTCACAGCGCGCACGTCGTAGGGCAGGTCCTCGTCGAGCTCACCCTTCAGTATCTTCTCGAGGGTATTGATGGAGATCTCCAGGAGCTTCTCGTGGTGGTGGTTCTCCAGGTCCCGGCACTGAGCCATTGTGCAGGCAAGTTAAGCAAAGGCCAGGGATCGGAGCAGACCAGGCGCGTCCCGACCCTCAAACCCTCAAACCGCACGTCTGCAGACCCTCAGAGGGCGGGGCCGTTTCCTCCAGGCAAGAACGGACTTTGAAGGGTGGAGGGGCACACCTGGAGGTGCCAATGCATCACCTCCTTCACAGCCAGTGGTACACATGCACGAAATCCCAGGGCCATCCTGATCCCCACTCCCCCGCCCCCCCCAATCAACACTCACACACCCGCTCACCACTGACCCTTGGCGCTGGGTTCTCTCAGAGCCTCTCCATCCAACACCTCTCTCCCTGCCACCGCCTCCTGACTGGACAGCAAAGAGCTGGTCTTTCCGCTCTAGCCTTTTCTCCCAACAGCAGCCAGCACGCTCTTAAACATAGGTAACCGGACCTCATCCCTCCCATGCTATGGCTCTCCAGGAACTTCCCACTCTCTCTTGTGGCCTAAAGACCCCGTCTTAGAACTGGATCTCTGTGACCCATCCTCAAGGCCTTTGCACAGGCTGCCTCTTCTGCCTGGGATGTCCTCCCCACTTTTCTGCCTTGTCCCTCTGGCCCACACTCAGGTTCTCAGTGGACCCTCCCTCAGGGAGGCTCCTGGCCCCGATCTCTGTGTGGGCTGCTCACTTACTGCCTCCGTAACTCTGTCTCCTTGCACGACTGTGGACCCAGAAAGGTAGGACTAGGAGGCTACTTCTGGGGTAGAGCATAGCAGTTTGTCCCCTACACGGCAGGGCCCTGAATTCAGGTAGCAGAAAGGTTGGTCATGCCCTAAATGCTCTAACCCTGACATTTAACCTGACGATCTCATTCTAAATGATTTGTCAGTATCTGTCCCACTCCCAGGGTGTGTGTACCTGCGACGTAGGAAGCAGACAGGGATTCTGGGGTGTGGTCTCTCCGTGAACATCCCTCCTTTGAGAACAAATATGCCAGGCCTTATACTGCAATCGATGGGGCCCCACACAGCAAGCCCGGTAGGTATCCAAACCCTTATGCTAACAAGGCACCATTGTTCTGAGAGATGGGAAACTCCCTCAGACCCTGTGGAACATTCTTTGAACATTCCAAGTAGTTGCCAAATCTCCATCTTTTGAAGGTGAGCTTTTTCTGTGGTGACAAACTAGAGGATTTCTATTCCTCTAACGTCACAGGTCGAGATTCCCACTAAATGGGGTCCTGTGATGGGGTGGATATCATCTTGGTACAGGTATAGATCTTTCTGTACAGCAGACTGGGGCTCAGGTATTTCTGGCAAAAAGTGAAGTATTCTAAAGTATGGACTTTTTGGCCATCTCTGCCAACATGTTTAGGGCCCTGGTGGCAGTGGGAGGGGGTAGGTGTGACCCCAAAGGTGGCTACCTGGAAGGGGACCACTTATTTGCATCCTGCTTAGTTGGTGAAAGAGCTTTAACCCTTCTCTGCCTTTTGTTTAAAATGCAGGTGCTGGGGCGCCTGGGTGGCTCAGTCGGTTGAGTGGCCGACTTCAGCTCAGGTCATGATCTCACAGCTCATGAGTTCGAGCCCCACGTCGGGTTCTGTGCTGACAGCTCAGAACCTGGAGCCTGCTTCGGATTCTGTGTCTCCCTCTCTCTCTGCCCTTACCCAACTCGTGCTCTGTCTCTGTCTGTCTCTCAAAAATAAATAAACATTAAAAAAAAATAAAATAAAAAATAAAATGCAGGTGCTTCTCCTCTGGCTCCCCTGGAGGCAGGGGGAGCCCAGGTGTGGGCCAGGATAACCCCACGAGCCAGTAGCGTCTCCCCATAGAGGGTCATCTGGGAAAAGGATATAGGCTTTGGACGTTTTCAATAAAGAGTGCCACCAAGTCCATGATGTTCCTTTCAAACGTGTTTATAGTCTCCTGGAAATGATAAAGAGCACAGTTAACATGAATATTTAGACATGAACTTGACTGACCTATCATCAGAGCAAAAGGCACTCCTTAGAACTTAGCAGGTGCCTGCTTTAATCACAGACCTTCAGGGTAAAGACCAACCACCCTGACCTTCCCAGGTAGGTGCCTATGAATGGCCCCCTCTCCTGACCTCTTTCTCACAGCTGCATTACTCTCCAGCCATTTCACCTTACTCACTCCCCCACAAGGTTTAATGCAAAGCTTCCTCCGGGCCTTTGCACGTGCTGGTCCCTTTGCCAGGAACACTTGTCCGGGTCCCACCCCCTGTAACCCTCACGTACACACATAGAGCTAACCCCCTTCCTTTGGGCTTCTCGATGATGGCCTCTATCCATCACTTCCAGAGAAACAGGGGAGAGAGTTGCTGAGAGACTGCCTGGATCAGTATCCCAGCTCCACCACTGTGTTTAATGTCCTTGGGGCTCAACATCCTCATCTGTGAAATGGGTTTCCTTTGTAGTCCCCGTCTCATGGAGTTGTGAAGTTTACATGAGTCCCGTCACACGAAATGCTTTGCCAGGTGCCTTGGTGATGCTGGCTGCTGCCCCAGACCTGTCACCATCAGTGTGGCTGTCTGCATGCCTACCACCTCTCTCCGAGGCACCCTGCACTGCTGCCCCCCAGGGCTGAGCTGTCCCCCAGGGCTGAAATGGGACTTGAGTGAGGGAGCAATGGAAGAGGTGATGAGAGGCCTGCTCCCCTGTGAGCCCCAGGCCAGGTCATGCCCCTGATCTAGCACAAACTCCCGGGGCTACGGGGTGGGCCGAGGGCCCTGGGGAATCTACAGCAGTCCGACCCCTGTCTGCAGGCCGAGCCAATTATACATGTTTCAAATGTGTGTGTAAACACTGTTGTAATGAATAAAAATGGGGTCGTTAGAAAGCATGACTGCACCTTAGAGCTTTTTGACGGCTTGGTGACACAAGTACGACCGACCATGTACACACCTGGGGACTTTGGGGACGCTGCAATGGGGATCTCCCTGCATGAAAAGGCTGGGAGCCGCTGCCTAAGCCTCCTCCGCCGCTTGCGAGCTGCTTCCTGCAGCGCTTAAGCACTCCCGGCGGGAGCCAACACCTGCCATGTGACGTGATGGCGAGATCTATCCCTGTCTGAGGTGTCCCTTGACATGTGAGGGATTGATTAGGCGCGATCTCTTGGCCTGACCACGGCAGCATCCAATGAGGTTTGATTCATCACAGCCTTCGGAGGCCCCGGCCTCGGCTGCCTTGTGAACACACAAGGCACTCTGGCTGCTAAGGAATTTTAGAGAGAGGTGCTCTGCATTTCCGCTGCTTCGTGCTGAATCGCAGGCTCCGCGCGCGGCCCTGAGATGCGGCAAATACGCACTGCAATGCGGAGGAGCCTTTGTTTGTCCCAGAGTGGGGGCCTACTTTGTCTTTCAAGCACCCAGATGACTCCTGGGGTCTAATCAGAAATAGCTCTCCCTGCTGAGGCTCTGGGTGCTTCCAGGATAGGGGGTACATTCCAGAGGAATGAGCTCACCTCTACATGTGGGCGTGAGAATCAACTGTAATCTAAGTGACTGAAATATATTAAAAGCAAACACAGGACAGATGAGCAAAGAGTGCTGAGTCACACAGCAGAGGAGCGCCTGGGAGGGCTCCAGCTAAAATACCATCCGGGGGCACCTGGGTGGCCCAGTTGGTTAAGCATCGGACTTCAGCTCAGGTCACGATCTCACCGTTGGTGAGTTCAAGCCCCGCATGGGGGCTCTGTGCCGTTAGCGCAGAGCCTGTTTCAGATCTTCTGTCTCCCTCTTTCTCTGCCCCTCGCTTGCTTGCGCTGTCTCTCTCCAAAATAAAATGAACATTCAAAAAATAATTATGAAAAAAACAATAAAATAAAATACGGTTTTGCCACTGAATCCACTACGTTCTCGCAAAGGAGACTGGCAGGGCGCGATCGCATCACACCTGTGCCCCAGGGGCTCGGCCTCACCTCCAGCTGCTCTACCAACTGCATCTCCAGTGTCATGAGCATGTTGAACAGCTCAGTGATGTCCTTGCTGTGTTCCGCTACCTTCATCTCAAGGTTGGTCACTTCGGACTCATCTCGAATGGCATTTAAACTCTGGAAACAAAAGCCTGGGTTTTAGGAATCCACAACTGAGTGTAATTAGTTAACGACAGGCGACGATCGGTTTTGTGGGTACGAATGTGAACTCTGGGCTTGGCCTGTCCACGTTCAAGTGTCGGCTCTGCCATTTGTCAGCTTTGTGGACTTGTGGAAGCTACTCACCCTCCCCATGCCTCGAGGCAGGTACAGCAGATGCCAGCACTAGTCAGTGAGTTCTCGGTCCACGTTAGCTCGGGTTTTCATTAGTGGTGGCTGGGCTGGGTGGAAGGAGCGATGGCTTCAGAGTCGGGTGAACCTGAATTCGAATCCTGTCTGGGTCACTTATCAGCAGTGTGACCTTGAATGAGCCACCTCCACTCTCTAAGCTTCGGTTTCCTTATGTAAAGTGGGACAGAGGTGTGTGTCACAACATTGTGGGGATTTAGCAGTGTGTATGAACTCTTGGTTCACGGTGGGGCCTCGGCTAACAGAGTCCAATACAAGGTCCACAGCAGGCACAGGGAGACAGAGAGACACTGGAAATGTAAGACAGATCCAGTCTTTAGGAAACCAGTTGGACCCACAGAGCCCCCCACTGAGCAAGGGGATGCCAGCGGTGAACAGATGCTAGGCCCCTTGGAATGAGAGGATGCTCACGGGCCGGAAAACACCCTGGGGTCCAAGCCTGGCACTGAATCCCAGACACTCACTAACAAAGGTCCTGGGGACTCGGCCATCAGGTGCACTGTCAACTTGTTTCTGTTGATATATGGTATTATTATTTTTAACGTTTATTTTTGAGAGAGAGAGAGAGCAAGGGAGGGACAGAGAGAGGCGGGGAGGAACAGAATCCGACGCAGGCTCCAGGCTCTGAGCTGTCTGCACAGACAGCTTGAAATCACAAACCGTGAGATCACGACCTGAGCCGAAATTGGACGCTTAACCAACTGAGCCACCCAGGTGCCCTGATGTATGGTATCAGTTGGGAAGGAGGACAGAGTACCTTGGCACGATTCGGTGCGATGAATGATATTTACAATAATGGTTACCCCGTCTGGAGAAAAATCAGGTTCAATCCCTACCTCAAACCTTACGTGAAAACAAATTTCCCACAGAGTGAAGATTTAAACATACAAAGTGAAGCCATACAATCCTAGAAGGAAAAATAGACGGACTTCAATAAATAATCTCAGAGCAGAGAAGTCCTTTCTAAGTATAACCAGAAAAAAGACTGATAGGTTGTACTACATAAAATGTGTAGAAATTTTGAATAGCAAAAGCACCATAGACAAAAAAACGACACGATTAACAACAAAGTGGGAAACATATTTGCAACTCATTTCACTGACACAGGGCTAATTTCTCAAACTATAAAGAGCTTGTACAAACTAATGATTTCTTTTTAAAGAAAGAGATATAGATCAAAAACAAACAGAAAAAAATGGATTAGGGCATATTAGAAGAACAAAGAGTTCACAGAAAAAGAAATAAAAATGTTTAGAGGAGCCTGGGCGGTTCAGTCGGTTAAGTGTCCGACTCTTGATTTCGCCTCAGGTCACGATCTCATGGTTCGTGAGTTCGAGCCCTGCATTGGGCTCTGCGCTGGCAATGTGGAGCCTGCTTGGGATTCTCTCTGTCCTTCTCTCTCTCTCTCTCAAGATAAATACACTAAAAAAAAAAAAAAAAAAAGAAACACAAATGTTTATAAAACATGCAATGCCTATCCTCACTTAAGGGAAAATAAACACATGCTCCAAGTGTGCCAGACTGGCAGAGACGAGGAAGACTGAGAGCACCGGTCTGACAAGGAGCAGGCCGAGGGGCAGAAGCCACGGCCTCCGTGGAGCATGGCTGAGCAGTAACTGGTAAGAGCAGCAATACCCAGGTCTACCTCTGGGACTTCATCCTACAGATCAGACTCGCGCCAACTTACCCACTGCAACACTGCTTGAAAGAGCGAAAGAATGGAAAAAAATGAATTGTCCGTCAGCAGGGACTGGGTTAATAAATCATGGCTCATCCATGCAATGAGAGATGTTACAACTATTAAAAAAGAAGGCAATTCGAGTTTTGGAAGGATCTCTAAGCTGCATAGATAAAAAAGCAAAGGGCAAAACAGCATGGTACATTTTCATCTCACACACACTCACACACACACACACACACACACACACACACACACACACACACACAAAAGGGTTGGACTGACTGTACCCAACCCCCATCTACATTTGTCATTCTGTGCCCATGCTTAGACATGCATTACCTATCTAGAGACTGCCCGTCACAATTTTACGCCTGCTCTGCTCCCCACCTGTCCCCCCCCACCCCCCACAGTTCTGGGAGGCGGTTACGTCCATTTCTCTAAGGAGGAAACGGAAGCCAGCAGAGGGTCACCAGTGAGGGGTCCATGTGAGCATTCTGCTGACCCACTGACCCCAAGCCGTGCCCCGCTGGGCACCAGGAGGAGGCACTGAAGGAGCCCTGGTCTAGTGGGCATGGCAGGAGGGGGATAGGACAAGATCAAGAGGTCCCGTGAGGAAAGAGAACTGGGGCCTCAGGCCGACAGAGTCCTGTGAACTTCTAAGACAGCGGGCTCAGCTTGGGCCAGGCAGGAGGCACCTAGGAAACTCTGGAAAATCCCAGTGCCGTGCCACACCCCCTGAGCTGGGGCGTCAGCCCCAGCCCTGTGGGGTCCCTGTGGACTCTGGTGTGTGGGCTGCATGAAACCACTGCTCTAGGCTCTAGGAGAGGGGCGCTCAGGGTAGTCTGCTCATCCCAGGCAGCCTTTGAGGGTGTCGCCATTATGGGGGCCGTGGGGTCCGGTGCCTCAGAAGCCGGGGGAGCCAGCCTGCTCCGAAGAACTACCCCCTGAACGTTAGGAAGTCAGGCTTGGCGCCAGCAAGAGCACAGCACTGGCGGTAGCCTGGTCCAGGTCCTGCTTCTCCAGGGGGATGTGTTGCTGAGGGGGCCGGGCCCAGGCCTGGGAGGAGCCTGCTGGCTGGCGTCCAGGCCTCCCAAACCCAGCGGCTGCAGGCACCAGATAAGAAATGTCATGGAGGGGGCGCCGGGGTGGCTCAGTCGGCTAAGCGTCTGACTTCCGCTCAGGTCACGATCTCACAGTTCATGAGTTCGAACCCTGCGTCACGCTCTGTGCTGCCAGCTCAGAGCCTGGAGCCTGCTTCGGATTCTGTGTCTCCCCGCCTCTCTCTCTGCCCCTCCCCGACTCGTGCTCTGTCTCTGTCTCTCTCAAAATAAATAAACATTTTAAAAAAAGAAGAAGAAGAAGAAGGAGGAGGAGGAGGAGGAGGAGGAGGAGAAAGAAACCTCAGGGAGGATGTGCCGGACAGGGTCCAGGAGGACTGGAGACGTGGCCTGTCCAGAGGGGACAACTGCCACTGAGGCCCTGCTGACAAGTGCCTCCACAGAAGCTGGCAACCACAATTTTTCTGTGAAATCTTCCCATTTTTAACGTCAGCAGGATGTTCAAAACGTTTTAAAATCCTCTGCAGGCCAAATAAAACACATATGTGAGCCAAACGTGTTCTGCTGACAGGCTTGAACTTCTGGGTGAATGCAGTCACACCCCACCCTAAAACATAAGGAGGAGGGTCTTGAGGGTTAAGTCACGCAGAATGTGAGGTCCTTGGTGAGGCCGATGAGACGAGACCGGGGACCGGGGAGTGAGGAGGGCCGGGAAGCGTCTGGGAACTCATTGCCAACCCTATTATATCTGAACGTGCGTTACCTGGGGATTTTGCTTGACCTTAAACTAAGAGTTCTCAACCTGACGGTGCTTCGTGGGTTCCTTGAAGCCCCTGACACTGCAGGCGAGTGTCCACATACTCGGTGTATGTGGACAGTTTTTTGAGGAGAAAGAAAGTCCATAGCTTTCCTTAGAGTCTCACGAAGATCTGTGACTTAGAACAAGAACCCATCTTTAAAAATAATGCTAACTAGGGGCACCCGGGTGGCTCAGTGGGTTGAACATCTGGCTTCGGCTCAGGCCATGATCTGCAGGTTGGGGAGTTGGAGGCCCGCATCGAGCTCGCTGCCGTCAGCCTGTCCGCACAGAGCCCACTTCCGATCCTCTGTCTCTCCTTGCTCTGCCCCTCCCCCACTTGCACTCTCTCAAAAATAAACATTAAATAAAATAAACATGATGCTAACGAAAAGAAGCAAGTCCCACCAAGCGCACATGGTCCTGAGTGGCCTGGGTCCAGCAGGTCCCGAACGACCGAGGCCTGCTCGCTCAGGTGGAATGCCCTTCCTCCACCACCCCTGGCTCATTTCTCTTTGTCCTGTGAGCCTCAGCCTGAGTTAAGGTCCCTCCAGCAACTCCCAGAGGCTCCCTGGGCTCCCCTCCAGTGTCGTACTGACCACCGCAGCGGGGAGGGCCCGGGTCTGCACCCCACACCCCATGGGAGCTCGCCGAGGGCAGGAGCCACGGCCAGCACTGGTCTGGCTGCCCAGAGCCAGGCACCGAGCGGAGGCTCAGAAAATGTCTGCTAAACGAACGAATGAACCAAAGCAAAGTAGCAGTTCTTGACGTTGCTAATAACAGGAGCGACAACGCAACACCATTGTTGACAGTAAGGATGACACTGCCTTAGCCCCCAGGGGCGTTTTAGGTGAAGGGGACCCACAGGCGTCACCCTGGGCTCAGCTCTGGCATGGTGCTGGAGTTGTGGTTGGTGGCACCGGTGGAAGGCTAAACCCTTGGCTCTGCCACTGAGCTGGATGATTTCTGGCAAACGGGGACAGTGACGGTGGGTCTTAGGGGTCGTCAGAGGTAGAGGGTGTGCAGCCCCTCCAGTGGGGCCAGGCCCGCGGGGTGGGGTCAGCATCTGGAGCAGGAAGCAGGGAGGGGACACGGGAGGGGCAGAGCCTACCAGCAAGTGCGTCTCCTCGAACTTGGCAATCCTGCGTTTACCCTGCTCCCGGTTTTCCTGGATGGCCTCCTGGACACACTCATTGAAGGTGTCAAGCTCCACTTTGCGCTTTTCCTGCTGTTTCAGGCCATATTCGAAGATGTTCAGGCAGACGATGACGAATTTGTCCTTGTAGGTGAGGCCGTTAAGGAAGCTATCTTGGGGGCAGGCTGCTGGGAGGATGCAGGTCGAGGGTGGTGGCAGCTCCTGGCACAGGGCCGGGAGTTGAGATTTGGAGTCTAATGTAGTGCTGGGACATCCCTATCCTCACCGTGAGGGACTGGTCTCGGGAAGGAGGCAGGGGCCATGGGGGGACACTACAGAGCAGAAGAGAGACATGCTAAGAAACGCCCCAGGAGAGGCATCCTGGGCACCCAAAGGGGCCGGGGTGGGGCTGGGAGCCCAGGCGGAGCCAGCCCCAGCCAGCGAGCTGGGCAGTGTATGTTTCTGTCTCTGCCGTGATATCTAGGGGGCCTTTGCTGGGCTCCTGTCTTTGTGGTCAGCTGTTGCAGGGGCGCCGAGGGAGCCTACGAAGGTCAGGGGACCACAGGCTGGACGCAGAGAGGTCCGGGTTCAAGTCCTGGCTCTGCTGTTCCTCCTCTCTGGCAAGCCACTTCACCTGCCTGGACTTGGGCTTCCTCACCTGCAGCATGGAGTCCTTGAGGTCAGGCAGGCGCTACGGCCCAGATGTGAGCCCAGGTCACCCAGCTGGGGGATGGCAGAGCCAGGCCGGAAGCCCGTCTGTCTGGCCTAGAGCCCTGATTGGCACCTTCTGCTTTGCCTCACACCCTCTCCATCCCCTCCCCCACCCTTTCCAAAACGTTGAGTTTTTAAGAGAAAGTTTCTTTCTACCCAGTGATGGCTGCTCCACAGACATACTGTGTGACTCGTTGCCAGTCTCAGCGCTAATTCAGTCTGTTGTGAGTCTAACCTGAGTCCCTCAACGTATAGTTTATGCCAACTGAGGTCATCATGGCTTCGGCCATGACAAGTGCCAGTCACAGCCTCTGGGATCCAGCTGACTGGGGGAAAGGATGCCGGCTCTTAGAGCGACAGACAAGGGCTCAAATCCCAGCTTCTAACTGCATGACCTTGGGCAAGTCAACCTCTCCAAGTTTAGCTTCCCCAATTATAAAATGGGATTAATATAATAACAGCACCCATCTGCTGGGCAGTTGGGAAATTATAAACACTGTATGCAAAGCTCACAGCAAGAGAATATAAATATAGGTATTACAGATTAGCGCCATAGACCCACACTTCAGTTTTCCCTCTTTGACAACCTGGCTTGTCGAGCACAGCGGACCCCGTGCCATGCTGTGCGTCCCCTGAAATCCAGGCAGCGTTTCCCCGCGCCACTCAGCTGACCTCTTGGGTTCTCCACTGCCTCTTGGGTACCTGGCTGTGAAGGAGGGGTTTTATCTTCCAGGGTTTCACAAGAGAAATGGGGAAACCGAGGCCCAGAGCAGAAGGGGACCTGCCCCCGGCAGGCTGGTGGTGTGGGGCCCGGGCTCTGCCAGGGGAGGTGACCATGAACTTGGAAGGATATGCCTGAAGGAGCTCGCTGACGCCGGGAAGGTGGGCCAGCTTGTTGCCCTCTACGTCCTCAGCGTACATGCTGTCAAACAGGAAGGAGCCGTTCAGGCGCTCGACGAACGAGGCCTGCAGTCAGAAACACAGCAGGGCTTGGGGGACGCTGATCCCCTGGCAAGGGCTCCATGGGTGGGGCCCTGTGCTGGGCGCTGGGGTCAGTGGACACTTTGCAGAGGGTGGGGGAGGGCACGCTGCCCTTGGGCTTTAGCCCTCCAGGAGGACAGGGAAGGCACGCCGGGCCAAGGGCGTGGCACACGCGGAGGTCCAGAGGCATCAACTGAAGGTTGCACGAGGCTCAGTGTGCCTGGAGGAAGGGGTGTGGGTTGTGGGGCAGAGTGGGTCCGGGGCCGTGCCGGGGAAGGACTTCAACCTTCCTGGCTGCCCGTGGAACTGCCCTTTTCTTAAAAGGAGCTGCTCCCTCAGATTGTTTCCCTAGGCCCCCGTGCTGGACCTGGCAGGCTGGCAAGGAGACAAGGCAGGTGGCATCCGGGCGGAGACAGAGCTGGCTCTGTGGCGAGCAGAGCAAGGAGGGGACAGGGCGGGACAGGGCGCTGGCCTGTGGGTGATGTACATGCTCCGTCACAGCCAGGAGAGGCCACACGGCATATGTTCGCCTTCAAGAGCGGTTCTTGGGGCCTGGGCCCTGCTGGCTTTGATCCAGCTGGGGCCATACCCTGTGGCCGGCATCTTGGAGCCAGGGCAGGGGGAGGTGGGCAGCAAGGCTCCTCCCGACAGAATGTACCTTGTGCTCCTCCAGCTCCTCCTGCTGGGCCCGCTCATCATCCAGCTGGGCCTGAATCAGGTTCTCTCGCTGCTTCAGCTCGTCAATGCCGTACTGGTGTTTGATCTCTGCCAGCTCCTTCTGAGAGGGGGATGGGAAGGGGCACTGTTACGGGGGCATGTTTGGTCCCTCCCTCCCGGCCATGCTGGCCTCTGCCATCCCGCGGCCTCTCTAGCGAGGGTGGGGGTGTGGACAGTGTCCTAGTGCAGGCTGTGTGGGCAAGGATGGCTTGCTTCCTCCTGGCCTTTTCCAAGTATGCTGAGTCTAAGGGAAATGAGGGGAAGGACCAACAGCAGGGGGAGGAAGGCAGCACAGGCAGGCGGCGGGGATCAGGGCCACGCCCCGGGCAGGTGCACATGCCCAGAGCAGGTGCTCCCGCTCTCTTCCAGGGATGCACGATGGGAAACAGGTAAAGTGAGTTACCCGAGTCACAGGCCTGGTCTCAAGGGCCTTGGACCTTGGCTCTGTGCCCTGCCACCTCCTGGCTCTTCTCCCAGCCCTCCTGCTCATCCCCTTATACCCAGCGGGCACTGCTGGAGCCTGTAGGGCTCAGTCCTCACCCTTCTCGGCTCACTCGACACACCCCAGGTGATTTCACCTGTGCTAAGGTCAAGTGCAAGCACGTCCAATGGCTCCACCCTCAGACAACATGCGGGTCTTTACATTCAGCCCAGACCCTACCTTTGAGAGCCTCTCTCCCCTAGCTGCCTCGAGAACACTGCCCCCTCACCATGTCCAAGATGTACTTCTGTCCTCCCACGGTCCCACTGAGGTGAGTGGCCCCCCAGCCATCCAGCACCCCGGCCGGAGACCCGGGACACATATGGGACCCTCCCTCCTCCAGCAGACCCAGGCTGTGCCCTGGCCTGTCTGTGCTAGCTCCTAATCCTATCTCACCATCCTCTCTCTCTGGCCTCGACCCCCGCCTCAGCCCCCTAGCTGGCCTCCCCTGTGCACCCTGTCCCCTCACCCAGTCTGTCCACTGCTCCCGAGCAAAAAGCCAGAGAAACCTCTGTTAAACGCAAACCCAATCTCGTAGGTCCCTTGCCTGCCCTGTAGGACTTCCTCTTGGCCGTAGGGTAATGACAAGCTCCTGCTGTGGCCTGCGAGGCCTGCCTGCCACCCTCTCTCTCCAGCTCTCTGAGCGCCAGCCATTGGCTCCCTCGCCGCACTGCCTCCTGCCACAGGCCTTTACATGTGCTCTGTCCTAACCCTAGCCCTTCACCAGCCAACTCCTGCTCATCCTACGCTTCAAACCACCAACCCCCGCCTTGTACACCTCCTGGTATTTTCACATATCTGTGAGAGGATCCGTCTCTGTGCGTTGGCACCACAAAGGAAGGTAAGGACTTCCTCGGGGTCTGTTCGATTCCAGATACTGAGCTTTCTTTCGGCTCTCCTGTGCTGCCTGAAGCCCATCCCGTCTTACTCCTGAACGTGATGCGAGTATAGGTATCATTATAGTTTTGTGCCTTAACTCGGGCCTTGGCTGCAAATAGCTTATATTGCACAGCTGAAATCCTTCTAAAGAACTGTTATTCATTGAGCTGTATGCTTATATTGTTTTCTTACATATTCATACTTTATTTTTAAAATATTTTTAATTCTTTTTTTAAAACTTTTTAATGTTTATTTATGAGAGCAAGGGAGAGAGAGAGGGAGAGAGACAGAGCATGAGTGGGGGAGGGGCAGAGAGAGAAGGAGACACAGAATCCCAAGCAGGCTCCAAGCTCTGAAATGTCAGCACAGAGCCTGATGCGGGGCTCAAACCCACGAACCATGAGATCATGACCTGAGTTGAAGTTGGGAGCTTAACTGACTGAGCCACCAAGGTGCCCTTATTTTTAAAATATTTTTAAAATGTTTATCTATTTATTTTGAGAGAGAGAGAGAGAGAGAGAGAGAGAGAGAGAAGGGGTGGGGAAGAGAGAGGGAGAGAGATAAAGAATCTCAAGCAGGCTCCGTACCGCCAGCTCAGAGCCTGATATGGGGCTTGACCCCACAAACTGTGAGATCATGACCTGAGCTGAAATCAAAGAGTCAGACATTTGACTGACTGAGCCACCCAGGTACCCCTACATATTTATACTTTAATAAGGAAATTTAAATTTTTGTTTTTTAAGTTAATGTATTTATTTTTGAGACAGAGAGAGAAAGCATGAGTTGGGGAGGGGCAGAGAGAGAGGGAGAGAGACAATCCCAAGCAGGCTCCACTCTGTCAGCATGGAGCCTAATGTGGGGCTTAAACCCCACAAATGTTAGATCATGACCTGAACCAAAGTTGGATGCTTAACTGACTGAGCCACCCAGGTGTCCCAAATTTTTAAAAGTCTTTAGTTTCTGGGCCACCCTTTCTTCTCCATTCCCACAGCCCTGCCTTCTCCCTCTCTCCCTCCCCCCTACCCCACCTCATCCCACATCTCTTCTCTATATCCTCTGTCTCCCAGATTCCTGAACTGTGGACCACATCAAGAATTCTGCTGAGAACCGCTCAGGGTTCCCCATGGGCCCCCACCTTCAATCGGAGAACCCTTAAACCCCAGCAGGGCCCTGCTGATTGACCCCTGCCTCCCCTGCCTGTCTCCCCACCTCCCCACACAAAGCCCCTCAAGCTAATAGCACCTGCCCATTCCATGTGGTTTGTGGGGGACTGTCCTCTGTTCCTCAGGGCTGGATTGAGGGGAGGGCCAGCCTTCAGGCACAGTCCAGGGCCTCGACTTAAAAGGGGCCTGATGAAAACAGGGGGAGAGCTCCACAGAGCTGAGAGGCACCTCAAGAGCCTGCCCTTGAACCTCTGTCCTCCCACAGTCCCGCTGAGGTGAGCGGCCCCCCAGTCATCCAGCACCCCGGCCGGAGACCCAGGGAACATCCCAGACCCTCCCCTGGTTGGCCTGTATCTGGGCCCAGCTGTTCTGCTGCCCAAGCCCTACAGCACCAAGAGGCCAGGGGCTTGGGGCAGGCTATGGCTGGCCTCAGGGCAGGCAGTAGTGTGGACAGGGAAGTTTCAAGTGCCCCTGCTTTGCAGAACTCTGCTCTTAGAGCCTTTTACTCATTATTTATCTTGATGCATCTAGGCAAGTCTCTGAATCATGAAAGGAGCCTTTGTTTCGCTGCGGCACAACGGGGATGCCCAGACTGGGCTGTCTGCCCTTTATGGAAGCTTCTGGGGACTGAGGAGAGAATGCTTGGGGAGGGGCTTTGGAACTGTGCAGTGTCAGGCTGTCCCCTGGTTCTACGACGGACTTTGAAACCTACCCCAACAGCTCTCTGGCCCATTGCAAGCATCGGAGCCCGTGATGACTTCCAAACTATTATCTACATGAAGCAAAAAATACTTGAGAGTATTAGAATTCGAGTCTCAGCTTTTGGTGCTGTCACGGGAAGCAGAGAAAGCCACGGTCCTCAGAGGGGCACCTCTCTGACCTCACCCTATCTCTGTGGACCTCCCAGGAAAGCACTGGCAAGCAGAGGGCTCCACACTTGGAAGGTGGCCCTGTCCACCTGGGCGCCGGGGCTCTGCAACACGGTCCAGGCCAGGCAGGGTCAGCCTTCAGACCTGTGGACGAGTCCTCCCTACTCCTGCTGGGCTCTCCCAGGTGCTCCCCATCACCTCAGTGCCCCCAAGCCCAGGCTCCTTTCTCTCAGGAAGGCACCAGCTTCCCGCAAGAAGCAGCAGGCAGGTCAAACAGTCCCTTGGTCTCCGTAGCACCCAACATGCAGGGACATCCGTTTCTGCCACCAAAGGCCCAAGGTATTGGGCCAGGTTCTTTCCTTCCAGTGGGGAAGGCACCCAGAGAAGGATCACACTGCAAAGAGCAAGGGGTGAGCAAAAGGGGGCAGCTCACAGCAGGGGGACAGGAACACGGGGACCGCGGACAGACCAGGCGGTAGGCGGGGGAAGGGCCCTCCTCACTGGGTTCTGCTGCCAGGCTGCCTGGCTCCGGCTCCCGGCCCAACCACCACTGGCTGCGAGCTCCCCGGCGAGGCATCTCGCTGGTGCCAGCCCTCGGTTGGCCAGCTGAGAGCAAGAGCAGGCCCCCCTCTGCCCCCTGACAGGCTGTAGTGAAAGCGACATCAAACAGCAACGTGTGCGTGGCGGACGCGTACGGGAGGACAGTTAGCTGTTCTATTGCTCCTGGGTTCTGCCACGAGCCGCTGATGCTAACTGCTGGCCCTTGCTTGGTGTCCCCAGCTTCTTCATTCAGAATACCAGAAAGTGCCGGGTGGCTGGACGTGGCCTGGAGGCAACACATGGAGGGACCTGGCCACCGTGAGCAGGCACTGAACGGCTAGCATGAGGGTCCTGCTGGAATGGTGCCCACGGGGGCAGGTCGAAGGAGTTAGATCTCTGACGGGCTCTGCCCCAGCGCCCTTTTCCGTGCAGTCTGGAGGGCCTGAAGACGGACTCACAGAGCCAGGAGACCCAGAGGAAGACACTTGCCATGTGGTCGTCGATGCGCCGGAAGTCCAGGTACACAAGGTCAGGAAGGTAGGCACAGATGAACATCTTGTAATCCTCCTCCTCCGCGATGGGGTTTCCAGAGAGGCTGAGTGTCCGCAGGTCCTTGAACCGCCGCAGGTAGATGATCTGGGGGGGAAGAGGGGAGAGTAACCCATCTTCCTGGGTGCCGCAGAGCAGAAAACACCTCCAGCGGCCTCTCCCCTCGTCGCTCTGCCAGGGTCTGCGGCCTGGCCACGACACCCTCCACGCTGCCTGGGTGACAAGAGAGAAGCAGGCGGGGGCGGAGGGGGGGCGGGTTCCAGGCTGGACGGCTGTCCTGATCAGCAGGCTTGGGTTCAAAGCCCAGCTGTGGGACCTTGGGCAAGTTGCCTAACATCTGTGAGCCTCTGTTCCCTCATCTGTAAGATGGGCATAAGGGTGCTATTATGTGTGCCACAGGTGTTCCAAGGACCAAAGGAAATGAGCTATGAGAAACATTGAGAAGCGTGCCTCCCGCCTACTCCGTAAAGGGTGGTAGTTGTTGCTGCTGTCGTTACTGCTGGTCCCTCAGAACAGGCGCGCTTTTCCACCGTGAGCTCTGTGGAAGGGCCAGATCTCTTAAATTAAATGGAACCCAATTTGTAGTTAACCTTGGATTAGCTGGATGACACTGGGACATTCGCTACCTGCCATTTAGTCTTCCTCTACTCCATTTTTAGGAAAGTGGGGGAGAAGTCAACAAGAGAGCTACTGTTTCATTTGAGAGCATTTTTCTGCACACCAGACGCTGGACGGTGCAAAAGGTGGGGAAGGAACCAAGCATGCTTTTCCGGAGGGTTCCTCCCAGTCATCTGTTTGTGCAACAGGATTAAGCACCTACCAGGCCTCCGAGGCAGTGCTAGACCCCGGGGCTGCAGCGACAACAAAGCTCACGTGGTCCCTACCCTTAGAGCAAGGGCTCACATTCTACTGGCAGGGACCAGGAATGCTTTAAAGAGTAAATAAAATCATTACTGCTGGGGGTAAGTGCTGTAAGAATACAAAGATGGAGGGGCGCCTGGGTGGCTCAGTCGGTTAAGTGTCCAACTTCGGCTCACGTCATGATCTCGCGGTTTGTGAGTTCGAGCCCCGTGTCAGAGCCTGGAGCCTGCTTCGGATTCTGTGTCTCCCCCTCTCTCTGCTCCTCCCACGCTCATGCTCTGTCTCCCCCTGTCTCTCAATAATAAATTAAAAATATATATATATATAAAAATGGGGCATGAGAGAAAATAACAGGGAGCCCTCTTTCAGTCAGGCCAAACACCCCATTTCCAGTAGGTCCTCACCTCAGCAAATATTTGTGAAGTGAGCATGGGGCTCAGGGAAAGAGGTGCAAGTACGGACTGGTAGCCACCGATGGGCTAAGCGCGGTGTTTAAACATGATCAAATCTCTGGTAGAATAATCTGGATTTCTGGTTTTTCTAGGAAAAGGGGACGATCTGGAAGGCTAAGGCTGCATTCCCCTCCCCGCCACCCCAGATGACAGACCCTTCTCCCCCACCCCCAGCTACTGCAATGCCCTCGGGCGCCCAGACCCAGGGTCTGCCCTGGGCCAGAGGCCAGTAGGAGCGGCCAGAGCAGCCACTCCAGTCCTGGCGCCCGCCGCCCCTGAGTACTCACGTTCATCATGTGGCTGATCTCGTTGTTGCCCAGCGACAACACCTGTAGCTTGACGAGGGCATCCAGAGAGTCAATCTTGGAGATCCGGTTGTTGAACAAGCTCAGGTCCTCCAGGTTCACCAGTGTGTCCAGCCCCTCAATGGCCTCGATGTTGTTGAAGGACAGGTCTGGAAGGAAGAGGGCTGTGAGGGTCCACTGGTTGGGGTTAGGGGTGGGACTGTCTTGGGACAAACCCATCGGGGCTACCTATGCTCTGGGAGCCAGCACCAAGCTGTCAGGCCAGTAACTGACTCACTGACTGACTCACTGACAGGCTTCTAGAAGCCAGGCACGGATTCTTTCCTACTGTCTCAAACTTTTACCACCCTCTCCAATTCTGCCACTTGTCTTCCTGGCTGGGCACATGTGGCCAAATACTCAAGTCTCTGCTCTGTTGTTCTGGGATGGAAATGATGAATGGGAGGTCCACAATGGTGCATCCTGGAGCAGGAGGAGACAGTCTGGAGGGCCTCCTTCCCTCACATCTATGGGCATTTTCATAATAATACCACCTGTCTGCTTAGCGCTTCCCAGTTTATCAAGTGCTTATGAGTAAGTCTTCTGACAACAGCCCTGAGTGGCAGCTTGGGATTTCTCTCCCCGTTTGAGCATTGGGAAGCTGAAGCTCAGAAAGGCTCAGTGATCTGCCCAAAGTCACACAGCTAACCATGGTGGTGCCAGAGTCCATCCAGGGCTCCTCCCAGGACATGCGGCAGGCCAGGACCCTCCAGCTACATCCCAGCTGACTCAGATCCTCCAAAACCCCAACCCCGACCTGCAGCTGAGGTGCCAGGCCCTCCGTGGCCCAAGTTTCACATCCCGGGGAATAAAACTGCTCTTTTCCCACCGTGCTTTTCCGGGATCGGTTGGGGTTGGAGTTGCAACTCTGTCCTGGAACACCAAGGGCCCAGAGGCCTAAACTAGGAATTTTTCATGAGCTTGGAAATATGCTCATGATAGCTGCAGGCCATCACATTTTATTTGGGAAGTAATTTGGTGATTTGGGAAGTCGGTTTGTCCACACCTGAATTTAGCCTCCTTGGCGTATCAGGAGACGCTCACTGGCTGACAGTTGAGACTAATGGTAACTTATCGTCCCTTTCTCTTTTTTTTTCTTTTTAATGTTTATTTATTTTTGAGAGAGAGAGAGCGTGAGCTGGGGAGGGGCAGAAAGGGAGGGAGACACAGAGTCCAAAGCAGGCTCCAAGCTGTCAGCACAGAGCCTGATGTGGGGCTCGAACTCACAAACTGGGAGATCATGCCCTGAACCAAAGTTGGATGCTTAATCGACTGAGCCACCCAAGCGCCCCCTTATCGTCCCTTTCTAAGTGTGTCATCTTATCTGATGCTCACAACATAGGCCTCATCTTCTGCGTTTGGTGGAGGAAAACCAAGATTCAAGGGGCCTGGTGATATGTGCCCAACATCACCGAGCACATAGAGAAGCTGAGGTTCAGAAGGCTCCAGGAACTGGTGTAGAGTCAGTATGTGAGCAGAGCTGAGGCTTGAACTGCAGTCTGCGAGATGCCAAGAACACAGTTCTATTCTTCAGAGGCCGGGCCTGGCCCACTAGAACTGGCTGCGTGCTGGTAAATGTTTAACCAGGGCGGGGGGGGGGGGGGGGGCCGGGTTTGGCAGAGGCGGGGAGGCCCTGAATTGCAGCGCTTGCCCATTTCTGTGGTGTAAATCCTCCCATCGTGGTCAATTTCAAGCTACCGGCCTGACATCCCTGAAGGCGCAGTTGGGACTAGTCGTGCGTAATCAGCTTTGGAGAGCCAGTCCTGGCTGGCTCCAGTACAGCCTCAGCCCTGGGACAGCTGATGCGGCAGGCCACCAGCAGGGCCTCGCGTGAGGCGGGGGCTTGCTGAACAGTGGGAGACACCGTCTGCCCCACCCCCTGCACCCCGGCGACCCAGATCTTCCTGGCTGTGGTTGGGTCCCTGGGTGACTAACGCTGTGACTGACAAAGGCCAGCTTCTCTCAGGGGGATGACCTGACCTCTTACCAGAAATGTCCCCCCTGTTCTCTGACCCCCATAGTATCACAGGAGTACTGCACGGGGGCCCATGACACTTGTTTTAGGTCTGAGAGATAGCTGGGCCTGGTGGCTCTCTCCTGAAAGCATGGCACTCAGACAGCTGGTACCTGGCAGGTGTTCCAGAGGGGGCGTGGCTCAGGGTCGGGGCTGGCCCGGCACCCTCTTATCCCTCTCATCTCCTACAGAGAAGATGCCTCCTGGCAATGCCAAGGAGGCGGGCTGCCAAGACCAGACTCGGCATTAATGGGTGCTGGGGTGCCAGGAGGGGTTGCCTGGGGCAAAAGACCCGGGCCCAGCTGTCAGGAGACCTGGCGGTGGTTCGCCTCCGCTGCCTGTAACGTGTGACCCCATCGGGTCCGTCAGCCGCCCAGCGTCAGCTGCTGCATCTGTATCTGCAAGGTGGCAACGTAATCCTGTCTGTGGGGCTGCTGTGGGCTGGTGGCTGTCGGGGCCACTGTAGCTGAGAGTGTTTTGTAAATTCGGATGTGTGCCGATGCCCCGGGTTGCCTGTTGTCGGGAGCGGCCTGACCAGACGGAGGGAGCGTGGGCTTCGGGGTCACACAGATACGGGCTTGTGTGGCAGCTCCGCTGGAGCTTTGGGCAAGTGCCTTGGCCTCGCAAAATCTCAGTTCCTCTTCTCCACGTTGGGATTGTAACACTCACCGTTTAGGATTGCCGTGGGGGCTAAATAAGACAGCGATACAAAGAGCTCTCCAGCCAGCCCCCTCTCCTCGTTCACCAAAACCCCCTGAGGCCTTAGCAATGAGGGCCAGAGCTCTACACTCGGACAGAGCTCAGCTGGGAGCCTGATGCCCTCACTACTCACTGAGACCTCAGTTTGCTCATCTCTACAATGGGGATGCAAATGGATGCATTAAAAGGCCTCACGAGGAAAGCAGGCAGGCCCGTGCTTAGCAGGTAGTCGTGCTCAAGGGACACTAGCAGCTGTGATAATTGTTTGTGGCTTGATCTGGGCCCCCCTGACTGGCAGGGCCCACAGTTGTCTGTCACCCTGGGTCTAGAGTAACTAGACTGCTCCCTTGACTCTCTCCCAGATGGGGAGGTTTGGCAGGTGGGTCAGAATATTCTGGCCCGGTGTGTCCAAGCACATCTTTGCTGGCTCTGCACAGCAAAGGCCCCAGGCTTTTAAAAAGAGCAGTTTTCTTGTTCCCAGTAGACGGACCTTCAGCTGCACACCGGCTAATTCCGGGCGGGCAGCGGAAAATTGCCTGCGAGGCAATGACCCTGGCAGTGCGTCACCTTTGATTAGGACAGACACACATGCAGGAGGGGCCCTTACCCAGCCAGACCAGGTGTACCAGACGCTCCAGGCCCTCGATCTTCTCGATGATGTTGTTGTCCAGCTGTAGCTTCCTCAAGTTCTCAAACTGCCAGAGGCTGTCTATGCGCAGGATGTCTGAAACGATTGGAGGAGGCGCCTTGGCTGCTTCCAGCCTGGGGTTAGGGTTAAGAGTTCAGTGCAGGTGCACTAAAAAATTGCAACGGCCAATTCTAACCATTCACAAGGCCCATAACTCCACCGCCCTGACCTGGAGCATGCGACCTGGGGATGTGGGCTAAGCACCCAAGAGTCTCTATTAGTGCAGAGCGGGCAGTGATCAGTGCTTCTACCCAGGAACGCAGCAGAACTCAAAGGCCTACGGAGGGTCGTCATGAGTGTGGGCTGGACCTGCCCAGGGCATGGGACTCAGTCGTGCCACCTCTAATGTCCAGCTAGGAGGCTTCTCGGGAGCCTGTAACACCTCGGGACGCAGGACACCAACAGCGTCCTTCCTGCCACAGCGTGACAAATAGAACGAGGCTGCAGGGTGAATGCCTGCACCACCCACCCCTCGTGCACGTTGGTGAGCGTGTCAACTAGTTCAGCCGTTTTGGAGGGCAATTTGGCCGAGTTAACTGAAATATTTAATGCCTGTCGCCTTTGACCCTGCAATTCCTCTATTTGGAATCTGTCTGCAAAGGCACACTTGCGTGTGTGCCCAAAGAAATACCTATAGGCATACGAGAGGCAAAAAGATCGGGGGACCCACAAATGTCCCTATATGGGGAACGGGATAAATCACCCACACGACAGAGAGGCGGGTTCCTGATGTCACTGAAGCTCCTGACCCGTTATCCCTAAGGACCACCTTCATAGACAGGCAGCCAACTCATTCTTTTTGCTCCTGATGCCAGGCAGAGTTCGGTCTCTGTTGCTGACAGCCAGAAGAGTTCTGAACCACGCTGACGTATAAATAAGGAGATGCTACGTACGTAAAATTCTGGAGGCCTAAACCTGCCCCCAGTTTCCTCTAGCAGCCATAATAGCTTCGTCGTTTACATGCCCCTTTTTTTCCGTATTTGCTTTTGCAAGGATTTCTAAAACTTATAAAATTAGAATACGCTCATTAAAATAACTGAAATAATATAGAAGTAAAAGGGGTTAAAAAAAAAAGCACACTTAATAACCACACATTCGGGGGCAGTGGTTTCAACATTCATTCAGAGGTTGTGAAGTCCTGGGGGAGGCCGGGTGCCCCCTCTTGGCTGCCCTCCCCAAGCCAGGTAGGGGTGGGGATGGGTGGACCGCATTTCTCTCCCCCAGGGCCCTGCCTCTGCCATTCCCAGGGGCAAGTGGGACTGGTGTCTGTTCCCCAGCTCGCTGTGGCCAGATTTCCCAGAATGATATCCAGGACCTCAGATACTGCCCATCCTGGTCTGGATTTTCCAGGAGCCTTTTCTGGCCCTGGTCTTAGACTGACAGCTCTTGGCTATGACTGACTTTCCGGAGATGCTGTTCCCCTGGGTGACTCCCGCACTCCAGGTGCTCTGCCTTGCACACCTATGTGCTGCCTTTTCCTTAGGCATCAGCAGTTCGTGTGGAAAAGCCAAAACAACACAACAAAAAACCGGGATGTATTCACCAGTTCTAAATGAGTTACTAGCAATGACAGGACTGCTCAAAAAGTCCAATTTTAATCTTCAACATAGACATGGGATCTGCCTCTACTACCCCCGGTTTGGTCTCAGCTCATTGCCATTGTTTCCTGGACCACAGTCTCTCTGCTCTGGCCCTGGGGTGCCACACTCTATCCTCCCGCAGCCAGTGGGATCTTGTGAAAAGCTAAGTCCCATCCTGTCCCTCTTCTGCTCAGGACCCTCCCGGGCTCTCATCTCACTCACTATAAAAGCCAAACACTGTCTGTTGGCCCCCAAGACGGATGCTAGCTGACCTCCTCATCTCTCTGATCTGTCTCCATACAGGGGTGCCTGCCTCAGGGCCTTTGCCCTGGCTGTTCCCTCTACCTGGAATGCTTTCCCTGGATCTCTGCGTGCTTCCTTCCCTCACTTCCTTCTAGTCTTTGCTCAACTGTCACCTTCATGATGAGGCCTCTGACCACCCAATGAAACACTGTGCTCCACCCCCAACTCCCCTTTTTCCCTCCCCTTGATTTTCCTCCATAGCACATATTACCTTTAACATACACTATTTTTATTTTAATTTTCCCATCACCTGGACATCAGTTCCATGAGGACAGGGGTTTTTGTCTTTTTTGTGCACAGTTGAATCCCTAGTGCCTAGAACAGCACCTAGCATATAAGAGGCATTTTATAAAATACCAGCAAAATGAACCTGAGGAAGGGGAGGAGGTGAGCTAAAGGAGGCTAAAGCCCCCTCTGGTGACAGCCATTCTGCAGTCCCTTCGCCCCTCCCACCGCTGAGGTGGCTGGGCCCAGGGTCCCTTCCTGCTCTGGGTGGTCAGCCGTGGAGGCCATGCTCTGGGGAGGCCTGTGGGTTCATGAGGCTCGGGCCAGGGCTGTGCCTGCCTTGCCCACTGCTGTGTCCCCGTGGTCCGCCCCAGACTGGCTGAGGCAGGGCCTCAGTAATTCCCCTGTTGTCTCCTGGATGTCCCGGCAGGCCAGCACAGAACCCCAGGACAGAGCAGGAATGTGAAGCAGCCCGGGTCACTGCTGTGGAGCCACCCGCACAATGCACGCAGCACCCTGCCCGCCTCTCTCGCTTCCTGTCGCACCCCCTCTGTCCTGAGCCACTGGCCTTCTCCAGCAAACACACTGTACGTGTGTTACCTCACTTTCTCCTCCTAACCAGAGCTTGAGACATGGACTATCATCTTCCCATTTTACAGAAGGGGACACGGAGGCACTAAGGACCTGTCTTCCCACGAGGCTGTCCTCCTGCTCCTGAGGCGCCTCTCCTGCTTCCTGCCCCCAGCGCACATCCTCCTCCGCCCCATGGCTTCTTCCTGGCTGCGTGGGACCACCCTTCTGGGTTCCACCTGCCAGGGACCCCGCTCCAAGAATTCCATGTGGGATCTGTGACAGAAGCAGCGGGGCCTTTGGGATCATTTAGAGTTGGAGTGGGAGAATTTTATCTTTTTCCCTATTATTCAGAATCAGCAGTGCCGTGGATATTCAAATGCGAATGATACTCAGTATTAACTTTTCAAACACTCTCTGCCATTCCTATGCCTTCTAACCCACGCGGGCCTGCCCGCTGATGTGGGTCCCATGATCCTGGACTCTGCGTGGAGTTCTGGGGCAGAGAAGCCAGGGGCGGGGCGCTGGGCCGCCTGGTGGCCCCAGCCCAGCCCAGGATACGCACTTTGGAAGTCCAGCCGCAGTGAAAGCACATCCTTGAAGAGGATGCCCTCCTGCCTGGCCAGCTGCCCAGCCTCGTCCCGTGGGCCCTGTTCTCCCACAGCCAGCTTGAGCATGTCCTCGTCCATCACTCTTGGCTCCACTGAGTCGTACAGCCAGTTCATTTTCCCTAAAAAACACCACATTCCTCCTCCACAATCTGCTCCTTCCTTTGTTTGAAGACAGGGTTTGGCTGGGGTCTTTTTAAGGAGCACGGTGACAGTCACGGATGCCCTGAGGCTGCCCCCATCCCGGTCCGTGGCCCGCCACACTGAGAGGCTAGTACGTTTGCACTAAGGCTTCTCCAGGCCTTTTCCAGCAACCGTCTGTACCCGTCCTGCCTGGCACCCATCTGCAGGGGTGCACCCCTTGGTCCCACAACCATGGCTGTGACCCTACCCCCACCCCGGGGACTGGTGGTCCACACCGGTCTCTTCAGCCTTGGGAGCTCAGCTGCCCTTATGGCCACGGCCGTCAAAGCCTCTGGCTTTCCTCACTCACTGTTACTCAGTGTCTTGCCACCAACCGCTGACCATGGTCCTTGGCAGCTCCAGCCAGGCGTAGCAGTCGGTGGCTCCCCTTCTGAGAGACTCGTCCCCATCAGGCAGTGGTATCCGTACTCCCCCCATCTCACCACAAGCCGCCCAGTGCATGGATATTGGCAGACACTGACCTATGCTGGCCGTTTGTATTCTCCCGCTGAGGAATGTGAACTTGGGGCAGTGGCATGAAAGTCTCATCAGAGCTGCCTGTGTGAGCTGGGGAGGAACTGGGGGGGCCATGGGCTGGCCAGACGTGTGGTTAAGCGGAGATAACAAGAGGGGGGTGAGGCAGATGGACAGAGAGAAACAGAGACGGGAACCTGGGTGATCCAGAAAATAAGACAGAAGGGCGGACAGACTGACAGTCTTTGCTGGCTGTCCCACCCCTAGTGTCCCTAATTCCAGGCCCTGTGAGAGTTTCCTGACTCCTCACATTAAATCCTCTTTTAGTTAAACTGACACCAGTAGGTTTCTTTTTTTTCAATTTATTTTTGAGAGAGATAAAGTGGGAAAGGGGCCAGATGAGGGGCTTGAACTCATGAGCCATGAGATCATGACCTGAGTCCAAGTCGACACTTAAACAACTGAGCCACCCAGGCGCCCCTAGGTTTCCACTGCTAATGGGCCAAAGGGATCTGGCTGAGACTCTGCAGGCAAACGGGGGATCTGTGGAGTTGGTCAGTCGTAGGCTGACCCTGGGCTGCTGTTCCTGGCTGGACGGAGCCATGGTCCTGGGAAGCCTGGGCACCCCAACCTCATTCTCATCATTATCAACATCCAGAAGGGTTGGACCCTGCAGGAAGGCACCCCCTACTGGAAGCTCCCAGATTCTGCCTCCTGAACCCTCTGGAAACTCAGTCCTCCCTTCTTCTTTCCACTCCTGTGACTCTCCTCCCTGCTGGCTTCACCATCTACCTTCACCCTCTTGTGTCCCCAGCACCCAGGCCTCCTCCCTGATGCTGGGCAGTCCCTGTATTATTCCACTGAGTGCTGCTGGAGAGACTCCCGGTGTTGGGCTGATGGTGTTCACTGCAAACTGGGGTGGGCCGGGCAATCCTGCCACCTGGTCTTAGAGACTGCCACTGCCCGCTGCCCTCATCGGTCCTCTCCCACCATCCACTTGGATGCAGCTTATGTAAATATGCATCTTCCATTTCTGGGCTGTCCGTGATCAAATGTTCCTGTGCCTTTAACTCTCGTGCATCCTTTCCTTCTGCTCCTTAGGAGCCACAGCCTCCCCTCCACCCCCTTCCCCCCCCCCCCGCACTAACCCCCACCCCCCACACCCCTTCTCCACCTGCGCCTTCCATCTTCCCCTCTCCAGGCTCTCAATGCTGGCTCCAACTCCTTAGGGTGAATGAATCAACTCCCAAAGACGTTTCTAGTCCTCCTCCCCCTCTTTCCATCTCCCCAGTCTTTTGAAACAATTTTTTCTAAGACTTCCTATAACCTGACACCAGCTTGCCTTTGGGGAAATTTTAATGTGCTGGATTTGGCAGATGTTACCTGCAAAGTGTTTGTGCGTTTTCAAAGAAAAATGCCGTACTCTGGGAAATGCTTCTTAATTCCGATTTCAAAACTCTGACTGAATTCTCATCACTCCCACCTCATCTAGGCCTGGCACCTGGGAAGGATCAGGCTTGCTTTCAGTCAAGCCCACAGTCACTCCGCAGCGTGGAACGGTTATGAGGCACAATCTTTGTTAAGCACACGAGGACAGGATTTGGAACTTGAGCGTGCATCCTTCGGCCACTAACCTCACCTGTCTAAGCCCTTGATTTCCCATCTGTAAAAATGGATAATTCCTCCCTCCTACATTTGTTTAAGAGCGTGTGTGTAGCCCACACATGTGTAATGAATTCACATTTTTATTCACAGCTACTACAAGCTGTGAATAAAACAGATCTCCTTCCCTCTGTTTCAGATGTGAATCAGATAATCATACATTTAATTACAAACCATGGCAAGTTTGTAGATGTAGGGAACTAGGACAGCATACATCAGGGGCACCTGACCTGGCCAGGGGCGACAGGGCCGAGATCTGAAGCTTGGGTAGGAAAGGAGGAATAGGGAACTGCACAGTGAGGGCCCTGAGGTGGGAGAGAATGAGACCTGTTACTTTTGGGCTGAAGGGATGCAAGGTCGGAGAGGCCTACGGGAGTTTATTATTCTAGGATCCCTGGGAAGCTCCTGGGGCTTAATAAGGGCAGTGATGTGAACAGCTTTCAATTTTAAGAAGCTCACTCTGGCTACAGTACACAGAACTGCAAGGGTTGTAAGGGGAGAGATGAGGGGAGTGGTGGTCAAGTTAAAGGGAACTTAATGTACAGGTAGGACTAATCAGCTGCAGTTTCCAGATGAGGAAACGGAAGCTAGTTGGAAAGGCTGAGTAATATGCCTAATACATCTATATGGTATACGGCGGAGGCCGGAGAGCAGGATTCCAGAGCCTACTTCCTTAATCCTGACTCAATCGTACCCAGGGCACTGTGGATTTTCATTGTCACAGGGCACAGAGTTTCTCACAGCTGTTCTGGCTCGGGGTGGAGGCCCGACCGCTCCTCCCCTAAGGGGATTTTAGCAATAATTTACCACCCAACCTGGGTTCCTGTTGACTTGCCTGACAATGGTGTTGTTGGTGAAGACCAGAGGCAGGGGATGGGAAAAGCCGCAGCGAGTTTTACACCACTGTCAATGGAGCAGCCTCCTCACGGAGAAACAAAACCAGAGTTGTCCAGTGGAACAAGAACTTGGGATCATGTGACTCTGAAAAACAAAGCCCCTATCGGCCATGGATTAATAAGAACAATCAACTGTTTACCGAGTGCTTACTGGGTACTAAGTGCACATTCATTACTTGATTACATGTCGGCTCTGGAAGCCATTGGAGAAAGGAGTCCTAATTCTCTAATTTCCCAGGTAGGGAAACTGAAGCCTGGGAGGGGAAGGAAATTGTCCAAAGTCATACAATGAACTACTGACAAGAGGCAGACAAGGAACTCGGGTAACTGTATCCCAAGCCAAAATACTTTATACAGCACCAAGGTAAAGAATAAAAATAAAGAAGAGACACAATTTTATGACAGTGAAGAGGTCGGATATGAGGGTTAAACACCTGAAGAAGTTATCAATGGACCGGGTAACTTTCGATAAAAGAGATCAGGCCAGGAAGCGCGGGGTGGAACCCCTAAAAATCTCTTTGGGCCCTGCTCCCCCAGGGAAATGCTTCCTTAGCGTTTTTCTCTCATCCAAAGGCTGGAAGCCCAGGGTCTCAGCGCGGCGGTAAGTGGCTGACAGAGAACCTGTGTGCTTATTTTATAGGTGAGGAGCGCCGGGCCGACTCCCAGAGAAAAAAAGGTCAGAGGAAAGCTTTAAGTCGGGGTTCTGTCTGCCCACGCGAGACCTCCCGCACTCTCAGGTCCAGGGTCTCACCGTCTGAAGCGCCGGCTACCGGACTGGTTCCATGCAGCAGATGCCTCGCTCGGTTGCTAAGGGAACCAAGCGCGGCCAGTCGGTTGCTAAGGGGAAGTCTCGAGGTAGACATCCTGGGTGAAAGTTGACGGTCACGTGACAGCATTTCTTGGGTGGGGAAATACTCCTACCACCAACCAGCAGTAGAAAAAACAAATGTTTTTCCAATCAGCGCCTTCTATGGGCAGGGATATTAGTAGCCCCGCCTCTCCCCCGCCCCCTATTGGAGTGATTGACTCTCGTCTTGACCAATAATAGTAAGGATTCACTAGATTGACCAACATATAGATGAATCAAAATACACAGACTCCCGTTCGGGGGCGGGCCAGGGGAGGTGCCGCTACGCCTGACGGAGATTCCTGTGACCTAGCTCGCCGCTCCGCCCAATCGGACGCCGCGGGGTAGGTGGGGCTTCGCGAGGGAGGTGTGGGGGCCAATCGGAGAAGGGCTTGGCAGGCGTTGCCCAATAGGGACGCGACAAGGGGTGGGGTCAGGGGCCGGGCGTTCGGCGTTCGAGAGGGTGGGGCGGGGGCAAGTGTCAGTCAGGTCGGGAGCGCGGCGGGGGACAGCGGATACCCGGGCGGCTGACAGGGGGCCCGGGCCGCTGCCGTGTTGTCCGCTCAAGATGGAGTTCCTCCTGGGGAACCCGTTCAGCACCCCGGTGGGGCAGTGCCTCGGTAAGGCCGCGCGAAGGGTGGGCAATCTGGGTGGGCGGCGGCGGTGGACGGGGCTGGTGAGGACCGCGGGCCTCTGCCGGGCACCGGTGCCACCTCACCGGCGTGCCGGGCATCCTTGCCGTCGGGCCTCTGCCTACGGGCTGTCTGCGCCTGCTCACGGCGCCGGTGCCGCCCTGCCAGGCGGCTCCCCGAGGCCCAACTGGGACTCGGAGATGCTCCGCGCGTCCCTCCGGATCAGGGCCCAGCCCTTCCTGGCTGATAGAGGTGGTGCTGGCTGCTGGTCGGCTTACCTCCTCGCCTACTGGGAGATGCCAGTGAGTGCGTCCTCATCCAGGCTGACAGTGTCGCTGCCACTGCCGGCAGAACCTAGTTCTCCCACACCCTTCTTCCTCCATCCCTGTCCCTCTTTTCAGTACCAGCAGCCCTCACTCCGGGCACCCTCCCAGAGAATACTGCCTGCTCCGAGACTTGCTAATTAGAATTGCAACTCAGCTAGGCTGGAGGAGGGACTGGGATTGTGGGGAAGTGTTCCTAGAGGGTGATTATCTTGGCGTGGGGATGGCATGCCTGACTGCCTCTGGGAAAGAAGGGAGCCTGCGTTATTTAATGATGAGAGCCCTGGACTGGGAATCATGAAACCTGGGCTTCGGTAGGGTCTTTGCCAATGACTTTCCCTGTATGACCTTGTGCGAGTCACTGCTCTTTCTGGTTTGACATTTTCCGTGTCACTGCGCTTTGTGGTTTGAGGGTTTTGGAGGTGAGATATGGTAGGTCCCTTCAAGTTCTCAAGTTTTAATATTCTTTATAGTAGTCTCTGCACATGGACTATTGCTTTCCTGCTCTATTAAGTTTGCCCAAAGCTGAAGTCTATTGGTGACAATGCAGAGAGAGGGGTACTGTGCAGCACCTGTTAATCCTATATGGGGACTCTGGACACCTGGAAAAGGGCACCAGAGGTGACCAGTATCCTGGGTAAGGAAAGCCCAAGGCTAGGTAAAAGAACACCAGAATGGCCCCCCTGGATGGGATTTCTTTACGTAAAAGGCAACTTGCCTTTTCACCCAAGGCAGGAACTTAAGCCAAGTGATTAGTTGAGAATGTTGATTGGTTTCTTTTAAAACCGGGTTCCTCCTAGTTGGTGGAAGGACTGGTAAAACGTCTTTTATGAGCCGGACCTTTCCTGTCCTTGTGGGCCTGGCTGGTTTTGTCAGTAGTGATTTGATTATTTCCTGCTTCACTTACGATTTTCCAGTTTACTTATCAGCCTTTAGCGGGGTATGTGAAGTTAACTGAGGCCTCTCCTGGCGGCTAACTGGCACTTTGGAGCCTTTCTTTTCTCTGTAGTATAAGGTCTTTGGCGAGGGATGATGGACACTGGGCCCTGGAAGAGTCTCTTCCCACCTTTAGGGACTACGATGTCTATCTAGATTTTCTTCATTTCCTTTCCTCAGGGGCTCTTTCACTTGCAGCCATATTCCAAAACCTCATTTCTCACTTGGGTATTGAATTTACAGCAAGTTACTGGAGGGACCTGGCGAACTTGGAAGGATTTTTTTTTTTGCCTCCTTCCTTTACAGTAGGAAGTTCTACACCTTCAAAGTAATTGATAAGGGGTAGAAGTTAAAGGACATTTAAAAATCTACAAATATTAGGGCTACAGGGGTACATCGGGAGTGGAAAGAGCATGATCCTTCTGTCAGGAAGGCCTAAGTTGAATTTTACCTTACCCATTTGTTGGCTGTGTGACCCTTCTGAACCTTAGTTTGCTGATAGAGAAAGAGAGAGAGAGAGTCATACAGGGTAGTACAGTTTAAGTGAGATAATGGATATAAAACACTTAGCGTGGTATCTGGGACATAGTAGAGGCTCAATAAATCATAGCCGTCACTGTTAATAACAGAATAGTTAAGTTCAGGTTGAATTTGCTATCTGGAAAGGATATGTGGGACAACTGGCCCATCTGTGACCTGTGACCAGGTCCCAGATCCGCCAGCCCTTGTAAAAGACGCTTGAACATAAAGAGAGCAGAGCCTCCACATTGCCAGTTAGCCAACAGGCAAAGGCCTAGCTAATTTCACAGTTCAGATAAGTAATTAGACGACGGAATGAGGTTCTAGTATATATTCTGTGCTGTTGGAGCAAAGCATAAAAGTGATTTTCATGACATTTAGTGTTGTTAGTATTCTTTTGAAAGTATTGCCAGGTGGTTGATGGGAGGGAGGGGATACAGAAATAAAACAACAAAGCTGGTGATTAACAGCAGCAGTTATAGCTTACAGGAAGCAATTCTACAGCCGTTACTTGCTTCTTAGGGCCACTCTGCAGTGTAAGCTTTATTGTCCTTCCCACTTTTGAGATGGGGAAACTGAGGCTCAGGGGAGTAAAGAAAGCCACTGGTCAACTGGTAAAAGGGAGAGCTGGGGTTTCATAGCCGTCCTGGTCCTCAAGGGATTGATTTATGGTATGAAGCGAGAGAGCACAGATGCACAGAATAATGATCACTAACAGAAGGCCACTCCATAGTTAAGTGTTCAGCGGAGTAGTGGGGATTTTCAGTGCTCTGAGGAGTCCAAAAGAATTCATGAGAGCCGGGGAGATGAGACTGGCTTCGTTGAGCCCGAGAGCTGCTCACGACGGTGGGTGGGAATTAGGGAAGAGGACACCCCATGTGCGGGGAAGGGTACATGAGGCAGGGAGCGGGGTGTGAGCACATCTGTGTTCACCAGTCTGAGTGGAAAAGACGTGGCTTTGGGGAACAGTGGCAGGTTGGGTTTGGGCCCAGGGTGAAGCCTTGTTTTGGGGGTGGGGGTAACATCAAAGATAACATTCTTTCTCTGACGTCAGCTTTCAGTCTTCTCTGGTCCTCAGGTTACCCACTCATGAAATAATACCTCTCAACAGCTGCGTGGGGCTTGTACAGAAAGAATCCTATCCGTTTCGTTCAGTAGGCCTTTTGAGTGCCTGTGGGTGCCAGGCTCTGGGCTACACATACTTACAAGCTGCTCTCAGGGAGCTTTCAGTTGAGGTAACATGTTCACCAAAGGTGTGGTGGAACCAAAGCATTAGGCTTGTAGTCTGAGGGCTTGATAATTAGCATTTTTATCACTGTTTTTGGTGGTTTTATATCTTTATTTGACAGTCTGGTTGGTTCTCACCCACATTAACTGTACATCTTGGAAAGTGGTGATAGGTACGTAGGTGGAGAATGTGCATAGCTTGTTTGGTGACCCTTCATGTTTATTACACTTTCTGGGCAACCCTGCAAGGTTTCGGCATGGGCCTTTCCTGGTGCCTTTGGCCCAGACAGCTTCGTTGAGCCTGATGTCCGTGCACACATCTGGGAGTTCTGGAGTTCCCATCTCCTTCGTGGCAAGTTTCTGGATCTTTTTGAGGGCCTGAGGGGCACCCTTCCTGAAACCCGCCGCATGGATGCACTTGTGAAAGTTGATGGTGTGTTTTCTGGTCACTGCCTCGTTGATGGCAGAGTGGCCCTTCTCACCACCCTGCTTTGTGGGAGCTGTTCTGCTGGGTCCAGATTGGAAAGGGGTAGGATAATTATTATTTTATGCCTGGGGCCTCACATGGACCTTGTAAGCTGGTGCTATTTGAATGCACGGATAAGCCCCCAGTCGGACATAGTCACCTGTGTATACTTGTTTCCATCCTACCTGTCCTTCTAGAAGGTGGTTCCCTAGTAGAATGCATGGTTTAGAGGAGAATGAGCAGTAGTACAAGGAACTAAGAAGTGTGGAGGAAGAAAAAATACTTTTATTTCTGGATTTTCTCCTCTGAAACAAATTTCCTAAGGTTACTGTATTTTTTATTAAAAAGTTTTGTTTCAACATTTATTCATTTTTTGAGAGACAGAGACCGTGTGAGCTGGGGGAGGGACAGAGGGAGGGAGAAAAAGAAGCCAAAGCAGGCTCTAGGCCCAGAGCTGTTATTAGCACAGTGCCCGACGCGGGGCTCAAACTCATGAATGTGGGATCATGCCCCGAGTTGAAGTCAGACCCTTAACCAACTGAGCCAACCAGGTGCCCCGGTTACTGTCTTTAAAAAAAAATTTTTTTTAATGTTTGTTTATTTTCAAGAGAGAGCATGCATAAGCAAGCGGGGGAGGGGCAGAGAGCTAGAGAGAGAGAGAGAGAGAGAGAGAGAGAGAGAGAGGATCTGAAGCAAGCTCCAGGCTCAGAGCTGTCAGCACAGAGCCCGGTGCCGGGCTTGAATTCACAAACCGTGAGATCATGACCTGGACCAAAGTTGGACGCTAAACCAAATGAGCCACCCAGGTGCCCCAGGAAGATTTCTGTCATAATCTAAACCCTCCATGACCGCTGGGGGGGTTGGATGTCCTATACCAGGAGTTCCCCAAGTCAGGTCCATGATGCTCTGCAAGAGTTGACAGTTCCTTTTACTGGCTGGAGAACGTTTTCAGATTATTCTTTTTCTAAGAGTGAAGTTTGGAATCATTTAAATTAAAAGATTAGTGAGTAGTTAATTCTGATGGGAATATTGTGGGGGGGGTGAGGTGGTTCAGGGAGGACCATCTATTCTCTTCCTGGTTCAGCTTTCATAAACAGGTAAGAAGCAGATACTCTGTTGCAGAGTTTGTGCTTATAGGTTGGATGGTGTTAGACATAAACAGCCTCCTAGTGCCCTGGGAATGCTAGGTGTTTGACAGCCTGGGGGTTTGTTCCAAGAAGAATTAGTTATCCCTCAGATTGCTATTGTGCTCTGCAATTTCCCAAGCCCTTTTGACTCCTTTTGACTGAAAGGAGCTTAAAACCATTAAGCACCTACTGTATGCAAATTCTGTTCGAGGGATTGCATTTAATCCCAATAGCGTTTTAGTGGTCTCAGTGTTACTGCTGGTGTTTAATGGTCTCAGTGTTTTGCCTACAAGGAAGCTGAGGCCCCGAGAGGTTTAAGAGCCTTGTGTCGGGCCTTGTGCGAGAGATTGGTGCCAGAGTTAAGCCTGGAATCCACTCCTGATCCAGTCAGTGCTCATTTTGTGCTGCCATGTTGCTTCTTGTTCTTCAGGTCTCATGATTCATGGTCGGTAGAATCACCTGGAGGGCTTGTTAAAACAGATTGCTGGGTCTTACTCTTGGAGTTTCTGATTCACTAGGTGCAGGCTGCGGCCTAGCATTCTACATTTCTGAGTTCCCAAGAGATGCTAATGCTGCAGCTTGTCCAGGGACCACACTTTTGAGAACCGTTGCTCTACATGAAAAGTTCTGCTTCCTTAATCTTTTCTTTATCTTTCTTCAAATGGTAAATATGGGTTTTCTTATGGACAGACCATAAGTGGGATCATTTAGAAATTGGTCATTCATTCAGTGGCTCTATCTTGCCTCTGTGTATGTATCAAGCTGAGCATTTACCAGGATGCTCCGTTTAGTAAGGGAGTGAAGACAAGTACCTAAATCAGATATGGTAAAAAGGGGTGGCATTAGACTGGACAGATAAATGAAGTAGGAGAGTGGAGGATGGAAGGGCTTATTACCTCCAGTAGCAACACCAATAGCCAAAGGCTTACTGTGTGCTGGAGACTGAAGTGGTCACTTTCAGTGCCTTGCAGTCCTATGATCCATCCACACAACAATACCATGAGGGAGGTACTGTTATTGTCTACATTTTGCAGACGGGGACCCCGAAGCAAAGAGAAGGTCACACAACTAGGGAAGGGAGCTGGGGTGGAACTCCCCAGCATTCTGGCTCCAGAGCTGGTGTCCTGTTATGTTGTGCTGCCCTCAGCAAGGGAGGGGTGAGGAGGAACACCTTAGGAAGGAAGGAAGAACTCTGGAAAACTCAGGAGGTGGTGGCTGCTGAGCAGGGCTTTGATGGACGGGGCTAGGAGGCTGGGGGCTCTCTTGGCAGAGGAGGCTGAGGGGAGGGGAGGCTGAGGGGGCTCTCTTGGCAAAGACAGCAAGCAGCTTGAGCGCAGGCTGATGTTGAGGGGAGACGTGCATAATACCATGGGTTCTATTGGCCTAGCAAGGGAGTGTGGCGGAAGGTGAGACTGGAAAGGTAGGGTTAGGCCTGAGGGTAGGGGGCTTCAAATGTTGGCCCGATAGTTTGGGCTCTTTCATTAGTGGCACTGGGGAGCCAGGAAGAACATCTAGGGAGGGGAGTAGCATGGGTATCATTACAGAGGCGGGGAGATTTCCCCTTGGCAGTCACCAAAGGTCATTCTTGTCTCTTACCATCAAAGCCCCTATATGCGCAGGGCAGGGGTCCTACAGGGATGTCAGTAGCAGTCACTGCTCATTCCTCCCAGGTTTGGGGTATGGCCCTCCTTATGAGCCCCCATCAGAGAGAAGAAGTGCTGGGGCAGGTTGCTGGGCCACGGGAGGAAATCTGGGGTTCTGAGAGCATTTGTCCTTAACTGCCAGACAGCTTCTAAAACACCAGTCAGTCCTGTGGTGAGGGTCAGCGTCTCCTTGTCCTGCCCTGCTTTCCATGTGCAAGACCAAGGAGCTAAGGCACTCACAGGGCTTTGCTGAAGGTGTCGTCATTGCTTGGAGTGGACTATCTGGGATATAAAAAATTCTTACAGAATTGCGTTTTTTACTATTATTTTTTTTAAATTTTTTTTTTCAACGTTTTTATTTATTTTTGAGACAGAGAGAGACAGAGCATGAACGGGGGAGGGGCAGAGAGAGAGGGAGACACAGAATCGGAAACAGGCTCCAGACTCGGAGCCATCAGCCCAGAGCCCGACGCGGGGCTCGAACTCCCGGACCGCGAGATCGTGACCTGGCTGAAGTCGGACGCTTAACCGACTGCGCCACCGAGGCGCCCCAGAATTGCGTTTTTTAAAGAACAGTGCTTATCCATGTAGAAAATTTGAAAAATGTACAAAAAAATACAAAGGAGAAAAAAAATATGACCATGATATGTTTTCTTAGAAACTCATTGAGATTCTTCTCATTTCATGTAATAAGTGGAATACTTGTATATTTCACCCTGTTTGCGCATGCCTTGGAGGTGCAACATTGTATAAATACTCTTGTGTATTGCTGTGTAATTTACTTGTTTTTTTCTTGGAGGGGGGTGGATGTAGAGAGACGAAGAGTGTAAACACAGTGCCCAGAGGAGTTTCAGTTAAGGGTTATTGTTCTTGACCTAGCAGATAAATCACTCAGAAATTTAGGCTAACCTAGTAGTCTGAAAAGATATAAATAACATTCAGGCTTGCTTTTTTTTTTTTTTTTTTTTTTTTTTTTTTTTTTGTGGTGACCCACCTTGTTGTGGCTAGGAGAGGGGCCGTTAAAAACCATTTTCAGGGTAGCCTGGGCGACCTAAGTGTCCGATTTAGGCTTAGGTCATGATCTCACGGTTGGTGAGTTGGAGCCCTGCATCAGGCTGTGTGCTGGCAGTGCAGAGCCTGCTTGGGATTCTCTGTCCCTCCCCCACCTCTCTCAAATAAAACTAAAAATAAATAAATAAATAAGTAAACACCATTTTCAGACTTGGTGCTTATTTTAGTTCTCCCGCTAATCCTCCTGACCTGGAAGAATGTTGCTGATCTTCTAGTTAGTGTGCCTGCTGTCTGGCAGCACCTGCCTCCTCCTCCAGGAAGTTTTCCTAGGCCGCCCTGCTTATGGTGCTGAATCTCTTCTCTGAACTCAACAGTGTTTGTTATTTGCTTTGGGTCTTCCCTCACCTATAAAAAAGCGTATTACTTACTATCCAGGTTTTTGTGAAGATGAAATGTGAGAATGAGAATAAAGTCTCTAGTACAATGTCCTGCACTCAACTAATAGACTAATATACACAGACCTGTTGATTCATTTCGTCCTGCCTGGTGCAGTTTCCTGAGGTTATTTATTTTCTGTCTCCTCACGTGTTTTATTCCCTTATTTTCTGAATGAGACTGGAGCCTCCCTTAGGCAGGATGCCTTTCTATTTCTTTGTGACCTTCACAGAATGTGGCAGAATACACTCTGCATAGTTACTCCAAAGTTTCCTTTCTATCAGTCTTCTTGTTTAGCGTCTTTCAGAGCTCAAAATATTGGGCATCATTTACTGATCCTCCAGCGTCTTCTAGGCATCCTGTGACACACGTTAGCTTGTTACAATACTGTTTTCTCTGAAAACTCCATTAAGTCAATGGTATGATCTCCATTTTACAGAGAAGGAATGGCTTAGAGGAGAGGAGCGGAGAAACTTGCCCAAGGTTCAGGGGATCAAGCTCCAAGGCTTGTATTCCCAGAGCCTTGTAGATTGCAAGCTTGGTCTGTTTCCATTTAGACAAGGACGGGCCTTAACTGATTGCATGTGGGAGTTCCGGAAGCTAGCATAGTCCCATCAAGGAATTCTAGAGCAATGTGGACACCGCTGTCCTGTCTTTGTTCTCTTCCAAAATTGGACACTTTTTGTTTTAGATTCGAGTTAGTCCTGTCTCTGTCTCTGGTGTGACTGGCCCGTGTGAGGCCATTGACTATTCTAATATTCACTTCCCTGATCCATAAACAGGGAAGGGAGGTGTGTATGTGCCGAGAATACCTGCTCTGTGGTGTCTTACCGGGGTAAGAGGATCAACGAGATACCTTACGTAAAAGCAAAACGTGGTGTTACGTTAGAGCTCCTTCTATGCATCAGACTAAACGTTCCATGAGGGCATCTGTTTTTGTTTGTACTTATTTTTTGATTTACTTCTAAAAATTGGGGTAAAATATATCTAACATAGACTTCATCGTTCTGACCATTAAAATAAAGTTCAGTGACATTTAAGTACATTCACATTGGCACGCAGCCATCACCGCCATCCATCTCCAGAACTTCCTTCGTTCTGCCTAACTGATACTCTGGACGCATTGATAGCTCTCCTCTCTCCCCACCTCCAGCCCCTGGTGGTAACTATTCTACTTTATGTCTCTGACTGTGACTACTCACGGTACCCTCACATAAGTGGGTCTTTTTGTGACCGACTTATTTTATTTAGCGTAATGGCATTAAGATTGCTTCACGCGAAAGTATGTTTCAGAATCTCCTTTCTTTTTGAGGCTCAGAGTATCCCATTATATGTATCTACCGTATTTTATTTATCCACTCCTGCATCTTTGGATACTTGGGCTGCTTCCACCTTTTGGTTACTGTGAACAATGCTGCTGTGAACACGGGTGTGCAGATACCCATCCGTGTCCCTGCTTCCAGTTGTTTCGGATATATATACCTAGAGGAAGAATTACTGGATCGCAAGGTAATTCTGTTTTTGATATTTTGAGGAAGACCTGCCATACTGTTTGCCACAGCGGTTGTACCCTTTTACATTTCTACCAGCAGGGCAGAGGGCCCCAATTTCTCCACGCCATCGCCAGAACTTATTTATTTTATTATTATTATTTTTTAATGGTAACCATCTTACTTGGTGAAGCGATCTCTCGTTTCAGTTTTTATTTGTGTTTCCCTAATCATTAGTGACAATGAGCATTTTTTCATGTGCTTATGGGCCACTTGTGTATCTTTGGAGAAAGTCTGTCCAAATCCTTTGCTTGTTTTTTTAATCAGGTGGTTTTTTTGTGGTGATTGTTGCTGAGGTCTAGGACCTTTCTCGATACGTTGGATATTAATAGTAGCTACGTGATTTGCAAATAATTGTCTCCCATTCTGTGGGTTGCCTTTTTCCTCTGTTGTTCGGGTCCTCAGAGGCACAAAAGTTTGTAATTTTGATGAAATCCAGTTTTTTTTTTCTTTTGTTGCCTGTGGTGTCGTGCCCTGATTTTTCAGGAGAGTCTAACACATGCCTTGAAGACCAGAACAATGACGCCAGCACTGCTAGTCAGCATGACTCTTCACCAGGAACTGGGCTAAGTACCTTACATGCATCATTTCCTCTCATCCTCACAGCAGCTCTGCGAGGCAGGTGCCATCATTCACATTTTCTAGAGCAGGGAACCGAGGCTTAGCAATTAAGTACCTTCCCCAAGGTCTGTGGATAATAAGTGGCAGAGCAGGGACTTGAACCCAAGTCTGTGGACTTGAGAGTCTGTGCACTCCAGAGCCAGTGCTCGTTACCACTAAACTGGAGAGCTCAGTAACTATTTGTGATTGAATGAATGAACACCTGAATGAACTTGGCAGCTGAAAATCTGACAGTAGCTCTCCCCAATTCAGATGTGCCTTCATGTTAGAAATTATTCACCAAGTTCAATCTTAGTGTTTCAGTGCACAAGTGTCTGCATCCTTCCAGCACATTTTCTGAGAGTTCTATTAAAGGATGTGCTTTTTTAAAAAAAAATTTTTAATGTTTATTTATTTTTGACAGAGAGAGAGAGAGAGAGAGAGAGACAGAGCATGAGCAGGGGAGGGGCAGAGAGAGAGAGAGACACAGAATCCGAAGCAGGCTCCAGGCTCTGAGCTGTTAGCACAGAGCCCGACGTGGGGCTCGAACTCATAGACCGCGAGATCATGACCTGAGCCGAAGTCGGACGCTCAACTGACTGAGCCCCCCAGGCACCCCAAAGGATGTGCTTTCTTACAACTCAGTGAGGCTCTTCTTGCTGACGAAAGATCTGTGTATACCCATGTATTTACTTTCTCTTTGGATTTACTTTTCTCTTTGGATTAGTTTTAGAACTGCAGTGCTGGAAGATGGGGGGAGAGGGGATTTAAGCAGATGTTAAGTTGTCTAACTGACCAACTTGCCTTTAAGACGTTACCAGCTGCTGTTTTAATCATTCATGAAGCACCAGCCTTGTAGTCTGGAAGGCACGTCAAAAATTCTGTTTCAGGTTTTGGTTTAAAATCGAGTGTAATGGAGAGAGACGGATTCCTTCATCTCCAAGAATCGGGCTGCACATCTTTGAGAGCTGGGGACAAGGACGGAGCCCTGTAATAGGACGCTGTTGAGTTTTTTTGCCACTTCTCAAAGGAGAAACCACACAGAGTTCTGGCACATCATTAGTCAAAATAGGAAATGAGGCCTGAGAAATGATGTTGCTTGGCGTTGGGAAGCAGAATTTGCTAGTGGCTTCCAGAGAGTGAGAATCCCTCGTGTTAACTCTGTAAATTCTTAATCCAGCAATTCAAAGACTCATTGAATTCAAGCTAGAGGAGCATTAGCAGCATTCGGTCCAACCCCCCCTCATTTTTACAGGTGAGGAAACTGAGGCCCAGGGAAAGTGGGTCTGTGACACCAACTCAGTGTCCTACAATTCAGTTCTGACCTACCTGGAGTTGTTGCAGATGCTGCTGGTTGAGGGCTCAGTCTGTCCCCAACTAGGACCCCGGTCCCAAGTTCCAGGCTGCCACCTGTCCTTCACGGCTGGCTATCAATTGAGGGTTCCCATGGCCCCCTCCTCAGGTTCAGGAAGTTGCTAGAAAGGCTCACAAAATACAGGAAGATACTTTACTTACGTTTATTGTAAAGGATTCGACTCAAGAACAGCCAACTGGAAGAGATGCACGGGACAAAGTATGAGGGGAAGGGGCGCAGAGGGCCGTGCCCTCTCTGGGCGCACCGTCCTCCCCCCACCGCAGGGTCTTCGCTAACTCGGAAGCTCCTTGAACCACGTCATGTAGGCGCCTTTGGTTAAGTCATTGGCCACTGGTGATGAACTCCTTTTCCAGCCCCTCTCTCATCCTGGAGGTTGGCGGGGGTGAAAGTTCCCAGTCCTCTGATGCCTGATCTTCCTGGTGTCCGGCCCCCATCGTGAAGCCGTCCAGGGGCCCCAGCCAACTCGTCATCCCATTCTCATACAAAAGACACTCTTAGCACTCCGGAGATTCCAAGGGTCTTGGGGAGCCGTGTGCCAGGAACTAGGGACAGAGATCAAATATGTATTGCCTACTGTATGAAAGTGACTTGCCAAGGTCCCACGTGAGTCCGTGGTAAAACCGGGAGCTTGTCTTGCCTCTTACCTCAGGGCCCTTTGCCCAGTTAAGGATATCTGTATATGGGCAGGGAGGCTAAGGAAAGTAGTAGCAGCCTGCCATTTAATGAAGGGGCAGGTTTTTTTCCCCTAAGATTTTATTTCATCTTTTCTTTTTTAATTTTTAAATGTTTATTTTTGAGAGAGGGAGAGACATACACACACACACACACACACACACACACAGTCTCACAGTGTGAGTGGGGGAGGGGCAGAGAAGGGGGGGAGACTCAGAATCTGAAGCAGGCTCCAGGCTCTGAGCTGTCAGCACAGAGCCCGATGCGGGGCTCAAACTCCCAAACTGTGAGATCATGACCTGTGCTGAAGTTAGACGCTTAACTGACTGAGCCACCCAGGTGCCTCTATTTTATCTTTTATTTTATTTTTTTTATTTTTAGATAGCATTCAAGAAGGGGAGAAGGGCAGAGAGAGAGAGAGAGAGAGAGAGAATCTCAAGCAGGCTCTGTGCTAAGCATGGCACCCTAACACAGGGCTCGATCCCATGACTGTGAGATCATGACCTGAGCTGAAATCAAGAACCGGACACCCAACTGACTGAGCCACCCAGGCAGCCCAAGATTTTATTTTTAAGTAATCTCTGCACCCAATGTGGGGCTCGAACTCATGACCCTAAGATCAAAATGGCACTTTTCACCTACTGAGCCAGCCAGATGCCCCTGAAAGGCAGTTCTTGATCCAGGCTCATGAAGGCAAATGTTTTTTTAATGTTTGAGAGTTAATCACACTCACACATAATTTGGTGGGGGTGACTATTTAGGTTTGAAGGTTGAAATGAAATTAGTTCATAAAATCACCTTTGGTATTTATTCTGTTTCAGCTGCTTTTTCTGGCACCAGTCCAGAATAGACAACCTAATCCCAGGCTAGCACTTGGGAGGCCTGGCATTGGTCAGCACTTTGCAGCTGATTTGCTGTGTGACTGTGGGTTGGTCATGTCCTACCTGAACTCATTTGGAGAAGGGTGGATTGAACAACAGAGTCTCCAAGTTCATTTTCATGCTGAAAGCTTAAGACCTGAATCAAAGTGGCTTTTAGCTTTTCTTTTCTTTTTTTTTAACTTTATTTATTTTGAAAATTTTTAAATATATTTATTTTTGAGAGAGAGAGAGAGAGACAGAACGTGAGTGGAGAGGGGCAGAAAGAGAGGAAGATACAGAATCTAAAGCAGACTCCAGGCTCTGAACTGTCAGCACAGAGCCTGATGTGGGGCTCGAACTCACAAGCTGTGATATCATGATCTGAGCTGAACTTGGACGCTTAACTGACTGAGCCACCCAGGTGCCCCTATTTGTTTTTAGAGAGAGAACGTGTGTGGGTGTGAGTAGGGTAGGGGCAGAAAGGGAGGGAGGGGGAGAGAGAGAGAGAGAGAGAGAGAGAGAGAGAGAGAGAGAGTGTGAGTGTCAGTCCCAAGCAGGCTCTTCACCATCGGCATGGAGCCTCACGGGGAGCTCGAACTCAAGAACCATGAGGTCATGCCCTGAGCCGCAGTCAGACACTTAAGCGACTGAGCCAGCCAGGTGCCCCTAGTTTTTCTTAAGTAAGACCGTTAGCCTTCATAGGAGATTCTGATGTCTTTTGCATCCAATTTATATACGTGTGTGTGGATTTTTTATTTTATGTACGTATTATACACACACACACACACACACACGCACGCACGCAGATTTTTGTAACATTTTTCCTTGAGATATAATTTACTTATGGCGAACCGCACAAATCTGAATTGTTAGTTTCAACAAATTCTTGGTTAGTTGTAACCCACACCCTTACTAAGATAAAGACTTTCACCCTCATCCTGGGACATTCTCTGCTGCCCCTACCCAGTCAGCCCTCCCCTCCAACACACCCCTTGCAGAGGTAACCACTGATCTCAGCTCTGTCACCAGAGAGGAGTTCTGCCTGCTCTAGAAGCTTCTATATGTGGAGCTGTACAGTGTGTACTCTTTTGTTTGAACCCCAGTAGTATTTTGAAGAAGTGTTCTGCTTTCTCCTTCAGTCCTAAGAAGTCATACGCATTCCCTCCAGCTGCTGTCTTGAAAAGTTGCGTGGTCTGGGGTCCTGCCGGTCCCCGTGAGCTCCTGTGCTTTGAGAAGTGAGGGCCCTCTGCCACTGGGTCACCATATTGCCTGCTGAGTGTGAGGGAAGACACGGAGAGAACAGCTTGGTTTCCAGATACTGGGTTGGGTTTGTTTCTATAATTATTGGTGTCACAGACTTCCCACTTGTCAACTGGGCAAATTGGATCTACCAGCAGACGAAAGAGACTAACTCTGACACCCGAAAATGTCACTTGTAATGGCACGTTTCTGACAAGGTGCCCGTGAGATACACTCGTTTCAATCTCATAAATGCTTTTGAACAGAAAGGCAGACTGCTCCAGGGAGCAAGAGCAAAAGGAAGGGAGGGGAAGGGAGGGGAAGGGAGGTCCGGAAGGGCCCAGCAGACGGACTGGGGAGCCAGACGGTGATGGAGGTATTGGGGGCCTCTCTTGGCTGTGGAGCCTAGCGTTAGTGGGAGGGGATTTGTGTGTTTGTTTTTCTTCATAATATCTTTAGCCTTTGTTTCCTTTTCTTAGTTTTCACCTCCTCTAACTTAGGCCAGCCCTGGTCGTGCCTGGACCGTTGGAGATACCTTCCAGCCAGTCTCCTTCATTCCATTCCCCCTCCCTTTCTACACAGTGACCACTCAAAACTTGGGACAAATCTACCAGAACCCTTCTGGAACTCCGTGTCTCCTTGAGAATTAATTCTAAACCTAGGCTGGCATTCAAGGCCTCACTGATAGAGCTTCTTCCTGTCGGCTCTCTCCCGGACCTCAGCGTGCGCCCTCCTTCCCTGCACGCCTCACGCTTGCTCTGTGCGTGGCATTGCTTCTCTCTTGTTCATGCTTGAGATCCATCTGTCCTTCAAGACCTGGCTTGGATTCTCCCACTGCCACAAAGCTAGCCCAGAAACTCATGAACTGTGGTGGCGCTTCTGTTTGTTGCTGTGTATTTAATAATTATGTGACTGTTTTAGTGCACCGTGTAGAGGGGGGTGGGAATTTGAAGTCCAAGTTGAATAATGCCCCGGGCCTGCCCTGAGAGGAGCTTGGTGCACTGGCCCAAAGGGAAGCTTCTGTGTGTGGGGTAGAAGGAAGGGAAGGGACCCAGTGTGCATGGAGCCACCTACGTGACCCAGGAACAGTGCTGGGGCCTCCACTGGTTCTATCTCATTTAACCCTCTTGACCTTGTGAGTTGGGCACTTTCACTCCCGAGGTGAGTTTCTCAGAATCACGCAACCAGCAGGACTGAAACCCAGTGAGGTCTCCAGCAGCCTGTGTGCTTCCTACCCACCTTCCCAGGCTTCTGTGGTGTTGGGGACAGGTCATTGGGTCAGGTGTCGGCTGGCTCCATATCCTACTTGTGTGTATGCTGATGGCTGCGACTTCCCTTCTGGGTTGAGGCCAGGTGATGCTAGGGCTCTGCCCCCGTGTTAGGCCTTGTTTGGGAACTTGTCTGTTCCCCAGATAAATGGTGAACCCCTTTGGGGGGTGGGGACTATGGTTCTTCATCCTCCTGGGGCCAGGGAATGCGGCCTGCCTGCTGGTCTCCATCAGTTTTGGGGAAGAATTCTGAGACCAAATTGCCATTTCCTGATTAATTCATTCTCAAAGGCACAGAACAATTCTGCATACTTTTCAAAAAATGCTATGGTAGGGGTGCCTGCATGGCTCATTTGGTTGGGCATAGGAGTCTTGATTTTGGCTCAGGTCATGATCTCAGGGTTGTGGGATCGAGCCCCACGTCAGGCTCTGTGCTGAGTGTGGAGCCTGCTTAAGATTCTCTCTGTCTCTCTGTCTGTGTCTCTCTCTCTCGGGGTGCCTGGGTGGCTCAGCTGGTTAAGTGTCTGACTCTTGGTTTTGGCTCAGGTCGTGATCTCACGGTTTTGTGAGTTTGAGCCCCGCATTGGGCTCTGCGCTGACAGTGCGGAGCCTGCTTGGGATTCTCTGTCTCCATCTCTCGTCTCTCTCTGCCCCTCCCCAGCTCGCACTGTCTCTGTCTCTCTCAAAAAAAAAAAAAAAATTGGGGCACCTGGGTGGCTCATTCGGTTAAGCGTCTGACTTCGGCTCAGGTCATGATCTTGTGGTTTGTGAGTTCCAGCCCCGCAGTCGGGCTCTGTGCTGACAGCTCAGAGCCTGGAGCCTGCTTCGGATTCTGCGTCTCCTCCTTTCTCTGCCCCTCCCATGCTCATGCTCTGTCTCTCTCTGTCTCTTAATAATAAATAAACGTTTAAAAAAATTAAAAATAAAAAGAAACATTAAAAAAAAATTCTCTCTCTCCCTCTGGCCCTTCCAAGTCATGTGCGCCTGCTTGCGTACTCTCTCTCAAAAATAAAAATAAAAAGATTGTGTTAAAGTGCACATAAGACATAATTTATCATCTTAGCCATTTTTAAGTGTACTATTCAGTGGCATTAAGTACACGCATTATTGTGCAACCATCACTAACATCCAGCTCCAGACCTTTTTCATCCTGCCAAATTAAAACTGTACCCACTAAACAACTCCCATTTTCCGCTCCCCCCCTACGCACCCCCCCCACCCCGCCCCGTTCCCTGACAACTCTGTGTCTGTGAATTTGATGACTCTGAGTACCTCCTATGAATGGAATCGTAGCGCATTTGTCCTCCTGCGACTGGCTTATTTTACTTGGCATAATCAAGATTCATCTGTCCTGGAGCATGTGTCAGAATTTTTTTTCCCTTTCTAAGGCTGAATAATATTCCATTGTATGGATACACGACGTTCGCGTATCCATGCCTCCAGCTTTGGACACTTGGGTGGCTTCCACCTTTTGGCTATTGTAACTAATGCTCCTGTGAACATGGGTGTGCAAATACTCGTTCAGGTCCCTGCTTTCAGTTATTTTGAGCATAAACCAAGAAGTGGAATTGCTAGATGTGTTACCACTATTTTTAATTTTTGGGGGGAACCTCCATACTGGTCCACAGCGGCTGTGCTATCTTACTTACGTTCCTCCCAATGTGCACGAGGGTGCCAGTGTCCACACACCCTTGCTGACATTGTTTTATTGATAGTAGCCATCCTCATAGGTGTGAGGCGGTTGCACACTTTTGGGGGGAGTCTGTCCTTCAGGATCTACGTAGATCCAGGATTGTTCGGAGCCTAAGTGAAGGATGTCTATCTGGAGTAAGGCAGAACATCCATCCCATGGGGGGTATTAACGTTCCTTTTCCAGCATGTCCTATTTGCTAAATGATGCTGTATGGTGGTGGTGGTTACACAAAATCGCATTGTCGGTACCCACCTAGCCTTCCGGATTTAGAGGCGATGATGGACTAGAGGAACTTGAGGGGTCCAGTTGTGGGTTCAGTGACAGAGTAACAATTAGAGCCCTCAGTTGGGCTGGTAGCATTATCCTGGCCCCTAGTGAATTGATGTCATCCAGGAGAAGATACCTCCTATCTTCTGGAAAACTCACTGCCCTGGGCACACAGGTTGCAGTGTGATGGGGTGGGAGGGGGGGGAAGAGGGACAGCCCCCTGGTGAGACACAGTCACCACCCTCAGTGAGTTTTCCACTGAGAGGGAGATAAACACGTCATTTCAGTGCCCAGGGGAGTCTGGGATAGAAGTGGGGACAAGGCCCATGGGAGGCTCAGAGAGCAGAAGGAAGGTTCCCTGAGAGCGCTGCCTGAATCTCTTTTTTTTAAATTATTATTAAATTTATTTATTTATTTTGAGATCGAAAAACAGAATAGGCAGGGGAGGGGCAGAGAGAGAGGGAGAGAGAACCCCAAGCAGACTCTGCGCTGTCGGTATGGAGCCCGATGTGGGACCCGAACTTGCCAACTGTGAGATCAAGACCTCAGGCGAAATCAAGACGCCTAACTAAGTCACCCAGGTGCCCCTGCCTGAACCTGGTTTTGACGGACCAGTAGGAGCTGGCCAGAAAGAGAGAGAACAGAGTTGGAGGAGGGAACCCGCCATTGGGCTTGTTATTGAACTTCTTCAAATGTGTGCTTTTGGGGGCGCCTGGGTGGCTCAGTCGGTTAGGCGTCCGACTTCAACTCAGGTCACGATCTCGCGGTCTGTGAGTTCGAGCCCCGCGTTGGACTCTGGGCTGACGGCTCAGAGCCTGGAGCCTGCTTCCGATTCTGTGTCTCCCTCTCTCTCTGCCCCTCCCCCGTTCATGCTCTGTCTCTCTCGGTCTCAAAAATAAATAAACGTTAAAAAAATTAAAGCAAATGTGTGCTTTTGTTTGAGAGAATGTCCCAAGGGCTCTTTGGTTTCCAAACTTGATAGACTTAGGGAGAGGGGTGTGAGATGGCACCTGCCTCAGCGTCCTACAAGGGACAGGAGGGTGCGGGTAAAGGGGAAGGGAGCACGGTCTCCCAGAAGCCCCATTGCAGTCCCACTGTGGTGGTCAGAAGGCGGCCTTTGAAAAAGGGCCCCGCTCCCTGACAGCCTTCCTTTGGTGGAGGCAGAGAGGGAAGGGGAGCCTCGGGGTGGCCAAGGGCCTTCTGCAGCGGGGGCCAGCAGTCAAACCCCCGTCTCTGCGGCTCCTCTACCCAGAGGCTGCCTGCTCTTTATTTATTTTTTTGTGTGCCAACTGTTTGTTTATTTGCCTTTCAGTGAATGGGCATTGACCCGTGCACTCCTCCTTGTTTAAAAATTAGACAATGAGAAGTATGTTCTGTATAAAGTGTGAGTCCCTACTTTCCCACCCCCACTTGGCTCCCCGGAGGCAACCCCGTCAGCTGCTTAGTGTGTGGTCCTTATGCCCTGAAGTTTCTTTTGTGCCATGGGATCCTACTGTAGGTTTCATTTTACAGCCTGCTTTTGTCATGCCTTTGTAGATTTTGGAGCTCTTTCCATGCAGCGTATTCAGATGCACTTCATCGTGCATAGCACTCCTTAGAGTGGATCTGCGGTTTATACAGCCATGCTCCTACTCGGAGGCAGCGGATTTTCATCCTTACAGACAATGCTGTAGCAACGTGTCTTGGTACACTTACGCATTCCTTTGGTTTAAGTTCGCAGAGGTGAAAGCCTGGGTCAGACTCTTGGAGCAAATGAAACGGACAGAGTGCCCGTTTTCCCTTCACCCGCATCCGTGCTGGGTATCTTCCCCGTTGCTGCGCATCTGAGGAGGGAAAAGGCATTTGGTTGGTGGTGGTCCCTGCTCCCTAAAGGGAAAACTGTCTCTGAGATGTGTGGATGAAAGCTTCCGCCTTTGGCTGACTTCCTTCTGGAGCGCCACGTCGTATGGAAATGCAGGGTAGAAAATGCCTGCTGGCGGAGCTGCAGAGACGCTCTGTTCCTCCTGCCTCCTTGGCCTCCCTCTGCCTTCTATCAGGCCAGCCAGGACCTTTGCTTTCCTTGTTGAAGGGTTTGCTCCTAAGAACCCTTTTGGTCAGCATTTTTTAGTTGACTTTCATAGGAAGTATATAGGTGCCTCGCTTCTTGGCCCTTCCTGCCTGCCTGCCAGCCCTGAGGGACAGCTCCAGGGCGGCAACTTGGATGCCCACACTCCTGTTCCCCTGCACGTTCCTGGTGACATGCGAACCTTGAGAATCCACAGGGTCTCCCTTCTTGTTGCTTAACCCAGTAGAGTGAACTAAAGTCAGGCGTTGTGCAAATCCTTTCATTAGGGGCCGAGCAGAGGAGTAAAGTTCTGGTTTCCTCCAAATCTGAGGAACGTTGTGAAAGACTGGATTTCAGCTTTGGTTCTCTGCCAGAGAGCCAGGGAGTGGGTGAGGGGGAAATTGCCCTTTAGTGGAGGTTGCTGGCCATTCTCCTTGCAGCAACCTTTAAGGCACGCACTGGTGGTATTTTCTCTGATTTATAGCGAGGCTGAGTCACATGCCGGAGACCTCCCAGGGAGTAAGTGACAGAGCCAAGACATGAACCCAGGTTAGCCATAAAGCGCTGTTCTGCTCATAGGTTGGTTCCAGGCAGATCCCAAGAGTTGCCATCCCAGAGATCCTCCCCCTAGAGGTGAAGACGAACCAGGACCTCCTTCCTAGTGGGCCTTCCAGGTCTCTTGGTCACTTGGAAGAAACTTGCGTATCTCCTCCTCCTTCCCTTTCCTGCATGTCTAGGCTCTGTCTGGCCCGGGGTTTCCTGGATACCACTGTTTCCGTGAACTCCTGGGGGATCACCTTCATGATTTTCACGTATCCAGGGGTCACCTGTGCTGCTATCTATAGGATATTTTCTTTATATTGAGTCACTTCTTTTATTTGGGCAAATTTGCTTTTAAAGGACCTTTGGCACTACTGTAAATTGAAAACCAGTTCCACTTGGCAGTAATCCAAAATAACATAAAAATAAATAAATACAGAGAGAGCAAAACAAGCTTATTCTAGCTGGATCCTCTTGCCTTGCTAAGGCTCCCAGCTGAGGCCCCCCTCCTTGTTAGAACAGGGAGCATTCATAGGGTTGGATGGAACAGCCAAACTAGGGCAGAAGCAGGAGAATCTCAAGAGAACCGATTCAGTGTTTGAACAGCACCTCCCTGGCCCACTTAAAGTCATCCACTGGTGGTCCAGCCCACTCTTTGGGGAGTGCTCCGTTAGCTTCTGGCTACCCTGGATCGTGCCTGGATCGAGGCGCACTGCCTGTCTCTGAGCCTTCACTTCTGCCCTTGCCTCCTCCAGGATGGGTTCTCCTCTCTGCCTCTCTTGCTCTCATGGTCAGGTTCTCCTCCTGCAAGGTGTGGCTCCAATGCTACACTTACTAAGACATGGCCTCTGATCCCAGAGCGACTGTCGTCCTCACCCCAGATGTCCTGGTTACTCCAGTTACATTTTTCATAGATCTATCCTGGCATCCTGGCACAGGTCAGATTATAGATCGAGTAGGGTGTGTGTGTGTGTGCGCGCGCGTTTATCCTGTGCGGTGACTCTGAGCTGTGGGGAGGGGTGCTTTGTAGCCATTTATTCCAGTTCATCCGGAAACCTGTGGGTGGGACAGGCTCTTGATAGAACGGAAGCCTCAGGGTGTGCTGTTCCCTGCACTGAGCCTTCTGTTCCTCCGTGCTAGATGTTCAGGCAGTGTCGCTGGTGAGCTGGGTCTTCCCGGCCAGTGTTCCCACAACTGCCACTCTTGGCTGTAGAGTGGCACCTAGCACTGGGAAGAGGCGGGCGTGGGGACCCTGAGCAGCAGGTGGCAGGAGCAGCTGTCTAGGGTAGAAAGCACCTGTGGGAGAAATGCAGGGCACGAAGCCCTCATGGAGGGTGCCAGCAGCATCGAACAGCGTAGCAAAGTCAGGTCCTCTGTAGATGCCGAGGGACCCTGGTGTTCTCTTGCCTTTGACCTGCTTTGGCTTTCTGGCTCCCGCTCCGCATTCACCTGGTCTTTGGGACAATCTCCTCGTCATGTGGTCCCCTCTGGCATTACGACCCCTGCTTGGCACGGTCACTTTGTGGTGTTCCCCAGTACCCACCGTCAGTAGGCCTGGCTCCGTACTCCCACCCCGCTCCCAGAGTTAGCATGCCCACATCTCATGGCCTGGCTGGCTTTGGTCCAGAGGGGCATGGGAGGGAGGCTGTGGGTCCAGGGTGAGGCGGCCAGCGAGGGCGAGAGAAGCGAACACTCCATCGCTTTCCATGCACTTTGCTGCTCTCCTTCTTGGCAGGAGTGGGTGTGGATGGCGGGGAGAGGCACGGGGCTGCTGAACCCCAGGAGCTCTGGGGCCGCTCCTGCTTTGAGAATGAGCCTTTTTCTCATTTGCTTGAAACTCCGTATGGGTTGGCAGGGGCCCTGGAGAGCTGTGGCCTTCCCCTGCTGGCTTCCGCACCCCTTCCTAGGTAGGGACCAGGTGACATTCATCTTGGTATACAGAGTGCCCAACACTGCCAGTTTCAATGAGAGGCCAGTGCCTAGAGTTTAGTTCCGTTGGTCTTTCAAAATGAAACTATTAGACTGGAGAACTTAATGGAAGTAAAGGTAGTGCCAGGATGATACAGATATTTAAAGTCTCTGTGCCTCAGTTTCCTCAGTTATGACTACTGTGTATCTCTTAGCTCAAATTGGATAATGCATGTAAAACACTTGACTCATTACATCAAATGGTCTTTTCCACCATCAAAAATGTTTCTAAGGGGGTGCCTGACTAGCTTAGTTGGTGGAGTGTGTGATTCTTAATCTCGGGGTCATGGGTTTGAGCACCACATTGGGGGTAGAGATTACTTAAAAATAAAATCTTGGGGCACCTGGGTGGCTCAGTGGGTTGAGCATCTGATTTAAGCTTAGGTTATGATCTCACTGTTTATGAGTTCAAGGTCCACATCAGGCTCACTGCTGTTAGCGCAGAGCTGGCTTTGGAGTCTCTGTCCCCTTCCCCCTCTGCCTCTCCCTGCTCACGCTCCCTCTCTCTCTCAAAAATAAATAAACATTTAAAAAATAATAAAATCCTTAGGGGCCCCCCCAGGTGGTTCAGTCAGTTAAGCGTCTGACTCTTAGTTTCGGCTAAGGTCATGATCTCACAGTTCGTGAGTTCGAGCCCCGAGTTGGGCTCTGCGCTGACAGTGCAGAGCCTGCTTGGGATTCTCTCTCTCCCTCTCTCTGCCCCTCCCCCCTCAAAATAAATAATGAAACTTAAATGAAAATAACGGGTTTTTATTGTTTTGTTTATTTATTTCTGAGAGAGAGAGACAAAGCCTAAGCAGGGGAGGGGCAGAGAGAGAGGGAGACACAGAATCCGAAGCAGGCTCCAGGCCCTGAGTTGTCAGCACAGAGCCCGACGCGGGGCTCAAACTCACAGACTGTGAGATCATGACCTGAGCCAAAATCAAGAGTCGAATGTTTAACCGACTGAACCACCTAGGCGTCCCATAAGTTTTTAAAGTTTCTGAAATGAATGAATTTGGAATTTGGAAAGTGTCGCTGGGAAGAGTACATACTGGGTTTTTAAAAAACGGAACAAAAGTTTTACTTTATTTTAACAGTCTGACCCCTTGTGCTGCAGAAAAGTCAAAAATAGGTTACAACAGTGTACTTTCTGGAAAGAACAAAACTTCAAAATCAGACAAACTTCAGTTTCAGTCTCATCTTTACTAACCTGTTTGAGCCTCAGCTTCCTTATCTGTAAAATGGGGATACTTGTCCTTTTTTTTTTTTTAATGTTTATTTATTTATTTTGAGTGAGCGAGAGAGAGCACGCACAAGCAGGGGAGGGGCACTGAGGGGGGGAGGTGGGGAGAGAAAATCCTAAGCAGGCTCCAGACAGTATAGGACCCAACTCGGGACTCGATCTCAGATCAAGCTGAGCTGAAATCAAGAGTCTGCTGCTTAACCAGCTGAGCCACCCAGGCACCCCACTAGTCCTACTTTTTAAAGAGCGTTTAGGGGTATGAGATAAGTTTGATAGAGGTCCCATAATAAAATATCACAGCCCAAGTGGCTTAAAATTTATTTTCTCATGGTTCTGGAGGTGAGAATTTAAAGATGGAAGTGTCTGCAAGTTTGATTTCTCTTGAGGCCTCTCTCCTTGACTTACCAGATGGCTGCCTTCTTGCTGTGTCCTCACACGGCCTGACACTGGACGTATCCCTGGTGTCTCTTGGTGTGTCCAAATTTCCTCTTATAAGGTCACCAGTCAGTTTGGTTGAGTGCCCACTCTAGTGGCTTCATTTTACTTTTACCATTATTTTAAAGACCTATCTCTAAGTATAGTCACATTCAACATATGAATTTCAGGAGCGTTGGGCAGGGGGTTAGTGCACATACAATTTTACCCATAACATTTGCAAAACAGCTCAGTGGATGGTGGCTAGCTCTTCCTACCTAACTCTGTGTTCGTGAATTCTTTACTGTTCTTTGCCGCAGATTGTATCTAATGTGTGCGGTTGTCCTGAGGGCTGGTAGTGCTATTCGCTGTCTTCCGTACTTTCTGTTAAAATTAGACCAATATCATAGGCTCACATTTAGAGACCAGGCAGGTTTCCTTCAGCTCCTGGGCCAGCTCTAAGGGTCAGTAACTCATTGTTCAGCAAAACCCAGGCTTGACTTTGTAAAGTTAGCAAAGGATTATGCTTTAAGTGTATAAAAATTAAGATAGGAAGGAAACCTAACAAAAGTGCTAATAAACACCGAATTCAGTGAAATGTTATAGTAAGTGAAAGAAGCCAGACAATAAAGGCCGTATACTATATGATTCCATTTATGGGAAATGTCCAGGATAGGCCAGTCTATACAGAGAGCAAGCAGGTTAGTGGTTGTGGGGGCCTGGGATGAGGGGGGAATGGGCAGTGACTGCTGATGGGGACAACATTAGCTTTTTGGGTGGAGGAAAACATTCTGGAATTAGATGGTGGTGGTGGTTGCACAACTCTGTGAATATACTAAAACCCACTGAATTGTACCGCTTCAAAAGGGTGAATTTTATGGTATGTGAATTACATCTCAATAGAGCTGCTATAAAAAAATTGAATTAGGGTGGTGGCAGGCTTATGCGAATGGCTTTTCTTCTTTTCTCTGTTCCTTAAGTTTTCTGTAATTACTTTTTTAAAGTGGAGAAACCCGGAGTCCTACATCTCATAAAGATTACTTGGGATCCAATTTTGTGTGGTGCTGAATGCTAGCAATGCAAAGAAAATCCCCATGAAATATCAAGGGGTCACTTTTGCTCCTAAAATATCAACCACTGACTAAGATTTACAGGCCTATAAATAGAGAGGAAGTGGAGATGTATGTGCTGAAGCTTAATAATGAATTTGATGAGCTGTAATGTGCATCTCCTAAGAGAGGGTCTGTCTTCTCACCAGTAGCAGATCTGTAGTTTGTAGCAGTATTAGCTCTTTGTGTGATGGAGTCCAGACGGTGCCGGGCATTGAAATCCATGTGTGTTTCCTTGTGTGTGTATTCTCTCAGAGAACTGCTGGTTCCCAGTTTGACATTGTTTTCAATCCAAAAGATTTCTGAGCCGTATATATTTTTAACATACATTAAATAATTCACCAAAGAACGTGTGTGCGCGCGCGCGTGTACTGAAACATTGGTGGCTGCCTCGCTTCCAACCTGACTGTTTTCTACCCAATTTTTAACCCCGTTGGCCCTATCGGCAGCCTGTTTCTTGGTTAATGACATAAAATCATCTTTGAAAGAAAAGCTAAAGACTTTTGCATTATCTTTTGCCAGTTTCCGCTTTAAATCCACCCTTTGGTATTTGCAAAGGTCAGATGAGCTATTTTGGTGTCCACGGCTCTGATTAATGGGAAATCATACATTTCCATTGGCCCCCGAGGATGAAGGATTAGTGTGGCGGCGGCGGCGGCAGGCAGGCAGCATCTGCTGTAATGTCAGAAGCGTGGTGTTGGGAATTGCAGGAGCAGCAGGCCCATGAAAAATGTAGGAGGAGGGAAGCTCTTCTAGCGCTAGCCCCTGACGAGTTTTTCTCCGTTTGCAATCATGCAAACATCTCTAGGAGCATTTGTTCTCCTCCGTTAAGCCTTGTCGCTAAGAATTTAATATGGAGAGCACAAGTACCCTTTCCCTGAGAGGGCTGTGGGCCCTGTGTGGAGGTCTCTCGTTACCTGCCAGAAGGTTCCTCAGTTCCCCGAGAGTCGGCATGTTTGTGTTCAGCTTTTTACCCCTCCTTGTAGGAGACGTCGGTTTTATTCCAAGTTAAATAAAAATCGTTGTGTTGGCTCCCAGATTTTCGCAAGAAAAGCAGGTGCCTGGTACGTTGGGGGGAATAACTGAATACGGGGATCGCTGTCCCCACCCAGGAGCAGATGGTCTGCGTCAGTTCATCTTGTGACCTTTCTTTGCTTCTAAGACATGAAGTCTCTGAGCTCACGGATCATAAATATTCTTTAGGTTTGCAGCCATGGAGGTAAGGGGAGTGTCAAGCTGTCGTTATCATTTTCTGTTTGGAACCTTTGGAAGGAAACTGTTACGGCATTTTTAGGCACTAAATAAGCCTCCTGCAGCTGCAGGCTGTGCAGACACACGAAGGGTATCACAGCAAGACTGTTTCAGCCAAGGTCAGGAAGGGGCCCTCTGCTCAGTGTCCTGCCGTCTTCCCCTGTCCGGTCACTGTTCTGGAAGCCCCTTCTGGAAGCCCCTTCATGCCAGGCACTGTGATGGCTGGCATAGCCTCTGCCTGCCTGCCCGGGAGCCACAGTGTTTAAGACACTAATGGTGATAATAGCCATCTTGTATCGATCACCTGCTGTATTGATGGGGAGCAATGAGAGGGGTGTTCTCTCCCTGCCCTAGAGCCCATGTTCTCATCAAGAGGCAGTCCCACAAACCAGTGCAGAATGGGGGTGTCCTGACAACAGGGCTGTGCTGGAGCAGAGTGAAGAGGTGACATCTGAGCCGGTTCCCTGCAGGAGCTTTTAAGGAGGAGGTGGGGCACGCTAGAAAGAGGGGACATTAGAGAAAGGCACTGTTGGGGGGCGCAGCCAGACCACAGGCTCTGTTGCCTGCATGGGGACCTGGCAAGGGGGGAGGTGGCACTGTGAGGGCTGGTGAGTGACAGTCACCCTGAGAGTCAGGTTGAACAGAGCAGACATTATCTGGAGTTAATGGGGGAGCTTAGGGAGGTTTTTAATGTGCAGGGGGAGCATGTGATCAGATTTTTGTATGGGGGAGATCGCCCTGGGGTAGTGTGGAGGGTGGGCTGTAGGAGGGGAGACTGGGGAAGTGAGGCCAGCGAGGGACCTCAGGAAGAGAGCCAAGGAGGTGGCCTGAGCCCCCTTTTTGTTTGACTCACTGCTCCTTCCCCCTCTTTCTTTTTCTTTCTTCCTTCCTTTCTTTTCTTTTCTTCTTTCTTTCTTTCTTTCTTTCTTTCTTTCTTTCTTTCTTTCTTTCTTTTCTTTCTTTCTTTCTTTCGAGAGAAGTGGGGGTGGACAGAGCATCTGAAGTGGGCTCTGCGCTGACAGCAGAGAGCCCAGTGTGGGTCTCGATATCATGAACCATGAGATCAGGACCTGAACCGAAGTCGGAGGCTTAACTGACTGAGTCACCCAGGCGCACCCTCCCCCCCCCCCCATTTTTATTCCTGCCTTCCCCTTCAGATCATCTAGATCCTCTCCACACCCTGGTCCAGCTTCCTTTCTGAAGCCTTTTCTGGACTCTCCAGGAAGGAAGGCTCCCCTTCCTCTGCACCCCCACAACAGCGTGGGCTGGCACCATTTGACCCTCAGTAGAGACTACCTGCCTCTCAGAACTCCTTGATTCAGAATAGCAGCACTTGGGCTCTCGAGTGATGCCTGTCCCCTCGCGGGGCTGGACTCTATGGTACCGGAGGGCAGGAGGAGTACTATAAAGCGATTATCACAGTGGATTGGAGGGGACTCGAAATTTGGGGACAGACACACCTCAGCTTGAGATCCACTTCTGCCTTACACATTCTCTAGGAGGTGAAGTGATTTTTCTTTTTGTTTGCACTTTTTGTTGTGGGTAATTTCAAACATAAACGAGAACAGGGATAACAGTGTAATGAACTCCTGTGTAGGTGCCCATGACTCAGCTTCAAAGGTTCTCAACATCTGGCCCATCCGATCTTGTTTAATCTCGCCACCTCCCCCGCCGCATTATTTTCAGAATCCTGACCTCGTATAGTTTTATCCGTAAGCACTGAAGTCTGTGTCTCTAAAGGAAAGGGCTTTTTGTTGCACTGGGGATTCTAAGCTGTCTGAGCCCTAGCCTTCTTGCCTGTACAATGGAAATGACCGTTTCCTCATCCAGGGCTAGTGTGAGTAAGGTGTGTGAAGGCCTTCACCACGATCTATTCCATAGCCGTCTTTTGTTTACAACCTGCTGGGCGCCAGGCACCGTCGTGGCACTAAGAGCACAACCATGGGGGAAGACAGTCCCAGGGCCCTTTTCTCAGCCCCAACATTCACCTCCTGTGTCTTCGGGGCACGTTACTTAGTCTGAGCCTCCGTGTCCTCATCTTTAAACTTGGGAGGCAGTGGTCGCTACTTCCTAGGGTAGTTTTAAGGTTTAAATGAGACTACGTGTCGGCACATAAGAAGCATTAATACACAGTAGTTGTTATTCTTTTAATTTATTTTTTTAGTAGTTCTTATCTTAAACATCCTTTAAATATAGATATTAGTCCTGATTCTCCCAGCAGTCCTGCGGAGTTTTAGTTACTCTGCCCCATTTTACAAATGAAATGACGGAGGCTTAAAACCAAGACAAAATAACTTGCCTGCGGTCTTGGGGCACATAAATTGCAGCGCCAGGAGTTCGTGCCCAGGTCTGGCTGCCCCCAAAACCCCCACTTTCCCTGTGCCTCCTTGTTGAAACCTGCTATGCGGCCTCGTGAAAAAGAACATGCTGAGCTCGGGTCAGGCAGACCAAGGTCACGTGGTCCTTACCTTGGCCAGTCCTCGTTCTGTGCAAGCTGAGGATCCGTGTTGCAGACCTACGCTCCTTTGTCCGCGTCTCCTGCCTTTTTCCTGCTGCTCGTTTGAGGAGCTTGTTAGTGTTCGTCAGCACCTGCACTGGAGAGAAATCACGAGAGCAGGACGAGGAAGAAAATTCAAATAAAATGTTCACATCAGCCCTTTTGTGCCAAGTTTTAGTGAAAAGAGGCTGAAACTCTACGACAAAATGAGGTTCGTAGGTTATCTGTGGATTTTTGTTTTCCCATCGGCCAAGATAGTGAGGAGCGGACAAGGCTTATTTATCCATTTCAACTGTAAAATTGCTAGGAATGGAAAATGAAGATAATGTGGCGGAGCCGGAAATCAAACCCAGACCTGACCAACTCACCGCCTGACTGGGCCCATTGTTCCATATTGCCCCGGGGGCAGACAGGTTCGAGACCCAGAGGGAAGGAGTGGAGAGTCCGGGAGGAAGCACTGGCTCAGAATCCTGTTCTGAAAGATCTGGCCTGGTTCTGGCCTGATGGGAGTGCGCGTCATCATACCCGTGGTCAACATTTTGTCTAGCATTCCACACGTGTTGCATTTTCATGGTGCGGTGAGGTTCTCATGTTATCTATCCAGCTTCATAAACAAGGAAGCCAAGCAGGTAAGTGAGTTGTCTGTGGCCACCGGGGCAGAACGAGGACTTGAATGGCACGTTCGGACCACAACCAGCCCTCTTCCTGCACCAGCACAGAGGCCTCTGGAAAATGCTTGTCAGCGGTGCCCCCTCAAGCATGTGAACAGCAGAACTGCCCGGTCGGAACAGAAACTCCAGGGGCCTGGAGCTCTTCCCCAAGGTGCTCGGCCTGCCGTGGTAGGAGATGTGGCGGTCAGCAAACAAGAAGGCTCGGCTACTGAGATGACCTTTGTCCCCCTGTTTAGTGGAGAGATGGTCTTCTCCTGGGGTTGGGGGGGTGTTTCTGGGGTGACCTGTCTGGACAGCCGTCTTCAACAGTGTATTTTCCCAGCACTAGAACAGATTTTAGGGGCAGGTTGAGAGTCCCAGCGGTATAAGGAGTGGAGAAGGCTCCCTCCTCTTGGGTAGGGATGCAAAACCCATCACCTCATTGCTGGAATGACAGCCTGGCTTTCTTGGGATTCAGCCAAGAAAACAATTTATGAGACTGACCCACACACTTAACTAGCTAAAGCTTTGGGCTGTAATCCAGAATCCTTATTATGGAAAGCAGAGTTAAAATTGTTCCCTCTGAAACCCCGTGGCTATTTATTTGAATTAGTGAGGTCACCCCAATGACAGCTGTGGAGACCAGTCTTTAATTAGAAGAAGAATTTGCCCTGAACTTCATCAGAGTGGCATTTCTGAGGGTCTTGAGTGTTTTTCTTCCTTCCTTCTTTCAGCCTTAACCTTATTCCTACTCTTTGTTCGCAGAGCTCATTTTTTCCCTTGACATTTTCATTCCTTGTGTTCTCCAGCAGTCACGGGGCCCTTTCCTGCCCTTGGCATGCTCAAGGGAGCCCAGCCTAGACCTAGCTCTGCTTCTGAAATCCAGGCTCTTACCTCTTATTAGCAGCATGACCTTCTGGACAAGTTACCTTACTTTTCTGAGCCCCCATTTCCTCAGCCATAAAATGGGTCTAATAGTATTTATTGCATAGCGTTACATGAAGCTACCACTTACTGAGTACCTTTGCTGTGGGCCAGGTACTGTTCTGAGTGCTTGATGTGTTTAAGCTCCTCTCCTCTTACTAACAACAGGATGAAGCAGAGTTCTTAACGTCCCCCATTTTGTAGATGAGGAAGTTGAGGTGCAGAGATCACACGGCTGGTGGAAACTGCCCGATGCAGAGCCTACTACAGGATAGGCACTGCATAAATACCTGTTGAGTCTAAATGTCTCCCTCATCTTAATGTCCATGCAATGTGTGGTCTAGGCCCTGTAGTTTTTGCTTTAACTTTTCTCTGTGAATACTGAGTGTATCGATCTTACCTTCAACTCTGGGCTTCCTTTTTAAGCTTTGTGTTCCAGAAAATTTCAAACACATACAAAAATACAATAGTATAATGAACCTCCACTTACCCTTTAAACAACTCCAACAATTTTCAACTCCTAGCGTATTAGATTTTGTCAGTATGCCTATCTGTTTCCTGTCCCGGTCCATGTTATTATTATTTTGAAAGTTTTATTTATTTGGGTAATTTTTATACCCCATGTGGGGCTTGAATTCATGACCCCAAGATCAAGAGTTGCACGCTCCTTTGAGCCATCCAGGCGCCCCTCGTCCGGATTATCTTGAAGTGTATCCCTCAAATCATACTAGTTCAGCTGTATAGTTCAGCCGTATATTTCAGTGTGTATCTCTAAAAGGAAATGAACTCTTTTTTTTTTTTTTTTAATGTTTATTTATTTTTGAGAGAGACAGAGGCAGAGCATGAGCGGGTGAAGGGCAGAGGGAGAGGGAGACACTGAGTCTGAAGCAGGACCCAGGCTCTGAGCTGTCAGCACAGAGCCCAATGCGGGGCTCGAACTCACGAACCGTGAGATCATGACCTGAGCCAAAATCGGGCGCTTAACCGACTGAGCCACCCAGGCGCCCCAGAAATGAACTCTTTTTAAAAACAACCACAATACCATTATTGTGCTCAGAAATCACCAGTTATTCCTGAATATTTCATGTTCAGTTAGTATTCAAATTTCTAGTTGTCTCATAATGTCTTTTTTTTTTTAAGTTTGTTTGAATAGGATCTAAGAAGGTCCAACATTACAATTAGTTGATATGTCTCCTATGTCTCTTTTCGTGTAATTTGCTCCTCCTCCATATTTATTTCATTGCAGTTTATTTGCTAAAGAAACCAGGTCCTTTACCCTATAGAGTTTCCCACTATAGAGTTTGCTGATTGTAACTCCATGGTATCGTTGAATACGTTCACATGTTCCTGTTTTCTGTATTTCACGTAACCTGGACATTGGATCTACAGTCTGATAAAATCCAGGTTTAATTTTTCGACGAGACTGCTTTGGAGGTGCTGTATTTCTTTCTCGGGAGGCTCATGAAGTCTGGTTGTCTTTTTTCTTTGTGATGTTTGCAGCTAGTGTCGATCAGTGCCTAGATCCATGGATTCTTTAGGGATTAGAGAATGGTTTCCAAACTGGATTATAATTACCTGGAGGGCCTGTTCTTCATGATGCCTGTCCCAGGGCTGGACATAAAAAAGACTTCAGTAAGAATTAGTGCTAATTAATGAATTCTTGCCCCTCTTCCAACATCCTGGCTCACTGGCCGGTCATTAAGAAATAGCCCTCTCTGGAGTGCCTGGCTGGCTCAGTTGGAAGTGCATGTGATTTTCGATCTCGGGGTCATGAGTTCGAGCCCCATGTTGGGTGTAGAGATCACTTAAATAAATAAACTTAAAAAAGAGGAAGGAAGGAAGGAAGGAAGGAAGGAAGGAAGGAAGGAAGGAAGGAAGGGCCCTCCTTGTGAAAGGCATTAAATTCTCCCATTGACTCGGACGCCCCACCCTCAGTCGTTCAGAAGAGGCGGGGGTTGGGGGGGGGGGGGAGTGTCGGCAGCCTGGGTGCTCACCTGGGGTCTGCCTGAAGTGCAGTGTGTGATTGGGGGCAGTGGGTGGTTACAGCTTAAGGTTCCTTCCAGCTGTAAATGCCAGCTGCCAACTTTTTGCCCAGTATCAGTCTCAACACCAAAAGGAAGGCAGTATTAAGGATGGAAAAGTCACACCAGAGAGGGCTGGCCTCGCTTTGCATGCCCAGGGAAAGGTTTAATTTAGACGGAAGATTTTTTTTTTTTTAAAGTTTATTTATTTAAGTAATGTCTACACCCACCGTTGGGCTCGAACTCACGACCCCGAGATCAAGTCGCTTGCTCTTCTGACTGAGCCAGCCAGGCACCCCCAAATGGAAGATACTTCTGTGTATTGGGTGAAAACAAATTATTTAGAGACTGTCTGCATATCAGGGTTCTTAATTTTACCATTTTCTGAGTAGGTACATTATAACTTACTAGTGGGTAAACTTACTAGTGCTTGGGTTTTGAAGTTGGACGGAACTGGATTCTGGTCCAGGTCCTGCTGCTTGCTGTGTGTGTCTGAGCAGTCATTCGGCTTCTCTGAGCCTCACCTCCCAGGTGAGAAGAAAAAGTTTTCTACATGAAGGGGGCCTGGTGGGCCCGGTCGGTTAGGCGTCTTGGGCTGAGGTCCTGATCTCTGTTGGTGGGATCGAGCCCCGCACTGGGCTCTGCGTTGGGCTCTGTGCTGGTAGCACAGAGCCTGCTTGGGATTCTCTCTCCCTCTCTCTCTGCCCCTTGCCCCCAAATAAGTAAATAAACATTTTTTAAGAAGTTTCCAGGTTAGCATTATGACAGGGATTAACCAAAGTAACGAGGTAAGACACCTAGGATATTATAAGAGCTCAGTAAGTTTGGTTGGTGGTATTTTACAGTCATCTGTCTTCTGGAATAAGTCATGTATATGTGGGTAGAAGTGGAGTCTGGAGAGATTTGCAGCCTCCTGGTTGATTTGAGTGTCACAGGCTTCCTCCAGGCCAGTCCGCCTTCCATTCCCTAGTGGAGGAGTGAGTGGCTCCTTTATTCTTCCCCAGTGCCACTCCTGGCAGTCATTTATTGTGTGGAACATCTAATTGGGTGTATGGTTGTGGTCAACATTACGTGGTGAATGAAGAAGGCAGCTTTGGGCCTTCAGTGAAATCAACGGCACCCAGGGTCTCGAAGGTGGAAGGAGCCCAGTGGGTTACCAAGGGCAACATCTCTGGCACAGCAATCATCCCTTCTAGAGCGTTCTGCCAGGTAGCTGCCAGCCCACACTTGTATACTTCCAGTGGTGGAAAGCTTAGTCTCACAGGCAGTGCGTAAGCACCGTTGGCCTCTTCTCCAGTGAAACAGCAAGGCTTGTCTTCATTTTATCTGAAATCTGCCTCCCTTTCATTTCCACCTGCCAGTCCTGGGTGCGGTCTCCATTGTACCACGCTGCTGTAGAAGGTGGATGACTAGGGTGAGGGAGTAATACGGAGATGGTCTCTGCTCTTGGTGGCACTGTGTTCTTGAGAGAGCCCCCTCAAAGCAGATGTGCCAAGCATGTGGCACTGCCTTTGTGTGGGTAAGGGTGGAGACCTTCCCGTGAGTGTCGTGTCAGGAATGGAGCGTAATTCTCTATCAGACGGTGTCCGATGCAGGTGGATGGGTGAGACATGAGGGGGACTGACGTGGGAACCGCCTTAAGCTTCCTGGCTATGATTTGGAGCCTGGTGTGAAGTGTTAACCTTCTCACATGCCCCCTCCACCCTGCGGCTCTCTCAGATGTCCTTTGTTATGCTCCCGCGTGAATGGTGCTCACCCCTGCATTATTTAGTGCCATTCATCCCTGCGCTCTCCCGTTCCTACAGCCCGCAGGAAAAGACACTGCAGCATGTGGGCTGCGTGTCATTGCCGGGCAGTTTGTCAGCCTCGAAAGCTGCTAGCGAGCAGAGAGCCCGCGACACCAGCCGGTGATGCAGAGCCTGCGTGCTGTGGGCTCCTCCATCACTGGGAAAGGCCCTCCCACGGTGGTGACACAGAAAAGCAGGAAAGAATCTTTGTTCCATCCCGTTGTTGTGCACCAGCCCCTACTTGTTAAAGATCTTTGGCCCTCACCATCCACCCCTGTGAAATTCCCCTAATTCCAAACCCGATGGAACCAGACGCCATGCATTGAATGGGCTAGCTATTCATCAGGGGTGGATCTTGACATACAGGCTGCCATTTCCTTGTTGGTTGACTCCTATCAACGATAAAAGTAAAAATTCTGGTATTTCTTGAATAGGATTATAGTAGAATGCCTGTTCTAAGACCGGGACAAAAAATTAGACATTTCTGTGGGAGGAAGAGGGTCATATTCAACAGCCTGCTTAGAGGTGACCAGATAACTTGGGACAGTCTGCCAGGGATTGCTGTCCTTTACCTTTGGGGTGCAGGGACTGATGGCCTCAGCCCTCCTGCTCCCCTGGTATTTGCCAAAACATGCTGTGGGTCAGGAGACCCTGAGCGGAACAGTCCTAGGAGGTCAGCACTGCAGTGGATGAGAGGTGTGTTCACTCCAGCCGACCTTGCGTGGCGGCGTAAGGCCACTTTAGAGCAAGGTGGGAGAATTGGAGAGGTTGAATTTAGCTGCTTACGCCTTTGTTTTTTTCCTCCAAGAATCTGAAAGCATGAAGAAATGTAGAGAAGTAGAGAAACACATTCATTATCTTACTACCCAAAGGTCACTATAAACATTTGGCATATTTCCTTCTTGTATGGTTAATGCATTTTTCTTTGCAGAGATTATAATGTAAATACAATTTTGCGCCCTGTTTTTCCCTGCACTTAACATATAATAAGCATTTTTAATTAAAACACAGCTTATACGTATCATTTTAAAATGACTACATAATGTTCCATCATATGGATGTATTGTCACTGATTTTACCATTCATAACCTAAATGTTGGACATTGAGATTGTTTCTGTTTCTTTTGTTCTGGGCTGTTATAATTAACTCAACAATAAATATGGTAGGGCTTAAATCTTTGTCTGCATTTTAGATGATTTACATTTTTTTTTTATCATTTCATGGATGAGTTTTTAATTTTGTAATTAAAAAATTTTTTTATTTATTTACTTTTTGCTTAAGTCAGCTCTATGCCCAGTGTGGAGCTGGAACTTACAACCCCGAGTTCAAGAGTAGGCATGCTCCACCAACTGAGTCAACTAGGTGCCCCTAGATTATTTACTTATAATAAATTCCTTTAAATAGAATTGCCATGTCAAAGGGGATGCTGATTTTTAGGATTGTTACTCCAAAAAATTGGTCCTGTTTTTTATGTGCTCAGCCTTTATTGGGATCCAACCTAACCCGGTCTGGGTTGGGGACCTAAGGACAAGTATGTGGAATGGGGTTGGGGAAGGCTTCCTCGAAGATGGGTTTTTAGGCCATGTTCTCAAGGTGTTGAACATTAAGGTGGAGGCGGATGGGGATCATGTGGAGAGACTGTCCTAGAAATCCAGACAGAGGGAACAGAATGTGCAAATGCCCCAGAGCTGCTAATGAGCACAGGCCTAGAGATGCTGAGGCCAGAGGACACGGAGGTGCAGTGAGATGGGCTAGAGAGGAAGGCAGGACAAGAGTCAGCAAGGCTTGGTGACGGAATGTAAACCGTACCCTAACAGCAGCAGAAAACCATAAAGGAGCTTTAAGCAGGCCAGTGACATGATGAAGTTTGCAACTCGAGAAAGGTCACTCTGGCTGCTATGTAGAGGATGGATAGGACAGGGCAGGAAGGGATTCTGGGAGACCGGTTAGGACTGCTGCACACGAGGGGCTTCTCAGGTTTTGATAAATTGGCAGGAGAAAGTACATTTCATCTAAATTTCCATTTCTTTAATTCCTACTGAGGTTGGATACTTTTATGTTGATTTGCCAACTGTATTTCATTATTTCTGACCCGAAGGCTCTTGGAACATTAAATAGGCACCATCCCTGCACACTTCAAGATGGTGTGGCCAGACACATAATTCAGCTTTGCATCAGAGCCCTTGGAAACCTAGCAAGGGGAGGTCATGCCCTGGGTCCCTGGGACCACGGTTGTAGCTTCCAAGGTGCACCATCCCCTGTCCTCTCCAGGCCTCCCAAAGCAGGCACCATGACTGGGGCCTTGGGAAGCACAGTACAGCAGGCTCAGGGTCTGTTGACTAGAAAGAGGTCACTTTTCTGCCATCAGATTGGGAAAAAGAGGCCCAGGTGCCGCAAGCTCTATTTATTTAAAAAAATATTTTATGTTTTATTTTTTGAGAGAGAGAAAGACCGAGAACGAGCAGGGGAGGGGCAGAGAGAGAGAGAGGGAGAGACAGAATCTCAAACAGGCTCTAGGCTCTGAGCTGTCAGCACAGAGCCCGACACGGGGCTCGATCTCATGATCCTTGAGATTGTGAGCAGAAACCAAGAGTCAGAGGCTTAACTGAGCCGCTGCAGCAAACTCAATTTAAACCAGGGCATCCTTAGTGATTGGAACAGCTCTGTTGTAGAAGAACCCAGCCAAGGCTGTTTATTGCCAGCGGGCCATAAGCAATTGTTAGAATGGAAAAGGTGAGTAGAGAATAGAGCCTTAGGTGTGAAGTTTACCTCCCCAGACTCGACTCACAGTTCCGCTGCCTCCCCAAAGTTAACAGCATCCACCTTGCAGATCGTGCCTATTAATATATTTATTAGCTTGCTTGTTTGATAGCCACAGGCTTCCTGAGGAAATTGCAGGCAGGGGTTTGCGAAGAGCATACCCTGATTGGAAAAACTTTTCTTACTAGCTGGATGCTTGCCGTGCTGTGGGGTCTTGTGCCTTTTGGTTCTTCCCAGATGGGGGCTGGCTTTGTATGCAGTGTGCATGGCACCTCCAGTTCCACCCTAATTGCTGCGTGCAGGATAGCTGAGCGCCACGGTGGCTGAGTAATGACCCTGCACTTCTCTTTGCAGCTCCTCGATTAGGAAGTCACAGGGACCTTGAGCCCGTGTTTCATTCTGGAGTGTTTTCCCCTGTTAAATCAGAATGGTGGCAGATTGTTAAAACGCTACCATTGTAGCCAGCGGCTGTGTCACGGTGCCCTACGTACACATGGTCATGCCCTTGCTTTGGCTAAAGTCCTTCTTATTTGCCTTTGAATTTTACACGAAGACCAGATAGCATAGATATGGCATAGAGTTAGATGAGCTGACCCACCAGAGGCCTTCCAAAAGTTATTTTATGATTCCTGATGACTGTTAGAGGTTGACACAACTTTTTTTTTTTTTTTTTTAAATCCTAAATCTGGTTACAGAAGACATGCATGTTTTTCGTAGAAACTTTTGGAAAGTTACCAGCCCTTCCCCCAAAGACCCGAAGGGAATAAAACATAATTACTCTCCCCAGTACGTTGTCCCCTGCTGTTACCAATTAGGATTAGATTTCCAGGCTTTTCTTGCTTTGCATAGCTGTACACTTTTTAATACAAAACTCTATGTAGCATTTTTATCTTGTTTTTCCCCCCCCACTTAATATGTGGCCCCACCATCAGATGTTTTCCCCCTGACCCAGTGCTGTAAGTGTCAGTAGAGGGCAAGCAAGCCTCCCTAGGCTTGTGTTCCCCTGTGGGACAACGCTGTCACCTCACTCAGGGTATCATGGTTTCAGCCAGATCTGGGCACACAAGTCACCTTCTTTAAATACTGCCAAAGGTGACAGATTATCACGCTTTGAAGGATGGATTTGATTTTTAAAACAAGCCAGTGATTTACCACGCCCCAGTGTCCTATGCCGAGCAAAACAAACTTGAGCTGTGGCTGCAGCGTGAGGTTAGGTTTTTCTGGGTGGGTTGTGGGGGAGGAGAGGATGGGTGGGTGTTCGCTGGACGCTGAGATGGCTCTACCAGGCCGAGCACTTGAGAGCCAGACCTAAGCCTCTTCATGAGCACCGTACGCGTGGCAGGGTCCAACAGCCACGCGGTGGCCATCAGAATCTCCTCAGGAGCTTGGTACAGATGCCCACAAGGCCAGGATCCCTAGGGGCACTGGGAAGAGAGGGCCAAGGGGACATGAACCTTCAGCGTAATTGTAGTAGGCACTGCTCATTTGCTGTCTAACTCCCATGCCTCGCTCCTGTACTGACACAACCTGGATGTTGTTTGGGCTGGCTGTGTGCCTAGCTAAGACATTTTCTTAGCTCCTGGGGAGAGCGCTCCTTCATAAATAAAACGGCACAGCCCTTCGGCCCCCGTGTCACCTTCTGCCTCTTACAGTCATAAGCATGGAAGCCACAGGCCAGGGATGGCAGAGCAAGAACACAGAAGGGTCCTGGGTCCTTCATGTAATCCGCGAGGGGCAGCTCCAGCTCTGTACTGCCTGCTTCTGGATTTCTTCTTGTTCCATGAGAAAAATAACCCCCCATCTGTTGAAGCGACTGTTAGTTTTTTTAATTGCTTGCAGCTGAATGCAATCATAACTGATAAGGTAATGTTTTAATATTTTACAAGGGGGAAATGTATTTACATATTGTGTAATTAAAAATGAAAAATAATTTAAATCCCCACAGATTTCTGGGCCCCCCATCAGACACACTAACACAGTATCTTTGGGGATGGAATGCACGTATCTGTATTTTTAGCAAACTCTCCAAGTGATTGTGATGCGCTGTAAAATGGGAGAGTCATTTCTGCATTCATTAATACCATTATTCCCATTTTATACATGAGAGCATTGAGGCCCAAGAAAGTTAAATAGCTTATCCCAGTTTTTTTAAAGTGAGATTTACATGTAGGTCTGTCTGGTTGCAAAGTGCACCACCCCCTTGCCTGCTCCGGGAAGGCCTCACTTTTCACCCCATGACAGAGCCGCACTGCTTCTGAAAGGAACTTCCAAAATAGCAAATTCAAAGCGGTTTTTGACACAGTTTTACACTGTTGGCAAGGGATGGCGTCACTGCCACATATATGTCCCCAGGAAATGAAGGGATGTATGGTTTCTGGAATGTTTGTTTAAAAAATGGGCTCATAGGTTCTTGATCTTGCCTTCTGCTTTGGAAACAAAAATTCTTTGAATTAGCTTTTTCCATAGACTTTCTAGGGTTAAGTCACTTAGGAATTACTAGAACATCTCACCCATGAAAGGTAATTATGGTTGTTTTATGAGTGTGGAAGACATATAGCTTGTAAGTGCTAGAGTAGTCTCCAGTGAGTTATTAGAACTCACAGTATTCATGTTATACCAAATTAGCCATCAAGGGCTGATAGATTTTATCTCTAGTTCATCAAGGCATTGGTCAGTGCTATACATTCATAACAATTAAATACACACCAGCTCTCTTCAAATAGGATCTTTGGATAAGGTGGCCACTTCAGGTTGTAATAATGTGATTTGCATGGGTATTTGGAGACCTGTATGATAAGAATGACTTTCTGATGGGGGAGAGGGTTTTCACTGTGGGCAAAGGAAGTCGGAGTGCTTGAGACCCTCAAGGGGCTGGCAGCATTGTGTGGATAAAGTGTGGCCTGGGAGTTAGGAGGTTTGTGTTTGGACCTGGGTCTGAATCTACCCCGTGTCAGGATCTCTGACGTAATTCCAAATAGGCTTCCAAAAAACACTCCGTTATCAAGGTCTTCCTATGTGGAAGACATTTGGGGAGGGACTTCACTCTGTCACCTTCAGGGAGCTCCTTTTGTAGTGCAGGAGAGAAGACAGATGCCCAAGTCTGTACATAAGCAGCCATTGTCACAGCCCCTTTTCCTGGAGGCTGCAGTCCTGTGCAGGCCTTTATAGGTGTCCATTCAGTCCTTACAAAGCTTTGCAAGGTATAGGTATTGTGGTTTTTGTTCTATAGATGTGGAAACTGAGGCTCAGAGAGAGTTAGCTGCTTGCTCACAGTCAATAAATAGCAGCATCAGATTTGAGCTCAGGTCAACCTGACTCCTAGGACCCTACCCATCCTGTCTGTGCCTGTGTGACCTCCGTGGTGCTCTGCCCTGAGGTGGTGGCAGGGTTGGGGAGGTGTGAGAGGAGACCTCTTTGACTGGGAGAACTGGAGAAATCTTTGCAAAGAGGCAGGAATTTAAGAGTTTAGTTTAGGAGCGCCTGGGTGGCTCAGTCAGGTAAGCCTCTGACTTCAGCTCAGGTTGTGATCTCATAGTTGGTGAGTTCAAGCCCCACATCAGACTCTGCACTGACAGCTCAGAGCCTGGAGCCTGCTTCAGGTTCTGTCTTTCCCTCTCTCTCTACCCCTCCCCCATTCACACCCACATTCTCTCTCTCAAAAATAAATAAACATTAAGAAAAATTTTAAAAAAAGAGAGAGAGTTTAGGGAGGGGGCACCTGGCTGGCTTAGTCAGTAGAGCACATTTTTTTGATTCAAACCCCACATTGGGCATGGAGTCTACTTAAAAAAAAAAAAAAAAAAAAAAGAGTTTGGGGCACCCAGGTGGCTCAGTCGGTTAAGTGGCTGATTCTTGATCTCGGCTCAGATCATGATCTCACAGTTCATGGGTTCAAGCCTCAAGTCTGTCAGCACAGAGCCTGCTTGACATTCTGTTTCTATCTCTCTCTGCCCCTTCCTCGTGCATGTACGATCTCCATCTCTCTCTAAATAAATAAATAAACTTTAAAAAGAGTGTAATTAAAAAAAGAGTTTAAGGTGAGTAAAGGTAAGTAAGGAGAATACTAGGTGTGTTCCCGGAATGAGAAGTCTGGTGTGATTGAAATATGTAGTTCCTCGTGCGGATGGGAGGGACAGGAAGAAGGAAATGAAGCTGGGAGAGTAACTGGGACAGATTCTAAAGGGTACTCAATGCCTGACTAAGTTATAGGAAGAACATTTTGTATTTTATGTAAAACTGTTGTTGAAGACGATTTGTATTATGCTACTCATTATTCCTTAACGTAAAGGATGGCTGCCGTAATTTCATATTAGAACTGAGTGTCAGCCAAAGAAAATCACCATCTTCCTCAGTGGAATGTTTTCTATTCTGCCTTTATTAATCAGAAAGCAAAGACTATGGAACTCCATATCTTTCCCTTTTTGCCCAGGCTACCAGGGAGCCCAGGCCTGATTTGTTGTTTAATTGTAATTACTGTCTTATCTCTCCAGTTCTTGGTCAAAATTTCATCTTTCAGGGGCGCCTGGGTGGCTCAGTTGGTTGAGCGTCCGATTTCGGCCCAGGTCATGATCTCAGGGTTCATGAGTTTGAGCCCTGCATTAGGCTCTGTGCTGACAGCTCAAAGCCTGGAGCCTGCTTTGGATTCTGTGTCTCTCTCTCTCTCTGCCCCTCCCTGGCTCACGCTCTGTCTCTCCCTCAAAAATAAACATTAAAAAAAAAATTCATCTTTCGTTTCATGTGATTTCCAGTCTTGCTTTTATTTTATTTTATTTTATTTTATTTTATTTTATTTTATTTTACTTTATTTTATTTGCCTTGGGTATAAATATTAAAAACTACCTGAAATTCTTTTTGGAAGTAGGCAGGATATATTCTTTAAGTATATTTTAATGCTAGGTAAGAAGAAACTTAGACTGACTTGTTGCACTGTTATAGGGCGACAAGGAGCTGCAACAGGACTGTGAGTGACAAAAGCTTCTGTGGCGTCTTGATGGGCTGCTTGCAAGAGGCTGCTGGGAAGGGCATTGTATCTTTGGGACAGCGGATGGCATTAGTCAGTCGCTGGGAACCCCAGGGGTCCAGAGAGGCCTCAGATTGTCATGAGGGGCCTGCCACATGTGTGTGTCTGCTGTAGGGGCTCTCTGCAGCACCCCCCCCCTTGCCCCTGCCAAGTTGAAGTTGTCCTTCCCATGCCCAGACCACCTTTTCTTCCATGTCACAGCAGTCTCTGCTTTGGTCATTCCCCAGGACCACTGGGACCCAATGTTTTGGCTCTAATTAGGGGAAGGAATTACAGTTACAGCGTGTCGGCAGTTTTCTACACCCCACTTTCTGGAGCATTTAAGGAAACCCTCGGTAAATTGACACTGCATGATGAGTCGGGTGTCGGCTTGCCAGTCCAATGAAAAGAGACCATCTCAGGGTCCACAGGCCCTGAGGATGTCAGGCTTGGCGGTCTCATGTCTGAAGATCCAGGGTAGATTGTCTTAGCTGTACGTTGCCTTCCTCTGGGAGCCCAGGCATGGGCTCTCTGTGTCATTCCTGGTGGTCTTTGTGAAGCCACAGGCCCCTCCCCAGAGACCTGCTGCACATCACTTTATGCCGGTACCTCACATATCACAGCTGCCTTGCTGTAGTGGAAATTCATGTTGCCGTTAGCCTTTTTTAAAGTGTTTTATTAATCGCAGCGGCTAAAGCGCCTGAGACCCTCTAGGGCAGGAGTGGTCTCTGCCCGGGGTCAGGAGTTCTTGAAGAACCTGTTGAAAGTGTGTGCAGAATTGTGTACGTGTGTGCACTTTTCTGGGAAGGTCTTACCCGATTCTCAAAGGGAATATATTCTTCAACATTTTATCCAAAAACAGTTACGAACCCCGGCTATGAAAAATGACCTATGGATTTCTTCCCAACATTCTTGAATATCCGTATGAAACCACTTCCCCCAGAGCCTGCTGCTCGAAGCAGCTCTAAGCAGAAGGCTGGAAAACACCCAGGCTGGGTGGGAGCCGCCCTGGAAGGTCTTGGGGCCGGCTGTGCAGCTGCCTGCAGAGCCCTTTAAACTCAAGTGCCATCTCCAGCCTCGATGGGCAGTTCTTGTCCTCCCAGCCTGGGGCTGCTGTGCACCCGCGGCCTTTATGTCTCCCGGCTGTGCTCTTGCTCTTGCCCTTCACCGCTGCTCCAGCCACTGAGAGCAGCCACACAGCGTTTCCCCTTTCAGGTGGTTTAGGAAAGGCCTGTTCTCCAAGCTGTACTTGGGGAATATCTCCAGACTTGGGATTAGGAACCATAGCACTGAGACTTATGACAAGCTCGCAAAACAAAATGAGGCTTTTCTCTGTGGTCCAGGGAGGCTCCGGACCCGGAAGTCACTTGACTTTGTTTTGCCTTGCTCTCCCACAGCGGCAGAAGCACTTTGTGAACCAGAAAGGGAAGCTTTGTTCTCTGGTAGTCACTGAGAAATGCCTTTCCTGAATGGTTACTGTGGATGTAAACAGCTCTACAGAAAAAAACAGAACAAAACAAACCCAAACCTCTAAGACCTAGACAGCAGCTATTTCTGTTCTAATCTGATGGACAAGCATTTATTGAGTACCTACTGTGTGCTGATAGAATTCCTGGAGCACTGGGGGCAGCAGGTCCAGGAAGAGCCATTGCTTGGTGATAGGGGCTGGAGAGAATCCACAAGCCAGGGCTGTGGGTCCCAGAAGAACGCAATTAATTCAGCCGGTGTGTGTGTGTGTGTGTGTGTGTGTGTGTGTGTGTGCGCGCGCAGGGTGTTGGGGGCCTCATGGAGCGGAGGCAGGAGGTTGTTAAAGGAAGGAGGTAGCCTCCTGTGTTCTCTTTTGACCCTTTTCATTATGTGAGCACGCATTTTACCTTCTGGTGATTAGTATGCACATAATATTTCATGCTGCCTGTTTTTCATTTAGCATTCCTTTACCGATTTCCACTTAGCCACGAGGCCAAAGTATTTATCATTTTAAAAAGCCACGTAGCATTTTTGCCTTATTGATGTACCCTCGCTGCTTGGCCATCGTCTCATTTGTTGGGAGTAACGGACTTTTTCCGCAATTAGGCATCTGCAGAATCAGCTCTCCCCTCCCCCTAACTTATTTCCTTCGGGGCATACTGCTGGGTCAAAGTTATGAATGGTTTTATGCCTTTCCTACTGAATGTTCTTTTCTTTTTATTAGGGAAATTTTCAGACATGTACAGAAAAGAGAGGCTGTGATGATGAACTCACACATATTAGCAAGTTTGGATAGCTATCAACTCATAGCCGATTCAGTTCATCAACACCGCCCTCCCCCACCCCATCTCCTTTCCTGGATTGTTTTGCAGTGAACCCCAGACATCATATAATTGCATCTTTAAATACCTAGGTGTGTGTTTCTAAAGGATAAGGAACCTTTTAAAACTATACTCATAGCTTCATTATCCCATCTAAAAAAATTAACCAAAATTCCTAACGTAAAATATCCAGTCATCAGGTGAAAGATTAAGATTCCCCAATACTTACTTTTTTTTTTTAATTTTTTTTTTAACGTTTGCTTACTTTTGAGACACAGAGAGACAGAGCATGAACGGGGGAGGGTCAGAGAGAGGGAGACACAGAATCTGAAACAAGCTCCAGGCTCTGAGCTGTCAGCACAGAGCCCGACGCGGGGCTCGAACTCACGAACCGTGAGATCATTACCTGAGCCGAAGTCGGATGCTTAACTGACTGAGCCACGTAGGCGCCCCTCCCCAATACTTTCTGTGACCATTTTCAGGAGGCCAAATGGCTGTTTGCTCCGGTGTGTACAGGAGGGAAGGTTTCACTTGACAAGCGGTTCGGAGGCTGGGATTGCTTTAGGGAAAAGGGTGCCCTGCCCGCGGGTCCTAGCCTCAGAGAATGCGAGAGGAGAGGCCTCTTTTCAGGGCCTCTGCTACTTGTCTTGTGTGATTCGTGCTGCATGTGCTACACGGGGTGATGGGTGCTATCCACCCGTTGCTCAGGCTTCCTCGGATAAATCTGACTGCACTGCCATATCCACATACCAGCCTGACTTGGGTGCGATGTGCAGAAAACGTCAGGCTCATTTCTCCCTTTGGTCTCCGCTCCATTGAAGAATGAAATATCCTCATGCTGTTTCTTCCCTGCTAAAGAAGCTAGATAGATACTATGTTTCTTTTTCTACAATAAAAATTCCTAGATGCTAGGAAAATGCCTATTCCCCATTGGATTCCCCACATGATCATCTTATTTGCATGTTTCCCTTGGCAGGCTTTGTTTGGTATTATTCAAGGTGACCCAGTTAGAGCCACTGTTTAAAGTCACGTTGTCATTAATAAGTTATACAACCTGTGTGTGATAAGTCTGTTAGCTCTGAATATTGTACAAGTAGGAATACATGCTGTGTCTGGTCTCTTCTTCATATTTAAATATGGTTACATTTAAATGTAATCTCCCTGTTTGTTCTCAATGTTGATATTCCTGATTTTTCTATGTTGATGGATAGGAGCAATTTCCCAGATGATTCAGAACCCTGTTGTATCTGTCTTTGGAATGCTAATCACATGTGTATATCATGTCCGCACCTCCCCTGTGCCAGCCCAGCTTGCTCTCTGTTTGCTCCTTCTTGACTAGCCGGGGCCCCTACTAGGTGGTGAAAAACCAAGTCATGGGACACCTGGGTGGCTCAGTCGGTTGAGCGTCTGACTTTGACTCAGGTCATGATCTCGCAGTTCGTGAGTTTGAGCCCCACATCAAGCTCACTGCTGTCAGCATGTCAGCACAGAGCCCACTTCAGATCCTCTGTCCCCCTCTCTCTGTCCCTCCCCTGCTTGCACTCTCTCAAAAATAAATATTAAAATAAATAAACAAACAAACAAACAAATTGGTTCAAAAGAAAAACCAAGTCATGAGTAACCCAGTCTAGGAAAAGGGGGAGTTAATAGGCTTGGTCAGGATGCAAATGCCTTTTAGATCTTAGGGTAAGAGGGCTTTTATTCTTAGGGAAAAGAGTCTCTAGAGTCCATAAAAAGGTTTACTTATGTTCAGGACAGCCTTATGCCTGGTGCCTGGCTTTTTTTTTTTTTTTTATGTTTATTTATTTTTGAGACAGAGAGAGACAGAGCATGAATGGGGGAGGGTCAGAGAGAGGAAGACACAGAATCCAAAGCAGGCTCCAGGCTCTGAGCTGTCAGCACAGAGCCAGACCCAGATGCGGGGCTCGAACTCCCGGATCGTGTGATCATGACCTGAGCCGAAGTCGGACACTTAACTGACTGAGCCACCCAGGTGCTCCTGGTGCCTGGATATTTTTGATGGAAGAATTTAAATAACTGGGTTTTAGTTTTGGTTATGAACTTGGCATTTTATTTCTCAGTCTGTTGTGGTACAATATTCCCTTTCTTTGTTTATAAAACAATAATAACAGAACTCATTAAAAATTTTTGATGTTTATTCATTTTTAGAGAGAGAGAGAGAGAGAGAGCACAAGCTAGGGAGGGGCAGAGAGACAGGGAGACAGGGAATCTGAAGCAGGCTCTGTGCTGTCCGTCAAAACCCGATACGGGGCTCAAACTCATGAACCGTGAGATCATGACCTGAGCCGAAATCAAGGGTTGGACACTTAACTGACTGAGCCACACAGGCGTCCCTTATGACAGAATACGTTTTAAAAGATATGTCTCTATGCCAAATGCTTCAAGATACTGATTATTTTCACTTTTTTCTGTTTCACTCCCAGGCCTTATATCCGGTGCATCTTTTTTTTGTTTTAAACAATTTTGTGTCTTGTTTGCTTTATGCCATCATAGATTGCTTCTATGTGATTTTAATAATGGCTGTATGATACTCAGTTGAGTTGATAAATGTACCATAATTTCCTTAGCCATCCTTTTTCGATTTCATATTTGAGTTTTGTGAGTTTTATTCTTTTTAAGTTTATTTATTTTTTTGAGAGAGAGGATGCAGGCATGTGTGCGTGAGCTAGGGAGAGGCAGAGAGAGAGAGGTAGAGAAAAATCCCAAGTAGGCTCCATGCTATCAGCACAGAGCCCCACACGGGGCTCGGTCCTACTAACCATGCGATCATGACCTGAGCCGAAATGAAGAGTTAGATGCCCAACCGACTGAACCACCCAGGCACCTCTAGTGTTGTGAATTTTAAATAATTCTATATTGAACATGTTCCTGTGTGTAGCCTTTTCCCCTTTTTTCAACAGCTTTGGTGAGATATAATTCCCATAGTAGGCAATTCACCCATTTGAAGCGTACAAGTCAGTGGTTTTTAGCATATTTGCAGAGTTGTGTAGCCGTCACCTCTATCAGTTGTGGAACAATTTTATCATCCCATACACATTAGCAGTCAATTCCCGTCTCAACCCTAGGCAACCACTAATCTACTTTCTGTCTCCATAGATTTGCCTCTTCTGGACATTTTGTATTCATGGACTCATACAACCTGTGGTCTTTTTTTCCCATTAAAAATGTAACATGGAGCACCTGGGTGGCTCAGTCATTTAAGCGTCTGGGTCTTGATTTTTGCCTCAAGTCATGATCTCATGGTTGTGAAATCGAGCCCACTTCAGGCTCTGCACTGGTGTGGTGCCTGCTTACGATTCTCTCTCTCTCCCCCCCTCTGCCCCACCCCTATGTGCATCGAGTACATTAAGTGCATTAAGTGTACATTAAGTGTACATTATCGTACAACCATTTCTACCATCCATTTCCAGAACTTTCTCATCTTCCCAAACTGAAACACTATATCCATTCAACACTAACTCCCCATTAACCTCCCTGCTGCTCCTGGCAGCCACCCTTCTGCTTTCTGAGTCTATGAATTTGACTATTCTAGATACCTCACGTAAGTGCAATCATACAGTATTTGTCCTTTTTTTTTTTTTTTTTAATGTTTATTTTTGAGAGAGAGAGAGCAGGAGAGGAGCAGAGAGAGGAGACAGAGGATCTGAAGCAGGCTCCACGGTATCAGCTTAGACCTCAATGTGGGGCTCGAACCCACAGACTATGAGAACATGACCTGAGCTGAAGTCAGACATGTAACCGACCGAGCCACAGTATTTGTCCTTTTATGTTTTGCTTCTTTCACTTGGCATAATGTTTTCTAAGTTCATCCATGTTGAAACACATGTCAGAATTTCGTTCCTTTGTATTGCCAAATACTATTCCATTGTATGGATATGCCATGTTTTGTTTATCTTTTTCTCAATAGACGTTCGGGCGGTTTCAACTTTTTGCCTGTTACATTAATGCTGTCATGAACATTCATGTACAGGTTTTTGTGTGGACATACGTTTTCATGTCTCTTGGGTGTGTATGCCTATGAGGACAATTGCTGGGGTGGGTGGCTTTTTTCTTTGAGATGTTTCTTTAAGTGGAGTCCTAAAGAGAGTATGAGGTCAAAGGATTAGAACCTTTTACAGCATACCCCTTGATAGCTATTGTCCAAGTTGTTTTTCCAAAGAGTTCTTAAATGTATGCTACCTTCAAGAACCTGATGTTCTGGTTTCACATCAACCTTCCTAGCAGTGCGTGTTATTCTTTTAACAGTGTGTTAATTTAAGAGTAAGAATTTAACTTTATTGTTTTACCGGGGCTGTTTTTTATTAGCCTCCCAAGACAAGGCCCCCAGATGGTAAGACTAGCTTATAGTTGAGCCTTACTCTGCTGGGTTGCCTTTGACTGCTCCCCACAAATGCCTTTGACTGCAGGGAGAGTGTTTCTCTTTACCTAGTTCTGAAGGACAGCGCTTTGCAGGAGTTAGTCAAAGCACTCTGGCTTTACTGAGCACAGCAGGAGTGAGCCCGGGGGAACTTTGGGGAGTCTTTCTCCCAGCTTGGGCTTGGAATTTTGTAATCGCTCTTTGAGGCAGAAAGGAGACCTTCCTTTTTAGTTTGGTTCAGGATGATGCCTGTGGTCTCTGGCTGGTCTAGTAGGCCGATTGGTGCCTGGCCAACAGAGTGCAGCCCTGTCACGGTCCCTCTAGGAGGGACTTAGGGTGGCCTCCTCAGCCTCTGCCTTGAAGACTGTTACCCCCGCCTCTGCCCTCTGCACGCGAATTCGGTCTTCCCCCAGGTCCAGGGCGCGGAAGGCGTGTGTTTAGAATTGTAGTTCATATTCCCCACACTCTCCCTGTGTGCTGGGTTCCCCATCTGGTGTTTTGTATCAGTCACTCTAATCTTCACGACCACTCCGCTGAGGCGTAGCAACTCTTTGGCCCCCTTTCATGGCAGACCGAACTGTAGTTCAGAGAGTTTAAGACCTGTGCCCAGGGTCCAATGACCCAGGACTGACGCCTACAACACCAAATTCACAGCCATGCCCTTGACCAAATGCCCTTCCTGTCTCCGCTTTTCCACGGAGCCGGTCTGGTAACCTGCCCCTGCTTCCTGCCGGCAGTCTCTGTGCTCCAGTACAGCCCCCACGCTGCTACCAGAGGGGTCTGTGTCAAACGCAAATATTCTTGTCACTCGGGTTGGAAAGGCCCGTCCGTTGCCTCCTGCGGAAAGCGTATACTCCTTACAGAAAATGAAAGCGCTCTCCCAGCTGGCCTCCTGTCCCTGCTTCCCTTCACCACAGCGCGACGACGTTTCCGTCCTCACATCTCTGCTCGCTGGTGCTGCGGGCGAGGACCCTTCCTCCTCCTCCAGATTCCTGCCGTTTTGTTTCACAGGCCCTCCCTCCCCTCTTTCCAGCGTGATTAACTATTCCCCCAGTCATCTGTTGCCCATCAGTCTTCCTATTTTCCTCCCTCCCGCACACTCCTGTTGGAACACTCCCCACATTCTGTACTGGCTGCTTATTTGCAAGTCTCCTGCCTGGTGACCTCCTTAAGGGCAGGGGCTCCGTCTTGCTTATTTTTCTGTCCCACTCCAGCACAGTGCCTGGCGGGGGGAGGCCTCTCAGTTAAAGTTTTTGAATTAAACTGAGAAGCCTTAGGGTGGCCTTGCATGTTCCCGCTCCCCGAGGGCTGGCATTCAGTCTCCTCGAGGACGTAGGCCTCCATAATCAGGAGTCGCTGAGCACGGGCAGCGCACAGGGAGTGAAATTTGCAGGCGCGCCCGTCTGCTCTCAGGGTGCACGGCCCCTTGAGAGGCACTCTGGGGAAGAAGGAATCAGCAGCATATGTGCTCTGCTTTAAGGCAGCTCTAACCTTAGCACCAGCTCCCCCGGGACCTTTTACCTTCCCCGTGGTCCACTGGCCCACCTGCCTGCCTGGCTGTTACCAGAGCAAACTGCTGGGCTGGCTGGGCTGGGCCCAGCCCACTACCACACCCTCCTCCTGGCCCGGGCCTGGCCCTGGCCCCTGCAGAGACCTCTCCTCCCCCCAGTTGCCCACTGCCACCCCAGCCCTCAATCCGTGTCTTCCCCCAGCTCCTCTCTCGCACACTCGTTTACTCCACACATAAAATATTCCAGTAAGTACAAAGAAGAGAGCACATCAAACCAGTGGCTCTGCTTCTAGAGAACACACCCCGAATGCATTTTAAAATCTGTGGATCCCTCTCAAGGGAATTCCAGTTAAAAAAGAACTTGGATCAGCAGCCCCGGGCCTGTGTGGCTAACAAGCTTCTATTTTCTCTGTTGTTTGGCTGGCCTGAAGGACTCCTTTGTTTGGGGAGTGGGAGCATGTGGTGTCCTAATTAGGCCAGGGCGTGGAATTGTGGCTCAGACAGAGCTGCCCTTTGGAATTGAGCTCTCCAGACAGGAGAAGAAGTTCGGGATGTTGTGGGTCTGTCCATCTTTAAAGAAAACAGATCAAAAAGAAGGGAAAACTAAACGCAGTGTGGTATTCTGGATTGGATTGTGGACAGAAAGGGGCATGAGTGGAGAACTGGAGAAATCCAAGTCTGGTCTGGAGTTTCGTTAATAGTACTGTGCCAGTGGTAATTTGTAGTTTTGATAAATGGACAGTGGTTATGTAAGAGGTTAATATTCGCAGAAACCAAGAGAAGGGCATATAGGGACTGTTTGTGTAATCTCTGCAACTTTTCAGGAAAGATAAGATTATTCCCATGTTAAAAGTTTATTTAAAAATTTAAAAAAGAAGGGAAAAAAACGGATCCAGCAGCTAATTGGACTTGACCTTTCTTTTATCAGCACTCTGTTTTACATTTCAGACCCCAGGAGTCTTTTAAGCCCTCATCTGTGTGGTCAGGAGGGTTCCTGCATCCAGGAACTCCTGAGGCCACAGGCTTTTCTTTGCCCCACCGTCCTCTGTTTGGGGATGAGTCCAAGTCCAAGGTGCGGTCTACCAGGAAGACCTGGGTCATGACAGAGCTGCTACCTGCCAGCTATGCACTGTTGGGACTAGTCACCAATCTGGGCTTGATGATACTCTTCACCTGTTAGAATGGGGCTACCCTGCCTGGAGGGGGAGGGGAGGGTTAAATAAGGTAACACAAGTGAAGAACCTGGCCCAAATAGAATGTTGTGCCTGGTAGACTTTGGATTTCTTTCTTTTTTCTTTTCTTTTCTTTCTTCCTTTTTTTTTTTTTGGTGATAGAAATGAGAGCTGGTTTCCTTGAAGACTTGAGAGCAGTATTTCAGTGCTAGCTTTGAGGGCAAGAAGCTGTCATTGGGAAGCTAGCAGCAACATTGTACCCCCCCATATCTCCCTCCCCATGCCCCATTTCTAGAAGTCCAGGAAATGTGATACCTGTTTTGAGTAACTCATGGGGAATCTTCTTATTGGATGGCCTCTCACACCTCTTGGAGTTTTAACATTTGGATTCCTCAGGAAATTGTGCCGTGGCTATTTCTTTACCTTGCTGATGGGCCATGCTGTTTGGGCGCTTCCTTCTGGAACAGGAGCCCCTTGTGGCTTCTGGGCATGGAGCTCTCCTGGCTCGGAAACTCAGGAAACAGGAAGGCTGGAGATAACTTGTATGATCCTAGGGCACTGAATCTGCTGGGCACAGCCTGTGGATAGCTATTTACCTGTAGGTGGCAGTGGTGACACAGGAATGCTGAAGGAAGGGGCACCCAGGGGAATGTTAGCAGAATCCCTTTCACAGAAGCTGCAGTAATAATGAAAGCTGGGGCGCCTGGGTGGCTCAGTCAGTTGAGTGTCTGACTTCGGCTCTGGTCATGATCTCGCGGTTCATGAGTTTGAGCCCCACATCAGGCACACTGCTATCAGTTCAGAGCCCGCTTCACATCCTCTGTCTCCCTCTCTCTCTGCCCCTCCCTGTGCTCGCTCTCTCTCTTTTTCTGTCTCTCAAAAATAAACAAACATTTAAAAAAATAATAAAAGCAATAGCCATTATCACGGCTTGTGGAGGAATGAAAGTCTGTATCCTAGGCTCTGTCCGGTGCTTTGTATGTGTTGTTTAGTCTCACAACAACTGTTGTGAGAAGTGCTGTTAATGGTATAGCACTTTATCGATGACAGAAAGGCTTGGACAGGTCAAATTACTGCCCTGGGGTCACACAGTAAACGGCAGAACTAGGATTCACCAAAGTCTGAGTTCAAGCCCCCTGTTCACTCTCCACTCTCCACTATGAAGGCCCATTTCTCCTGATTCAGAGTCCAAAGGGAGAACACAGAAACAGCTGGGAACCTAGTTCCACTTTTGCCAGACTGCCCAGGGCCTATCACCCAGGGGCCTTGGAAGGGTTTACAGTGATCATCTGACTTCTAAAAGGCCCTCATCAGCATAAGGTTGGGCCTTCCTGAGGAACTGAAGATGCCCTGCCTTCATGCAGCTTCAGGTTTTAGATATGGAGCCAAGAATATATTTATGGCTCATCAAGCCAGTGAGATTGGAAGAAACTCAGAATGCTAGCATTAGAATGGTTTTGAAAGCTCATCCTTGCATAGACTATGCCTTCAAGTGCTGGGAAGCTCCTCTCAGGGCATCACGTGGGGATGGTATGAAAGGAGGGCCTGGAAAGGTTATGGGATTGGAGCGACTTAGCTGGTGCGAAGGCTTTACAACCAGGGAAGTCTAAGGTGATTTCTTCAGGGCTGGAGGCAGAGATACAAGGCCCCTTGGATTGCAGAGTCCTCTGGATTCTGGTGTACTTCTTGCTTTTACACCCTCCCCGGCCCCGCCCAGCAGATAACCTACTTTCCCGTGCAGTGAGTACTCAGATGGGTCTTCTCTTCAGCTTTGTTTGTTCTTACAGCATATGATCAGGTTTTGTAAAAGTGTGTGTTAGCCCAAGAATGCCCATTTTCACCAGCTTCTCTTCACCAAGGTACTGGAAGTGCTAGCCAGAGCAGTTAGGGAGGAAAAAGAAATAAAAAGCTTCCAAATGAGAAAGGAAGTAAAATTATCTCTGTTTGCAGATGACATGACCTTGTATGTAGAAAAAAAACCCTAAAGACTTCATGGGGAAAAAAACACAACAAAAAACAACTAATAAACAGATTCAGCCAAATGGAAGGGTACAAAATCCACACTCAAGAACCAGCTGTTTCTATACAATGAACAATCTAAAAAGGAAATTCAGAAAATCCATTTATAATAACATCAACAAGAATAAAATCCTTAGGAATTATCAAAGAGGCAAAGTCTTGTACACAAAAGCCACAGAACATTGTTAAGAGAAATTAAAGAAAACATAAATACATGGAAAGACATCCCATATTCATGGATAGAAGACTTAATATTTTTAAGATGATAATTCTACCTAAAATGAGCTACAGATTCAATATGGCCCCAATCAAATTCCACCAACATTTTTTGCAGGAATAGAAAAATCCATCCTAAAATTCTTATGGAATCTCAAGGGATTCCAAATAATTAAAACAACCTTGAAAAGGAAAGGCATTTGGAGGACTCACACTTCCTGATTCCAAAACTCACTGTCATCAGAACAGTGAACAATGTGGTACTGGCATAAGGACAGACCTAGACCAATGGAATAGAATAGAGAGCCCAGAAATTAACCCTCTCACATGGTCAATTGATTTTTGACGAGGGTGCCAAGACCTTTCAGTAGAGAAAGGACAGTCTTTTCAACAGATGGTGCTGGGAAAACTGGATATCCACTGACACAAGACTGAAGTTGGACCTTTACCTTATTCCATAGGAAAATTCAAATATGTCACAAAGATATAAGCATAGAGGTAAAACTATAAAAGTCTTAGAAGAAAACACAGGGAAATAGCTTCATGACATTGGATTTAGCAGTGATTTCTTGGCTATCACACCAAAAGCATAGGCAACAAAAGAAAAAAGTAGGTGAATTGGACTTAATCAAAATTAGGAACTTTGGGGCATCAAAGGACATTTTCAAGAGAGTGAAAAGACAGCCTGTAATGCCTTGGTGGCTCTATTGGTTAATCCAGTTTTGGCTCAGGTCATGATCTCACAGTCCTTGAGTTCGAGCCCCGCATCAGGCTCTTGTGCTGACAGCTCAGAGCCTAGAGCCTGCTTCAGATTGTATCTCCCTCTCTGTTTGCCCCTCCCCAACTTGTGCTCTATTTCTCTCTCAAAAATAAATAAATGTTAAAAAAAAAAAAAAAGCAAAGAAAAGACAGCCTATAGAATGGAAGACAATATTTGAAAAATATACATCTGATAAAGGATTAATATCCAGAATATGTAAAGAGCTTATGCAACTCACCAAGATGACATGACCTTATGTGTAGAAAACCCTAAAGATTTCGTGAAGAAAGAAAGAAAAAAAAACTTTCAGAACCCATAAACAGATTTAGCAAAACTGCCTAACTCAAAAATTGGCTCAAATAGACATTCATCCATAGAAGGTATACAAATGGCCGATAAACATGTGAAAAGGTGCTTAACATCACTAAGTCACTAGAAAGTGCAAATCACAACCATGATGAGACATAAAATAACAGGTGTTGGCGAGGACGTGGAGAAGTTGGAACCCTTGTCCGTTGCTGGTGGGAATGTAAAATGATGCAGCCTCTGTGGAACACAATTTGGCAGTTCTTAAAACATTAAGCATAGAATTACCATATGATCCGTAATTCCACTTCCGGGTATATACCCCAAAGAATAGAAAGAAGGGACTCAAACAGCTGTCTGCACACCCATGTTCTTAGCAGCATTCACAGTAGCCAAAAGGTGGGAGCAACCCATGTGTCCATCCACAGGCGAAGAGATACCCAAAGTGGGGTATATTCATGCAACAGAATATTAGTCAGCCTTAAAAAGGAATGAAATTCTGATAACCTGCTACAATGCAGAATAGCCTTGAGAACATTATGCCAAGTGAAATAAGCCAGACACAAAAAGAGAAATAGTGGATGCTTCCACTTCTCCGAGGTTCCTGGAGTCCTCACATTCGCGGAGAGAGAAAGCAGAATGATGCTTGCCAGGGGCTGTGGGGAGGGGAGTGAGCAGACAGTGTTGAATGGAGACAGTTTCAGTTTGGGAAGATGAGGTTCTGTGGGTGGACGGTGGTGGTGATGGTTGCACAGCAGTGGGAAATGTACTTCGTGCCGCTGATCTGCACACTTTCAAAAGGCTAAAACGATGAATTTGATGTTCTGTGTATTTTACCACAATAAAAAGAAAACCCCACTATTACCAAAAAAGAAGAAAAAGGACACATCGGCCAACATACTGTCAGAATGGGGTGAGCGGCGAGGAGCGTGAGGGTCAGAGATCACGCCGGCCTGTTGGCTCACTTGTCAGGAAAGCTAACGCCCAGAGAAGAAACGGGAGTAAGTAGTCCCGGGAGCTCAGCATCCACAGAGGCAGGATCCACAGAGCCAGGATCACTTGACTCCTTGTCCTCCTGTGGGCCAGGAGCTTCGTGAGGGCGGACTCTAGGCTGTGTTGCCTTCCTCTGTGTCCCCAGTGTCCAGCATTGGTAGCTGTATAGTACATTTGTGGCGGCTGGATGACTCTGTTGGCTCTCCTTCCCCTGAGTTAGTGTTCTCAGCCCTGGCTGTATGATGAGCCACCCGGAAGGGGGGGGGGGGGGAGCTGTTAAAACATGTCAGTACCTGGCTTTGTGCCCGAAAGGTTCGGATCTGAAGGTGTGGACTGGGACCACGACAGGAATATTTGTAAAAAGCTTCTGGGTAATTCTAACCTGCAGCCAAGTTTGGGAAGCACGGTCCTACCTCCTGCCCTCCTTGGAGCTCTCTCGCTGGGGTGTGTGAGAGAGAGGCGTGGTCGCTTCCTCCAGGCCGTCACACGGTCACTGGCTGGTTCTTTCTGGTTTATCTTGTCAATGTTTGTGTTCTGCTTAAAGAAGCTGCTGTTGTCTGTCACAGTGTGTGCGCAGGGTGCCATTAATTTCCTCCCGGCTCCTTGGCACCAGGGCACAGGTATCAAAGCCACCCAGAGGGCTGTGGTTGTCCTCTTACAGCTCAGACTGGACTGTACCTTAACCGACTGCCTGTCTGACTCTCCAGAGGCCTCTCCCATTATACTGACCTCTGATGGTAGGGTCTTCGTCATCTGCAAGTGCAGTGCATGGCATCACTCGGGCTCTGCCAATCTGGAGCGAAGGGCACGGGCACCGTGGGGCTTTATTTTGCCTTAAAGTTACAGAGAAAGCTGCCTCACAATAGTCTACAGGCTGACCAGACATACTTTGTATACCTTCTTCTTGTCCTGTTACCTTCCTTTAGAGGGGTACGAGAGGAGCAGGGACAGCTGTCATAGAAAAGGACATCCTATAAAATAGGGATGAGTATTTGGAATTCATTCTCTTGTCTCTCCGGTGGATGGGGAGCAGCTGCAATTAACATTCACAAAGCATGTTAGGAATTTGAAGCAATAGACAATAATGGCTCTGTGTAGAATGTCAGGATTGATTTTTCTTTCCACCCGACTGGTATATGCCAACCTGCCTCACTAGCATGTAGTAATCGAGAGGGTTCATCTCCTATTATTGGTGCATATTATCAGAGGAGCTTCCTGCCCACCCCAACCCCATTTTCTTCTTCCTCAATACCTGGCATGAAAGAACCCTGAATGATGTTCCTTTGTGCCAGTGCCTCTGGGCTGCGACCCACACTCTTGATTGTTGGGGAGGTAGATAATTTGGCTATTTTTTCTCCATTCTCACCAAAAGGATGTTGCTGAATGCAAAATGCTAAAGCCAGCCCTCTTTTGCCTTCTGGTGCTAGCTGCTCTGAAGTCACTATATTTAACATCAAAGTGTAGACAGCAGCAGCCAAGAAACCAAGCCACTGGATTGTGAGGCTCCTCCCAGCAGGACCGCCTGGGATTTCAGACTGTGGGGGTGGGGGTGGGGGGACAGAAATACCAAGCCTGAGAGAAAACGATTATTGCCGTCAGGGTCTAGGCTTCAGGGCATCCTGGCTCCCAGCTTCCACCTGGCTGGAGGCAGCCTTTTGTGAATGGAGAAAATGCCTTGTCAATAGCTTTAGGATAATATACTGTCTTGCACTGAAGGTTTAATGGGAGCTGTGTTTGCTTCTGCCCAGCTCTGCCCATCCCAGCCCGGCCCTGGCCTTCCCAGCTCTGCCCTGGCCTTCACAGCCCGGCTCTGGCCTTCCCAGCCCTGCCCTGGCCTTCCCAGCCCTGCCCTGCCCTGCCCAGTCCTGCCCTACCCTGCCCAGCTCTGCCCTGCCCGATCCAGTCCTGCCCAGTCCTGTTCAGCCCTGTGCAGCCCTGCTCAACCCTGCCTTGCCCTGCCCTGCTCTGCCCTGCCGAGCCCAGCCCTGGTCTGCCCTGCCGAGCCCAGCCCAGCCCAGCCCAGCCCTGCTCAGCCCTGCCTTGCCCAGCCCAGCCCAGCCCTGCTCTGCCCTGCCCAGCCCTGCCCTGCCCAGCCCTGCCCTGCCCTGCTTTGCTCATCCCAGCCCTGCCCTTCCTGCTGAGCCTTGCCCTGCCTAGACGTGCCCTACCTAGCCCTGCTCTGCCCTGCCCAGCCCCAGCGCAGCCCTGCCCTGCCTGGTCTTGCCCAGTTCAGCCCCTGGCCATTAGCATATCACCAGAGAACTCTGAAAGGTCAGCTTTTGCAGCCAGGGTCACTGGTGTTTTGATCTTTATCCGTCCCCAGGGCTGGCTGATGGGAATGACTTGCCCCATCGCTCCCTGGAGCGTTGTGTTTCTGCTGTTGCACCAGGATTTATCTTAGGTTTTGACGATTTACGTGACAAAAGAAATGAGATTGAATTTTGCTTCCTCTGGCCCGGGGACAGGACTGAGTGAGGGAGCACGCTTCGAGTGGCTGCAGTTCCAGGGGCAATCAGATACAACTTTGTTCCCATTGCTGGGAATTCTTTTATGAGCAGAGAAAAATAAGAACTGATTTGAGCTCCTTTGTCAGCCCTACTTCCCTCATCTGTTTCAGCAGAGCCAAATACCCACAGTTGTATTTATGTGGCATTTCCAGCAAAATGAAAAGAAAGCAGCATTCTTTTTGGGTTGGTTCTTTATAATCAAAACGAGTATATATCTTTTAGCTTGGAAACTCAGAATCCCAGTAATTGAATAGAATGCGCTACCCGGAGGATAAGTTATCATGCCTTTGAACCCCTTCCCGGTATTATTAGAGGAAGGGAGCGGGTGAATATAAGGTTAATGGATTCTGCTGCTAAACCGAACTTGGAAATGAGGTTTCATTGATTTAATATTTCCTCTATTAAGCCTCCCAAGACAGTGTCCCTATGGCCCTACCAAAGTGCAGTCACAGACTTTCTTCCTCATGAGCGTCTGTGCCGCAGCCGGTGCTGTGACAAGGGACGGATGACCGGCTCGGAGTGGCCGTTTGGCCAGCTGGCCTCTCTCCCCTGGCTGGCTGAGAAGGGTTGAAAGCCCGGGCCTGCGGGCAGAGTGGCTTTTTTGGGATTGGTCTCCTCTTGAGCATGTGCTCTGAACTCATGGCCACAGACGCTCCCCTGTTGTGTGAGACCTTGGGGGGAGTCACATCGTCTGGGAGTGGACACCTTGAAGGGGAGGGCCGTTCAGAGACAGCTGAGCGTGGCAGGGAGAGCAGAGGGCCAGAGGCACGAATCATTTCACTCACACAGTTACCGGCTCCAGGACCTGGCTGTGGCCTTCCACCTCCGGCTGATGCCCAGTGCCAAGGGGACACGCTGCTGGGTGATGCTGCCTCATGCCTGTCCCCTCTGCCTTCCTGTAGCCTCTGTACTTAGTCTTTTTCTCTAGGCTAAGCTGACCGGTGCTTCGGGCCATTCTTCTTGGGGGCCTGCCCCTACCCTTCCCACCGTGGCTGTTGTCTGTCCCCACCCTCACCCTCCAGGTAGCTCTCCTGCTGTGGCTGCTCTTTTCCACATGCAGGCGGTGGACAGGGCAGGGGAGCAGCGTCTCGGGGACCTGTCTGCCTCCAGTGAGTCTCCGACACGGGTTCTCATCCCTGCCTCTCCCTCTCCACACACACTTTTTTTCTTATGGGCACACACCAGATACTCCCTCTGTCCCTGCCAGCCTGGCACCATCGTGGACTTTGGTTAAGGGTTCCTCAGATCTCGGAGACTTCCCAGCACCCTGCCCAGTCCGCTGCAGGCCCAGCATTTGCCTGAGACACAGAGCCGCCTCATTTATGGGCGCCCTTGCTTGTTTCAACGGGTCTTTGGGTGTTAATGTTGATGAATAAAGAGGGTGGAAAAGTTGGGGATGTGTCATTTTTGGCAAAAATTAAAACAATGGGGCATTTACATGCAGACTGAAGCTGTTGCACAAATGTCTTGAGCAGTAGCTATATTTTTGGAGTATATTGTCACTGCTTATAAGTACAACCTTTGTTTGGATGTGTGAGTTCTAGTATGTTATGTAAAAACAAGTGTCACTTCCCCAGAGCTGCATCCAGTAAAACAAGGACAATTTCAGCATGTACAGAGGTCGTTTGTTTTCTTATCTGTCAGTGGAAGTGTGGGTTGTATGAAGAAAATGGTGGTGATGTTATCCCTCTCATGAACTGTACAGGTAGGATGGGGCACGTTTAGAATTTGTCTAAGCTACGACCCCAGATCCAAAGTCCAGCTTTCCTAGGGGCACCTGGGTGGCTCAGTAGGTTGAGCGCTGGACTCGTGGTTTCTGCTCAGGTCACAATCTTGTGGTTTCATGGATTCGAGCTCCGCGTCGGGCTCTGCACTGGCAGCGCAGAGCCTACTTGGGATATTCTCTCTCTCTCTCTCTCTCTCTCTCTCTCTCTCTCTCTCCCCGCCCCTCCCCCATTTCTGCTGTCTCTGTCTCTCTCAAAATAAATAAACTTAAAAAAAAAAAAAGTCCAGCTTTACTAGCAGGTGGGGCAGGATCATGCAATTTTGTAGGCTTTGGAGACAAGCAACCTGAGATTGGATGCCAGTACCCCCGGTCCCAATGATGAGATCTCAGACAAGTACCCAGCCTTTCTGAGCCTGTTTCCTTCCTTTTCAACGCGGGAGGGAATAATACCTACCTTACGGGGGTTGTGAGTGTTTTCATTTAATTTTTGAAACTTAATTGTGTCGAAATACACGTAACGTGAAGATTACCATCTTAACCATTTTTTCAAGTGTTCCGTGCATTCACATTGTCACGCAGCCAATCTCCAGAACTTTCCATCTTGCAACACTCAGGGCCAGATCTCTCTCTGGATGCTCCCTTGTGAAAATAGCACCCTTAGAACTGCTCTGTCGGCCCAGCCCATGTGCTTGGGAGGGGGATGTGGTGGTTCTGGCCCCTTCGTGTTTCCTGCCAGGGCCCCCTGATTCTGGGAAAAATGTAAATCCATTTTCTCTCTGACTTTACAGAAAAGGCAACAGATGGCTCCCTGCAAAGCGAAGACTGGACGTTGAACATGGAGATCTGCGACATTATCAATGAGACGGAGGAAGGGTATGTGTCCCTCCCCCACCCCCACCTCATGTGAAACCTGTCCTGGGGGGTCACTCAAAGCCTGTCAGGGCTTAAGGGCGGCAGTGTTGTACTTTTTGTTTTGCTTTTCATCTGTTTGCTTTGGCATTTAATAAACTGACACTGTCTCTTTCCTCCTGCCTCCACCAGCCCACCCCCCATCAGCAGCGCTTGCCTTAGAGCAGTGACGACCTCTTTTAATAACCTGCTTTGACTCACAAGTGAAACTGAAGTTGCTTGGGTACTTGGTCCCCCGTGGTTGTCACCTCCTCCGGTCCCTCCTCCCTGGCTCTGCCTCCCCTTCCCCCCACAGTGAGGCTGTCCCTGCCCTGCTTTGCCGGGCTGGACCCGCAAGAGGGAGAGGGCCCACAGTGTCCACAGAGGGAGGCTGGGAGTGGAAGTCCGCGTGAGGCACAGAGTGTCTCTTGCCCCACAGGCCACCCCCTCACATTCCTGTGCTGCCAGGTCGGTCCTTCTGGCTGTTTATGTCCTCTTCTAGCTGCATTCCAGCTGCATTCTGTTTACGCTTCTTCCCGATTTGTCTGTGTTTGGCCCTCTGTCCACACCTTAAAAGATGGTATTTGCCATAGCCACGCCCTCTCCAGCCCTCCCTAGAGTGATGAGGAGGACAGTCCGGACTCCGGCTTACATCTTGGCTCTGGCCCTTGCAGCCTTGCCCTGTGTAAACCGGGGCTGAACAGATAACTTACTGAGTGACAGCCTCGTGCTGGGCCCCAGGGTGAGTGCCCAGGGCACAGCAGGGAGCAGGACAGGCGCCCTTGAAGCCATTACGTGTTCACATTACATGGTCAGTTGGTGACAAGATTGGAGAGAAACGAAGCCAGGAGTTAGCCATTTTAAGTGGAAAAATCAAGGAGAGCCTCACTTGAGAAGGTGACATTGAAGAAAGACTTGAAGGAGATGAGGGGGTGAGGCGTGAGGATGACACCAGGGAAGAACCTTCCAGATGGAGGGGACAGCAAGCATGGCAGTCCCAGGACAAAGGGCAGGTAGTAATGTTGGAGGAATCACAAGAGGTCCCTGGGGCCAGAGCGGAGAGAGCGAGGAGGGGTGAGGTCAGACTTGTCCCCATCCAAATAGTGCGGGCACCACGGGGCTCTGGCCTTGACGTGGAGGGAGGGGATTTGAGCAGAGAGGGGCATGGTCTAATGTTCATTTTAAGGAGATCACTCTGGCTACCATGTTCAGAATGGTCTGGTCGAGCGTGGGAAGGACAGAGGGCAGAAAACGGGAAGCCAGTTAGAATAATACAATAACCCTGGTGTGGGGTGATGGTGACTTTGATCCAGAAGACCTTAGAGGAGGGAGAGAGAAATGGTCAGATTCAGAACATATTTAGAAGGTGGAGCCAGTGGAGTTTGTGAGGTGGATGGGGGCATGAGAGAAGAGCCAAGAAAACTCCACTGTTTTGGTTTTTATTAATGTTTTATTTATTTTTGAGAGACAGAGAGAGAGAGAGCGACAGAGGATCCTAAGCGGGCTCCACGCTGACCGCGGGGAGTCCGATGCAGTGCAGGGCTCAAACTCATGAACCATGAGATCGCGACCTGAGCCAGAGTCGGATGCTTAACTGACTAATTCACCCAGGCGCCCCCTCTCCAGTGTTTGGAACTGAGCTGCCATAAGGAGGGAGCAGGCAGAGGGGCAGAGATCAGAAGGTCGGCTAAAATCCCGCAGATCTGAGCTGCCCGCTGGGTGCGGTGCTGCTGGGTCCTTGGCACAGAGGGGTATGGAGCTGGGGGCAGCGGCCTGCGCTGGAGGTGTGAGTTCGGTGCTGGGGTCTTCCGTGAACGATGGCATATTGCTGTTCCTAAGTGGCGGTGGTCAGTTTGGTGCCTGGCACACAGCCGAGTCACGGAGAGTTGTTGGGGACTGTGCATTTCTGATACTGGAGCTACTGCGCTCCTTTCTTCCTCTTGTCTCCCACTCACGGCCTCCTTTGTCCGGTTGTCCGGCCACATTCGTTGACCCCACAGGGGGAGGTACAGCCATTGCCAGGATGTCGAGATGAGTGTCCCACAGCTGCTCTGGAGGGGCTCACCCGGTGGGGCCGGGCGGGCTGTGACCGAGGTGTGTGCCCTTTGCAGCAGACACAGAGGGGCAGGCTCCGGGCTGGACCTCAGCGGGGCAGGGAAAGCAGTGTGGCGTGTAGATCAGAGTGGCATGAAAGGGCAGTGTGCTGGGGACACGAGCAATCTGGACGAGCAGGGAAATAGTGGGGAGGGGGTGCCCCTTGGGGAGGGAGGGCTTGGCATGGCGCTTCAGGTCGGCCAGGTTGTAAAGAGCCGTATTCCTGTGTCATCCCTAGAGTCAGGCTGTAGCCTCCAGGTGCTCTACCTTTTCCCCTTTCCCTCTCGTCCCCTGACTGTCTTTTAGAAGACAAGCCTTTGCTCACAGTAAAAGTCCTTAGTGGACTGAACTCTGCGTGATAACCCGGTCCCTCTGCCACTCCGTTTGGGGCCCTCTCCCCTTGTCCTCATCCTTTAACCCCACTGATCTTTTCAATTCCTTGAACTTCCCACTTGCAGTTCTGCACAAATGTGGGCATATATGAATATCTGTTAGAGTGGAGCTTCCTCCTTCCCAGGTCTAAGAGGTGGATCACCTTCCGTTCCCAGCCCCTGAGTCCCCTTCTCCCACAGTGGCCCACGCTCCTGTTCCTGAAGTTTTGAGTGAGAGCCCTGGGCCTCATGGACGCCTGGGGATTTTCTGTCTTAGCCTCTGCCATGAGGGGGGGGAGTGTCAGATCGCTTCTGAATTGGGAGAAAAACTCTAAAAGGTCAGCTAATGGTCGGGCACCCCTTCAGCTCCTCCCTGCTTCAGGGCTTTGGTCCTGGTGTTCCTCTCCCTTTCATTGATTAGTTCTGGCACTCACTGGATCTCAGTTTGAATCTCATTTCCTTGACACCCCTCTCCTGATTTGGACCAGTGCCCTGTCTGTGATTTCACGGCACTGTGTATTATACTGCACCCCTCACCACTGAAACTTACATATTTGCCCGATGCTTGTTAGAGTGGCTGTCCCCCCGCGGACCCCCCTCGACTGTGCGCTCCATGAGGGCAGGATTCTGTTTCACTGACCAGTTTATCCCAACGCTAGCACAGTATACATACACATAATTGACTCTTGACAAGCACTAGTTAAGGAAGCGAGTAAATGGATGGAGTCCCTAAGGGACTTGGTCTGATGAGGAATACAGAACATAATCCTAACACGGCGAGACCAGGGAAGCTGCATATGACTGAGAGACACTAGAGCTGTGGCAGCTGGCTGGCCCTGGGGCTGTCAGCACAAAGTTCTTGGAGGAGGTGACACCCAAGTGGAGTCTTACAGCAGATGAGGGCACCAGCCAGGTGAGGTGGGGGGATGGTGGGGGGTGGGGCAGGGAGGTGGCCGCCCGGGCTGGTGGACAGTGTGTGCAGCATGCCCGTAGGAAGGGGAGTGTAGCGGGAGCCTGGAGCCACCTGCCTAGGCTGGAATTCTAGGTCCTCCACTCCCTTGCTGTGCACCCCTGTGTCTCACTGTCCTCATTTATAAAATGGGAGTGCCAGCATTGCCTATCCCATGGGGTGGTTACAAGGATGAAAGGAGTAAATATTTGTGAAGTGTTTGGCCGTATATGTGTCCATATCCTGCTCTACATAGGAGTTTGCTCTTCATACACGTTAAAGACTCGCATTGGCGTGACTTCTTCACTTTTCATTTGTGGTGTTATCTGGCCGGTCCTTGGTAGTGACCTCCGTGGGTTTGCTGCCCTTACCCTGCCTGCCATTCTCTGAACACTTGCTGTGTATATGCCAGGCCCCCATGCCAAGCCCTGGATCGCACCGCTCGTGCACTCAGTCCCGCAACAACCCCAGAAGGTAGGGACAGCCTGTTTTAATGTGGAGGAAACTGAGGTCCAGAGTGGTTTGCTCACTTGCCAAAGGTCCCACAGCACAGCTAAAAGGGACAGAGGCCGGACGGAAGTGCAGTCTGCCCCGGCTCCAGCCACCAAAGTTCTGCCTGCACATATTTATTCAAAGCCACACCTCTGGCAGGTGGCGGTCCTGGTGTGTGCAGAGTCGGTCACCGGCCCCACAGGCCCCTCCTTGGGCTTTCCCTAATGTCCAAGGCTGAGATCCCCTCCATCCCCAGGCCTTGTGTGGCAGTCCCCCATACCCTGAATCATCCATCGGCCATTAACCAGGAGCGCCTGACTGAATAATCTACCTGGGAATGTTTTAGACCCAGTTTACCAGGCCTCGCCCAGACCTTCCTAGTTAGGGCCCAGGTGTGTGGGTTTGAATCCCCAGGTGATTCTGATGTGCGGCTCTGAGGAGGAGCCGCTGACCTGGGTCATTTTCATGACCACCTCTAGACCTTCCCTTGCTGATGGCATCTTTGTGCGCCAGCCTCTTAAGCTGGAGGGTGTGCGCAGGAATAACCACCTCCATGACTGCAGTAGACCACGATGGCAGCAGAAAGGCGGGGGTGGGGGGTGGGGGGGGTGGGTAGGGCTGGAGGATGGGAGGGAGAGGAAGAGTCTGCCGTGGTGGAGGTGGGGTAGTCATGTCCTCCTGGGAGGGAATAAGGAGCATGCGGCTCAGAAGCAGCAGTTCTGGAGCCAAAGGCCAAGATGGGTTCAGGTATGACTAGAAAGAAGGGTTCTTATGAGTCTGGGGTGGAGGAGACCTTACGGGAGGCTGAAGATGGCCCAGAGGCCGGATCCTGAGGCCCTGGGTGCTGCCCTGAGGGGCCCACCTTTCTGCTGAAGGCTGCCAGGGCGGTGGGGCATCTCACGGGGCCCTCCCCCCCCCTCCTGCTCCTTTTCCCTGCTCCATCTTGGCTCTTGACTCTTCCTTCTCTCCTTTTTCCCTGTTTCCAGCTCCTTGCTGTCTAATCTGCCGCTGCTGCTTGAAACTTTGCAATTCCTCTGACATGACTTTGATCCTCCTCTCTGAAGCTTCTCCCCCGGGGAGAGAGATAAATACTTGCTTTTGTGCTCACCCAGTCACTCTGAGGCAGTACTTCCCGCCGCTGAATTTCCATTTTAACTCTAACCCAGGAGCCTGCTGACTCTCTGATTTCCCACCACCACCATCACCCCCACACTGGGAGAGCTCTGTGCGTGCCATGCTCTGTGAGCTAGAAGTGATCGCAGCCCTTGGAGGCTGTGCCCATTTTTCTGCTCCGTGGAAGTTCAAGAGGAGAGGGACGAAGCTGGATGGAGAGGGACGGCAGCCGGGGGTCAGGGCTGACCGTGGCTTGGCAGAGCCTTTGAGAAAGAGGAAATAAATCCATGCTCCTGGCCAGCAGCCGCTGACCTTCACCAGCTCAAGTCCACAAACAGTCCTCAAAGCCAGGAGCTTGTCAAGCCCCGTACTTGCAGAAATCAGCATCCCTATTTGGAAACTGCAGCCGTACTGCAGACACACTTGGCAGGGACCCCTTCCCCAGAGAGCTCGTCCCATCAGCCTTTGGGCTCAGGAGCCAAGAATTCCTGCAGGCAGCCACGTTTCAAGTTGGGAATGGGAAATAGGTGACTCAGTGTTTTAAAATTTCTTCTAGAAGCCTTGTCTTGCTCCTGTGTATTTCTGTCTAAATTGGGCTGATTAGCAGAGTTCCCACCCTCCCTTCCCCCAGCTTCCTCACACATATTGGAAAGGACTTTTTCATTTGGTGAAGAAATCATAAACACTTCTGAGCTGCAGGAATAGGAGGTCCCTGACTGACAGACCTTCAGTTTTTCAAGAGACCCAGATGTACTGACACGCTGGTCAGGGGAGGGCTGGAGCCCACTTATGATAGCAAAGGGCCGGCCTGCAGCTGGCCCGGGGGCTCCCCGGAGCTCGGGTGCTGGGTGTCAGAGGGCAAGGCCTTCATGCCAGAGGTGACCCTGAGGTCCCACAGCTTTGCTGGACCCTGGTTTAGAATAAAGTAAGCTTGTCAGACGCACGGGCTGCACCTACTAGGTGCTTCTAGAGGGCTGGCTGGGGACCCCAACTCCCGGCTCTAATCCATGATTTAAGAAAGAACGTGTTCCAGGTTCCAAACGATCAGCTTATGAACCTGCCTCTGGGAATCCACATCAGCTCCATTACCTAAAAGCACATAGTTCTGTGGGTTTTGAGGAGACTTAAGTTTTCTCAGGGCAAAAAGGAGCTCCATGGAATTGGGGAGGAGCAGAACAGCCAGGCCTCAGCAAGGACCTGGCCATTCTCTCTTCTGCTTCTGTGTCTGTTGTCTCTTTAGTGTACCCCCACGCCAGTGGGTTCATTGTTGCTCTGAATAAATAATACTTGAATTTGAGGCAAAATTCAAAAGGGCTGTAAAAAAGCAGTCCAGTGAAAAACCCACCCCCTCCTCTGTCGTCCAGTTCCCCTCTTCAGGGGCAGCCAAAGTTACCAGCTTCTTGGGTCTCCTTTCAGGGATTCTTTTCCTCTGCTGTCACGTGCATTATGTATGTATGTATGTATGTATGTATGTTGTCCTTTTATAAGCCAAAGAATAGCATACATTATACACTTTCTACAGATGACTGTACTCTCACATCTTTGAGTTCCCTCCATGTTGGTGCATAGAGTGTGTCTTTATTCTTTTTTTTTCACGTTTGTTTGTTTGTTTGTTTGTTTATTTGAGAGCATGAGCAGAGAGGGAGGGAGAGAGAATCCCAAGCAGGCTGTGTGCTGAGAGTGCAGAGGGCCTCGGGGCTCAGTTTCATGAACTGTGAGATCATGACCCGAGCCGAAATTAAGAGTCGGACACCTAACCAACTGAGCCACCCAGGTGCCCAGGAGTGTCTGTATTCTTGGCTGCAGCTATGTAGTGTTCCATTGTGTGTATAAACGTGATTTAAGTTAACCTGTTTCAGGGCGCCAAGGTGATCTCATGAGTTCGAGCACCACGTTTGGGTGTAGAGATTACTAAAGAAGAATAAGTCTTAAAATTTTTTTTTTTTTTTTTTTTTTTAAATTAACGTGTTTCAGGGGCACCTGGGTGGCTCAGTTGGTTAAGTGTCTTACTTCAGCTTGGGTCACGATCTCCTGGTTTGTGAGTTCGAGCCCTGCATCGGGCTCTGTGCTGGCAGCACGGAGCCTGCTTGAGATTTTGGTCTCTCTCCCTCTCTCTCTGCCCCTCCTCCGCTCGCCGCCTTCTCTCTCTGAAAGTAAATAAAGTTACAAAAATTAACCTGTTTCACATTGATGAAGATTTAGTTTGTTTCCAATCTTTTATGTTTATAAACATGGCTCCTATAACCTTGTGTATAACATACAACCTCGTATATATGCTAGTCCACACAGACGGGGGTGAATCTGTGGGTCAGTGCCCCAAGTGGACTCGTGAGGGTTTTAATATGTCCTTCTCTCCAGGCCAAAGGACGCCATTCGAGCCCTGAAGAAGCGGCTCAACGGGAACCGGAACTACAGAGAAGTCATGCTGGCGTTAACAGTGAGTGCTGCCCTCATGGGGCATGGGAGTGTGGGGGGAAGCATTTGGGGAAATCCACATTCCTGGCCTTGCCCCACCCACAGGGCCTTCCCACTGTCCACTCAGCACAGCCTCCGGTAGCCGTGGCCTGTGGACGGCTTGGTGCAAGTGCCACTGGAGAGCAGCAGAACCTTCCCGTAGTGACCTTGGGTTTTCCTGCCTTCCCCTGAAATGGGGGATGGGCTGCAGTCTGGTCCATACCAGCAGAAGATAAGGCATGGGCAGCACTGACTGCTACAAAATCCCAGAGCAGAGAAGCCGGAAAAAGGCCTGGGTCTGGCTGTCCTTGCTGCCACCAGTCTGCTGTGACACAGCGAGGCCAGCTGCCTCTCCAGGTGTCAAGGTTCCTGCTTCCAAACCTGCCGACTTCCACCCAGAACCTGCCTGGGACTGTGCTGAGCTTTTCAGGGGATAAAGCGATTGTTTACAGTAACCTTCCCAAACAGATTTCATCATTCCCTCGTGCAGATGAAGAAATGGAGACTCAGAGAGGTCCGGGGGTTCACCCAGACTTCGTGGCTAGTGAATGCCCGGCTGTAAATTATGGGGTAAAAACTGGTCATTGGTGCAGAGGTTCTGGAAAAAGTCAGCCTAGTGACTCAGGAAGGAACAGATCAGATTTTTGCCCTTTCTTAAAATGTTAGGAAATTCAAAGGGACAACTTCAGGTGTTATTTCTGTCCAGAAAGCTAACAGTTACTCAGATGTGGCAAAATCTGGGCCACAGTGAGTTCTCACAATGAAAACTGTTAACAGGTCAGCACGTGGGCTTTTCTGTAGGTTTGAATAGTTTGTTTATCCCAAACAGCTCTAACATGTTTCCTTTTAAAGCAGGAAAACTGTTTGGATTTTTCACCCAAGTGAAAACCCAAGACTTATTAGGAGAGAGTTCTCTGCCAGGGAATTGGGGTTTGAATAATAAAGAAGAAACAGACCAGCTGAGAAGTAGTGACTTGAAAGCTTTTGGTTTTTGCTTAGAATTTGATCCTTGGCATTCATGAAACCCAGGGTGATACCCAAAGTGAATTGTTTTCAGTAGCTAAAATCACCAGGGAATGAGTTCTAACATATCAGAACATTTTCCTGGTACCTGCCCCTTTACACACCCAACCTAATGGTAATCGTGTTGCTTGGATGGAAATCTTTCTAAAGGGGTCTCTGCCTTTACTTCCTTCTGGAAGACCATTGAATGGCATTGAACATTTCCTGATGGTCAGGTCTGTTGTTATTATTCTCCCAGTTTTAACGAGATTATTGACATGTAACATATGTAAGTTTAAGGTACACAGTGTGATGAATTGATACATGTGTATATTGCAAAATGATTACCACAATAAGGTTAGTAAACACCTCTGTCTACTCACGTAATTACCTTTGTTGGGGGAGGGGAATAGCATTTAAGATCCAATTTCTTTCTTTTTTTTTTTTTTTAAGTTTATTTTTGAGAGCAAGAGAGACAAAGAGCATGCACACGCGCTGGAGGGGGAGAGAGAGAGAATCCCACCCAGGCTCTGTGCTGTCTGCATGGAGCCGATGCAGGGCTCCATCCCACGAACTGTGAGATCATGACCTGAGCCAATATCAAGAGTTGGATGCTTAACTGACTGACACCCCTAAGACGCCCCTGGGATCTAATTTAACTGTCAAATATATACTGCAGTGTTGTTAATTATGGTCCCCATGCTCTCCATTAGATCCCTAGAACTTAATCATAGCTGGGAATTTGTACCCTTTGACCAATGTCTCCCCATATCCCGTGCTCCATAGCCACCATTCTACTCTGTGGCTGTGAGCTCAGCTTTCTTAGGTTCTGCATACAAGTGAGAAACACTAGGTATTTGTTTTTCTTTTTTTTTTAATTTTAGTTATTTTTGAGGGGGAGAGAGAGCATGAGCAGGGAAGGGCAGAGAGAGAGGGAGACTGAGAATCCCAAGCAGGCTCCACTCCGTGAGTGCAGAGCCTGATGTGGGGCTCAAAACTCACGAACCGTGCGATTATGACCTGAGCCAAAAATCAAGAGTCATACACTGAACAGACTGAGCCACCCGGGTACCCCTGTTTTTCTTTATTTAACTTACTTCATTTAGTATAATGGCCTCAAGCTCCATGTTGTTGCAAAAGGCAAGATTTCCTTCCTTTTTATGGCTGAATACTATTCCAGTGTGTGTCTGTACACATGGATAAAGAAATACGACATACACATATATCTCAACGTTTTGTCTATGCGTTCATCTGTCAGTGGGTACTTACGTTGTTTCCGTTTGTTGGCTATTGTGAATAATGCTGCCGTGAATATGGGGGTACAGATATCTCTTTGATACCCTGTTTTCATTTCTTTTAGATAGATACGCAGAAGTGGGATTGCTGGATTGCAGAAGTGGGATAGCTCTATTTTTAATTTTTTAAGAAACCTCCATACTGTTTTCCATAGTGGCTGCACCAGTTTACATTCCCAGCAGTGCCCATGGGTTCCTTTCTCTCTACATCCTCGTCAGTACTTGTCTCTTGTTTTTTTGATACTAGCCATTGTAACAAGTGTGAAGTGATCTTTTATTGTGGTTTGGATTTGCATTTCCCTGATGATAAGTGGTTGAGTACTTTTTCATGTGCCTGTTGGCCATGTGTGCATCTTCCTTGAAGACATGTCTATTTCAGGGTTTTTTTGCCCATTTTTTAAAAAGTTTATTTTGGGGCGCCTGGGTGGCTCAGTCGGTTAAACATCCGACTTCAGCTCAGGTCACGATCTCGCGGTCTGTGAGTTCAAGCCCCACATCGGGCTCTGGGCTGATGGCTCAGAGCCTGGAGCCTGCTTCGGATTCTGTGTCTCCCTCTCTGTCTGCCCCTCCCCCATTCATGCTCTGTCTCTCTCTGTCTCAAAAATAAATAAACGTTAAAAAAATTTAAAAAAAAAAGTTTATTTATTTTGTGGGTACCTGGGTGGCTCAGTTGGTTGAGTGTCTGCCTCGGTTTTGGCTCAGGTCATGATGTCACAGTTTGTGGGTTCGGGCCCCACATCACGCTCTGCACTGATGGCACAGAGCCTGCTTGGGATTCTGTCTCCCTCTGTTCTCTGCTTCTCTCTCTGTTAAAAATAAACAAATTTTTTAAGTTTATTTATTTATTTTTTTAGTAATCTCTACATCCATCCTGGGGCTTGAACTTACAACCCCTAGATAAAGAGTCACGTGTTCCAACTGAGCCAGCCAGGCCATCTTTGCCCATTTTTAATTGGATTGGTTTTGCTTATTTGTTTATTTGTTTGTGTATTTATTTATTTATTTGCTATTGAGTTGTTTAAGTTCCTTATGTATTTTTGATATTAATCACTTATCAGGTAGATAGTTTGCAAATATTGTTTCCCATTCTGTGGACTGCCTTTTTATTTTGCTGATCGTTTCTTCTGCTGTGCAAAAGCTTTTTAGTTTGACGTAGTCCCACTGGTTTATTTTTATTTTTGTTGCCATTGCTTTTGGTGTCATAGCCAAAAAAATCTTTGCCAAGACCAGGGAACTTTATTCCTGTGTTTTCTTTTGGTAGTTTTACGTTTCACATCTTAAGTTTAAGTCTTTAGTCCACTTCAAGTTAGTTTTTTGAGTGGTGTAAGATAGGAGTCCAGTTTCATTCTTCTGCATGTCATTATGCAGTTGTCCCAATACCGTCTATCAAAGAGACTGTCCTTTCCGCCATTGAGTCCTCTTGCCTCTCATCAAATATTATATGTATATGTGGGTTTATTTCTGGGCTCTCACTTCTGTGCCATTGTCTATGTTTATGCCAGTACCATACTGTTTTGGTTATTGTAGCTTTGTAATACAGTTTGAAATCAGGAAGTACGATGTCCCCAGCTTTATTCTTCTTTCTAGAGATTGCTTTGGCTATTCAGAGTCTTTAATGGTTCCATATGAATTTTAGGATTGTTTCTTCTACTTCTGCGAAATCTGTAGATGGCTTTGGGTAGTATGGACATTTTAATAATATTCTTCCAATCCATGAACACGGGACATCTTTCCATTTATTTGTGTCGTCTTTCCTTTCTCTCATCATTGTCTTATAGTTTTCAGGGTACAGATCTTTTACCTCCTTAGTTAAATTGATTCCTGAGTGTTTTGCTTTTTTCTTCGCTGGTTTGTTAATGATCGCTTAGAGGCACCTTTTGTTATTCTGTGGGCTTTGGCTGCTGGAAAACGGCTGCTGTGTGTTTCATGCCCTACAACCCACAGGGACACCGATTCACCAAAGGCACTTTTGACAGAGTCCCTAGAGTGGCCGAGTGGCCCTTGCCAGCCAGGGATGACCTCCTGCATTTCCTCCTGCTCTGCTAGGCTTCAGGGTTGCTTTGTAGCACATGCCATCTCTCTCCAGGGCATTTCCAAACCTGTGTGTGAGCCCGAAGGTCTGGCCTAGGCCACACTGGCTTTAAAGTCTGCTGTCCTGGAAGACGTAAGGGCGTGCTCCCTAAAGGGTGTGCCTGGGACAGGCGTCCTGGCCCACTGTTGCCCTGAGCATGGCAGGAGAGCCACAGCTGGCCTGCCATGCTGGCCTTCCTGCTCCTCTTTTCTCTTTTTCCACCACACCTGCTTTCATCCCAGCCTCCTCCCTTCCCTTCCCCACCTCTTCCTGACCAGATAAACCATTCTTCCTGCCACCTGCCTTGGCAGCAGCCTGATGCCTGCATAGGCCAAGTTAGGAGAGGGGATCCTAGAAAGAAGGGGAACTGTGAGTTCCTGGAGGGTAGGAAGAACCCCTCTGGTTCATCCCTGTAGCCCCCGTGGTCACTGTTAAGAGTGAGTGCTGGTTACCTTGAGATCGTCTGGAATTGAGCACGTACAGAGGCTAAGAAAGAGAATGCCCCCCCTCCCGTGGCTGCGGATGACCCAAGGATGCTAAGCTTTGAGGTCTTCCTTGGCAAGCCGAGCAGAACCCAGGGTCTCCCACAGTGCAGGCAGCAGTGGGGGAAAGGAACAGTTTTAACTGGCTCTGCGGCTGCCAGGCTCAGGGCACATGCCAGCCCTGGCCTCCTCAGTGAAGTTACTCCAGGCCTCAGCTTCCTCATCTCTAAAGTGGGATAACACCCACCTTACAGGGCTATTTCAAGGACCAGGTGAAAGAACAAGAAATCTAGTACCTGTCGCCTGTCATCTGAGGGACTCCCAGCTGATCTTAAAGGAGAGCCATGGGGGGAGGTTGGCCCTGTGGCCTCATTGTGGGTGAGGAGACAAGGGCTCCAGAGAAGCCTGACCCACTTAAAGAGAATCTAATTCTGTGAGCCTAAAATGAAATGCTGTAATGTGGGGGGCTCCCACACGGTGCCTGGCATGTAGTCTGTGCTCAGTTAATGTTAAGAGTGTGGGCCTTTCCTGACCGTCACACTTTGTCAAGGTGACGCCTCATCGCGTGAACCCAGCCCTGTGGAATGGCTGCCTAAGGTAGCCAGTGATCAGCTCACTGTGGGCAAATGAAGATAACTGAGGCAGCCAGAAATGTCCCCTGTTGTCCGTCACATCCCTGCTAGTTGACTGTGGCATTGGGGGGTACTGGTGTGGGAAGGGCTGGGTGATTGTATGGGTTGGTTTACAGAGAGCTGAGAAGTTCGGAAAGGTGTGTCGAAGGCTGGGGGACGCTCCAGTTGGTGCCTCTGAATTCCAGCCAGCCTCTCCCCTGTCGTGTGGGGACGGGAGAGCTTTTCCTGTTCCTCATGTGTGTACGACAGCCTTCGAAATGATGATCATATCACCATAGTCCTCCTTTACTGCCCTACTCCTGGGGCACTACTGCAGGGCACTGTGTTAGATACTTAAGACAGACTCCCTCATCCTTACTGCAGTCCTGCAAGGGGGCACTCAGCGTGCCCATATTACAGATGAGGAAGCTCAGCGCAGACAGACTCATTCTGGGCCATTAAGGGAGCAAGTGGCAGAGCTGAGATTCGAGCCCACAATGGCCATCTGGCCAGAACCCACATGCGCCGTGCGTTTCTTAATGCCTACGGCCTGTGTAATTCATTTTTTCCAGACCAGGGATGGGCGAACAGGGTTTGCAGTGAACATGGACCTTGAAGCTGATTGGCAGCTGAGGCCCACAAACCATTTATTCAGGGTACAAAATCCTTAGTCATTGCCAATTTTAGTTGCAGAGGCAGGGTCGTGTGGGGCGTGTGCACCCGTGTGTGTGTGTGTGTGTGTGTGTGTGTGTGTGTGCGCGCGTGCGCACGCTTCCTCGCATAAAAGGGCAAGTAATTCACAGGGTAATTTGGGCTGTCACAGCAGCCCTCTCTGTGACAGAGCCTATGTCCCATTGGCTAAGGTCTCACACCCAGAAGCCCGGAGAGAGGAGTTAAAATGCTAATTTTCAGGGACCACTCAGTCATTTCGATCTCATTAAAACACCAGCGTCCTTCTCATGCAAAACTGGTGCCTCAGTTCCCAACTAATTGCCTGATTCTTGTTCAGGGACAGGCAAGTTCAGACAGCAAGGGACAACTGAATTAGAGCATAGGGATGTGGAGCCATCCAGGTCTGACTCTGGAGGAGACGGTGGGAAGGACCATCCAGGAGAAGGAAGGGGGCACGGTGGGGGTGGAAACTCAGTGGCCTGGGCAGCTCCTCTGGGTCCCACGGTGGTGACCTCTCTTTCCTTTCCTACCTCCTCAGGTGCTGGAGACATGTGTGAAGAACTGTGGCCACCGCTTCCACATCCTTGTGGCCAACCGAGATTTCATCGACAGTGTCCTGGTCAAAATCATCTCTCCCAAGAACAACCCTCCCACCATTGTCCAGGACAAGGTGCTAGCTCTGATCCAGGTAGGGTCAGCTCCCCTTGTCGGGTTTGTTGGCACGGAGTAAGATGGGGCCCTTGACCAGTGGGTCTTCATGCTTTCCCATCATTTGGAGGAAAGAATGGAGGGAGGCCCTTTGGGTTTAAATATGTGTTGCAAAAAGCACCAGTTTTTTACATTCCTCCCGCCGGAATAAAAACCTGAGTGGTAGCTCACAAGCCAATTGACAGAGGTTTCACCAGTTTTCTGGGTGCCTGGATCTCTGTTACCCCCAAGGGCAGGTGGGAGACCTTGATAGGCCTCTGAGCCATCAGGGACATTGTGGGGTAGGAAGGGCCATGCTAGAGTCCTATGCAGGGGCTGGCGAGGCACAGGGTCAGAGCCAGCTCTGTGGCAGGTGGTGCCAGGTTGGGGGAGAGGGTGTTAAGGAGTGATTCACTAAGGAGATGACATTTCTCTTGGACCCTGAAGGATGTGAGGAACTTGGCGGAAAGGTCAGGGTGTGAGAAGTAAGTAGCACAGACAAAGAGAATAACATGTGCGTCAAAGACTGCAGTTGACACGTTTGGGATGTATTCGTTATTGATTGCTCTGTAGCAGATTATCCCAAAACTTAGGGGCTTAAAACAACAGATGTTTAGTACCTTGTTGTTTCTGTGGCTCAGGAATTCAGGAGCAGCCTAGATGAGCGATCCTGGCTCAGGAGCTCTCATGAGGTTGCGGTCAAGACGGTAGCCAGAATTGCCTCATCTGCAAGCTCGATGAGCTGGAGGAGCCACGTCCAAGGTGACTCACCACATAGCTGTTGGCAGGAGGCCTCCGTGCCTTGCTGACTGTTGGTAGGAGGCCTGAGTTTTTGCTTTGTGGACTCCTGAGTGTCCTCGTAACATGGCAGCGGGTTTTCCCTAGAGCAAGTGATCCAAGCTGTGGTGCCTCTTGGGACTGAGTCTCAGAAGTCACACACCGTCTTTTCTGTCATATTCTGTTTGTTAGAAGGGAGTCACCAGATCTGGCGTCAAGAGTATGGGAATGAAGCTGCATCTCTTAAGAGAGAGGATGTTTTAAAACCATCATGTGGAGCACAGAGTGTAATGAAGAGCGTCTGGGGCTGGGAGAGGAGGCCAGAGGGACGGTCAGGGTCTTGTGGGCCATACATGCTGACGTTTTATGCTTTGTCCTGTAGGCAGCGGGGAACCACTGCACATTTCTGAGCTAGGCGTATGCAGACAGATCTGGATTTAAAAACAGTTTTTTTTAACTTTTATTTATTTTTGAGAAGAGAGAGACAGAACATGAGCTGGGGAGGAGAGAGAAAGAGGGAAATGCAGAATCCGAAACAGGCTCCAGGCTCTGAACTGTCAGCCCAGAGCCCGACGCGGGGCTCGAACTCAAGGACCTCGAGATCGTGACCTGAGCTGAAGTCGGACGCTTAACCGGCTGAGCCACCCAGGCGCCCCTAGATCTGGATTCTAGACAGAGCACCCTGGTGGTAGGCTGGGAGACACATATGCCAACGAGCATCCAAGGTGGGGCGACTAGTGCTGTGGTAGAGGAAAGATAGGGGCCTGCAGGAGCCAAAAGGAGAGGGTGGGAGTGGGGCCAGGCAGAAGGCACTGTGATCAGGGGTGGGCACCGGGGCATTCGAGGTGGTGGGGGCACCTGAGGTTGGAGGGGAAAGTGGGGCCCCAGCCGACGGGTCTGCTGGCTCCGTCTGTTCTCTCCCGCGTCCTCTGCCTGAAAGCCCTCTTCATCATTGAGACAGCTCCCAGAGCCTTCCCACCACTAGGTTGACAGCACTTCCCCCTCTCCTGTCACCCTCTTTTATGGTCTTCTCTGCTTCTGTGCTCACTTTTCTATCCTCTGCCTCACTCTGAGTTTCCTGAGAGCCCAGGGACATTATATCCCCAGGGTCTAGAGCCGTTGACTGTGTAGAGTAGCTGTCTGATAAGTTGTTTTTCTTAATGAGTGGGTGAGTGTAGTTTGCTGAAGCTCTAAGGAAGGGGAGGAGTGTGGGTGACAGCAGGGCCCCTTCCCATGGTCCCTTAGGTTTCCCCTAGCTCTTCATTCTGCCCACCTGGCATATCTCCATGTCTCTCCCTCCCTCCCCCTCCCCACTCTTCCTCTCTCTCTCCCTCCACCTCTCTCCATCCCTTTCTCTCTGTCTCTCTCTCTCTCACGCACATACACACACACACACACGCACACGCAGGTGCAAGCCACCTTACCCTTTTCCCTCCCCACCCCCACCTCTGCCCTTGACTCCCTCATTCTGGACTTCCCCAGTACACTCCCCTGCCTCAAGACCCCCAGTATTTGATGGCAAGACAATAAATAGTGGCTTTTTCTCACCTAAGGGGGGCACCCCCGCCTGAACCCTCGGCAGGCCCACTGTGGCCATAGGCAAGGTCTTTCTGTACTCAGACGTGGAAGGGGTCCTTCCTGTGCTTGGCCATCTCCTGACAAGGGCAGCCGTGGCAAGGCTTGTGATCCGTGCCACTGGGACTGTGCGGGGACCTCTGGCTGAGGACACAGGGAGCTTTGTGCACTGACTGTGGCTGTGGTTGTTCCCAGGGGCAGCCCGACCTTCCCATCAAGGTCACCACCTCCTCTCCGCACTGCTTCTCCCAGCTGTGTGACCGCAGCAAGTGTTTTAACTTCTCTGGGCTTCTGCCTCCGTATGTGTACAATGGGGGCCTTGTGTTCCTGCCTAACCTACTCCTGGTCCCAGAGGTCACCCGGGGGCAGCATGGCGGCCGGCACCGTGTTCTGAGGGCTCCCCCTGCTGGCCTGGCAGCAGTGCATGTGCACCGCCTGCAGGGGCGGGAGCAGGAAGGGGCCCTGAGGGCCTCGCTCGCTTGCTCGCTCCTGTCCGGCCAGGATGCACTGGACAGTCTCCCTGGTCTGGGAGACCCTGGGAGCCCTGGGAAAACCCAACGGGCTTTGGATAAGGGTATAGTTCCCGGTGGGCTTGCTTACCTGCCTGGGGGGGAGGGTCCTTCTTCTCCAGGTTCTGGAGCTTCACGAAGAACTTTTATCTTTGGTCGTGGCCAACCAACAGAAACAGATAGCATTCAGAGCTGGCAGATGGCTTGGCTTCTATAATGCGGTGAACGAAAGTATAAACAGGATCTTCAGCCTTTTTTAAAATTGAATTATATGTACAGGAAATCACACGTTAAAAAAGCATGTACAACTTGACGAGCTTTTACGGACTGAACACACACGTAGAATCTGGCCTCTGTGTCATGAAGCAGAATGTGACCTGCCCCCAAAGAGCCCCGACTGCCTGGGGTGACCACCTCACAGCCTAGATGGGTTTTTCCTGTACTTTTTAATTAATTTATTTATTTTTAATGTTTATTTATTTTTGAGAGAGAGACAGAGCACGAGCAGGAGAGGGGCAGTGAGGGAGAGGGAGGCACAGAATGCAAAGCAGGCTCCAGGCTCCGAGCTGTCAGCACAGAGCCCGATGCGGGGCTCGAACTCCCGGGCTGTGAGATCATGACCTGAGCCAAAGTCAGAGGCTTAACCTACTGACTGAGCCACCCCGGCGCCCCAGGTTTTTTCCCATACTTGAACTTCATCCGCGTGGACTCTGCAGCAGCACTCAGTCAGTCTGTGTGTCTGAGGCCTTGTTTGCGGGCCTCACCTTGTCATTGGTGTGACCAGATAGGCCTCCCGTGCCCCCTGCTCATGTCGCTGCACCGGGTCCCTTTGGGGGAACGCGCCGCCATTTGTGTCTCCTTTCCACTGAACACTCGGTGTTTCCAGTTTGCGGCCTTTGGGAAAACCGCTGCTGTGAACAGCTAGCACATGTCGTTGGGTGAACGTACGTATTCGTTGTCATTAGGTACGTATTAAGGCACGTGGGTGAAGTTGCGTCTTTGTTGGCCAAGCACAGTCCCGTATTAGCAGTTTCACGTGGCTCAGCCTCATCCCTGGGAGTGGAATTGCTGGGTGGGGAACGGCCGCGCTCTGGTTGAGTGGTTACTCTGGCAGATCCCTGCTGCTCTTTCCCAGCAGCATGTGAGAGCTTTCATTGCGCCCCGTTTTCACCAGTGCGTCCTCATTCTGGCCCACCTGATGCATTGCATCTTGTCAACCTGTTCTCAACTCCCCCTTTTTTTTAATTAAAAAAATTCTTTTAATGTTACTTTACTTTTGAGAGAGACCGAGTATGAGCGGGGGAGGGGCAGAGAGAGAGAGGGAGACAGAGTCTGAAGCAGGCTCCAGACACGGAGCCCGACAAGAGGCTTGGGCTCACAAACCATGAGAATGAGATCATGACCTGAGCTGAAGTCGGACGACGCTTAACCGACTGAGCCACCCAGGCGCCCCTCAACTCCTTTGAGGAAGAAGATGATTTTATTTATACGTTTAAAAACTGCACCACCCCCGCCTCCCCGCCCAGAGAGTCCGATATTCCCCCCGGAGAGCATGTGCTAACTCCCACCATAACACAGAACAGGGCAGGGGGTGACAGATCCCTGGACCTTGTGCCAGCCCGTAAGTGGGCAGCAGGCCACAGTGGAAATGCAGTTAGACAGGAAAGAGGTTCAGTTAAATGTGTGCGTGCCACCTGGATGTTTCCTGGTGCTCTCCGGAGTCCAGCTGCCAGGAAGTGGCACCGGCCCAGTCCCAGCCCTGCCCTTGGGGAGCTATCGATCTTATGGAGAGACAGAAGCTTGCAGATGATAGAGGGCCAAGGGCCTCCCCAGGGAGCACTTGAGCTGGCTTGGGGATATTTGAGGGGCAGCCCTAAACTCTGAACGTATCGACACTTGAAAAGCTTTTTTTTTTTAATTTTTTAATTTTTTTTTTAATTTTTTTTTTCAACGTTTTTTATTTATTTTTGGACAGAGAGAGAGCATGAACGGGGGAGGGGCAGAGAGAGAGGGAGACACAGAGTCAGAAACAGGCTCCAGGCTCCGAGCCATCAGCCCAGAGCCTGACGCGGGGCTCGAACTCACGGACCGCGAGATCGTGACCTGGCTGAAGTCGGACGCTTAACCGACTGCACCACCCAGGCGCCCCATAATTTTTTAATTTTTTTATCTTTAGTTTCACTTTTTAAATTTACATCCAAATTAGTTAGCATATAGTGCAACAGTGATTTCAGGAGTAGATTCTTTAGTGCCCCTTACCCATTTAGCCCATCCCCCCTCCCACGACCCTTCCAGTAACTCTCTGTTTGTTCTCCATATTTAAGAGTCTCTTCTGTTTTGTCCCCCTCCCTGTTTTTGTATTATTTTTGCTTTCCTTCCCTTATGTTCATCTGTTTTGTGTCTTAAAGTCCTCATATGAGTGAAGTCATACGATATTTCTTTCTCTGACTAACTTCTTTTAGCATAATACCCTCTAGTTCCATCCACATAGTTGCAAATGGCAAGATTTCATTCTTTTTGGTTGTCAAGTAATACTCCAGCACTTGAAAAGCTTTTGAGGCCAAGGGGTTATAGAGACAAGTGCCCCGCCCCCCCCAACCTGGGCCAGGAAGCTTGGTTGGTGCTCCTGGTGGTTGCAAGACCTGTGGCTCTGACAACCAGGCATGGCCTGAGCCCACTGTCCCTTTGATTGCTTCCCGCCTCTGGTGGGAGCTTTTTCTTTTTTTCTCTTTTCTTTTCTTTTCTTTTTTCTCTTCTTTTCTCTCTTTTCTTTCTTTTTTCTTTTCTGTTTCAGTTTTATTTCATTATTTACTTATTTAAAACTTTTTTGAAGTTTATTCATTTTTGAGAGAGAGAGAGACAAGAGTATGAGTGGGGGAGGGGCAGAGACAGAGGGAGACACAGAACCCAAAGCAGACTCTAGGCTCTGAGCTGTCAGCACAGAGCCCGATGCGGGACTCGAACTCACGAACTGTGAGATCATGACCTGAGTCAAAGTCGGATGCTTAACCAACTAAGCCATCTAGGTGCCCCTTCTTTTTTTTTTAAGTTTACTTTTATTTATTTTGAGACAGAGATAGAGGGCAAGCGGAGGAGGGGTGGAGAGAAAGGAAGACAGAATCCCAAGCGGGCTCTGCGCTCTCAGCACAGAGCCTGATGCCCGGCTTGAACTCACAAACCATGACGTTATGGCCTGAGCCAAAATCACGAGTCGGACACTTACCGACTGAGCCACCCAGGCACCCCAAACCAGCTTTTCTAACAGTCTCCCTGTTCCTTAGAGAAATGGGTGCTTGTCCTTCCGTGTCCCCATGGCTTCCTGCCCACCATTTCTTCTGATTCCTTTCCTGGGATGCTGATCACAGGCATTGTTGGCCTGAGATTGGTCGCACAGATGCCATTCCCGGAGCCACATGTTTGCCATCAGCAGCCCTCTGCTGAGAACCCGTGGACACCCGTCCCTCGTCCCCACATCCCAGCCTCCTGTCATCGAGGCGTCTGTGTCCCTGGCTGCCCTCTAGCCATCCGTAGCCACCCCAGCTCCACTGAACCCCCCAAAAGAGACACCCCTCAGGCTGTGTACGCCAGGGGCCCCGCCCTTCAGAACGCCTGGGGAAGACTGCCCTCCGAGCCCAGTGCATGAACTGCCAGGCAGGGCAGCTGGAAGCGTTTACCCAGGGATTGACCCGTCTTGAGGGGAGCTGGTCTCTCTGCAGCAAGAGAGCAGGGAAGCCTGGTGAGCCGCTTTCTCGCTCCCAGCCTTTGAACTGCCTGCCACTTTTAGCACCCTCTCCATCCTGGTCCCTCGGCTGGCCTTTGGCTGCGAGCCTTTCTGTTTCTTCTTGGGGGGTCCCATTTGTTGAGAAGACGGGGATACTCGTGCTCTGTGCCACATCCCTCTGCCTTTCCCTTCGGTTGTTTTCAGGAACAGAAATGATACCATCCCAGTAGGGTAGCCTCCTGGTGACCATGCCTATCCTGCATGCCTCCCCCCCTTACCCCTTGCCCTGCCTCCCCACCCCCCTCCTCCTAGCAACAGAGTCTAAAAATACTCTCTTTCCACTGAAGGGGTTTTTTTTTTCCACCAAAGAAAGTGAGCTGACTGGGGAGGAGGAGGGGGCCGGAGCTGCTGGAGGTGTTGTGTTCTTGGAAGGTGTCAGAGACCCGGCGGCCGGACCTTTGGCCAGATTCTGGATGGACTGGCAGCTCTCTGGAGACCCTGTCACCGGGAGTAGGAGGTCTGATCTGGGGGCAGAAGCGAAGAACAGAACCCATCGTGTAAATGAGCAGTCGTTCATTGATCTGAAAGTTGATGACTTAAAACTGTGTTAAAATTTGAGGGATTTAGAAGCAAGTCGGGTACGGTTTGTGTTGGTATAAGGCCTCTGTCTGGGGTCTGGTGTACAATCCCAAGGAGCGAAGGAGAGAGAAGCATGAAATTCTCTTTTCTCTCCTTCCTAGACCTTCCCCTGGGTCTTTCGACCCCCTAACATTGTAGGCATAGGCCCGAAAAGGGAGAATTCCATAAAGAGCAGTGAGGTGGTCACTCTGTTGTTAGCCAGCCAGCCCCTGTGACAGGGACCCCTCAGAGTGCCAGCACTGCCGTGTCACTTTGCTTTTCTATAGGGCAGCCTGCCAGCACCACCCCTGTGGCTCCTTGGCTTTAGGTTGGGGACCCAGAGTAGACCAGACTTCCTGAGGTTTTCCACCTCTCCCCTAGAGCAGAGTCTGAAATCTCAGCTGGGTCAATCGTGTAGAGAGGCTCCTGTGTTGTCACTGTCACCTCAGAATGTGGACAGCCTCTCTGGCCATCTTCCTGTGTTCTCTGATGGAGCTTGGTAACTGTGAGTACGAAATTCAATCTGACTTGACAAATGACGTCTGATTGCCTTCTCTGCAAGGGTGAGACGCGGTGTGTGCCTTCAAACGTCTGACCTAGTGGAGAGAAGACAGGAGCACAGGTATTTGGGCATTGTCCCCGGAAGATGAGAGAGGCATGTAGCGTCTCTGGGTTTCTCCTGGTTCTGTGTTTCCACCTACGACTCCTCCTTTAAAGGTGCCCCTGCCCTGTTCCCTGTTGGCATCAGAATCTTGTTCAGGAGAGAATGCTGCCAGGAACGTATGTGCTGTTAGTGGCCACCTCAGCCACACTGCACAGGGGTCTCATACAGGGGTTGAAACAGTGGCCGGTGGGAAGTGAGCAGCTTAGCCAAGACTGCTTGGTTGCAGATAACAAATTCTAATTCCAGCTGGCCTAGGCAAAGAGGAGAGTCTGTCAGGACAAGGTAGGGCTTCCCAGAACCCTGGGTGTGACTGGACCTGGGAAGGGACAGGAGGGATCAGAAAAGCCCGCCAGTCCTCTTGTCTGTACCTCTCAGCACACTGGTCTCAACGTCCCACATATAAGCTAGCTCTTGCTCCCTGGTCCCCGCTGGGCACATGGCTGCCCACATCTAGAGTGGACAGTGTCACCTACCCAAGAAGAGCAGCCCAGCTGTCCCCAAGCCCTGGACCTAGCTCCTGGGTGGAGTTCGGGAAGCTGACTGGCCCAACTTGGGGTGTGTGTTTCCCTCTTGGTGCCACAGAATACATAGTACTGGAGAAAGGGGGCCTGTTGAGTCGCCGTTTGGGCAGGTGCCCCAAGAACTGTTCCCCGTCTGGAGAGCACAGTGATGGTTCTTTAATTTCCATTCTTCCTATCTTGGAGTTGGCTGAGGTGGAGAACAAGATAACTGACAAGCCGTCCCCTGGAACTGTTGGTCCTCCTGTTGAAATCGAGGCAGGAAGTGGCAGCAGGAAGGACCATCATGCTTTTTTCTCCCTGGCCTCCCACCACAGACTGTAAACCTAGCCTTAGACCCTAAACGAACATGCTAGCTGCATTTTGAAGCTAGAGTCGCAGGACTCAGCTGGATTTTGAATCAGGTGGCAGCAGCCAAAGCAGCTGGTGGAGAATGGGGCTCCGGGGCACTCCCTGGGGGGGCAGGCCTCAGGGGTGCTGCTCTCCAGCTGGTGCTCCGATGGGCCTCCGCAGGCACCATGGGCCCCACTCAGAATCCAGGAGGAAGTGTCGGCCGAGACGGGCCGTCCTCAAGCGGGCATTAAATCCCTGAGTGTGCACATTCGATAAATGGATCAAGGAAGCCAGGCTGACAGTAATGTTTGTGGCGAGATGTATCAGTCGTAATGAGCAAGGCTTTTTGGAAACTGACCTTTTAACTTCAAGTGGGTCTGGTGGTTAGAGATAGAGTTTCTGGGGCTGCCTCAGGATTGGTTGGAACGCAGTGCTAGAGCCAGGGAGGCAGGGAAATGCTTGTGACAACAGCAGAATTGGCAACGGAACCGTGGGCGCGAGACGCCGCGCCGCCTCTTCTGGGTACGTATAGGGTGACAGGACCGTTTTGAAGAGCTGGGCTTCGTTTTGGGGGAGCCCTTTGGAGATGCTGCCTTTTTTTTTTTTTTTTTTTTTTTTTTTTGATCCTCTAACTTCCAAAGAACCAAATATTTAAATTCTTTTTTGAGTGTCATGAATCAACGATCAGTGTCTACTGGGACGTTCGTTCTTTGCTCTCTGTGTTGTGTTTTCAGCGAAGGGGCTCTTGTGGCCGTGCTTTCCAATGGCTTCTCCGATGTGGGCGAGTGGGCGTTGCCACGGTGGGCAGCTCCGGGCTCTCCCTCCCCTGAGCCTCTGCCACCTCCCCTTTCCGGCCAGGCGAGGTGGTCTCCGCTTTTGCGCTCTCTGATCCACTGAGGAGACCTTGCATTAGCCTTTATTTCCGCCACACATCAATTTCTCCTTTCCTTTCTGCTCAATTTGCCTACGGTTCCTGCCTCCGCCCACGGGAGCTCTGCCGAGCAGAGCCGCGGCACTCCGGTCCCGATGGCATCCCGCGGGCACGGCAGCGAGGCAGCCTCCGCACGCCCTTCAGCTAAGCATCGCCAGGAATTGATTTCCCGGCGATTAGGGAAATGCCTGCATCTTAGGATGCGCCACAGTGCTTAGGTGTTATTTCTCCGCATCTTCTCCAAGGAAATGCTACACGCTGAATTAAGTTTTTGTGTTTTTGTTCATGCTCAACAGCACCATTGCAAACCCAGATTTCGCCAGCCCCGTCGTGGCAGCGCTGGCGGGGGGGTGCGGGGGCAGAGTGGGTTTGGCCAGCATGATTGGCATTTGAGGGTCGGAGGGCACTGGCCTCTGAGAGAGGACCTGGGCTGCCCTTGGTGAGAAATGCTTCCTGACAGGCCCTCTTTTATCCTCCCAGGCGTGGGCTGATGCCTTTCGAAGCAGTCCTGACCTCACCGGCGTTGTGCATATATACGAGGAGCTGAAGAGGAAAGGGGTCGAGTTTCCCATGGCAGACTTGGACGCTCTGTCTCCCATACACACACCACAGCGGGTAAGCTTCCAGCTGGCGTTTTCTAGAAAGACCTATTGCAGAACGGGCAGGCCACTGCCACCACCCTTCTGCTGCTCCGTTTGAATTATTCAGCTTGTCATCACGCGTTCTTAAAGCTCGAGGGCATTTCTTTTTAATAACAAGGGGAATGCAGGAGTGAGACGGCTGGTTGACTGGTGATTAAGTGGCAGCAGTGTCTTCCCCCACCCCCGCTCCCAGTTCTCATCTGACTGTGCAAGGAGGATATAACAGAGGGATCGGTTCCGAGATTTTCCTGGAAATGGCTGCTTGGGTGGAGCCAGCCTGTGAGGGCCCATCCCGTGAGGGTCACTACCACCCGCTTTTCCGAGGGCCCAGGAATCTCCCTTTGGGAGTGCCGGAGCACCTCCGTGTCCACGGCAGTGCAGAGGAGCTGGTGACGTCACTGATCATGGGGCAGAGGGCAGCTTTCAGTTTTTTAGACTGTACAAGCCAAATAGATCTAAATTTTATTTTGAACTGAGTGTTCGCTGTCAATCCAGACATGCTTGAATTCCTCCAGCCTTGGAATTCAAAGCCCAGAGAAGGCCTCCTCCCACTGAAGCCTCTTAAAACGTGAGGCAGCTCTGTGCTTCAGAATGAGAAGCACGCAGGTGATGGTGACCGTTCATCCTGGGAAGCGAGTACCTCTACTGGCTGGGAATCAGCGCCTGGCCCCGGTGGGGGAGCCAGGAAGCTCCAGGATCTGGGAGAGAGGCGCCTTGTGCCAGCACACACACTCTGCCTCACTGGCCCCATCTGCCCATCTCTAAAATGGGGACAAGGAGTCCAGGGTGCCTGTGCAGGTCTCTTCTGTGAACACAGTTAACGTTGAGGCTTTCTGAGATGCTCAAAAGGGAAAGCATAAGGAATTCTACTTTGCAAAGCTTTGTTCTCATTATGATCCCTCCAAACCACTTACCATGCCTTGTGGAATAAACGTAACCTGTTTTATTTTTCTAATAATGACACAGAACAGCGTTGTTTTGTGCCTATAATTACAAAGAACATTCGGTAAATTGCATAATTGCTATTTATATTAGTCTACTTGTAAAGGCCAAAATATAATCTTCTGGTACCAGATAGGGATATGTGATTAGCAAAACTTCATAGCAGCCCCCCTCCACTCGGATTCTGGGGGGCCCTAATAACGGGAACCCTGACCAGAGCTCTCATGGAGTGCCCTTGGCACTGCCTTTCTGAGTTGCTTGGTTTGTCTGGGAGGTAAGTAGAGGGAGGAGCCCTTGGTACCCCCCATTTGTGGACGGAGAGACTGGGTGCAGAAGGGGCAGGGATTCCCCGAGCCTCACAGGTGAGCTGTAGAGCCAGGCCCGCTGCCTCCCTGCAGGTGGCTGTGGCGGGAGGGGCTGCAGGGGCGGGTAGGCGCCGGGCCCAGCTGCACGGGCAGCCCAGGTGAACAGAGGACTTTGTTGTTGCCGTGCCAGAGCGTCCCCGAAGTGGATCCGGCCGCGACCATGCCCAGGCCCCAGTCGCAGCAGAGGACGAGTGCCAGCTCCTATTCCTCGCCTCCTCCTGCTCCCTACTCCGCTCCGCAGGCCCCGGCTTTGAGCGTGACTGGCCCCATCACGGCCAATTCAGAACAGGTACTTGCACACTTCCAGGCCATAGACAAGTCGGCCGACTGTCCTTGCTCGCCCTTCCTGGAGATGTATGGATGCTTTCCCTGACCAGGCATTGTGCTAGTGTCCGCGACCCACAGACGGAAGGGAGGGCCCACCGTGCAGTGGGGAGATGGGTGCAGAGGCTGCATGGACGGTGTGGTGGTGCGGTTGCGGGAGCAGGAGCTGAGAGCTAGTGCTACCTGGAGGGCAGCCCCGGGAGCCGACGCTGCTGAGGCTCCCGAAGCTGGAGCGGGGCTTGTCTGACAAGGCATGCGCCAGAGGCGTGGAGGAGCGGGGCGCTCGAGGGAGCAGCAGGTGGAGGGTTTGGGGGATCAGTGCAGGTGCAGGATCGGAGAGACAGAGGGTGAGGCCAGCGCACAGCCATGGAGTTGCGTTGTGAACAGCCTCGTGAGTCACGCAGAGCCGTTTGGATTGATCCTGTAAAAGGCGTCAGCCATCAGAGTCCGGTGACCCGCTCAGCAAGGTGCCGTGAGGCCGAGGCCGGGATGAGGAAGGCCCTTAGGAAGCATTCTTCCTGCCTTTATTCCAAACCCTGCCCACCTTCCCTGAGTTATTTCCTGAGAGGCCAATGCCATTGAAATCCCAACCTGGATTTTTTTAGACGAGTCGTGGAGACTGGTATTTAGATGAATCTGTAGAATTGCCATTCAGTAAAATTTGAGAATTGATCAGACTTGAAAAAAGAAAATCCATTCCAGTGTTTGTGACAACGTCGTCATTTACGGAAGCCCACGTAGACAGAGGGGTCAAGCGATGAGGCGTGGTTAACCGAAGTGTTGTGCCAGGGTTGCTCACGTTTCCGTTCTCTGGCGGCCCCGAGGAGGCGAGCAGGAGGAGGTGAGCTGGAGGTCAGGCGGGCCTGGACTTGAGTCCCCACTCTGCTCCTCACTGTGAGGCTTCAGCTGGGTCACTTTAACCTCCGTCGACTGTTAGTAGAACGGGGCGGTGGTTCTTCCTCTTACCCACCCCCAGAGTAGGCATGAGCTTGTCGGGCAGCTGGATGGGGCGGCCTCGTGATAGTCCCCCCGAGTGCCGCGTGCCCTTTTGAGGAGAGGAGGTCGAAACCCACAGCTAAAACACGGGCTGTACAATAACATGCTCTTCTGTTCACTCCATTCTGCCCTTTCTCGCTACTCACAGTGGCCAGGACCTGTCCCCAGAAGGGAAGCCCTGGGGAAGAGGGTCCCTGGCGGCAGGCTCTGCTGCTACGGGCAAAGCTGTGTCCCTTTCTGCCCAGAGGGAAGTCTGACATGTCTGGAGTTGGATGGTCACTGAGACCCTCCACTGACTCTTTGTCGGTTGCGTGGGAGCTTGGGAAGAGCCCTGCCAGCAGCCAGAACAGTCTGGAGAAGGGGGAGAGTGGAAGAGCGGCCTGGCTTTGAGGACCCTTCTGATCCCATGTGGTGTCTGTTGCATTCCTGCGCTTCCAGGGTCAGAAAGCTCTTCTGGCTAAGACTGGGGAGGACTTCGCCCCCTGGGCGGAACCGGAGGGGAGAAGAGCCGCCTCTAGGGATCTCACCTAATGCTCTCATTGACCATTTGTCCATTTTCCATCCAGTACATATTTATCGAAGTCTCCTGTCGCTCTCCCTATGCTCGGAGTGCAGACCTCAACTCAGCAGAGTCCCTGTCCCCAGGAGGTCAGCCAGGACAGGGGCGGGGGTCTGCGGTAGGAGGTGCGCTGCTTGGTTCTGCCTCAGGGAGGGCAGGGGAGAGTCAGAAGAGGCTTCAGTGAGGAGAGAAGGTGTCATTTGAATTAGGTCAAAGCGCAGTTAAGAGCCATAGCAAATCCAGTTCTCTGGATGTTTTAGTGGAAAAGGGATCGATACTGGGTGCCTGTGGGCCAGCACCTTGCAGGGTTTCACTTGGGTTACTCACAGCAGCCCTGTGAGGCCGTCGTTTTCACCTTTGCATAGCTGAGGAACTGAGGCTCAGATTAACACCTGTCCTTTACAGTGTCCCTACTGCAAGAAAGAGGGCCCAGGCCCAGGCCTTGGGGAGCTCTGTTGGATGGGAAGGTCAGGTAGTTTTCAAAGGGACCTTGGTAGGGAGCTGACTTGGAAGGGGGTCTCCCCTGGAGTCTTCTTTTGGTCCCTCTCCCTCATTCTTGCCACACTGGGAAAGTGCAGCTAACGCCAGCCAGCCTCTCAGAGGACCATAGTGCTTAGATTGTGCACTCCTGGGGCCAGAGTCTGTAACGAGGGGGTTCCTTATGAGGACCCCAGTCCTGAAGAGCCCTTGGGGATCACACACTACACCACTTTCACTGGCAAGAATAGGGACGGAGGCCTGGGGAGATTAATGCCCCACTCAGAGTCTTGCTGTGGGAGGGCCGAGCCACAAGCCAGCTCAGTCCACACTGGACCCGGCGCTCTTTCCCTGTACAGCACTGCCTCAGTGTCACAGCAGCGTCACCCGTGACAAACTCTTGGTTAACCAAGGGCCCCGTGGGGGTGGCCTCACTCCCACATTTGCTTCTCCCTTAGAGCTGCCATCGCCCTCACACCCAGACCAGAGTGAGATAAGAAGCCGCCTTCTGCCCAGCACATGCAGAGGAGTGACCTACATGTCACAGTGAATGGGACTGTCACCAGACAGGTTCAGGTTGACTGACCTCTCCTTCCTGCTTTCCTCCCCACTCCCACCTCCCCGGCCTAACAGATTGCCAGGCTTCGGAGTGAACTGGACGTCGTTCGAGGAAACACAAAAGTCATGTCTGAGATGTTAACAGAGATGGTCCCTGGGCAGGAGGATTCGTCCGATCTGGAGTTGCTGCAGGTGAGGGGGGGCCTCGTCTTGTGGAAGGTCTGGACCTGGGGAAGCGGCAGTGAGGCAGGAGCGGAGCCCGGGGGGACTGTCGTGGGAAGGGACATGTAGGCTCACACTCAGCCTCGTGCTTCCTGGCAGCGATCAGATGCCAGCACCAGGCTCTCCTTTTTATTTGCCTTCATAACATTTTTTGCCCTGATAATAAATTGCCGACTGTAGAACACGTGCCCCTCAAAAGATGAAGGAAGTATAAGGAAGAAGATAACTCATTTTCTTTGATTCCAGCATCCACAAGTAACCCCTGTCGATGTTTTGATGCATTTTTTTCACGTTTGTTTTCATTTCAGGTGTAGTTGAGATCCTATTATGTGCCCCGTTTTGTGTGTTGCTTTGCTTCCTCAACATTATGTCGTAAACATTTGTGACAGGACCTCCTCAACCTTTCCTACACGAGGGAGCCCTTCTAGCCACACTTTATCCCCCAGAGACTCCTGAGACTGAAATTAAATAGAAGCTCCTTTTCTTTTACTGAATACTGAGGATTCTGGGCTGGGGTCGCCAACATTATGGTTCCTGAGGACCCGTTGCTAACTGGCCTCCTCGCCCCCTGGACGCCGAGTGGGTCTGGGGGCATGACAGAGAGGGGTCCAGTAGCAGGGCCAGCCTGCAGGGCCGCCCTCAGACTAGTGTCTGAGCCAGCCAGATCCAAAGCTAGTGACCAGATCTCCATCACACCCATCTCAGACGACTCTGGCACTTGTAGAAAATGGCACCCGCACTGCCCTTAGAAGCAGTGACCTTCTGGAGGGGTGGAGAAAGGGTGCCATAAACTGCAGGTGCCAGGATCTTTTCAGCGGGAGGCAAGATGCTTGAGTAAACAGGTCAGGAGCCAGACTGGCTTGGCGAGCTGGCAGGAGTGCCTCACGACGTGCCTGCTTCTGCTGTTCTTGTCTGGCGCTCAGAGTCGTCAGTCTTGGCCCCCCAGGCGCCGTACCTCCCACCCTGCTGCTGGCACACAGCTCGAAGCCTGTGAAGGCCCGGCTCTGATGGCCCTGCCTTTCAGCAGTGTGCACAGCGAAAGTGACCTGGTCCCAGGCAGCCTCTTGTTGTGCCTGCTTCCTCCTGGGAAGCCGTCGGCTCCTAAGGAGGTGAGGTGAGGGTGGGTGAAGGCCTGTTCTGGGGCTGACACGGAGCAAAGCAGAGGTACGTGGAGTGTGGTCTCTGCTCTGGAGGACCTCCCAGCCTGGTGCAGGAGGCAGACAGGAAACGGCTCCTCTCCACGAAGCCGTGACATCGGGTTGCTCTTGAAGCCGAACCGAGTACTCTCAACCGGCCCGAACGAGGAGCCCTGAGCGGCCTCTCGCAGACCTCACCCCTGACACCTGCAGCAGACCAGGTTGGCCTGTTTGGCAGGTCCAGCTTTCCACTGCAGGGGACCCAGTGTCCCCTTAATGCGTCACTGACCTCCATTCCCAGCCTGCAGGGGGAGTTCTTCCAGGCACTGGAATCTGAGAGCAGTCCAGAAACAATCGAGAAACTGAGAGGGCCTCTTGAGGCAGCGTGGTGCTGTGTCAGCGTCCGAATTCCTGCTGACAGGGGGTTTGCAGTGGACAGAGCTGAGCTCCTGGCAGCAGGGGGTGGGCCGAACAAAGCCAGCATGCTTCCAGACAGCCATAGCAGACCCAGACAGCAAGCATACTCCGTGCGTGCATGCGTGCGTGTGTGCGTGTGTGTGTGTGTGTGTGTGTGTGTGTGTGTGTGTGTTTAAACAAGCCCATCAGCCAAGACAAACAGAACCTAATCTCCTGGCATCAGCTCACAGTTTTCAAAAATAGGTTGCTTCCCATGACGTTTTCCTTCCCTCTGTTTTGTTCCAACTCCAAGCCTACCAGCCCTCCCTGCTATCATATAAATCAAACAGAGAAGGAACGACTAGACTCCGGGTGCCAGTGGGAGGCTGGCCTTCCAACACGGGAGATTCAGGAGTTGGGCAGCTCTGTGTGAACAGCCACGGCTCTCCTTGCCACTGGCCTCGCTCCTCAGTCATTCTTGACACCTTCCCTCTTCTTCTTCCTGGGACAGTTGGAGCCAGCTGGGCAGGGGCTCCCAAAGGTCAGGGCCACCCCAGACAGCGAGACTGCTGCATGGGAAAATGCCACCATCTGCTTGGAAAGTGATGGGATTGGAATGTGCCCCGAGGACCCCTCAGTTGAGCTGGAGGGCAGCCAGATTGCTCAGGGTAGAAGCTGTCCAGAGCTCACAGTGCTGGCCAGGGCCATGGAAATAAACCCATTTGTCACCACCCCAAATGTTCACGCCAACAGAAGCTGCTCCCGATTGGAGTGTAAGCTGCTGGGTAGGAGGAGATGCAAAGAGAGGAAATTGTCGGTGTCGGTCCCGGGACGCATCGGTGTGGCGACCATAACCACGGGCGGGAACGTCCCAATTGCTTCCTGTGCCTAGCAGAGCATTTTCAGGTGTGGCCTTGAGCAGAGCCACAGCGAACCTCAGCAGGAGAGCCATTTGCTTCAAGGGAAGCGGAGGCCACTCCTCATGCTGTGCTGTCCGCGTAGCCGGAGACCCTGAGGGAAACTGAGGCAGGGTGCCCAGAGGGAACACTGTGCCGTGTGGGATCCTCCACTCCCTGAGCTGGGAGAGTCGTCCTGGGCAGTCCGGCTCCACACATGTGCTCGGATTCCACCTACAGCGTGTTGCCTGGTGTCCCTGCCTCACCTTTCTTAACATCTTCTTGACATGACAGGCTGTTCACATGAGCCCATAGAAGCACTTGGTTTCCAAACGCACGTCCTAGTTAGACTTTGGGAAGCGCCGCGGCGAAGCAGAAAGAGCCACTGGGTTCACATCCAGGTCCTCCCGCTGACAGGCTGGGCGATACTGGGCCAGTCGCCTACCCCTCAGGGCCCAGAGTGATCACACTCAGCTTAGAAGGGTAGGAATCGTCCATTTGAGGTGGTGCACAGGCCCATCATACGCAAGTTGGAGCCCCCGTGATTACCATCGGCACCCCCTTCTATACAGTGAGCTAAAGTCTGTCTCCCTGTAGCTGCTACCCTGGTCTGTCATCTTTAACGACAGAACAAAACAAAGTCTTCTTTGGCAAGGTGGGTCCTTAAATGTTTGAGGACTGCCATAAGCCCTTCCACGGCCCAGTCTCTGTGTGGGACAAACGTGGCTGTTGGCCGCCCACCTCGTGGATGACCTGTCAGTCCTCAGCAGGAGTCGGATGCTGTAAATCGAGAGCATTTCCATCAACACAAAACCTTCCATCTCTTTCTCATATGGCCGGTAAGCCAGGTCTTCCCCCATCCTGTGTGTGGGCACTTGGGTCCGGGCCTGAAATTTGAGACTGCATCTGTGTCTGTTAGAGTTCACGTCCTTAGCCGCAGCCCGTGAGTCCAGTGTTTGAAATCTTTAAAGATCCCGAGGCTGTCATTCGGTATTCTCTGTCTCTCCCAAATTAGCCTCTTGAGCTTTGTCTTCAAATCGTAATAACTTTTAATTAATCCAGTGATGCCAAAATTGGGCATTCCTACGTGGCCATCCGTCAGATAATAAAGGAAGCCCTCCTCCACATTGTTTCTTCAAGTAGCAGATGGTATATCCCCTCTTGCGTCTTGCATCATTTCAGCAAAAACCAGGATGTCCAGGACCATTTTCTCTAGAGAAATCTAGTTTATTCTACATGTTTAGCTTCATTATCCCCCCTTCTCTTCAACAAAGAGTTTCTCCTCCTTCCTCCCCCCTTCCTTTGCAGCTATAGAAAAGAGATCTTCAGGACCTTGTTCCGTGCTCCTTAGAACTTGGAGAGGGTTCAGAGAAAATCCATAAAGATGATTAAAAGATTGTTTTATGAGGTGGGGATGAGAATGTCCCTTGAAGAAAAGATAAAGGCATTGGGATTAATTAGACAGAAAGAGGATATTTTAATACGTTCTGATCGATGGAGGGCTTTCGCACAAAGAACACTGACCAGCTGTTCTCCTCCTCTGTTGAGAAGCCGAAATCTTCAACACGTAGGAAATTCCTGTCCTGGCTGTTGCACAGTAGGAAGGACGACCTGGGCAAGACTTCCGGCCAGAAGAAAGTCGCTCCGTTTGGTTGGTTTAGAGACGGAGGTAGGCAGAGGAAGGTCTCCCCAACTGCGCCTGCCCTGGGTCTGGCTGCGTGTGACCCCATGAAGGTCATGCAGGCGGCCAGCTGGTGGTTGGTGGCAGAAATCTCAACATTCTGGTTCTTCTCTCCCCTTTGATCTCTGTCTTTTTTCTCACTGTTTATTTATTTTAAGACGATGGGCGCACCGGGGTGGCTCAGTCACTTAAGCATCCTACTTTGGCCCGTGTCTTGATCTCGCGGTTTCTGAGTTTGAGCCCTGCGTCGGCTCTCTGCTGTCAGGGAGGAGCCCTCTTGGGATCCTCTGTCTCCCTCTGTCCGTGCCCCTACTCCGTTCTTGTGCTCACTCTCTCCCTTTCAAAAATAAACAAACATTAAAAAAAAAAATGATGATGACCTAGGGTCATATTCAGTGCTGGCTGGCTCATTCAGTGGAGCTTGCAACTCTTCGTCTTGGGGTTGTGAAGTTCGAGCCCCACGTTGGGTGTGGAGATTCTTTAAAATTAAACAAACAGAAAAAGAAGGTGGTGACTTAAAAACTTGAAGGAAGGAGATGGTAAAACTTTCTCTGTGCAGAGACCCTTGGACATCCTTGATTTAGAAGCTCCAGGCCAGACTCTCTGGGCCAGTTTAGGCAAAGCTCTTTGGGAGGTACCTGGGGACCTCTCTTGGGTTGGGCCACAGAGTCTTTGCCCATGGGGTGGGTCGGGGGCCATCTCACTGCCCACGCCAGCTGGAGGCTGTGGGAGCAAGGCAGCAGGTGCAAGCTCAGAGCAGGTGTTTCTGGTTCCTGCAGTTCATGAGATCACACATTCTCTGCCCTTGCGTCTCATTCTTCCCAAGAGCTGAGTCGTAATGTTAGAGCCAGGAGAGGTCTCAGAAATCATCTAGCACTTTCCAAACGCCTCTGTCAAGTAATGGAACCCTTTTCTCCACCAGTAAAATTCTCCAGAGAACTGCAGTGTTTATTTATTTTGAGAGACAGCGTGTGAGAAAGCACGAGCGGTGGATGGGCAGAGAGCGAGGGGGGGAGAGAGAGAGAGAGAGAGAGAGAGAGAATGAGAATCCCAAGCAGGCTCCTGCCATGTCAGTGCAGACCCGGACTCGGGGCTCGGTTCCGTGAACGTGAGGTCACGACCTGAGCAGAAACCAAGAGTTGGGTACTTAACCGACTGAGCCACTCAGACGCCCTTGTACTGTTTAAAATAGATAAAAGCTGCCGTGGGGTGGGGTGTCCCAGAACCCCATGCCGTGGAGGCACTTTAGTGGCACTCTGCAGAGCTTCAGCACTTCTCTGACCCCCCTTTCCTTCCCCGGAGAGAAACAGTTCCAGAGGGTGCTGGAGGCTCCGAGAGCTGATCTAGTCAGTCGTGGCTGCTTGCTGCCTGCCACTTGGTTCCCAGCACACGGGAGGGCCTGGGCTCCGTGGCGGAGACTGAATCCAGCCCTGCCCTTTTTCATCTAGTGGTTCTGTGCTTTGGGCATCTGGAGCCATGTTACTGAGACGCTCCCTGCCACCTTCTGAGGGATCTGGTTTGGTTCTCCGTGGGTTCCGGTAGACCATCCTTGAGGGCTGCTCTGCGTTCGGAGGCTTCCAGTGGTTAGGGTGGGGGTAAGGGCTGGTCTTCACTTATTTGAGGCTCTGATGGAGGGGCTCTGGCGACCTGGGGCCGCAGCCCTGAGTAGAGGTATGTCCAGAGTGCTGTGGAAGTCTTGAGAAGGTTGGGGTTGGGGGGAGTCTCCAGAAAAGATCGAGCTCCTTTGGCTCCTCATAGATCTTTGGCAAACACCTTGAGTGCCGGTCTCCTCTATACCAGGCACGCCCTCACCCAGGGAGAGGGAGTGACAGGGTGGCCCAGGAAGGGGTCCTGGCAGACAGCAGAGAGGCAGGCGCTGCGCCTCTTTGCTCTGTCCACTGCCCGGCCTCCTGTGTCCCCGGGCTCCATCTCTCCCACTCCTCCATTCCCATGCTCTTTGGCTGGTCTCTGGCGTGTCTTCCAAAGCGCTGGGCAGGATCTGCTACCCGAGAATGGCCAAGCGTCTTTTTTCTTTTGGTTGACGGGGGCTGGTCTTTTAAAGTTCATCTAAATCCGGGTTTCCTTCTTGGCCCTAAGCAGGTGCTCCTTGAACTCTCACAGTGTATTAGAAATACTACAATCATTTATACCGTTCACGTCAGTCCTGGCTCCTGGAATCCTTCATGCGACCTACTGTGATGGCTTCTTTCATAAGTGCCTCTGTGGGCTTTCGTTTCGTTTCGTTTTGTTTTATGTTGATGGCCTGGCTTCATTTTAGCCCTCTCTCATGAGCGTACTTCGTGTCTGTAATTTGGGTTTCCACTGGGCCTTTGGCTTTGACTGTTCCTGTGGTGACTGGATTTGACCTGTGAGTGTCCACCAGCATCCATGGCAGTTAGTGTGACAGTCCATCACTCGAGTTCTGGAAAGGCTCCAAGTCCCAGGCCAGTTCCTGAATGCCCCTCTCCTGGCCGGCCTGGGGATATGAGCCATTCACAATGGTAGAGAGTGGCCATTTTGTGGTATTTCACTCTTTACTGGACATAATGTCTGGTGCAATTCATTTTTGGTATTTGCCTCTTGTTATTCAGACACACGGCTGTATGTTTATAAATGCTTACTACTGGGTCACTGCGGCCTGGGATGAGTCCTGGAGAGGGAAAACTAGATTCTAGGTGAAGGAGAATTCCCCATTCTCTGAGTGGAGAGAGTGCTAGGTAGAAGGCTAAGCTGATGTGGATAACTGAGTGAGGACAGTGATGGGGAGCTGGTGGTTTGCATGCACCGAGGACTCAGAGCACCGTAGAGTCCAGGCCCCCATTCTTCTTCCTCCAGCCTCAGCCTGCTTCTGACCTCCCCTCCTCTGCATCTCCTGCTGGTGGGGATGCCACTCCCTGCCTGGGCTGATCTGGCCAGGGCTCAGCTGGCACCGGAAGTAGGGAGGTAGGGAGAGAGCTTGGGGGTAGGGAGAGAGGAGTTTTGACTATCCAGTGATTTGCTGGGAGCCTCCTATTTCCTGGATGATCCTGTCTTCTCCCAAACAAAGAAGGGGGGTCTTAGGAGAACCAAGAGTGGGAGTCTGTTCATAGAAAAAATTAGAAGGTCTAGACACTGGGCTTGCTGTCCCTAGAACCAAGAGAAACATTAGCATTCTAACTCTACAGAGGGCCAGCAACTGGGTAGACCCATGACCAAGGCAGTGTTTCCATAACCAGAGAGACCGGGCGCAACAAGCCAGAGAATCTCCAGATGAAGCTGTTTTTCTGCCGGTAAACACCAGACTGGTTTGTACCCAGCTGTCCAAATCTAGATACCTTCTGTCTTGGAAATTACAGCTGGAGTGGGGTGATTCTGGGCTGACCCACGTGGGCTGAGCTGCTTTCCTCAGCTGCCTCCGCTCTTGGGGAAGCAGCCCCCGCAGGCCGAGCAGCCAGGGGAGGGGTGACAGCAGAGGCCGTGTCCAGGCCTGGTGTCTGGTTGGTCATGGTCTACTTATTCTGTGATGGACAGGTCCGTCAAAGTCCCGACCTTGCTCTTACCTGCAGGATCAAGCCTAGGACACGCATCCCCCTTCAGTGGTGAAGCAAGAATGTGTGTGTGAATGCGTGTAAGGGAGCACTACCTCGGTGCCTTGGACCGAGTGTGGACAGAAGGAATGCAACTTGCCTTCAGTAATTCTCCCTGGAGCATTTAGGGAGTAGCTCCTACATGTCAGTCATGGGTACTGGAGAAACAGGGACAAAGGATGCCGTCTCTGCCCTCAAGAAGCTTCAGTGTAGAGTGTAGGGCGTGAGGCAGACCAGGAGCCTGGTCATAACGCCCCATATGCAGTGAGCACAGTGTTACAGGGCGCCATTGGGTGCCTGGATTCCCTGCTTTGCGTTTGGCCACCTCTGTGGTCCACTCGGCAGATAATTCCTGGGCCTTTTCCCTGCATGTAGCTCCGCACAGGGCATGAGGGGGAATAAATGGTGGCACCTCCCTCATGGAGTTTATGGTCTAGTGGGAGGGGAAACCTAGTTCTAGCCAAGTTCTGGACAAAATACAGAGCTGAACAGAGATCGTGTGTGTGCAGTGAGTAGAGCAGTGACTTCTACCAGAAACATTTCAAAAGGAGGTGGTTTTGAGGCTGAGCTGTGAGAAGGAAGGACCTCTGCCCCTGCCCTCAGCCCCTTCATTCACTGGGTCATCAGCTGCCTCCTGCGTCTAGGTGGGCAGGGACAAGCTGTCCCCTGCCCCCTTCATTCACTGGGTCATTAGCTGCCTCCTGCGTCTAGGTGGGCAGGGACAAGCTGTCCCCTGCTTCGCCCCCATTGGGACTTGGAGCTTTTGTCCTTAGGCTCTTCCTGTACTCAGGGATGCTGCAGGGCCAGTCTGGGATACAGGATGGCAAGGAGCCCTGGCAGGTAGGTGAGGGAGCTCCACAGGCAAGTTTCAACGAGAGCCTGAGTCAGGTTGCCATCTGGAGCAGGAAAAGCCTGCGGTAGCCAGGCTATAAAGTGGTAAGGGTCTGTCTTCAGAGGGATAGTCCTTCCAGGGGTAGAGAGGGCCCCAGTGGTGAGTGGGAGTTCATGAGAGTCATCAGCTGGGAAGAAACATCAGGGCTTGCTGAGCTCAGACCTCAGCGAAATGTCAGGCGCGCCACCGAAATACACCTGGTGTGGTCATGCTGCCGGGAGTGTAAAATGAACTGATCTCTTTCTTTGGAGGGTCTTCTGCTGTTACCAGTCTGTGTTCTAAAGGACCACGCCCTTTCACCCAGAAATTCCACTTCTAGTAGCTTGTCCTGTGGAAGCACTGGCACAGATGCAGGAGCACGTGTGTGTGCGAATGTTCCTTGGTGCTGTGTTTGGGCCGGCCAAAAAGAGGCCTCAGCCTGAATGCCCAGCAGTTGGGGGGGAAGGGGAGGTGTATTATAATAACACGAAGGGACGAGGCCGGCTGTACAAAGCCGTGGGAAAAAAGGTGGTCGAGAGTATTTTGCTGAAGAGAAAAAGCAAGCTGCAAAGGATCCTGTTCTTAGATGTAAGGAACGGTCTGCGCAAACACGTACCGATGTACGTACGACGGCTAGCCGTGGACGCTTGTCCATCTATTGAACAAGAGCTTACTTCCCCTGCGGTGACAGGAGGCAGAGAGGAGCCTTCCACTTTGCATCCCACCCACGTCCAGCTTTCTGGACAAGCGTGCACTCTTTTTGTGACTTTTAAGAATTGGCGCACATTTTCCCAAAGGAAATGGAATGTGACCAAAAGCGTCCCCAGCAGGCTAGCCAGAGGCGCGTGTGTTCCCTAGGAGCTGAACAGGACCTGCCGGGCCATGCAGCAGCGCATCGTGGAACTCATCTCCCGCGTGTCCAACGAGGAGGTCACTGAGGAGCTGCTGCACGTCAACGATGACCTCAACAACGTCTTCCTCCGCTACGAGAGGTGGGGGTTAGGGCCCTTCTTCTCCCTGGGAAAGGCTGGTGCCCTGGCAGAGGGATTTCTTTCCTCAACAATGGAGAGAGGGGGAGGGAGAGATTAGAGTTGGAAAACGGTCATCAGAGATGCTAATGTGTTCCCCGGCTGACTGGGAAAATGCTTCTCCGGTTCTCCTGGGAACCGGGCCGGCTGGGCGGAAGGTGACGTGGGGAATTCGGCTCTGCCCTTTGCAAGCCTCAGGCCGCCCAGCCTTCCCCAGTACCCCCAGCCCCTGGAGGGTGGGGAGGGCAGGGCCCCAGAGCTTCGCACCTGCTCCTTTGAAGATCCTTTGAGTTTGAAAAGGATTAAGGGGGGGGGGCGGGGGGGATTCTTTACTAAGGAAAAAAGATTTCCTCTTTCCCATCTTTAAAAAAAGAAGAAAAAGATTTTTCCCTCCCTTTGCAAATGTCAGTGTGTCTAGAGTGTTCCAAAGAAGGCAGGGTGTAAGTGCCGGATGCTGCTGCTTAGGGAAACACACACACACACACACACACACACACACACACACTCACATGCGTACATACACGTTCATTTGAGTTCTTTCTGCAGCCAAATCATTTTTGGATTTGAGGTAACCAACTTGAAAATTCTTTTCCTTTTCCAAAGCCTCCCCCGGGAATAGCAGTTGTCAATAGGAGGTAATGGCAGGTACAGCTCCCATATCACTCCGGTGCCTGTACCTTGGGCTTCCCCCCAGTGAAGGCACCAGAAAGCACCTTGACCAGGCCAACCTTCTCCTAAGTCTGAGGCCCTCGGGGACATGGGGCCCTGGCATCAGTTAGGGTCAGTGTGACAGATAACTTGCATCTAGGGGACTTCGAGGGTGATTTTGCTCTGGGTGTCCCAGCCCTGGGCCTCGTCTCAGCTTTGACTGTGATAGTAGGGATGGGGCGGGGGGTGGTCCTTTGTCCATCTACAGACAAAGAAACCTCTGCAGTAAGAATGTGGAGCTACCCAGGAGCCTCGTGTGTCTGTTGGAGATGAGGAGCAGATCTGGGGTGCCTCAACTCCCAGCCCGAGACCCCTCGGTTTTGTCATGTGGTTCTGGTTTCTCTACTTTGAATGGGCGTGGCCTTTCACCTGTTAAACCCATTTCAGCCCCTCCTAGGATAGGAAGACGGGCTAAAGTGGGCATTTTCCCGAGTCTACCATGCCCAGTCTGACCACAAATTCAGAAGCAAAGCCTGGGCCAGCAGCCCTGAGGTACCATTCTGGCTTGAGACCTTTTGATAAGACTAATCGTCCCTCGAAGATGGTGGGGGAAAGGTACCCCAGGATTAGAAACTTTTCCTTCTCCTTATAGGCCATGGCTCATAAAAACACACAAATCTTTCTTGAGACCACAGTGGATACACATCGCCTAACCAGATGGTCCTTCCTGGGGATCACTGGTCACCAGGCACAGACCCCAGCCAGTGGGGAGACCTATGTGGAAGGACAGCAGATCTCCATAAACCCTGCTGTCTCTAGCCTCTGTCTGGAGAAAGGCTCTTAGCTACTGCTTTGCCTATGACGTTTTGGAACTCTTAAGTGCAAGGGCAGCCTACACACGTGCCTCACAATTGCTCTTGTGTTCCCACCTGGTGTGAGAGTGACTTGGGTATGCCACAGGAGAGGCTCACTGTGGTCACTCCAAGCTGAGTCCCATCCTCAGCTACTGGGGAGTCTTCTGGCCCTGCCAGGGGCCTGTGCTTGTCTTCCTCCTCTGGCTGTCTGCCCTGTGTGCACCCCTTTCCACCAGCAAGCTGAGCTGGGGGCATTTTAGCGACACAGGCTAATCACTCCTAGTGCGGCTCTGTGAAATAGGGAGGGGGCTGCGCGTCTCTCCTGGCTTTGCAAATAGACCTCTGAGCATCCCCCAGGTAAAGTGGTTGGCCCAGCCACCCCCTCTAGGGGCAAGAGGGGCACTCTGGGCCCAGGATGTGAGGGGACAGCTGGGAAAGCTTTTGGTCCCCTGGATGTGCCAACCAGCACCTTCCTCCCTCCCCTCAGCCGGCTTGTGGGTGAGCCTGGAGGCTGGTTCTCCTCCAGGGCAGCGCCCCCTATGGAGGAAGGCGTGGTGAAGTTGTGTGTGGGGAGATCCACTTTCCCTGGTCCCCAGGTGGCCCCGATTGGTCTCCTTTCCTGGAGGCTCTGTCCCCAGGAGCTCTTCACGGGACCAGGGAGCATCACTGTGCCACGTCATGGCCCTTACTCTGCTTTCCCTTCCCCATTAGGTTCGAACGATACAGGTCAGGCCGATCAGTTCAAAATGCCAGTAACGGAGTAAGTATTTCTTCAGAATTCTCTCATTTCCAGAGGCTGGGAGGCCTATCTCCATTCTGTCTCACCTTTGGTTTTTCTAATTGGGACTTCAATATTTGAGCAATTAGGGGCGCCTGGCTGGCTCCGTCTGTAGAGCGAGCGACTCTTGATCTCGGGGTCATGAGTTCAAGCACCGCATTGGGGGTAGAGTTTACTTAAAAAAGAAAAAAAAAAAGAGCAAGTTCAGGGCGCCTGGGTGGTTCTGTTGGTTAAGCGTCTCACTTTGGCTTGGGTTACCATCTCGCGGTTCATGAGTTCGAGCCCTGCATCTAGGTCTGTGCTGGCAGTTTGGAGCCTGCTTGAGATTCTTTCTCTCCCTGTCTCCTTCTCTCTGCCCCTCCCCCCCCCATTTGTTTGTGTGTGTGCCCTTTTTTTCTCTCTCTCTCAATACATAAATAAGCTTCAGAAAAAAAAAGTACAGAGCAAGCTCTGGTTGGTGGGAGACTGAGGAAGAGCTAACAGGCACATTCCTGGCAGGAGGGTGGCAAAGAAGCCCCAAGTTACAGCTCCTGGGACAGTGACTGTCCTGGTGGCTGGTTCAGCCCTGCCTCCTTTGGTGGGGGGAGGAGCCAATGCAGAGCTCACTAACAGCCAGGCCCACCATGGACCCTTGAAGTTCCCTGAAACCCAGGTGAGGGAGACTGCCTTGTTCCTGTATTGGGGAAACGTCGATGCTTTTCCTCGGGGACCATGCACGATGCCTGCTGGCTTTGGAGCCCAGCACCAGGGCTCCGAGGCTCACCGCTGTCTTCTGCTCTGGCAGGTACTGAACGAAGTGACCGAAGACAACTTAATAGACCTGGGGCCGGGGTCTCCAGCTGTGGTGAGCCCAATGGTGGGGAACACGGCACCCCCATCTTCTCTCTCCTCCCAGCTTGCAGGCTTGGGTAAGTGTCTCATAGGAACAAAGAGGGTCTCCTTTGCAGGCCACTTCGTAATTGTGAGTCTGGGCTGAGGGTCCATTTCTCTCTCTCTGTTGGAAGTCCCAGAGAGAGCATTTTGAGGAATCCGTGGGAAAGTGTATTCCTGAGGCCTGGCCAATTGTACCATTTTTAGTTCATGACTCTTGTCCCTAAACTTAAAAGTTTAAACCTGTGTTGGAAAGAAGGGGTGGAGGGAGTTCCAAGGAACAGGAAGTTGTTTGCTTTAAAAGAAAGGTAGCTGCTGTGTTTTATCTGGAATATTCCATGTGGTTAAAGTGATTGTCTTCTCAATATAAATTAGGCCAAGGATGGCAAATAGGTTTTAGCTCATTGGCTACTTGGGACACAGGCCTAAGAAGGATGCTGAAGCCACATCAGAGCTTGGAAGATGAGTCTGTAGTTGATTGGTAATGTCTGCCACAGACTTGGAAGTAGGAAGCGATGACACTGATAACATTGGCTCTCCTTGAACTAACATCAGCCTAAAGTGCTCCACTGCCTGAAACCTAAAACAAAAGAAACTCACCACTTTTCCACTTCTCTGTTTGAAAGTGTGTATATGATTCTAGATGCTGCAAATACACTGGACGATACGAATCTATAACAAAATGACAGTATTGAAATAATAATGCATGGCCCTTGCAAAATTCTGTCTTGCTTTTTTCTGTTTCCTTTTTTTTTCTTAGTATTTCTCTTTATACCTTTATTCCATTTCAGTCAAACAGGGTTTTTATTTAGCGGCCTGTCAGTTACTATAATCCTGGCTTCTCGGCATCTCTTATATTTGTAGCTACTGTTTTTCTTTTGGAACAGATTTCTCTGCCTTGAATCCATCCAGCATATGGCCACCATATTTAAAATCCAAAATTCAAACTGAATTCTGCTGTCTTCCTTCTTTTCTTTTTTTGAATGTTTATTTATTTTTGAGAGAGAGGGAGAGAGAGAGAGGGAGACAGGATCGGAAGGGGGCTCTGCACTGAGAGCAGAGAGTCTGATGCGGGGCTCGAAATCACAAACTGTGAGATCATGACCTGAGCTAAAGTTGGACACGTAACTGATGAGCCACCCAGGTGCCCTAGCTGCCTTCCTTCTAGTGTTCAGTCTCTGTCCACAAGCATTTTTCATTTCACACACCCTGGACTTCAGGTTCTGTACCTTGGTACTTACCTTTCCCCCTTCTCCCTGCAGCAGAGTCCACTTGGCCTTCAAGCCCCACTGTTGGGTCAGTTTTGAGTCTTTTCCAGGGTCTCAAGCTAGGTACTGGTATTGTCTGGCTGGCTCCCACCTACTCACTGCGCTCCTTTAGGCCTAGGACCATGTCAGATTCAGTTTGGTGCACGCAGGAGCTGGCTCTGAACGTGGTGGGTGCCTGCAAAATATTTGTCCAGTAAATACATGACCCAGGCCCTTAGATATCCTGACAGAGTTAGTGAGGCACGCACTGGTCAGAGAATTGTGGGAAATCTGCAGGGGTACTGGCCCTGGGCCCCTCCCTACTGCCAGCAGTCTCGCTTCCATTCATGAGGACTCTTTGCCCACCTTGAGTAGCCTGGGGGTGGGTGAGGGTCCGTGGCTTTTCTGTCCCCCATCTGGGTCCCACCGTGGCTCCTCCTGCATGTGGTGGGCTGGGAGTGCAGAGGAGAGGCCTATGTTCCCCCTGCCTGACCCCGAACTCTAACCTGCCCACTGGCTTCCTAACTTGGGGATCCTTCATTAAGCCCACGGGCCACATTTTATTCTCACCCTACCCTCCTTTATTTTGTTGCCGCAGACTTGGGGACAGAGAGCGTCAGTGGCACCCTCAGTTCACTCCAGCAGTGTAATCCCCGTGATGGCTTTGACATGTTTGCCCAGACGAGAGGGAACTCCTTGGCCGAGCAACGCAAGACGTATGTGGGGACCGTTTCAGTGGCTCTCGGAAGGTATTGGGGGAGGATTGATCCAGGCCTGGTCACAGGCCAACACAAAGACGCCTTTTATTTAGCAGATCCAGGACTGCCAAGAACGTTGAAATATGGCTGCGAAGACTTGGCAATAGGCACAGATTTTGAATGAACACCACCCCCCCCCCCAACCCCCACCTCCCCGCCTTGGGGTTGATTGTAGTCGGATCTCTCCCATCCGCAAGAGAGTGCTCCTCATTCTCTCTGCTCCCTGTGCTGCTGCTGAAGAGGAACTAGGAGCTAGGAGGGTGCAACCGGGCAGGGCCTAGCAGCATGGTTTTCCTGCCCGAGTGTGTGGGCAGAGGCTTCCCTGACGGCAGCTCTGGCCAGGATAAGCCATGTGAAACTGGGGAAATTGATCCTAAAATAGACACCGTCCCCCGCATCTCAGGGAGGCATGCTTGGAGCTTCTTGTTCAGCCTTAAGGCAGGCAGGTGCTTTCCTGGAGCCCAGCACCTCAGCTTTCTGAGTCCCATGCTCAGGCATCAACAAGTTGACCAGAAACCCAAGGCTGCCATGCACCTCTCACCAGCACAAGTTGCTTTTAACAGCAAAAGAGGTCAGAATGCAGAGGGAGAGAACCTCCACGGTCAGTGACAGACCCCAATCCCGGACCGTGAGACCACCTTCCTTGTCAGATGCTACCGAGGCTGCCGCTTCTGAAATAATATTACTTGCAGCGTCAGGGCACTTCTGACGTCCCGTCACTGGGCTTTAGAGATGCCCTGGTATTGTTACTTGAGAGGAACAATGAGGTGTATGGTGTCCCAGACCCCAGAGGAAATGAGGGGCTGAGCCAGTGCTGGGACCGTAGCCTCCGCCCGAAGGCCAAGTCTGCGGGAAACTAGAAAGTGATTATAGGTCACCGCCGTGTCCCCTGGGAACACTGGGGTGGGTACTGACTGCTTGCGTTGCTTGTCTCCAGGGTAACCTACGAGGACCCCCAGGCTGTTGGAGGACTCGCTTCTGCACTAGACAGTCGGAAACAGAGCTCCGAAGTGGTAGGTCTTTCACCCTGTTTACATGCCCAGAGTCCTCCGGAGGGAAAGTCGGGCAGCGTCGTAAAGCTGGCGGGGTAATGAAGCAGAAGCTGGGTTGCATGGAGGGCAGGGCACACTGGGGGAGACGGGCGTGAGAGCACTGTGTTGCCTCATTGCGTCCTCACTCCAGCCCGTGGGTGATGCCCACCCAGTCAGCTTTCCCATGAAGCCCAGAGCCAGACGGGCCCAGAGAAGGGACAGCACGCTCTGGGCACCGAGTGTGGATGGCAAGTGGGGGTCCGTCCTAGGAGGTCCAGCTCCACAGCCCCTTGTCTTCCTACCTTGATGGCCCTGAGCTCTCAGGGCGCAGGTCTCCTACAGCCAGATAGGGCCTCTTCCCAAATGTTACACAGCCCTGGGGGTGGGCAGTGCTCCGACAAAATAACGGCCCTTACAAGGAAGGGAAATGCTCACCTGAGCCGCATCTCTGCTGATCATTTGTAGTTGGCCTAGAGAAGCAGTACCAACCCACTAGAAGGCAGCTGATGGGCAGGATTTGTCTGGGGATCTGGGGCTGGGGGAGGGAGGAGCAGTGGGTGGAGGCCAGGAGGGTGCTCTGGGCAGCTCCGTGTCTGGAAGGAGCACGGCTAAAGGCAGAGGTGCTTGGAAGTGGAGGGTGGTGGTTGTTTGAGCCCCAGATGGCAGCTGTGGATTCTGTACGATTTCAGGTCACTGCAGGGGAAAGGATTTGTGTCTTAATGCTTCTCATGAGATCGTACCCCTTTTCGCCTAGGAATGCGTGTGGCTGTGTGTGAATGAGCGTCTGTTTGCAGGGACGGGGAGGGGGAGAGCTGTGGGGATAAGGGCCCCGGAACGGCTGGACCTCTTGTCAGGGTCCCCCAGCTGGGTTAGAAAGGAGCAGTGCTCATCTGCCCACTGGACGGGGAGGTTTGCTTCAGAACAACGGTTCTTGGGCTCCTGCAGCCCCTGTCCAAATGGGCCCAGGCAGGCAGCAGTCTGCAGCCTGGTTTCTGGAAGAAGGTTCACCCTGGGGAAGGGACTTGTTCCTCTCTTCTGGCTCAGCCAACTGGGTGTGAGGGGTGTGCGGCCCTCTGCACTGGCCACTAGGGGGCACAGAAGAGCCAGCCCAACTGCCTCGGGTCTCAGCACCCTGCCTTTCCACCCCTGGGACCCGGACTCCCCAAATCTGCGTAGTGGTCGTGGCTCCATTTCTCCCATTACTTAGAATGTGTCCCCCCGAACCGAGAGAGGGTGTTAGGAGGGCCCACCACCGGGCTGAGGCCACCAGCACACTGCCAGGTGAGGACATTTCCTCCTGGCCCACCCTGACCTGGCCTGTAGCTCTGTCCCTCAGCCAGGCCAACTTGGTTTGCTTCCCACTCCGTCCCCAGGGCCTGCCCCCATCCGTGCCAGGGTGTGCCACCTCTGCTGTTCTTAGTGCTTAGGCCTGGATCCAAGCTCAGGAGATGTGGCCAGCCTCCCGCCCTTCACCCTTTGGGCGTGTGGCTTGGCCCATCTCCCTGTTTTCAAAGATCTTGATGACTCCAGCATGTTTTCCACCTGATGGCAGGCAGATTACTTTCATGTTTACTGCTCGATGAGGGGAAGCAGGGCTTGTGGTGCCTGTGTGCCTGTGTCCGTCTGTGTGAGTATATGTATATCCCTGTCTGTGTGCGCGTCTGTGTCTTCGTATATGTGTGTGCGCACACCCTCACTCACATGCATCTTGAGGCCAGTATTTCAGCTCATGATGTTCCATATCCTAAACTGTACCGACCTGGATACGAGAACTGGGCCAAAGGAGAAATTAAGAACACAGTGAAGGGGAGAAAATTGTATAGCCACACCTCCACAGTGCAATCCAATCAGAAGTCTTAACTTTAAATACCTTTGTGACTTCAGAAAGAGCAGTATGCCCAAATTCAGTGTTCAAGTTAAGAGTTTGGAAAAAGAACACCCAAGGAACTGAGAAGGAGGGAAAAAAAAAAAAAAAAGCAGAAATAACTTAGAAAAAAAAAGGAGAAATGATTTGGTAAAAGCTGGCTCTTTGAAAAGTTGACCCTTTGCCAATTCCGAGAGCCCTAATCAGGAGAAGCGGCCGTGGCCAGCCTTCTGTGACCTCGTGGAGATTTTCCCAGTGTGTGGGAATAGTTGGCATGAGTTTGTGTTACCCTGTTGGGATTTTTGGTTACTAAACTTCTCTTCTCTTTTCCAGAAAGGTAAGGGGGACATGCTGGAGGGGGGCGGGGGCAGTGGGTCACATCTCCTTACGTGACAAAAGATCAACTCTCAACAGTGACTTTTCCATTTCCATGATATATATACTGTTGCTTTCTTTATCCTGGGTCTTGCTGTGACTTTTCTTTCTGGGACTTTTCTGTCCTCGGCCCAGAAGAGAGGTAAAGGTGGGGACTCTGACCTGGAGCCCATAGACAGCTGGCTCATAACCCAAGGAATGGTGAGAGGTCACCAGCTGAGCCGAGCCCCCTGTCTACCCCAGCGCTTACCTGTGTCACCTGCTGAGCCCTTGTGAGTCAGACAGTACAAGGCCATTCTCTCCTAATGACTGGATGCCAAATTTCCCCCTGCCAAAATGTCTTCTTGTGTTTGTACAATCTCCTTCAGCCACAGACTTTCAGTCCTAGAAATGCCTCTGGTTTTCTGCTAAGGTCCGTGCCCCTGGGCCTTAAGGGTCTGGGACATTTGTGGAAGTGAGGGGAGGGCCCTCTCCCTCCTTTTACTGTCTCTGGAGCTCTCGGCAGTATTCGCTTTTCCAGGATGAGCACAAGTTACTGTGGCTTTTGCTTATTGTTAGGAGGGGACATTTCTAAGAGAACAGACTCAAAAGCACCTGATCAATTGGAGAAGCCCCCTCCAGCCTCTAGATCTGGCAGTCCTAGTCTGATGGGTTTTTATAATGGAGTAAATGTGTGCCCACTACGTCCCCCAGAAGAATTTGAGACATCTTAAACACACAAACACAATAGAACAGAATAAAAAGAAGACAAAGCCAGGGGAGTTGAATATCATCAACACAGTTCTCATCAAGTAGAGCTTTTCTGCCACAGAGACCCGAGTGGGCCTCTCCTGCCTCATCTGATCAGGTAGGTGGCCCTGAGTCTGCTACAGAGAGAGAGGGTGACCTCGTTCCAGGCCACTTGCCTCGGCGTGATGATTACACTCCTAATGAAGCCACCGTCCTCGCCTAGCACCTCTAACGTAGAGACCAAAGGTCTGTGCGTGCGTGCGTGTGTGGCAGGGCTGGAGCAGGAGAGGGTGCACAGAGGGAGGGACGATAGAAGCAGTCAGGCATCAGCCTCCGGGGTGGAGCCAGGCAGACACTAGACACATACTGGGGAAGAAGCGTAACCGACCCCTGGAACCCGGGCCAGGCTGTGGCCGGCGGAGGGGCGTTCAGGCAGGCCAGCATGTCTGAGGCTGTAGGTGGCACGGCAGGGGTCACCTGTCTGAGCAAGGTGTGGCCAACATGCAATGGCCGCAGAGAGCCATCAGAATCGAGGGGGTGGGGGTATCTTCCTACCACCCCAGCTTGGAGCTAGGGACCTTCGCACAGCCACGCTCGGGTGGGGCCAGCCTTCCTCCGTCTGTCAGCAGCAGGCACTTCATACTGCTCTTTTCCAGCACGCGACCCCAAAGCCATTCTTAGAGACCCAGGCTTCTCCGGGCCCCTCATTTACTTCAGAGACAGGCTAGGGCTGTGGTCCTCCTGTGTGGGTGACCTTAGAGCGGGACTCCTGGAGACCATGTCCACTCCAGTTCCAAATTGGGAGGATCCAGCCGTGTGTCCTTGTGCCCGTTAATCCTGCGAAAAAGGATACTGCCCAAACAAACTACCCTGAGTGTGGCATTAGCAGCTGGTGGTGGCACCTGCCTCTGCCCACACAAGATCCCCTCCCCACCCCGCCCCCCACTAGAGCTCCAGTCTCCCAACTTTCCAGAAACAAACCCAACTAACAGCTAACCTGGTATCTCACCTGCCTGACTGCAGTGTTTTTTTTTTTTTTCTTTTAAACAATGTATATTAATTGCTTTGCCTTATTTCCCATAGTGTAGAAGCCCTGAGTCCTTCCAAACCCCCAAGTGCAAATTCTTTACTTGGAAACTTTTTGTACTATTGAGTAAGGCTGAAGGGCTTTTAGGCTGCTGCTCATGTTTGGGGGGACCATGTTGTAGGGAGGATTTCTCAGTTCTCGTGAAATAGCACACCTGAGCTCTTCAGAAAGTGTTCCTGTTGCGTTGTAAATCAGACTCTGAGGTTTCCCCATGGGTTGGGGGCCGTGAAATGGGCCTGTGCTCTCCCGGGACTTCAGGGGTCTAGACTTCCAACACCACGGTTGACAATACCAGATTCATTACCGGTTGAAGAGACCCCTGAGCAGCGTCATGAGCCGCTCTGCCTGGAGACTGCTGGGAAATTGCCCCCCCCCCACCTCCGCCCCCGGCCATAAGCAGGATGCAGCCAGAAAGATCCCCTGAGAAGAACGAGCGTCGGTCCCAACAAGAGCAGAAGTAGGTTAGTAGTAGGAGTGTGCTACGGCCCAAGCCCACGCATGGAGGGGTGCCGTAATCCGGTCCGGCAGACCCCCGACACAGCAAGCCCAGAGTCACAAATAGCACTGGCTGTGGCCGAGCCGGTGGCACCACTGCCCCCCACCTGCCGCCCCCTAAGTGGAGCCAAGTGAGGGTCAGCGCACGGCAGACAGCTCACCCAGCGCCCACGTCAACATCTGCCACTTCTGGCCCCCGACACGCCGCTTTCTCTTTGGACCCTGAAGATGGGCAGGCGCGTCTCACCGTTGCCTCAGCCAAGCCAGCCCCGTATGCGCCGGCCTTTATTGGAGGGTGGTCCTGTGCCAGCTGTCTCTTATTTTTTTTTACTTCGCGTCTTCTTCCCTTTCTGTCTGCCTCCCCCAACACACTCCTCTTCAGACCCTTGGATTAGCCTTCAGCCTTCAATCGTTGCCCAAGAAGGTGCTCTAACCGTGGCATGTCAGAGGCCACAGTCTCTTAGGGATCAGCTGGGCCAGGCTTCATCTGACGGATGAGAACACTGAGGCCTCCCAGGGGCTTGGTGACATGCCCAACGCCACGGGGCAGTGACAGAGTCCAGTGCCCTCTTGGCTGGCCAAGGCCTCTCCCTTCCCTTCCATCGGCATGGACGAGGGAGCTTCCTCGTCCCTCCCAGTTTCTGTAGTTCCTGTTTGGAGAGCAGTGTGCACGTTTAGTCTGTCTGGTGGCATCCACATTATTAGAAGGAACTTTACCCCAGTGCTACGCTCAAGGCATTGATTTACCAGGGTAGGAGGTGTATATAGGTAAGTTACTGTGTGCAACCACAAGCAGGTCAACCCTTGCCCTGTGTTGTATAAGCTTTACTGTTAGCTCTCCCCCTAGTTCCAGGGAGATTCCGGCCCTGAGGCCAAGTGCCTTTCATACTGGAAGGAGTCAATTCCGATCGTTCATGATATTCCTGGTTTCTGAATTAGAAAACAGAAACCCTGACCTGGAAGTTAAGGGGCTCGGAGTCCTGTGGGGTGAAAACTAAATAGAACCTAGCCATCACGCCACTTCTCTGATGGGGAGACTGAGGCCAAGAACTGCCCAAGCCCCCCTCTCCCTGCTCTGCCTCTTTACCCAAAGTCCTGAGGCTTCTTAGGACAGCAGAGACTCCAGGGCTCCTGAGTGAAGAAAGAAGCAAGTCCAGAAAAAAGTGATATGCTCCAGGGATCTGACTAGCCCAGCCCAGCCGACCCATCGCCCAGTGCTCTGTCATCAGCCTGGCTCCTGGGGCTTTGCCTGGAGGATGCCCTTCCATAAACACACTACTTATTTGGAGAAATCTGAAAGGGGGAAGAAAAGCGTTCCCATGATCCAGCTTTTGGGAAATTTTTGTTTTTGAGGGGGTGAGGAGTTTCTCAGATGTCAGTATTTGTTTTCTGAGCGTGCTGGCTTTCAAGATTAATCCTCAAAGAAGAAAACTGGAGCGTGATACCCAGCCTCGAGGGACTTAATTTTGAGCAGTAACAAAAATATTGTAAAGCCGTATCAGAAGGTTTAAGACCCATGACCCCTTAGTGGCTGTTTTTCAAGCTTCTGCAGCACATTGGAAAGCTCTACCCATCGAACCTCCATTTCTCCTCGATAGACTGAAGCTGGGTGGGTATAAGAAAGCCCAGCACACACTCCCAACAACTGTGGTTGGCCATGTTTTTTTCTCTTTGGAGATGCCGCTAACTTTCCAAGCTTTTGTTTCTGGGAACTTGGCGTGGCGCGCATCCTCCCAGAGGCCAGGCGTTCTGACTTAAAAGCATCAAGATAATGAAAATTGGCATCTTCTGTCACAGGAACATGTCAAGACAGAAGTCCTGCCGGCAAGCGTAAAATTAGCAGATCGCACTCCGCGTGCCTTTACTGCTTTCTTTTCGATGGAGGAGGTGGGTGCTGCCTTAGGTGCTGTTAGCACATCCACGCTGGGCATCTGTGCCCTCTGGAATGAGAATCCTGTGCTCCTTGTCCCTAGGAGTCATTTCAGGGTGATTTGAACTCCTTGACGTTTTTTTCATTCCAACACGAGATTCCCAGTAAGTCAAAGAGCTAAAAGGACAGCGTAGACAGAGTCTTCCTAATCTGATCAAGGGGTGGGCTTGAACCTTTATGAAAATGCGTGTGGGGTGCCCACGCTGGGTCTGTAGTGCGGCACGATATACGTTAAGGCGCTCCAGGTTACCAGAGCGAGGGGGCTGCCAGCCTCGCCAGGTGCGTGTGTGCACGGGACACCTGCTCGGCACACTCGGGCCGCCCTAGGGGCCCTCGCTCTACCTCACACCCCAAACTCTGCCAGCAGCAGGTTTCCGTCTCTAAGGAGCGGCTTGTCCCGTCAGGGCAGGGCTGGGAATAGGAAATCTTTGTTCTTTTCCTTTGTTAAGCTCATGTTATTTTTTTAGATTTGGCAAACACCAAGGCAGTCCTCCCGGTGCTTATTTTAACTGTATTCTTACCCTAGACTGTGACGCTGGGGGGAAACCAGCTATAGACACAGTGCTAGAGAATTTTCTAGAAATAGTGGACTTGTGAGCCGCTATTGCATTCTAGCCAAATGGACGTTTCAGAATCACCTCCCCGGAGGCCTTCCACAGGTGGGCCAGGCATGGAGACTGCTCAGGCACCCATGAGGCATGTCTTTGTTTTCTCGGGACCCAGTCACCCCCACCCCGGCTACCGCTCCCTAGTTCTCAGTTGAACTTTTCTTTGGCTCCCGAAGCGCAGCCAGCCATTGAGAGCTGGGGAGGCAGGGTGAGACTAAAGGAGCCACTGCATTCAGGACTGCTTCGTGATTCTCCCCTGAAGAGACACAAAGACAGCCAAAGCCCCAACGTCGCTTTGGTCATCAAAGCCCCAGCCTTGCCCGCTTGTGTTGGTGGTGAGATGTGCCTGCCTGCTGTCAGCCAGGCCACACCCAGGCCCCGGTGCTCCCCTCCTCCCACTCAGAGACGTACTGGGACACGTTCCGAAATACTTTCAGCGCCCGCCTGACCACCTGCACCCCCTGCTCCGGGCAGACTGCCACCTGGGATCCCCAGTGGCATCAGGGGCTTCCTGGTGTCTCCTCCAGTCACTCCCAGGGGCTGGGCTCAATGGCGGGTAGGCAGGACTCTTCCAAGTGTCCTAACCTGATGAGTTCAAAACCAGCCTGTGGGACCAGCGCATTCCTGAGATGAGAAGGTGTTTTGCAGCCCTGGGCTGAGAGTAGTCAAAAAGTTATCCATTTCAAGAATGCGTACTGCTGCCCTCCCTCCTCCTCTCCCCCCCTGCCCCTCCCCCCCCCCCCCCCCCCCCCCCGCGCCCGCCGGTCAGCCCTGCTTCTTAGAACTGGCCACCTCATTGCTTCCCTCACCTGCCATTTCATGTGTGGCTGCCTTGTGTTGCCCGCGCCTGCTGTGCCAACGTGTTTTTTTGCTCTGTGTACGTTTTGGTTTCGTTCTGGGGTTGCTTTTGACGATTTATTTTGTTCGGTGTTCTGTCTCCCCTCGCCTGGCTGTGGGGCTGCCTGACCCGCTGCTTGCCGCCTCCATAGATCCCCGTTGCGCAGCCCTCTGTCATGGACGACATTGAGGTGTGGCTCAGGACGGACCTGGTGAGACTCGACTTTTCTCTTCTGTGTGTGGGGCGTGGCAAGGCAGAGGTACTTCTGAAGACAGGCCCGGGGCCAGGGGCTGCTCCCCACTGGGGTGGCAGAGGAGGAAAGCCCACTGGGCCCAGCGCACCTGCTGCGGGCGCAGCCCCGGGGCCTCGGCAGGCAGGGCTCTGGCTGGCTCCGAAACCACACACACTTGCCTCCAGTTACTTTTCTGTATCTAGTGTGTGTGTGCTTGGGTTCTTTTGCTTTGGGGTTTTGTTTGGGTTTTGGGGGGATTTTGTGGGTTTTATTTTTATTTTTTCTTTTTCACTGTAAACTGTATACACAGAGATGAGCCAGGTGTGTTTTTTTGTTTTTTTGTGGGGTTTTTTTGGTTGGTGTTTTTGCTTTTGTTTTTGTTCTTGTTTTTTTTTTTATTTTTTACTTGTCATCCCACTTCCCCAGTATGTTCTGGTATCCTGGATTTAAAAGAACCCTTACCCTCGAGACTGTTGTCTCTACCCGCAGAGCTAGGACAGGAAGGTGAGAACATCACGCAGCTGCAGATGGCAGCAGGTCCCAGGAAAGGGAGGGCTGCAGGGGCTGGTCCCTCCTTCTGCTGCTTACAAAGCACGTTCCCTCTCAGGCGGCTGCAGGGGAGGCAGAGTGGGGGTTGCTGGCCAGGGGGGCTGACAAAGAAATGCACTCTGGGAGGGGAAGTGGCTTGCCCAAGGTCATGGGCTGGGCAGATTCTCCCTTAGTCCTAGAGACTCCTCATCTCTTGTTCCTAGCTGCCACCTCTTCAGGGGACCTTGTCCCCAGAGCAGAGCATCGTTAACCACAGGACTGGCCTGGCTGGCAGTGGGTTGCCGACTTGGCCCCCTTCTGTACTAGGGTAGGGCCTCCCACTGCTCCGGGCCACCTCCCCACAAGGCCAGGCTTTCTGAAGACACTCATTGCCCAGCGAGGCAGGCACCCAGGTGCCATGCCAGGGGAGGAAGAAAACACCTCATATTTTTCCCAAGGGAATGCCTGGAAAAGAACTAGCTCTCGTCACAGAGACAAAGCAGGAAGGAGCAAGGCCCTCACCTCATGGGGCAGGGGGGGCGGGGAGCCCAAGGTTCAGAAAGGGGGAGGGACCTGTCTGACAAGGCTGAGCAGATCAGTGGCAGGGCCAGGAAGGAAGCCACGTCTCCTGGCTGAGCCCAAGGCCCTGTCCGCTTCCCCATCCAGCTCCCTTCCCTATCACTGTGCAGTAAGTTCCCAGTGACCACTGCGTTCTCCAAACAGAAATCAAGTCCTATCCGCTGTCATCGTTAAGAGCTCTCCGAGCTCCCATGGCTTCTCAGGAACCGGCAGCAGGTGACGGAATCTGGGCCACAGGAGGCCGTGGGACATGGCTTCTGGCCGGACAGCGCTTTACTGCCAAATACTGCTTGGTATCCGGCCCTGTGCCATGGACTTCATGGCTCTGTCCCTTCCAGGCCTCATGCGGTTCCCAGCTGTTGGCATGGACAGCGGGTTCCCAGAGTCCTGTGGCTGCTGAGTGAAGGAGCACCTGAGGGGGGTCCTGGGCACGCGCGCAGCTCAGCCTCCTCCTTGGGGCCCTGCTCTGGGAGTGTCACTGGGTGGCCAGAGGCCTGCTGTGGTCCTGCCCGTAGCTTTAAACCCAGAGAACCGGCCTGCACCTTTTTTTGGATTTTTCTTTCTGCTTCTTCTGGGGGATCAAAGCCTAGAACTATGGAGTTTGGGGTGGTTTTATTTTTGCTTTCTAGAAAAGAAAAGTTTCCGTGTCTTCAGTAAGACAAGCAGTATTTTACTGTCACAGAGCTCTGGGCACGGGGAATGGGGGGTTTGGCCCAGGCTGGGCCCTAATACTGCTCTCTCTGCTCCTCCCACAGAAGGGCGACGACCTGGAAGAGGGCGTCACAAGTGAAGGTATGACTGGGCCAGCACCTTGACAGCTCCCCACCTTCTGTTGGCTACCCCTGCCCCAGACTCTTGAGGTGCATGGGGGCCGGCACCCCCACTGTCTTAGAGCCTCCACTGCCAGCGTATCTCCCGGTGCCCATCCTTGCTTGGCCTGGCCTCCTGGGCCAGGGGCTTCTCTGCTCTGTCCCAGCCAGGCCCCGTGCTGACGAGGGAAGTGTCAGGACATGTGACTTTAAGAAGGTCACAGAGCTAGTGAATAGTAGGTCCCAATTGCCATCCCAGGTCAGCGTGACCCCCAGATCTGCAAGCCTAATCAGTTTGTCCCTACCCCCGAATTCTTAATCTAGCAGAGAGACAAGACATGCTGTGCAGTCCACAGGGCTGCATAGGGAACTCATCGGGCCTGGCGTTCTGGGACCCCACTTCTGGGGGGCCAGTGGATGACGGGTCGGGTAGGGAAGTTCCCATCAAGGTCCTCCAACCCCCCCATCTCGCCCTCTCCTTCTCTCCCCTGCTCCTCCTGTCTCCCCCACTCCCTGCCACTCTCCCCTCTGCACTGCCTCCTCCCTGCTTTGCCAGACCATCTGGTCAGACCCCCTCCACTGGCAGAACCTTGCTTGGAGGATGAGCATAGGGTAGGGGGATGTTCTCTGCCAAGTTTAAGTGGGGACTTGCCCCTCCAACTTTCCCTGCCCTGCCTCCAGTGCTGATCTGGTGCATGGAAAAGCCCCAACTTAGAGGGGTGGGGCTGGAATCATACCTGCCCCTTCCCCCTGTACCATCTGCGGGTAGCCAGGCTTCCTGCTTGCCCTGGAGGCGGCAGAGGGGGGAATCAAGCCTGGGTCTCTGGGCAGCAGACGGCCCAGAAGCACCCCTAGCTCTGGCTGGCTGCTCCCCTGCCGCTCCCTGCCTCCCTCCTTCCCTGGCAGGCAGCCCAGGCTAGTGTGCTGAGGGTGGGGACAGTGAATGGGGCTCCGAGGGGAGCAGGTGAGATGTGGTGGTTAGAGCCTCACTGTGGGCCTAGCCTCCTACCAACGCTGCCCCTTGCCCTGGTTTTGTATTGCAGAATTCGATAAATTCCTCGAAGAAAGAGCCAAAGCTGCTGAAATGGTTCCCAACCTCCCCTCGCCCCCAGGGGAGGCCCCGGCCCCGGCCCCGGCCCCAGCCTCAAACCCCTCCGGTCGGAAGAAGCCTGAGCGGTCAGAGGATGCCCTCTTTGCCCTGTGAGCTGTTCTGCGGTTCGGCTCTCCACATGGCAGGTCACTCCTTATTCCCCCGGTCCACACTAGGCACTGGCCACTCCTCCCATCCCCAGTCCTCACTCGGTCCTGTGCTGCTGTGTCTCCATGGAAACGCCACTGTGTTTGCTCCCAGGCCTCCCACTAGTCAGGACCAGCTTTAGCCACCTTCTTCTCTCTGGGTGGTGGGACAGCATCGATGCAGCCAGAGGCTCTCTTCCCCTGCCCCCGCCCCTCTGGCCCACAGGCTCCCTCTACCCATGTGTCCTCCCCAGAAGAACAGGCAGTGGGACCCAGCCCCAGGCAGGGCAGTCCCCGTGGGACCGTTTCCTGAGGAGACACCTGGACTGCCTTTCCTCCGGTTTCTGCCCACAGAGAAGGGGGTTCCACCCCAGCCCCTCCCCCCCCCCCCCCCCCGTGCCCTGCCCCTACCTGACTCAGTGGGTCTCCTTGGACCGGCCTACGCTCCCATGCCCCTGTTCCAGAAAGGGCTTGTCTGCACCTGTGGGCTTGGTCTCCCTCCCTGGAATGCTGCTCCCTGACGCGTGTCACCTTGTGGCACTTGGCGTGCTCGGCACTTTAGAAGGCTCTGTGGGTGCCCTTGTGTGAGGCTTCTCACCCTCTTGACCCTCTCTCCATCGCTCAGCTGCTAACCCAGGCCCACGCCAGGCTGGCTTAGCAGCTGAGCCTGGGAGCGAGGGGTCCCCGGTGGACCCAGGGAGAGGGAGAGCCAAAGGCAGTTGCAAAGACGGCACGCGACCCATGGATGATGGTCACGAGGCACACGGGTTAGCTCTTGCAGAGATGACACAACCGTAAACCAAACTGCCCCACGTCCCCATCTGTGGAGGGGCCCGCCCGGGGAGGAATTGCTCTGGCTGCTTGGGAAAGCTTGGTGGGCTTGTGAGCACACCAGGCTCGGGGCTTTGGCCTGGTCCGTGGCAGCCTCTGTGCCTCTACCTCCAGGGCCCAGGAGCAGATGGCTCTGCACCCTATTTGGAGATCCAGTGACCAAGGGGCTGGAGTGACCCTAGGGTCCCTGTACTGCTCCTTGGTGTGGTCTCCGCTTCCTCCACAGAACGTCCTGACAGCCTGCCCTCTCCCCGCCCCCAACCCCCCTTGCTGCTGATTTGTACCCTCTCTCCAAGCCAACCTAGAAGACTGAGAGCTAGGGGTTGAGGACACCTGCTCCCGCCACTGGGTGTCTCCTGGCCGTGGGCAGGACGCTCAGGCTCGGTGCGGTCCAGGGGGCAGCCCGCCCCGCCCCTGTGCCGCGGTTGGCCAGGAAAAGAAAAATGCTGCAGCAGCTGCTCCGAGCCCGCCCGTGAGTCCCCGGGGCCCAGGTCAGTGTTCCAGAAGGTGCTGCCCAGGTATCGGGGGCAGACGTGTTCCCGAGCCGTGGCGTGGCCAGCCCTTCCCACCTGGCAGCCGGAGTGGGGTCAAGAGGCCGGGCTGGGCGCAGGCCAACACCAGTGCCTCGGGCTCTGGAAGAAGCATTTAGGCCCACGGCCCAGCACCTCTGGTGGAGAGCGAGGCGCTGCCTAGCCCAGAACCCTGTGCCCTGGTCCGGGGTCTGGCTGGGGGCCCTCCTGGCAGGACCAGCCGGGGGGGTGTCACACTCCCGATTCCTCAGAGGACGTGCAGGAAACTCCCCCTCAGAGATCAGAGCTCAGCCAGCCTGACTCCAGCCCTGCCCTCCCTGGCAGCCAGTGCCACGCCTCTGCTGTCCCCCCTCACCCCGACCCCACCCCTCGGTCCTCTCCTCCTCTTGTCAACATTGCTCACAGGCAGAGCCCCCTGAGGTCTGCCTATTTGGACGTTAGGAAGTCTTAAGTCAGCTGGCTTGACGTGAGCTGCCAAGAAGGTGGCTGGGATGGTCCGATTATACCTAGCGACCCAGCTAGTACCCTCCAGCGGCCTGGAGCGCTGGTCTCTGTGAGGGCCAGGGGCCCGTCCCTCCGCGGCCAAGCCCCGCAGCCTCTGAGGGAAGAGCCAGCGTCCCCGCCTTGTGGAAAGAGACGTCCCCCCAAGAGCAGGAGCCTGAAGGGCCCAAGGGGAGAGGAGGCTCCTGGCAGGGAGTAAAGCCGAGGCCTGTGTCTGCCTGGGGGAGAACCCAGCACAGCTGCTCTTAGTACCCACAGTCCAGAGCTGCCCCCCAACTCCAGGCAGGGCTTGGAGAGTCCTGGCCGCCCCTGGGCGGCAGATGGTGATGGAGCTTGTGGGCTGGCAGGAAGGCACTGGCTCACACCGGGGGAGAGCCCCCTGCCTTCCCGGCCTGCAGCTGCCCTTCCTGTTGACAAGTCCCGTCCAGAGGCAGCCTGCCCCTACCTGGAGGCTGAGGTGACACATGCGTGAGGCCCGCGCAAAAAGCCAAGCAGGGGCCCAGGTGGCCTTAAGGGGGTGCTGCTCAGCCCTTCCTATCCTGCGGCCCGCAGGCACCCTAGGCCACTCAACCACTGGTTCCCTTCCATGTGGGGAGTACAGCTCCCAGGCTCCCTGCTTGGGGAAGGGAGCCGAGCTCCGGCAGGAAAGCTGGCCAGTGCCTACCCCCCCGGGAGAGTGAGACCCTCACGAGCCACCAGCCGCTCCACAAGTGTTAGAAATCACAGATACAGTATGTACTTAATTACACTAAATTATTGCTGGGATTCCTTATAAGCACTAATTATACCTGATTATAGGTTAAAATATTTATTTTGTCAAAATATTTTCTTGGGAATGTGTTTAACCTTTTCTGTGTTCGTTGTGTGCTGAGATGAGAAAACTAACCATTTCTTCCTGCCTACTTTTGTGGCCAGTGGGCAGCTGACCCAGGGCACACTAGTGGGCTTTGGGCCAGCCTGGCCCAGAGCAGTCCCTGCCTGGGAGCCCCCCCTCCCAGGGACTGAGCAGGCCAATTGGGGCCAGGCCGAGAGGTGACCCGCCTGCTTATCAGCCGGCACGGGACAAGGGGTCTCTGAGCTGAAAGGGCTTGATGCTGGCTGGGGCCGGAGGGAAGGGTGACTTCGTCCGTGGTCCGTCCTGTCTTTCTGTTTTGTCAGCCCCATCGGTGTGAGTGACCGGGCCATCTGCCTTGGCTCACTGCCCTTCCCTTCCTCCCCCTGGGGTCCAGAGCAAGGGGGCCTGGGGAGGTGTGGGGCCCTCACTGTCACTCAGGGCCTCCCACAGGGAGAGTGGTGGCAAGGGCTGTGGATAGCGGTGGCAGCAAGCACCTGGACCCCTCCGGCTTCATGGGGCAGACAGTTGCTCAGCCTCCCACACTCTTGTCCCTCCTCTTCCTTCCTGCCGCCCACCCCCACTTTGTCTCCACGTCTGCTACACACGTTTCTAACTCAGTCTGACCCAGCCTTCTGGATGGTTTGTGGAGGACTGTGGGCTAGCAGGGGAAAAGCACCATGCAGGAGTGCCGTGTTCTCTGCCGGGCCCCAGCCGGCCCACCGCGAGCCTGTCCTCCATGTGCTGTAGGGACTCTGGGCCCCTCTGCTCGTCCACCCCCATGGGGAACAGCCAGCTTCACCACCATGGCTGAGTGTGCGTGCCCCCAGAAGATGCCCCCTGTGGTACCCGCCTCTCCCAGTGCCCGTCTCCGGCCCTTCCTGTCCATGGGGGTCCAAGCCAGGCTCCCCCTGCGGCCACCAGCTGTCAGCCCTGAATTCTACTCCTCCTCTCGTGTCTGAAATCTCCAGGCTCCCCTGGAGAAAGGGGGATGGATATTTATTTTCTTAAGTTTGCACTTAATTTGTGAGGGTCTCAGGATGGGGGGGGTGGGCTGTTGAAAGAGAGATGTGTTGAGTTTGTTGTCCAGTCCTGGAAGTCTAATGTTCTGTCACTGTTGTGCGTTTCTGTGGGCAGAGCCGGTTCTGGAGGGCGGGTCGGTGCACTCGAGGCTCAGCGCGTCCATCCACCCACTGGCTCTCCTTCCAGATACTGTCTCTCTAGTTTGGGTTCTTGCATGTAAAATACAATAAATAAATGAACACACTGTTCCTGTGTGATCTCTATGGAGTCAGCTGCTTTTTTTTTTTTTTAAGTGTTAATTATTTTTGAGAGGGGGCAGGGAGGGAGAGCTGGAGGAACAGAGAGGAAGAGAGAGAATGAATCCCAAGCAGTCTCCGCACTGTCAGTGCAAAGCCCGATATGGGGCTTGAACTCCCGAACCGTGAGATCATGACCTGAGCTGAAACCAAGAGTCGGACACGTAGCCCAGCGAACCACACAGGTGCCCAAGGGCACCTGCTTTCTCTAAGCAGGGGCTGCCCCAGGGGCCCCGCTAAAGGAAGCCATTCTGGAAGCTTGCTCCACTCCCCCTTCACCCATGCCCAGGCTGTTTGAGGGTGCCAGTGAGTCTGGGCTAAAGGAAAATCCCCATGCCTGTTCCAGTTTGGCTATCTTGGGGCACAAGGCTGGTTTGGGGGTGTTGGTTATAGCAGCTGGAAACCTGCCATGGCCTGCCTGCGAGCTCTACCAGAGCCCGTGGTTCTTCCTACCTACGTCTTATGCCAGGCCTTAGGCACGTTGCGGGAGGCCCTCAGCCCTGTCCCAGGTATCCAGACCTTGGGCAAACAGGCCAGAGCCATCTCTTCCTGGGCTCCCCAAAGTTAGGCAGGCATCCACTGAATCCTCTGGACAGCTTGTGCCACACACTGAGTTTAAAAGCTGCTGCTCCAAGGACCACTCCCCGCTTCTAGAAACAGCTTTCTCGAGATCTGATTCACATAGCATACAATGCACCCATTTTAAGTGTCCCATTAGGTCGTTTTCAGTCTATTCGTAGAGTTGTGCAGGGACCTCGAGATCCCTGCATCACCACGATCAATTTTTTGAGCATTTTCATCACCCCAAAAAGCAGTACCCCACACACACCTCCCCACACCCCCCAGTGCTCTCCATTTTAAAAGGTTTCTGTCCTGTCCTTTCCTGGGAGCTGGCCACTCTGGGTGCTTGCTGCCAGGCCACGGTCCTCCAGGAAGCAGGCCCAGAGGCGCAGGGGTCCTTGAGCAGCACATTATGGGAGCCACGTGGTGCCTGCATCTTCTCTGAGTGGCTCAGAGGAGCCTGAGAGCCCTTTAATCCCTACACCACACAGGGTTTGAGGATCTGAAGTGGGGTGGGCTTATCAAGCCCCCAGGTGAACCTGGAAGAATTGCAAAGACATCTACCCAACCTGTTGTATTCAGGTGAAAAGACAGAGCCGGGAAGACCCCCGCACTTACCTGGGTTTGCCCAGCGCTCCAACTCAGACCTCGGGCCTGGAGGGGTGGGCAGCAGGCGAGGCCTCCCTGCAGGAGGGCGGCTCAGGCGGGGGCTGCCCTGCCTCCTGGTATAGGGCAGGAGGGACCACGACGGGGGGCCGCAACGGGACCATCCCAGGTCAGAAGTGGCAGCACCCAGCTCCCAGTTGCTCTAGGGAGCTCTGTGGAGGCTCTGCCTGTTTCTGGCCAGTCAGAATGAGAGGCTCCCACACCAGGGGAGTGTGGGAGTGGGCCTCTGAAGGTTGGGAGACCCCCAGTCCCCAGTCCCGGTGAATAGAAGGTGTGGATCCTGAGCCCATTCTCTGCCCCCAGCCCTGTACAAGGCACTGTGAGTGCCAGAAGAGGCCCGAGCTCTGTGGACAGTGGCTCGGCCCTGAGATACCACCGTGGACTTGCCAAGACACGCGGTCAGCGCATGTTCCTGAGAGTTTGCTGTGTACCAGGTTGGTGCTGGAGGGGAGGGGCTGCTCGAGTCCTACCCTCAGGGAGCTCCCAGCCTGGTTCGGTTCCCAGAATCAAGGACATTCTGCAGCCAGGAGGCACTGGAGCCCTTTTCCAGGGCTTGCAGGACCAGGAGGCTCTGGGGGAGCAGGCAAGGCCCAGAGTAAGGAGCTGCTGTGTGAAGTTTCACTGGGCAGGCCAGCCACAGGAGGGAGAGGGTGGTGAGGCAACTCTGACCTAACTGACCAGACTCCTGGGAGGGACCTCAAGATCCCTGGCAGGGACTTGCCAACATGCATTTCCCCAGTACATTAACAGCTGTTCCTCAAAAGGGGTTCTATGGAGAAAAGTCTGGGAAATGTAGAAGTAAAGTCAAGCAGTGTTAAGACCTCTTTAGTCAAGATAAAGGTGGTTTGTGGCCCAAACTGCTCAGAGATGCCATATTGGAACTTTTTTCATTGTGGTAGAAAGACGTTTGATTTAGTCAGAAAGAGGGATTTGTTGACTTATGTAACTGAAAAGTTCTGATAGTTCAGCTTCAGGCATAGCTGGATCCAGGTGCTTAGGGATTTGGTTAGTAATTTGTCCCTCCCCGTGTCTTGGCTCTGCTTCCTCCGGGTTGGCCCTTCCACGTGGTTAACTGAAGGCTGCCTGCAACTCCAGGCTGACTTTCCATAAGCAGAGAGAAGGTACTTCTTAATAGTTCAAGCAAAGTCCCAGAACCCACCCTGAGAAACCAGGCTATTAGCAGAGAAGGGATGAAATCTGAGGAGGCGGGGCACCTGTCTGGCTCAGTCACAGAGCAGCACCGGTTGTACGTTTGAACCCCATGTTGGGTATAGAGGTTACTTAAAAATAAAATCTTTAAAAAAAGGAAAACTGAGGAAGCATCATTAGTCACTGCAGTGTGGGTGGAGAGGGCCAGAGATAGGACTGACACACTGAGGGGTGGAGACTTGGACAGAGACAAGCTTCTGGATTCCTCCTCAACCTTTGGTTGTCTCCCTTCATCACAGCCTGAGAGGAGCTGCTTTCTAGTTATAGGTGCCCTCCCCAGAGATCTGGAGGGGGCACTGTGGGACCACTGTGGGTCTTCTCATGGCTCACGCAGGGTCCCCCTGCTCGCCAGTCACACGCTAAAGCACCTGAGGAGCACAGTCTTTTTCCAACCCATCTCCTTTCCAAGAAAAGAGTCTCCTTAGGGTCCCCAGGGACCAGGGGCAGAACAAGAGGACTTGAATAGGCATGAGCCACCCAGAAATTCCACTTTATTTCAGAGGAGCCCCTGCCCATTTTTGTTGGGTGGCCCTCAGGGGAGTCTGGTCAGGGCCTCCATGCCCGGGCCCTAGGCATCCCAGCAAGCAAAATCTCTGCTTTCGGCACTAGGGGGTCAGCGGGATGTTTCTGGAAACCGAGTGGACTCCTCTGCCCGGTGCCGTCCCCTTCTCGCCCCCACGCCCTCTCTAAGAGCACCCTAGCAGGGGTTGCAGGCTTCACTGTGGGTCCCTGAACAAGTCCTTGCTCCTTCCTGGTGTATACTCCCCTGATCTATAAATTGGGATCATGGGTGGTAAACCCAATGCCTATAGGGGCCTTTTTATTACACATTCATTTATGAGTGAAGTGGCCCAGGTGTGATACCTGGGGGCTGATAGGGACTGTGGCGGGGGTGTCACAGCCCTGGCTACAAGGCACCCAGTTGTGGAGCCCAGGGTTACTCAAAATTCTCATTTTTCAAGAAAAACCAGAAATCCAGCCTTTAAGTGGAATCTTCCACACTTGACAATTAATTCAAAATCAGAACCCACGCAGAATTGGATTTGGCTTGTGGAGGTCAGATGATGTCTTGGGGGTCCCCATGTACTCTTCCTGCTACCAATTCAACCCACCTCATTCTGTGACTCCCCCTGAGTCTACATCTGGCCTCACCCCAGATAGCCTGTTAGCACCCAGGGGACAAACGTCCCCCCGCCCCCCCCCCCCCCCATTCTTTACTGCTGTCAGCTTCATCCCTCACGGTGCAGCAGAATTGGTGGTTCTACCGGATCTTTGGTGGAGTATCTGTTGAATGACTCACTGATGAACCTGGAAGTGACCTCTGTTAGTGAGGTGCTTTGGGCAAAGCTGACCCAAAGAAGCTCAGAGAGGGCTAGAAATAATTTGTCCAGTGCATAGCAGAGGTCAACACGGAATGAGAATATAGGGTCATCTAGGACCAGAATCATCCATGTCAACAGCCGTCCAGATGGAGAAAGAGCGAGCAAGAGTCCCAGGCTGGCTCTGTGCTGCTTGGCCCCCTAACCTGAGCAGGTGCTAGCTTAGCTACTGCAGAAATGAAGGATACATGGGGGCAGGCAGGGTTGCAGGGGGACTCCTGGAGTGGGGAGGGGTCTTAGTATTCTCCTGGGCAATGCCCAGGGTTGCACAGTGCCAGCAGCCCTGGCAACGCTAGTGCCTGCCCCTCTACCCATCCTTGAGCTCCGCCAAGATGAGTAGCCGAGGCCCTGTCCGTGCCCAAAATGTCTTGGTACCCCTATTTCACAGTTGGCAAAGCCGAGGTCGGGCAGGGGCCCCGCTGGGTGACCCAGCCTCTGGGAGCTGGGCGGGCCTCACAGCCCGGAGAGTCCCGGGACTACAGGGGCCCCGGGCAGGGGACGGTGCCGTCCCCGGTCAGCCCCGCCCCCGTGTCCGGACGCACACCTGGCGGCAGTCCCAGCCAGGTGTCTGGCCTGGAGGCCGGGCCGAAAGAGCAGGCCCAACTGGTCCCAAGGGCCCGGACCCTGCCAGCCCGCACCGCGGTCCCGCCCCACTCCCACCCCGGGTCGAACGGGCGCGGTGCATGTGACCCAGGGCCCGGCTCCCGGGAGTTTCGCGCTGACGCCGCGTCACCCCACTCGGGGCCGGGCGTCCATTGGCTGCGCCCCGGCCCGTGGGGGCGGGGTTTGTCTGGCTCCGCGCCCCAACTCCCCTGGGTCTCCGGCCGCTGCCCTGCCCCGGGTGAGGAGCCAGCACCGCTCCTCCGGCTGCCCAAACCCTGAGAAAATCAGGGACGACAGCGCTGTGCGGGCGTGGGCAAGTCGCTTTACCTCCCAGTGCCTCAGTGCCCTTATCTGTAAAATGGGAATTACAGCCCCGTCCTCCTGGGATTGTTGGGAGGAAAACATGGGTTAACACTGGTAAGCGTTCAAAGATTGTTGCCAGTGCAGACACAGCCTGCCAGCATCACTGTCGGCCAGGCTGGGACCCCTGCCCCTCCTAGACACACTAGGACGGGGTGGGGGTGGGGGGGCATCACCACATCACCACGGCTGTGCGCCTCCGTGCCCTGGCACACTCCTTCCTTGTGTGAGTTCGGATCACTCCAGCCAAGAGAGGTCTGGGGGGCTTGTTTGGGAGTCTCAAGCTATTTAGGGGGAGGAGCCACCAAGAGCTTTCCCTGAGAACTGCGGAGCCCCATCCTGTCTTTCCTCACTCTCACCTTGAGAATTGCCCTTGGCAACGTAAGGCTGTGAAGCAAAGTTTTTTGTCTTTTAGGTTGCAAAGGTATAAAGCACCCCCCACCCCAACTATCACCCATGGCAGGGGCTTCAATTTCAATTGGCATTTCTAGCCTGGCTGCAGGTCTCTGTTGACCCTGCCTTACCCTCTTTCTCCTAACTCCTGAAGTTATGGCATGCACATTTATTGACTCATGCTCTTTACATATCTGGTAAATTCATTTAAAGAACGGTGAGGCAGGTATGTTGTGATGATGACTCCAACACACCCTACCTGCCTCTGCAGAGTGACGCAGGAAGGGTTATTCTCATTTCACAATCCAACAGCCGAGACTCAGAAAAGTGGAAGGGCTCCAGGTCACTAAGCAAGCAGGTGAAAAGCCAGGCCAGCATCCTGACTCTGGAAAAAGGTGTTTGTTTGTTTTTAATGTTATTTATTTTTGAAAGAGAGAGACAGAGACAGAGCATGAGTGGGGGAGGGGCAGAGAGAGAGGGAGACACAGAATCCCAAGCAGTCTTCTCCAGGCTCTAAGCTGTCAGCACAGAGCCCCACGTGGGGTTCGAACTCATGAATCAAATCGCGAGATCATGACCTGAGCCGAAGTCAGATGCTTAACTGACTGAGCCACCCAGGTGCCCCCCCCCCTTTTTAATGTTTATTTTTGAGAGAGAGAGAGAGAGCGAGCGGGGGGGGGCAGAGAGAGAGGGAGACACAGGATCTGAAGCAGGGTCCAGGCTCTGAGCTGTCAGTGCCCTATGTAGGGCTCTAACTTACTAACCGTGAGATCGCTCACGACCGACACCGGTAAGATCGTGACCTGAACCACCCAGGCGCCCCTGGAAAATGTGGCCTTCATAGGCTTCACTCAGTACCCACTCTTCTCCCCACTCCTCTCCCTGGGAAGGACTGTTAGAATTTTCAGGTTAGTCACCAGATTCCCAAGGCCTCCTGGGTGCTTGGCTCCTGCTTGGGGTGGTAAGGGACTGGGTAGGGGGGCAAGATGAAAGATGGTTGGGGAGAACACAGATCCCTCTATGCTCCCCAGCAGAAGTTCATCTAGATCCTTGGGCGGATGCCAGAGCAGGGCCATTTGGGGGGCAGATGCGGTTTGGAGACCCCCATGGCTTCTGGCCACTCTTGTTCTGGGTAATTTTCCACAGCAGCCACTTCTGGGAGGGAAACAAAGAGAGCTGCATGTACAGGCTGAGCCCTTGGGACTTGGGCCTCCAAGTCTCTCCTGGCCAAGGCACCCCCCCTTCTAAAGTGCCCCACTGATTTTACTCCCTCAGAAGGTGTGGCCAGACAAGCTATATCTGGAGCCTGAGCAAGACAGTATTGGGGCTGGCATGACTCACTGAGGTCAGGGGCTAGGAGAGACTGGGGGTCCAGACCTCTGATGGGTCTTCTTGGCTACTCTCCACTTGCATACTTCCAGGGACAGGCAGCTCACTGCCTTTCCAGTTTCCGATACTCAAATGTTCTATTTTATCTCAATCCGTCTCCATGGGTCCCTCCCTTGCCACCTAGCTCTGTCCCCAGTCCACAGGGCCCAGGGTTTGGCCTCCAGCCATTTTCCTAGCGAAACTGCCTCCTCCGACCCAGACCCAGCCTGTCATGATCCAGGGCAACCTGGCTCAAGTCTAAAGCACAATCCACCTCTTCCTTGTGTCCCCATTCTGGCTGCCGCCAGTGCTAAGCACCGAGTTTGGAGTCAGATAGCCCTGAAGCCCTGTTGTTGTCCCTGGGTAACTGTGTGCTTGGGCAGTTAGAACTCTGGGTCTTCCTGTGTTCCTGGTTACTGAGGCCAGCTCACCTCCAGGGGCTGTACTGGGTCCACTGGCTCCCAAATCCCTGCCTGTACTGTCACCACAGCTGGATCTGGGAGGAAACCTGATTAAATCAGGAAGGGAAATTGTCTTTTCCAGGCTCCCTTTGGGCTATCCTCTTATCAGGAGACCAATCTGATCTAAGGAAACTGGGGGTGGGGGGTGGGGGTTGCAGACTGATCTCACAGGCCCAGCCCCCTGCCCCCCCACCCCCCCCCATGTAATCACTAACATCCCAACCAGCCTATGGAGAAGCAGCACCAAGCTCCAGTTCCAGCTGATGAAACTAAAGCACAGAGTTGGCAGGAGAGCTCACAGCAGGTCTTTACAGCTCGCTCTATCTTGGACAGATCTGTCTTGTTCTAAAGAGCCAAATCTAGGAAGTGAGACTTGTCCAGACCCCACAGCTCACCAGCCCCAGGTCCAGAGACATTTGGGACAGGCCCTGTCCTGGAGTTTCCACCCAGACCCCTTGCTTGGTGTTGGAGAAACTGAGGCCCAGGGAGGGCCCATTGCCTGCCCGAGCGTCCCTGCAGCAGTGGGCCAGAGGCTGGATAAAATGAATGACTGGAGGGCACACTGATGGAGGGGCCGGTTGGAGGTAGGTTTTCGAGGCTGACCCGGTGGCCTGGTCCCGGCTCTCTCCAGGTAGGGTGGGGCCGGCTACCCTAGGGGGCGGGGCCTCCCGACAGGGCCCCGCCTCCGCCCCGCCCTCCCTGCGGAGCCACAGCGGGGGAACCCAGTTTCCGAGGAACTTTTCGCCGGCGCCCGGCCGCCACCGGGGCCAGGACAGGACGCGAACGCGCGCGGCGGCGGCAGCGGGTCGGGGCCGGCGGACGCGACACTCGCTGCGAAAGTCCGTACGCGGCGGCGGGCCCGGCGGGCCGCCCGGAGGAGGCAACTGCGCCATGGACGAGCCGCCCTTCAGCGAAGCGGCCTTGGAGCAGGCGCTGGCCGAGCCGTGCGAGCTGGACGCGGCGCTGCTGACCGACATCGAAGGTACGTCAAGGGCCGCTTGGGCTCCGCGGGAGCCGGGAGCTCAGGCGGCGACCGGCCTTTGTCTCCCCGGCCGGCGCGGGGCGCCGGCTCTGTACTGCTTGCGCGGGGCTTCCCCGCGTCTCTGGGCCGCGCGCTGTGGGCCTCCTTGTCCAGACCGCTCCGAGCGTCCCTGTGCCCGCCCTGGCGTCTCGGGCCACGCCTCGCCGGGTCTCTTGGAGGCTCAGGGCCGGGCACGTGCGCCTCTGAGCGTCCCGGGCCCCGCGCCGCGCAGCCCGTGAGTCCTCAGCCCAGTGTTGGCCGAGGCGGGAGCTTGAGACCTGGGCGTCGCCGAGGCCCCGCCCCTGCTCCAGCCTTGACGTCAGCTCAGGGTTACTCGCGGTCATTCCCTCCGGCCTGAGAGTTCAGCTCGGCTCAGAGCTCACGCGCATGCGCGCGGCGCTTCCTCCTGTCTCTCCTCCCTCTCCCCTCCACCCCGCCCCCGTCCGGTTCCCCTGGTCCAAGACGGGCATCGCTTCTGCAAAAATTCATTCAACATTTACTGAATGCCAGGCCGTTTCCTAGGCGTTGTGCGGAGGGGGGGGGGTTCACAGGCCGGCCTGGGATCCTCCTTTTCTTGGGAGCACGTAAATCCACCAGAAAAACCGCAAACGGATATTTAGTTGCAAGCTGGGGTGGAGCAGGGGTGGGGTGAGACCTCATTGAGCAGACTTTTGAGCTGAGACTGAGAGTCAGCCCCGGGCCCTCCTGGAAAGGATGTTTTCCCAGCCGAGGGCGTGGCAAGGGCGAAGGCCCCGAGTTTGAGGAGTTAAGAGGAATGCACTGGAGGTGAGGTTGGGACAGTTGATAAAAAGAGGATCCCCTGTGGGCTGGAGGGCGGACTAGGACTGAGGTTTACTCACATCTTTGAAAGCATCATTGTTTGCTTGACAGAGGAGGGGTTTGGGGACAGTGCGGCAGGTACCATTTGGGAGGCTGTGGCCCCACTTTGTAGATAGGGCAAACCACAGCCCCCAGCAGACTGCCCTCCGTGGTCGCTTCGCAGTTTCAGCAACACCGGCTAAATTGCGGTTGGTCGATGGGGAACCTGAGGCCAAGAGCACAGGACTCAAACCTCCCACAACCTAGACAGACATGTCCATGGAGCCCGTGGCACCATGGGGGTTACCAAAACAGGCACATCTAAGTCACCCACTCCTGTCTTACTGCAGCCTTGCATGGTAGCTCAGCTGGCTGTCAGCCTGGGGTCTTATCAGCTCCCCTTCCCCACGGGCCAGGCCAGGGGAGGGTCTGGGAGGAGACACCCTGATTGTGGGGCTTTTCCAAAGCAGGACTTGAATCTGGACACTACTCACTTACTTTGACGTCCTGCCCAAGCTCTCTCAACCTCTGTGCCTCAGTTTCCCACTCTGGATACAAATGCTTCCCTTCCTAGGGGAGTTGGGAGAATGGAATCAGGGCAGGTGTGTCCAGAACACAGGTCTGGCATAGACCTTTCTTATTGACTCATAGAAGCATTAGGTCCTGAGGCCCAAAGGCCAGGCCCTCCCAGCCATTGGGGGCTGGGGGCAATTAGGCATCAGCTCTACTCTGTGAGAGAAGGGGAAAACACTGGGGCCTCTTGCTGGTTGGGGCTTGACGTTTGCCTGCCACAGTAGATTTCTCAGCTTTTATCCAAACTTTCTGTCCGCCCCCTGCCCCCCGCCCCCGCCAGTTACACAGAGGATCTCTTTGCATTATAGAAAAATTAGAAAGTGCAGGTGAGCAAAAATAAAAAAAACAAACAACCAAAATCTTCCTTAAACCCATCACGCAGAGATAAGCTGTGTTAATTATGTGGGGGATTATTTTCTGTGTATGTCCATATATATATATATATATATATATATATATATATATATATATTTGTTTTTGAATGGCTCTACACTTGTGATCTACTTTTTGAAAACATCATTGAGGTACAATTTACCTGTCGTAAGATTTACCCATTTTAAGTGTACAATAAGTTTTTACGTTGACCAAGTTGTGTTGACCATCACCAGTTAGTTGTGGAACATTTTCATCCCCTCTATTTACAACTGCTCCCTGGTCCACACCCAGCCTTCCACACCCAGCCCAGGCAACCGCTAATGTATACTTTTATAGAGAATAGGGTCCATTAGCTCACAGCAGGTTATAACTTGCTTTGTTCCTGTAACTACAGCCAGGCAGCAGTCGAGTTCCTTGGTTTATCTACTGGGTCCCTCATTGATGGACATCCAGGTTGTTCTGTTCTTATAAACTGTACTGCAGGGGACACCCCAGGCCAGTCTTTGCTTGGATGGATCCTTCTTTAGTTGTGTAGGCAGACGTTCTGGGAGGGGAATTTATAGTCAGAGACCAGGCCTACTTGTGAGGCTTTTACCCTGTCCTTGGAGAGAGGCAGATTCAGGGTCTAGAGAGATGTGACTTGGGTGTGGGAAAGGTACGGTCTCCAGGTCCCCTGAGATGCCAGAAGGTTGAGGGGTAGGCCAGGCAGGCCTCGAGTGCCTGAAAGGGTAGATGGACTGAATCTCGGAGGCAGTGGGGAGCCCTGGGGGGGATTGGAGCAAGGCGTTGCCATGCCTGGGTTATATGTCGGAAGCTTCCTCTGGCCGCTGGAGTGGGGGAGTCACAACACTAACTGAACACTTACTGTATCCTGGCACCTAGCTGACCATTGGTCCCCCTGACAACCCTGAGTGGGGTAGACTTCAGATCTTCATCTTACAGATGAGTGAGTGCCTTGAGGCACACAGAGAGGTTAAGTGACTTGCCTGAGGTCACATAGCCAGAACCTGGCAGAACCAGGATTCAAACTCAAGCTGTGGACTCCAGAGGCCACGCTCTTAACTGCTGTACTCCTAAGAGTGGGGGTGGGGGTGGGGGTGGGAAGCAATAGAACAGGGAGCCCTGGAGGCTGCTCCATGTGGGGCTATGCTGGGGGCCTGGGAGTAGGTCAAAGAAGGGTCAGAGGCCACGCTGTCACCTCCCTCTCCCAGCCCAGAGCAGCCTTGAGTCATGAGACGAGGACTGTCACCAGGCAAGGGGCCAAAGGCCTTGAGCTCCACCCAGCCCTGATGCCCAGCTTTGCCAAACCCTCTGTCCTATGACGGGTTTGGGGGCGGAGCTGCCAGCATGAGCCCTTAGTTCTGTGGGTGAAGGCATTGCCTGGGCCCGGTACACCCCAACCTCCGGCGAGCTCCGTCTCCTCCCAGGGCCTCCTGTTCTGGCTCTGTGCTTTGGGGGGTCCTTGTGGCAGTGGGTGGAGGCAACGGGAGAGCAGTCCTGTGCCATGTTTGGGATTAGTGTTAAGCCCCCGGCAGGTTTCGCTTCTCTGATTAATTTCTCAGATCTTGTACATGCTTTTAAATGCCGGAGAGGCAAGTGGCCGTGAGATTCCGGCAGGGGCCGGGCTGAGTAGTCACCCTGGGGGCGCTGGTTTATTTGAAGCCTTTGGTGGCACAGTTCATTCTCCTCTCTGCCCGGGTATCCCCACCTTCACTCTTTTTCATACCCCGGCAGTCCTCCCAGACAGGGTGGCCTTCCTGGATCTCACCCCTCCCCGCCCCAGCTCAGCACTGGCAGTGTTTTCTGGCACTCTCCCGGCCCTGGGGTCCACCAAGGTACCTGAATAAACCACAGGAGGGCCTGCCTTCTAGGTCTCAGCCCAGGCCTGTCTGGCTGTTTTCTGGCTCCGGGGCAGTCCTGGTGGAGAGAACACACATTGGGGGCCATTCTGCCACCCCCCTCCCCACCTCTCCCCGTGTTAATCTCACGCCCGGTTCTTCCCCCAGTCCCACTAAGAGGAAATACAGTGCAAGACTGCTTACGGTCCAGCTCTCAGCTCCGGGCATACAACTCCTCAGTCCCCAAACAGCGATGGCTCCCCAGTGCCCCCAAGATAAGGTTCCTTTGTCCCGGCATGGCGTTCCTGACCTGCAGGGCTTACCAGACCTGTCTCTTCGGGGGGATGGACAGAGGCATGCTGGGAGTAGGTTGAGGTGTCTGGGGGTTACCTCCTGTCCAATGTTCACTTCGCTGTGGACGCAAACATCCTGAGTGACCTGGTCAACCCCAGGCAGGGGTCACCGCCAGGCGGAGGACTGGGATCTGGACTTTGTCTGAACAACAGGTGCAGCTCAGTTGGGAATGGCAGCACTGACTGGCCAGAGGAAGTATCTCTGGCCTTGTCTCTTGCCAGCCATCGGCCCTGTGGATGTGCCCTTTGATCCCCAGACCCGACCAGGACGGCATTCGTGTGACACCGATGTCCCATGTGGCTACACAGAGGGGGTTGTGTGAGGGGAGGCAGGAGAGCCTTAGAGACAGATTTGGGGCTCCCACAGGGGGGTATCTTCAAAAAAATTTTTTTTAATGTTTATTTTTTTGAGAGAGGGAGAGAGAGAGAGAGAGAGAGAGAGAGAGAGACATGCACGAGCCGGGGAGGCACAGAGAAAGAGGTAGAAAAAGAATCCCAAGCAGGCTCCATCCTGTAAGCGCAGAGCCCGACGCAGGGCTGGAACTCATGAACCATGAGATCATGCATGACCTGAGCTGAAACCAAGTCAGAAGCTTAACCGACTGAGCCACCCAGGCGCCCTTGAAGGGGCGGGGTGGTCTTTGAGGCTGGCTCCAGGTGTGTGGTTCCCCTGCTGAGTTTGGGAGGTGGCACAGGGACAGTGTGTGGCCTGGAAAGGCCCACCCCCACCTGGAACCCTGCTCAAGCTCACCCCCTCCCCCCAAGTGACACTCCAGCTCTCTCCCAGCAAGCCTGTCCCTCCCAGTCACATGCCAGGCCTACCCCTCCTAGGGCTCTGGGGTTCCCACCAGATCGCAGGGGTCTTCAAATTCAACCCCTGCTGTGTGACCATGAACAAGTGGCTTAACCTATCTGGCCTTCAGATTTTCCTCAGTGTACTAAGAATAATGATAGAAGCATCTTCTTGTGGGTGCCTGGGTGGCTCAGACTCTTGATTTCAGCTCAGGTCATGATTCCAGGGGTCGTAGGATCGAGCCCCATGTCCGGCTCCTCACTGTGCACGGAGCCTGCTTGAGATTCTTTCTCTCTTCCTTTGCCCCTGTACCCTTCTCACGTGATCTCTCTGTCTAAACAAACAAACAAACAAACAAACAAATGAAAACCTTTTCTTGGAGTTGTGGGCAATCAGCCCATTAGAGCTCAGCCCATTTAGAGCTCAGCCTCTAAATGAGCTCATTTAGATCAAGGGCTTACGTAGCACAGGACACATAGTAGGCCCTCAACCAATTTTCATCCTTTAGAGCACTTAACCAGGACCCGGCACCTAATATGTTTAGCTTATTATCCAGGGATCCTATGTTGGAAGTTTCTATGGACTGTGGTTCCAAGTACTGAGCACCCACCATTTTTGATTCTGGCTCTCTGCTTGGGAGACAAGGTGGGGCTGGGTAAAGTGGGGAGCCTCTCACCTCTCCCCCTGCCCGATCCCCAGGGGAGCAACACCCAGTCCTCAGCTACCATTAAAGATAAAGAGACTAGGGGCGCCTGGGTGGCTCAGTCAGTTAAATGTCTGACTCTTGATTTTGGCTCGGGTCGTGATCTCACGGCTTGTGAAAATGAGCCCTATGTCAGGCTCTGTGCTGACAGCCCTGAGCCTGCTTGGGATTTGGGATTCTCTCTCTCTCTCTCTCTCTCTCTCTCTCTGTCTCAAAACTAAATAAACATTAAACAAAACAGCAGCACGTGGCCTTCGAACCAATACATCCTCTTCAGGTTGAAAGCAGGCTGCAGGGAAACAACCCAAAAGGGGGAAATAGATGTACAGCACTACTGTTTAGACAGGGGACAGCTGCCCAGCGGTAGGGGACTGCCCCCAGACTGCCACTGTCTCGGGCCCTGGGTTGGTTTTCAGCTGCCAAAATGATGAGTAGGTGCCCCAAGCCTTCACCTATGACAAGATGTCTGAGTTGGTGCTTCCTCGCACCTGGTATAGTGGCCATCTTCCGGGTCACGTTCAGGGTTGTTTGGTGTGTGCAGTTGGGAACTAGCGTGTGGAGTGACACAGAGGAGGGAAGAACCTGAGAAGGTGACATCAGATCGCGTTTTGAAAGAGGAGCAGTAGTTTGCTAGGTAGACAAAGGCTACCGGGAAGGGCATTCCTGGCAGAGGGAACAGCCTGGGCGAATGCATGGTAGCCCCAAATAGCATGGCGTGTTCGGAAAGCAGACGGGGAAAGTGAGGCAGGGAGAGAGCCCTGTGGCCGGAGACCGGCAGCGGGACGGTGGCTGGCTGGCTGTACAAACCTCTGATTCTCGTCCCCTCTGTGCTCAGCCCTGTACTGAGTGATGCCAGGGTTCGGGCCCTCCGAGGCAAGGCCCGGCCACTAATGGTGGTCAGGAAGGCCTCCGGGAAGGGGCAGTGCCAGAGCTGAG